>NC_137784.1:106364672-107846338 GCF_963455305.1 Plecotus auritus | reverse complement strand
TACTTCCCCATGTAATCTTCATCCTTCTACCCAATATAAGCAGCTGTCTTATGGTGGGGGGAGAGCAGATTTTTGTGGATGACCTACTGCTTTCCCATACTGCCAGCATTATTGGAATAAATGCTCCTATATGATTCAAACCTATCTCTGCTGACTTGGCTCAAGTAGTGACAGGCGGCCCAGACCCATTGATTGTCAGGTTACAGAGTTATTTGTAATGGTGAAGCTTATTGGAAAGCTTTGTTACTCAAAGACCAACCATTTTTCTGCCTGCATCTGGCTTGTAAAGCATGCCAACAGTGTTTAATGTAATGGGTCACATATGTCAAGGAGGATTATAAATTGTACCTGTGATGCCCTGTAATTAGTAACCCTCAAATGCCTCCAGATGCTATTTCCCTGAGCATTTGCCTTAGTAACATCTTATAGGAAATAAACTCAGAACCAAGAGTATTTAGGTACAAAGGACACTGTAGTGAAATAGAAGAACTTTCTTTTAATCTAAAAATCCATCTTTTCTTGTTGTTCTCCCCAAGTTTACCAAAGGGCTTTTTATCTGGAGACCAATGTGGAATGTGCTTCAGTTTGTTGAGGAGAAGTTTAGTTGTTGACTTTGTTTCAGAGCAAAATTAACCCACGAGCTGTGTAAAAAGTAAATATGTCTGTATTCTCGGTGTTAGGGTGATTTGAGAGTGAATGTGAGTATGTAACTGGAGACTTCACACTGGGAAGTTGACCTTTTGCTTCAAAAGAGCTTTGCTATTTGCTTGGCTCATGGGTACATCTGCAAATGCTGGCATGCTGGGTTGTGTTTGCAGATCAGAATTCATTACTTGCTGAGACCTAAGGTGCAGTATGGAAAATGTAGGTTTTGAAAAAAAATTATTTCACTAGGTTGAGAGTCACTACACCCTTTCCAGGATTTATTTTGGTAAATTTTTAGTGAAAAATTCATCATCTCATAAATGGCCATTTACTAAAAATGAACTAAAATCAGGACCTTACTGCATACCATTAAATAAAAATTTGTTAGATAGTTTAAAAATTAAAATTTGAAAATAAAACTATAAAATAACACAAAGAAAATATGGGTATTTATTGCATTTATATATTCTTGTAGTAGCAACATCTGTCTACACATAAGAGCAAAGTCACAAAATTGGGAAGAAAAAGATTGAGTTAATGTTACAAAAGCAAACAAACATATTAAGCCCCTTTTGTAGGTTAAAAATCCATATTAAACAAAAATTAAAGAAAAACAACAAGTGGGAAAATATTTACAGCAAATATTAAGTATAATTGATCTACTTACTTCTTACAAGTTAATTTTAAAAATATGAAAATATAAATAGAAAATGGACAAAGGACATAAAATGTAATTGACAAAGGAAGAAACAAAAATGGCCAATAAATAAATGAAGAAATGCTTACCTTCATTAGCAATCAAACAGATTCAACCTAAACCCATCTATCATATTGGAAAATTAAAATAAATTGATAATATGCTTATGTTGACAAAGGTTTGACAAACTGAATTTTCATACATTGAAGTCAAATCTAAATAGGTACTAAATCGCCCTAACCAGTTTGGCTCAGTGGATAGAGCATCGGCCTGTGGACTGAAGGGCCCCAGGTTCGATTCCAGTCAAGGGCATGTACCTTGGTTGCGGGCACATCCCCAGTGGGGAGTGTGCAAGAGGCAGCTGAATCGATGTTTCTCTCTCATTGATGTTTCTCACTCTCTATCACTCTCCTTTCCTCTCTGTAAAAAATCAATAAAATACATTAAAAAAATAAATAAAATAAATAGGTACTAAATCTGCTTATGAGGTGATATGACAATATGTAATTCACAAACTCTGCAATTCTACTTGTAGGAAGCTACCTTAAGAAAATAATTAGAGAGGTGTGGAAAGCATCCTATATAATAAAAGGCTAATATGCAAATCGACCAAACAGCAGAATGACCAGTCGCTATGATGTGCACTGACCACCAAGGGGCAGATGCTCAATGCAGGAGCTGCCCCCTGGTGGTCAGTGCACTCCCACAGGGGCAGCGCTGCTCATCCAGAATCCAGGCTCATGGCTGGTGGGAGCGCAGCGGGGGTAGCGGGAGCCTCTCCTGCCTCCACCATAGCACTAAGGATGTACGATAGCTGGGGAGTGGGCCCAAGCCATCAATTGGATATCCCCCGAGGGCTCCTGGACTGGGCTGAGGACCCCCCGAGTACACAAATTTTGTCTACTGGGCCTCCAGTTGATTATAAAAATGTTCACTGCACCACTGCTTGTTTGTTTCTTTTTCTTTTTTGATGATCCTCACCCGGGGGTATTTTTGCCATTGACTTTTTTTAGAGAGACATCAATGTGATAAAGACACATTGATTGGTTGCCTCCCACATGTGCCCTGACCAGGCCAGGGATTGAACCTGCAACCCAGGTGCCTGAGCCATTGCTCTAACCAATGACCAACACTGACCAGGGCTGCATCACTGCTTTTAATGATGGGAAATTTGAGAAAAAGATAATAGGAGATTGGTTAGATAAATTATGTATTACTCATAGGTTGAGATATTATGTAGTCATATAAAATCATGTTGTAGGAGAATATTTATTGACCTGGGAAAGCAACCACAAGTATGTGCTGTGTTTAAAAAATACCATTAAAAATACCATATTTTTAAATACTATATACATACACATGTGTGCACACACAGACACACACATGTAGATAAGTAGATAGGTAGATAGATAGATTGATAGAGAGGGAGAGAGATTGAGGCATAGACATAGAGTTATAGACAAAGATATAGGACTAAAAGTAAATGCTCCAAAATAGTTATCTTGGGGTGATGAGATTACATGCATTTTTTTCCCTTTCCTTTGAGATCTGTTACTATTGAAATTTTAAACAATAAAATTATCTATGAAGAGATACATGGTATGAAAAGACACATCAGCCCAGTCACAGGGAAGTATTGCCCATGACCAGCTTTCAGGACAATGGTTACGTAGGCCAAGATTGCCTTTGGAGTTCCACTGCCATTTTTGGGGTATCCTTCTTTCTTTAAGTCTTCATGTCCTTCAAATTTCCTGAATCTTCAGGATTTTCATTTACTCATCTATTCACTCATCCATTCAACAAACATTTGTTTTGTTCACACCATGTGCCAGGCTCAGTACTTGTCCCTGACCAACACTTCATACTGTAAACATTTTTGAGTTGTTACTTATCTGCACTTACTTACAGTCTTGGGGGCTTTCTCTCAGACCCTGTTAGGTGTCTGACTAGGATATCTTTTTAACTATTATCTATGTGTTAAATAGGAGATTCTAGTAGGAAACTTGAACTTTAAGGAGGACCTTAAATGCCTTAACCCAGTGGCCGGCAAACTCATTAGTCAACAGAGGGGCAAACGGCGGCTCGCGAGCTGCATGTGGCTCGCGAGCCACAGTTTGCCGACCACTGCCTTAACCTAAAGAGTGAGTAATGTGAAAATTGCAGGCAGCTCTATATGATATGCTTGCCAGATGGTGTCATTCTCTCCTTCCCTCACGTATTCTAACTGGACAGCATGCTTCCAATTATGTTCCCCCTACTAGCTCTGGGCTTCCTATGTTAGGTTCAGTCCTCTAACCTGATGCTCTAATATCAAGGATGTTTCTGGATATTAGTAATACATATCAATTCTTCTACTTTCTTTGTCCTGGCCCTCTCCCACCTGTGGGTTTCCTAGTTCTTGCCATCTGCCCTGCTCTGCCTTCTGGCATTTATATCCTTCTACTTCTCCACCTGCTCTCTTGACTATGGCTTCTACACTTGCTCTTATACAAACATTTGCTCTAACTTTCCTCAGCACTGGTATAAATTATCTTTCACTACTATAACAAGTTCCCACAAACAGTGGCTTAAAACAACACAAATTTATTATCTTATAGTTCTGGAGGTTTGAAGTACAAAATGAGTTTCACTGGGCTAAATTCAAGCTGTGAGTAAGGCTGCATTTTCTTCTGGAGGTTCTAGGGAAAAATCAGTTTCCTTACTTCTTTCAGCTTCTAGAGGCCACCTTAGTGTGTGATCCCCTTCCTTCATCTTCAAAACAAGCAACATTGCATCTGTGATCAGGCTTCTGTGGTTACAACTTCCTCCAACCATAGCTGGAAAAGGTTATCCACTTTTAAGAACATATAGGTTGAATTTTGCCCCGCTCCCCCACTGAAGATAAGGTCCACATCCAAATTCCTAGAACCTGTGAATATGACATGGTTTAGAAAAAGGTTATTTGAAGATATATAATTACAAGTCTTGAGATGAGAGATCATCCTGGGTTATCTGGCTGGGCTCTAAATCTAATGATGAGATCTTTACAAGAGAAAGACAGAGGGAAATTTGAGTTGGACAGAAGAGAAGACAGAGAAGAGGAGGAGGCAATAGGAACACAGAAGCAGAGATTGGAGTAATGCAGCTGCAAATCAAGGGGCACCCAGAGTCACTAGAAGCCGGAAAAGGCAAAAGAGTCTCTCCAGAGCCTCCAGAAGGAGTGTGTCCCTGCTGACAGCTTGATTTCAGACTCCTAGCCTCCAGAACTTTAAGAGAATCGATTCTTGTTGTTTTAAGGCCACCCAATTTGTGGTAATTTGTTATAGCAGTTACAAGAAACTAGGACCCATGTGATTCCACAGAGTCCTCCCAGATAACCCAGGATAATCTTCCCATCTCAAATTCCTTAACCTCAATCACTTCTGAAAAATCCCTTTTTTTTCATGTAAGGCAATATATTCACAGGTTCCAGGGATTAGGACCTGGACAGCTTTAGGAGGCCATTATCTGCTTAACACAGTACATAAATATATACTGGGAAATATATACTATACATATATCCATTTAGACTGTTCATCCCTAAGACCATTTTTGCTAAAACCCTCCATGAGTAAAGCCACCTCCCAGGCTATTTTTCATACTTTGATTCAATACTTATTTAATGTGTAGGCTCTGTCTCCTGGGTGTCAGTGTAGAATAATAGAAAGCACATAAGTATGGAATCAGGCAGACCTATGTTTAAACCCTTGCTCTTTACTTACTCTCTGTGAGCTTATTTATTCTCTACAAGATTGTTTCTTCATCTATAAAATGTGAGTAGTCATACACACACCATGGAGTCATTGTGTGGATTAAAGGAGAGAACATGTATAATATACTTGGCACATAGTAGGCACTTAATGAATGTTGCTTTTTTAATTTTTTTTTGCTGTCATCCTATAATCTGTGGTCCTGTGGTAATCTATAGTCTTGATGTAGGTGGTATGGTAGAGGAGATCTTTTTGTATAGGAGCTTTCTAATTTTTCTAATCTGATTATACATAAGGCTTCCCCTGATATCATTGTATTTTATTTTATACTGTGATTATACCTACAGAATGCTAAAGTTCCTGGTTGAAAAGGGAAAAGTCCTACCAAATTGGCTACTGGGAATAACACAGCTATAATAACAAATCAACAAAATATTTATCATGTAACTACTATGGGTTAAGTACTTGTCCCCGACTAACACTTCATACTGTAAACATTTTGTTGTAATCACTAGGGAATGATATTGACATAGTACTTATGCTCATGAAGTGGAGAAGACTGAGAAGTAACTGATTCTAATATAGTGTGACTGGTGTCATGATAAGCACAAACACAGGGGATCTGAGGGATCACATAGGAGGGAATAAAGGCTCTGTGGAATAAGGATGTCTAATTTAGGATCTGAAGGGTGAATAGAAGTTAATTTTGTAGAGTCTCTCTTGCCCTCCACAGAAAGGAAAGAGAGAAAAATAAAATCTTGTTTTAATAAATTTTATTGACTTAAACATTAATGTTTGTAATAAATATAGTCATTCTTGTTTATTTTTTAATTTTTAGATATAGTTTGCACTACTGTTATGGGAATAAATGTTCATTGATAGACTTCTTTCAGGTCACATGGAGAAAAACAGGGCTTTTATTACATTTGCACACATGACCCCAGCACACATAAATGCTATGTCACAAATGCCACTGAAATGTAAAGATCTGATTTGGGGAAAATGATGTATGTATTGTGTTGTGGTCATGGTACAATGTTGGATAGGAGCTGTGCCAAGTGTTTGGAAGACATAGTTTATGGTTTCTAGGAATAATAATAACAGCAAAAATATGTCATGAATTTATTATGTGCCACTTTTTGCATATTAACACATTGAATCCTTTCAGTGATCTGTGAGATAGGTTAAAGTGAGACACAGAGGTTAAATAACATTGTCTAAAGTTAGACAGCGAGTGACAGAGCTGGGATCCAAGTTAATACAGTTAAATTTGAAAGCCTGTGCTCTTAACCACTATAGAAAGTACAGCCCCGTTGGGGAAAAAGGGGTCTTGTGAGAATATATACACAGAAATAACATATGAAAGGGAAAACAGAAGTAAATGTTAACCTGACCATCCAGCTATATATCCATTACATGCCAAGAGACTGGTTGGATGAGTAGAGTTACTAAACACAGGATTAGGATGTGATGGGGATTACTTGATCAGAAAGGTTTATAAGAAAAATAAATTGTAAACAGTATTTTGTTAAGAGAAGAATGTAGTTACAAAACTACTACTACTAACATTTTTGAGTCCCTACTATGTACCAATAAGTGCTTTACATAATACCTAACACAACTCAAAACAACCTCTGAGATAGTTACTATTACATTTCCATTTTTCTATGCAGAAATTGAGACACAGGGAAGGTCATTTGCCCAATCTCATAACTCAGAAGCAGGGGAGCCAGGATTTAAACCAAAGCAGTTTGACTCCTCCTCAAATATATTAAATTGCTTCATCAATTCTTCCCTCTCTCTCTTGTATCAACATTTTCCCCTCTTTACTGATTTATTCTCATCAGCCTTAAAACATACTGTAATCATTTGTATTATTGAAAAAGTCAATTTCTCTGTCCCCCTACAGCAAAAATTTCTCAAAAAATTGTCTCTACTTACTGTCTGCATTTGTTTTCCTTTCATTCTTTCTTGATCCCACTCCAGTAGGCTCCTGTCCTTACTACTTCACTGAAACGGCTCTTGTGAAGGTCACCAATGACCTCACTGCTAATGCAAAGGTCAGTTTTCAGTTCCCATCTTGTTTGACCTTCACCACTATTTGGTAAAGCAGACAATTCCTTTGGCTTCCGGGACATCACACCTGGTTTTATTTTCCTATCTCTCTGGCAGTTCCAGTTTCCTTCTGCTGATTCTTATCTCCCCAACTTTCAAACTTCAGAATCCTAGATTGCTTCTCACTTCTATCCACAGTCATTCCCTCGGTGGTGTCACCCTATCTTGTGGCTTTAAATGCCATGTACATGCTATTTGATCCCAAATTTATATCTATAGCCCAGATTTCTCTTCTAAACTCCAGATCTGTATACCCAACTGCCTCGTTGTATCTATTCTTGTATATCTATAAGAATCTGAAACTTAACATGTTCAAAACTGAACTTCTGATATTTTCCTCACAATCTGATCCTCCCATTATCTGGACTATTTCAATTAATGGTCACTTATTCTTCCACTTACTCAGGCCAAAACCCTTGGTATGATCTGTGACTCTTTCCTTTTTCTTATCCCCTTCCCCCTCAATCTAAAAGCCATCAAAATATAATTAGAATCTAACCACTTTTTACCACCTTTACTGCAATCACTATGGCATACTTAGATTATTGTAATAGCTTATTAACTTATTAACTAGGCTCTCTGATACCACTCTTAACCCTCTAACCCAGAGAAACCCGAGTGATCCTGTTAAAACCCAAGTCAAACTATGTCACTTTATTATCAAACCAGAGGCCTGGTACATGAAATTCATGCACTGGGTGGGGGGCATCCCTCAGCCCAGCCTGCACCCCCTCCAATCTGGGACCCCTCGAACATCCCTTTCACAATCCGGGACTGCTGGCTCCCAACCGCTCGCCTGCCTGCCTGCCTGCCTGATTGCCCCTAACTGCTTCTGCCTGCCAATCTGATCACCTTCTAACCATTTCCCTGCCAGCCTGATTGATGCCTAACTGCTCCCCTACTGGCCTGATTGCCCCCAACTGCCCTCCCCTGTAGGCTTGGTCCCCTCCAACTGCCCTCCCTTGCCAGCACAGTCACCCCTAACTGCCCTCCCCTGCCAGCCTGGTCACCCCCAACTGTCCTACCCTGCTGGCCTGGTCGGCCCTAACTGCCCTCCCCTGCTGGCCTTATCACCCACAACTGCCCTCCCTTGCCGGCCATCTTGTGGCGACCATCTTGTGACCACATTGGGGCAGCCATCTTGTGCAAGGGTGTGACGGTCAATTTGCATATTACCTCTTTATTATATAGGATACCTCCAATGGCTCCTTATTTCATTTAAAGCAGAAGCTAATCTGTACAATGGCTGATGGCCCTTCCCCAGTTTTAAACCAGTATTACACATTAAAATCACCTGGAAAAAAAATTTAAATACATTTTTATTGATTTCAGAGAGGAAGGTAGAGGGAGATAGAAACATTAATGCTGAGAGAGAACCATTGATTGGCTGCCTCCTGCATTGGGGATTGAGCCCACAACCCAGACATGTGCCCTTTGACCAGAATTGAACCTGGGACCCTTCAGTCCCCAGGTCGACACTCTCTCCACTGAGCCAAACAAGCTAGGGCTCACTTGGAAAATTTTAAACAAACAAACAAGCAAAATTATCTGGGTTCTGCCTTCAAATAAATTAAAGCTGTATCTCCAGGAAGGTCACTAATGATGTGGCCGAGGTATCTGTAGTTTTTGAAAAAAAATTCCCCAGGTGGTTCTGAAGCCAAGGGAGGGTTGAGAATCTCTGGCTTCCTTACCTTTTGATTTTCTCTTCTACTACTCACTATCTGACTTATTCTATTCTAGTCACCTTGGCCTCCTTGCTGTAAGAAGCCAAACATAGTCTTCCCTTGGGGTCTTTGCACTGTTTTCTCTGCACAGTATGCCTGTTTCCAGTTCCCAGCATAACTCCCTCCCTCACTTTGTTCAGGTCTTTCTTCAAGTGCTGCCTTCTCAGTGAGGCCTTCCCTGATCTTTTACTTAAAAGTGCATCTACCTTTTCTGCTTTATTTTTACTTAATTAAAAAAATTAATTTATTTTTAGAGAAAGAGGAAGAGAGAGGGAGAGAAACATCGATGTGAGAGTGAAAAATTGATTGGATGCCTCCTGCATGTACCCCAACTTCCTGTATGTGCCCCATCCAGGGATCAAACCTGCAACCCAGGCACGTGCCCTAACCAGGAATTGAACTTTGTATCTATTCTTGTATATCTATAAGAATCTGAAACTTAACATGTTCAAAACTGAACTTCTGATATTTTCCTCACAATCTGATCCTCCCATTATCTGGACTATTTCAATTAATGGTCACTTATTCTTCCACTTACTCAGGCCAAAACCCTTGGTATGATCTGTGACTCTTTCCTTTTTCTTATCCCCTTCCCCCTCAATCTAAAAGCCATCAAAATATAATTAGAATCTAACCACTTAGGTGACCTTTTAGTGCATGATATGACACCCAACCAGCTGAGTCACACCAGCCAGAACTCTGCTTTATTTTTATCTACAGCATTTGTCATCCTCTTACCTACTCCCATTTTGCTTATTTTATTACATATCTCTCTTAGCTAAAATGTAAGCTCTGTGAGGGCAGGGATTCTGATCTGCCTTGTTTATTTGTTTATCCTCAGTGCCTGGTGCATAGTAAGTATTCAATAAATAAATTTTTGAATGAATGAATTACTTCATAAAATGACACACAAAATTAAAGGAGGTTAGTTAAATGAAAGCAGTCAGGTTAAATGAAGAGCAGAAGGAAGTCCACAGTTAAGTAGTTCAATACATCTGTTGAGGGTAAAAAGGAACCTATAACTAAGCCTACATGCATACTAATAGAACTTGAGACCCATTCTCCAGCTAGCCAGGGGTTCCTCAAAAGCTTATTTTGGTAAGGTTTGTAAGTCTGGTAAAGCTTTTGGAACTTTTCTGAAAATAGTTTTTAAATGAACAAAATGAAAGTCATAAAATTAAAAAGGAGACCAGTTATTTTGAAATATAGTTAGAATAATTATTTGAAAGTTGTAATATAGTAATAGTATATGTGTCTTTATATTAACATGTTAAATCAGGGGCTGGTAAACTTTTTCTATTACGGACTAGATAACAAATATTTTAAGCTTTGTTGGAACTACTCAATCCTGCCATTTGTAGCAGAAAAACAGCCACAGACAATACATTAATGAATTAGCATGGCTGTCTTCCAATAAAATTTTTATTTACAAAAGCAGGCAGCAGGCATAGTTTGCCAAATAATAACATCCACTGGTGGCTGTAATAACCATCATTATTTTGAAGTAGCAATGAGCATAAATGATATTTTATGGTATCTACAATACCTGTAATGTGATATGAAAATATCTGTGATTTCTCTTATTAGTGACAAACTCACAGTTACTGCTAATATTACCTGTGATTTATACATTCATAGTTGAAGGAATTGCTAAATTATAGTTACAGGTTAGTGAAAATAAATATTTATTTTTTCCCATCCGAATTCACAGACCTTCTGAATTCTATCCATGGACCCCAGTATAAGAACCCCTGAGCTAGGAGTCTTGATAAACTATTTAAAATGCAACTGTTAACAATTGAATAAACACTTAATTCAGAATGAATGACAATCCCTTTTGAGTTGAGTAAGCTTGGAATAAACTCACATCTGGTCATACATAGCTTTGTGGTGGTGGTGTGGGATGATGGCAAGAATTGATCTCCACAATATCCCATAGGCTCTTGTAAAGGGTGTCAGAAGACATGACTAAATATAAGCATGCCTAGAAGGAAGTAGAGAGGCTGACTATATCTATTGGGAGCACAGAGAAGGAAAATGATGGGGCTGGCTCTGTTGTATAGAAGCATACAATGAAAAGGAATGTTGTTAAGGGAAGTAGTAGAAGGCCTATAACCTTGTCCAGAAAATGGTGGGTCTCTTTCCTATATTTGCACCTTTCCCCAAGGCTCCAACATATTAGAATTCCTAATAAAAACTCCAGATATCCCAACAATAACTTTCAAACATCACTAATACTGCCTCATACCCAATTCTGGTTTATAGGGCAGTTCCAATGTAATTGTAGCTAGTGCAGTGGTCGGCAAACTGCGGCTCGCGAGCCACATGCGGCTTGCGAGACGTGGTTTGCCGCTCTGTTGACTAATGAGTTTGCCGACCACTGAGCTAGTGCATTGATTGGGTGGGAGAATCTATATGGATTTCTAATAAGATCCAAGTATGAGCTTTTTGGAGATCTAGAAATGTATTGTCCCTTTAAAGCAAAATAAATAAACCTGGTATTTTGAATTTATGGCAATAATAGCAAAATTGCTGGTTACTTTTGATGAAGGAGTTTAAAGTGAATATAACACTGCATATATTGGCTTCACATTTCAGTGCGCATCCAGATTTATTGATTAGAGTAAGACTGACTCAAGCCAAGATTGATTTGATAGAAATCACAGCCTGCTTATTTATCAGGTGGAAAAAAATTTACACATCTACCTAGGCATAAGAGTTTTACTTTATTGACTCTGAATTAAGTCTTGGCTGAATGTCAAGTTCTCACCTGCAGCCTGTGGACCCCTTTCAAGACAGTTCTTATTTGCATTTGAGCAAGGAACGGTGAAAAGAATGTTTGTGTTTTAGTTTAAATGCCCATAAGTACTTTGAAAAATATGGCAAAATCTTGTTAAGTGGCATTTGTGGTGATACTAAGACTTTTGGCTGAAAGAAGTTTTCTATTATACTATTTATAAAGAAAGTAAATGAAAAATAATGTTAACAAGACAAAATGTCAAGCACTTTAGAAGTACTCATCTATAATAAATATTGTATACCACTTTGAAGTCTCTACTTAATAAGGCAGGATGTTAAAGCAAGTAGTCTAGGAATAACCATTCTAAGGTTGTCTTTCCTAAGTAACTCTGCTTAGAAGTACTTGGTAAAGTTAGCAATAACTTATCTAACATACAAAACTCACTTAGAATATACCAGGATTATGCTATACTAGTATACTTTTATCAGTGATCTTTTAAAACTTTTAAAAATATATTAAATAGGTATTGGCATATTTACATTTTACATTTGAGAGACTACATGACTTAATAGAGGTCCCACAGCTAATACCGTACATGAAGATGGGATTAAAATGGACTCTTCCTGGCTCCAGACCCTATGTTTTTTTTTTCTTTTTAATGTATTTTTATTGATTTCAGAGAGGGAGAAGAAGAGAGAGATAGAAACATCAATGATGAGAGAGAATCATTGATTGACTGCCTCCTGCCTGCCCCACACTGGGGATGGAGCCTGAAACCTGGGCATGTGCCCTGACTGGGAATTGAACTGTGACCTCCTGGTCCAGAGGTCGACGTTCAATCACACAGGCTGGGCCAGACCTTATGTTCTTAATTACTACACTTAATTACTGCCCCTTGCTCGAAAACAAAGATAAACAAAAAACTTTATGTATCCCAATGCTCCTCGGATGGGTGCGGGCTAATGGAATACTACGCTGTGGTAAAAAAGAAGGAATTCTTACCATTTGCAACAGCATGGATGGAACTGGAGAGCATTATGCTAAGCGAAATAAGCCAGTCAGAGAAAGATAAATATCACATGATCTCACTCAGTTATGGAATATAATGAACAACATAAACTGATGAACAAAAACAGATCCAGAGACAGAGAAGCATTGATCACACTGTCAGACCTCAGAGGGAAAGTAGGGGAGAGTGGGGGTAAAGGGGAGAGATCAACCAAAGGACTTGTATGCATGCATATAAGCCTAACCAATGGACACAGACACCAGGGGGATGTGAGGGCATGAGTAGGGGGGGGGATGGGGGGCAATGGGGGATTAAGACACATATGTAATACCTTAATCAATAAAGAAAAGAAATTTAAAAACTTTATGTAAAATATTATGTAATTCAGTTATTTTGTAAATTGTGAATGTACTCACCCAAATATTTTGAATCATGAGAATTTTCCCCTAAATTTGATGGATTCTGCAATTTGAGGGGTTAAGTGAATTATTCCTCCCTCACAGTGAGGAGTTAGGAGAGTAGGGGAGAGAAGGAGTAGATCAAAGGTGTTTTGTGTCTTTCAGGAATTAATCTCTCAGGGCACTAATTCATAACTATAAACCAAGTGACATTAGATTTTGGAAGATAAGGGGTTAATCCAGTTTGTTACTGTTTTTTTTTCCCTCAGCACAACTGCATTGCAAGAGAAATAGCTACTCATAGTGTTAAGGGCCTTATTACCGTTCAAATGTCCTTTTAATACTCTTGTGTTGGCAAAGGTACATTACAAATGAAATACAGGGGAGGAATAATTCAAACTCCTCAGATGGTGGCATTTTGTAAACCTCGCAGCCACAGTACAAATCTCTCTCAAACCTCTGGAAATCTGTCTTCATAGCATAGGGTAGGTGGAAAGGGGCTTACAAATCCTTTTCAACCTGACATCTCAAAAACCTAACTTGTTTTTTGATTCCTCAGCCATGACAGTTTGTTTGTTGGTGGGGTATTTTTCACTTCGGAAGCTAAGGACTCTTGCTGGAATTTGGGGATCCAAGCAGCTGGGCTTTAATGCTAAATCTGGGTGGGATAGACAAAGGAAAGAGGAGAATGAATTATTTGTCCAGCCTCTTCTGATATTTTTATATGACAAGTATTTGGTGATAAACATGGTTTAGGCCTTTCCATGCATTTAGACACATCCTCTTTGCAAATTCTGAACGTCTCTTGTTTGCCATCTGTACAAATCTATTTACTCTATTCAGGCAAACATTTTCTTTAACCCTTCCTCTTTAAGGAAATCCATCTTCATACAATTTGAAGTGACAAATAACCTGTCCACCCCCAAATATTATTATTATTATTATTTTTTGAAAACATATGGTTTTTATTGATATTTTATTTACTGAGCACTATGTGGCAATGAATACTAATGGTTGTTTCCATTTATCTGCTATAACACACAGTACAAGTAATAGTGAAATAAATATATTTGTGTCAGCTTCTTTATGCAAATATAGAAGTGATATTGCTGACTTATAGCGAATAGACATTTTTCATGTTTACTGAGCACTAATATGCCTGGCAATCTTTTTTAAAAAAATTTATTTATTGATTAAGGTATCACATATTTGTCCTCATCCCCCCATTCCCATCCCAAACCCCTCCCCACGCATGCCCCCACCCCCCTGTTGTTTGTGACTACTGTTTAGGCTTATATGCATGCATACAAGTCCTTTGGTTGATCGCTCCCCCTTACCCCCACCCTCCCCTACCTTCCCTCTGTGGTTTGACAGTCTGATCGATGCTTCCCTGTCTCTGGGTCTGTTTTTGTTCATCAGTTTATGTTGTTCATTATTTCCCCTAGATGAGTGAGATCATGTGATACTAGAAATACACTTATAAGAACCAAAAATGAGACAAGCAATAATGGTTATGCTGAGAGGCAAATGAATCAGTCTGTAGTGAGTTCCTTTCTGGGACAACAGTTCTTTTGAGTCCCAATTTCAATGTCAAACAGTTCCTTATGTGTACATGTCAGCAATGATATTTCAGTTCTGGATGGTGGACAAATGGTGGTAATGCAGGTCCGACCCTCTCTGGTTTGGTCCTGGGCAACCTGCCACGATGCACAGCTGCTGACTGCTAGTATGGCAAGGCGTCGTCAGCGTCTTCCATCTCTGGACTGTTTCTTGTCTGTCTTCATGGCTGGAGCAGTCCTGTCAATTCCTCTCTGTTGCAGGAATCCACATGGTCTTGGAGTTGTTTTCTGAAAATATACAAACATATTCTCAACCAAAAGTTAATAAAGGAATGTTTTCTATAAATTTGACTTGGGATCCTTTTTCATTTTTTGCCCAAATGATTTTCCTTTGGCTTGTTTTGACACCATGTGTGTTTTTCATGGGTGTCTTGCTGTTAGCATTACAAATGAAAGTTAATTTTCTAAAGTAAATTTTTTCTAGATGTAATTTACTTACAGGATATTTTTCCTTACATGATATTCTTCTACTATCCCCCCTTTTTTGATTTAAATATTAGGAGGCTTTTGGAAATTTTATAATGTAGTCTTGATAGCTTTTAAATTTTAATTTTTTTGTGCTAAAATATGACTGCCCTCTTCTCACAATCCAATTGCCCACAGCTGTTGCCTGTGTTTTCTGTTCATGCGGAGGTTGAAGCCTCGTGGTGGCTGGTACCATGGATCTGTCTTTCACTCAGTGGGGTGAGCTGGGCCCTCCCTGGAGAAGAAACCTGGGTTCCCCAAGATATGTGATTAGTGCTGGGGCCCCACCAGCAGGCAAGGGGATCCCAAGGCAGGTGCTGGGCGTGGAGGCCACGGGGGCATAGGCTACCAAGGAGACAGAACTGAACCTCACATCATCCTGCTTGGCCCCGGAGGATGGCTGGTTATCCAGAGACGGGTAAGATTCCTCAGGGAAGGAACAACCTAAGACAGGCACAGTCACAGAGGGGCCATCAGGAGAGAACTTGGGAGTCATCAGAGGTGGGGCACAGACCCTCACCCCCCCAACTTTACAGGAACCTGAACCCTCACCCCTTCTGAGGGAGGTCTCCTGCCCCCATGGCTGCTTCACTTCCCATGCCCAGCTCAAATTGGGACCCAGGTAACAGACAGAGACTTGGCCAACAGCAGCTGCCCTCTCACTGCAACAAGACTTGTTTGAGTTGTCTTGTACCCATGGTGTGGGGAAGTGGGTTTTTGATATCTAAATCCAACCTAGCACCAGGAATGCTCAGAGCCTACTCAAGAAGGCAAATAATCCTTTCCACTAATATTTACAGGGTAAAATAAGATAGTTGTTAGAGTATTAAATTTGACAGTAAAATAGTAGTCAAGTTCTCAGACTAATTTAAATTGGCTAAGTGAAATAAGCAAATATTCTAGAAAAATTAATCGTACTGGACAAAAAGCTGTTCCTAAAATATTATTATTTTTAAAACATATATTTTTACTGATTTCAGAGAGGAAGGGAGAAGGAGAGAGAGATAGAAATATAAATGATGAGAATCATAGATTGTCTGCCTCCTGCACGCCCCACACTGGGGATCGAGCCTGCAACCTGGGCATGTGCCCTGACTGGAATCAAACCATGAACTCCTCGTTCATAGGTCGACACTCAACCACTGAGCCACCATGGCTGGATAATTTTTACCATCTTCCCAGTGAACCTGAAATTTCTACCATAATGTTTCATTTATTCAATTAATTTTTCCACTTAGTACATCTGTCCATCCATCCATCCATCCATCCATCCATCCATCCATCCATTAATTCATCCATCCATCAGTGAATCTATCCCCCAAAATATTTGTTGTTTGCTCTGTGGCAGACAATCTGCTGGGTTCTGGGAATTCATTGGTGATTAAAGCAGACATGCTTTCTGCCCTTGTGTGTATAGCCTATTAGAAGAGATAGACAAACAAAGTAATTCACATCAAATTGCACTAAGTGCTAAGATGAATACGTATGCAGCAGGAAAAAATTATAAAAAACTAGAGGCCCAGTTTACGAAATTCATGCATGGGGGTGTATGTGTCCCTCAGCCCAGCCTGCACCCTCTCCAATCTGGGATCCCTCTCACAATCCAGGACTGCTGGCTCCCAATAGCTTGCCTGCCTGCCTGCCTGATTGCCCCTAATCGCTTCTGCCTGCCAGCTTGATCACCCCCTAACCACTCCCCTGCCAGCCTGATCAATGCCTAACTGCTCCCCTGCCAGCCTGATTGCCCCTAACTTCCCTCCCCTGCCAGCCTGGTCACCCCTAACTGTCCTCCCCTGCAGGCCTGGTCACCCCCAACTGCCCTCCCCTGCTGGCCCAGTCACCCCTAACTTCCCTCCCTTGCCAGCCTGGTCGCCCCTAACTGCCCTCCACTGTCAGCCCGATTGCCCCTAATTGCCCTCCCCTGCTGGCCTGGTCACCCCTAACTGCCCTCCCCTGCTGGCCTGGTTCCCCCCAACTGCCCTCCCCTGCATGCCTGGTCCCCCCCGAACTGCCCTCCCCTGTAGGCCTGGTCTCCCGTAACTGCTCCCTTGCAGGCCTGCCCCCCGCCAACTGCCCTCCCCTGCAGGCCTGGTCCCCCCCAACTGCCCTCCCCTGCAGGCCTGGTCACTCCAAACTGCCATCCCCTGTTGGCCCAGTCACCCCTAACTGTCCTCCCTTGCCAGCCTGGTTGCCCCCAACTGCCCTCCCCTGCAGGCCTGGTTGCCCCTAATGGCCCTCCTCTGCTGTCCTGGTCACCCCCAACTGCCCTCCCCTGCAGGCCTGGGTCCCCCCCCAACTGCCCTCCTCTGCTGGGCATCTTGTGGTGGCCATCTTGTGTCCACATGGGAGCGGCCATCTTGTGTGTTGGTCAATTTGCATATTACCTCTTTATTATATAGGATACCAGGAAGAGAACTAGTTAGTGTGCTCGTGTCAATTCAATTGAGAATTAAGACTTTCCTGTAAAGGCAACTCCATTTAAAAATATTAATACATTATGTAGCAGGGGTAATGCATTAACTCACTAGAATGGTCACATTATCAGAGAATAGGACTCTGAGGGTGTAGGTCTCAGAACAAATAAGTGTCTTTTGGTGGTGTGTGGAGCATGGAGAGGAGATATAGACAAACCTCTTCTATGTGTTAGTCTCTGTGCCAGGTGCTATTGTCTAAAGGTTATTCTCTTTTCATTCTAATTGCAACACTAAGAGGTGGGTATTAAATCCATTCTAGGGATGGGGAAATAGGTTCTGAGAGGTTAAGCGACTTGATCAAGTTCACAAAGTTGGTTGTTGGCAGAGCCTAGTAGGAAGACTGAGGTGTTTTGGAGGGATTAGGTAAAATATCAACTTTATCAAAAGAGAAAAAAGAAACAATGAAAAGGATATGGTGCTATTGACCAAAAATGAATGAAAAAATCTGGTCCTGTCTTTAAATGGCTTACAATTAATTCACCTGGAGAAAAAAGAGCAAACTCTTGAGAAAGAACATGAGAATGTAATAAACAACACTGTCAAGTCCAAACTGCATCATTCCTGAGGAAGATAAACAAAGGGCATAAGTTGGAGGAGTCAAGACACTTTGGGAGGCAGTTGCCAAAACCAAAATGGAGACTTTCTTTAAATACAGTGCTTGCTTCCCTTAGCTTGGATGAAGTGATTTTAGATTTAAAGAAAACTAGGTACAAAACAATGATTACTGAACTGTCTGGAAGGTCAAAAGATACATTAAGATCACTGAGCTATGAATCACTGAAGGCTATATAGGTCCAGGCAACATTCCAGCTGTGGGTACTATTTCAGGTCAAAATACATAATACCAATTGTCCCCAGGTCCACTTCTCGTCACTAAAATGTGACAATGATTAAATGCAAAATGCAAATATTACTGTATGTAAGTACAAATTTAAAACAATAATGGCCTCTTGTCAGACAATATGGAAAGGAAGAGTTGCAAGGAATTTGTTATTATACTTGCAAATGCAGCAATATTTACAAGAGTTGACACAATGCTGCATAACCCAGTACAAGACAAGGGAAGGATTATGGAAAGCAGGACTGGAAATTTTTGAGTACACAGAACACTGCCTTTAAGAAATCACGAAGGAAGGTACAAAGAGGGAGGAGGAGTTTCAAGGTCAGTGTTCCTTTCACATTTCTGAATAGCCCTTATGCTCCCAATTTCCTCCATGAATCAAAGCAAAGGCCAAATTATCAGGCTATTGAAGTTTGCTTCTGGACTAATGTCTACGACTTCAACTTTAATTTCCTAATCTTACACTTTAAAAAAATCTCTCATTTTTCTATTAACTATAAGCTCAATGGGACCAGAGACCATGTGTCTGTTTTGTTCACCACTCTATCTCTACCACCTAACAGTTCTTGGCACATAGTGCATGCTCAATAATTATTTGGTATTTGAATGAAGTTATTCTCATGGCTGCCTTGAAAGCTCTCCTGATTTTCATCCTCTACTGAAGAAAATGCCTCTATGCTCTTTGCATCTCTTCTTGCCCAATTATTTTTACTAAAACCTCTTCATGTTATATTTTATTCCCTCAGAGATCCTCAAAAAAAAAAAAGAAAATTTTAACTTTAACCAATGAGATTAATAGTTTCAGGCCCCACATTAATCCAGACCCAACATGGAAAAAGAAAACCACTCTAAGTGGTTAAAATGGAGAGGATTATATGCAGGGAACTGGTTACACAGATGATGGGGTACATATGAGGGCAGTCTTACCTTTCAGATTAAGAGTATGTTTAAAGCATCTCTCTTCACACAATTCTGCTATGAATGCACACAATCTAAGGTTTGAAAGAAACCTTAAGTTTTATTCAACTCAAGCTCATCAGATGGCTCTTATGTCACAGATGTCCATTGCCTACTCCAACATCCTTTATTTTTCTCCTTAGGTACAGAATGGATAGTTTTCAGATGGATACCTTTCTATTCAGACTAAAAGATCCTATTTTCCTGCCTTCCTTGCAGCTAGCCAAGTCCATGAAACTAACTTTTAGGCAGTGATATGGAAGAAAAGGTTTCATGTCGAACTTACAGTGAGGCTTCTAAAAGGAAGTTTGCACATTTAAGAGGGACCATTTTTGGTTTTCTGTATTTCTTCCTTCTTCAGGTCCTACATTGAGGACGTGATGATTGGATCTCCAAGGGTCTGTGAGGAATCCTTAATGGTAGAAGACAAGTGATAGGATGATACAATGGAAAGGTAGGAACCTAGGTCTGTGGTGACACCATGGAGTTACCCTACAACTTTGGACTGCCTACCTTCAAACCTTTTTCACATGAAAGAGAAATATACCTGTACAGCAAGCATGTCAAATTGGTGGCCCACGGGCCACATGCCTCTTTTATTTGGCCCATATTAGCCTTTGAGTTTGACATGCTTGCTGTACAGTATTCAAGCCATGGTTTTATTTTCTGATTTTCTTTTTTTTTGCTTTCTTTCTGTTGCATACAACTGAATATCATTTGATCTGATCCAGATATATTGTTTTTATTGCATCTGAGACAAATGGCAATTTAACTTTGGCTTGGATACTTCCAGTGGTGGGGAACTTCCTAATCCATAAGGTAGTCTATGTATCTTGGGACAGCTATTACTAATGGGAACTTTTCTTTGTTGAGTGCAAATTTATAGCTATATAGAGTCCACTAATAGGTCCTAGAATGGCTTTTGGGTCACAATTTTCTTGTCCTTTTTCACAAGTCACATGTTTGAAAGAGTGCTCATGTTCCTTTAAGTTGGCTCATCTCTAGGCTAAATATCTTCCCTTCTTTCAGCTCTCTTTACAACACATGGCTTTTTCATTTCAATGAACTTAGCCTAGCTTCATGTATAATTCGTTCAATAAATGCTTATAGAAAAGAGCTCCAGGCTATCAGATTCAGCTGTGTTGCCCACAGCCCTATTTATTTAATGGATTCAATTGAATTAAAAGGAAGGTACTTATTTGCTCTACCCCAAATTAACAGCCTGCAGTTTGCATAATGGACCTCACTATTTTGGGTGGGCTAAAATCTGGGTTAAAACAAGCATGATCATTTAATCCTATACTATATTATCAGTGTCTGCAGCTACAGACTTAAAGATTTAATTCATTATTAACCACACTGTACACAAACCAGCTTCTCTTTTTACATAGTAAGATGCAACATTCTCAGAGTCATTAGCTATTTCTTAATCTGCTTAAACAAAGCTCCCTTCCTAAATGTTTTCTGTGGAGGTAGTCAGTCTAGATAGTTGGGCTCTCATCTCAGGGGCTGTCTGCTTAGTACCTGTCAATCACTTCTAGTGGAAACATACTTTAGCTAGCAGTTTATGGAGAAACCACTTTCTATATGCATTAAAATAACTTTACAGTTTTTCAAAATGTGTATCTAAGAGTTATACTTCTTTCCCTACCACTCCACTAGAACAACACTGGCAAGTCACCGACCCCTACCTGTCAGATTCAGTAAACTAATATGTTTCCTTATCTCAGCTGACACCTCTGTGGTATGTGATACTGTTGTCTAACTAATTTTCAAAATTCTCTACTCTGTTGGTTACTGGCACCGCACACCTACTGGTTATTTTTCTCTATGGTCAGTGCTTGGTCTCCCCTGCTGGGTCCTCCACTTCTGATCACCTCTTAATTGTTACTGTTCTTCAGAGCCTTGACCATAACTCTCTGCACTCTTCACTTTATACCTTTCCCCTGGGCAATCCCAACCACTCTGCAGTATCAATGTGGTATGATGACTTTTGTGTTTGTTTCTCCAGGCATGACCTTTCTATTTTGAGCTACAAACCAATATTTTTCAACTGACACAGGGGAAGCATTACCTTGGTGACTCATAGGCACCATAAACTATATATACTCAAAACTCATCACCTACCTCTCTGACTCAGATACTCAAATAAAAAATCGTAGAATTAGGCACTTTCTCCCCTTTCTATAGTTATTCCTCCCAATAACCATATCATGTAAGTATTATTATCCCCATTTAGACATGTGAAAGCCAAGGCTCAGTGTGGTTAAGTAGTATTCCCACAAATCTTTCAGCCATTACATGGCAGATTTTAATTCATTTCAGTCCAACTCTGGAGCTAGGACTCTTAACAACTATGGTAAATTCCCCTTACTAGGGGATTATATTACAGGGTATTTTGTCTTCATCTTGAAAACCACAAAGCAAGACCCTGAGGGAAGGAAACACTCAAGAGAAAAAGGTTATTGAGCCGATTAGATTAGAAGGGAAGGGAAGGCCCCTTAGCAACCTGGATGAAACATAAGCTCAAGGAATGCAGGGGGCAAAGAGTAATAGAGTAAAAAAGTGAGTAGAGCAGGGGTGGGGCATATCTGGCCTATAGGCCATATAAGGCCCAACAAATCATTTGGTATGGCCCTGCCAAGGCATTAGGGGTAGTTAATTGAATGTTTAACCAAATACAGCAGGCTAATTTTTAGGTTGATAATTTTATATGGCCTGTGAATTGTATAAATATCCAAATGGCCCTTGGCAGAAAAAAGGTTCCCCACCCCTGGAGTAGAGCCATAGCAGTGGGGGCTGAAGGACCTTAGGCCAAAGCTGTCATTCTTAGCATCTTGTGATGGTATAATTGACCTCAGTCCACCCTATAAAATAAGTGGTTTCCAAGTGGGAAAGGGAAAACTTTTTGGTAATCCCAAACCTGGATTCCCATATGGCTTGTACTGAAATTAAAAGGGTCTATTTACTGATACACATGACTGGAAACATGAAGAATGGCTGCAAAATATAATAAATGGCAGTAGTTTGGAACAGAACCAAATGTATGATCTTCATAGCAAGCTCAGCCATGAAAATTATAAGCAAATTAAAAAAGTAAAATAATTACTCTTAAAATATTTTTAACTCAGTTTAAGCATTTTTTTTATTGCTGTCATTTTTATTCTCTCCTCTCTAATTGTCTACAGCCATTTCTTTTTTCCTTCGGGCTTTAAATTAAGCATTCTTTTTAGGAATGGAACTCATATTCAGTACATGAAAGGCATTGGAACAGCACATTTTTTTAATCTCAACATTCTATCAATGTCTAGTGTTTGACCAAATTGATATATTCCAACAATTTTGAATGGGAAACAAATTGTGTTTTACTGTTGCCTCACATTAGAACATTGGAGATGTGTTCCCATGTGCAGTCCATTTCCCTTACCAAATGAAATATGTTATAAATACTGGGAGAGCTAGATGTCAGGAAGACAGTTCTTAGATGGAATTGATGACATGACTACTTAAGGGAGGTGTTTTTTTGAGGTGTCTCTTCTACCATGGGTCCACTGTTCCTTTTACCTTTCTTCAGGAAAAGGATTGTTCCTAAGCCTAGCTGGCTTCCTGAGTATACATGTTCACTCTACCTATGGGCCTAAATAGTATCTAGAAAGTATAGGTGTGATGCTATATCTCACCAGTAAGTGCAAGGTACTCAAGCATGAAAATTCCTTATGTTACATTCTTAATACTTCAAAAAGTAAATTAAATGACCTTTATTACTTATCTAAATTAAAACTCAGGTAAAGTAAATTTATTTAACAAGTGATCATTTTAGTTAAAGCTCAGGTTTCTGTTACCTCCTTCTTTATAACATTGTTAAAATGCTTTATTGTGGCTTATGGTTTCATTTACAAACTGATTAGAAAAAAGCCAAATACTTAAACCTAAAAAGTTACTGATTTATTTTTGAGGCAACCAAGGCAATATGGTCTTTATAAATTGATAAAAAGCAGGACTGAGAATTTTTTCTATGCGTTTCAGTTTCTAAATGTCATACTTGTTATCTCTAGATAAGCTACATAATCTTTGGGTTGTTATAGTTAAAGTAATAATTTACCATTACCCTATTTACCTATAGTATTATGTGACTTGGTGAATTAATTATCAGAAAATGCTTTGTGATTAATGAAAAAAATCTGGATTAAAAAAAGATGTCTTACAGACACTCAATGATATAACTAGTTTATGAATTCTGAATTTTGATATCCTTTCTCTTAATTATTTTGTTTCTTTCTCATGTTTTGGTAAGAATTTAAGACCTGCCAGATTGGATCATGTAAGTATTCCCTATTGCCCAAGATTCCACCTTCAACTGTGGCAGTAAGAGAAATTTTGTGGGAAGATAGGTATGTTTGATTTTCATGACATCAACTTTAAAAGTTTAGAAACAAACTTTAATAATATTAACTACTCCCCAATTCATTGTCTGCCATATATAAATTTACCTTAACATTATTATTAAGTATTTTATACTTAGACTACTATGTTTTTCTACATGTTGACAGTTGATTTAACTAATCTTTACCCTTTGAATTGCCTGATTTATTGACAGAATAAGCTGGATGTTTTAGTATTTTATAGATGCAGCCAAAGGCACACACCAAATAAGCAAACTGAATAGGAAAATGCTTGTGACAGTTATGCCTGAGGGCACTGTCAAGCTCCCCTGGCATTCAACAAGATCCCTTTCCAGGGAAACCAAAGGGCATGACAAGACCAATTGTCAGATCAGGCCAGCATCAAGTATTAGTAACCATGGGAAAATGTAGGGACTGGCAGAGCTGGGTCAGGAGCTAAGTACCAGGTCATGTCAGTCATTTGTGTGCATGTAAGTGACCTCTCTGACTTTCTAATCACATGTGAACAGGAAGATCATTTGTTTTCAAGATAAAGATTAAGATAGGAAACTCCTGTGGCCTGGGCCATGTGTTTTCCAATGATTCAGTAACTGAAAAAAAACCCCACTTATTTAAATTGAGGGAAGAGGGAGGGGATATTTATAGAAGTGTACAACCCCAAACTAGCAAGGAAATGAGTCAGCTCTAATCATTACTGACCAGACCTCACCTGGAGTATTAGATTCCTTTAGAAAACCATCCTTTAAAGAGATGTAATCAGACTGGAGTCCTTCCAGAAGATTACTAGTGTGATGAAGGCATTCCAAGCCATGGCATAAGGAACCCAAGATGTTAAATTGGGAGTGAAAAATGTTTTAGGGAGGCTGCCTTGTCCATGAGGGATTACATTTGTTCTGTATGGCTACTTATGACAAATGTAGGAGATTTCAGCTCAATTTCAGGAAGAACTTTCTATCAGTTGACACTGTCCTAACAAAAATGAGCAGTCTTGATAGTGTTTTCTATTATTATATGTCAAGGTACAAAGATGTAGGCTGAACAACAAGCAGGAAGAGGGAGAGGGCATTCCTGAAAGTGCATGAATGCTTGGACTAAGTCAGTTGTTGGTAGAGTACTGGATCTGTATGACTAGTTAAGGAAGATTCAAAAAATTGAAAATACTGACATAGGTTTTTAGCTTTTAATTTTTTTTTAACCAAGTGAAGCCTGATAAGGTTTTGGGGATGATACTTTTTGGCAATGGATAACACTTTCTTCTCTTCCAGAGTCTGAATTTGGAGCCAGGCTGCCTGGGTTTGAATAAAGACTGGGCCACTTACCTTAGGAACATCCCTTAAACTCTCTGTGCTTCAGTTTCCTCATCTTTAAAATGGAATAACAATACCTACCTCAAAGTGTGAAGCATGTGAACAGTGCCTTGTTCATAATGAGTGTTCTATTAGCTATTAGCTCTTAATTGAGATATAGGTACAGGAGTTAGCTGGGAGATAAAATATCACTGCCAGTTAGCACTGTTAAAGCAGAAATGAAGATTGTGGCTTTAAATCTGCAGAGAAGTAGGTGTGCTAATACTTTGCCCCTGCTTAGCTCACCCAGCTAATCATTGTCCCTGCTGGACAACTATAGATTTTCTCTGTAGGAATTGGTCCCTTTCCTATTTGGCAAAAATATGAACATCAGTGGTCAAGTTGGCTCAGAAAGTGAGAAACTCAGAAGAAGGCAAGTAGAAGATGTTCAGTTCCTTCTTTGAAACTTACTTAATCAAATAATGCGCTCCTCCTATGGTATTGAGTAAATAAGAGGTAAAAGAGAGAGGAGTATTATTCTAGCAAGCTCTCTTCCCATTGAGATCTGAGGCAAGAAATGAAGGTTCACTTTCTAATAGGACACAAAGGAAAAAAAAAAAAACCCTACCATTTGAACACCATCATTTCATACCCCCAAATACAATGAAGGGAAATCCTTTAATAAAATTACTTTTCCATCACATTGCCCTTCTTTTTCACAGACATGTGAAATTTCATTAGGATTTGGTTGGCATTAGTCCCTGGACTAGCCTCTGGGAGCTGCTAAACTAGATGACTTTTAAAATCCTTCTAACCATGAGATGCTCTAATTCTATGATAGAATTTCACTTGTACCTGGTCACAAGAAGAGAACCAAGGGACTGAACCTGGTCAAAGAACAGGCAGATCCTAAAAATGTGTTTGTTAAAGGGTTGGCAGTCAGGCCCAGAGCAGGGTATTTTTTTCTTCTTGGAATTGTTAATCATTTTTCCCTATTGTCAACAAAAAGAAGAATTTATCCACAAAGGCCAGAGGGTTGTTGTGAGGAGAACCTGATATTGAACTTCTGTGCCCAATTTTTGGCTTAGGGATTTCCATCGCCAGCATGTGCACCATGACAGTTGGAAGAAAAGACAATGATGTCAATTTCAGCATCTCTCTCTCTCTCTCTCTCAGTAATAACATTTCAAATGTTTTTATTTCTTTGTCTTAGTATTTTATTACTAGCTCGTTGTTCTCCTCATCCCTCATGTGGTCCCACTCCCCCCTCCCCTTTCGAACTTAGGAAGCTACATTGCAGCAAATTGAAATAGAAAACCGCATATCTAGGGTGATTTATCGTTAATGTGAAATTCTATCCTAACCTGAAAGTCGAGGAGCAGGAATCCCAAGCTATTTCAAAATTCATATTACAAGACAGACAATCAGATGCTCCCAAACCACAATATCTTGTACTCTATTAATCGTACACTGACAGAGCCCTTTGGTTGCATTTGTATTTCCAAATAAATACAAACATATGTCACCATTTTTTATTGATTTTGGACTTTTCTGGGAAGGAAACGCTGTTAAATTATAATAAATGGTGTCAACTAAAACAAATAGTGCAAAACCCATTAAGAAGGCATTTGCTGCAGAACTTGGTTTGATTTGTTGGCATCAGTTGAAATCATGTCAAAATAATGTCTTTGGAAACCAAATAAAAATTTGTTTGCAAATTTGTCTGCAGCAAGCATTTCTAGAGCATAAAAATCCTTAAGAATCAATATGGTTTTATTCAGTATGCAAATGTACTAAAAAGCATTACACCAAAAATTCCATTGCTGGATTATATTATAGTGTTAGCGAATTAATAAATAATAATAGGTAATAAATAATATAGTGACTGAATTAGATAATACATTTATGATGAAGTAGAGAAGGAAAAGATTAAGGGGGATAGTCTTGGGAGAAGATCAATTTTCAGATAAGCTAAACTAACATTTTATATTCAGAGAATTAATGAAGTTTAGTCCTATAAGTCACTAAGTCCAGTTAAACTAAATTTCACTGCAGCCTTTAAAAAAGGAAAGGAACTGCAAAATGCCTAGTTCTGAAGTGATAACCATTTGAGTTCTAATATTAGTCAGCCTGCATCTATAATTTGCATAACTATGTTTGCCTTCCAGGTAACTGGAAATTTAATTGCTATCAGAATAAAATTTGAGTCTTATTTCCAAATGATGCAAGTACAGTGTATCCCAATGTGAAGTCTTGAGAGTGACTCTAATCAGACAAACAAGAGGGATGCAGTTAGAATTGGGATTTCAATATAAAATAAAAAAGAGCTCATCTTCAGTATACCCCAGGTCATCTTCTTCCCCTATCCTCTTTCTCCTTTCTCTTTTCACTGCCTTCCAGGGCACAGTTCTCAAAAACAAAACGAAACAAAGCCAAAAAAAACACCTTACCTGTGGTGTTTAAGCTGAGTCTTTCATTCTTGACCTTCTGTGTCCCACTCTCACCGAAACAGATCTCATTCTTGCCATGTTTAAAGGAGAGAATTTGATAAACTAGTTAATGTCTTTATACCTTACCTCTTCCAGGTGGTTTATTTTTCTTTTCTCAAAGTAAAAACAAAACAAAAACAAGCTGAATCTCAACCACCAGCTACTATCACCATAATTTCATAAAAGAAAGGGCACTTTAATGCCCCACCTCCCATAATGAAAGTAGAAAGGACAGAATCATCAAAGGATAAAAGACAGTCAGTTTCATTGAAAACATTTAGCTTTATGACAAACTCTCATTACACTCACTGATCTTATTTTTCTAATTTGTAAAATATAAGTGATACTTCATCAAAGCCCAGCCCTATTTTGTAAAGCTGGTGTTTGAAAAATGTTATTTTAAACTGAACATGTTGCTGTGATGTTCAGAAGGGAGGGCTGTGGTTCTTGTTACTGATTTTCTGTGGTGGAGTGCAGTATTGGAACAAAGCAGGAGGAGGCTATGGGGCTCATCTTAGGGATCAGACAGTAACCACAGGTTCTGGGGTAAAGTAGAAAGAATGCATGGAGTACATGAAAGATATGTAATGCCTTATCAGTGACAAAGAGTGGTGCGGGGTCTTTACAAACCTGGCTGCTCAAGGGGAAATACCTATAGGTTCTTTTCCTGGCTCTTAAAAACTCTTTGACATGCATAGTTGGAATTGTAGGGCTTGGTATTGGGGGTGGGGGTGGGGGGCGGCGCTGGCCTTTTGCTATTCATATCACACTTTGTAGACAGCTTCCTTGTTGCAATGATTGGATACTGCAATTCCCTTTCCTTTGTAAAGCATCACTGATATTACCCCATTCCAGGTTGGCAAGATAGCATTTTAAAATTTATTTGAATTTTGCAAAGTGTTCTGTAAGCAAAGTCTTTTAGGATCAGGGAGAGCCAAGTTGTTAAATTATGCATGTATTATATCTACATCATATATTGGTACATTAATGTGTATTCCAACTTCCAATACAGATCATACTAGTTTCTTTTTTTTTTTTCCCTTTGCAAATAAAAGACCAAAAGAGCTTAATCAGAGCTTGAACTAAGTGTTGTCAGGGTTCTAGCTTTGGGGGTTGTTAGAAGCATTGTGAGGAAAAATCCAACAGAACAATGCCTTGTTGTTAGCTGTTAGTGAAACCTAGAGACCATCAGAGGGAGTACTTTAGCTGCTGTGAAAAGGCTCAGAGGGAGACAGATAATAAATGTACAACAAACAATCCAATGTCAGAAATGATCACTATTGCAAAATGAGACTGAAAGCCTTTTTTTTTTTTTTTTTTTTTTTTTTTTTTTTTTTTTAGCAATTTCTACAGATGAAGTTCCAACTCTGGCCACTGCCAATATTAGCTGGATAATCCTTTGAATGTGGCTAATGTGGAATCTTGCAAGGACAAAGAGGATTTGCTCACTAACCGGTAAGAGAGGTACTGGTCATGCATGCTTGCATGTGCTAATAGTTCTGGTCTTTAATGGTACCGATTTAATGATGATATTATGCCTTTTTAATTGTTCGCCTATGATTTGACATTAGCCATGCCTTTCTAATGAATATGAAGCTTTGTTGACCAGCACTGACATTAGCTGAAACCTGATCTTTAAATTGTCAGTTCTTCCCACGTTTCCCTTGTCTTTGCCTTCCCTAGTGCTTTGGTACTCTATTGACAGCCCCACTTGAATCTCAAACCACTCCCTACCCTATTCCCAAATCAGTTTTTAAAATGACAGAAAATATGCCAGCAAACTCAGACCTCTTAATGGAGCTTGAAACACTGAGCCAAAAGTGAGCTTTATGCATTCATTCCACCCCTGAATTTCAGTGCTCCCCACCCTTTTATCTAAGTGACTTTTGCTTTAATATTTTTGTGTACAACTTGCTCAGTAATTCTGCCTTTTGTACCTCCAGGGCTGTGTCCCCACCCTGAACCTTGCCTACTTCCTGCCAATCTTTTATCCTTAGACTCAGTCCGTCCCAGTCCACTCCATGTTATCCTATCAACTGACAAGATATGGACGAGTCATGATGATGACAGACACTATGATTGATTTTCTGGGGTGGAACCTTTCTTTTCTTGTTGCTCAGTTGAATCTCATCCCCCTGATCCCTGCTTGAAGCTGTGGATGCTGCCCTAGAAATCTCAACTGCTTTGACTGAGGCCAGCCTCTACATTCTGGCCCCCTCAGCAGCTATTCTAGTTAGTGGATCTTTTGCTTGATCCAATTTCCTCTCTCATCATACTTTATGGTTAAATCCATCTATTATTTGTCTTTTGTAGATGATGTTGCAGATACTGCAAAAATCTCTACCCCCCAAAACTCCATCAGTGATAATTGAAATTTATTGCTATTAAAAATTCAGCTCTTTGAGATAGGGGATTATGTTTATAGCAGACATCTGTAAAAATGCATACATTCCATGGGTCTTAGTAAAAGTAGGCTAGGCTAGGTTATGGTAATGAATCAACCCAAATATGTAATGTCTCAATGTAGTAGTTTATTTCTTGCTCACATAGCAGTCTGTGTATTGTTAGGCCAGGAAAATGGTTCTCTTCTCCACAGTCATTTAGAGATTTGGATTTTCCCCATTTTGTGGCCCCTCAATTCCTTAGGGCCTCATAGGCATCTACACCCAGGTGGTGAAGAGAAGAGTGAACCTGAAGTGTCAAACCCTTTTCTTAAAAAGTAATTTTTTTTTCTTCTGGGAGTGGTTCTTGAAACTTATTCTCACATGTCATTGGTCAGAATTTAATCTTGTGGCCTCATCTAATTATAAGGGAAGCTGAGGAATGTAATCTAGTCATGTTATGGGGTGGGGGGAGGGAGAACAGATTTGGAGGACAGCTAACAGCCTCTGCCATACTAAATAAAGGATGACACACTAATTCATTTTCAACCTTTGATACCTTAACACACTTTTGTGCACTAAATTACTAATACTTTAGGAAGCAGATTACAAAATAATAGGATATAGGCTAGGTTAGGGGAGTGAAATAGGGGGGTTAGAGAAATATATTGCCAAAATATGGGTAAGTGATGGGAAAAGTTAGGTTTCTGTGAGGTGACAAATTTTGGGGGACAGGACCCTTAGAAAATTGGGGGTTCATATGAGAGTAGTATTGAGAATAGGAGAGACAGAAGTATGGAAACAATGTAAAGATGGAGAGGATATCTCAGTTTTGTTTCAGGTTAGAGCTGGTCCTAATATCTTTATTCAAAATGCTTGCCAAGTGAGGGTCTTCAAAGAGTGAACAATCCAGTTTTGTGCTTATTTCTGTCAGTCATGTGTCTTTGTCAGGGAGTGGAGCAAAATACTTCCAAGGCCCTGTTCTCAGTGTGCTCCATCAGGTTTTTGTTTCTCATAAGATTTTTCAACTTAGTACCAAACCAGAAGAATCAAAAACTCATCCATTTCATCAATTTTTGGTCTTTGCTCAGGTCATAATGAAGCATATAGCTATCCATTTGGTGTCAGGCTGCCCACTGGGAGCTTTATTATATATGAGGCAAAATCTTTTCATAAAAGATTGGGTTATTTTTCCTGTTGGACTGACCTCTATTTCATTTACGTCCTCCCTTCCTCCATAACCCTACAAGCTGTGAGAGATTGACCCATGCTGGCAACTTACCGACATATCCTTAACCACCTGGGCTTGAGCATGAGTTGATTCAGCAGGAAACAGGGAGGTGAATGGTAGGCTGGAACTTGCCAAGCAGTGAGCCGCAGCTGTGATCTACAGAGCTGTTAATGGAGCTGAATCTGATTTGTGTTTAGCTGAAAGCACTTTGCAAAGGCAGACAGGAGGCAAAGGTCTGGAGATGTAGAAGCATCGATAACCATAGCTTTTGCTTTTTTTAGCCTGTGTCCTGGATATTTTCAATGAAAAGAATCATTGAAGGTGGAAAGTCATGAGCAGTCAACCCATTCTCGATAAATAGATTTCTAAGGGTCTTAGGGCATTGTTAATGGTGGATGGCTATCCAAGTAATGTGATATGAGACTGCTTCAAGGTATCCTTTTCATGCAGTGTCTTAAACCTACCATTAAAGATCATGCCTTTAAGAACTTTTAAAGCAATTTTCATAAACTAAGTCTATTTAATAAACATGTATGTAGCACTTACTATATGCTAGGCACTGTCTGAGGGCCTCAAATATTAATACATACATTCCTTATAACCATCCTATGAGATAGACACTATTTTTAGTATTCTTATTTTATAGATGAGGAAACAGAAAGTGGCCAGAAACCACACAGCTAGCAAATGGCAGAGTCAGGTTTGCAAACCCAGGCAGTCTGGCTCCAGAGTCTGTACTCTTAACCATTATACTATGCTACCTCTGATAGTACAGAATGTTACATTGATTTTGGGGTGTGTCACCCATTCCAGGAGACATCTGTTTACCTAATCATGCTACCATTCCTTATTCCTAGTAGAGAGCAAAACTGTGCATGTTTTGAAGGGAAAAGGACATAAGATGTCCTGAGAAGATTGTTGGGGAAAGAGGATGTCAGGATGAGGGTCTTGTTAAAGGGCTAGATCCCCCAATAATTATGTTCCCTAAACATGCACCACTCAAGGACTAGTGCTTTCACCTATAGTTTTCTAGTTTGTATGAATTTGATTTAGTGATTAGCATTTTCAGTCTCATCTCTTATTTTTTATTTTATTTTATTATTATACTCAGATGTGATATATACTGTACATAAACAAGTGGACTCCCATTCACACAGGGAACAAAGGATGGTTTGGGCTGAATGGGATGCCATTGGTGACCATCTTAAAACTGGTTTCCAGTTCTGTATTCCAAGTCACTGCACCTTGCTTTCCCAGGATAGGACTGTTCATCTTAGCTAGCTTCCCCATGGACAATTTGTTACTGGATGCTGCTCTGTGATCACCCGAAGCTCCCATTAGCTTTCCCCGATCCTGCTCCTTCCTCACACTCTATTGACACCACGTTGCAAAAGGCCACTGCTGTCTCTCCAGAGTGTTTTCACCTGGTGACACATAGCCCTTGACTTTCAGTCTATAGCTAGCTCTTTTACACACACCTTCTGTGGCTCTTCAAATCTTCAATTTTCTGCATTAAACTTTGATGTCTCACTAAATATTCCAGAGGAATATCTGATGGAAAAGGGAGTGCTGATGATTTTGGTGTGTATTACCCCACCAGTCTTTGTCCTTGCAACAATTTTCCCAGCCTAATACTATAACTAAGTTAGTCAGTTAGAAGAAACTCGAGTGCCTACTATGCACAGGATGCTAAATATGCCACTGCATGCCCCAGGTCTGAGCTAACCTCACTAGACCAGTAGTCGGCAAACTTTGGCTTGCGAGCCACATGTGGCTCGTGAGCTGCGGTTTGCTGCTCTGTTGACTAATGAGTTTGCCGACCACTGACCTAGACTCTCGATTCCAATAATTACAGGCTGTTGTTGTTCCTTGTGATTAAGCCCCTATCCCAGTGGTTGGCAAACTCATTAGTCAACAGAACGGCAAACCGCGGCTCACGAGCCGAAGTTTGCCGACCACTGTCACTAGCCCATTATATTCTCTTCTCTGAGAGAAAGAAAAGATATCTTGACTGACAGACTTTCCTTTCCCTGTGTGTAACTGGGGATTCAGCTCCTACACTTTGGTGCTGAGCTCCTTGTCTTCATAATTAATGCTAAAAAGAACAGATTTGGAAAGAACAAGGGAACAAGAGGCTAAATCTCCAGAGGGAGCCTTAGAAATGGACTTCGGTGCATTTTCCCTCACACCGTTAATCCCCTATGGTCACATGCGGGGAATACAAATGCTCTTCTCAGACCTGCCAGTTCAATCTCACCATAACACAATTGACCTATCACCATTGTGAGGAGCAAAGCCTTGAACAAAGCAGCTGCCGAAAGGACTTTGTCAAGCTGGAAATGAATTATTAATATAGCTCTGGAAGGGAATGGTATCAGAAACCAGGCTTTTTATTATTTACATTAATGAGCTGGAAGAGGATGCAGTGAAGAAAATCCCAAGTTTGGAGAATGCTATATTTTGAAGTGCAACAAAGAGTGTAAAACCAATGAAATCCAACAAATGTAAATTCAGACTAATATGTTTCTGAAAAAAAAGCTTAGGGAGGGAATATTTTCCTGAGCAGGAAAGGGCTAAAGCAGGGTGTCAAGTCATTACCAAAATTCCCTACTGTCAGTTTGCTTGAGAATGAAGCTCAGACTTAGGAAAGAAGAAAAATAAGTCCAGATTGCCTGCTGGACAGACACAATACAATGCACCTATCAAAGGAGGTAGCCTTATCTCTATTAGAGATGTGTGCCCAGTACAATACACCATTCATCTCTTATCTGGATTGAATGGAAAATCATTCTAATACAATATCATATTCCGCTCTTCAGAGGGATTCCAAATCTTCACAGCTTGATTGGCAGAGGCACGTGTGCATGTGCAGGCTTTCTGTGTCCTTCTTGTAATGCTAGCTGCTTTATTTTTGCTACATACAGAGCCTTCTTTCCCACCAATAACCTCTGTCCCTTCATCAGAAATGGTATCTTTAACCCTTTCTTTCTTCACCAGCCATGTATCCCAAATACTATTCCCTATAAGCCCCAGTCTGGCAATCCCAGAATTGATCTCTGCCTTTACAGGAAGCATAACAATCTCCTGAGATGAGAGATGAGGCAACATTGTGCCCCATTAAATTAGAACCTTCCCAAAGTGGTATTTCTTTTTTGTTTGAATTGTACTTTATCCTATATTATACCTCTGAGTTTCTGGACATTTGGTCACTTGTCTTCCTCCACATTTCTACCACTTACACAACACCCAGTTTTTGTCTTAAACATCTATGGTCTCTTGGTTATTGGTTGTTTATCAGACTTTTAAAAAATCTTATATACTTTTATTAACTAATATCATCCTAATAAATTTAATTTTGTAAATAAATTAAAAACAAACACATGTTGTCCTAAAAATTTTCTACAACTTAACTCATTTAAGCATTAAAAGAGTACTAGGATGTAGATATTATTTTATTCCCATTTATAGATAATCAAGTGATACATGGAGGAGTTAAATAACCAGTCCTGAGCCACATAGCTAGTAAGTGGCATGCAATCTGAATAGAATCAGACTCTGAGATAAGGGTTCAGAGCTCAATACTGGTTTGAGAGGAGGAGATTAATACAATAACTAATACTGAGGAAGGTTCCTGGTGTGAAGATGTGCTTAACTAAGTGGCAGATAGAACCACTCACTCACCTTTGTGAAAGTTCTCGATCAACTCTTTTTTCCGACCTCATCGCCACTCACAAGTGGTTAAACTAAAAGAATTCTAATGCATTACCAGGTATAAACTAGTGATTGTAAGTGATTTATTGAATAGCTACTTACAACATAGTGAGTGACAATGACCTTCCACACCAACCTTACAGCTTAGGCTGTATTTTGGGTTTAGCACTCAGACATCAAGTCTACCCACAAAGACACAACATATTTTATTTGTAACATCACCTCCACATAAAAATTATATACAGATACATTCTTATCATAAGAGAATATGCAAGGGCTACATTGCCACTTTGCTGAAAAAACAAAACAAAATACTTTTGATATTTAAAATTTTTTTAATATTTCTTTATTGCGTTCAGAGAGGAAGGAAGAAAGAGAGAGAGATAGAAACATCAATGATGAGAATCATTGATCGGCTGCCTCCTGCATGCTCCCCACTGGGGATCAGGCCTGCAACCTGGATATGTGCCCTTGGCCAGAATCGAACCTGGGACCCTTCCGTCGGCAGGCTGACGCTCTATCAACTGAGCCAAATTGGCTAGGGCAAAACAAAACACTTTTAAAAAACAAATGAAGCATTAGGCACTGCTCCAACCCATCTAGAAGTTATTCCAGATGGCTTCTCAGGAAGTGGTATAGAAAAGTTCCAAAATCTATAGTGATTGATTTAAAAACTAAATTTAAGAATGCTATAGCAACAGACTTATCAAGATTGCCACAGCATAACCTAGAATGCATGCATGTTTGCACTCTCATAGACTAAAGAATGAAGCATTTTAAGTAGCAGTGACTGATGGGATGGCTTTACCAAGGGGTCTTGGAAGTATGGAACCTAAGGCAATCCAAATAGGCAAGTGTTGGTTATGTTCCAGGAAAGGCCAGAATTGGCAGAGGGAAGATCATTTTCAGACTTTGTAAGACTGTTGTCAACAGTGTTTGGAGTGGTATCTAAGAAGGATGATCTTGGAACAAGACATATTAAAGGGATTTTCCAGTGACTACTTTGTGCATGATGGTACAGTGGAGAACTAAATGAAAAATCACTCCATAGGAGAAAACCTCTTTCTGAATCCCACACTTGGTGACAAAGTAATTAAACTCATATCCCTTCTCAGTTATGTTTGTTGCAGGACAACCAATTCCCAGAGACACTGTATCAGAATGCAAAAAGTGATCTTGACCAAGTAGAGTTGGTTCAATCACAGACCAGAATATAGAATAAGTACTATACATCTTACGGGCACTGACTTTTGCTCAGAAAAGCCAAAATCATGCACACACAGATGATTGTAACACCACAACATCCTTCATGATTTTGATCATCAGCAGGAAATTGTTTATCAGACTTCTGACTTACATATTTGAAAAAACAAAACAAAACACTTTTTGTTTTGCCCTCATCTTCTCTGTTCCCTTTTGCTCTGACTCTAGCTTGCTTAGCCTCCTGGACCCAGACACATTACCTGCTCTGATTTCTAGAACCTACATAATCTCTACTACAATTCCTTACTTGTTGGCTCCCACAAATGCCTTCTCTCTTAAGTAGTACTTTGATTTGCTGTTGTTAATACTCTGGAGTGATGCCACTCTGTACTGTATTTTTCCAATAAGGCTTTGGGTCAGTTTGGAGAGATATAAGAAGATGGCGAGGTGTGTGTGTTTGTATGTGTGTTTATATGCACTTAGGGAGCTAGTTGGAAATGACTTTGATCACTTTCTGTTAAATATCTAAGTAAATATGCATGGCAGGATATTTTATTATTTTTTAATTTTAATTAATTTTGAGAATAACTTTTTGGTTTTATCATTTTTTTATTTTTTCTACTTTATTGAATTTACTGGGGTGAAATTCATTAATAAAACAAGGCAGGGCATTTAAAAATGATCTTAAATAGTGTCAATGATATTGGCTTATAGTGATAGTCCTGGGTTATAGCTATCCTAACCTTGAATCTTGAGTCAGGAAGGCCTTTGGCAAAGTTTGGGGAAGAGGTTTAATCTGATTCATCTGCTCTTATTAGTGGAGCATAATATAATGCACACACACTTTTTTTTAAGTAGCAATGGTTATGACTGATCATAAATGTTCTTTGGCATTTTACAGTTTAAAAATTATATTAAAATATATTCATTTTAATCTTTTTATTAGGTTGAACTGTATGAAATTGCCAAATTTGAACATTTGGACCTACAAAACTGAAATAGCAATTTCATACAGTTCACTCCCATAGTTTAGAGACTAAGAAACTGAGGCTTAGCAAGATTAAGTGGCTTCTCCAAGGTCACCCATTTACACTAAAGTAGTAGAGCTGGGATTCAGATTCCTCTGTCTCACTTTCATTTTCTCCATTGCTCCTTGCCTTTGTTTCAAGTTCAAGATTCTGTAAAAGAGCACTGGCTACAAGTTCCAGAGCTCAAGTATTAGTTTTAATCTATACTGGCCCACTGGAATTGATTTTGAAATGCCCCTGAACATTTTAAGAACAGCTTCAAAAACCTAAAATCGACAAACATTTAATAAATCTTCACACAGCCCTAGCCGGTTTGGCTCAGTGGATAGAGCATCAGCCTGTGGACTGAAGGGTCCCGGGTTCAATTCTGGTCAAGGGCACATACCCGGGTTGCGGGCTTGATCTCCAGTAGGGGGCATGCAGGAGGCAGTCGATCAATGATTCTCTCTCATCATTGATGTTTCTATCTCTCTCTACTTCTCCCTTCCTCTCTGAAATCAATAAAAATATATTTAAAAATAAAAATAAATCTTCACACAAATAGTAATGCCCCACCTTTGTGTCCTTTGCTTTGGATTATGACAGTATCTGGATCTCTGTCTTACTTCTGTTTCTCCCTTGTTCCCTACTTCAAATTTTAATTTGCTGTCTTTTTTTTTGTCACCTTCACTTATCCACCCCCATCCCCACCGCACCCCCCATTTTTTGTCTTGAGCTTAAGCTCTTGAGCTTTCTTTTCTCTTTAGGGATGTTTTCCTTGGCCAAAATCCGAATGTATCATTAACCCCAATTCAATTCATTTTCCCAAATAACATTGTAGAACAGAAAAACTGGAGTGTGGAATCAGACATTGCAGCAGAGGCCAGAGACACTTGGTCTCTAAGAGCTTCTTGTTTTCTTGCAGGAAGAGCTTTAGGAAGAGTCTGGCAGGTGCCCCACTCTGCAAAGCCGCTAATGCTGTCCCAGAGGAACACCCTTCAGACCTGAACAGCCTCCTCTCTCTCCTGGGCCATAATACTATCCTGAAGTGGTGCTTCACTTAATTAAGTCAAACTGGCGAGCACTGTGCATATTAATGAGCACTCTAATGAGCATTAATTTTTGATGTTCTCCGTTAACAAACTATGACAAATTTTGGTTTGACATTGTGCCAAAATGAGGATGACTGGTTGTTTAAAGCTGTAAATTCAAAATCTTCCCCTGGGACATGGAGGGCTGCTCATTAATACTTTTGGAGCTCCCAATGTCAAATAAGACAAATAAATGGCTGGATATGATTCCCATTGCCCCTTCCCCCACCTGCCTTCATCTTTCCTGTTTTTTAAAGCAGCCTCTCTCCTTAAGGCATATGCACATACTTACCCCAAACCACTTTTCACTTTAGACTATCAGAAAAAATGCTCACATCTTGGGGGTTACTAGACCTAGTAATTGCCTGAAAATTTTCAGATAATGAAAATTCCAGCTTCAAACCACAAATGCTTGACAGGGATAAATAGATAAATGGAGAGATGTTTATTTTAATTGAGAGTTGGAAACTGCATTATAATTTTTTAAAATAATCATATTTTGTTCTACTGCTAGTTGTTAAATAAGAAAAATACAAGCAATGATGTGTTTAAGGCACACATCAAACCCAGAAGGAAGAATAGACATGATGGCATGGGCATGAAAAGGTCTTTTGGCTCCAAACTTTCTTCCCATAGGCCTGCCAAGGTGCCCAAATTCCTGTCATTAGATTTTCTCTTTAGAGGTTTTCTGTTTTAATAGAGCTAATGTTTTATATTACCTGGGAGGGGTAATCCATTAGTTACCTGGTAACAGGATTTGATTATTTCATTACATTCATTGCCACCCTGCAGAATGTGGAATTAAGGATCTAAATATAGAATGAGTATATTTTATTGGGAAAATAAAGGTACGATTTCTTCCCAGCCTAATGGGGTGCCCTGGGTAGCCACAGGAAAGTCATGGGGCAGGAGGTTACCAGGTGTCTGAGTATGGATGAACACCGAATAGTAACTTTTTCCTGTTTTCCAAATTTCCTGAATTTCGTATAGATCTTTCCATTCAAGGTCTACTAAAATGAGGATAAGGGCTAGATCTAGAATGTAGAGATTTAGAATATGGGTTTTGCTTCCAGATAGTACTGGGTTAATATCCCAGCTCAAACAACTCTTAGCTGTGTAGTCTTGTGGAAATCACTTAACTATTCTGAGCCTCAGCATCCTCAATAGGGAAATGGGGAGGATAACAACAGCTATCTCACAGGATTGTTGTATGGATTAACATGATTTATGCGAAGAGGTTACCATAATAGCTGACAGTAAACACTAAAAAAAATGATAGATATTTGTCCTGGCTGGTTTGGGTCAGTTGGTTGAGCTTTGTCCTATGCACCAAGAGGTCACTGGTTCAATTCCTGGTCAGGGCACATACCTGGGTTGTGGGCTCCATCCCCAATAGGGGTTGTGCAAGAGGCAGCTGATTGATGTTTCTCTTTCATTGATGTTTCTATATCTCTCTCTCCTTTTATCTTTCTATCTCTAAAATTAATAAAAACATATATTTTTAAAAAATGGTGGATGTTATCTTTTTGTAAATTGGTCTTTATGATCTGGTGTTTGCAATATGCAAGACCTCAGGGTTCTCTCTCTCATTCTCACTTTCCTTCCCTCTCCCTCTTCCTTCCTCTGTCACCACCTCTGTATTACTTTTTTTTTTCCCATTACCTCAGTTGTGGATTATCTATGGAGTATTTCTCTTTTTCAGATAGTCTTCCTTGATTAGCTACTGTGTTCTCAGGTCTATCTCCCCTGGCTCCCTTCTCATTGTGTTCTTCTGGATGATTTTAACACTGTTCAGGGAAACCCCTAATGAGTTCACAGCACATCTGCCTTCCTGATCATAGAAGGAATTTCAAATCCAAGAAGAAATGGCTTTTGGATTTACTGTGACATTATTTCCCCTTTCACTGCTGCACATAATAAAAGTTGTTCTCTCAATATGTTACCTTTTTACCTGCCAGTGATGTGGAACGAATAAATGAGACAGTAATTTGGTGTAGAGGAAAGGAGGTAGGAAAGAGGTGGTGGATTTTGTGGGGATTTGCTCTGTTGCTACAAAACCCAGGAGTAAATGTTGGCGGTGCTTGTAGTCATGTAGCCACATTGAATGTGACAGGTAGATTCAGTCATTTTACACCTACTTACCTTTTGTGTATCTAGCCCTATGCCAGGTGCCCTGAATCTATTAAGACTTAGGAGATACTATTCCTGACCTCAAATTGCTTAAAATCTATCTTGGAAGTTGATATTACTTATAATCCTATATAATAAAGAGGTAATGTGCAAATTGACCATCATGTCCTTGCACAAGATGGCTGCCACAAGATTGCCGACAGGGGAAGGCAGTTGTGGGCAATCAGGCCTGCAGGGGAGGGCAGCTGGGGGTGACCAGGCCTGCAGGGGAGGGCAGTTGGGGGCAACCAGACCTGCAGGGGAGGGAAGGCAGTTGGGGGGACCAGGCCTGCAGGGGAGGGCAGTTAGGGGCAACCAGGCCAGCAGGGGAGGGCAGTTGGGGGCAACCAGACCTGCAGGGGAGGGAAGGCAGTTGGGGGGACCAGGCCTGCAGGGGAGGGCAGTTAGGGGCAACCAGGCCAGCAGGGGAGGGCAGTTGGGGGCAACCAGACCTGCAGGGGAGGGAAGGCAGTTGGGGGGACCAGGCCTGCAGGGGAGGGCAGTTAGGGGCAACCAGGCCAGTAGGGGAGAGCAGTTGGGGGTGACCAGGCCTTCAGGGGAAGGTAGTTGTGGGCAATCAGGCCAGCAGGGGAGGGTAGTTGAGGGGGACCAGGGCTGCAACAGAGGGCAGTTAGGGGTGGCCAGACTGGCAGGGGAAGGCAGTTAGGGGTGACTGGGCCTGCAGGGGAGGGCAGTTGGGAAGACCAGGCCGGCAGAGGAGGGCAGTTGATGGCGATCATGCTGCCAGGGGAGCAGTTAGGTGTCAATCAGGCTGGCAGGGGAGTGGTTAGGGGGTGATCAGGTCAGCAGGCAGAAGCGGTTAGGTGCAATTAGGCAGGCAGAGAGGTGAGCAGTTAGGAGCCAGCGGTCCCGGATTGTGAGAGGGATGTCCAACTGCTGGTTTAGGCACGATCCCCTGAGGAGTCCCAGATTGGAGAGGGTGCAGGTTGGGCTGAGAGACAACCCCCCCCCCGGTGCACAAATTTCATGCACTGGGCCTCTAGTAGTTAAATAATATAATAGTGCAAGGAGGTGCCGCAGAGTGATGGCATGTCTCCAGCATCCTGCAGAAGGTGGCGGCACCCACAGGAGTCTGAGGGCTCTGGGGAGGCAGCAAGAGTTTTCTGTATAGCCAGAGCATGCAGCTTTGGGATCATTTTGCTCTGTGTTCCCTGCCCTCAGGCTGCACCATTTGTGCCACCCACGCCCTCCAGCGTGATGTGGAGGAGCTGTCTCTGCCTGCAGGACTGGTGGCGCTGTCTCCTGAACCAACCCTCTGGTGGTTCCATGGCCTCTGTGGGGATGGGGGCAAACATCCCATTCCCATTCCGGGCCTATGCTCCCTGGCAGGTAAGGGAAGCCAGGGCATGTTCCCCTTTGGCCAGGGGCTGAGGGGACGAAGGTGGGCTGAGAGTTTCTGACATGCCAGGTGGGGTAACTGAGGCAGGGCTCAGGCTTATGGCATTACACAGGCCCATGGGGTCCTGTTACAGATTGGGAAAGAGAATCCCAGACTAGGGCAGGGAGGGACACCCCCCGACGACCCCTCCAGGGCACATATCTCTTCAAGGCAGGAGCCAGTAATTGACATTGAGTTCTTGTGGTTTTTCTCAAAGTGTATGGCTTTCTTCTCTTTAATAAGGAAAGCAGATGTTATATGTTAGGTCTGATCAAATAATTGAATGACACCTCCTCCCCTGTTAATTGACCTTTAAACCACTTCACAACTGACATTCCCTTTCCCTTAGACCAGTCGTCGGCAAACTCATTAGTCAACAGAGCAGCAAACTGCAGCTCGCGAGCTGCATGTGGCTCGCGAGCCACGGTTTGCCGACCAGTGCCTTAGACCATATCCACTTGCTAAGACCATTATCTTTCCCTTCCAGACTCGCCCAGAAAAAGCCCTCCTAAAGTCCTTAAAAATCTCTGACTCCCCATCCCTGAGCGCTGGCACCATTTTGGGGCTCAGCCCATCTGGTTTTCCAGATGACCTAATAAATTCATAGTTCTTTACCCCTTATGGCCTCCTGTGTTCCTCCTTTGGGGACCCTAACATTGTCCATGTTTCAGACAGGGAAATTCGGGTTCTGTATCAGGACTACTCCAAGGTCACAGAGCAGACTCAGAGGTTAATGGAGGGCAAAAGCTGACTTGTCTGATTGCATTCTGTGTCTTAGGAGCTTGCACAGGTCTTCCAGCCTGGCCACTTTCTCTGCAGGTTTCCTGGATCTACCCTACAACAGCCACTGCCACCTCTGCTAAGGAGTTGATTGATACCTTGTGCTTCTTTCCACTTATGACTCGGATGAGATCTAGGAGAAGGTAGTGACTCTTTCATTGCTTCTGGGGAGAGGTTTTAGGATATAAGTGGGGGTGACTTACTTAAAAGAGTGAAGAGTAGTAACACTGTCCTACATTCAGTTACCTTTCTGTGCTGAAGGCATGAGGCCCAGTGATCTTCAAGACAGACAGACCTTGGTCCCTACCTGGATGATGCTCATTGTCAAGTGCAGAAGGTTATCATATCCAGGTTAAACAGTAGCTTATAATGCCTTGTGATGAGGGAATTACAAAGAAGCTGTGCAAACACAAAGAAGCTCCTACTCCCATATTGGGGGTGTCTATAAAGGGTCTTGGGTTTGTGAAAGAACATTTAAACCGAGAGTTCATAAATGAATAGGAGTTTGGTGTAGAGAAGGAGAAAAAGTGTTGGACAACTAGAACAGATCTAGAGGTGACAGTGGGGTGTGAGGGATCTTGCTGTAATACTGCCTATAGAAAATCAAAAACTCTATAGACACTTTGGTATTATGTCAGGGATAGAAGTCTGGGGTCTGATGCTGGCTAAACCTCTGGGGTACTGTGTGATTTTGGCCTCATTTTCCTATGTGAGTTGAAGGACTACATTGCCTCTGAGGGTCCTTCTATTAAGTTCCATAATTTTATACAAATGTTGGATGCAGCTGGGAGCTGAGTTTTCACCTATCAGGGCCTGGGTGAAGAGTCTAGAGCAGGGGTGGGCAAACTTTTTGACTCGAGGGCCACAATGTGTTCTTAAACTGGACCGGAGGGCCGGAACAAAAGCATGGATGGAGTATTTGTGTGAACTAATATAAATTCTAAGTAAAGGAGCAGAGGGGAGAGCAAGAGAACCAGATAGAACAGCCAGATCCGGCCCACGGGCCGTAGTTTGCCCAAGGCTGGTCTAGAGGTAGGCCATGAAGAGCCAGTAAAGAGGAAGAAGCAATGGCATCTGTGACAATTGTGATTATATATATATATATATATATATATATATATATATATATATACACACACTAGAGGCCCAGTGCATGAAAATTTATGCACTGGAGGGTGGGGTCCCTCAGCCCAGCCTGCCACCTCTCACAGTCTGGGAGCCCTCAGGGGCAGGAGGCGACCCGGTGATCAAGGGAAGGCGATGCCCCATCACACCTCTGCTGCAGCCACTGCCAGCAGCACAAGTCTCGGCCGGTCCTGGCTACCTGAGCCTCGGGCGGCCCTGGGTGGCTGGGAAGCCACCATCCGAGGCTTGCCTGTGCCTTGGGCTGGTCCTGGCAGCTGGGCAGCTGCCATATGAGGCTTGCCTGCATCTCAGGCCGGCCCTGGGCGGCTGGGGGGCTGAGGGGACTGGGGACTCTGGAGGTAGGTGCTTGCCAAGGCCGGGCCCGCCTCGGGGTGGGCCCAGACTTACCACATGCCTGCCACCCCAGTGAGGCTGAGGGGACTGGGCACTGCCATCTTGTGGCTGTGGGCACTGCCGTCTTTGAGGGCGTGACAGTCAATTAGCATATTCCCTCCTTATTGGCTGTGGGTGCCACCATATTTGAGGGCGTGACAGTTAATTTGCACTGCCATCTTTGCAATGGTGTGAGGGTCAGTTAGCATATTCCCTCTTTATTAGATAGGATAATTTGGTCTCTGTCTTCTTCCTGGCACACAACTCTTAAAAGCCATAAGAGAATCTTTTGTTAAAATAGTTGGTCTTTTGTCCTCAAGTAACTCCAAAGTGAGAAAGATGAAAGGAGTGTCTTTCAGGTACACCTGAGTTTATGTCAGTGAGGTGACTTTAAAAAAATCCCTAAGGATGGGGACTGGTTGCAATGGGAACCAACCATATGATTAGAAGGTTAAACTTTCAGCCCTACCCCCTGACCTCCAGGGAAGGAAGAGGGGCTAGAGATTGACTTGATCATTAATGGTCTGTTTGCCTACATAATGAAGCTTTCCTAAAATTCCTGAACTATGGGTTCTGAGAGGTTCAGAGAGCTTCTGGGTTGGTGAACATGCAGAGATGCTGGGAAAATGGCATGTCCAGAAAGGGCATGGAAGCTGCTCGCCTCTTCCCAGATACTTTCCCTTATGCATCTCTTCCATCTGGTCATTCCTGAATTGTATCCCTTTATAATAAATTGCTAATCTGGTAAGTGAAAAAATGTAATAGTTCATAAAACTATCAGATAAAAATGAAGTGGGGAAAGTTTTGTGGTGAAAATGGGACCTGAGCTAAGCCTTGAAGGTTGAATGTGGATAGCAGAGGATGATGGAAGGCATCCCAGTTACACACATATTAGTGATTGTAGGGAATAAGGAGAGATACTGCTAGTAGAAAGCCTAGGAGCAGGAATTAATGTGATGTGTACAGAACACAATGAGGAGATCAGTTTGATAGGAACAAAAAGTGCCTGTTGGTAAACAGTGGGAAATATGACTATAAAGCATAAATATGGCTAGTTTCTAAGGGATCTTGAAAGATAGGCTGAGGACTTTTTTTTGTTTTTTAAGTTTTTTGAGGAATAATTGACAAAAGTGATTATATGCATTTAAATTGTACAGAGTGATGATGTGATGTATATATGCAATGTAGAATGATTACCAAGATCAAGATGATTAATAAATCCCTTCACCTTACCTAGTTAACACTGTTAACTCTCTTCCTTTTTTGTGGTGAGAATGCTTAAGATCTACTCTTAGAGTCTTTCAACTATATAATACCATATTACTAACTGTTCAGTAGGCTCTACATTAGATCCTCAGAATGTATTCTTGTTTTTTTTTTTTTTTTTGTGTGTGGTTTAGAGAAAAAGGATGTGCATTTTCTTGTTTAACAAAATAAATTAAATATATGAAGCTTCAGCTCAAACTCTCTATAAAATTACAGAGGTCTGAGGCCACCTCAGGCAGTGGGATGATGGGTACCTGGCCCCAAGGTGGAAACCCAGCATGGCCACAAGGCTGTATTCTTGTTATAACTAAAAATTTGTATCCATTGACCTGTATCACCCTATTTCCCCTTCCCCAAGACCCTGGCAACTACCATTCTATTCTCTGAATTTATTAAATCAACTTTTTTTTTTAAGAAAAAAGATCCCATATATGTGATACCGTACAGTGTTTGTCTTTCTCTGTCTGGCTTATTTCATTTAGAATGATGTCCTCTATATTCATTCATGTTGTTACAAATGGCAGAATTTCCTCCTTTTTATAGATGAAAAATATTCTGTTTGTGCGAATGTGTGTGTATACATATTGTTAGTGTAGGTAGCTAGCTAGTTTTCAATAAAGGAAGGAAGCAAATGGAATCAGACATTAAGCGTAATAAACTAGGAAGCTGAATTGGACATTAAGCCTGATTCACTAGGAAGTTGCAGCATTCTCAGGCTCCCTGGGGGACCACTGCATTCTCCACTGAAGGGACTTAATCCCAGAGCAGGCAAGAAGAATCAGTTTTCCAATCTCCCTGGGGGACAACTGGCCCCTTCCCATAGATTACTGGGGCGAGGGAGAACCAGTAAAGGGGAAATTCCTTTACTGGACACATGTACAGTAGAAACCAAATGACGAGGTAAAACTTTGAGACATGCCTAGTAGTAGCCAAAATGGTAACATAAAGAGACAAAGTCTAGCCTAGAAAACCTGGGAAAAAGACCAGATTGGCTAGGAGAGGACCCAGCACAAGCTCATGAAGGATTAGGAAAGATATTAGTTAGTTTGAAAGAAAGCCTGCTCCCAAGCCTTAGGTAATATAATCAAAGTTTAACACAGTCCTGTCTGGGTAGTATGCTTTCGTTCATCTGTTTGCCCATTTGTTTGTATGTGTGCTCCCTCTCTGTAGCAGCCATGCAGGCCTAATAGCAGGCCCAAGTGCTGTGTCAGTCAAAGGCCAAGTGTAGCCGTGGCAGTGGATGTGCAGATGGGAAAATGAGACACAGAGAAGTTCTGTATCTCTGGGTCCTGGCCCTTCTCCTAGGCTTGGTGAGGACAAATGCGGGCCTGAGGCAACAGAGACTGGACTTATTCTGTATCGAGATAGAACTGAGCCATCTTGTCATGGATGAAACACTAGGTACCTGGGGGCAGTCCTTTTATTTTTTTTCTCCAAAAAATATTATCACTACATCTCATTTTCCTATTCATGGGTCCCCAAAATGCTTTTCTCATGACTCCATGGAAGAACCCTATTTCCACTGGCAACAGTATCACATTTTCTTTATTTATCCAATGAAAGACATTTTCCCCCCATATCTTGACTATTGGAAATAATGCTACTATAAACACAGGGTTGCATATATCTGTTCAAGATATTGATTTCAATTCTTTTGGATATATACCAAGAGTGTGATTGCTGGATCATATGGTAGCAATATTTTTAATTTTTTGAGGAACCTCCATACTGTTTTCCATAGTGGCTGTACAATTTTACATTCCCACCAACAGTGTTCAAGGGTTCCCTTTTCTCCACATGCTCACCAACTCTTATCTCTTGTCTTTTTAATAACATATTGAGGACTTTGATTTTACATGGTAGGTAATAAGGAACCATGATATTTTGTAAATCAGGGATATAATGGGATTTGAAAAGAGAGATAGTCAAGATAAGGATTAGGTGAGAGGCTGTTGCAGTGATATAGGGCCTCCTACTAAAGCAAGGTCAGTAGCATCAACATTAGTGTCCTCTGGGAACTTGTTAGACATGCAGAAGTTTTCTAGGAGTGGCTTATCTAGATGGTTCTGGCTGTGGGTCTCTCATGAGGCTGTGGTCAAGATTTTAGCTGGAGTTGTAATCATCTGAAGGCTTCAATGGGGTTGAAGGATCTGCTTCCAAGCTCACTCATGTGCCTATTGGAAGGAGGCTTACATTTTCACTAGCTGTTGGCTGGACATATCAGTTTGTTACTATGTTGGCCTCTCCATATGCTGCCTGAGTGACTTCTCAACACAGTAGCTTGTTTTCTCTAGAGTGAGTGATAGAGAGAAAATAGAAAAAAGAATAAAGAAGAGAGAAGAAAGAGAGAGCAACCAAGACAAAAGCCACATTGTCTTCTGTAATCTAATCTGAGACATGACATACCTTTAATTCTATCCTATTTTCATGGTCATTCAGACCAAACCTGATAAAATATAGGAGGAAACTATACAGAAAGCGAATATTGGGAGATGGAGATAATTAGGGGCCATCTTGTAGGCTGGCTACCACACCTACTGATTCTGTGTTTGCATTTTAACAAGTTTTCCAGGTGATACATATGCATGTTATTCACACTGGCCTAGGGCAATATGCCTGCAATGACGAATGGAGAGGAAGAGATAAAGAATAAATTGGTGGATTTAGTGGACATAGGGGATGAAATAGAGGGAAGAGTTAAAGTAAAAAATCCAGTTTCTACCTCAGAAGATAAAACATCAGGAGGCTGAGATGAGAGGGGATGACACGCTCACTTTAACATGTTGATTTTGTGTTGATGGGATATCTAGATTTGAAACTTTGAGTTTGTGATACTAGCGTTTTGGTAAAAAGTGAACTAGGGAGTCAGAAGCAGAAAGAAGGTAGTGAAATCACAAATGAGTGTAGAAAGTTTGAGACCAATGTAGTGACTGAGGTGATGGAAGGGAAAGGGATACTAAAATGAATAAAAAGCAATAGTGAAAGGCATGGAAAGTAGAAATATGGGCCAAAGTAAAAGATAGGTGGGGAGGAGATGAGGCCAGACAATTTAAGATGCTGGGGAACATAAATCACTTGTACTTAGAAATATTTAGTTTAAAAATACGTATTATTTAAGCATTTGATACAATATTAAAAATGTGTAAAAGTAAGCCTCTCCATTCTTATCTTTTAGCCAGAAGCAATTTCTTATGTAACCTCCCAGGTATATTCTCTGCATATTTATTTATTTAATAAATGCTCAAATAATACTACATGTCAGGTACTGTTCTAAGACTTTTACAAACATGAACTAATTTAATCCTCAGAAAAGTCCAACAAGGTAGATAATATTATCCCCATTTTACAGATGAGGAGATTGAGGTACAAGGAAATCACATAGTTATGAGTGGTAGAGCCAAGATTCAAACCCAAGCTGGTTGACTTCAGAGTCCATGTTCTTAACCATTATGCTCCACTTGCTTTCATATACACATACATACATATATTTTCCCTCGTTTTTAGACAAATGGTAGCATACTACATACTATAAACATTGTTATAGCATACAATAGACTATAAACTTTGGCCACATAAACAACTGGTAGATTTGAGTTCTAATTACCAGTACTGCTTGATTGCTAACTGTTCTTCCAGAACAGGCATTAGCAAACTACTGCCACTAAGTCAAATCCAGCCTATGGGCTATTTTTGTACTCAGATTTTAAAAGGACTGTAAAAAAACACACAAAACAAAACAAAGAAAGAAGAATATGTGACACAGTGTGATCTGAAAGCCTAAAATATTTATTATCTGGCTTTTTGCAAAAACTTTTTGCCAACCCCTGTTGTAAGTATGGATCATACTCATCTTACCAGTAACAAAACATGCTGTCTATTACCCTTTAAATGACATTTATATAGCATAAAATAGGGTACTGTTGGTTTATTTCCTACCATGTAGCTCACTTAACTCTTGTTTTTTTGTTTGTTTTTAAAATATATTTTTATTTGTTTCAGAGAGGAAGGGAGAGGGAGAGAGAGAAAAAAACATCAATGATGAGAGAGAATCATTGATTGGCTGCCCCAGCATGCCTCACACTGGGGATTGAGCCCACAACCTGGGCATGTGCCCTGACTGGGAATTGAACTGTGACCTCCTGGTTCATAGGTGGATGCTCAACCGCTGAGCCCCACCAGCTGGGACTTCTTTTTTTAAAAATATTTTTTATTGATTTTTTTAATTTTTTAATTAAGGTATTATATGTGTACATATCTTACCATTGCCCCCCCCCCCACTCCCATACATGCCCTAACCACCCAATGTTTTGCATCCGTTGGTTATTCTTATATGCATGCATGTAAGTCCTTCGGTTGATCTCTTATTTCCTCCACCTCTCCCTAACCTTCCCGCTGTAATTTGACAGTCTCTTTGATGCTTTACTGCCTCTGTATCTATCTTTTTGTTCATCAGTTTATAATGGTTTTATTATCCACAAATAACTGAGATCATGTGGTATTTTTCTTTCATTGACTGGCTTATTTCACTTAGCATAATGTTCTCTAATTCCATCCAGGTGCCTACAAATGGTAAGAATTCCTTCTTTTTTATGGCAGCATAGTATTCCATTTGTAGATGTACCATAGTTTTCTGATCCAGTCATCTGCTGATGGGCACCTAGGCTGTTTCCAAATCTTAGCTATTGTAAATTGTGCTGCTATGAACATAGGGGTGCATATATCCTTTCTGATTGGTGTTTCTAGTTTCTTAGGATATATTCCTAGGAGTGGGATTACTGGGTCAAACGGGAGTTCCACTTTCAGCTTTTTGAGGAAACTCCATACTGTTCTCCACAGTGGCTGCACCAGTCTGCATTCCCACCAGCAGTGCACAAGGGTTCCTTTTTCTCCACATCCTCGCCAACACTTGTCGTTTGTTGATTTGTTGATGATAGCCATTCTGACAGGTGTGAGATGGTATCGCATTGTCGTTTTCATTTGCATCTCTCAGATAATTAATGACTTTGAGCATGTTTTCTTGTGTCTCTTGGCCTTCCTTCTGTTTTCTTTCAAAAAGATTCTATTTAGGTCCGTTGCCCATTTTTTTATTGGATCATTTATCTTCCTTTTATTAAGTTGTATAAGCTGCCTATAGATGTTGGAGATTAAACCTTTATCAGTGATAACATTTGCAAATATGTTCTCCCATACAGTGGGCTTTCTTGTTGTTTTGTTGATGGTTTCTTTTGCTGTGCAAAAGCTTTTTATTTTGATGTAGTCCCATTTATTTATTTTCTCTTTGGCTTCCATTGCCCTAGGGGCAGTATCCGTGAAGAAGTTCCTTCGGCATATGTCTGAGATTTTGCTGCCTGTGGATTCCTCCAGTATTTTTATGGTTTCCCGTCTTATGTTTAAGTCCTATAACCATTTTGAGTTTATTTTTGTGTATGGTGTAAGTTGGTGATCTAGTTTCATGTTTTGCATGTATCTGTCCAATTTTCCCAACACCATTTATTGAAGAGACTTTCTTGACTCCATTGTATGTTCATGCCTCCTTTGTCAAATATTAATTGAGCATAGTGGTTTGGGTCGATATCTGGATTCTCTATTCTATTCCATTCGTCTAGATGTCTGTTCTTGTGCCAGTACCAGGCTATTTTGAGAACAGTGGCTTTGTAATACAGCTTGAAATCTGGTATTGAGCTCCTTCCTACTTTATTCTTCTTTCTCAGAATTGCTGTGGCTATTCAGGGTTTTTTTTATTCCAGATGAATTTTTGGAGAGTTCTTTCTAGGTCTGTGAAATATGCCATTGGTATTTTAATGGGGAGTGCATTGAATTTATAGATTGCTTTGGGTAGTATGGACATTTTAATGATGTTGGTTCTCCCAATCCATGAACATGGTATGTTCTTCCATCTGTTTACGTCTTCCTCTATCTCTTTTTTCAGTGTCCTGTAGTTTTCCGCGTATAGGTCTTTTACCTCCTTAGTTAAGTTTATTCCTAGGTATCTTAAATTTTTTGGTGTGATGGTAAATGGGATTGCTTTTTTGGTCTCACTTTCTGTAAGTTCACTATTGGTGTATAGAAATGCCATAGATTTCTTGGCGTTAATTTGGTATCCTGCTACATTGCCAAATTCATTTATTAAGTCTGTTAGTTTTTTGATGGAGTCTTTTGATTTTTTTTATGTACAATATCATGTCATCTGCCTATAAGGACAGCTTTACTTCTTCTTTTCCAGTTTGGATGCCTTTTATTTCTTCTTCTTGTCTAATTGCAATGGCTAATACTTCCAGTACTATGTCAAACAGGAGTGGTGAGAGTGGGCATCCCTGTCTTGTTCCTGTTCTTAGCGGAAATGGTTTTAGTTTTTGCCCGTTGAGTATAATGTTAGCTGTGGGTTTATCATATATAGCTTTTATTATGTTGAGGTATGATCCTTCTATTCCCACTTGTTGAGAGTTTTTATCAAGAAAGGGTGTTGGATTTTGTCAAATGCTTTTTCTGCATCAATTGATATGACTATGTGATTTTTATCTCTCAATTTGTTTATGTGATGTATCACGTTAATTGATTTGCGGATATTGTACCATCATTGCATTCCTGGGATAAATCTTACTTGGTCATGGTGTATGACCTTTCTGATGTACTGCTGGATCCGATTTGCTAGAATTTTGTTGAGGATTTTGGCATCTACGTTCATGAGGGATATTGGCCTGTAATTCTCTTTCATTGTGTTGTCTTTATCTGGTTTTGGTATTAGGGTGATGCTGGCTTCATAGAAGGAGCTTGGAAGTGTTCCTTCCTCTTGAATTTTTTGGAATAGTTTGAGGAGGATAGGTTTTAGTTCTTCCTTGAATGTTTGGTTAAACTCTCCTGTGAAGCCGTCTGGCCCCGGGCTTTTGTTTGCCGGAAGCTCTTTGATGACTGCTTCAATTTCTTCCATAGTTACTGGCATATTGAGCTGTTTAGATTCTTCCTGATTGAGTTTTGGAAGGTTATATTTTTCTAGGAATATGTCCATTTCCTCCAGGTTGTCCAGTTTGTTGGAATAGAGTTGTTCATAGTATTTTTAACAATCCTTTGTATTTTGGTGGGATCTGTTGTTATTTCACCTCTTTCATTTCTGATTTTGTTTATTTGGGCCCTCTCTCTTTGCTTCTTGGTGAGCCTGGCTAGAGGTTCATCAATCTTGTTTAACCTTTCAAAGAACCAGCTCTTGGTTTTGTTGATCTTTTGTATTGTTTCTTTGGTCTCTATGTCGTTTATCTGTGCTCTGATCTTTATTATTTCCGTCCTTCTGCTTACACGGGGCTTTTCTTGTTGCTCCTTTTCTAACTCTTTGAGTTGTTGGGTTAGGTAATGTATTACCATTGTTTCTTGTTTTTTGCAGTAGGCTTGTAGAGCTATGAACTTCCCCCTCAAGACTGCTTTCACTGTGTCCCATAGATTTTGGATTGTTGTGTTTTCATTGTCATTTGTTGCCATGATGTTTTTTTATTTCTTCCTTGATCTATCTGGTAACCCAGTCATTGTTTAATAGCATGCTGTTTAGTCTCAAAGTGTTTGATTTCTTTGGATTGTTTTTATTGTAGTTGATTTCCAGTTTTATGCCACTGTGGTCTGAGAAGATGCTTGATATGATTTCTATCTTCTTGAATTTGAAGAGACTTTGCCTATGTCCCAACATATGGTCTATCTTTGAAAATGACCCATGTGCACTTGAGAAGAATGTATATTCTGTGTCTTTGGGGTGAAATGTTCTGAAGATGTCAATTAATTCCATCTGGTCTGGTGAGTCATTTATGATTGATGTTTCTTTACTGATTTTTTGTTTAGAGGATTTGTCCAATGGTGATAGTGGGGTATTAAAGTCTCCTACTATGATTGTATTGCTGTCAATCTCTCCGTTGATATCCTCCAGGAGATTTTTTATGTATTTGGGTGCTCCTGTATTGGGTGCATATATGTTTACCAGAGTTATTTCTTCTTGTTGGATTGCTTGCTTTAGTATTATGAAGTGGCCTTCCTTATCTCTTGTTATGTCTTTCACTTTGAGATCTAATTTGTCAGATATAAGTATTGCTACCCCAGCTTTTTTTTCATTTTCATTCGCCTGGAAGACCTTTTTCCATCCCTTCACCCTCAGTATGTGTGCATCTTTTTTTTCTGAGGTGGGTTTCTTGTAGACAGCAGATATATGTGTCATGTTTTCTTATCCAATCCACTACCCTATGTCTTTTGATTGGGGCATTTAATCCATTTACATTTAAAGTTATTATTGATAGGTACTTATTTGTTGCCATTTTTATTCTTTACCCCTGTGTTCCTTCTTCGCTTCCTATTTCTTTTTTTACAGCAGACCCTTTAGCATTTCTTGCATTGCTGGTTTGGTGGTAATAAATTCCCTTAGTCCTTTTTTGTCTGTGAAGCTCCTGATTTCACCTTCAATTTTGATTGATAGCCTTGCTGGATACAGTATTCTTGGATTCAGACCCTTCCTTTGCATGACTTTGTATATTTCATTCCATTCCCTTCTGGCCTGATGAGTTTCTGTTGAGAAATCAGTTGCTAGTCTGATGGGGGTTCCTTTGTAGGTAACTTTCTGTCTCTCTCTTGCTGCTTTTAAGATTCTCATTTTTTCATTGGTGTTTGCCAATTTAATTATAATGTGCCTTGGCGTCGGTCTTTTGGGGTTCATTTTGCTTGGGACTCTGTGAGCTTCTTGGATTTTTGTGGGTTTTTTCTTCCCTATATCAGGGAAGTTTTCTGTCATTATTTCTTCAAACAGGTTTTCTATTCCTTGCTCAGTTTCCTTTCCTTCTGGAACCCCTATTATGCGGATGTTGTTTTGTTTGGTGTTGTCCCAAAATTCCCTTAAGCTCTCCTCCTGCTTTTTAATTTTTTTTTTCTAGAAGCTGCTCTACTTGGGTATTTTTTCCCATCTTGTATTCTAGCTCACTGATGAGGTCCTCTGCTTCTTCTATTCTACTCTTGATGCTTTCTATTGAGTTCTTTACAGCAGCGATGTCATTTTTCATTTCTTCTTGGTTCTTCTTCATTTCCTCTTGGTTCTTACTCATATTGTGGAATTTGTCTTCCATTCTTTTCAGCCACCTTATGACCATTTCTGTGAATTCTTTCTCTGGCAGGTTGCTTGCCTCCATTTTGTTTACTTCCTTTTCTGGTGATGCCTGCTTTTCTTTCATATGCGGGCTGTGTCTTTGTCTCCCCATGGTCTCTCTTCTCTGGATGTCTGGTTATGTAGTTCTCTCTCTCCTTATCCCAGGCGAAATCTGACCTTTCCGTGGTGGAGTGTAGAGCTCCTCTGAATCCGCGTGTTTGCGACAATTGGGGACTGGTGTTCTGGGGCTCGCAGCTGTTCCGTGGGTGCTGCAGTTGTGGGTTTTCAGGTTTCCAATAAGCTCCACTTTCCCTTTCAAGATGGCGCAGACTCCGAGTTCGAACCCATAGTTTTGGGAGGGGACCCAGCCACAGTGGGGGCTGCCTGGTCAGGGTAACCCTGTCTAGCAGTCCCCCACCTTCTCCTGGAGTTTAGCTATCCCTTAACTTGCCAACAAACACTCCTCATGCGACCCTCAGCTGTTCTTTCTTTCTGGTCCAGGACAAGGCTCGGAACATGTCTTTCCTTTCCGCCGCCATTTTTTCCCCCCTTTTATTGATTTTTTACAGAGAGGAAGGGAGAGGGATAGAGAGTTAGAAACATCGATGAGAAAGAAACATCGTTCAGCTGCCTCTTGCACACCTCCTACTGGGGATGTGCCCACAACCAAGGTACATGCCCTTGACCAGAATCAAACCTGGGACCTTTCAGTCCACAGGCCAACGCTCTATCCATTGAGCCAAACCGGTTAGGGCTGGGCCTTGTTTTTATGTATCAGTTTATAAAGATTTAAAGGCTCACAAGAGCATTTCCTTTGTATGACTTTGAGGCAGGATTCATGGTTGAAAATCTGAGTGAGCTTTTAAGACAGTCTTTTTATACTGCCACCCATCCCTGTTGCACACTTGTTTAAAGTAAATCAAGGTAAGTAGACATCATTTTATTTTTAAACCAGCTATTTTCTTCTTGTTGCTTTTCTTGTACAGTCATAATTTATCATTTCTTTCTTTTGTTGTTCCACTACTTACTCCTCTGTGCATGCACACACATGTACATACTCAGCTGAATCTATGGAGTCTGGAAATTTTCTCTTGTGTTAGATGAAATCATTGCCTCATGGAAATAAGAGCAGTCATAATGTATATAATGATCCCCCTTATCTGTGGTATTGCTTTCCATGGTTTCACTGCAATCTAAATTATTAAATGAAAAATTCCAGAAATAATTAATAAGATTTAAATTGCACATCATTCGAGTAGCATGATGAAATCTTGTGTGATCAAGCTCCATCCCACCTAGCATGTGACTCATTTCTTTGTTCAGTGTCTCCAGGCTCTATATCGTCCCCACCCATTAGGCATTTATTAGCCACTTGGTTAGCTGATCCACTGCAGTGTTGTGTTCAAGTAACCCTTATTTTACTTAATAATGCTCCCAAAGGTCAAGAGTAGTGATGCTGCCAATTCAGATATACCAAAGAGAAGCCATAAAGTGCTTACTTTAAGTGAAAAAGTGAAAGTTCTTGATTTAATAAGCAAAGAAAGAAGTTCTATGCTGAAATTGCTAAGACCTACAGTAAGAACAAATCTCCTACACATGGAATTATGAAGAAAGAAAAGGAAATGCATGGTAGTTTTACTGTCACACCTAAAACTGCAAATGCATCTCATCACGTAGGCATTGTATCATCTCAAATCATCATAAGGATAAGTACAGTACAATAAGATATTTTGAGAGAGAGATCACATTCACATAAGTTTTATTATAGTATATTGTCAAATTGTTCTATTTTATTATTATCTATTGTTGTTAATTTCTTGCTTTACCTAATTTATAAATTAAACTTTATCATAGGAATGTATGTATAGGAGAAACATGTATGTAAAGGTTTGATATTATCTGTGGTTACAGGCATTCACTGGGTTCTTGGTATGTATCTCCGTAAGTAGTATAATACTTTTAATAATATTTAGGGAGCTTCAAGATATTTTACAGAATTGCACTATATACATAATTACACAATTAAACCAAGATTCTCATTTTACACACCAGGTAGCTGGAGTAATAGGAGGTTGATGAATTGTCCAAGGTCACACATCTGGAAGGGACAGAGCTGGACTAGAGGAGAGGTCTCCTGACTGTTGTTTTATTTTAAAAAAATAAAGTAGTTTTCCTACTAAGTATGTTTCCTCTTTTCTCTTAGGTGCTAAAAGCAAGCTGGGTTGGAAAGGGAATGTAAAGGCAGATACTGTCTTATCTTGTTCTTTCTTTATCAGTGTTCAGATTGAGTCTGTCATTGTACCAGTCTTTCTCTCTCTACTCCAAAGTAAAGATAAAATATTCTATTAAGTTTTAATGTTTTGCCCTGGCCAGTTAGCTCAGTTGGTTAGAGTGTTGTTCCAATACACCAATGTTGCGGGTTTGATACCTGGTCAAGGCACATACAAGAATAAACCAATGAATTCATAAATAAGTGGAACAACAAATCAATCTCTCTCCTTCCTCTCTCTCTAAACAATCAATCAATAATTTTTGAAAGTTTTATTATTATATATTGTACTTGGATTACTGGGACTGCTCATTTTATAGTTTATTTTCAGAACTAAAGCTATTGTTGGTTATTTAGAGATGAACTCTGCTCTATTTTTCTTCCCAAATATGTCATCATTTGCAATGTCATCTGGGATATAATGAGTTGTATTGCCTTTATTAAGATAGAGAACCTCCTGGTTCTGTTAATCTCAACCTAGGTATATTTTGGCAGATATGGGCTGGGATATCTAACCTTCACTTCTTGGTCTTGACTCCCAGTTCTTCCTGGAGCTCAATCTCTTGCTCTCACTCTTAGCTCTTGCTTCCTTTTTATTCCTAGAAATGCGTTTTAAAGACTTCTGTTAAAGTTCTTAGGAAAGGTTTCTTTGCCCATAAATGGGAAGATAAATAATGTAGATTGTTCACTTCATTTTAGAAGTACTTGGTTCATTCTGTTACATCTCTAGAGAACTAAAAGAATTTTTTTTGAGGTAGAGCAGACACTAGTTTTATTCTAAAAGTGGAAACTGTCTGCAGAATGGTAGAGTTTAACCAAAGTGTATAAAGATTTTTTTTTTTTACAACTCACGAGGATATCCTTGATTGAATTCAGAGAATTCTCCACATTGTGAGAGGGTCTCTTACAGCTTTTAGTCTCTCAGCTCATACTCCAAGCTTTTCAGGGACCACTTAAGCATTTGCTATACCTGTGCAGCCAAATCACTCCCTATATTTCTCAGACTAAGATAAATAATCAGTGATTTGGCATAAATGATGGAGATGTTGAGCAGAGACCAGTCTGAATTAATGAAGCATTTTAATGTTTAATATTGTTGTATTGCCTGGTCCTCAGAAGAGCCACTTAAAAATCTTACAAGAATTAATCTAGTGTTTTCCATAACTGGTTGGCTGAATATTTCTTTAACTAGATTAAATATCCCTCTGATTATCTTGTTTACAATATCCACTGGTTATGTCATCACTAATTCCACATGTGTAGGGTCCAAATTAGTGGGTCTTTCATGTAAGTCAGGTTCATTATTTGGATCACAAGAAGTTATGTTACAGTCACTTTCAGGCACACCCCCACAGTAAGATCCCATGGAAAGGTATGTATTATAAAGTATAAAGGAACAAAAGAGAGATAGTTTCATGCATTTGTAAGAAAAATGAAATGCTGCAAAATGGAGGGGGAGGCACAGGATTTGTTTCTTTAAAAAGCGAATATATACTTCTGGTCACAGGGCACCTCTACCTAGCCTAATGCTGCTTTTCTTACTTTTTCATTCAACATACATTGATCCAATGCCTACTCTGCCCAGGTACTGCCATTTGTCCTATGTTTCACAGGTCCCTTTTCTTTAGCAGATCTTCAGTTAAAGTGATAGGCGTGAAGGTTGGTTGAAGGCCTCTTTTTAGCTCTTGCTGTTGCTGATCGTTGCCTTCACTTTGCTTCACTTCCCCTGTTCATTACTTAACCAGTGAGTTGAGAACCACCCTCCCTTCACTGGTCTAAAGGGCTGCACTGTCTTATTCAAGTAGCAGACATACACTGAATACAATGACATATATGCAGCCAATGCTGAACAAGAGCTGAGCTTGGAGGTACTCTTTAGTGACTCTGTTAGTACTGCATTTTGAGTGAGATATATGCAGAGGACAGTTATGTGTAATAGGCTGAGAACCTAAGTTATGACACTGGGATTTTTAAGTTTCAGAGCTTTGGTTGATTGCAAATAAAGCTTAATTAGTTAGGTCTGTGATTTCTACCCTTTTGAAGTTTTTATACAGGAAAATCTTTGAAAAAAGTATCCTGCTACTATTGCCTTGTGATGGCCCATTCTCCCATTCATTCATATCCTTGAGTAATTGACATAGGCACCCACACACCCATCAGTTGAAGCTCTATCAACCAGAAACAGGCTGTTTCCTATTGTAGGCTTTCTTTAATATCCCTACCATCCATCCTCATTTAACTACTTCATGAATCCTGTTCTCTGAGGGCCCCATTCTACTCAATGAAAAAAGGTAACTGAGGCATCAGAGACACGAACTTATGCTAATCTCTTGCTTTTCTCAATCAAGAATGTTTTCATATAATCTCAATGCACATGATTATAGAAGGGCCTAAATGTTGAATCTTTGTCTCTGAATTCTCTCATTGAATGGTGAAACTTTCAGGCATTTGACAAGTCAATGAAAGAAGAATTTTTGGTGGGGTGGTTGTGGTAGTGTTCCTTGGTATTTCCTTTTGATGTTCCTTGGAAATAACCACCTTTTTAGCTATGTGAAAAATCCTAGTGAGCATTTTTCATACTCTTGGATGCTATCTCCTGAGTGGTTGAGATTCCCATGATATTGCATAGGAACAAAGAAATTCAAATAAAGTTATTCTAGAGTGAAAGGTAAAGGGCCATGTTGTAGCAAAGGTAATGGAAAAATACCCAGTTCTAAATATGAAGGCCCTATTCTGTATGGGAACTGCTGTCAATATTTAAATGTGTTGCTACTGGACGGTAACTTATGCTATCCCAGGAAGAAGAGAGAGTAGCACCCCTCCTACCACCACATTCAGTTACCAAGCCTCTCAATTTGGCCTCCTTAATAAGTTTTCCATCTTTCAATTACCATTTCCACAGCCTTGGTTAGATATTCATTGCCTTAAGCCTGGACAATGACAGCAGATAACTCATTAGTTCTTCACCCCACCACAATCTTTATTTTCTACCTACTACAGTCCGCTCTATGCAGCACATAATAGACACTGAAAATGTTTATTTAACAGAATGGAGTGCCACATATTCAACTTCCTACAATATGGTTGCAATTGTTTCTATTCTTTTTTACTGAGATATAATTGACATATAACATGATATTAGTTTTAGATGACAATAGGGTTCGTTCTTGCTCAAATCCATTCTATAGCTCTCTGTTGCCTGCTGAAATAGGTACAGGCTCCATAAATGCCCCCCTCCACTCTTTCCAGCTTCATCTTCCACTGTGCTCCAAGATGGACCTGAGGCTCCTCCCACACTCAATGTACCAGTAGTTTTTGTCCTTTGCCACTGCTCAATGCTTTCTGTGTGTCCACCCCAATCCTACTTGAAGTTTCTTGACTTACCTCCTTCAAGTTGAACCCTAATAATTCTTCAATGTATATCTCAAATGACTAGACCTTCTATAAAATAACCACCTACTCTCAGCACTTCCTATCCCACCCCCACATTATTTTAGCCTGTGTCACTTATCATCATCTGATACATGTTTTACCTGTTTATTGTGTCTCCTCACCCCACTAGAATTTATGTTTCATGATGGCAGGGTACTTTGTAGTTTTGATTACTGCTGTATCTTCAGTATCCAATAAATTCTTAATATTTTTGAATGAATAAATTAATATTATCTATCATGAAACCCTACCAAACATCTCAGAAGTTCTATTTCTCTCCTACATGATGTTTTGGCAGTTGTTTAAATAGGGTGTCCCCCCCCCCAAATATATACACACTTTAACAGCTGATAGCTCAGTTTTGAAAGTGAAATGTATTTTTTTCATTATATGCAATTGTTTATTTAAAATAATTTTCCAAGTCTTCCCACAATTTAACAGTTTTTTTTTCACTTTAAAAAATTTATTTTATTGTTTAAAGTATTATAAATAGTAGTACATATGTCTCCTTTTTTCCCCATTGACCTTCCCTCAGTCTCCCCTACCCCCCGGCACATGCCCTCACTGCCCCCTCCCCCACAATGTCTTGCATCCATTGGTTATGCTTATATGCATGCATACAAGTCCTTTGGTTGATCTCTTACCTCCTCCCTCAAATCCTCCCCAGCCTTCCTGCTGTAATTTGACAGTCTGTTTGATGCTTCTCTGCCTCTGTATCTATTTTTGTTCATCAGTTTATAATGTTTTTTATTATTCATAAATGAGTGAGATCATGTGGTATTTTTCTTTAAGTGAAATGTATTTTAATAAACACTGCCTTTATAATTATTCAAAGTGTGTGCATACGTTTTTGGGGGCACCCTATATTGCACTTCTCATATTGTACCTTGTACTACATCTGTTTATTTTTTATATACTTATTTAAATTTGTAGTATAGCGAGGCCAAAGAAGCATTCACTTTGAAATTAAAAATATCTGAGTTGGACAATGAGATATTACCACATATCTACAGCTATGGCTAAAATTTAAAAGACTGATGAAACCAAGTGTTGGTGAAGATGTGGAGGAATTAGAATGTCAAACATTGCTAATTTAACTATTAAAATGGTATAGAGAAAGGGTCTGAAAATTTCTTACAAAACTGAAAATATACCTACCCTATGCCCTATCAATTTCATTTCTAGGTATGTACCCAAGAGGCATGAAAATATATGCCCACAGAAAGACTTGTACATGAATGCTCATAGTAGTAGTATTTATAATAGACAGAAAGTAGAAACAGTGTCTATTAACAGAAGAGATAAACAAAGGTATATCCATAACCACTCAATAATGAAATGGAACAAAATCGTGATTTATAAAAGCAGATGGATAAATTCTTACAAAAAAGAGTATATATACCTTATGGTTTCATTTATATGCACTATAGAACAGGAAAAATAAATATGGTAGAAGAATGTCAGAATAGTAGTTGCCTTTGAGAACTGGGGTGGGATTGATTGGAAAGGGGTATGAAGGAACTTTCTAGGGAAATGGTAATATTCTAAAACTTTATAGGGGTTTGGATAGCTGAAGTGTATGCATATGTCAAAACCCAGTAAATATACATGTAAGATTTTTGCATTTTCATCATGAGTAAATTTTATATAAAAACCTCTGCAAATAATTATTAAATGCTAATTGATGATATGCATACTATAATCATATAGATTATAGGTTGAAGTATATTGATGTCTACAATGACTTTGAAATGCATAAAATTAAGATGAATTTATTGATGAATACAGGGATAGGTAGATGGATAAAACAAAGAAAAATGTTGAAGGTAGTATTTAGATGGTGAGTATATGATTTTCAATCTTTTAACATTTTGCATTTAACTTTTTTTCCAAATACATTTTTTTTGGGGGGAAAAAAAACAAGACCTGAGTTTGAATCCTAGCTCTGCCACTTAACAATAAGTGACTTGGAAAAGACACATAAGCACTCTGGCTTTTAGATTCTCTTTCTATAAAATGGGTATGCTACTAGTAGCTCCCTCACTGGGTGTCCCACCTCCTTAGCCTTTCTCTAACTGATATTTGGGACAAAAATATCATAATTGGGAAATCAAATTATGATTTTTAAAATTTAAATGAGTTTTGTTTTGTTTCATAAGCAATTTAATGAGCCAAATTAGGCCACTGATCAGCAACTGCTATAGGATAATGTTAGCCTGGCAGACTATTTAATTTGTTACTAAGCACATCTGTTTCTTGGCATATAAGTAATATTTTTTGCAAAAATATTTATCCATTACAATTTTTGAAGTACATGCATTTTTTAGGATATTTTTTAGAATTTTATGGTGAAATTGGTGACTCAGTGTTAATGTTAGGCCCTTCACATTCCATCATTCATTCCTCAAAGACTTACTGAGCAATTACTATGTGCCAATCTACCTATATAAAAGCCTAAGTGACTGTTACGATGGAATGGCCAGAACAACTGGAATGACCAGTTGCTATGATGTGCACTGACCATAGGGGGCAGACGCACAACACAGGAGCTGCCCCCTGGTGGTCAGTGCGTTCCCACAGTGGGAGCACTGCTCAGCCAGAAGCTGGGCTCATGGCTGGAGAGTGCAGCAGTGGTGGTGAGAGCCTCTCCTGCCTCTGTGGCAGTGCTAATCAGTTACGAGTATGGTGAGAGCAATAAGCACTGAGCCTAGGGCGCCCAGCCCGGCTCTGGCTCCTCCCCTGCCACCTGCTGCTTCGTGCATGCTACACCCCTTGGGGGATATCCAACTGCCAGTTTAGGCCCGATCCCTGCAGGCCAGGCTGGAGGGGATTGGGCCTAAACCGGCAGTCAGACATCCCCGAGGCGTCCTGGATTGCAAGAGGGTGCAGGCCAGGCTGAGCCCCCTCACTCACCCCGCCCCATGCATAAATCCGTGCCTGGGCCTCTAGTACTGTATGAGATGCCAGGGTTATAAAGTTGAGTAAGACACAATTTCTTTTCTTAAAGCGTCCAGAATTGGTGAAAGAAGCAAATAGGCAAGCTGACAATGGCAACATGGGGTGATAAGAGCTGTGAGAGTGGGAAGTACAGTTAGGTGGCAGAAGAACTGCAGCAGGCCATTAAAAAATACTTGTTGCCCTGAAGAGTTGCTGTGCTTCCCCTCATGCATAGAGGTGACACTTGAGGCCATGTCTCTGCTAGTTAGTTTTCACTGAACTAACCACATACACTCTCTTAGTGACCCCAATGACCAATGGAACAGAACTGCGTGATGACTGGCCAAAGTTCAGTGGTCAGTTGATGTCTTTGGAAGAAAGCAGAGCTAATTGGCCCACATGGGCTTCAAATTGGCAAGCATGGCCTTGTTAGCATTGTACTTGCACCTCCCTTTTGCGTGCTCTGGCTACCAACTCGGTTTCCCAAAGGGGTTTTTAGAATCAAAGTATCTTTGGTCAGCTTTTTGCTCTCTGGGTGTTATATGCATGCCCAAGAGTATTCTTCACCCTTGATTTTCAAATCAAGGAACAAAGAAAATCAGATTGAAGTGAAATTGTTGACAATTTCATGAGGAGTTTTCTACCTTCTTTGATGAGTTTTACATCCTCACATAATCTATGCACCCCTAGGGTGGGTAATAGACCGCTTCTCCTACTAACAGTTGACTTTGTAAGTTGTGGCAGGGTTGCTCATCATAAATTGTAAGGTTAGCTCTGAAAATGAGTCTTTTAAACACAGATGGGAGAAAAAATCTTCTGATCATCCTTTTCTCTGTTTAATCTTCACGCCTCCTCCAAGTTCAAACCACTTAATTCCTCCAAAATTTCAAGTTTTCTTCCCTATATTCCCCAGTCCTTAACAAGCTGTTGATGTTCCAGGAAGTGTTTTTTCCTATGAAAGACACATCATGGCAGCTAAACAGCTGGAGTCCTCTGACAGCCAATCAACCAGGCCTTGGGGTATCAGTGTGATGAGCAACTCAGCTAGAAAGTGTCTATTCTCTAGCTGAGCAAATGTCATCTCCACCAGGAAGCCGCAAAAGGCTGATGAGAGACTGCACTGAAGTATTTGTGAGGCTGAGTTTCAAGAAAAAATAATCTATAAATACTAATATGTTGCAATAAGGGAAATGCCTGATTCAAGGGTAAATATATGAATGTGTCTCTCTTTAGAATGATCAAAAGCATAATTTAGATGCTCTGGACATTAAATGGAGTGATTATAAAAATGTGTCTCAATAGACTTACCTTTATAATATTAATTCAGAAATTTTCCTAAAATAGACTCTTGAAAGAAATTAGTATCTTAAAATAAATAAAACTTGCTGTTCCTTGTACTTGAAGAAAATGGCTACCCACCACCAGCAGGATAAGAATGCTGAATTTCATTGTTAATTGGAACTGGTTTGCTCTAATCATTGCATATACTCATCAAGGTTATCAACATCTTTCTGAGTAGAGGCTCCCAGGCCAGTTAAAAAAAAGTGTGTATAGATAGATAAATATAGATGTATATTGTGTACAGATAGATACATATAGATATATACATGGAGAACTAATATTAAATTGCCAGAATTTTATTTTGTCATGTAAGTATACTTACACACACACAACTACCAACTCTATTATTATTTTATAAAAGAAAAGGTAGTTTTAAAACAAGGGAGAAGGAAGGCCAGAGTATTAAAATAAAACAAACATTTTAGTTGACTACATTAAATTATATGATTAACAGTCTATACAAAAAAGGTAAGAATTAAAAAAATAGACAAATCAAAAAATCAAAACAAAAACATGATACAATTTAGTCATAATTATCTTTTTTTTTCCCATTTCATCCCCAGCTGGGGTAAACTACATCTCAGACTAGCATGGATCCATGAATTGGCATGTGGGATCTGACCAAGTGTTTGGGCTGATCTCAGCTATAAGAAATGGGCTAAGGACTAGAACTCTGAATCAGGACCCATCACAAAGCCTCATTCCAAATGTGGACCTTCCTTACTGACTAGACCCTGCCCTCTAATTATAGAATTTTGACAAGGTTTCTAAACATTTAAAAATATTTTCATTGATTTCAGGGTGGAAGGGAGAGGGAGAGAGAGATAGAAACATGAATGATGAGAATGATTAATCGGCTGCCTCCTGCACTCCCTCTACTGGGGATCGAGCCTGCAAACAGGCATGTGCCCTAACCCAGAGTTGAACCAAGACCTCTTCGTTCCTAGGTCAACGCTCAACCACTGAACCACACTGGCCAGACTTTAAACATTTTTTAAAGTTCTAGGTATAGCTTGGATTCTCCAGTCAGCTGTGGGCTTGTCCAAAACAGCAATAGGATGTTTTTTTTTTATTTTTTTATTTTATTGATTTTTTACAGAGAGGAAGGGAGAGGGATAGAGAGTTAGAAACATCGATGAGAGAGAAACATCGATCAGCTGCCTCCTGCACACCCCCTACTGGGGATGTGCCCGCAACCAAGGTACATGCCCTTGACCGGAATCAAACCCGGGACCCTTCATTCCACAGGCCGACGCTCTATCCACTGAGCCAAACCGGTTTCGGCAATAGGATGTTTAATGGCATGTGAAAATCTGATTAATCAGAATTGTTAGTGTATTACAAAATGCAACTACTCCTCTCTTATCTTGGAAGAGAAAGTCAGTAATGGTGAGTCTCCCAAAATTATACTCTGCCAAAATTTCTACTGAAATAATCTGATATTAAATAAGCTGACCACTTATTGTACTGAATTAGGTAGTTAAATTTTCTCTATGGCTTTTACTATTTTCTCTCCATTAGTTGACTCTTTTTGACTTTAAGTTCTGCCATTTACCAATATAAATTATTTTATCACTTTGATTATCATGCTGGATTCCTATTGTTCCCTTGATACTGTGACCAGGACATTAGTGATTATCTGCTGTCCTCTTTATGGCCTCGTGGTTTTCGTCCTGGCACATTCCCTTCCTAGTTTCCTTTACTAACATGCAAACTTTTGGTACTTGTACATATTTACTTCTGGATTATTTCTTATGCTCTTAAAATTCTGACATCTTCCACATTACTTTTTTTTTTAGATCTCTCACTGTTCTTTGTTTCCTAGCAATGTATACTTCTCAACCACAAGTTCAATTTAATAAACTCATATTTGAATCCATTATTTGCAAGGCATTGTGCTATGCTCCATGGAGGATTCATAAATGAGTGTGGCTTAATTTCTGTCTCTAAGGAACTTAGGTTGAGTATAAAGTTAGGATAAAATAATGAATCTAAAACCTACTAGAGAAATATGAGGAAGAAGAGATTGTAAGAGACTGTATCTAGTTAGGTGACAAGGAAAGGTTGAGAGAGGAGGGAATATTTGAGATGGATCTTGAAGGTGTATAGGATTTTGACAGGTAGAGGTGGAGTTGGGAGAAAAACATGAGCAGAGAGGTGGAATGATTCTTGACAATTGATCATGCCTAGGAAATTTGGAGCACAGACATCACCATTTGTCTGACTAAAGCAAACTGTAAGTGCTATGGCAAAGATAAAAGAATAACAATGATAGTAATTTAAAGACTGTTGATTTAAAATTAGCAAATTATGACTGATGAGGAAAATAAGACATTTGGGGGGTGAGTGGGCACTAGCAGCCTGACTCTGTATCCCTAATGCACATTCCTGTTAACCTATAGTCTAGTCCAGCCATGGGCAAACTACGGCCTGCGGGCCGGATCCGGCCCGTTCGGCTGTTCTATCCAGCCTGCGGAGCCAAAAGAGTGGAGGGTTCTCTTGCTCTCCCCTCCGCTCCTTTACTTTGAATTTATATTAGTTCACACAAACACTCCATCCATGCTTTTGTTCCGGCCCTCCGGTCCAGTTTAAGAACCCATTGTGGCCCTCGAGTCAAAAAGTTTGCCCACCCCTGTCACTGCCCCTTCCTTAATTATCTGGTCTTACAAGACATGTTTACCTAAATACTCCCATTTTACAGAGGCCATAAACCATGAACAATACACACACCCCCCCAGAGGGGGTTATCAGTGCTGGCGCTTTTAGGTGTGGTCTCATGGCCCCCATCCCAACACATGAGGCTTTTTGCAAAGCCTGCAAAAGTTCTGGAAGTATGATCCATATATGGGGGACAAAGAAACCAAAGGGTATAAAGAGAAAGCTTCCTCCATATTGGTTTACTCAGGATTTGAAAATAGGCTCCCCTGAGTCATGGTACTAATACATCTGGAAATAAATGGGTTTTTCCTGTATCTCTGGGTACTCCTGTTTATTTTTCAGTCTCCTGCTAAATTCTGTAACATGATAATTGGTTTAACATGAGTATTTTTAATTGCAAGAGTAGTGAGTTGAATAAATTAATTTTAAAAACACATGGACTTAATCGAGTTCACATCTACTAGCTGTGATCTTCGGCAGATTACTTAGCAGTTCTATGCCTCAGCTCCCTTACCTGTAAAAAATGAGATACTGATTAAAACAGTGCCTGGCATACAGTAAGTACACAATAAATTTTTGTCATCATTACTTGGAAACAGAGTCAGTTTCTCTCTTGAGGTCTCTCTTCACTTAGGGAGGGCCTATCTGGTAATTTGCAGACTGACTGCTGTAGATTTATGCTGGGATCTCTGCATAGCCGTGATCTGGAAGTCCTATACCAGACAGAGTTTAAACTTGAAAGATTACCAGGAAGAGGGAACAAATACGTGTATTCCAAATCATATGTATCCAGTAGATAGTTTTGAAGCTTACCTGAAACACTAAATGTCAGTTTGCTTAAAGTAGACAATATTCCAGATTTAGTCACAAGATGCTCAGTACTGTTGCCACCTTCTCAAACACAGGTGTGAGGAAGTTAGGCATGGATGTGTGATTTCATTGTTTTTCAGCAGATACAAGAATGTCTGATTGGTTTGTGTTGGTGCCTAACAATAAGCAGCAGCTGTGAATTCACTCAGTTATTGGGATGGAACTTTTTTTCCTGGGGGAGGAGGGTTATATTTAAACTAGTGGCCCAGTGCACAAAATTTATGCACATTAAAAGGGGATTAATTAGAGGAAATACTTTAATATTGCTATTTGCCCTTTCTCTATAATAGAAGTGTCAGAGATGAAAGAAAATTAGTAAAATGTATATGAAAATCTTTCTCCTGTCAGAGTCTGGGGCACACCATGCCCAGAGTCAAGTCTCTGCCCACCCATGTGTACCTCAAAATCATGTGAGACCCAAGCCCGACCACCCCCCCCCCATTGGGCTAGATCCAGACCCGGCCAGTCCCACCCTTGTCAAGCCCGGCTGCTGGGTGGGGGCACAGCCTCAGGTCCCCTGGCCCGGCACTGGGGCGGGGGGCATGGCCTGAGGTCCCCCATCAAGCCCTGCCAGGTGGGGGCCATGGCCTGAGGTCCCCTGTCAAGCTCCATGAGGGCTGGGGGGGGCACAGCCCCAGGTCCCTGCTGATTGCTCATTAAGGCTAGTTATGGGAACTTGGCCTCTACTGTGCGTGCAGCCATCTTGTGTTACGGAAACCCCCACCTTTACTGTGGGTGCTGTTATCTTTGTGGTGGAGTGACAGTCAATTTGCATATTCCTTCTTTATTATATAGGATCAGGGAGGTGGTTTTCTGTAAGAGGAGCTGGAAGAAATTGCTGCTGTAGGTGGTTCTGCTTTAGGAGACCAAGTTTGTCAAGCTTAACCCAAAAGATCAACTACATTATTGGGGTGGTTAATTTTTAGAGTACAAAGGGTTCCTTAAAATTGAAGGTGCTTTCTTTGTGCTTTTGTGCTTTGTTAACATATCATAGACCACTCATTGAGAGGAGTCAAGATGCAAGTGTTTGCAGTTATTGATCATTGAAGATCCATTAGGGATTTGCATCAGTCTCTGGAGTTAGTGACAAAGTAGGATTTGCATTATTTATAAAACTGTTTGTTTGCCACCTGTCTTGAGTTTCTGCAATGGACCAGGCATTGTAATAGGTACTGGGGAGACAAGGATATTCCCTGTCCTCAAGGATCTACCCTTACGGTTTCCAATGAAGTGATGAGTCCAATAATAGAGATATGTATGAAGTAGAGTATGGCCATCAGTGTTGCTGGGGATTGTGTTTTCTTTATCTCTGTGATCATATGCCTTTCCCAGTGCCTACATGACAAATAGAGGAAAATTTTACATAACTTCACTGGAGTCCAGAGAGTGTGTAAGGCCCAGCCACTTGCTATGAAGTAAGTCATAGCAGCCATGGATTTTTTTTCATGAAGGTTTTACCTCTCTGATGAATAAGATATGATCTCTAGATGACTCTCTCTCTCTCTCTCTCTCTCTCTCTCTCTCTCTCTCTCTCTCTCACACACACACACACACACACACACACACACACACACCTCCTCTGATTGTTTCCCTAACTTGTGAGCATCTATGAGAGCCATCTTATTTGCTATTAGAGTCTGGCTGCAATGGACAAGTGAGGCAGCTCTAGAACCCTTCCCCCCTCCTCCCAGCTGCCACTTTTTAATAGAACCAGAAGTTGATCACTGATTCCTCAAAACAGACACAAAATCAGGATACAAGCTACACTAGGCCATAATTCTGTTCAGAAGTTGAAGGTGGTACAGAGAGTACTCACTTAAGGTGGTTGATAGCTTAAATGAAACCACATATAACAAAAGCAAGTGTACTATAGGTTAATTGATATAAACAAGAGTTAAGTTCCTATGGCATCTCATCAACGTTATAAAGATTATAAAGAAACTAGAGGCCCGATGCATGAAATTCATGCAAGAGTAGGCCTTCCTTCTCCTGGCTGCTGGCACTGGCTTCCCTCTGGCACCGGGGACCCAGGCTTCCCTCGCAGCCCCAGCTTCGTCCAGAAGGTCGTCTGGAAGGATGTCTGGAAGGACATCCGTTCTAATTAGCATATTATGCTTTTATTATTATAGATGACTTTGAACAAAACAACGTTATTCAAGGACCTGCTGCATATCTGAGTCAGGACTGAGGTATGAGGGAAGAAATAAAAACAGAAAAGCTAGAGATGTCATTAGTGTAATTAGCTGAGGCAACAGTTTTGAGAAATCATCCATCTTCTCAGCTAGTTGAGCCAGTTTTTTAAAATGAAATCTTTGAGTGAACAATTTTGCATTGGTTGGAATATTGAGGAACATTCATTTTCTTTTCATTTTAAGTGTCAAAGAATATTGCTCAGCTTGCTTTACTTACATTTTAACTTTATTTTTAAATTTTTCTTTCTGTGATATACAAAGCAATCATTGCCAAAATTATGAAGTTATAAAAATTCATCTTTGGTGTATCCTCATCCTCTCTGGCTTCCTACCCTATTCACTTTTACCCCTTCCTTTTTCATTTCCTCTTAGATTCCCAGAGCCCAAAACCTTTCTTCTGTCCTATCTCTGTTACATCCCACTCCAGGAGAGCATGGAAAATTGCTCTTTCCTAAAGTGGAAATGATTGGTGGCAGCTTCAAGAGCCACTACATAGAAGGGGACCTGACTCAATTAAAAGGCTAAATCTCTATATGAAATTTTTGGCATCTGGCAGTTGGAGGTTGGTGTAGAGGCAGGAGTGGGATGTATGAAAACATTCTTTTTTTTCTTCCTAATCACCCTGAATTTGAATTTCAAGAGGCAAGTGGTCTCTCTTTGTTCAGTACAGTGGTAAAGAGTGTAAGCTTTGAAATTAGACTGACATGGATCATATGCCAGACTCAGCACTTAACTGTTGTTTGACCTTAAACAAGTTCTGTAACTTATCTGTACCTCAGCTTCCTGATCTGTAAAATGTGGGTGAAAATGCCTAGCTCCTGGGATTGTTTTAAGGATTAAGTAATGTAGATAAAGCTCTCCCATGGGTATTAGCACATAGAGTAATCATCTAAGTATTTAGTATTACAAATACAACCTTATTTATGTCACACCTTTGTTTGGAAAAATTCCATGATTTCCTACTCTCCTTGAAAATCAAGTCCTAGACTCTTGTCTTGGCATTTACAATTATAAAAGATTGAACCATAAATTAAAATTCTCTAAGATAGCTTTGAATATTCTCTTTTCATTAATTATTTGAATTATAGAGTCAGGCTCAATCAATGGAAAGGGAGGGCCTTTCCTGGAGAAAAGTGAGCTGTGTTTAAATGTAAGTAAAGCCAGTCCTGATTTGTAGAAAAACATACAAGAAATCCAAAATAAGTCCTCTTCACTTTGGGCTAGGTAGGGATTGCAGAGGCATGCAGGAGAGTTCTGGCAATCCATGAATGGGTAATAGGTTCTAGTCACAAGTAAGAAACTGATGTTCAATGAGAATAAGTCACATAGCCCACCCATAGAGACCTTGAACTAGGATTCTGTTGTACTGACTTTCAATCTGGTGCATATTTAGGCCAGGTTTTATTTCTGTATGTACCATGCTGCCTCCTATTTTTTTTATGGTGGGATAAATATGGGGTTGAATAACAAAACTAATTTTTTAGCTATTAACAAATTCATTGTAATTAATTTCTCAGAGGCACTTGCAATCTTATGTGATATCCTAAGGAAAGGGGTCACTTAAACAGATAAGTTAAGTGAGAGACATGAAATACTGCAGGGACAGCAACACCATATGGTACACAGCAATGGGAGACAGCATGAGGGCACTAGGCATCTAGAGAGCAGAGAGTCAGAAGGGGAGTGAAGGCATGCCCCAAGCAAGATTTCTCTGCCTTTCAGGTGTACTTCATTTGCCTTTGGGGTTGGAGACAGAGGGAATAGGGAGTGCATTGATGGCTGAGATTCAGGGTTGACTTGAAACCTGCTGAAGAGAGGTCATCTAATTCTGACCTTTATTCATTGACTGATGCTGAATTCTGCATTCAAACAAATTACTCTTTGAAGTCAAAATCTCTACAGATTACTCCTTCTGTAAACTGTGTTTAGTATGTTAATGAATCATGCTTGTCTATGGATTTACCAATGAAGAGCTTATGAGGTGCAATCTATCAAAAATGGCTTATTCAACCTGCTTGTCAGTGGTGAATGCATTTGGATGTTCATACTCTCCCTTGTGGCACCTCACTAGAGCTTGGGCCTGGTCCTAACTTTTAGTTATGGTTGTCTTGTGCTCTGAAAACTCAGGGGCCTTGCTATTCCCAAATTCTATGGAACTTCATCAGATAATTTTTTAAAAATATATATTCCAGGGAATAGAATACTCATGTTAAATGGTCAAAGGAATATTTCCTGATCTTCATGTACCCAGGATACCAAATTGGTAAGCCTGGCAAGAACTGGTAAGGTATTGGCAAGAACACCTAACACTTACTAGCTTGGTCAATTAGCTTTGGTCAAGTCACTTCCCCTGAGTCTGGTTTTCCTGTCATGATACAGGTAACACTATCCCCACCTCACAGGACTGTAGTGTTTATTAAATTAGAAGGTTCGTGGGGGAAAAAACAACAGCAGTGCAGAGAAAGTGAAATAGTATGCAAATATCAGGAGGCAATGGAGTGCAGTGGTTTAGAGCATGGGCTCTGAAATCATACTGCTTAGCTTCACATGTTGGTTCTACCATTTACTAACTGATCTTGGGGATGTTAAACTCTCTGAGGCTCCATTTCCTCACCTGTAAAATGGACTAATAATAAAACCCATTTCTATAGAGTAGTTATAAAAAGTAAATCATTAATGATTAAGTGGTTAACACATTACTGGTATAAGCTGCTGTTATGAACAAAGTAGTAAAATAATAAAAAAAACCTTGCACTGTGTAGCAATAATTAACTTTCACACACACAGTCACATTTGATTTTTAAACAACTTTGTGTGGTTGGCAGGGAGAAGTATTATCATCACCTTTTTACAGAGAAGTTGATTCCCTCAAGGGCCCTCAGCAAGTAGGCCTTTGATTAGAACCCATAGCTCTGAATTTCTTGCTTATTAAAGCCTGGAGTGAATTCTGAGGCTGTCCAGATGATGGCAGCCCAGCAGGGAAGAGCATTCTGGCTAGGGACCTCCTCATAGGCAGAAGCCTTCCTCCTCTGCCTGTGTCTGGGCTCTGTCCCACCTACTATATGGAATATTATCATGCTACCAAATAAGCCACGGGCAAGAATGAATGAGGCTTCATCACTTCCTCTCTGTGTTGAGTAACACACTTGAATTTGAGCCCCTCACTTCTGTTTCTATTACTAATATATTTCATTATGGATTAAGATTGTAACTTCTTTCTAATACAATTTAAGGATGTTACTATCTATTGTGCTTTGTAAGCCTTTTCCCATGCCTGTTTCTTATGAGGCTTTTTTTAAAACTTCTTTGTTAATCACACCAGATATTTCTGTCATTTGGGGACCCACTCTGTATTAATGAATATGGATTGGACTCTTCCTAATTGTTCTCTGAACACCTCCCAATTTTCAGGAGGGTAATTGATTTCAATCAACTTCTTTAGTGCACTCTCTACACTATTGAAGCCTGTAATTTTAAAGTTCAATATTTGTGTGTGTGTACCCTCAGGAGTGCTTCAGTTGGATCCCATAATCCTGGAATTTGAACAAGTCACCAACTTGGAGTATATTTAGCATTAAACTCATTTATTTTTTAGTATGGCTGAGAAATGCTTTAAAGCATGACCCACATACAAAATCTAAATTCCTAAAAAGTTAAATTACAAAATCACTTTTAAACTAAAAATGTAAACAAACAACTTGGCTTTAGCGAAGTGTATTGAAATGTTTTCTGTGCCTTTAGCTGTGTAATAAAGTCTGGGGGTAAAAACTGAAAGTTAGATGTTTACTGTGGATAATTAGTCAAAGAGAAAATAGATCAGAAATGAGAGAGGCTCATTGGGAAGATGATATTTCATTTATAAAAATTCAGTTTTACTAGTAAAAATGCAGATAATAAAGAGACTATATTTGGATACATTTTCACATAATAGCCTTTTATGGTCATGAAACATTTCCCCATCATAATTTGTTTTCTTTTTTTGTGAGTCAAGTCCATGTTTAAAGATTTATGGTAGTTAACTATTTTTCTATGAAATTCGGAGTGACTATTTTATCCTACACTAGATATTCTATCATTAGTTCTGCCACTGAGAAGTCAAAGATTCTTATTAGATCTATTTGGAGGAATACCTGAATTTAGCATAGACACTTTAATTAATATATTTGTACTAGAATTAACCTCATTGAGGTTCTTATTGCCATTCTCCAGCTGTACTATTCAAAAGTCTAACAACTTTTCCCCTACTTCAACCCATCACATACCCTATTGCCAGAATAATTTTTCCCAAACTTTGTACATCCCCTTGTTAGATCTTCAATGGTTCCCTGTTACCAATGGCTTGGAATGCCAGATCCCGTGATCTGATTTTTTTAATCCTCCCCCGAGGATATTTTTTCTATTGCTTTTTAGAGAGAGTAGAAGGGAAGTAGGGAGAGAGAAAGGAGAGAGAGAGAGAGAGAGAGAGAGAGAGAGAGAGAGAGAGAGAGAGAGAGAGAGAGAGAGAGAGAGAGAAACACACAGAGAGAAACATTGATGTGAGAGAGATACATTGATTGGTTGCCGGGGATTGAACCTGTAACCCAGGTACATGCCCTTGATTGGGAATCGAACCTGTGACCCTTCAGTGCATGGGCCAATGCTCTAACCACTTCACCATACCAGCCAGGGCCCATGATCTGAATTTTGAACTTACCTTTCCAATTCTATTTGCTCTTACTTAATATACTGTATGTTCTGCCAGCCAAACCATTGTAATTCTTTGAACACTCCATGCACATTTTTACAAATCCTTGTGTCTATGTTGCTCTTTAAACCAGCAATAATACCCATTTCACTATTTCTCTGTATCTGAATTTTATGTGTCTGCATTTATAGGTAAAACATAGGGCCCTTGTTGAGGGAGAGGGATAAGGAAAGGGAGAGAGAGAGAGAGACAGGTATACAGCAGAATGGCTTTAAAAATTCAGAAGTTCTTTTTTTTCTCCTGTGACAGGTCTGTCACAAGTTTTTAAAATGGCAGTGGCTCTACTTTCCATGGTCATTCAAGAATTTAGGCTCCATATAAATTGTCAATCCAACAAGTTATTACTTTACCATCCCCTAGAGCAGTGGTTCTCAACCTTTTTAATGCCGCGACCCTTTAATACAGTTCCTCATGTTGTGGTGACCCCCAACCATAAAATTATTTTTGTTGCTACTTCATAGCTGTAATTTTGCTACTGTTAATGAATCATAATGTAAATATCTGTGTTTTCCGATGGTCTTAGGCTCTACAGCAGCGGTTCTCAACCTGACCCACAGGTTGAGAACCGCTAGCAGGATCGCCACAACACGAGGAACTGTATTAAAGGGTTGCGGCATTAAAAAGGTTGAGAACCACTGCCCTAGAGTGTGGTCCTCATCTGAGTAGTTAAGGCTGGCCCAACTCATCCAGGTTCCAACTGGAGGAAAAGGAAACAGCGAAAAAGACAGGTCTACTCTCCTTTTAAGTCTAGGCCTGGAACTGGCACATGCCACTTCTCACATTCTACTGGAAATAAATTAGTCACACACACATAAATGTGAATGAGGTTAGGCAATATAATCTAGCCACATGTATGGAAGAAGTAGGGGGCAAATTTTGGTGGCCAACTAGATGTTTATGCAACACTGTTGAAATCTGGCTAATGTGTCATCATCTTTCTTCTTTAGGCCTTTCCTGAGCCCCTCAGCTAGAAGTGATTTCAATTTCCTCTGAACTGTTCTAGTCTGGGTTTCTTCAACTGTCATGTGTATAAGAATCTCCTGTGGTTTTGCTAAATTACAGAGTTTAAATCAGTCAGTCTTGGGCGGGGCCTGAGATTTTCCATTTCTAAGAAGCTCCTTGGTTCCCATACACTGGTCTGCCAAACACACTTTGAGTACGGATGTTTGAGTCCATTTTTTGTTCCTCTCTTGTGGAATGTAACTTTTCCTACTTCAGACTGGCTATTCATGTATATATAGTAACCTTCTAACAAGAAAGTTAAATCTCATAGTGGACTCTTGATCTCTTTAACATCTGTCTTTCTTACCCTTACTCTCTCTAGCACCAAGATTAAAGTCTTGTACACTTACAGGCACTTAATAAATATTTGAATAATTGATGAGCAGTGTCAACGAATTCAGAATGTAGAGCATAACCTTTTTAAAGGCAGCACTACTTATGCCAGGCTCTGGACTATGCTTAATGAAATCACTTGTTTGAAAACAGTCTGTTCAAAACCCCACTCCCACATAGTCCAGCCAAACAAACTAAGGGAGAACCTGCCAGAGAGCCAAGGTGAGTTAAGTGGAATTCAACAAATGGAAACCACATTTTATCAAGGATTTTTCCCCTCCATGTGTTGTGACCGTGTCAAAAGAAATGCCAACCCCTAAGTTTGGAATTCATTTCCAGAGAGACTCTCTGTTTAACAAGAGTGATTTTGTACCCACAGAGCATTATGAGGTAATTTGATAAATTTTTGTTGAAGAAGTGGTTGTTGTTGTTTTTTCCACCTGGAAGCACTCAGTGATCTTCCACTTAGAAAATCTCAAGTTGTCTTCCAATTAAAGCTAGATGAGAATGACTCTTCTCAGCTTGGCACCAATTTAGCCTGTACTTTTCATGGTCCTGTTATGAAAAGTTGGAGTGAATAAAGAGAGAGGAGATGAACTGGGCTAGGGTTTAAAAAAGAGGCTACTTTGTAATCTAATTTGAGTTACATGGAACAAAATCTCCTGCCTCACTCTCCAGCCTGCATGATGAAACTCCTAATTGGAACGATTTTCTGCTTGGAAATTGTTGTAAATGACACAGGGTTGAGGTTTCCCTCTTCCTCTCTGTATGGAAAACAGTCTCACAAGCAAATAAATCATGTTACCAAGACTTTGGGTTCTTAGCCTAGTTGAAGAAATGAGTTTTAGTTTCTATTAGCCCCACTGCACCAACTACAAACTAAAGAACTTCAGAGTAGAGTCCTCACATCTCACCTGCAGGCTCTCTTCTTGTCAATACCTTGTTTGACCTTAATACCATTACTAGGCTTTGAAATTAAGAAAAGGATATTCAGACATGCTACAAATTTATGCTGACCCCTCTCTTTCTTTACTGTGACTATATAAATCTTTATGATTGTGTCTACACAGAGTGCCCTAATAAGTTGTGACTGCACATGTTGTTGTACATGAGGTTCCATATATTTTGGCCTTCCTGCTCCTTCAGTGAGATCTTATAGCACCACAATTAAAGAATGAAAAAATTCCCAATAGGGTTGGGACTAAGGTGAGGCAAGTCATGCCTCCAGGGAGCAAAATTTAAGGAGGTGCTCACTCAAATATGCTGACCCAGCATTTGCCTAACCCTGCGAATGAGAGCCCCATTTAATTTTGTGCCCTGGGGACCTGGCTTGCCTTATCCTAGTGCTAAGTAGCAGTTTCTGAGGTCATTTGGATAACTGAGTCAGCCCTTTAAACCCATCTACCTACCCCCTTCTTTTTGGAAAATGCAGAGAGCCTACAAATGCAGACAGGAGACAGTAGAAAGGAAATTCAGCCATCATGATTTTATTCATCACAGGGATGTAAGACTGACATTCTGTTCATTTGCCCTCTATGCTGCAGCTAAACAAAGTCCAGACATAGATTTTATAATGAGCACACATTCAATCCTAGCTTTAGTGATCTCCTTGGATTTAACTCTTGACATTGGTCCTTGCTCTCAAAGCCCCCTAAATTTTCAGACCATCAACAGCACATCTAAATGCAGACAAACACATTATTCCTATCTACTGCCTAACTATACCCACATTCAAGTTGTATGTGAATCCCACCTAATTAGCTGTGACATGCATTTTGGCATATGTCGGAAGTTAAAGCCACTTCCTTGGAGAAACTCAAACTCCGAATTTATCTTTATTAAGGCCTTGTCCAAATGATAAATATACACAGCCTCCTTGCTATCTACTGCTTGGAAATAAATCAATTTAGGATTGATTTGCTAACAGCTTTCTTCACTCTAAGGGTCCTCCTACCCCAGAGGTCGCACTGTCCTTCTTTACAAATAATTCTAACTGAACAGAAGACACCAAGTTGACCATACAGTGAACAAAGAAGGGAACCTGGGGAGAGAGGAAACAATTCCCTTTTGCACATCCCAGAAAAAAAACAGTCTTACAAGGCACAATATTATATTCTGGAAAAAAAGTTTCCTAAACCACTGTTGAATATAAGAGTGAACAGGTGAGATGTATTCACTCTTTTTTTCAGCAAAGTACTATAAATTTGGTACTTCAGTCAGGAATCACAAACTCCTCTAAAAGTCTGCCAGGAAATATATAGGGTGGGGCAAAAAAGGGGGGTTTACAGCTGTGAGTATGTGAAACACAGAGTTTATTCTTGTATTATTATCTATTAATTATTTATTATTTTCCAAACAAACAGCTGTAAACCTATTTTTGCCCCACCCCGTAAATAAATGAAACTGGCTGAGAGTATGAGGCATTCAAGAGTGGTGGGGACTTCATTTCTGAGGTCATTTGGATAACTGAGTCAGCCCTTTTTCCATTTCCCATTTACTCCAGCCTCCTTTTGCCACATGCGACCATGAGCTAAATCTTATTAGATTTGATTCTTCAAGAGAAGGAGGCATCTTGATTTCTCCTAACATGATAGATACTTTTTTTAAATGTCAGAAAGTTAAAGAAAACGTAATAGTTACTGTGGGGGACAAATAAAATATCTCGGAAGGACAGATTTTTCTCACTAAGTCTCAAGGTCTATCTCCAGTCTATTTGTGACTCTATTCACTTTTAATAGCTCAGCTAGTCATGTTTAGGCTGTATATTCTTAAGATGCCAAGATGTTAAGATTTTGTTTTAAATAGTCATGTTTACAATGATCTTTGTTTTTCTGCACATAGGTGGCCCAGCCTGCCTGCAGCATTAGTGACCTCCTGGTTCATAGGTTGATGCTCAACCACTGAGTATACCGGCTGGCTCCACATTCTTGTATAGAAGAGTATGGTATCTCATTTCAACTTCCCTTGAACCCTGCCTTGGTTTTGGAATCAGAAAGACCTGGAATAGACCCAGTCTTAGTCTTTTCAGGCTGCTATAGCAAAATGCATAGTCTGGATGGCTTATAAACAGCGGAAAAATACTGCTCACAGTTGTGGAGGCTGGGAAGTCTAAGATCAGGGCGCCAGCATGGTTGGGTCCTGAAGGTATGCTTTCAGGTTGAAGACTGTGACTTCTTATATTATCACAATGCAGAAGGAGTGAGAAAGCTCTCTGGGATCTCTTTATAAGAGCACTAATCCCATTTATGAGGGTTCTTTCTTCATAACCTAATCACCTCCCAAATGCCCACCTCCTAATACCTTGGGGATTGGGGTTTAAACATATGAATTTGGGGGATATACAAATATTCAGTCCATAGCAGACTATTATTCCAACATTTAACTTGCTGTATGATGTCAGGTAAATTATTTAACCTCTACTCCTTGAATTTGTTTTATCTGTAAAGTGAGGATGTTGCTACCTATTTTATTTGCTGTTTGTAAGAATTAAATGAGGTGATTTATGTAAAGGGAATAATGGAATCTGGCACATGGTAAATGCTCAGTAAACATCAGCTAATATTTTTCATTTTAACTCCCCTTTGCCTTCATCTTTCCAGATGCCAGGGACTTACATATCTCTGGATTTCTGCTACTGTTGAGCATTAAGTTTTATTTTGTCCTGTAGTAGAGTAACATATATATATATATTTTACACATAGTAGGCACTCTAAATACTTATGGCTGGGAACACTTTTTGAAAAGGAAGATGTCAATAAGAGCATAGAGCCAGGCCTGATTGGTGAATGCAGTGCACGCAATGAGTGCTAGATGATTATGGTAAATATTAATAGCTTCTTTCCTGAATGGTTTCAGAATCTAACAACTAAAGAGAAGGGGCAGGGGCAATGAAGGAGCTTTTCTGAGTGCTGTGTGACCCTGCTCAATGTGCATTTGAATGACCCAGGGAAGATGAGAGGGGCCAAGAGGTGGGTGTGGTCATTTAATTCCTCTATTTCTTGGGAGTTGCCACTTGAGTCCAATTTAGTAATTAGGAACAGTGGGTGAATTACCCATAGCTATTCTGTAACTAGAAACCATAATGCTGAGCTGTACTGGAGTTTTGCCTCCTGGAACTAGGTGGGGATCTATGACCCTTTGTCTTTTACTCTCCCTGGGGACTGACACTAAAGGAGAGGAAGCTGTATTTTCACTATTGTGAGGAGTATTTATGGCAACTGCTCTCTTGTCCCTCTCTCACACCACACACACTCTCTAGTGCTGGACTGAGAAAGGGGAATAAGAGCCGAAACCTAGGGTATGGTAAAAGGGCAGGGTTTCTTCATCCCTTTCCCTTGCAAATTCACTCTTCCTTTCTCCTTTTTCTGAGAGTCCCAATCCTACCTTTTTAGTATTCTCCAGAGAGTTACATTTGATGATGACTAAGATTCGATGTGCTCGCTAGGGGGAAAAAAACACACTGATTTGTAGATTTCTATGGTGTATATATTCTCATCAAGTGGGTTTCAAACTACCAACTTGTAGTCACTGAATGTGGTGTTGGGAGAGATTTGCACAGTTGTCTCTTGTGAGACAGTTTGTGCTGGCTCCAGCAACCTATTGGCTTAAACTCTGACATTTTATGACTTTATGGTCTTGACCCCCTTCTTTTTTAATTCTTCATACTGAAACCAAAATGTGGTGTTTGAGTCCAAGTTCATTGTCTCACAAAACCGAAGAATGGATTCATGGACAACAACAACAACAACAACAACAACAAAAACAGTTGGTGGAAGCAAAGTTTATTGAGAGAAGCCAGTCCTAGGCACAAGGGAGCACATCCCCTCCCCCACAGGAACCCAGCATGAGAGAAAGAGGAGAGGAGAGGGGAGGTGAGTGGAGGAGTGGGGAAGAGGGAAGGAGGGGGAAGGAGGGGGAAGGAGGGGGAAGGAGGGGGAGGGGGGAGGGGGGAAGGGGAGAGGGGGGAGAGGAGGAGCTCAAGGCACACTTCTTTTTCTAAGGGTAGATACATGCTTTCTAGCTTCTGGTTGGTTCTTTCAAAGAATTCTGCCTTAGTAACTAACATCCTTGTGATTGGTTTACACCTTATTGCCTTGTGATTGGTTTATGGCTCACTGCCTTGTGATTGGTTATTTGCAAGCTGCCTGTCTTAGCAACATCCATACATTTTAAAGCTAGCTTCTCTGGCACATCCTCCTTCCCTGCTCTGCTGGGTTGTCTTAGCAATTACCATTCAGCTAGGTTCCCCGGTTCTATTTCCTCTTGGTCCATGGTCCCATCCCTGTCTACCTAGCTTCCCTCTGTCTCCTCATTACAGTACACATGGAATAACTATAATATGAAAATTAAACGATAAAGCTTCTTCTCATACTAAAAAACAGGGCAAAAATGAAAGTGTTTTTTTCCAGACTTAACATATATACTATGATATCAAGGTTGTGTCAAGGATGGGTGCTGGCTGCTAATTTTTAGTAGTAATTTAGGCAGAAGCAGCAGGAAGGACTATGGTTGTCTGCTTCTGTAATACTTTGTATGAATTGACAAGAGCTTCTCTGAAAGTCAAACTTCAGCTGTGCTGATGGTAGGTCCCCTGAGCCACCTCTCATAATAGACAGTCATCTCTCCATTAGCTATGGCAAAGCTGACAGGGAGCAGTAGTATCAAAATATAAACAAACACTGCAGTATTTACCCTTGTATTTCACTGTTTTTCATGCCCTCACAACATACATCTAAAAAATGCTCCCCACCCCACACTTTAACATAGCAATTTCTGCTGGCAGCAGAAGCTTCTGCAAATTGAATGTGTTTACTTTGGCTTGGAAGACAAGGATGAATGAAAAGGGCTGCACTTGCTTGCAATTGGTCCAGGTGGGATAAGCAGAAAGAGAGCTAGAGCTGACCTTGGCCAGAACTGCTTAACATGTGTGAGGTTTGGTTCTAATTCCTTCAGTTTTCATAGGTATAGCCTGCTCATTCTTCAGCCTCTGCCCAGCTGCCTCACACAGTCCCTCCTTTCTTATCTCTGTTTCCCAGGCTGGAACTGTTGCCCAACCAGCCTCTAGTGACTTAGAGAAACCTAAGCAATAAACTAGGAGCAAAGGGACAAGATGCCTGTGGTGTGCTGGTAAAAGTTTAATAATTGACTCTATTAAAAAAAAGAAAGTGTGTGTGTTCCTACATTTTACTGATAGAAAGTATGGGTATAACACAATTTTATAAATAATAAAGTACACATTACTCCTTATTTTAAATTCCATATAGGCAGGTCATTGTCACTGAATTTTTTTTCTGAATTCTTGTATCTGTGGCCAACCTATGGTTGCAATTGACAAATGAATGTAATCCTGACATAAATATTGGTTGGTATTTTCAATTCTGTTAACGAGTAAGATGAAAGTGAAACAACAAAGATGCATGACAGAACTTCATTTATTAATCAGTGATGTGAGCAACTCATTTGTTGAATCAGATAATAATTTTTGTACACTGGAAGATATACTATACTTCATTTTTGTGTTAGTCACAATGTAATAGCTACAGATCCAAATCAACATACTTTAAAATGTAATATTATTAACACTTTATCCATCGCTTTTTGAAGTCTAGACAATCAATAAAACAATATCAAAACTTTTTTCTTTCTTACTGATTTTTTTATTGATTAAGGTATTACATATGTGTCCATATCCCCCCTTTGCCCCTCCACCCCACTCCTGTATATGCCCTCACCCCCCTGCTGTCTCAAAACTTTATTTTTAGAATTTTCTTTCTTTCTTTCTTAAATCATCACCCCAGGATAGTTTTCCACTGATTTTTAGAGAGAGTGGAAGGCAGGGAGGAGGGAGAGAGGGGGGGGGAGAGAGAGAGAGGGGGGGGGAGAGAGAGAAACATTGGTGTGAGAGAGACACATTGAATGGTTGCCTCCAGCATGTGCCCCAACTGGGGTAGAGTATCAAACATGCAACCGAGGTATGTGCCCTTGACCAGAAATGGAACCAGAGACCCTTTGGTCTGCAGGCCAATGTTTTAATTACTGAGCCAAACCAGCCAGAGTTACTTTAGCATTTTCAGCTTACCACATTGTAAATACTCTCCACTATGGCTGATGTCAAGCTACAATTATGTTGTCAGTAAATGAGTCATCAGAAGAGATGCATAGCAGCACAAATTTACAGGGCATTTCTACCACTCACATACTATTATAGCATTTTATCATAAAGCAGCAGAATATACATTCTTTTAAAATTCACATGGACCATTCTCTAAGATAGATATTTTGCTAGGACACAAGATAAGCCTTAAAAAATTCAAGAAGATTGAAATCATATCAAGCATCTTCTTGGATCACAACAGCATGAAAATAGAAATTAATTACAATTAAAAACTCAAAAACGCAAACACATGGAGGCTAAATAACCTGTTTTTAAACAGTCAATGGGTTAACAATGAGATTAAGAAAAAAATCAAAAGTTACCTGGAGACAAACCAAAATGACTTTGACAGGTTTGAGAAACACTAGCAGCAATTTTGTAGAATTTCCTTCAATTGAGATTTGTCTAATATCCATCTCATGGTTAGACTTGGGGTGTAGGTTTTTTTGGGGGAAGACCACAGAGGTAAAATGCCATCCTCATCACATTATATCCAAGGTACCTACTTTCAGCATGACTTATCACAGTTAACGTTGAACTTAATCACCTGGCTGAGGTAATGTTTGTCAGGTTTCTCCACTGTAAAGTCACTCTCTTCTTTTTTTTTTTTTTTTAAAAAAAGCCTTTCGCCCAGCCAGCATAGCTCAGTGTTGAGTGAGCATCAAACTATGAACTAGGAGGTCATATTTCGATTCCCTGTCAGGGCACGTGCCCGGGTTGCAGGCTTGAACCCAGTGTGGGGCATGCAGGAGGCAGCCAATCAATGATTCTCTCTCATCATTGATGTTTCTATCTCTCCCTCTTTCTTCCTCTTGGAAATCAATAAAAATATTTTTTAAAAAAATGCCTTTCTATACTGTACTGTTCAGAATGAAGTCACTATGCACAGCTAACATTTAAGGAGTGGGGACTATCTTGAGGGTAGAGTATCTACATAAATTATTTAAATTTATTCTGCACAGGAGACTTGTCTCTTCTTCCCTATTTGTTTATTTATATAATCATTTATATCAGTGTGGACTCATGGATATTTGTTTTAAATTTTGTGTTATAACTTAGTATAGTTAATCCTCATTATTCATGGATTTTGTATTTTTGCATTTGCCTACTCACTAGAATTTATTTGTAACACCGAGAATAATACTTGTAGAGATTTCATGTTCATTTGCAGGCATGTACAGAACAATAAAAACTTGAGTAGTCTGAAGTGCATATTCCCAGCTAAGGTCAAAAAAGGTAATACTCTGCCTTCTTATTTTACCTCTCAAACTATGAACAAGTATACTTTTCATGGTCTATTTAGTGGTCACATTTTTCCCATTTTGTGGTTTTTGTGTGTGTGTGATTTCAGTCTTTAAAATAGCCCAAGCTTAATGCCAAAGTACTTCCGAGTGTTTCAGAGTGCAAGAAGGCTATGATACAGAAAATGCATATTAGGATAAGCTTTTTTCAGGCAGGAATTATAGTGCTCTTGGCCATGAGTTCAATGTTAATGACTCAACAATAGGTATTAAATAGATTATTTTTAAACAGAAAACTACATTAAACAAGCTTATGTATTGATCTGTTAAAAAGAAGGGTGTGATTACAGGCTTGTAGGAACCTAACTCTGTATTTCCCCTAAGAGCAGTGGTTCAGTCTTCAATAATTTAGTGTACATGGAGACTTTATGGAGCATAACTACCACTATTAATGAATAGAGACTGTTCTATTACTTTATTAATTTGTTGCTAAAACAATTCCCACTTTGGCCATTGGAAGCTCTTTCATTGGATTCCTGCATCCCATTGCCTCTTTGATATACCCTCATTAGCATCTGTGTGTGTGATTTTTTTTCAATGCAGGCCCTTAATTTCCTGTCCAATTCCTAGAGTCAGCTATTTCTCCAAAGAGTCATGATTCTTTTGTTTTAAAGAATGGTATTAGAAACCAAGATCTGAGTACTACCTGCCCTTGTTGCTATTGAAGTGTCATGGCCTCTAGGCTTTCTTAGCTGACAGAGCAAGGAGATATATGTGTTTATACTTATACATGTACACACATATATTTATTAATAGTTCTATATGTAACTATATGAATCTATATTAAGCTAAACATGAATTCAAACTAATGTCTCCAACTGTATTACCACATGGATCATTCTATCCTCTCCCCTCACTGATCTGTGAATTCCCATTTCAACAGCAAGAAATATGGCTCCCACCATCTGCCATTTACTTAATTGTTCAATTCTAGTATACATGTATAGCAGTATCAGAATTGTTAACCCATACTCCAGCGGGAAACAACTTTCACAAATAGAGTATAGAGTGCTTATGTATAGTTCTTTTTCTCTTTAGTGTTACAGTCTCCACTCACCTCCACAGTTATTTAACTCACACCTTTCCTTCCTTTATAGCTTTTAGTAATAATCTTTAATGGTCTTATCTGTTCCATTTCTCCCTATTCAGACACAAGCCATTTAGGAATTGGGCTTGGAAACAAATCCAAGTGGCAGATACCCCACTATACTCAGGATCCCTAGTGACTAAGCTGTTTTACCCCTTCTACGCCACCCCTGATCAAGGTCAGAGGACCTTATTCCTTCCTGTACCACAGTTCTCTAGGAGCTTCCTCAGTTAATGCTAAAATAACTTTCTTTAGAGCTGTTTAAAGATTATACCAGATGTGCCAAATATTTCTGAGTCCTAATTATATACAAGCTGTGACCCCTGTTCTACATGCTTCATCTAATTTAATTTCACTTAATCCTCATACAAATACTTCCTAAAATTTATTAAGTGCTTGTTATGGTTAGGCTTTTTTTCTAAGCATATTAGAGGTGTTCACTTGATTAGAACTCAAAGTCCTATGAGTTAAGGTCTATTAATATTCTGCCATTTTATAGATAGCAAACAGAGGCTCAGAGAAGTTAAGTAACTTGCTCAAGGTCATATACCTCAAGATCTGTGCTCTTTCTACTACACAACACTGCCTCAAGTTACATAGTACCTAGAGCTGAAACCAATGATTCAAAAACCTTCCATTTTTTTTATTTTTTTTTTAGAGAACACTTTTTGGGAAGTGAGGCCATTGTTGAAGATGGGGGAACATAATAAAACCAGGATTCCAATGCATTGTATTTCTTGTATAATTAGTCACACATCTTGCTAAATATGGATAGTTTAGTGTAGTCAAGGTGATTTAGCAGAAAATACACAAAAAGAAGTAACGGTGCTACAAATGACCAGGAACTGTTTTCCTAATTCTGTTCCTCCTTCATCCTTAGCCAATTTTGAGATGCAAATGTATTACAATTCAATAAACATGTATTGAGCACTTCCTTTGTACAAGCACTGTGCTAGGCACTAGTGGGAAATAGAGAAATGAGTAAGGGATGGCTCAAAAAATCAGGGAACAATGTGTATCTCTTCTGCTGTGTCTGATTCATCTTAACATTAGAATGACTCTGGTGAGTAACAGTGATATTGGTTATCTAGGGAATATTCTGAGACTCAGAGAGAGGCCATCCTGGGGTTCCAAAGTAGTTGTGGATAACCTGCATTACAGAACATTAGAAGTTGGCTTTGGGCCTCTGTAGTGGGTCAGTGCCCCCAGTCAAGTAGCTGGTCAGATATGGTGCTTTGTGCTTGCCTGGTTCCTGCTTAACACTCACCAAGGGATGATCTGAGCATTGCCTAATTTCCTTTTGGCTCCAAGACCTTCCCCCCCCCCCACCCCCGCCTCTTTCAGTTTGGCATTTCCTGGCTTCCTTGCCATTGCTCTTCCTCTCCCCAGGCTAATTAGTAGGTTGGTGGGAGGTAGCTTCCAAAAGAGAAGGCTTTTCCCTGTGTGCCTATTATTTGCAGCAATCTAGTCATTTGGGCTTTAATTGACTACAGAGGGCCCCTCAGTGCTTTGTCCTCTGTGCATCAGGAAGTTAATTACTTAATAAACCAAATGGGAGTCTTTCAAAAATGCAGTGTTAGCTCTTCTCTTTTTTTAGAGTTAAACTTGGGCCAGGCTAGGGTACTGTAGTCACTGTGAGAATCAGCCTAAGACAAACATGTGAAGCTGAAGTTTGTGTTGAGCGTTCCAAATTAGGAGTCCTCTTTCCTACTGTGGTTTCTCATAGTTCCCCAGGACCCCTCTGTACAGATTCTCCCTTGGACTTGCCCTTCCATGTCTGACCCCATGCTTTCACCCTTGTTTTAGTTATTCTTCCTGGCAGAATATATATGCTCTGTGTTTCATTTCTAGGAGATCCTGTTCACTTAATCTGATAAAGCAATTTATAATAACACTAGAGGCCCATTGCATGATATTCGTGCAAAAATAGGCCTTCCTTCCCCTGGCTTCACTCCCAGCCGCCCATGGCCGCCTGGGAGCCGGCAAGTCCTCACTTCTGTCTGGAGCACCACTCCAGTAGCTCCCTCCACTGCCCCCCTTCCCCTCATAGCAGGCTTCAAGCCGCTGCGCCTGCATATGCAAATTAACCTCCATCTTTGTTGGGTTAATTTGCATACTCACTCTGATTGGCTGTGGGTGTAGCAGAGTGATGGTTAATTTGCATGTTTCTCTTTTATTAGGTAAGATTAGCAGCCAATACTTACAATTTAAGCTAACACTTACAGGCATTTTGCTAATATTCTAGACAAATTCATTAAATCCTTCTGACAACCCTATGAGGTTTGTTTGTTCTTATTACACCCATTATCCATATGAATAAATCAAGGCCCAGGGAGGTTAAGTGACTTGTCTAAGATCACATAGCTAGCAAGCAGTAGAGCTGGGATTTGAATTCAGGTTGTCTGATACTGGAGCCATGGTCTTCAGATCACCAAATTGTAATGTAAAGTGTGTTTTACTAATGACTGATAAATGACCTAGTTGCCGAGGCCTGCTTGAATATATTCCTAACCTTTTCCCAGAGTGCACATAGATTTATTGAGCACATACTATGAACTAGATGATGTTTTCATTCAAACAGTGACATTTAATGTATTAATTTTTAGGAGTGATTGATGTAGATATCATGAAAGGATTAAAGAACAATTAAGTATTAAATTGCATGGTATTGATTATAAGTACACTGATATTTTAGGATTTGGAATTGTGCTAGGTTTGGATAGGTGAAGACGAAGGAGGGGGAATGCATTTTATGCAGGGAGGAATAACATAGGAATGGATAGAATTGATAAGAAGGAGAGAAGGGAACAATAGAACATGTATTTGACTAGCATAGTGGTTTACAAGTTTCTCTATAACTAGGCTTAGAACATTCCAAACCCTGTGGCCACAGCCCTTTCTACCACACCTGCCAAGGAATATCTCTTGCAGGGAAGGCACATTATTTTATAATAACAGCTAACATTTATTTAGTGCATAGTTCTGCAACATTTATGAGAATTATTTCATTTAATCCTAAAAACAACATTATATCCATGCCAAAATAATATGGATGGAAAGGGTAAAGAAGAGGATATCAAGATTTGTAAGTTGGAGTATCAGAAAACAGGCAGTACTATTAAGTTTTAGGGGGAGCAATAAATAATACCTCTTCCCCAGAGCTCAGAACCTACTGATAAATTATACATAATAAATGAATGAATATGAAAATGTAAGTGTCCTGCCCTGGCTGGTGTTGCTTAGTGGTTGAGCATGAGCCTATAAACCAGGAGGTCCTGGTTCAATTCTCATTCGGGGCATATGCCCAGGTTGTGGGCTCAATCCCCAGTGTGGAGTGTGCAGGAGGAAGCCGATCAATGAGTCTCTTTCATCACTGATGTTTCTATCTCCCTTACCCTCAGAAATCAATAAAAGTATATTTTAAAAATGTGAGTATCCTGTGAATTATGCAGATTTTCCTATACAGTAACTAGTCCACCAGGACAACTGTAGTTTTCCCCTCCAGGAAAACAGCTCGTCCTGTAAGATTTCCACTTACCTGAGAGCAGCCTAAAACCCTTTCTCAAGGTAGGCATATCTGCAAAATAAAGTCCCAGACCTGGGTCAGTCAACTTTTTCTGCGAAGGGCCAGATAATAAATATTTGAGGTTTTGCAGGTTATATCGTTGGTCTCTGTCACAACTACTTGACTCTGCTGTTGAGGTTGGAAAGCAGTCATAGACAGTAGGTAAAGGAACAAGTGTGGCTGTGTTCCAGTAAAAATTTAGTTACGGAAACAGGTGAATGGCTGGATTTGGTTCACAGACTGGAGTTTGCAGACCCCTGGCATGGAATGAACTGAGTTAACAGTTTCTTCATCACTCTCATCAGTGAGCTAAGTCATGCCTTTGAGGGACAGGGAACGAGGGGTCAAAGAGAGGCCATGAGCATTATCCTAATTGAAGCTTCCTCAGGGAAACCTAAAACATGGGAAATGCTACTTCCCTTCTAACAGATGCCATTGAGAGAATGAAGGTAACTTGGAAGAGAAATTTTGTGGAAAGATGCTTATTTTTGGAGATGTTGAGTTTGAGGTGATAGCAAGACATCCCGTGGAGGCCACCTGTAGCCACAGGGGATCCATCTGTACTGGCTTGTGAGAGCTGATTTTATATATGTATTCTCAACTATGTGCTCAGTGACATCACAATAGTAGCTTGAAATTGACCATGTTGTGAGTGTTGATGAAATAGAAGTTGGAAAAAACTAGAAATCGGAGGTTTCCAGCTCTTGCCATAAGTCGATTGTTAAACATTTACCAGCACAGCATTGCCTGTAGGAGGTGTGAAATGTGGATCTGAAATACAATTGCAGGGAGTACCCAGTGGGGGAGTCATCTACTTGGTGGAGAGAGCTGAAGCTTTGGCAGTGGACGAGTCTACTGAGCATGGGCTGGAAAAGAGCAGAGTAAATAAGGCAAAACACTTGGGAAATACTCACAGCTTGGGGTCTATAGAATAAGAAAACAACTTGTTTTGTTCATCAGTTTATGTTGTTCATTAGATTCCACATATGAGTGAGATCATGTGATACTTATTTTTCTCTGACTGGCTTATTTCACAAAATAGATCCAGAGACATAGAAGCAATGAACAGACTGTTGAACATCAGAAGGAAGGCAGGAGAGGGTGGGTGGGAGGGAAGAGATCAACCAGTGAACTTGTATGTATATATGGATAACCCATGGACACAGACAATAGAGTGGTGAAGGCCTGGGGTGGGAGGAAGGGGTGGGCTGGAAGAGGTCAATGGGTGAAAAAAGGGGACATATGTACTACTTTCAACTATAAAGATTAAAATAAATAAGAATACAACTTGGAGATGGAGAGCATTATGCTAAGTGAAATAAGCCAGGCAGAGAAAGATAAATATCACATGATCTCACTCATTTGTGGAATATAATGAACAACATAAACTGATGAACAAAAATAGATCCAGAGACAGAGAAACATCAATCAGAATGTCAAACCTCAGGGAAGGTAGGGGAGGGTGGGGGTAAGGGGGAGAGATCAACCAAAGGACTTATATGCATGTATATAAGCCTAATCAATGGACACAGACAACAGGGGGGTGGGGGCATGAATGGGAGGTGGGGGGTAATGGGGGAATAAGAACACATATGTAATAACTTAATCAATAAAGAAATATAAAAAATACATAGATGCCCAAATAAAGGCTACATTTCCCAACTTAAAAAAAAAAAAGAATACAACTTGTTTTGAGGCTTGAGAGATGAGAGAAGTAGAAGGAGAATGGGGAAGAAGCAGTGTCAAAGTTAAGTGGCTATCCCTCCCTATCTATGATGTTAGGCCTCTTGGCAAACATATCAGAAAAAGATCACTTACTTACAAAACAAAAAGCCCACATCCTCCTAAATAGGTGACGTGGAGGGCGAAAAGAGACTCTGGAAGTCTGTGGGCCTTTTAAATGGACCTAAGGTTTTCCCCTTTAAGGCTTCCTCCTTGGTTCTTGCATGCTATTTTAGAGAAAATCAAGGGAGACAGTATTTGGAGCAGCTGATACAATGCCACCTAACAATGCTCAACATTAATAATTTAAAAACCCTGCATTTCACATTATTGCTCTTTAACTAAAAAAGAATCTAGTTGCTCTTGTGGTTGAAAGCCTTAGACTGCAGTCCTAGCTGAGAGATATATCAGATGTAAAATCCCTATAAACAAACAAAAAAGGCCAATTCTATTAACTATTCCCACATACTACAGATCAGCTAATGCTTATGCTAGCTCCAGTGGCCTGCTGGTTTTGAGGTGAGTCATCCCTGAGTCTAGTAAGGACCTTACCCTCTTCCTAGGGGGTTCTGAAACTCATGAAAATTCTGCTGGATTTGTGTAGTCTAAGGGACCCAGAGTGTTTCTCCTGAATCTAAAGCTCACTTTGATCTTTTCCAAGATCAAATCCCTGTAAGGCCCAAGATACTCAAAATAAAGCTACTTACTAATCATGGCAACAGACCCTGATGAAGCCACATATAAGGTTCCAAACACCAATGTTGCGGAGACCCCAGAAAAAATTTTGTCTCTTATCATAGTACTTTAGTCCCCAAATGCTATTCTCTGTGTTTATAACCTAAGTTTTCTGGGCCATGTTGGACATTTTATTTATTTATTTATTTATTTATTTATTTATTTATTTATTTTTTAAAATATACTTTATTGATATTTTACAGAGAGGAAGGGAAAGGGATAGAGAGCTAGAAACATCGATGAGAGAGGAACATCGATCAGCTGCCTACTGCACACTCCCCACTGGGGATGTGCCCGCAACCAAGGTACATGCCCTTGACCGGAATCGAACCCGGGACCCTTCAGTCCGCAGGCCGATGCTCTATCCACTGAGCCAAACCGGTTTCGGCATGTTGGACATTTTAAAAGCTAATCTGCCTATCTGTCTACCCTGCTTGGCTCTATCCAATTAACAACAAACACAAAGAATTAGATGTAGATCAATATCACACCTTTAGTACCTATTTATAGTGATGATAACCAAAATTTATTAATAGCTTGCTAGATATTTTATATCATACTAGTGACCCAATGCACAAATGAAGATTTGTGCAAGAATGGGCCTTCATTCCCCTGGCTTCTGGCACCGCCTTCGCTCTGGCCAGAGCAGCCTTTCCACTCCAGCCTGGAGCCAATGCAAGTATCCCGCCCCATCCCCAGCCACTCGGCACCTGTATATGCAAATTAACCCACCATTTTTTGGGTTAATTTGCATACTCACTCCTGATTGGCTGGTGGGTGTCACGAAGGTACAGTCAATTAGTATGTTACTCTTTTATTAGGTAGACTAGAGGCCTGGTGCACAAAATTGTGCACAGGGGTGTGTGTCCCTCAGCCCAGCTTGCACCCTCTCCAATCTGTGACCCCTCAAGGGATGCCCAACTGCAGTCAGACATCCCTCTCACAATCCAGGACTGCTGGCTCCCAACTGCTCGCCTGCCTGCCTTCCTGATTGCCCCTAACCACTTCTGCCTGCCAGCCTGATCACCCCCTAACCTCTCCTCTGCCAGCCTGATTGCCCCTAACTGCCCTCCCCTGCAGGCTTGATTGCCCCCAACTGCCCTCCCTTGCAGGCCTGGTCCCTCCCAACTGCCCTCCCCTGCTGGCCATTTTGTGGCAGCCATCTTGTGTCCACATGGGGGCAGCCATCTTGTGTGTTGGAGTGATGGTCAATTTGCATATTACTCTTTTATTAGATAGTATAGAGGTGTGGTGCATGGGTGGGGGCCGGCTGGTTTGCCCTGAAGGGTGTCCTGGATCAGGGTGGGGGTTCCCTGGGGGCGTGGGGCAGCCTGGGTGAGGGGCCTGTGGTGGTTTGCAGGCTGGCCACACCCTCTGGTGACCCAAGTGGAGGACCTGGTATCTGGGATTTATTTATCTTCTATAATTGAAACTTTGTAGCCTTGAGTGGAGGCCAGGGCCAGCCAGGGCAGCAGGAAGCTTGGCTTCCTCCATTGCAGGGGAAACCCAAGACTCCTGCTCGGTCCATGACTGCAGCCATCTTGGTTGGGTTAATTTGCATACTCCCTCCTGATTGGCTGGTGGGCATGGCCTGTGGGTGTAGTGGAGGTATGGTCAATTTGCATATTACTCTTTTATTAGATAGGATTACCTAATCTTTATATCAACTCTATGAACTGGATATTATTAATATTCCCATCTTATAGAGGAGAAAATTAAGGAACAGAAATATTAAATAACTTATCCAAGGTCATGCAGTGGGTAGTAGAGCCAGGATAACAACCTCAGTGATCTAACTCCACACATTTATCATCTTCCTGCCTATATCTAAAAACCAAGATTCTGTATTAAAGGTGGACCAGAGAATATGGTTTAGAAATGAAATGTAATGGGGCTTTTCAGTACCCTAAATTATAATTATCTATAGGCTTTGAGGCTGGAGAATGGAGGACTTCTTTTGTAATAAGAGTCCCTACCAATTTGGGCTTACAGAATAGAGGCCAGAAGCTCAGAAAGTGTTATAAAAGAGACAGGCCCACATTATTTTTTCAATGAAGTGATCTTAAACCTTCTGGTTACTATTATTTAGTTACTGTTTGCTCTTCCTCTGGTGGAGAGGAGCAAATTTGGAATTCTAATACTGCTCCCTCCCTTCTAAGCAATGGGACAATAGTCATTCCCCCTATGGAGACGTGAGGCGGGAAATAATATGTGCAAAGGTAGCTGTTACATAAGCCATGCATTTTGACCCCAGACTATTTAAGCAGATTTAGTCTGCTTATACAGATGCACAAGGCAAGGCATTCCTCTGCAGGCTTTCAGCATTTGTCTCTCCCCACAGCCTGTTAGTGGCTCTGACTTGCAATTCTTCAGTCTCATCTATTCTGGTTCTCCATTCTGTCTCTTGTGGAGGTAGAATCAGACAATATAGAAAAAAGTAATATAATGTCATGTAAGGGCTATGAAGAAAATAAAACATGGTAATGGGAGAGAGAGTGGCTGATGGAGTTGACAACATTAATAGGCTATCAGAGAAGGCCACCCCAAGGACATGACACTTGAGCTGAAACCTGAATTATGGGAAGGACTCAGTCAGGCAAAGATATGGGAGAAGAGGGTCCCAGACAGAAAGAACAGCAGGTGCAAAGACTAAGTTGGGAACGAGTTGGCAGGTCTTAAGACTGTAAAGGCCAGTGTGGATGGAGGGGAGTGACGGGGAGGGGGTGAGTACATAGAATACAGTCAGAGCAGCAGGCAGAATCTGGATCACTCAAGGCCTCATGGGTCATGACACCCAACTTGGATTTGATTCCAAGGACAGTGGGAAGTCCCCGTTAGGTTTACCACTCTGAAATGTGCCTTAGTTTCTCTTGTTTCCTTGATTCCTGCTTTTTCCCAGAGTGAATGGTGCCAGGTTCTCACTGTCCCAGAGAACCAATTAGATCTCCACGGGTTTAGAACCATCCATTCTGTGCTGTCACTACCCTCCTCATTTCCCCTCTCCCTGCGTGGCTCTGAGTGGGAATTCCTCATGTTCTCAACAGAGGGGCACACCCAGAATTTGGGGAACAGATCAGAAAAGGATACCCCCTGGAATGAAAGGCAATATGAATCTTCCTGGAGTAGGTAAGTGCAATTTTTTATAGTAGCATCACCCTTAGAACAACTGCATGGAGGTGCAGCTGCTAAGGTGGGGGTGTGCCTAACTTCCAGAAAGGGAGATATCCCCAGGAAGGCATCCAACTCAGAGGGAATTCATGGGAGTCCCTGGCAGTATCATTAATTTCAACATGTGCTTCATGAGGCGATGTCAGGATGATGGAAGCTTTTGATATCTGATAAGGAATTTTGAAAAAAGTGATTTAGAGATCTGTGATTTCTCCATGTGTCCAAGGGACTGAGACTGTGTGGTGGCTTCTGTCCTTACACAGACAGTCTCTATAGTGCAGTGTGGACAATGTTTTATGTTCCGCCAGAGTGGGGGTAATTTGCCTGCAGAACTTTCTAGTTCCTCTTTCTCAGATTTTATGTGCACCACACTGCCTTCTCAATGCCAAAAATAACCACTTCTTTTTGTATCATGCTCTCCAGTTCACAAAATATTTTCAAATATAAAAAACAATGCTACATGGAAAATATTATTCTGTTTTGTACAGATCAGAAAATTCGGGCCCAAAGAATTAAGTTATATGAAACTATGAGCCTAGATTTAAATGAATGCAGTTCATCTTTATTTTCTCATATTTAGAGTTGTTTAGTGAGTTCCGTTTCTGTCCTGGACACCAGGGTAGTGGGTCCAAGTATTCTGGCTGTTGGATGAGTCCATCCCACCATCATCTATTAATAACTTAGTGGTTCAGGTCGTCAGTCTGTTTATTATAAGTTTGGCTATTTTAAACCAGTCCCCAGAGGTCCTGTAGAGTGCCAGACCTTGGACTGAGGGGATCATAGCAAAGTGCAGAAACCCTTACAAGGCCTGGTTGGAAAATAATCTGCTGATCTCTTCGAAATTGTCTTAACTTCAAGATCACTGAACTATTTCCACTTTGTTTGGAGCTGCTTGAAAAAGAGCAAACAACTCTGATTTAGCTTAACCAGTTTGCCAGCTGGAGATGCAGAATGGCATGGGGAGCTGATTAAAATGAGGTGGTAGTTTAAAAACTAGGCATCAATTGACCTTAACTGTTTTTTCCCAGCTTTCATATGTCATTGTTGAAGCTACAAGTAAGTGATTTGCTGGCCCTAGCTCTGGAGAGGTAGTACTTACTGCTCATGTGGTCATAGTTCTCACCCATTTTCCTTTCATATTTCTCAGTTAGGGGAATAATTACTGCCTTGGGTTCCTGCTTTTGGGGTATTATTATGTGATTCACTGGAAAGCATGGTCTGTCTATCCTTCTTTCTTCCTTCCTTCCTTTCTCCTTTGTTTAGAAGAAAGAAATCAATTTTTGAATTGATTTCAAATTGCATTTGATTTTGGAAAATTAAAACAGATGAACAGCAAAATGCCATTATTTTTAGAGCTCATAAGACAAAGCCAGGCTGACTTGGGGTTTTGACTATTGGTTCTTATAACAAATGGCTTCTTTAAAATGGCACCAAAGTCAATACTAATGGTTATTATGATTAAGTACAGCTCCCTTGGCATTTGTTTCCTGCTCTCTGGCTTCCCTCCCCTCTCTCCAATGTACACACATGGATTCTGTAAAATCAAGTGTCCTTAACATACACATAGGCCAAGGAAAGAAAGTTTACAGCTGGCACTTCCATCTCCCTTTCTGTGTCTTTCCTCTGCCTAACAACTCAGTGTCATGGCTTCACCAGGGCCCCCACTGCAGTTTTCCCCTCCCCTGGCCTGAACTCATTCTCCAGAATCGTCTGAGTTTAAGGCATTTCAGGATTCTCCTCCCATCACCACTCTTCTTGAGACTGCCTATCCTGGTCTCATCCTGTAGGAACCTGCTCTCTGCCAGGTAATGATAAAGTCAAATGCCTGGAGTAACGTTTCACAATGGTTTTCAATTTATTATGTCTCTGAGATAGCACTAATACAAGGGTGTGACTGATTACGGGGTTATCTGGTGCCTGTGGTAGGCATCCCAGGAAGAAAGCAGAGGTACTGTTTTGGGTAATACATAATACTAAAATAATTCATATTTGTTCAGGACTCTACATTTTATCAAGTACTTTCTCATTCATTAGCTTATCTTTTCCCTCCAAACTGTATTGTGAGGTAGGTAATATTAATTCATATAAAAATGAGGAAACTGAGGCTGAGAGAGGTTAAGCAATTTGCAAGTAAATGACTAAGCTGAAACAGAAACACAGTTTACTTGATTTGAAATTTCCTGTGTTTTCTATTCTGCAACACTTTCTCATAATCATAATCTCAAGAATTTTTTTGAGCACTAATTGTACACAGTCCTGTGGGGGATACAGTGTTGAGTGAAACAGACATAGCCATGTCTTCACCGGAGCTTATTATATTCTAAGTATGTAGAAAATATAAGTATATGGAGACATAGACACAATATGAGTGAAAAAATATTTTTTTAAATTACAAATAATGCAAAAGCTATGAGAGAAAGCTGATGTAAGAAGTATTGGTGGGGGAGCTTCTTTTTACAGGCCTTTCAGAGGAGGTAACATTGGCCTGAGGACCAAGAAGGAGCTAGTAATGAAGGGTGGGAGGGGAGACCAGTCCAGGCAGAGGTTGTGCAAAAGGCCTTGACGCCTAAGCATAGTTCACAAGCAGTTGCATGCCCCACCCACTCCATATCTTCAGGGGCCATGGTCTCCAACAGAGATGCTATTAGTACTTGATATGAAGTCTCATCAGGCGTTGTTACATGATCATGTCAACCATACCCACCAGCTCCCTTACTCAATGGGCACATTTCCTTGCCTACTTTAAGAAGACCCTTAGAAACTAGGGTAATTTTTCACTAGAACTTCACCAGGTTTGCTGTTGAAGTTAGACATTTCTTTCAAGTTGGATCTCTAGCCTCACCTGCCATTTTTACAAATACTGTGTCCCAAGTATGAGATTATGGATGACTCTTGGCAAACCCATCCCCACTGCCGGAGACACAGATCATAGAGGCCACACTGACAAGCGGCCTCCAGGATATGACCAGGTGGAATTTTGTGTGTAAAATTCAAATAACAGCATACTAAAAAACAGATTGTGTTTTCTGGGTTTGCAAGAAGAGGGGATTTGGGCATCTTTTGCCAAGGACATTCTATCACACTAAGACAGATGGGAGCTTTACACTTAGCAGGTGCTCAAACAATGTCTTAATAATTCAGGAATCTTAGGTTAAACTTTCTACCCTGACTCACTCACTGTTAGCCTTTTTTCTAGAGATTTCAAAATCAAACACTTACTTAATTTATACTGAACTGTGTGCCCCTGTACCAGGTTTTGTGATAAATGCAGAAATGTCACCATCACAGTCCCTGCCTTTGAGGAGGCTGCAGTGTACATGAGGAGACAAAACATTAACATGTTTAACAGTTATAGAAGAAAGTTGCATATTCTTCTAATGCTAGGTGTTGGCATAGAGAAGCACATAAGAGTTCAGTAGAGGAGAGGACACTTCCTGGAAGTTGTCAGATTGGACAAGGGGCTTGAGGGTTCATAGCAGTTAGACTCATGGAGAGCAAATACAAAAGGACATCCCAGGAGGGCAGTGTTGCTATGCCCTGGACACAGTCAATTGGCCTTTTGGAGGTGGGATCCATGTTGCTGCACATGCAGACTGACTTACAGATACAAATGGCTCAGGGAGAGAATGAGCTGATAATGCCCTAAGGCAGTGGTTCTCAACCTTTTTAATGCCTCGACCCTTTAATACAGTTCCTCATGTTGTGGTGACCCCCAACCATCAAATTATTTTTGTTGCTACTTCATAACTGTAATTTTGCTACTGTTTTGAATTGTAATGTAAATATCTGTGTTTTCTGATGGTCTTAGGCGACCCTGCTAGCGACCCACAGGTTGAGAACCACTGCTGTAGAGCCCAAGACCATCGGAAAACACAGATATTTATATTACAATTCATAACAGTAGCAAAATTACAGTTATGGAGTAGCAATGAAAATAATTTTATGGCTGGGGGTCACCACAACATGAGGAACTGTATTAAAGGGTCGCGGCATTAAAAAGGTTGAGAACCACTGCCCTAAGGCAAAAAGTGTTACCATTTTCAGTAGCTTGGAGGGACCTGGAGAGTATTATGCTAAGCGAAATAAGCCAGTCAGAGAAAGATAAGTATTACATGATCTCACTCATATGTGGAATCTAATGAGTAAAAAAACTGATGAGCTCTCACAGAGGATTCTGACCCTGAAGGGTGCGTGGCCTGCAGCTCCAAGGCCCAAGATTGTGAGCCATGAGCCCCTTAGGGAAGGCCTGGCAATTTCTTACCTGGTGGCGGGTGACAGTGGGCCCCGGGAGGCGGCAGCTTGGCTGGCGCTTATCATGGCGGCTAAATGGGTATGTGGAGAGATTTGCTGCATTTCTAAAATATCTCTGAAAACAGTCTGCATTTCAGAATTGAAACCAGCATTTCCTTTTCTACTTTAAGAGTGCACGCAGGAAGCCATTGGGCAAACCAAGAGTGGAGATCTCACACTGGGATGTGTGGAAAGGCAAGAATAATGAATACGGAGAACTGAGATGGTGGCATAGGTAAATGCCTGTACTTGCTGCCTCCCACAACCACATCAAAATTACAACTAAAATACAGAACAACCATCATCCAGAACCACCGGAAAGCTGGCTGAATGGAAGTCTTACAACTAGAGAAATAAAGAAGAAAGCACACTGAGACTGGTAGGAGGTGCAGAGGCGTGGAATGGGCTGGCCCGGCACCCACATGGGCTGCTTTTTTAATTTGGAGGGAGATCACCTCTGTGGAGGCCACCTGGAAGAGCATGGGGTCCCAGCCCCACACCAGATGCCCAGCCCAGGGTCCCAGAGCTGGGGAAAGAAGTCCCTATGGGCAGTAAGAACCACGGGCTGTAAAAACCAGTGTGGCTTGGGGCTGAGTGACACACAGGCTGCTGGAGACCCAGCTGCTCCTCTTAAAAGGCCAGCACCATGAAATGAATTTACAAGCTCCCACTTCCTCTGAGCTCCAGTGCCAGGCCAGGCTCTGGGGGAACTGGACACACACAGGGAGAAATTGGACTGTTTGGCATCGGGGCAAGAACTCAAAGGCGACTTTCTTCCAGACGAAGGTGCTCGCAGTGGTCATTGTTCCCATGCTGTGACCTTCCTAGTGCAGGGCTGACTGGCAGCCATTTCTGTTTGCTTCACCCTGGTGATTCCCTGAGACCCTGCCTCACCCAATTTATAACCCCACCCAAGCTGTGTGCAGCGGCTTTTGCATATGAATGGCTTATCCTTTCTCAGGCTAAAACCTGTCAATCAAGCTGCAGCTGGGTCAGGAAGCCCCAAACCTATCAATAAAAGGCCCAAGGCCAGGCACCAGCACCAGCCTGCCTTGCTTCACAGCTGGGCCTCATCTGGGTACTTTCAAACCCATTACAAAGAGGAGGACTCTTCAGATCTCTCTGTAGCTCCTACTGGATGGCCCCAGGCAGTGGCTGACTTTGGACCTCCCTGGAGACCCAAAAGCCAGTGTACTCAGTGGTCAGTGTGAGACCATACCAGATTACAACTCTTCACATCCATAAGTGACACACTCAAGGAACACAGTCAATGAGCACCAAAGCTCCACTGAAGCAAGTCCTGCTCCATAAAGGTATCTCCTGAACATCAGCTCTCCTACTGTAGTTGCAGCTGGTCCCCACAGCCAATTGGCCTGGAGGTAAATTCCTCCCAGTAATACCAACAGCAATAAAGGCTCAACTACAAGACTGTGCACACAGCCCACAAAGAGGTGCATCAAGAGTGTCCATCTCAGGTGATTGGGGAGGCCTACTACACAAGTCCACTCTATAAACTCAAGGAGACTTAGCAGCCACCCAATTACATAGAAACAAACAGGGAAGCAGCTAAAATGTGGAGACAAAGAAACATGTCACAAATGAAAGAAATGGAAGAAAGCAAATTACTGGATATAGAATTCAAAACCACAGTTATAAGGTTACTCAAGAATCTTCTAGAAACTTCCAAGGAACTTAATAAGACTTTCAAGGATCTTAGTGAGAATGCCAAAGAAATGGAAAAGGACCAGTCAGAAATTAAGCATACACTGACTGAAATAAAGAATAATAATCAAGGATTCAACAGTAGACTAGAGGATCCCAAGAATCAAATCAATGATTTAAAATATGAGGAAGCAAAAAACACCCAACCAGAAGCAAAAAGAATCCAAAAATATGAAGGTATCTAGTGTAAGGAGCCTCTGGGACAACTTCAAGCATACCAACATCTGAATTATGGGAGTGCCAGAAGAAGAGAGAGAGCAAGATACTGAAAACCTATTTGAAGAAATAATGATCGAAAACTTCCCCTACCTGGTGAAAGAAATAGACTTACAAGTCCAGGAAGCACAGAGAACCCCAAACAAGAGGAATCCAAAGAGGACCACATCAAGACACATCATAATTAAAATGCCAAGGGGAAGAGACAAAGAGAGAATTTTAAAAGCAGCAAGAGAAAAGCAGTTAGTTACCTACAAGGGAGTGCCCATACCACTGTCAGATGACTTCTCAACAGAAACTATGCAGGCCAGAAGGGAGTGGCAAGAAATATTCAAAGTGATGAATAGCAAGAACCTACAACCAAGATTACTCTACCCAGCAAAGCTATCATTCAGAATTGAAGGTCAGATAAAGAGCTTCACAGACAAGAAAAAGCTAAAGGAGTTCATCACCACCAAACCAGGATTATATGAAATGCTGGAAGGTATTCTTTAAGAAGAGGAGGAAGAAGAAAAAGGCAAATATAAAAAATATGAACAACAAAGTGACAACAAATACTTTTCTATCAACAATTGAATCTAAAAATCAAATGAATGAAAAATCAGATGAACAGAATAAACTGGTGAATGGAATAGAATCAGGGGCATGGAAATGGAACAGACTGACAATTCTCAGAGGAAAGGGGGTTTGGGGGGTACGGGAAGAGATTCGACAAAGATCTTATATGCATGTATGCATTACCTATGGACACAGAAAATAGGGTGGTGAGGGCCTGGGGCTGGGTGGGAACCAGGTGGAGGGGAGCTATGCGGGGAAAAAAGAGGGACATCTGTAATAATCTCAACAATAAAGATTAATTTAACAAATAGAAAAAAACTGATGAACAGCCCTAACTGGTTTGGCTCAGTGGCTAGAGCATCAGCCTGTGGACTCAAGGGTTCCAGGTTCGATTCCAGTCAAGGGCTTGAACCTTGGTTGCAGGCATATACCCAGTAGGGAGTGTGCAGGAGGCAGCTGATTGATGTTTCTCTCTCATTGATGTTTCTAACTCTCTATCCCTCTCCCTTCCTCTCTGTAAAAAGTCAATAAAAACAAACACACAAAAAACACAAACAAAAAAACAAAAAAACCTGATGAACAAAATAAATCCAGAGACATAGAAGCATGGAATCCAGGGGTGGGCAAACTTTTTGACTCAATGGGCCACAATGGGTTCTTAAACTAGACCAGAGGGCCGGAACAAAAGCATGGATGGAGTGTTTGTGTGAACTAATATAAATTCAAAGTAAAGGAGCGGAGGGGAGAGCAATAGAACCCTCTGCTCTTTTGGCTCCGCGGGCCGGATAGAACAGCCGAATGGACCGGATCCGGCCCGCGGGCCGTAGTTTGCCCATGGCTGGAATAGACTGTCAAACCTCAGAGGGAAGGTGGGATAGGTTGGGTGGGTGGGAAGAGATCAACCAAAGAATGTGTATGCATATATGCATAACCCATGGACACAGACAACAGGGTGGTGATGACCTGGGGCAAGGGGTGAAGGCAGGCTAGAAGCATTCAATGGGGGGGGGGGCATGTATAATACTTTCAACAATAAAGATTAAAAAAATATTACTTGGGTATTTCCCAAAGATGACCATGAACATAACACTGTTCCTCAAGGTTGGCCCTGGTATGAGCAGCTGGGGTGGAGTTGGAATGAACATAATTCATGTTTGAGGAGGGAAAGGGGGCTGGGAGGGGACTGTTACCACAAGTGAAGAAACTCAGAACACAACTAAGAATTCTACCCAGCAGCCTTAGATCCAGTCACCAATGCTATGGGGATGCATAAAAAGCAGGATACATGGTACATGCCCTCACAAACCATCTGGTATAGTTGCAAAGACACAGTGCACGAATGATGATAGCATCAGATGGCAGGGTCGGCAGACATTCCATGTAGCTCCATAGGAAATATAAGGAGGCAGATGGGGATTGGTTAAAAGGATGGTCTTTTAACCATTAGAGCTGTTCAAGAGTAGAAGGGCTGCTTCCCCATGGGGTGCTGAGTTTGCTCCCAGTAGAGGTGTTCAAAGGTGGGATGCCTCTCAGCCTGGGATGTTGAAATCCAGAGTATAGAAGGCATGACCTGCAAGCTCCACCTTCCTCTTAGAGTCCAGGAGTTTGCAGCTTAATACCTTTTGTGACCTCACGCTTGGAGGACCATGTAAGCCACTTGTGATGACAGCAAAGTCTTTACCAGCACGTTGGAAGGGCTGACTAGCCTACGAATTCATCTCCGGGCTCTGCAGTGGGATCTGTGCCTGACTAGGACGAAAGGCTGTTGTTACAGGCAGTGCTGACTTGACTGCTTCAGGGCTGTTCTAGGAAAGTGGTTTCAGCCATCTCTCTTCATAGGCAGGTGTCAGCCAAATGTGTGGCAAGTCACCTCATCCTTGGAGGCACTTTTATGCTCAAAGCCAGGGAAAGCACTAGAACTAAAACAGTGCCTGAGGGAATCAGCTGCTGGTTTGTCTCTGTAAACCTTCTCATCCAGCTAATGAGGAAGGCCTGATGAAAACCGGCAGAGGGGAATGAAAAAACAAAACAAAAACAAAAACAAAAAAAAAACAAAAAACAAAAAACAGGCAACCTCCTACCAACTCTGCTATAGGCTAAGGCCTGGGCCCTGGTACTCCTGTGAGGAAAATGAAGCTCAGAGAACTTTGGAGACACCTCTGAGGTCTTCTGAACTGAATTTTGGGCTCCATCCCTGATACCAGAGTTAGGTTCCCCAGGTTTGAAAAGAGTCTTCTTAATGGTCTCAGGGAACCAGGGCTCTATAAAAAGCAAAAATCACTTCCCAGCTTCACTAATCTGGAATGAATTTCATGGGGTTAGGTTGAGCTGCCTTAGTGGAAGATAAGCTATTAAGTTTCGTAGAAGTCTCAAGGCATGTTATAAGGAGGCAGAGAAGCCAAAGAGGACTGCTTCTTCTGATGCAGTCCTTGGCCAAGGTCTAGTTCTCCACCAGGTCTAAAAGAATTATCACAATGACTCATACACATGGCTGATCCAATTTAGATGTACATTGCCAACAGAAGCCCCAAGGGATTCACTTGGGGGTGAATTGGAGAACTGAACTCTGAAATCAACCTCAACGCAAGAGATATGACATTTAACGGAGCCTCCTATGCTTCTAACTAAAGGTTAGGTATATCCTGGCTCATCTTAGCAGCAATTTATACCTTTATGGCTCTGCTATTAGTCATACATTTGGTTTCCTTCATGCCCCACCTCTTGTGAAGAATGTGTTCAGTGTGCGGGTATGAGGTAGGTCAGCCTTTTATTTGCCCTCAATAGTAAATTGCCCCAGAACGTGACTTCCATCAACCAAGTGCCTTATAGTCCTCAACTCTGGCTCGAACTAGCAATAGAGTCTGCTTTGGGCTCAGTTTCCCTGGCAGGGGATTTTTACAGACTATCAGGACATTCAAATGGCATTATTCTGGACCAGTGAGGTCTGCCTCAGCTCCAACTGACTTGGGATAAACCTTTTGTTTACTCTGATGGAAAGGGTCTTAGTAACTGCTCAGGACCAGGTGTGGCCTGGATAGCTCTCGCAGCAGATTACTTGTTTCCTGGGCCTGGGAGATACACAAGAGCGCAGGTGCAATTTGGTTAAGCCTTTCAGAGAATTTCAAAATCCGAGGCTCCAAAGGCTCTGATGCATACCCCTTTTGGCATCTTTATCATTCTGGGCTCTCCCTTCTTTCTCTTATTTTCTCCTTGTTGAAATATGTTTCTAATCTTCCAGGCCTCTCAAATGCATTGGTGTTTCCTGCTTCAGTGGTCCCAGTGGAGTCACTCATTCTGTATTTAATGTATTCCACACTTTAATGGGCCTGTTAATTACTCCCTCTTCACTGTGAATTTACTAATTTATTGATCAAATTTCTTTTTGTGCATGTGAGTTTCATTTTGTATGTGCAAAGAATTTATTTGGATCAATTTTATTGACCCCTCTCCCACCCCCGCCTCCTGGGATACTTTTCCAAACTTTAATTAAGTCTCTGGGAAATCTCTTTGCTTAAAGGAGAGCCTCTTGCTGCCTTCCTTTTGTGAGCATTGATAGCATCTGAGTGCTCTAGGCTAAGGTGGATCTAACCACATTCTCAAGCAGGTGGATATTTGAAAGGGCAATTAGAGCTGAAAACTAGGGCAGGGGCACTCAAAAGTGTAGTCCTCAGACCAGGAGCCTCAGAATCTCCTGGGAACTTGTTAGACAAACAGTTTCTCAGACTCTACCCCAGAACTACTGAATTGGAAACTGGGGGTGGGACCTAGCAATCTGTGTTTTAACAAGTCCTTCAGGGGATTCTGAGGCATGCTAAAAATTGAGAACCATTGCTCTTTGTAGGATTTTTCAGCCTTGAAATTATTTACATTTTGTGCCGATGGATTCTTTGTTGTGGGGCTGTCATTGTATGGTGTTTAGAAGCCCTCTGGCCTCTACTCACTAGATGCCAGTGTTCCCCGCACCCCTACTTGTGACAACCTAATGTCTCAACATTGCTAGATGTCTCCAGGGGGAGAAATTATTCCCAGTTGAGAATGAACTAAGGGTTCAACTCTCTTTCCTTTCTAAAGTGGTCTCCTCTTTATTTCACTTGGGGATTCATAGATCAGATAAAAGTAACTAAGTATAAGTACCTCATGGTCTCTAGCATACTGCCTTGTTTTGTTTTATGTTTCATGTGTATGTATTTCCTAACTCCAGGTATGTCTTGGGCTAGGCAGATAATAAGCCCAGTGTCTGATTGGTTTTAACAGTCTATTTGACCATCTACATTAATGTCCCATTTCCTGGCCTTTATACAAAACTAGAGGCCCAGTGCATGAATTCATGCACCAGTGGGTTCCCTCGGCCTGGCCTGCGGGATTGGGCTGAAACTGGCTCTCCAACATCCCATGAGGGGTTCCAGATTGCAAGAGTGTTCAGGCCAGGCTGAGGGACCCCACCGGTGCATGATTGGGGCCAGGGAGGGACACGGGAGGTTGGCCAGCTGGGGGCGGGGGGGAGACTGCGGGAGGGCTCCAGGGCGTGTCCGGCCCATCTTGCTCAGTCCTGATTGGCCTGACCTCAGCAGCAAGCTAACCTACCAGAGTGTCTGCCTTCTAGTGGTCAGTGCACATCATAGCAAGCAGTTGAGCAGCCTTAGCATATCATTAGCATATTACTCTTTGATTGATTGACCAGACGACCAGACAACCGGACACTTAGCATAGTAGGCTTTTATTATATAGGATTCCTTAACTTTTCCAAGAGTGATTTTGATATCATTGTATTTAACTCAGTTACTAATTAACTGGAAAGAAACAAAGGGAAGGTCGAATATTATAGGCCTGGTGAGTTCTAGGTGGCACAGGAAAGATGATTGCCTGTCAGTCATACCTGGGAGCAGGTCATTGGCCAGGATATGTATGGCTACTGCAAGGGTGTGAAATCTCAGATACATAAGCTCCCGAACAAAGGAGTTCTGGTCCTTCTCTCTTGCTGCTTGCGCCTGACTCCTGGCTTGAAGGACTCTCATGTTTTGCACTTGCCTACATGGAGCACAGCCATGTGGACCCCACACACAATGTACTAGTGGACTGCAACTAGTCTGATGCTGTGCCAGACTCAGCTTCATCATGGGATGGAAACTCTACACTGGCTTTGATTTTAGCTCTACTGAATCCCCAGGTGTACCTTTCCAGGACTGATTTAAGGGAAATGGGACTTTGCAACCCAAGGGTTGTAATTCCATACACATAAAGCTTTCTAATACATGTCATCCTCCCATGGGGGCCTCTGGAAATACTTATTCTAGTGGAGCCCCAAGAACCTCATTCCCACGAGCAATGGAGTAGGGCAATCCATGCAATTCTCCGATAACAATTTGATTTTTGTTTCCCCAAAGACTTGAGAGCATTTCCAGGCTGTGAAAGAAGTGAGATGGTGAGGGCATTCAGACAATTCCATCACTAAGGAGGTGAGTGGGAGTAGGAGTAGGGATTCATGCCCCTGTCCCTGCTGAGAGCACCCAAATACCCAAGTGCCAGTGTGAAGAGGACAGGTGAGGGTTAGTATCTATGCTTAGAGTAAATGGGTTAGGTTGGATTAATTTGCCTTTGGACAGAAGTCTTTCTACTGCAACCTGCTTCCTTTTTGAGTATCTACCACCTTCCATCCCTCTTCCATACCCAGTCCATGGTAAACCTGTCTTTCACTTCTATACCTGAATAACTCCATCTTCACTTCTCATGAAGCACCCCTTTAGTATATGGGACCAGAATGCAGGCTGAAGGAAGAGCTGGGTGTATGAACTTCAGCAGCTGGACCACTGGGAGAGGCATCAGACAGAGGGGCAGTCATAGAAACCTGCCTCCCACCACAGACATGGGCTGGGACATTTAGTGTTTTGTTTTTTTTTAAATATATTTTTATTGATTTCAGAGAGGAAGGCAGAGGTAGAGAGAGACAGAAACATCAATGATGAGAGACTCATTGATTGGCTGCCTCCTGCATGCCCCACACTGGGGATCGAGCCCACAACCTATGCATGTGCCCTGACCTGGAATGGAATCATGACCTTCTGGTTCGTAGGTCGACGCCCAACCACGGAGCCACATTGGCCAGGCTGGGACATTTAGTGTTTGTTTTTTTTCACCAAGCCAGGCGGCCAATTCAGAGGCAGCTAGTTGGAAGGCTTTCCAGAGTGTCAATCTATACAGGGCCTAAAACATTACTGGAATAAAGCAGCAATACAGTACCAGTTTATTCAGTTTTCCATACACGACTTCACATAACTGCACATGCAAATTGATTCTGTTCCTTCCAAAGTAGACAGCATCCTTGAGTGAAAATTAAAAAAAAAAAAGAAACCAAACAAACAATACCACACAAACTCACTTTACAGTCGCAGTCAGCTGAAATTCTGACACTTAATCACGTATGGCATAGTGCTGATAATGGTAATAAAAATGTTATTAACTAAACTTTAAACCCTTTAATATAAATCTAGAAATTGTTTGGTTCAGCAATTTGCAAAAGAAAAATAGAAAACACGCTGCTAAAATAGATTCAGCCAGTGGGATTAATTAATAAATGCCTTTTTATTTATTAATATAAAATCACTTTTACCCACCACCACTAAATTAATGTTAAACAAATATTTGAAAAGCATTCCCAAAGTATCCCGAGTCTGAACTCCAAGTCTTGCTTAGGTCTGCAGAAAGCATTTAAAAATATACTTCATTCATTGGCACTGGAAAATATGCCTTTTAAGCCACGCCTACCTTCTAACTGCCTGCACTATACCTTGCTCTGTGTGCAGTTGTATTTTCAGGCACCCTTGGGTTCTTGTCTTGGCTCTCCCTTCTCACCTTGCATTCTTTAGACTTGGTAGCCTGATTCCCATGTAATCTGCCAGTGGGAATTGCCCTGCTCACTCATCTTTAGAAATTCTGTTCATGTGCACCTGTAGCAGCAATGAATCTGTCTGAAACTCAGGTGTGCATAAAATGTAGCTTTCTTAATTTTCTTTAAGTAGCTCTGGAAAAAGAGAGTGCAGACTCAGAATTTTTAATTAAGCCTTGCTGTTTATAAGAAGTGTATTACAGAAAGTAGAGTAGAGAAGTACTCACCAGTCAGAGGCTGAGGCCCACCACAGCCCTGATCCTTACTTCAAAATCACAGGCAGTCGTTTATATATGAGTACAACCTAAGAACCTTTCCCAAGAATTGTCTTGTGATAGCATGAGATGAGGATCCTTTGTGATCCTCAGATGGAGATTATGAGACCTTGTCTAATGCAGGGTGTAAGAAGTTGTCATGAGTTAGCAAACTTCCAAAGGGCTGTTTAAAAGAGGTGCTGGTAATATCTATTTGAAAGGGCGGGGTGACTGTCTAGGAAAACTTATCATTTTGATGACACTTTTTCTCTTCTAACTGCTGGCATGGACAATGCCTTTTAAAAATATATAGATATAGATATAGATTAGATATAGATATAGATATAGATATAGATATAGATATAGATATAGATATAGATATAGATATAGATATAGATATAGATATATTTCAGAGAGGAAGAGAGATGGAGAGAAATGTCAACGATGAGAGACAATCATTGATCAGCTGCCTAATGCATGCCCCACACCAGGGATCGAGCCTGAAATCCAGGCATGTGCCCTTATCAGGAATCGAACCACGACCTCCTGGTTCATAGATCGATGCTCAACCACTGAATCACACTGGCCAGGCAACAATGCCTTTTAACGGAGGAGCTAATTTCTTCCTCGTATTCTATCCTCTGTAAATTTTAAGTTCAGACATTTTTACCTATACATAAACTTAGCTATGAATATGCTTCACCAAGGATTATACTTGCTCACCATCACCATAAGAGACAATCTGGGGAGATGGACAAGGTGGGAGGCAGGAAAGAAAGCCCTTTCTAGTGGATGATGGCAAATTAAAATGATAAGGAAGGTGAATACAGTTAAGAAGACTGTGGCATTAATTAGCTCAGTTGTTTCCCAGTTCATATATTTAGTCCTGAGGTTATCTGCCCATGCATTTCTTTGAGACTTTATTGTGGTCGATACATCAATGACTCATGGAAGACAAGACCCTTTTTTCTTCTAGGCTAAAGATGCCACTGGCTTTGGAACCTAGGGGTTCCCATCAAGGCTTTGAGATCTTAAGTTGTGTCTGTGTTTTGCAGGAGATTTAGGTTTGCTCTGTTTTTATGGGCTTGGTGCTCTGGTTCATAGGTGGAGCAGGCTTGTAATTAGATGTATGTTTCTATTGCATGATCTGGAGCCCACAGAGCTGTGTGGGTGTGCTATAGATTGTATGTTTGTGTCTTCCTTAAAATTCTTGCCCTAACCGGTTTTGCTCAGTGGATAGAGCGTTGGCCTGCGGACTGAAGGGTCCCAGGTTCGATTCTGGTCAAGGGCATGTACCTGGGTTGCGAGCACATCCCCAGTAGGGGGCGTGCAGGAGGCAGCTGATTGATGTCTCTCTCTCATCGATGTTTCTAACTCTCTATCCCTCTCTCTTCCTCTCTGTAAAAAATCAATAAAATATATTAAAAAAAAATTCTTGTGTTAAAAATCTAACCCCCAGGATGGAGATCTCTCTCATGTATATATATACAGCTTAGTCCTTTGGAAGGTGGTTAGGTCAGCAGGATGGAGCCCCCATGAATGGAATTAGTGTCTTTATAAAAGAGAGCCCAGAGAACTCCCTTGCCTTTTTCCACCATGTGAGGACACAGTGAAAAGATGGCCATCTATAAACCAGGAAATAAGTCCTCACCAGACACTGAATCTGCAGGTGCCTAGATCTTGGACTTTCTCAGCCTCCAGAACTATTAAGAAATAAATGTTCATTGTTTAAGCCCCTCAGCCTATGGTATTATGTTATAGCAGCATGAACTAAGATAGGGTGAGTCTAGGGAACTTCATAGGACCTGGCACCTCTGAGTTTGAGGTGGTTTATACTCTGAAATATGTTTTTATGGACCTAGTCTACTGCCTGGAAGAGATATTTTGGTGTGGAGTCTAGTGTTGGTCTGGCAGCCTACACACATTCTGAAAGGAAATGTAGACATTTGCCCTTGACTATAAAATTGCACTGTATCCTTCAATATTTGAGCAAAAGCTCTGAAATAATAGCTGAAGGACAGTTGCATGTAGGTTGAATTGTGACTTGCAGCTCACAGGTTCATCATAATTTGAAGGGCCTTAGGCCACTGAAGGCCTGTTTCACGGCAAAATGTACTTAGTCCTTGTTTAATGTCTCAGATTGTCTTTTGTTTCTACTTTTCCAGAGCTTTGATGGTGGTGAAGAATCTGTATTTTAAATTTGTTATTTTTACATTTTTAAGTATAAGTTGGAAAGTTTGCCCCATAAAACAAAAACCTCGGTCTGAGTTCCTGTTAAGATTTCCACAGGGATGAATGTATTCCTGGAACAATGTTTTAAAACAACTTTAAAAGCATAATCCTTACTGCAGAGGAAAGCCCTAGGCCATCCAGACAAAAGGCACACTACAACTGAGACATAGTAGTATCCCACTTCCTGGAAACAGTCAATAAAATCAATCTGCAGGTAGGTAAAGATCCTTCAACTTCAGTTATGTCCTATGTCCCATTGGTAGCAGCTCCCCTGCATTATAAGCAGCACAAAGAAGGTAGCAAATACACACTGAGAAGAGGCTATATTGTAAGATCTTTGTATAATTTCAGTATCGTAAATATATTTTTAATTGATTTCAGAGAGGAAGGAAGAGGGAGAGAGAGATAGAAATATCAATGATGAGAGAGAATCGTTCATTGATCAGCTGCCTCCTTCACCCCCTCCCCACCCTGGGGATTGAGCCCGAAACCTGGGCATGTGCCCTGATCAGGAATAAAAACTTAACATCCTGGTTCTTAGGTCAATGCTCAACCACTGAGCCATGCTGGCCGGGCTAATTTCAGTATTTTGCATTGATTTAATTATACCATCCTGTTTACCCATGTGTGCTCTAAGTAGGATGCTGGGCTAGAACAAAAAGGTAGGTTAGAAGCCATGGGATTCCAGTCTGGGTATAGGGAACAGTGTCTAGAGAAGGCAAGTTGCTATCCAAGCAGGCTTTCACTTAGTGAGGCCCCATTGTGTGGATAGGACAGGTAGGACCTGGGGACACAATTGAGGGACATCTGCTGTGGGCTGACTGTCTATAAGCAGTGTTAACAGCTGCATCACCTCATACATGTCCACTTTTAGTATTTCAGTTGTCTGATCTACCAAACAAATCTGCCTGGGAACTACATTTTTTTCATTATATAAATTTATAAAAATTACAAGCCTAAAGGTCTTAAGTGTTTCAATACTTAAAATAACTTAATCAGATTTCACTTTGTAATCATACCTCCAAATTAATTTCATATTTCAAATTAGATTTGCAAGGCTGTCACTAACGGGGAAAATTCTTTCATGTATCACAAGTATATAAAATGTCAAATATGCACAGCTTTCCTCTTAACAAAACAATATAAATATGATGGGTTACTTCTTTTAAATATTTCTGTATCTAATTCTAAGTCATCCCACATAAAGAATTAGGCCTGGAGGCCGACTAAATTCTTATTTAGGACCCCATAGGACATCTTGAACCGTATTTGTGGTTGTTCTGTAAGTGATCCCATAATCTTAAGAGATGAGTGATCAGCTATTTAGCCTACTTCCCTGGATTAAAGTTTTATACTTTACATAATAAGTTTGCAGCTTCCATCCCAGTTGATAAAACCTTATGATATATTAATGTAGTCTCCTTACTCTAAAGAACTTGGAAAGTGATGGGATACTGAGATATGTTAATACTTTTTCATTCATTCATATTCTTATGATATAAATCTTAAGCATATTTAAATTTGTACCCAGTTGAGTTCTAGATACTTTACTTGGCATTTTCTGATTTGAGACCACAGTTTATGGACCATTCTAATATTTCCCTGGAGTCAGAAAATGTTCTCCAACTGCTGTATTTACCATTATAATTTTTATATTTTCCATTTATATAATAAATTAATAATGCTTCATGAATGAGAAATAAGCCTCCACAAAAATGCACTCTATTTTATTCTCCTTCTTTAAGAATCATTCATTTTTCTCTTTGTGTATTGTATGGAAGTATGGCTCCTCATATACTTAACTATAGTCATTATTCTCTTTATAAAAATCACTTTGTTGAGGTATGACATGCAAAATTGTCACAACTTTGATCAGTGGGGTCTCTTAAATTATCTCCAATGTCCTATCTCAGGTGGCCGACTAATCATTGAAAGTTTTGTTTCTTTCTGGCACAACAAGATTTTTCAGGCTTACCTTTTTTTCCCATCACCATTTATTCCCCTTATACCCACTTCCACTATACCTTTCTGCCTCAGACATGGAATCACTTATTTGTCCAAGGAGCCTTGGTTCCTTTCAGTGGAAAAAGTGTCAGAGACCAGAATCTGAGCACTAGGGGGCACTGTGGGGGTTTTATTGCTCTTGGGTCATGTCAATGAACAGAGTTAGAAAATATTTGTGCATTTTCTTATTTCATATTGACATTTCTAATTCTTTTCTTATGGCACAGAATTTCTTACTACATTTTTGATTCCTAACACAATAAATATAATTAGTTGCTTAATTTGGTAACACAAGAAGAGTTCCAAAATGACAATACAATTTTAAAACAAACAATATGACTATTAAATAAAGTTCAAGATTTTTAGTACAGTTCCCGTTGTTCTTAGCTGTATTTCACCAACAAGGTGTGGTAAGATTTCTTTAATCTCAAATCACTTTTAGCTCCTCATTATTTGTGGTTAAATAAGAATGTGTCTGATAGCTTCAATCAATTATTTGTTTGCTTTCAATATAAATACCTTGATTTTTGGCAATTGATAGTTCTTAGTTTAAGAAAGCAAAAGTCTCTACTACTACTCTTTTTCTGGTGAAGTTAAAGGCAAGGGGAGGGTCCACTTACTTGTCTACCGGAAGATAAGGGTAAATTTCAAATGCTCAGTTTAGAAGTTTCTGTTTCATATATAATGGTACAAGATTCATGAATATGATTTTTGGCTGAATATACCAATTCTGAGTCCTATTGTTTAATTTATAATACTATTAGAACTTCACAATTTCAAATATTTTTAGCTCTACTGAATTCTGCCCTTATCTGAAAACTACTTAATTTCCTGCTCTCTTTTCTGAGCTACATGCTCTTCTCCTTTTTATAACATTGCACCATTTTCTTAAAATTAAATATATTATACTATGTACTGTTAACCAAAGTTTGCAGTTTATAAAATTATTTTTTCAATTAGAATTATTTTAATGCAGTAACATTCATTATCTTTACTTTTTCTACTGAAGATCAAGAGGATACCTGGAATATGAAAAAGTGAGGGTGTTTAGCAAAGAAAAAAAAATGCATTACCAGAGAAAAAGGGGGATGGGAGGAGGTGTAAGAAGGTAAAGAGGGTATAAATTGTGATGGAAGGAGACGCAGCTTTGGGTGGTGAACACACAATACAATATACAGAATTGTACAGCTGAAGGCTATATAACTTTATTAGCCAATGTCACCCTAATAAATTCAATAAAAAATTAAAAAAATAAAATTCCACAGGGTTAAAACAAACACAGTACCTGTAAATATTAATTCTAAAGGGTTTTACCCCAAACCCTCTTTTGATTCATGGCTCACAATTCAGATTTTACTTTGTATATATTACAAGTATCTTTATTTAATTGCTTACATTCCTGTTGTAGAATTTTAGTTTCTTGGAGGCTTTTGGATAAATAATACCTTAATGTTATATGAATTCTAATTACTAAAAGACAATTGAAATGTTAGCAAATATAACCAGAGTACATAAAAATAGAATACAGTAATTACTGGAAAATGTCTTTAAAATTTATACCGAAACTTCAGACAAGTATTTTTTCTGTAGATTTGAAACATTTCCAGATTGTCTCTGTCTGCTAAAATTTATGAGACCATTTTAGAATTATAACAATTTTCACTGTGATCACAAGGTTTATATATTATTTACATATAGCTCTAGATATTTTCCATTCACCTCAGTGGTTCCAATCCTTGCATGGGATCAGATATGCCATGCCCCCATTCCCAATTTTGCTTTCTGTAATGCTGCATAAAATTGAATTCTTTAATATTAAGGTAAACCAAAAACACCTCCATTTTTTATTATAAGATGTGCTTTTCAATCACAATTTGGAATTTAAAAGGCATTCAATACTAAACTCTCACAAAAATTACATGTTGTTTTTTATAAAAAAACACAAGATTGAAAAATGAATATTTTATACCAAAAAAGAGCTTTAAGGTGAACCAACTTGTTAAGATGAGATTTTGTTCATGCCCTGTAGTTTATCTCTGTCTTTTCTGGCACTTAATATCAGGAAATTGGGGAATTTATCCCTTCTTGTCCCTTGGACTGAGGAGGACCCATAGGAAGTCCATCTAGTCTAGAGACAGAAGAGTATACTCCAATTTATATTCACACTAAAATTACACTGGCAGCCTAAATTACTACCTGAATGTCAAAGACTTTTTGAGCCGAAAAGGCCTCAAGTATAGAATATTACCAGGCGACAGAGAGGAGAGGCTAAGGATAAGTTCTTGCTAGGTATGCACTTTGCCCTGCATCCTCTCATCCATCTCCCCCTTTTATTGTGGATCTGTGTTGCCTTTCCTTCTGTGGGGACTTGCTGTCTAATCAGCCTGCACCTTTAAAGTTGGGGGCTTTGGACTCTTCTATTTTGAAGACCCACAGATCTCATTCTCTAGCATCTTTTTTTTTTTTTTTTTAATCCTCACCCGAGGATATTTTTTCCATTGATTTTTAGAGAGAATGGAAGGGAGGGAGGAGAGATAGATAGATAGAGAAAGGCATGGACATGAGAGAGACACATCAATTGGTTGTCTCCTGCATGCTCCCTGACCAGAGCCTGGGATCGAACCTGCAACTGAGGTACATACTCTTGCCCAAGAATCAAACCCACAACCCTTCAGTCTCAGTCTGATGTTCTAACAACTGAGTGAAACTGGCCAGGGCTCATTATTTAGCATCTTGCTGCTGCCCTGCAGGCCATGACAGGAGCTAGGATAGAGAGTGCTTCTCTCTCCTATTCTTATGTCCACCAGCTGAGGGAAAACCTGTCTCCCTTTGTAGTTCGGGCTAAGATGGTTTGTCTTTATAAGAGACCCCCTTCTCCTAAGGGCTTCTTCAGCTTTGTGAACTTAAAAGCCAGAATGATCTACTTCTGTTTTCTATTCTGCCACATCTCTCTTCTGAGACAATAAGCACAGATGAACTACTTGCTTGAATGAAGGTAAGGGGTGGGGAAACCATGTCAGGGGAATTCACCCCCACCCCCTAGATTAATAATGAAAAAAATACTATCATAGTCACACATCCTACCAAGCCCAGGCTCTTAGGAAATGAAGTCTGTTAGAAGGGATTGCATCTTCTGAGGATACTGCAAAAGTAAGATGCATAGGCTCTGAAGATCCTGTAAGAACAGTGTCAGAAGGAGTCCATCAGCTGGCCATTTTAAAGAGGATTCAGGAAGACTCCTTGCTTCTAGATTTAGAAATTATATTCAGCATTTCATTGCTCCAAAAGACCACTTATCTCCTCTATTGGATTTTTTTTTTTTTTGGAGATTGTTAGAAAAAGAGGAAGAGCATTCCCCAGGTATTGATTTCAGAGAGGAAGGGAAAGGAAGAGAGAGAGAGAGAAGAGAAATCATCGATGAGAGAGAATTATTGATCAGCTGCCTCCTGCATGCCCCACAATGGGGACCAAGCCTGCAACCTGGGCATGTGCCCTGATCAGGAATTGAACTGTGACCTCTTGGTTGATAGGTCGGTGCTCAACCACTGAGCCACGCTGGCTAGGCATGTACTGGAGACTTTTTGAGAGAAAATAAACCAAGTTTTCAAATCTCACCCCACCCATCAGGTAACTGCAGAGGAGAGAGAGGATGAACTATACAGTATTTAACTAGTGGGGAAATACACCCTCCCCTGCTATCCCTACCATTTGCCCACTGCCAGATCACGTACCTAGAGAAAAGACAGAAAAGTGCCATTCTAGGAGATGACAAAAGGTAGACATCGAAAAAGTTTTCTTTCCACTGCAAACCTTTTCTTTCGACTTTTTAATGATGGCTGGGGAGGCTGGTGGACTGGGTCCACACGTTGCAGGTGAGTAGGCTTTTTTAACCAAATCCTGTGGCAGGGGAAGAAGTATGATGATCCCAGAAAGGAATGTACAGTACAGGGTCAGACTGAGCCATGATTAGCCTGGTGAAAATGTAGACACCTACTTGGCTGTGGAAATTAGTAGGACATAGTACATTGTATGTCACTTAAAGATTAAGAGCTTCTGGCCATGTGCTAGTACAATAATGATAAGCTGAAAGTTAATGGATGAAAACAAAGTAATCCACCATCAATGCAGTGAGGCAGTAAATGCAGCATCCCAAATATATTTGGGTAAGAAAAAGATTCAAGAACATTTAGGCAAGTGAAGTTGCCAACTGACTATATTCTCTTCTGATCATTTTTTTCTGAAAGACTTCAGAAGACTGCTTCTATCATAAACCTCTATTTTATACTTCATTCCAAAAGAGAGAGATAGACTATCTCAGACTAAATACATTAAAAACAAACAAACACTAGTTAGGAGAGCTTGTTGGAGGTCTGGGAGTGACCCCTATGAATTATTGCCTATTCAAGAAACAAAAAGAATGGTAAAAGCAAGACCACTGGCCTGGCATACAGAACAAAACTGGAGAGCCCTAGCTGGGTTGGCTCAGTGGATAGAGTGTCGGCCTATGGACTGAAGGGTCCTGGGTTCAATTCTGGTCAGGGCACATGCCCACTTTGCAGGCTCGATCCCCAGTAGGGGGAGTACAGGAGGCAGCCAATCAATGATTCTTTCTCATCACTGATGTTTCTATCTCTCTCTTTTCTTCTCAGAAATCAGTAAAATAAATAAATAAATAAATAAATAAATAAATAAAATAAATATATATATAAAAACTGGAGAAAGCTCCTCCAGAAGCTCTTGGGCCACCACATGGGGAGTGGCATTTGATAGGCTTACTAGTTCAAAAATCTGGTTAAGTTCCAAACATTCACCATGTGTTTAGTAATAATGGAGCTCAGGAGACCAGATTTACAGATGAGCAATACATTTAAATTATAATCCTGAAGTGATATACAGGGGATGAAATTGAACATTGCAGTACTGTTACTGATCAGAGCTGCTTGTTTTCTTATTATTTTTAAAGATGTGCACACATGGGTAGGAGAGAGGGAGAAAACTTATAGGAGTTCTAGGAATGCTCATGTAATAGATCCCTGGCTTATAATAAAATAACTGGAGCAGAAAAACTACAGCATTGTAAACTCAACAAAAGGGATTTCCAAGAAGTGTTTCATGTCTGAAAGGATAAATTGAGTGAGGGGCCATCTACCTCCAAAGGTCACCCCCTAGTAAAAAACAGTCATTGAAGGATTTTGTTGAAATTAGCGTTTAACCAGTGTACACCACTAAGAGTCAAAAATAATGTATTAGTAAATAGCTTTAAAGAAAGTTATTATCTGAATTACTTATTTAACATCCACTGTCATTTAGTTGAGAGCAGATTCTCCAGGTGAGACAGAAAGCTTGATAGAGGTTAGCAGAGAGGAAAGGAGAAATAATTGCAGGATGTGGCCCTGTTTAGGGCTTCCCTGGCCTTGGGAATCACAGCATGAGGGCATCAGGGCCAGGGGATAGAGGATCAAAGACAAACTTTATCCACTTCCAAATTTGGCTCCAGTTAGTCCTATTATTCATTTCACCAGGAAACCGGAAACTAGAGAGATAAGCCCTTTACATTCTATAATACTTTCTAACTTTGTAATGAGCTCTGTTCTTATCACTTTTGATCTTCATAGAACCCAGTGGAGTTATCAGGGTCAAGTTTTATTCTATCCATTTGGCAAATAGCCACCTGCATTTTCATCTCTTTCCTTTTGTGGTGGCTCATTCCTGAGCAGGGAAGAGGCTCAAGGTATTGAGTAGATACTTAACAGAAATAAACTGCCAACTGGAAACAAGGAGAACATTTACTATTCTATCTAGATTACATTTTAAAAACTGCTTTACTGAGGAGTGATTGACATAATAATATGATTGCACATATTAAAAAGTATTATGTGGTAAGTTTTGACATATGTATATACCTGTGAAACCATCACCACAACCAAGATGATGAGCATATCCAATACCTCCAAAAGGTTCTTCATGCCCCTTTGTAATTTCTCCCTCCCTGTCCTCCTGCTCTGGTTTTTCTTCTTTCTTTTTCTTAATTTGGGTTTCATATGCTCTTCTTATTTCTTAAGGTTAGAAGCTGAGGTAATTGGTTTAACATCTTCTTTTCTAACACAGGCATTTAGTGCTATAGATTTCCCTCCAAGTACTGCTTTGGTGGGAACCCCAAACTTGGATAGGTCATGTTTTCATTTTTATTTGATTCAGAATACTTTCAAATTTACCTTTTAAATTCTTTGACCCATGGGTTATATAGAAGTGTGTTATTTTCTTTCCAGATATTAGGGGATTTTCCAGATTTTTTTTCCTGTTATGTGTAATTTCATTCCACTGTGGATAGGGAATATGTTTTTTATAACTTGAATCCTTTGAAATTTATCAAGACTTGTTTTATGACTCATAATATGGTTGTTTTGGTAAATGTACTACATGCATCTGAAAATAATTTGTGTTGTGCTGTTGAGTGGAATACCATATAAATATCAATTAGGTAAAGTTGATTGGCAGTATTGTTAAAGTATTTTATGTCTTTATTTTCTGCCTACTTCTTCTATCAGTAGTTGAGAGAGAGGTGTTGAAATCTCCAACTGCATTTGTGTATTTATCTATTTCTCCTTGTAGTTATTTCAGTCTTTATTTCATATGTATTAAAGCTCTGTTATTAGATGTATACATATTTATAGTTATTATGTCATCTTGACAAATGACCCCTTTATCATGAAATGACTTCCTTTATTCCTGGAAATATGATGAAATCTGATTTTTCTTATATTAGTATAGACATTTAGTTTTCTTTTGATTAATGTTAGCATGATATGTACTTTCTACCTTTTTACTTTTAACCTATCTGTATATCTATACTAATAAAAGGGTAATATGCTAATTAGAACAGTCAACCAGACATCTTCCATACATTTGACTTCCTTCCGGACAAAGCCATGGTGGCGGGACCTGAGGCAGAGGCAGTTAGGGGTGATCAGGCCAGCAGGGGAGGGCAGTTGGGGTGACCTGGCTGGCAGGGGAGGGCAGTTGGGGGCAATCGGGCCGGCAAGGGAGTAGTTAGGTGTCAATCAAGCCAGCAGGGGAGCAGTTAGGGGGTGATCAAGCTGGCAGGCAGAAGCAATTAGAGGCAATCAGGCAGGCAGTCAGGCAAGCAATTAGGAGCCAGCAGTCCCAGATTGTGAGAGGGATGGCTGACATCCCCTGAGGGGTCCCAGATTGGAGAGGGTGCAGGCTGGGCTGAGGGACCCTCCCCCCCCAGTGCATGAATTTTGTGCACCAGGCCTCTAGTATAATATAATATAGCCTAATCATAAGAGTGACAGCCTTTGCCATCTTCTGTTATTTAGAAGCAAATCATGGGTCACATACATTCAATGGGAAGGAATTAGTATACAGGGTGTGAACATGGGGCCACAGTTGGCTATAAAAATCACAATAATGAATAAGTCCTATCAGCTGTTGTCTAATGAGATTTGGAATCAGGCAGACCTTTGAGCTTGGCAGAGACAAGAAAGCTAAAGTCCATGAGAATATACATATGTCCCTCAAAATTCTTGTGTTAGAATGTTCATAGCATCTCTATTTGTGACAGTTAAAATTAGGAAAATTATCCCTCTCAGTAGTAGAATGGATAAATGAATTAGTATTATTTTGGATGAATAAACATTTAGCAAAAATGAGAATAAACATTCTAAAATTGTATTCACCCATCTGAATGAACTTCTAAAATATAATAGTGAGTAAAAGAAACTAGACACAAGAATGCATACTGTAAGGTTTAATTTTTGTAAAGTACAGAAAGAGATAATATTAATCTTTGCTAATGGAAGTCAACATGGTTGTTACCTTTGATGATAATGATGGGAGGGAAACTGGGAGCTTTTGAGATGCCAACAATATTTTAGTTTTTTATTTGGGCATCCGTTACATGAACATGCTTAGTTTGTGAAAATTCACTCTGGCTGATTTTTTTTTGATTTGTGCATTATCTTGTGTGTATTTATATATTACCTCAACTATAAGATTTTCTTAAATAAAAAAGAAAAAAGGCGAAGTTTTGACTGATAGGGTCCAGTGAAAGGTGTGAGAATGCCTAAGTTTAGCAGGGATTATAGTTGAGCTGACTGGCCAATCTTTGCAGGAAAAGGACAAGAGATTACGTATAGTGAGGGAGCTGCATGGGTGAGGCACTAGGCATGTGGTCAGGAGATATATAGTGTTCTCCAAGTCCTGCATTCAATCCCTAGAGGAGATGGTCTTGAGGGTGCTGCTGTTTACAGCTTCTCCCCTGTTCTCAATGACAGTTTTGAAAGTAAACTGTCTGTGGATGGACAAAGTAGACCCCCCTCCTCCCAGAGGCTCCTGATAAGCTAGTCACACAACTTCAAGGAGCCTTCTGTGCTTCTCAGAAACCCATCTTGGCTAGGTTCCTGGGTGGCCTGTCTTTTTGTGAGCCCACCACAATCTGTCAGCTGATGCCAGGGGAGAGCAGCAGGGCCTAAAAAGGGGAGCAAAAACTCACAAAGACTTTCTGAGGCAATTAGGTGCCCCAATGGAGCATTCTGGTTTGTGGCTTCAAGTCATAGGTTTTATCTGGCCTTCCCTGGACCTTTTATTTACTTTTAGGACTCTATTTCCCACTGGAGTCTAAAGGAAGCAGCAAGGGGATGGCACAAAGCCAGAGTACTTTACAAGTGAGCTCTTTATCTTCCTTCTACAGAAGCTCTGTGCAAAGGCAGCAACTCAGGCTGTCCTTTAAGCAGCTTCATTGTCAAAGGCTCAATAGAATTCTCCTTCTGAACAAAAGGAGATGCATTTCTTTATCTCTCTAATTAGTGCTTAGACTTAAAAATATTGTGTTCAGTCTGCAGCCTAGAGGATGAACTACCTGAGAGAAAGAGTATTTTTCTTTGGAAGAAAAAAACCCTTGATGCCATCTCTGCTGTATGGATTTTCACACCAGTCAGGAAGCTTGATAAATAGAGATTCAGAAAAAAAAAATTCCAGGGGGTGTATTCTGCCCCAGCCTAGACATTCAGGCTTCAATTTCCATTATCTATCTAGCAGTCCAGTGGGTTGAAATGGAGCAAATGCAGATCACTGGGAGCTACACTAAATGTGTGTTGCACCAACCACTGTTTAATATGTGCAATGCTTTCTGCCTTCACAGTTTTACATTTTCTAGTCTTGTGCCAAAAGACCAATCATCAAAATATAGTGTGCTGGTGGGAGCAGAAACAAGTATAGAATGCATTGAAATTTTCTGTCTCCCAGATCAATTCTAAATTGACCCTTGGTGCATGGATCTGCTAAAGCATATCTCCCTGAACAAATCTCTTCTCTTCCCCTTTCATCTCTCTCACCACATCTATCACTACTCTTTCTGATTTTTTTTTTGTCTTGTTGCCTGTCTCTTCCCTACTTCTTTCTAGGTGATTGGATCATGACATCTTACTTGCCTATATCTCATTTGAATATCTCACAAAAGCCACAAAACAAGGAAAAATCAGGCTACAGAACAACTAAGTGATTAGGACTTTATCTTTTTTTTGTGTGTGTGTTAATCCTCACCCAAGGATATTTTTTCCATTGATTTTTAGAAGAGTGGAAAGGAGGGGAAGAGACAGAGAGAAACATCCATGTGAGAGAGACTCATCAATTGGTTGCCTCCTGCATGTGCCCCGACTAGGGCCAGGGATCAAGCCTGCAACTGGTACATGCCCTTGACTAGAATCAACCCAGGACCCTTCAGTCCACAGGCTGATGCTCTATCCACTGAGCAAAACAGGCTAGGGCAGGATTTTATCTTGATGAAAAGATATCTCAAACTAGTTTAGCAAAAAGACATGGCATCTTTGTAACGTTCATGGCCAGAGAATATTCTAGAAATTGAATAGCTATGGGCTTGTATTCTAAAGCTTTACCTTCAACTATGAGACAGACTGTGAACATAAAATGATAAGTATAGAAGAAAGAGAAGCCAGGTGGCAGATTAAATGTTTTCTATTCCATTCTCTTGGAATGTAGGAGAGATATTTCTATAATTCAAATGAGGCCTGTATTTCCTAGACTCCCTCCTTCTGAGACCAAATAATTCTCCTGAGAGCCAGCAAACTCAGGTTTCATACAGAGACATTGTTATACCTCATTGCCAGAAATTCCAGTCTAGCCTCTTTCCTTTAGAGTAGACTCTTTTTTCCTGAGACCACCTTATCCAGTGTGGCCCTTTTGCCCCATTCTTTTTAAAAAATATATTTTATTGATTTTTTTACACAGAGGAAGGGAGAGGGATAGAGAGATAGAAACATCAATGAGAGAGAAACATCAATCAGCTGTCTCCTGCACACCCCCTACTAGGGTTGTGCCTGCAACCAAGGTACATGCCCTTGACTGGAATTGAACCTGGGACCCTTCAGTCTGAAGGCCAACGCTCTATCCACTGAGCCAAACTTGTTAGGCCCATTCTTAATTAGATGTTAGCAGCGTTACCTCATAAATAGTTTTGGCTTAGGCTTCCCTGTTGGTGTCTACCACAAAAGGTCATTTGGTTGGAAAGTTTAAAGCATTAAGCTTCATTATCTAACACAGCAACACTTACTAACCTTGACACATAACTCCAAGGAGGAGAGAGAAAGGAAGTTGGTAGAGGAATGAGGGACTTGGTAGGGGAGAACTTGCAGCCCATCAGATGTGGAAGACACCTCCAAAGCCTGCACACTCTTGATTTTCCCTAATTATTCCAGATCATCTCACTTTCTGTATTCACCCCTGTGGAATTTTTTTGTTTGCTTCAAAAGTCTCTCTCTTGCCTAAAGCTTCTAGATGCAAATTTTGGGGCTTGAATTTTATGGTGACCCGCACATAGTTTCTGCCACCCATGTCATCTCATTTGGGAATTCAATGGCTTGAGGCTGCATGAAACACTGTGGTCCCAACTAACCAAAAGACAGCATTCCCCTCCACCCCTAACCCTCCCCCAACAAAATCAAAGAAGTAATTAAAAGGGACAGTAGGGAAGACAGTCACTGCCTCTGGTTCTGGTATAGACACTTAGAGCATTCCATTCCCTTTCCCTCTCCAGCTTTTCTGGCTGCAAATCTTGAAATGAACATGAGAGCCTGTAACCACAAGCTCCATCCCTGCAACCTCAACCCCCCATACACACAACAACAACAACCTCCCTTTGACTACTCTTCATTATATGACCCCATTCTCTCTCTCTTTTGCCATGTTCATGCTCTATTTTATTGGCTTAAACTTGATCCCAGGTAGAATGCCTGGCAGGCAACCAGGTGAATATATACTGCATCATATTCACTTCTCCCATGAGAGCAATATTGGAACAGGGGCTTGTGCTCCTGACCAAAGGCCCAGATTTTTCATGGAAATGACCACCAAAAACACATTCAAACAATATCTATGAGCGGTGTCCTGGCCATTAGGTATACCTGTGAACTCGAGGGGCTGGGGCCATGCCTGACACAGAATAAGTGTTTGGTGAGTGTTGAGTAAGAGCAATGAGATAAACACTAATAAGTGGGTTTTCACTAGGTATATGACCCTGTTCTTGAAAGTTCTATCCTCAGTCCCATTCTCTGACAAAAAGCCAGGGGAAAAGGGTATACCTTATGAGCCTCTGAGTTTTATTTATCAACTAGAGGCCTGGTGCATGAATTCTTGCACCAGTGGAGTCTCTCGGTTTGGCCTGTGCTCTCTAGCAATCCAGGACTCCGCGGGGGATGTTGGAGAGCTGGTTTCGGCCAGATCCCTGCAGGCCAGGCTGAGGGACCCCATTGGTGCACCATCAGGGCCGGGGAGAGACCATGGGAGAGCTCCAGGGAGTGTCTGGCCCGTTTCACCCAGTCCTGATCGGGGCCAATCAGGGCCAGGGAGGGACTTCAGGAGAGCTTCAGGGTGTGTCCAGCTGTCTCGCCCAGTCCAGTTGGCTGGACCCCAGCAGCAAGCTAACCTACCGGTTGGAGCGTCTGGCCCCTGGTGATCAGTGCATGTCATAGCAACTGGTCGAACAGTTGAACGGTCAGACACTTAGCATATTAGGCTTTTATTATATAGGATGTCTCATGAGGACTCCTCCTGTTAGACACACTCCAAATACTCCTATTTAGGCTTCTCTTTGCCCCACAGGCCCAACCTTCTTCTGAAATTCTCCTCTGAAACTTGTAAAAATTAACCTCTGTGCTCTGATAGACAACCTTGTATTTCTCTCCTTTCCAGCCCTCCCCTTTATTGTATTGTCCCAACAAGGTACAAAGCAATACATTTTTTCCTCATTAACATATCTCATCACTGTTAGGGCCAGTTGTAAACAGAACTATGAAGTATTTATTGAGCATGCACTGTCTTCCAGCACCATGCAAGCATTATCTAATTTAGCCACAATGTCCCTACAAAGTAGACATTATTATCACCATGGCACAGGTGAGGAAATTGATATCCAGAAAGGTTAAGGAACTTGTCTAAGATTAACTGACAAAGTTAAGGCTGCCTCTTAACCATCTCTCTAGAGAGGTGATTTGGCAGAATCTGGCCTGAATAGTGCGGTCCATTTTTATCCCTTCCCTTTCCTCTGTGCCTTTGTCTCAGTTGCACCTTAGGAGCTTGGCGCCTACAGGTTTCAGCAGAACCTTCCTTCCTGACATTGTGAGCAGTGACTTTTATCTATGTCACCTCTTCTGGAGGAATATGGGAACTGAAGGCATCAAAAAGAGAAATCTCCAGATGGACTACTTCAGTTTAGTTTCCCTGTCAGGGATGGACTTTGAGTTGAGGAGAGGTTCTTTGCTCCTCAAATCATATGATAGAGACTAGTAACTATTGTACTCATATGTAACACTAGGGTGGGCAACACATGTGACACGTTTTAAAGCCTGACAATTTGGTGTCCTGGCCAGTGTGGCTCAGTTGATTGGTGTCATCCCATGCACCAAAGTTTATCAGTTAAATTTCTAGTTAGGGCACATGCTAGGGTCACAGGCTCAATCCCAGGTAGGGGGTGTGCAGGAGGAAGCCAGTTGATGTTTCACTCTCACATCAATGTTTTTCTCTCTCCCTCTCCCTTTGTCTCTCTTTAAAAATCAATTTAAAAATATATTTTTTTAAAAGCCTTACAATTTTGAGAAGGAGCTCAAGAAGTGACATTGTAGGGTTAGTGTATTGGTGATTCTTATCATGCTTCTTAACACGATGTCATTTGGCAAGGCTCTGAAATCTTAGGGAAGACACTCTGTGCTCTCCCACTAGATGTTTATGCTCCCATATCTTTTATTTCTTTGTACTTCTACTAGAGTAGCCATTTCATTCTCTTTTATTTTTTAGTTAGTTTTGTGTAGTTCTCATTTCTGTTTTCTATCATAATCTTTTTAAAAATATTTTTATTAATTTCAGAGAGGAAGGAAGGAAGGAGAGAGAGAGAGAGAGAGAGAGAGAGAGAGAGAGAGAGAGAGAGAGAGAGAAGGAGAGAGAGAGAAACATCAATGATGAGAGAGAATCATTGACTGGCTGCCTCCTGCATGCCCCACACTGGGGATCGAGCCTAAAACCTGGGCATGTGCCCTGACCAGGAATCTAACCATGACCTCCTGGTTCATAGGTCGATGCTCAATCATTGAGCAACACTGGCTATGCTATCATAATCTTTTTTAAATCTTGGGGACCATATCCCATGTAGTCTACCACACTATCTTACTTTAAGTAGATGCTCCATATACTAGGTGTACCGGTTAATAACAGTGGATTTTGTAATCAAAGAAAACACCATAATTTCAAGAGAAACATCAAAAGTGCTTTATTCAAAGTAATGTCCATCACTAGTTACACATTTCCCCATCTTTCAAGTAATTTGTAGATACCGTCCCAATAGAACTTTTCTTGTTTTGAGGCAAACCATTCAGAGACCAAATTTTCCACTTCTTCGTATGTTTTGAAGTGCTGCTCAGAAAGTGCGTGTGTCATCGATCCAAACAAGTGGTAATCTGAAGGAGCAAGATCTGGTGAATACAGCGGGTGGGTTAATACTTCCCAGGCAAGACCTTTTAACGTGTCTTTAACTGGTTTTGAAGTGTGTGATGGTGCGTCATCATGAAGCAAAATTACTTTGCCATGTCTTCTGGCACATTCTGGTCATTTTACAAACAAAGCATAGTTCAAATTGATTATTTGTTGTCAGTAGTGATCAGTATTAATGGTTTCACCTGGTTTTAGAAGCTCATAATACACCACACCTTCCTGATCCCACCAAACACAGAGCATTGTCTTCTTTCCAAAGTAATTTGGCCTTGCAATCGATGTTGATGGTTGACCTGGATCAACCCATGGTTTTGTGCATTTGGGATTCTCAAAATAAATCCACTTTACATCGCCAGTCACAATTCGATGCAAAAAAGACTTTCTTTCCTGCTGTTGAAGCAACATTTTACTGATGACTTTTCGGTTTTCCATTTGTCTTTCGTTCAGTTGATGTGGCACCCGTTTTCCTTCCTTTAAAATCTTCCCCACTGCTTGTAAATTATCAGAAATTTTTTGCTGAGAAATGTTTAATCTTTCTGCAAGTTGTTTTTGAGTTAGACACGCATCTTCACCCAATAATGCTTGTAATTGTTGGTCTTCAAACTTTTTCTGTTGACCTGGATGTTCTTTGTCTTTCACATGGAAATCATCACTTTCAAAACATTTAAACCAGCATTCAAAAGTATCTTGAGATGGAGCATGTTCACCATAAACTTCCCAAAGTATACGATAACTTTTTCTTCAAAATAAAGTAATGAATTATAACTTCCCGCAAATGCTCTTTTTTTTTTTCTTCAAATTTTTTATTAAGGTATTATATGTGTACATATCTTACCATTGCCCCCCCCACCCCACTCCCATACCTGCCCTCACCCCCCAATGTTTTGCATCCGTTGGTTACTCTTATATGCATGCATACAAGTCCTTCAGTTGATCTCTTATTTCCCCCACCTCTCCCTAACCTTACCGCTGTAATTAGACACTCTGTTTGATGCTTTACTGCCTCTGTAACTATCTTTTGGTTCATCAGTTTATAATGTTTTTCATTATCCCTAAATGAGTGAGATCATATGGTATTTTTCTTTCATTGACTGGCTTATTTCACTTAGCATAATGTTCTCTAATTCCATCCAGGTGTCTACAAATGGTAGTAATTCCTTCTTTTTTATGGCAGCATAGTATTCCATTGTGTAGATGTACCATAGTTTTCTGATCCAGTCATCTGCTGACGGGCACCTAGGCTGTTTCCAAATCTTAGCTATTGTAAATTGTGCTGCTATGAACATAGGGGTGCATATATCCTTTCTGATTGGTGTTTCTGGTTTCTTAGGATATATTCCTAGGAGTGGGATTACTGGGTCAAATGGGAGTTCCATTTTCAGTTTTTTGAGGAAACTCCATACTGTTCTCCACAGTGGCTGCACCAGTCTGCATTCCCACCAGCAGTGCACGAGGGTTCCTTTTTCTCCGCATCCTCGCCAACACTTGTCGTTTGTTGATTTGTTGATGATAGCCATTCTGACAGGTGTGAGATGGTATCGCATTGTCGTTTTGATTTGCATCTCTCGGATAATAAGTGACTTTGAGCATGTTTTCATGTGTCTCTTGGCCTTCCTTCTGTCTTCTTTCGAAAAGATTCTATTTAGGTCCGTTGCCCATTTTTTTATTGGATCATTTATCTTCCTTTTATTAAGTTGTATAAGCTGCCTGTAGATGTTGGAAATTAAACCTTTATCAGTGAGACCATTTGCAAATATGTTCTCCCATACAGTGGGCTTTCTTGTTGTTTTGTTGATGGTTTCTTTTGCTGTGCAAAAGCTTTTTATTTTGATGTAGTCCCATTTGTTTATTTTCTCTTTGGCTTCCATTGCCCTAGGGGCAGTATCACTGAAACAGTTCTTTTGGCATATGTCTGAGATTTTGCTGCCTGAGGATTCCTCTAGTATTTTTATGGTTTCCCATCTTATATTTAAGTCCTGTATCCATTTTGAGTTTATTTTTGTGTATGGTGTAAGTTGGTGATCTAGTTTCATTTTTTTGCATGTATCTGTCCAATTTTCCCAACACCATTTATTGAAGAGACTGTCTTGACTCCATTGTATGCTCATGCCTCCTTTGTCAAATATTAATTGCGCATATTGGTTTGGGTCGATATCTGGATTCTCTATTCTATTCCATTGATCTATATGTCTGTTCTTGTGCCAGTACCAGGCTGTTTTGAGGACAGTGGCTTTGTAATACAGCTTGAAATCTGGTATTGAGATCCCTCCTACTTTATTCTTCTTTCTCAAGATTGCTGTGGCTATTCGGGGTCTTTTTTTATTCCAGATGAATTTTTGGAGAGTTCTTTCTAGGTCTGTGAAATATGCTGTTGGTATTTTAATGGGGAGTGCATTGAATCTATAGATATCTTTGGGTAGTATGGACATTTTGATGATGTTGATTCTACCAATCCATGAACATGGTATGTTCTTCCATCTGTTTACATCTTCCTCTATCTCTTTTTTCAGTGTCCTGTAGTTTTCCGCATATAGGTCTTTTACCTCCTTGGTTAGGTTTATTCCTAAGTATCTTAATTTTTTTGGTGCGATGGAAAATGGGATTGCTTTTTTAGTCTCTCTTTCTGTAAGTTCACTGTTGGTGTATAGAAATGCCATAGATTTCTTGGCGTTAATTTTGTATCCTGCTACCTTGCCGAATTCATTTATTAAGTCTGTTAGTTTTTTGATAGAGTCTTTCGGGTTTTTTATGTACAATATCATGTCATCTACAAATAAGGACAGCTTTACTTCTTCTTTTCCAATTTGGATGCCTTTTATTTCTTCTTCTTGTCTAATTGCAATGGCTAATACTTCCAGTACTATGTCAAACAGGAGTGGTGAGAGTGGGCATCCTTGTCTTGTTCCTGTTCTTAGGGGAAATGGTTTTAGTTTTTGCCCATTGAGTATGATGTTAGCTGTGGGTTTATCATATATAGCTTTTATTATGTTGAGGTATGATCCTTCTATTCCCACCTTGTTGAGAGTTTTTATAAAGAAAGGGTGTTGGATTTTGTCAAATGCTTTTTCTGCATCAATTGATATGACTATGTGATTTTTATCTTTCAATTTGTTTATGTGATGTATCACATTTATTGATTTTCGGATATTGAACCATCCTTGCATTCCTGGGATAAACCCTACTTGGTCATGGTGTATGATCTTTCTGATGTACTGCTGGATCCGATTTGCTAGAATTTTGTTGAGGATTTTGGCATCTACATTCATGAGGGATATTGGCCTGTAATTCTCTTTCATTGTGTTGTCTTTATCTGGTTTTGGTATTAGGGTGATGCTGGCTTCATAGAAGGAGCTTGGAAGTGTTCCTTCCTCTTGAATTTTTTGGAATAGTCTGAGGAGGATAGGTTTTAGTTCTTCCTTGAATGTTTGGTAAAACTCTCCTGTGAAGCCGTCTGGCCCCGGGCTTTTGTTTGCCGGAAGCTCTTTGATGACTGCTTCAATTTCTTCCATAGTTACTGGCATATTGAGCTGTTTAGATTCTTCCTGATTGAGTTTTGGAAGGTTATATTTTTCTAGGAATATGTCCATTTCCTCCAGGTTGTCCAGTTTGTTGGAATAGAGTTGTTCTTAGTATTTTTTAACAATCCTTTGTAGTTCGGCGGGATCTGTTGTTATTTCACCTCTTTCATTTCTGATTTTGTTTATTTGGGTCCTCTCTCTTTGCTTCTTGGTGAGCCTGGCTAGAGGTTCATCAATCTTGTTTATCCTTTCAAAGAACCAGCTCTTGGTTTTGTTGATCTTTTGTATTGTTTCTTTGGTCTCTATGTCGTTTATCTGTGCTCTGATCTTTATTATTTCCTTCCTTCTGCTTACACTGGGCTTTTCTTGTTGCTCTTTTTCTAACTCTTTGAGTTGTTGGGTTAGGTAATTTATTACCCCTGTTTCTTGTTTTTTGCAGTAGGCTTGTAGAGCTATGAACTTCCCTCTCAAGACTGCTTTCGCTGTGTCCCATAGATTTTGGATTGTAGTGTTTTCATTGTCATTTGTTGCCATGATGTTTTTTATTTCTTCTTTGATCTCTCTGGTAACCCAGTCATGGTTTAATAGCATGCTGTTTAGTCTCCATGTGTTTTATTTCTTTGGGTTGTTTTTATTGTAGTTGATTTCCAGTTTTATGCCACTGTGGTCTGAGAAGATGCTTGATATGATTTCTATCTTCTTGAATTTGAAGAGACTTTGCCTATGTCCCAACATATGGTCTATCTTTGAAAATGACCCATGTGCACTTGAGAAGAATGTATATTCTGTGGCTTTGGGGTGAAATGTTCTGAAGATGTCAATTAATTCCATCTGGTCTAGTGAGTCATTTAGGATTGATGTTTCTTTGCTGATTTTTTGGTTAGAGGATTTGTCCAATGGTGATAGTGGGGTATTAAAGTCTCCTACTATGATTGTATTGCTGTCAATTTCTCCCTTGATATCCTCCAGGAGTTTTTTTATGTATTTGGGTGCTCCTGTATTGGGTGCATATATGTTTACCAGAATTATTTCTTCTTGTTGGATTGCTCCCTTTAGTATTATGAAGTGGCCTTCCTTATCTCTTGTTATGTCCTTCACTTTGAGATCTAATTTGTCAGATATAAGTATTGCTACCCCAGCTTTTTTTTCAGTTCCATTTGCCTGGAAAACCTTTTTCCATCCCTTCACCCTCAGTCTGTGTGCGTCTTTTTTTCTGAGGTGGGTTTCTTGTAGACAGCAGATATATGGGTCATGTTTTCTTATCCAATCCATTACCCTATGTCTTTTGATTGGGGCATTTAATCCGTTTACATTTAAAGTTATTATTGATAGGTACCTATTCTTTACACCTGTGTTCCTTCTTCGCTTCCTATTTCTTTTTTTTTTTTTACAGCAGACCCTTTAGCATTTCTTGCATTGCTGGTTTGGTGGTAATAAATTCCCTTAGTCCTTTTTTGTCTGTGAAGCTCCTGATTTCACCTTCAATTTTGATTGACAGCCTTGCTGGGTACAGTATTATTGGATTCAGACCCTTCTTTGCATGACTTTGTATATTTCATTCCATTCCCTTCTGGCCTGATGAGTTTCTGTTGAGTAATCAGTTGCTAGTCTGATGGGGGTTCCTTTGTATGTAACTTTCTGTCTCTCTCTGGCCGCTTTTAAGATTCTTACTTTGTCGTTGGTGTTTGCCAATTTAATTATAATGTGCCTTGGCGTCGGTCTTTTGGGGTTCATTTTGCTTGGGACTCTGTGAGCTTCTTGGATTTGTGTGGGTTTTTTCTTCTGTATATCAGGGAAATTTTCTGTCATTATTTCTTCAAATAGATTTTCTATTCCTTGCTCAGCTTCCTTTCCTTCTGGAACCCCTATTATGCGGATGTTGTTTTGTTTCGTGTTGTCCCAAAGTTCCCTTAGGCTCTCCTCCTGCCTTTTAATTTTTTTTTCTAGAAGTTGCTCTACTTGGGTATTTTTTCCCATCTTGTCTTCTAGCTCACTGATGCGGTCCTCTGCTTCTTCTAGTCTACTCTTGATGCTTTCTATTGAGTTCTTTACAGCAGCGATGTCATTTTTCATTTCTTCTTGGTTCTTCTTCATTTCCTCTTGGTTCTTGCTCATATTGTCGAATTTGTCTTCCATTCTTTTCAGCCACCTTATGACCATTTCTCTGAATTCTTTTTCTGGAAGGTTGCTTGCTTCCATTTCGTTTACTTCCTTTTCTGGTGATGCCTGCTTTTCTTTCATATGCGGGCTGTGTCTTTGTCTCCCCATGGTCTCTCTTCTCTGGGTGTCTGGTTATGTTGTTCTCTCTCTCCTGCGTCGATTTAAAGGCACAAAATACAGCACTACCAGGTACAACACACAAGGCACTGAACAGAAATGTATTCACTATATTAACAACCTCCAATAAAGGTGACCACCAGAGAAAGACAAATCAGGGGATAGTAGAGAAAAAAGAAGAGGAAAAAGAAAGAAAGAAGAAGAAAAAAAAAGGGGGTGTCAAAATGAAATTGGGAAAAGGGAAAAAAAGAAGAAAAAAAAGTAAGAGAGACAAGAAAGAGACTAAGAGAGAAAGGGAAACAGACTGTATATATTGGGGATAAAACTCCAATAGAACAATCACTTATCCCAGCAAATGCCAGCAACAAGTACCTGGGGATTAATACAAACTACAACACCAACTAATATTGAGTGAGGCAAGGGAAAACAGAAGCACTAAACAAACAAAAAAATAAACAAAAGAATAAGCAAAATAATCTCACAAAAAAGCATAAAAATTTGTTATAATCTACATTCAAACAAACAACAACAAAAGGACAGAGAGAAGAACAATTTTTTGGATAGTTAAGACAGCGAAGAGAGAGGTGTGTATGGACTTGGAGCAGGGGATTGGAGATTAGATATATAAGTAGGGTGAAATTTTAAAAGGGGGTAAACAGAAAGAATAGGGAAAATCTAAAGCAGGAAAGGGGTAAGATAAACAGGACACCGAAAAGGGAAAAGTGAGGAAGAGAGTGATGGCATAAAGGTAGATTTGAGATAGAGTAAAATGATGCTAAAAGAAAGATAAAAATAGAATGTAGAACATTAATCCCAAAACAAAATGAAGAGAAAATAAAATGACACTTAAAAAAAAAAAGATAAAATAGCAGTAGTAATAATACGGATTGAAAATAAAAATGTAATAATTAAAAAGGTAAAATCAAGTGAGGAAAAAAATTAGTTTCTTGAGTAAAAGATGCAAAAAATGAAAATAAAAAAATCAAAAATAAAAATAAAATGTGGAGTAGTGAAGCTCATTCACTTCCTCTGTTGTTCCGTTTGGCACGCCTGTTTCTCAGTCCGGACAGTATTGCAGTTCCCTGTGTTCCACTGCTCTTCAGTGATGTAAGCCAGTCCTGATTTTAAGCAGGCGGTGTGTCTTAATTCGTATTCCTTTATTTTTGATTACACAAGAGTCAATTTGTGATTCAGTCCCTGGGTGGCAGTGTTTCTGGATTGACTTCCGGGTTTATCTATGGCCTCTCTAGGGAGTGTTAGAGCCTTCTTTCCCTGTGGCACTCACTACCGGTTTGTGGGAGTGGGCTGCCTCAGAGCTGGCTCTCGGATGGTCACTCCCTGCTCCGATCCCCAGGTTCCAGAAAAACAACTTTCCCCTGCAGTTTCCCAGGGTGTACCCAACTGGGTGAACCTATGAATTGGGCTTAGTAATCAGAAGCAAGAATTTCAAGAGGAACAAGCCCAAGTGTGCGCACTCCGTGGCTGCGCGTAAGTCTAGCACACCCCTGAAATTCTTAGGGTGTCCCTGCACTTCAGATCAAAATGTGTTGCTTTTTAGAGAGCCCTTCTGTTAGCAGCTCTGAGGACCCCCTTCCACATTCACAGATCACGCCAGTCCCAGCAGCCACCGATTTTTCTAGGCACAGACTTCCCTGGTCCTCCAGCTCCCGCAAAACGCGCGTTCCTCTCTAGCGCTGGGACCAGAGACCTCACCTTATCCCAGGCGAAATCTGACCTTTCCGTGGTGGAGTGTAGAGCTCCTCTGACCCCATGTGTTTGCGCCAATTGGGGAGCGTTGTTCTGGGGCTCGCAGCTGTTCCATGGGTGCCGCAGTTGTGGATTCTCAGGCTTCCGATAAGCTCCACTTTCCGGTTCCAGATGGCGGCGACTCCGCGTGTCCAAGCCTGCAGCTCCGGGAGGGGACCCAGCCGCAGTGGGAGCTGCCAGGTCAGGGGAACCCCGTCTAGCAGTCTCCCACCTTCTTCTGGAGTTCAGCTGTCCCCCAACTTGCCAACAAACACTCCTAGTGCGACCCTCAGCTGTTCTTTCTTTCTGCTCCGGGACAAGGCTCGGAACACGTCTATCTATTCTGCCGCCATTTTTCTCCCCCCGCAAATGCTCTTTTTTTTAGCATGAAATTCAACATTTTTAAGTGTAAAAATATCTATGATGTTAACACCTTCAGCTAATTTGACATATGAAGTTTTGAAGCTTGTTGTCAATACAACAAAATAGCATATATATCAAATCGCATGTATATCAACATATGTGTAACTCCATCTATTGAAAAAAATTTGCATTATTAACTGGTACACCTAGTATCTTTGTCAGAATTGAAATGAAGTCAAAAGGATGAATTCTGTTTGAAATTTCAGACTTTGGTGCAGGCCAGAGGGAACTCCTTATATGTCATAAGACAGACTCTAACTACAAAGACTTTCTTCCTCTCCCTTCCTTCCTTCTTTTCTTTTCTTTTTTCTTTTCTTTTCTTTTCTTTTCTTTTCTTTTCTTTTCTTTTCTTTTCTTTTCTTTCCTTTCCTTTCCTTTCCTTTCCTTTTCTTTTCTTTTCTTTTCTTTTCTTTTTTTTCTTTCTTTTCTCTTTCTTCATCCTTAGCACTGTCTGATTCCTTGCTTTCCCCCTTCCATACCAGACTATCTGATGTGAGACACAGAACAGTTTGGGAAAGATAAACTACTAGTGAATTCTTGACATGGAAGAAGTGTGTTTTGAATCTGTTGAATATATATATATATATATATATATATATATATATATATATATATATATAATTCGATGAGAGAGAAACATCAATCAGCTGCGTCTTGCACACCTCCTACTGGGGATGTTCCTGCAACCAAGGTACATGCCCTTGACCGGAATCGAACCTGGGACCTTTCAGTCCACAGGCCGATGCTCTATCCACTGAGCCAAACCAGTTAGGGCTGAATCTGTTGAATATATTAATAACAGGAACCAGTGAAGGAGCATATTTCAGGCTGAAAGGAAAGTCCTAAGATTAATAGCTTCTAGGTTCCTAATGGATACCATTGTTGTGTTTGGGCCTTGGAAAACCAAAATAGTCCCTGGATTCATCTGTGATTATGGATTCACACTGATCACAATGCAGGGAAAGCTCTATGAGAAGCTGCCTTAGCATGCTTCCCTTTCCTTGGTAGCTGAGCCTCTGATATTTGGGGGTCATGGTAATTTGGGGGCACACAGAGCATTGACAAAGCTAGAGATTAGGCCTCCACCAATTGTGCATTAGTTTCTCATTATTGGGGCACTAGTGGTGGTATAGCTGCAGTTGGGTTTTGCTTTTATTTGTGTGCTGAAAGCCTGGGCGGGGGGGATTTATTGAGAGAATTGCAGCAAATGAAACAACCCTCAGCTGGCCAAAATGATGATGTGGTCCTGAACATTCATGGCATTTATAGGTATTTTCATGAGTTTCTAAAATGTAGTGACAGTAAGAGGTACAAGATGGACTTGGTTGCTGACATGGAGTGTTCTTGAATTGGACAAAATAAAGATTGGCTCAGAGTTTTGCTTTTGAGGCTGAGTAGCAGGGTGTGACCTGTAAGATGCTGATGAGATGCATGGAATTCAGAATGCCACTTTTTCTTTTTTGGCAGGTACCAAACTGGAGTCTACACAGAATGACCAGATTATTATGATCTCTGAACGCATAATAATCTGGCCACTCAGTGTATTTGGTAGACAATAGACAGCTTGCACCAGTGTCCTTTTCTCCTTTCCCTGGAGTACCCACTATTCCTTTACTGATAAGTTAGAAAGCAAAAACCTACATGTGATCTCTCCAAAGGCCACCACTATATAATCATCATCATAATTAATATTAATAATGCTATTGTTAGAAATGATAATCACAATATTATTAATAGAAAAGTCTAATAGCAAGATAGAGTTAACAGTGAGAATGAAGGTGTAGAAATCTTTTAAACATGCCTCCACTCTCATTTTCTGCCAGGATCCTAATTATCACAAAGTCAGAAAAGCTTTGAATGGCCATCCATCTATGACTTCCTTTTGCTTCTTTCTTTCCCATCTAATAGAGTAGAAATACCTGTGCCACACACTCATGGCTTGGACCCAATTTTAACCTCTCTGTAAACAAAGGTAAAGGTAGAAAAAGAGAAGAATTTATGTTTCTCCTATACGGTATATAAAAATCTAGAATTTAGGACTTCTGAGGTTTGGCATAGATAACGAGGCATCCTCTCATGGCCTAGCTTGAAAATCAATGGGTGATTAAACCCTTATCAGAGATAACAGTGGTAAATATGTTCTCCTATGTAGTGGGCTTTCTTGTTGTTTTGTTGATGGTTTCTTTTGCTGTGCAGAAGCTTTTTATTTTGGTGTAGTCCCATTTGTTTATTTTCTCCTTAGTTTCCATTGCCTTTGGCTTCTTCTAAGATTTTTATGGTTTCCCATCTTACGTGTAAGTCCTTTATCCATCTTGAGTTTATTTTTTGTGTATCATGTAAATGGTGGTCTAGTTTCATTTTTTGCAAGTATCTATCCAATTTTACCAACATCATTTATTGAAGAGACTGTCTTGACTCCATTGTATGCTCTTGCCTCCTTTGTCAAATATTAATTGAGCGTAATGGCTTGTGTCGATTTCTGGGTTCTCTGTTCTGTTCCACTTGTCTACATGTCTGTTCTTGTGCCAGTACCAGGCAGGTTTGAGAACAGTGGCTTTGTAGTATAGCTTGATATCTGGTATTGTGATCCCTCCAACATTGTTCTTCTTTCTCAAGATTGCTGCAGCTATTTGGAGTCTTTTTTTTTAAGCCAGATGAATTTTTGGAGAGTGTGTTCTAAGTCTTTGAAGTATGCCATTGGTATTTTAATGGGGATTGCATTGAATTTATAGATTGCTTTGGGTAGTATGGACATTTTAATGATGTTGATTCTACCAATCCATGAACATGGTATATTCTTCTATTTGTTCATGTCTTCCTCTATCTCTTTTTTCAGCATCCTGAATTTTCTGAGTATAGGTCCTTTATCCCCTTGGTTAAGTTTATTCCTAGGTATCTTAATTTTTGTTGCAATTGTAAATGGGATTTTTTTTTTAGTTTCTCTTTCTGTGAGTTCATTACTGGTGTACAGAAAAGCCATAGACATTTGGATAAGGATTTGATCTCCAACTTTTACAGGGAACTCATACAACTTAACAAAAGGAAGATAATCCAATCAAAAATGGGCAAAAAACCAAAATAGATACTTTTCAAAAGAGAACATACAGAAAGCCAAGAGACATATGAAAACATGCTCAAAGTCACTAATCATCTGAGAGATGCAAATCAAAACGACAATGCGGTACCATCTCACACCTGTCAGAATGGCTATCATCAACAAATCAACAAACAACAAGTGCTGGAGAGGATGCAGAGAAAAAGGAACCCTCGTACACTGCTGGTGGGAATGCAGACTGGTGCAGCCACTGTGGAGAACAGTATGGAGTTTCCTCAAAAAATTAAAACTGGAACTGCCATTTGACCCAGTGATCCCACTTCTAGGAACATATCCCAAGAAACCAGAAACACCAATCAGAAAGGATATATGCACCCCTATGTTCATAGCAGCACAATTTACCATTGCTAAGATTTGGAAACAGCCTAAATGCCCATGAGCAGATGAGTGGATTAGAAAACTGTGGTACATCTACACAATGGAATACTATGCTGCTGTAAAAATAGAAGGAATTCTTACCATTTTCAACAGCATGGATGGAATTGAAGTGCATTATGCTAAGTGATGTAAGCTAGTCAGTAAAAGATAAATACCACATGATCTCACTCATTTGTGGAATATAAAAAACATTATAAACTGATGAATAAAAATAGATACAAAGGCAAAGAAGCATAGAACAGACTGTTAAACTATAGATCAATCAAAGGACTTGTTTGCATGCATATTAGCATAATCAATCGACTCAAGACACTGGAGTGGGGGTGAGGGCATGTGCCAGGGGGTAGTGTAGGCTGCGGGGAGGTCAATGGGGGAGAGGGGAAAGGAGATGTATGTACTACTATTTGTAATACTTTAAACAATAAAATAAAATTTAAAAAAAGAAAAGAAAATCAATGAGTGAGATAAGACATTGGAAAAGATAGTATCAGAGACAATTAAGGGCAAATACTGAAAGTTGTAACACCCACTATTTTATACTATCTCTTGTGACCTTTCCTCCTCTACCACCCTTTGGTTGTATACCTGTTGTATATGGGAGGGGAGCATATATAATGGAAGGGGACTTACAAAAACTTTGTGAAAGCCTCTCAAATACGCTTGAAGTGCAGATGTTGACATTTATGTTGTGGGGTTTGCCATGTGCTGATAATATCCTCATAGATTTTTCAGGTCAGTTTTTTTCCCCAGTGATTTCACTTTCATTTATTATCCCAGAATTTTAGATGGCATGGGCATCTTTAGGGGCAATGACTACTGTGATTTAATTGACTCAATTAAGATAATGATGATAAAGTAATCTAAGATCAGAATGTGGGTGGTGAGATAAACACAAACTTCAGAGAGTGCCCACTGAAGAATTATTACTACACTGCTTAGGCTTCTGTGCCCCACCTTGTGACACCCACATTTTGCCTAAAAGGGCCATTGATCACTTCACCTTAAGGGCATAATGTATTCTCTCTAGAATATATGTCCCTTTTGATTCCATCTTTAATTTTGGTCCCTGTATGTTTGTAGTTTACTTGCTTATTCATGTGGCTCATGTGGATATCTTGTATTGCACTAGTTTTCCCCTGCTAATAATTTTTATAAATGAAGTTTAGGGCATTTCCTGAGTCCCCAGAGTGGAAGTTTAATTAGATACCTAATTAGCTGCTGTACAAGTAGCCTGACATGTTAAAAATGTAGACTCTACCATGAGTATAAGGGTTGTCTAAACATAGATATTGCTTTGGACCTTTAAACTTTCTGATTGATCTATAAAGAAATTTTTTGTGTGGCACTAGTTTATCCCCAACAGATGGTTTATTAAGTAAAAATCAGTTTTAAAACAAACATGTCACAATTATTTTATTCTTTGCAGCAGAATTCTTACTGTTGATGAACCCCTAATTGGAATTTAGTTCTGGCAAGGAATAAAAAACAGAGACATACTGTGAGGAAATAGTGCCAAAATTAGTACAGTGAGCAAACAAAGGACAAGAGTAGTTCTACCCTGGGTTTTCTTTAAGCCTGCTCCCTTTCCTTTTAGATGGAGAAGACCATTTGGCCTCAGTGTAATGCCATTTGGGGCCCAGGAGATGGAAACACCAAGAGGCATGATTCAAGTCACTAGTGAGGAAAGATCCAAGATGTCTGGTGAATTCTGCTTTGGGTTTGCTGGAATAAACAATTCCCCAACTCAACTTCCCTTAACTGCCTCTTCCTAATACCCAGAATTACCATTGCTAATGCATCTCCAGGATTCTATGCTGAAATGTCAGTAGTACAAGAGAGGAGTGACATCAGCGGGAACATCAAAATGGCTGAAGATTACTGGACATTTGCTATGTGATGGGTTCTGTGCTAAGTGCTATACATACATTATCTCATTTAATACTGGCAAAACTCTGATGAGATCTATACTATTATTTCCCTGGTCTGCAGATGAGAAAATGAAGGCACACAGTGGTTAAATGACTCACTCATTGTGAGGCAGCTTGACTCCTAACCTCTATGCTACTATCAGACAGATTTGTGTGTGATCATTAGGCCATCAGTGCCCCTTAATACACTGGGCTGGACTCAGTTGTTAGATTAGCAATTACTCACCTCTGTGCCTTATTTAATGGCACATAGCACAGGAGAGTTTTAGAATGGGGTCCAAGTGTGTGTGTGTGTGTGTGTGTGTGTGTGTGTGTGTGTGGTGTGTGTGTGTGTGTAGATGGGTAAATCAAGAGAGTAAGGTTCCACACCTCATCTATTGAAGTGTAATTCTAGCATATCCAAAATAGTTGCAACGAAGGACATGAACAGGAACATTATGAATATCCCTGATATTAGGTTTTATGAATAGTGATTTCTGTTAAAACAGCTTTTCTGGCTCCAAGGCTAAAATCAGTGCAAACTCTATACTGATTGCCTCATTGTTGTCTGTGCTAAAAAAATGTAGTTTGAAAAATCTACCTATGCTTGACTCAGCCACCAGCCCTTGCTGGCGGAAACAATGCAGTCTCAGGTCCTAAGGGATGCTGCAGCAAAAGAACCCCAGGTGGTCTGCAAAATTATCAGCTTCTGAAAGGTAGCCTTTTCTCTGAGCTGGGGGCACAAGGCACAGATGGTTCTGACTCCCCATATGGCATACATTATTGGACTGGGCTGTTCCACTCATTCTCTGGTGTGATATGACACTTAATGCTGTACAATTATTTCCTTACTCAATTTAAAAAAAAAACCTTGCTCTAAATCCTCATCTCTTTCTCCTAAAAGCACCCCCCACCCCAAGGCCAGCCGTGGGCAAACTACGGCCTGCGGGCCGGATCCGGCTGTTCTATCCAGTTCTCTTGCTCTCCCCTCCGCTCCTTTACTTTGAATTTATATTAGTTCACACAAACACTCCATCCATGCTTTTGTTCCGGCCCTCCGGTCCAGTTTAAGAACCCATTGTGGCCCTCGAGTCAAAAAGTTTGCCCACCCCTACCCTAGGCACTGAATGTATTTTCTGCTTTGCTCCTTGCTTGTCCTTTCTCTCTTTTTAAATTAGTGTTATTATTTTTTTAATTGTTGACACTATTACAGATGTCCCCAACACACACCTTTGCTGCTTGTCCTTTCTTTTTGCTTTCTCTAAACCTTTTCCACTCCGACATAGAAATGTAGCAAAAGAAAGAAAGGAGCGTGGTTGCACACACTGGGCCTGGATTCTCATGAGGCAGATCTCTGAGATCTGACCATTCATTTTCTGAGGAAGGCTTTTGGCTATTTCTCTCCTGTCATATTTTTCAGAATTCCACTATCATCAGAGTTCTTGAAGGCAACAGACAAGTAAACAAAAAACAAACAAAAAACTAAGGACACCTATTGATTTTATTTCTAAAGCTCCTGACCTTCTGCTTAGCTTTTCTAAGTATTTACTAGTAATCTCACTGATCTCTGATTGTCCTCATGTGTAGTTGCTCAAATAATCACTTCAAGGGTTTTGTTTTTATTTTTATCACTTTGCTTGCCTGCTCCAGAACCTTCAAGGGTGTGGGATTTGCTGAACTCAAGAAGATTCTCAGGCCCCAAAATCTCCCCTGTGCATCTACCACAGAACTTGAAAGTCCTAAGAATTGAAGGGTGTCTCCTGAAGGCACCAATGAACAATGAAAATTGTTCCTGGGATATATCCTGCATACACTTATGAGCCCCCAGAATTTGCATCAGAATTACTTGGAGAACTTGTTACAATGCATATTCCTGGGCCCTATCCTAAATCAACAGAATTAAAATTGTGCGCTTGCATGTGTGTGGGGGGAAGGCCCCAAAACCTGCATTTAAAAATAAGAACTTGGAACAATTTGAGAACTATTGTTACAAGGTTCTTAAGCAGGGAAGAACTATGATCAGATTTTTCAAAAGAAAGATCTGATGACAATGTGAAGCTTTCATTTTTTTTTTTTTTTTTTAGCTTGGGGCAGAGTAAAGATTCAGATAGGAGAAATAACTTAAAAAGCTACCATAGAGGGGGCAAAATAACCGGTTACATATGGGAAACCAATAGAAGGTTCTGGTTTAAGATGTTAAGAAAGAAATTGGAAGTCTGGGATAAATGGCTATAGTCTCTGAAACTCTACCTCAAATGTCTCCCTTAGAAGTTGCTATACTTTATTTAAAAAATATTTTAAAGGGTTCTTCATTCACCCTGTTCTGTCGCAGGGAAAGAGCTCACTTCTCCCATTTACACCAGAGATCAGAGGTATAATGTCACATCCGTGTGAAGAAGGATAGCACTATTAAAGCTGTGGATCCCAAAAGTGGTTCTCAAAGTGTGATCCTCTGATCACCTGCATCCAAGTCAGCTGAAATGCTGGTTAAAATTCAGTCTCTGCCGAAACTGGTTTGGCTCAGTGGATAGAGCATCGGCCTGCGGGCTGAAAGGTCCCAGGTTCGATTCCGGTAAAGGGCATATACCTTGGTTGCGGGCACATCCCCAGTAGGAGGTGTGCAGGAGGCAGCTGATCGATGTTTCTTCTCTCATCAATGTTTCTAACTCTCTATCCCTCTCCCTTCCTCTCTATAAAAAATCAATAAAATATATTTAAAAAAATAAATAAAATAAAATGCAGTCTCCTGGGTCTCACCTCAGAACTACTGAATCATAATATGAGCCCAGAAATATGCATGATAACCAGCTTTTCAGGTGACACTGATGTATAATAAAGTTTGAAAGGCAGAGTTCTGCAGTATTTTTGTCTTTGCTCTTACTGGGAAATTCTTTGCCTCCATCTATGCCTGTGGAAATCTTGCTCATCCTTATAGTCCCAGCCTTCCCTGATCCACTTGCCCCAACTTCAACAGACTCAAACTCTTCTATTGCTATGGAGGTGGAAAATATGGGGAGACATGACAGCTGGAGTGCAGTGGAGAGTTGAGGAGCTCTGAGATGCAGCAACTTGACTGGAGGTAGTTGGAGAGAACCAGGGTTTGTATGCTAAAAATTTGTGCACTTGAGGTGAGGTTGCAAAAAAAGCAAGAAGCCCAGAGCAAGCCAAAAACAAAATTACCAAGACCAGCTACCTGACTGGGCTAAGCCATGAATTCCATATCCACAGCAATCTTTGTTTGGAGATAAGGATTAGAGGTCATGTCAGGGCAGGGGTCTGGAGTGGAGTGTGAGACCAAATGCCTGCTCACCTGACATCTGCACATGGAGGGAAAATAATGGGTCAGCCTGGATTGTCCTTTCCCTCTATTTTTACCTGTGGGAACTCTGTTCAATCTTTAGCATCACAGTGCCTTGCCCAGGCTGCTTGGGCTGCCCCACTCTGATGGTAACCACTGACCCTTGATGCTCTCTTGCTCCTTCTGTTTGAGGACCATGAGGATGCACTTTCCTGGGCTCTTTTGCTGAAATCCTCAGAGGCCATGGGTTAGAAAATACCAAGGAGTAGTCCATATTCAGTGGAGGCCCAGGATACAGCAAGGTCCAAGGCAAAGTGAGGTCTGGGGACCAGCTGCATTAGCTCAGGCTGCTATAACAAAATTCCAAAGACTGGGTAGCTTAAACATTTATTTTTCTCACAGTTTTGGAGGCTGGAAATCTGAACTCATTGGTTGGGCTCTGGTGAGGATTCTGTTCCTGGCTTGTTCACGTTGTTTTGTCCTCATGTGGCTTTTCCTCTGAGCATGTGATAAGAGAAAGAGATTGATCTCTCCCTCTTCCTCTTTTTATAAGACCAATAATCCTATTGGAGCCCCCACTTATGACCTCATTCAAGTGTAATTACCTCCTAAAAGCCCTTTCTCTAAATACAGTCTCACTGGTGGGTTAGGGCTCCAACATATGAATTTACGGGGTTACAATTCAATCTATAGCACTCAGCATTACCTGTGTGCTTGTTTGAAAGGCCCCACCCCACATCTCCTTAATCAGAATCTCTGCTAGAGTAGAGACAGAGAATCTGCAAGCACTTCAGGCAATTCTGATAAATACTGGTGTTTAAGAACCACTGTTTTAAAAGTTACACTGTATCTAGTTCAAATTATCTCAACATTTTTGAAGCTGGTTTAATTTTCACCACATAGTATCAGTTGCTAGGTAGCCCAGTCCCTATTTTTAATTACTCTTGGCTGAAGTAAGGCTTCCCTTTTTTCATGTGTCCTAAAGCAGTAGTTATCAAATTTGAGAGTGCATGCGAATCAACTGAAGATTTTGTTTTTTAATATATATCCTATATAATAAAAGGCTAATATGCAAATTGTCCCCTTGACCAGGAGTTCGACCAGCAGGCAGGCCGGCCAAGCACCCATGTCCCCTCCCCCTGGCCAGGCTGGCCAGACCCCACCCATACACGAATTCATGCACCAGGCCTCTAAAATATATATATATATATACTGAGTGGCCAGATTATTATGCATTCAGAGATCATAATAATCTGGCCACTCAGTGTATTATATTATTGATTTCAGAGAAGAAAGGAGAGAGAGACAAACATCAATGATGAGAGAGAATCATCAATTGGCTGCCTCCTGCATGCCTCACACCTGCGATCGAGCCTACAACCTGGGCATGTTCCCTGAACAGGAATCAAAGAATTGAATCATGACCTCGTGGTTCATAGGTTGACACTCAGCCACTGAACCATGGCGTCCGGGCATGAAGATCTTGTTAAAATTCAGATTCTGATTTAGTAAGTCTAGGGTGGAGCCTGAAGTTCTGCATTTCTAACAAGCTCCCAGGTAATGCTTTTGCTGCTGGTCTATGGCTCACAACTTTGATTAGCAAGATCCCCAACCATTTTTGCAAGTTTTAAAAGTGTGCCTCTAATTCAGGGATAGCAAATTCAAATGTCATCACTGGCCAGCCCAGTAAGGAAATTTAAATGTGTGAAACTACCAGAGGTGATATGAATAGGACAGTGATAGAATCTGTAGGCATTCAAACACAGAGTTGTAAAACACGCTGGGCTGGCCAAATAGCCTACTGATTCCATTTGAGGCAACTAATTTGCAACTCCTTTGCTATTACAACTATTTTAAGACTAGAGGCCTGGTGCATGGATTCATGCACTGGTGGGGTCCCTTGGCCTGGCCTGTGGGAATTGGGCTGAAACTGGCTCTCCTACATCCCCCGAGGGGTCCTGGATTTCGAGAGTGCAGTTCTCGGGTGATGCACCCTGGAATCAGGCTCCCCCCTCTCTGGTTCTGGGTGCGTCACCCGAGAACCGCAGCTGCCAAGTCACCACAGCTCAGCAGCTCCTGCGTTGAGTGTTTGCCCCCTGGTGGTCAGTGCGTGTCATAGCTACCGGTTGGATTATCTCCCCCTGGGTAGTCATTGTGTGTCATAGATACTGGCCAGTCGGCCGGTCACTTAGGCTTTTATGTACACTGAGTGACCAGATTATTACGATCTCTGAACGCATAATAATCTGGCCACTCAGTATATATATATTAGAGGCCCGGTGCATGAATTCATGCATGGGTGGGGTCCAGCCAGCCTGGCCAGGGGAGGGGACATGGGCGGTTGGCCTCCTGCCTGCTGGTCGAACTCCTGGTCAAGGGGACAATTTGCATAATAGCCTTTTATTATATAGGATATACACTGAGTGGCCAGATTATTATGCGTTCAGAGATCATAATAATCTGGACACTCAGTGTATATACTAGAGGCCCAGTGCACAAAATTTGTGCACTGGGGGGGGGTCCCTCAGCCTGGCCTGCACCCTCTCACAGTCCAGGACCCCTCAGGGGATGTCTGCCTGCTGGCTTAAGCCCATTCCCCATGGGGAAATCCCTCTCGCAGTCCGGGACCCCTCACTCCTTACTGCCCGCCTGCTCACTGCTCCTTACCACTCAGCTCACTGCTCCTTAGTGCTGCCATGGAGGCGGGAGAGGCTCCCGCCACTGTCACTGCGTTCACCAGCCATGAGCCCTATCTTTCTGTGTAGTTGTCTGTGGGCCAACTACTCCCTTCCTTCTCACTTAGGGTGAGCAGCATGTGAGGGCAGAGTGCACTGTCGTGGAACGCAGAGGGCTGCCCAGAGCTGAGTGGAGTGGCCGGGCCCATGGGGTGAGAGGTGGACACAGAGGATGCTATCTCACCCAATTGTGGGGCAGGCTGGCTGGCCTTCATCTGCCTGACCCCACCCAGGGAGGGACCGAGCAGGGTGTCTGCCTACATTGGGGCAATCCTCTCAAGATACAATATTCAAGTTGCACCCATGTGACGACAGTGCCCCTCAGAGGGAGGAAGCTGATAGATGGGGAGCAGGGAATTCTGAAAACCAAAGCGATGACCGAAATGCTAAGCCTTTCCTTCACCTGTCTGACACCCCTCTTCAGGCGGCCTGCAGGCCGGGTGTCTGCTGGACCTTTACCACTTGATGTCCTGGCAGGCTGCCCTGGGCCCTGCTAGGTGGTGTGCAGGGCTGCCTGGGCCCAGGGCGAGTCGCCCCCCCCACCCCAGCCACTCTCGGTACAGCTCCTGCACATGGGCGCTGGTCTCCGGGGGCGACACTGGGATGGCAGCGTAGATGCCTTCCATCTGCCGCAGCAGTGCCCTGTCTGCACACTCGTCGTCCACCTGGGCCTAGCACCTGCCGCTTCGGCATCCCCGGCACAGGCCAGGACCTCCACGAAGTGGCAGGTGAACTTGCCCCTCTACAGCTTCAGGACCACTTCTGGATGTTCCGAAAGCTGTAAGCAGCCTCAAAGCATAGCAGAACTGCCCTGACCAGTTTGGCTTAATGGATAGAGTGTCAGCCAGCCTGTGGACTGAAGGGTCCCAGGTTCAATTCCAGTCAAGGGCATGTACCTTGGTTGTGGGTACTATCCCCGTTGGGGGGCATGCAGGAGGCAGCTGATCAATGTTTCTCTCTCATCGATGTTTCTAACTCTCTATTCCTCTCCCTTCCTCTCTGTAAAAACTCAATAAAAATATTTTTAAAAAGCATAACAGAACCTCCTGGAAGTCTTTTTTCCTCAGGGTGCGATAGGTGAGCACTCCCACATCCTCATTGAACAGCTCCTTGGCCATGCGCCTGAAGATGTGTGCCAGGTACCCATCTGGGATGGCACTGTCTTGGAGCCTCACCTCCTTCTTCTTCATGTCTCCAAACAGAGTGTCCACGGTGGCATCATTCAAGGCGAGGTAACTTTGCTCCGTTATCTGGACAATTTCACCGGAGGTTAACATGCAGTCAGCACCCTGGGAACTATGTAAAGCTGTGGGAACATCTTCTCAAAGGGCCTCCAGTTTCTTGTCATAACACGGGGCCACAGTGATGTGGAAAATCTTGTCTGGGGAAAGGTTCTGCCATCTGGCAAAGTAATCCTTCACCAGAGAGCCCATGATCTGCTAGGGAGACTTGGCCATGCAGAGGTTGGGTTGATGGGGTGACCCAGCACACGCACTGCATATCAGACCCAGCCAGGGCAGGCAGAGGTCAGCATGGGTAGCCGGGGCTCTTCCTCATGGTGCTGGCAGTACTGATGCACAAATTCCTTCTGACTCTCCAGGATGCTGAAGTCCGCAGCTATCTTCATGTTAAAGACAATGCACCCCAAGGCTTTTGAGAAAGCTGCCAAGCCTGGATGCATCAGTGACACTGAGGCTGAATTTAGCAGCAAAATACGGCAGAGAGTAAGGACACACGGACACTGCAAGCACCTTGTGCTGTGAGGTATCACATTTCTTATTAAGGTTCAGAACACGGAAGAAGTCCTTGGTGTTCTGTTGAGAAACTTGGACTCCTTCCTCTGCGGTCACACAACTGTCACATGCCAGGCAGTCACTCAGAAATATCTTGGCATTGGCCAACTTATGGAATTCTCCCTTCTCTCTGTTCTCCTGAGCTGGACTCCGGACGTTGACTGCGGCATTCTCTTGGTCATTGGTTTTTGTTTTTTTACTACATTCCTTCTATATGCAGTGATCACACTTCATCTGGAGTGGGGGCCGGCTCGAGTGACCTGGAGGAAGCATAGGGAGAGAAGTCAGTCACCGCTGGTCACCCCTGGTGCTGCTGGCAGTATCCTTTCCTCCTTGTGGAGCATCTAGGGAAGGGAAGCGGCCACAGTGCCCGAGGCCGAGTTCCAGGAGGCCTGCAGTGCTGTCGGGATTGTGCTGGAGACACTGGTCTGTTGGTGCCTGGCCTGTCCTCTGGAGATTGTACCTGCAGGACTACTAAGGAAGCCAGTCCCCTGTTCCACCCCGCCTCCACCACCGATTGATTGGAGTCTGAAGGCCAGGAGGAGGGACCAAGAGGCCTGCCTTCCAGCTGCTCGCCATTCCCCATGCCACTCACTCCAGTTCCCTGTTAACCATTTCCTGATCAATGGGAGCCTGCAGGTGGGGAAGGGACCAAGTGGTCTGCCTTCTGCCTGCTCACCAGTGACTGCTGCCACGGATTCATTGGAGCCTGAGGGACCCAGTTCCCCCATTAGCCATCCCCTGATCAATGGATCCTGAGGGCCGGGGGATGGACCAGTCATCTGTTAGGTCCTTACGGATCCCAGGTTTTTATATATTAGGATTTGTCAATAAGTATTTATTTTCCCATGTAGCCACTTTATGGGTTTTCAGATTTCAACCTCAATTCCTTTCACTCTTACTCTCCTCACTCTTAATTGACACCGCTTGAGTTGCTTTGTAAACATTTTTAAGGGTTGCTATTATTTCAGAAAGTGTGTCCTATATAAGCAGCCAGGTTATAAATCTTCAATAGCAGGAACTGGGCCTTATTTCTTTCGTCTCCCCTCAATAATGTTTAGTTCAGTGTTCAACTTACAGTGGGCACTTGGTCACTGATGACTAATTGATTCACTGTCAGGACCAAGACAGTACTTCAGAAAATAAGTGAGTTCACTAGAATGGCTGAGATTTGGAGATAAGGACCACATCTTATGTGATCAGCATACAGTTCCTCCTTGCTGGAAGATAGCAAGTCAGGACTTTTTTTTTTTAAGAACCATTGGATTTTTTCCAATATTAGAACACAGACCAGGCTTGTTCAACTGCTATTGTTTTGAATTTAGCAGGATGTGTTGTGTTTGCAGCTTCTGGACTTAACTGGATCGGCTATTTTTGGTGCTCTTCATTAAATGGATTATTGATATGTAAATACTCAAGTTGCTATGAAAAATTGTCCTAATTTTCTTGTGAACTTTCTTCCTGCAGCTTGTGGAAAGGCATTATGTTACTTCCCCACATTCAAGAATATTTTAAGTACGTGCAGCTAAATTGTGCTAAACCAGTTGTCAAAACTTGGGAGTGCACCATAAAAGAAAATTGATAGATATAAAATCAACCCATTTGCATGGTCTCTGTTTTATTTATATGCATGCAAATGTATCTTTACCTGGCATAGATATACACACATACATTGTGTTGTGGCTAAAGATTCAACTGGAGTTAATTACCATACAAAGAGAAGAACTATTCCCAAATTAATTCAGAACCTGACTGTCATACTATTGTAAAACAAAGTCATTTTTTTTTAGCTTAAAGAGGAACTCTTTCCCTCATTTAAAATTGTGATTCTAGCCCTAACCGGTTTGGCTCAGTGGATAAAGCATCGGCCTGCGGACTGAAGGGTCCCAGGTTCGATTCTGGTCAAGGGCATGTACCTGGGTTGCGGGCACATCCCCAGTAGGGGGAGTGCAGGAGGCAGCTGATTGATGTCTCTCTCTCATTGATGTTTCTAACTTTCTATCCCTCTCTCTTCCTCTCTGTAAAAAAATCAATAAAATATAATAAAATTGTGATTCTATAGAATGTTAGCTGACTTCTGCTAGAAAAGAGACTTCTGTTCAAATACACAAAAGGTTGTAGATGACTAGTCAACCAGATAACTGTAAACATGAACTGAATTGAATACTTTTTTCTTATGATTTCCAACTTTTTTATTTCTTCAACAACTATTGGTCAGAAAGCCTTCTATGTGTTAGACATAGTACTGGGCACAGGGTGGACACGGGGTTATACTAGTGAACAAGAAATCCATGGTCCTTGCTTTTGTAAAATTTTCATTAATTCCATGTTCTGTTATTAGTGTGTGTATATGTGTCTTAGTCCTTTGGGACTACTATAACAAATATATCATAGACTCAGTGACTTAAACAAGAAATGTTTCTCACAGTTCTGGAGGCTCAGAAGTCCAAGTACAGGCAGATTCAATATCTGATGAGACCTTTTTCCTGTTTCATAGATGGCCATTTTCTTGCTGTAACTTTACATGGTGGAAGGGATGTGGGAACATTCTGGGGTTTCTTTTATAAGTACTAGTGTCCCAGTGCACGGATTTGTGCACATTAAAAGGAAATTAATTAGAAGAAATATTTTAATATCACTATTCGTGTCTTGCTAATGTACAGAAAATAGGATTCTACTGAGTCTCCTATCTACCTACTCCAGGACTTCTGTGAGAATCAAATGAGATGAGACATTAGAAAACACAAACATTTGGTTAAACTGTAAAATGTTTGCATCTGGTTATAAAGCAAGTCGAGTTCCTGGACTGAAGAAACTCCAAGGAGGCTAGTCGCTAGGAAGGGGAAGCTGGACATAGCTATGTGACGTCATTACCCAGTGCCCATAGCCACCGTTTCCGGGCTGGGCTGTGGGCCACGGGCTGCATTTTGCACCTTGGGGTTTTGGCAGCGTTGGCTACAATTTGGTGGGGTGTTGCTCCAGGGTGGTGGTGGGGCCTGTGTCCCACTTAGGGGAAGTCGAGTGTTGGTTTGTCGGCACCAGGTCCCTGTTGCCGTTTATTTTTAAATGGCCAGTGTGCATCAGGGCAGCTCCAGCATTGAGCGTCTGCCCCCTGATGGTGAGTGTGCATCATAGCTACCAGTCAGACAGACACTTAGCCTTTTATAAATATAGATTAACTCCATTCATTATGGTTCCACCCTCATGACCTAATCACATCTCAAATGCCCCATCACCTTGTGGGTTCGGTTTCTTTATAATAATTTTTGGGAGATACACACATTCAGTGTATAGCAATGTATATTTGTATATATAATAACTAGAGGCCTGGTGCATGAAATTCGTGGATTGGGGGGGGTGTGTCCCTCAGCCCAGCCTGCACCCTCTCCAATCTGGGACCACTCAAGGGATGTCCGACTGCCTGTTTAGGCCTGATCTTGGGATTGGGCCTAAATGGGTAGTCAGACATCCCTCTCACAATCCAGGACTGCTGGCTCCCAACCGCTCACCTGCCTGCCTGCCTGATTGCCCCTAACTTCTTCTTCCTGACAGCCAGATAACCCCCTAACCACTCCCCTGCCAGCCTGATTGATGCCTAACTGCCCTCCTCTGCCAGCCTGGTCACCCCCAACTTCCCTCCCCTGCAGGCCTGGTGCCCCCCAACTGTCCTGCCCTGCAGAATTGGTCCCCCCCAACTGCCCTCCCCTGAAGGCCTGGTCACCCCCAACTGTCTTCTTCTGTTGGCCCGGTCACCCCTAACTGTCCTCCTCTGCAGGCCTGATCACTCCCAACTACTCTCCTCTGCTGGCCCAGTCACCCCTAACTGTCCTTCCTTGCAGGCCTGATCACCCCCAACTACCCTCCTAATCCGGTCACCCTTAACTGCCCTCCCCTGCCAAACTTCACCCCCAACTGCCGTCCCCTGCAGGCTTAGTCCCCCCCCCAACTGCCCTCCCCTTTAGGCCTGATCACCCCCAACTGTCCTCCCTTGTAGGCCTGGTTGCCCCCAACTGCCCTCCTCTGCTGGCCAGGTCACCCCTAACTACCCTTCCCTGCTGGCCTGATCATCCACACTGCCCTTTCTTGCAGGCCTGGTCACCCCCAACTGTCCTCCTCTGCCGGCCCGGTCACCCCTAACTGCCCTGCTTTGCAGGCCTGATTTCCCCCAACTGCCCTCCCTTGCAGGCCTGGTTCCTGCCAACTGCCCTCCCCTGCTGGCCATCTTGTGGCATCCATCTTCTGTCCACATGGGGGCAGCCATCTTTAACCACATGGGGGCAGCCATCTTGTGTGTTGGAGTGATGGTCAATTTGCATATTACTCTTTTATTAGATAGGATTATAACAACCTTAGATATTTTCTTTATATAATCAAAGAATCATACAGTGGGAAGATGCCTTCCAATGCCATTTTACTTATTCTTTTATTCTTCAAGTAGCTGGAAGAAGTTGGATATGTGTTGAAGCCACATTGCATGTTGAGCCCCATTCATAGTTCCTGGGCACTCACTATTTCTGTGCACACCCATCTGACAACTTTGAACTGCAAATACCAAGCCCTTGTCAGTTCACTTTTTCTGGTATGTGGAGCTTGCAGGACCTATTCTGAGGAGTTAACACAACTCTCCCAATCAGTGAAGCATCCCTCAACCAAGAACTGATGGGAATTGGTGAATTAATACCCCAGTTTCCTCCACCTCTATTAGAATAACTCTGAGGTATGTTACAAAGGTTCCTAGTGGGACTGAATCCCAATTACCCACAATGGTGACCTGCTCAGTAGTCACTCTACATTGGTTCCTTCTGTTCTCTATTTTCCTAGTAGTCCTAGTAGCACTTCATATGATCACCCCCCCCCCCACCTCAAATACACTACTTGTTTCACATTCTTGTCTCAGGGTCAGCTTCTGGAAGAACCCAACCTATGTTTCAGCACTTAGTTATCCAATGATACATGATGGAATTGTATATTCAAGGGAAAATTTATTTTGAAAATCATATACAATGTAAAATTCATGGCTATCATTTATAGACAAATATTACTTAGTACATTGCTTATTTTTGTCAAACATTTAGATGCACACGATCAGTTAAGTGTATTTGGGGAAGGCTTTGTCTTTAAGAAAAAGTACAATTATTTTGAAATTTGGATAAAAGAACCCACTTTTGGTTGAGTAATTTCACAGTTTTGTGTACAGCAATTTTCAGAAAGCCACTTGGTACCTTTTAAGATTCTGAAACCTTGTTTTAGGATCTGGCTACCTCTTTTAATGTCTTCCCACCCCTTTATCCCATAACCCAGGGGTTCCTGGGATAGAGTGTTGGGCTGGGTAGTTACGACTTGACTCAAAGCTCCTCCTTTTTTGTTTGTTTCATTTTTTTTTGTCTTTTTTATATGTAATTTTTTTATTGATTTCAGAGAGAAAGGGAGAGGGAGAGAGAGAGGAATATCAATGATGAGAGAAAATCATTGATTGACTGCCTCCTGCATGCCAACCTACTGGGGACCGAGTTGGCAACCCAGGCATGTGCCCTTAACAGGAATCAAACCTGGGACCCTTCAGTTCTCAGGCCAACACTCTATCCATTGATCCAAACTGACTAGGGCTCAGTTGTCTTTTGTTGCAGTTTTCTCTCACCCACAGCCTATGTCTGTTTTCCTCTGTCTTGAATGGAATCTGACCCCAAGTTTTATAGACATGGTGTCTAGTATTTCCCTTTGCAGTCTCATAAACCCACTGCATGTATTTCCCTTTATTGGTGGTGAGGAAGCAATCTGATTTTTATCAGACTTAGAGTATTCCAGTCTATGAATAATAAAACATGGGAAATGAAAACAGACAGGCAACAAAACTGTTGGGCTCATGGACAGGACTGAAGACTTACAACATGAAATTTTTATACTTGTACATTTTATGAATGTATACTAGGATTTATTTACCTCTCTCATTTTAACTTTATTCTTCCCTCAATTCCCTGCAACTGGTAAGATCCTTTCATTTGTGCACTTGAGGGTGGCCATTCGCAGGGCAGAAAGCATAGCAGAAGCTCCCTGATTAGAAAGGAGAACTTGACTTCGGTTACTTAGGCTGTTGTGCTGTTAGCACTCCATGTTGCCTGCCCTAATTGCTTGTTTGGACACTTGAACTCTTGCCCTTTACTATAAATGTCTTGGTTCAGGATGTTTGCTTAGACTTTAGACTTTGGACTTTGGAACCCTGTCTTGTCTTTATTTTCTTTATCCAATGTCCCTGCTTAACACACTACCTGTTATGAATTGTTGCACATAGCATTGAATGGGTACTTCTTAAGTATGGATATATTCCCTGACTCCTCCTTGCATGATCTTGTTAAGGCGTTTAAGACCTGAGCCCTTAATTTCTGACTCCAAACTTTATCCTGAACTCATACTTCTGGGTAATTTCCCAGGGTAGACAAGCTCTTCTTCCGGCAAGCTCTTCACCCCCAATCCCACTTCAGTTCCTTGGAGTTCTAGTTCCTTATTTTGCACTACCACTTGCTGATTTGCTGTATTGCTGACAGTCCAATAATGTTAATGTCAGTAGAATATTTACAGTAAGGGAACAAGTTAACAAATATGAGCTATACAATCCTGTTTATACTTTTATTTTGAAGAATAATTATGTCTTTGCATAAGTAAAACCCTATGCATTGAGTGCAGATGTCAGAGCAAGAAAGTGTTGTCTAAGACTGGGTTCCTGCTGTGAAGTGCAAGATGCATAAAGTTCTAGCATATGTGCAGAAATTTAAACCCATCATTTACTGACAGGTAATAATTACTTTAATGAAGTCAGGAAACTATTTCAAACAAGCAATTATAGTTAACAATAAAACTGTAAATAGGACCCTAATTAATGAATTTTGAAACTGTATTCCCCTCCTCTGAGAATGCTGTGAGCAATAAAAAGAATGAGAATAACATATTATTGAATATGTATGTCATGTTGGGCACTGTGCCAGGGTCTTTACATATATTGTCTTTCTTACTCATAACAACTCTGTGAGGTAAATACTAGTATTATTCCCATTTTGTAGATAGAACTAAGGCTCAAAGGTAAAAAAAAAAATTGTCCAAAGTTTCACAGGTTAGTAAATGAGAGACCTGTGATTTAAACATTGATTAGTTTGACTCTAGAACCCAAGTTCTTAACCATGACACCTAGACTGTATAGTATATATAGCACAAATGTAAAACCCACTTTCCAGTTGTGTTAATCAGTATATGTTAATAGGAAATATATGGGACATTCAGATTAGGATAATTTGAAGAGGGTCTATTTATAAATGGACTATTTATGGAGGTGTGGGTATAAAGTATCCATAAAGAGTAGCATAGTAACAACAAAAGGAGCTGTTATTATCTTTAAGTTGAAGGGGCAAGAAGAAGGAGCTGTTCCAGGCATCCAGAAGGGGAGACTTGTGTAAAGGAGGCTGATATGAGGGTCCAGTTATCTTTGTTTAGAGGCACAATCAGACCAAGTCAACCTAGCAAAAAAGTAAGCTAGGGGAATAAATAACCTCACCTCATAACCCTCCCTCCATCCAGTCTCCTTTCCAGGCTCCCCATTGTCCAAACCTAAGGAAGATAGTAGTCATATGTCTCATACTTTAGAAAGGATATCCAGATCACTGAGCCTTTTAAAAATACCATCAATGTGGCCCCTGAACTTTTGCAGAATTTATCTTCTACCCTCTGAGACACACACACACACACACACACACACACACACACATATCTTATGGTGGCATATAGGATTCTTGCTACTTTCAGCTCATTAGCCATATGTTATCATATAATGGAACAGCATGATATTAAGGGGTCTCTGGACTATGTTATGATGGAGAACAGGAGAACTGACATCAACCTGGGGTGTGATAGTGAAGATATAGTATTGTTTCTACCATGTATTTAAACTGCTTGTAAGTTTCCTTGCTGACTGAGATGGAAAGGAAAGAATTTTCCAGGAAAATACCTATATATCAGGTGCCAGGGAATATTTTGATTTTATCTAATAAAGTTACCATATCTGGAACCACATTTGTAATTGGCATCATCATATGATTAAGTTTAGGATATTAACTATCATGCACCAATATACACCTGAGCTTTTACAATTGTCTAAATCCCATTCTTCACTTGAAGCTCAGTTCCTGTGTTATATTTTTCAAGACTTCCTATACTCAGTCCTCAGTGAGTTCTTCTTTTGCATTCTAGTAGCCCTTACTATCTATGAGTAGACATAGTAAAACTAGTACCTATTTCTTAGAGCTCTTAAAAATAGTATTTTTCTCATAGGTTTGCTGTGAGGCTTTATTTAACCTAATATATGTGAAACTTTTAGAATAATGACTGGTACATAGTAAGCTCTCAATAGATTTTAGCTGCTATTGAAATTATTAATTATTATTATTATTGGCAATTAGCATAGCACTTTGTATTTACTTTGTTTATATCTTACCTAATAATAAACAAACATGTAAATTGACCATACCTCCGCTATGCCCACAGCCAATCAGAGTGAGTATGCAAATTAGAAGGCCAAAGATGGCGGCTGCCCAGCTGCTCCAGGTGTGGAGTGGCCAGGCGGGGCAGGACACCTGCTATGAGAGGGAGGGTGGGGCGAAGGGATCTACAGGAGCGGAGTGCCGCAGCGAAGACAAGACTGCAGACTCCGGAGTCTGCAGCAAAGATGAAGATGGCAGACTCTGGCCTGCGTCTGCAGCAAAGACGAAGAAAGCAGACTCTGGCCAGAGCAAAGGCCTGGGTCCTGGGTGCTGGAGGAAAACTGGTGCTGGAAGCCAAGGGAAGGAAGGCCTATTGCATGAATCTCTTTGTGCAACGGGCCTCTAGTATGGAATATTTCCCTAATTAAATTAGACTACCATCCCTATGAGTGAAAGATATAAATTCTTTATCAATTGTTTTATTCTGTACAGAGCCTGGCAGAGAGTAGGCTTGAATAAATGCTTACTGGGTGTTAGATGATATGATTATGGTGATGATGATGCCTGCCACTCTATTCTCTGATGCTTTTGGAAAGTGGCTGCAGTATATTTAAATTTATAAAATTATTGATTGAATTATAAAACTGATAAACAACTCACAAATAATTTAGTTCCACATCATCAACTTTTCGATGGTAAAACTGAGGTTCAAGGGAGAGGAAAGGACTTGCCCAAAGCCAGAGTTGTCATATAGTGACAGAGACAGAGCTAGAACTCAGAATGTATTCTAGATCAGTGAAATGAATAAATATTTATTGAGAGTCTACTATGTGTCAAGTATTATGCCATTTGTTTGGGGCATATCTATTATCAGGACAAAGTCCCATCCTTTCATTCCATTTACTTTTTAATGGTGGGAAAAGACATAAATAAACATATAGGCAAACAAACAAAAATAAACTGATAATTGCTATGACAGAAATAAAAGAGGGTGATATGAAAGACTAACAGTGAAGAAGTAGGTAACTTATGTCTTCTGAGGTGATAGCTAAGCTGAGTCCTCCATGATCAGAAGGAGAGAAGGAGAAAGGGAGGAAGGGAGGGAGGGAGGAAGAAAGGAAGGGAGAGAGAAAGAGATTATAAGGAGTTGGCTGACATGACTGTGGAGGCTGAGAAGTCCCAAGATCTGTAGTTGGCTAGCTGGAGACTCAGGAGAGCTGATGGTATATGCGGGCAGGCTGAAGACCCAAGAATAGCCAATATTTAAGTTCAAGTCCAAAGGCAGGAAAAGACAAATATCCGAGCTCAAGGGTTCAGGCAGGAGAAGTTAACCCTTCTCAGCAGGAGGGTAAGCCTTTTTGTTCTATTTGGGCCTTCAGCTGATTAGATGAGGCTCTCCATATTAGGGAGGGAAATCTGCTTTACTCAGCCTACCAATTCAAATGTTAATCTCATCCAGATGCATCCTCATAGACACTCTCAGAAATAATGACTAAATATATGGTACTGTGTCCCATCCAAGTTTATGTATAAAATTAACCATCACAGGGGCTATCTTTATTAGTTAAATCTCCATTTATCCCCATGTGCTATTGTTAAATTATATCCTTACCTTGAAGGGGAAACATACTTATAGCACTGAGGTGACAGTATTCTTGAAACTTTCTCGATCTGCTAGTAGCATGTGCCAAGCCACACTTTATGTCTTGGGCTATTATACTCTATACCAGGGGTGGGCAAACTTTTTGACTCGAGGGCCACAATGGGTTCTTAAACTGGACCGGAGGGCCGGAACAAAAGCATGGATGGAGTGTTTGTGTGAACTAATATAAATTCAAAGTAAAGGAGCAGAGGGGAGAGCAAGAGAACCCTCCGCTCTTTCGGTTCCGCGGGCCGGATAGAACAGCCGAATGGGCCGGATCCGGCCCGTGGGCTGTAGTTTGCCCACAGCTACTCTATACTCTTAAGTACTTTTAGAGATATAGGTTTTTGAACCTTCTTTTATATCAACCAACTTTTCTTGTTAAAGCAATCCTGGTCTTAAAAACTTAGTGCATAGCTGACAAATGTAAGCACATTCGGTACATTTTTGAAATAAAATAGAGCAACTGGCTCTAAAAGGAAAGTATTTTAGAAACTCAATTTCCTCATTATATCTGATCAAAGGGAGGCATACCTCAAGCTGCTTGCTTGCTTGCCCTGATCAATGAGGATTTCTGCTTTTTAAGGAAGCAAAATTTCTAATTATGTTTATTTTCTTTGGTGATATTTTGTTAAAGTTGGATGAGTTTGAAGGCTAAACTATTTGGGGTCATGTGTCCTTTTAATTTCTCCCCCCTAAATCCTTTTATTAACTCTGGCTCTGAATCTGTTGTGGTTTCTATAACATGTGCAAGCAAGAGAAAAGAGAAAGTTACTAGGGAAAGGTTAGTCTTGTTGGGGATTTGGAGGCATCTGCACAGAACTGCTCTATTCAGTCTCCTCTGAAGTCTGGCAGGTGGGGAGGGGTGCTATTGTTGCCAGGGCACAGTCAGAGCCCCAGAGCTGTAAGGACAACAGGAGGCAGCAGGGTTAATACTAGAGAAGATAATTAGTCTCAGCCTGCTATCTTCCACTCTCACAATCCCCTGTAGCCTGCTTCCTGTATACAAAATGGATCCTCTGGAGTGTGCAGGTGGCTGGGGATAGAGGAAGAGAGGTCTCATACAATGCGTTCGGCCCTAGCTGGCATAGAGGAGAGCTCAGTGGAGGTTTCACTAAAAATCAAGGAAGGAGAGAGAAAATGTTTGCAGAATGACAAGTAGTGGAGCTGTGTCAGGGAAGTCAAAGGCAGAACAAAGAGGATATCCTGAACTCCCTGAAATGCTCTGGACCAGGGGTAGGCAAACTTTTTGACTCGAGGGCCACAATGGGTTCTTAAACTGGACTGGAGGGCCGGAACAAAAGCATGGATGGAGTGTTTGTGTGAACTAATATAAATTCAAAGTAAAGGAGCAGAGGGAAGAGCAAGAGAACCCTCCGCTCTTTCGGCTCCGCGGGCCGGATAGAACAGCCGAACGGGCCGGATCTGGCCCGTGGGCCGTAGTTTGCCCACGGCTGCTCTGGACACATCTCATTGGACACAACCTTACTCTGCTGCCCCCTAAATGTGTGTGCCTACCTGTTGCTCTTGTGGCCTCAATTTATTTATTTTATTTTATTTTTTTAAATATATTTTATTGATATTTCACAGAGAGGAAGGGAGAGGGATAGAGAGCCAGAAACATCGATGAGAGAGAAACATCGATCAGCTGCCTCCTGCACACCTCCCACTGGGGATGTGCCCGCAACCAAGGTACATGCCCTTGACCGGAATCGAACCTGGGACCTTTCAGTCCGCAGGCCGACGCTCTATCCACTGAGCCAAACCTGTTTCGGCTTGTGGCCTCAATTTAAAGGCAGTTGGTTGTTATACACTGGAAGCCCATGAATCCTGGGGAGAAGGGGATAGTGCTAGGGGGGTCTGCAAGGGGATCTTACATTGCAGAGTTGTTTGAATAACAAAAAGCAAAGAAAACAATAGGAGACAAATCATAAGGAATGGAACAGAGCAGAGGCGCCCTACAACATTGGGAAGGGGGTGCAGAAAGCACCATATGAAGCAACTGTGGTTTCTCTAAAAAGGAACTTTTGTTTTATTTTTCATCTCTCAAAAGATGTCAACTTGAGAAAACCTTACAGCTTCTGTGGGCTGCTTGCTCTCAAAGGAAAATTAATTATTTAGGAGTGTGATGGATAGTTCATCAAACCTTCCTCCAACAGGGTTGCTGCTTAGGCTCAGAGTAATTGGCCAAGAGCAGAGAGGGGGGGCGGTGCAGGCCCTTTCCTCAATTATTCTGTCTTCTCCCACCTCCCCAGGAGGCCAAAAGTGGAAGATTGAGGATGATTGCCTGGGGTGGGGGACCTTTCGTCCCAAATGGAAAGAATAGACAGGCCAAAACAGAGGTCATGTCTAGGAGGTGCCTGCAGGAAGAGCCAGTGCTTTTCAGCAGAGCAAGCCCTCTTCCAAAGGGAGTACTCTTACCCCGGGGCTTCTAAGAAGCCTCAGATTTTCCCCTGAATCCAAATTTCCCATTCGGTGGATAGCAGTGCTCACAGGCCACTTCAGCCTCAGCTTTTCCTTATTCCCAAATCTTGGGGGCTTTTAGAGTCTATAGGTTGAGGTTTGCCTAACAAAAAGGGAAGTGAGTGCAGCATCCAGCCACAAAGCAATGTGTCCAAGCCTACCTCTGAACAGCCCTAGTTTTACTCCCATCTTCCCTTCCCCCCCATTTCCTTTCTCTCACACCTAACACCAACCTACACACACCCACACAGCCACACACTTAATGGAAATGGGTGAAAGGGATGGGCCCAAACTTATGAAAACAGATTTCAGACAGAAGAAACTGCATCTTTTTAAGAGCAAAGAGATAATCAGTGTTTATAAAATCACTGACAGGATTGAAGGAAGACAGACAAGAACTGTAGCTAACTTCAGGCTGATCAGTGGATGAGGTGAGAGGCAATATAACACAATGCTTTTCTTTAGTCTGTCAAATATGGGTTCAAGTCAGTACTCCTAACATGATTGACCTTGGACCTTTCATATAACCTCTCTGAGCCTCAGTTTCCCTAGCTATAAATTGGTGATGATAATACTTCTCTCACAAGAATATTGTGAGGATTAAATGAGCTTTTATAAAGTGCTTGACCTATAGTAAGCATTCGATAAATGTTAGCTTTTCCTGTTGTTGTTTATATTAATACTGGTGGCTCGATGCATGGATTTGTGCACATTGAAAGAAAATTAATTAGAAGAAATATTTTAATGTCACTGTTCACCCTTTCTAAGTGTCAACCAAATTCACGATCGACAATGACAGATCAAAATACACATGCGATTGGCGCCAGGAGAGCTTTATATGTATCACTCATGCGCAAGTCAATGTTTATTTTTAAATTGCCAGTGCACGTCATATGTACTGGCTGGCCGGTTGGCCGATTGGATGGACATATGGTCAGTCACTTAGCTTTTTATATATGTAGATTATACCCCTACATTTGTCATAGATCACATGGGGAACTGGGCAGAAGAATTTTAATAGCTCTGGGAAAATCCAGTCCTTACTATTGGAGAAAAACATTCATGTTTTCATGTTATACATTCTATCTCTTCTAGGCACTTGGTGTTTTTTGGTTTTTTTTTTTTTTCATCAAACTGCTGTTGCCACTCTAATGCACTCTTGCTGCTTGTTCTCTCTCTCTTCTCTCTCTCTCTCTCTCTCTCTCTCTCTCTCTCTCTCTCTCTCTCTCTCTGTGTCTCTTTCTCTTCCGTTCACTTCCTTCTACTCAGTTTGGCTTTGTTGTTCTGTTTCTGTTTCCATGAGGTATGACATTAGATTGTTTATTTGAGATTTTTCTTGTTCTTGAGATAGGCTTGTAATGCTATGACCTTCCCTCTTAAGGCTGCCTTCTCTTTGTTCCATAGATTTGGGGGTTTTGTGTGTTCATTTTCAAGGTAACTTGATTTATTCCTTGATCTCATTGTTGACACATTCATTGTTTAGTAACATGTTATTAAGCCTCCATGTGATTGAGTGTCCTTCAGTTTTTTTCTTGTAATTGATTTCTAGTTTCATAATATTGTGGTCAGAGAAGATGCTTGATATGATTTCAGTCTTCTTGAGTTTATTAAGACTTGTTTTGTGTCCTAACATGTGGTCTATTGTAGAGAATGTTCCAGCTACACTTGGAAAGAATGTATATTCTGCTGCTTTGGGATGAAATGTTCTGTTAATATCAATTAAATCCATCTGGTCCAGTGTGTCATTTAAGGTCACTGTTTTCTTGTTGATTTTTTGTCTGGAAGATCTATCCATTGATGTCAATGGGGTGTTAAATTCCCTACTATGACTGTATTACTGTTGATCTCTTCCTTAAAGTCCCTGCTGATTTTCACTGTAGATGCTGTATAGGCTCCTCTTCCTGCCTCTGGCACTCTGGGTTGGGGATCCAAGTGTGGGGTTGAGACCCCACATTCCTCAGGAGGGCCTTTGCAGCTGAGATATCCCTCTAGTTTCTCAGCCACTGCACGTAAGGTCAGGGGCAAGCCCTCTCCATGTCTCCACCCTCCGTACCAGTCTGTGGCTTCTTTGGTAAATCCTTGGTTATAAGACTTCTGTTCAGCTGTCCTTAAGTTGATTATTCAAGTTTATTTTCTATAATGTAGCTGTAAATCCAGTTTGGCACTATGAGGAGGTGAGCGTAGCTTCTACCTACTCTACAACCATCTTCCTGATCCAGTGGTTTTAAATGCAAATGCCCATAAGTGAAGCTGATGGATGGGAGGTAGTAGGAATTGGTAGACACTTTGGGGAAGTTGAGCAAATATTCTCCATCTATAATCATTAAAAAAATTAAACACTGTGTAGATCAAACAAAATATATTAGTATGCTAATTTACCATACAGCTTACAGAATCTTGGTCTGATTCAACCCTCAAATTTATCAACAAGGAAACTAAGGCCTGAGAATTGCAAAGTGACTTGTCAAAAGGTGCCCAGCTAGTAAATGGCAGAAAAAGACTTGACTTTTAAGCTTTTTGAATGTGAGCACTTCATGTCCACTGCTTTGTGTCATTCCATTATGCGGCCTCCTTAGGTTGAATCTTATAAATTAGAGAAAATAATACCCATATGAAACCAGTGAAGGAAACTTATAAATCATCATAATGCCCAGTGCTGATAGTGTTGTGGGGAGAGGACTGAACCATTGACAGAGGAGAAAGTATGAAAAAGTGGCCTAGGGAAAAAAAGATGGCAAACAGGAAGACGGTAAGGAGGGAGAGTGTGTGAGAGTGAGAAAGTGATAGAGGAGTGTGTGGATGTGTGTGGGTGTGTGTGTGAGTGAAATAGGGACAGTTAGATCCTGCAGTTCTTCCAGGGAGCTGCTAATCTGGGCAGTCTTAGACGGCAAAATCCCGCTGCCACTGCAAACACTCCGGGGAGGACACTGGTGGCACAGAGACCATGCCATCTTGAAAAACAGAACTGCTTGAGACTAGGATCCTAGCCTCGCCACCACCCAGTCTGGTCTCAGTAGCAAACTGGGACCCTACAGCCACTCTGGTAAAAGATCTGCGACCACAGCTGCAGACCCAGGGACACCAAGACTCCAGGCACCCCAGCTGCAGATTTCTGTGAGTCACAAAGCCAATCCCCCTCCCTGCCACCCCCGCGGCAGTGGCATAGGAACTACCAGACCCTGGCTGCACAATAAGGCTTTCTGCACACACACAGTAGCGGTAGCTCTACTGACTTTGAGCCTTGGAGTCAGACACGGGAAGTTTGTTTCCCGAGACCAGGCTCCGTGCCCAGGCAGGGAGACTGCTGAATTTGAGCCTAGGTGCACATCCTTGGGAGATTGTTTTCTGCGACCAGATCCTGTGCCCACACAGGGTAGGGAGACAGCACTGAATTTGAGTCTGGGGGTGCAAACCTGGGGAGTTTGTTTCCCACAACCAGACCCTGCACCCTAGCAGAGAGGCTGCACTGAATTTGAACCTGGATGTGTGAACTCGGGGAGTGTGTTTCCTTCGCCCAGCCTCCGTGCTCAGGCAGGGGGGCTGTGCTGAATTTGAGCCTAAGTACGTGACCTTGGGGAGATTGTTTTCCATGACCAAATCCTGGACCCATGCAGGGAGACAGCACTGAATTTGAGCCTGGGGACGTGAACCCGGGGAGTTTGTTTCCCATGACCAGACCCTGCACCCAACCAGGGAGACCGCGCTGAATTTGAACCTGAAAATGTGAACTTGGGGAGTTTGTTCCCCATGACCAGACCCCTTGCCCACACAGGGAGGCAGCGCTGAATTTAAGCCGGGGTGCATGGACATGGGGAGTTTGTTTTCCACAGTGCACACCCATGTGACCAGACCCTGCACCCACACTGAGCAGCAATGCCACCTGACTTTGATTCAGGCAAGCACACACAGAAGGCTGTTTTCTGCAGGGCAGGAGTGGACCTCCTGCCAACACAGTGCAACTGTGAAACCAGGTCTCCCAAGCAGATCGGGGACCCTGAATCTCCATGCAAGAGGCAGCGATGAGCACCAGAGCCTAGACTCTGTTTCTCATTGCATGCACCTGGGATCCCTGATTCCTAGTACATTCACACTAAGAGCCAGCGATTCCAATTCTTGGTGCATGTGCACACAGGGACACTGATTCTTGGTGTGAGGCTGCACCAAGCAACAGAGATTCTGATACTCAATTCTCGTAGCAGACACAGCACACACTAGGATACTTTGATTTTTGGCACACACCAGTGGGTTCTCTGTTTCAACGTGGTGCAGGCAGGGTCCCTGATTCTAGGTGCACACATGAGGCCACACTAAGCACCTATGACTCTGACCAGGGGTGAGCGTGGCTCCCACCAACCCATAGCAGCCACACGTCTTGATGTCAAAGCTCTTCAGTGACACTTTGGGGGTGCAAAACTCCCAGTGCACATGGTCCAGGCCCCCACAACTCAACATTTGAACCTTCTGATGATAGTCAGAATGGGGAGATAATGAAACAATCCCCAGAGGAAAGAAAAGGAGGAATCACCAAGAAAGGAAATACGTGAAATAGAAACATGCAACATGACAGAAAAAGAATTCAGAGTAATGGTCATAGAGTTCATATACCGGATGGACGAAAAAATCAATAACCTATGCAAAAATCAGAAAGAAATGAAAAATGATATAGCTACAATAAAAAATACCATGGAAGGCTTCAACAGTAGACTAGAAGAAGCAGAGGACCAAATTACTGAGTTAGAAGACAAAGTACAGAAACAAGCCCAATCTGAACAGCAACTAGAGAAAAAAATTAAAAAGCAGGAGGAGAGCCTAAGGGAGCTTTGGGACAATGCAAAACGAAATAACATACATATAATAGGGCTGCCAGAAGGACAAGAAGAGCAGCAAGGATTAGAAAATCTATTTGAAGAAATAATGACAGAAAACTTCCCTGATATAGGATAGAAAAAAGTTACACAAGTACAAAGAGTCCCAAGCAGGATGAATCCCAAAAGACCCACACTAAGACATGCCATAATTACAATGGAAAATGTTAAAGACAAAGAGAGAATCTTAAAGGCTGCAAGAGAGAGACACAGAGTTATCTACAAAAGATCTCCCATCAGATTATCAAATGATTTCTCAACAGAAACACATCAAGCTAGAAGGGAATGGAAGGAGGTATACAAAGTGATGCAAAGCAAGGGACTGAATCCAAGAATACTCTAACCAGCAAGACTCTCAATTAAAATTGAAGGGGATATCAGGAGTCTCACAGACAAAAAAGGCTAAGGGAGTTTATCACTACCAAGCCAGCAATGCAAGAAATGCAAAAGGGAATGCTGTAAAAAGAAGAAATAAAAAGGTAAGAAGGAACACAGGCTCAAAAAAATAAAAATGGCTACAAACAAGTACCTTTCAATAATAACTTTAAATGTAAATGGTCTAAAAGCTGCAATCAAAAGACATTGAGTGAGTGAATGGATAAAAGAAAAAAAAATGACCCATATATATGCTGTCTACAAGAGACCCACCTCAGAACAAGGGACTCACACAGACTGAAAGTGAAGGGATGGAAAAATATCTTTCAGGCAAATGGAAATGAAAAAAAAAAAGCTGAGGTAGCAATACTTATATCTGACAAAATAGACCTCAAAGTGAAGGCCATAACAACAGATAAGGAAGGCCACTTCATAATACTAAAGGTATCCATACAACAAGAGGATATAACCCTGGTAAACATATATGCACCCAATGCAGGAGCACGCAAATACATAAAAAAAAAACTCCTGGAAGATATCAAGGGAGATATAGACAACAATACAATCATAGTAGGGGGCTTTAATACACCACTGACATCACTGGATAAATCCTCTACACAAAAAATCAGAAAAGAAACAGCAATCCTAAATGACTCATTAGATCAGATGGACTTAACTGACATCTTCAGAACATTTCACCTCAAAGCCACGGAATATACATTCTTCTCAAGTGCACATGGGACATTTTCAAAAATAGACCACATATTGGGTCACAAGCAAAGTCTCCCCAAATTCAAGAAGATTGAAATCATACCAAGCATCTTCTCAGACCACAACAGCATAATATTAGAAATAAACTACAATAAAAACAATCCAAAACACTCAAACACTTGGAAGATTAATAGCATGTTATTAAATATTGATTGGGTTACTAATGAGATCAACGAAGAAATTAAAAACATCCTAGAAATAAATGTCAATAAAAACAAAACAATCCAAAACCTACAGGACACAATGAAAGCAGTCCTGAGAGGGAAGTTTATAGCTCTACAGGCCTACCTCAAAAAACAAGAAAAAATGGTAGTAAATCATCTAACTTTACAACTCAAAGAATTAGAAAGAGAGAAACAAGAAAAGCACAGAGTGAGCAGAAGGAAGGACATAATAAAGATTAGAGAAGAAATAAATGCAATAGAGACAAAAAAAATAATAATACAAAAGATCAATGAAACCAAGAGCTGGTTCTTTGAAAGGATAAACAAGATTGATGAACCTCTACCCAGGCTCACCAAGAAGCAAAGAGAGAGGACCCAAATAAACAAAATCAGAAATGAAAGAGGTGAAATAACAACAGACCACACAGAAATACAAAGGATTGTTAAAAAATACTATGAACAACTCTATTCCAACAAACTAGACAACCTGGAGGAAATGGACATATTCCTAGAAAAATACAACCTTCCGAAACTCAATCAGGAAGATTCTAAAAATCTCAATAGGCTGATAACTATGGAAGAAATTGAAGCAGTCATCAAAAAGCTTCCAGCAAACAAAAGCCCGGGGCCAGATGACTTCATAGGAGTGTTATACCAAACATTCAAGGAAGAACTAAAACCTATCCTCCTCAGACTATTCCAAAAAATTCAAGAGGAAGGAATACTTCCAAGCTCATCCTATGAAGCAGCATCACCTTAATACCAAAACCAGATAAAGACAACACAATGAAAGAGAATTATAGGACAATATCCCTCATAAACATAGATGCCAAAATCCTCAACAAAATTCTAGAAAATCGGATCCAGCAGTACATCAGAAAGATCATACACCATGACCAAGTAGGATTTATTCCAGGGATGCAAGGTTGGTGCAATATCTGCAAATCAAAAAATGTGATACATCACATAAACAAATTGAGGGAGAAAAATCACATAGTCATATCAATTGATGCAGAAAAAGCATTTGACAAAATCCAACACCCTTTCTTGATAAAAACTCTCAGCAAGGTGAGAATAGAAGGATCATACCTCAACATCATAAAAGCCATATATGATAAATCCACCACCAACATCACACTCAATGGACAAAAACTAAAACCATTTCCCCTAAGAACAGGAACAAGACAGGGATGCCCACTCTCACCACTCCTGTTCGACATAGTACTGGAAGTACTAGCCATTGCTATCAGACAAGAAGAAGAAATGAAAGGCATGCAAATTGGAAAAGAAGAAGTAAAACTGTCCTTATTTGCAGATGACATGATACTGTACATAGAAAACCTTAAAGACTACATTAAAAAATTATTAGACTTAATAAATGAATTTGGCAAGGTAGCAGGATACAAAATTAACACCAAGAAATCTATGGCATTTCTATACACCAATAGTGAACTTACAGAAACAGACACTAAAAAAAGCCATCCCATTTACCATCGCACCAAAAAAATTAAGAAACATAGGAATAAACTTAACTAAGGAGGAAAAAGACCTATATGCAAAAAACTACAGGACTCTGAAAAAAGAGATAGAGGAAGACATAAACAGATGGAAGAATATACCATGTTCATGGATTGGTAGAATCAACATCATCAAAATGTCCATACTACCCAAAGCAATCTATAGATTCAATGCAATCCCCATTAAAATACCAATGGCATATTTCACAGACCTAGAACGAACTCTCCAAAAATTCATCTGGAATTAAAAAGAAGACCCTGAATAGCTGCAGCAATCCTGAGAAAGAAGAACAAAGTAGGTGGGATCTCAATACCAGATATCAAGCTGTATTACAAAGCCACTGTTCTTAAATCAGCCTGGTACTGGCACAAGAACAGACATATAGATCAATGGAATAGAATAGAGAACCCAGAAATAGACCCAAACCACTATTCCCAATTAATATTCGACAAAGGAGGCATGAACATACAATGGAGCCAAGGCAGTCTCTTCAATAAATGGTGTTGGGAAAATTGGACAGATATATGCAAAAAAATGAAACTAGACCACCAGTTTATACCATACACAAAAATAAACTCAAAATGGATAAAGGACTTAAACATATGATGGGAAACCATAAAAATACTGGAGGAATCCACAGGCAGGAAAATCTCATATGCCAAAGGAACTTCTTCACTGATATAGCTCCTAGTGTAACAGAAAATAAAGAAAAAATAAACAAACAGGACTACATCAAAATAAAAAGCTTTTGCACAGTAAAAGAAACCATCAACAAAACAGCAAGAAAGTCCACTACATCAGAGAACATATTTGCCAATGTTATCACTGATAAGGGTTTAATCTCCAACATTTACAGGGAACTCATACAACTTAACAAAAGGAAGATAAACAGTCCAATAAAAAATGGGCAACGGATCTAAATAGAAACTTTTCAAAAGGAGACAGAAGGAAGGCCAAGAAACATATGAAAACATGCTCAAAATCACTAATTATCTGAGAGATGCAAATCAAAACAACAATGCGGTACATCTCACACCTGTCAAAATGGCTATCATCAACAAATCAATAAACGACAAGTGTTGGCGAGGATGCAGAGAAAAAGGAACCCTCGTGCACTGCTGGTGGGAATGCAGACTGGTGCAGCCACTGTGGAAAACTGTATGGAGTTTCCTCAAAAAACTAAAAATGGAACTCCCATTTGACTCAGTGATCCCACTTCTAGGAATATATCCCAAGAAGATAGAAACATCCATCAGAAACTATATATGCACCCCTATGTTCATAGCAGCACAATTTGGAAACAGCCTAAGTGCCCATCAGCAGATGAGTGGATTAAAAAACTGTGGTACATCTACACAATGGAATACTATGCTGCGCTAAAAAGAGGGAACTCCTACCATTTGCAACAACATGGCTGGAACTGGAGAGCATTATGCTAAGTGAAATAAGTCAGTCAGAGAAAGATAAATATCACATGATCTCACTCATCTATGGGAAATAATGAAGAACATAAACTGATGAACAAAAACAGATCCAGATACAGGGAAGCATTGATCAGACTGTCAAATCTCAGAGGGAAGGTAGGGGAGGGTGGGGGTAAGGGGGAGAGATCAACCAAAGGACTTGTGCATATAAGCCTAACCAGTGGACAGAGAGAACAAGGGGGTGAGGGCATGAGTGTGTGGGGGGGGGGGAGTTGGAAACGTAATGTAAGGGTGAGGACAAATATTTAATACCTTAATCAATAAAGAAATTAAAATTGCAAAAAAATAAATAAATAAAATTTAAAAAGTGGCCTAAGCATCAGAATTGAGAAAATGAAAAATAGGGCCAGCTCATCTGAAGTTGGGGAAAGTTGCGTCTTAATTTACTTCTGGATTGGAAGTGACAAAACTCATGAGAGATAGAGGTTAGACATGAAGAGGGAGAGTGACAGTTATAGGCCCCTCTGAAGAGTTAGGCAAGGGAGTCTGAGACAAACATTTAAGGGATGGTCACCTATAGTTGATATTTGAGTTAGCAGTTTCAAAGCATACCTGGAATTACCTAAGCTAAGAACTGAAACAGAGATTTATTTGCATTCATCTGGAGGGTATGATTTTGAGCAATGTGGTGTGTACACTTATGAATGCATGTTTCTGTGTGTCTAGAACTATAAGTTAAATACTACTGTATGTCTGTAATCAAATGTTTGATGAGAAAATGAGTTACACTGTACAAGTATCTGATGTCACCTTCATATATATAGTGACATTTTGACAGACAGTTTCTCCTGGGAAAAATCGTACCATCCACATGCATCACAGCCCTAATTTAATTGCTGTCTAATTTTTACATGCAGGTAGAAGTTGATAATACGGGCACCTGTGAGGTGTCATTTTAGGCCCTCTGTTTTCCTAACCAACTGTGTGATATAATGAGGGTTGACACCATTCAATAACACCACCCAAAGGATCAACTTTCAACTAAATTTGCCCATAAAGTGGATTATGTCAGACATAGTCATCTTCTATATACTGGGGTGGTAGATTCAAATTTCAATCCACAAATTCAGGTTTCCATAGCACAACTTAATTTTTATTTGAGTCCTTATACTCTCAGCTGGCATCACTCAACATTATTCTATTCAGGTATACTTCCCTTTTCTCCTAGGGTCATGTACAGGGGAAGTTATCTGTAGGGCTATGTCATCTACCAGGCAGGTCGACCCTTTGCACCCTTCAGTTCTAATGGCTTTCTCTGATACGTTCATGTTTTATTTGAGAACTTTTTAATCATTCTGCTCCTTCTAGACAAAGATCAGGTTCTGAAAATTCTTTCCTTTCCATTTCCTTTACTTTTGGCCAGGAAGCAGATTGCACAGACTCTCTCTGGGTTTCAGTCACATCTAGAGTCTCAAAATTTTCCTGTCTCTTTTCTTCTTATAGTGAAGGATCTTTTCCAGTGTGAAGAAATATGAAATACTTGCCTCCTAAATAAACATGTTGACTTTCTCCTCTGTCCTCTCTGGTGCCCTCATAACCTAAGCTTTTAGGCTGTAAAGCTGACCATCTCTTTTTTTTTAAATTATCTATCCCCAAGGAAATAAACATAGGATTGCTGAATTGAAGGAGCTGGGAGAAAGGTGGTAGTCATTGGGCTAGAGACTGGCCCACCAAGAGAAAAGAGAGTTCAAAAACTAACCTGATCTAAAACCAAATGATTTAAAATTATCATGATCTTCATCAGCAACAGCAATATTTATTCTTTGTAATCTAAATATTCCTCTTTGACTGGCTTATTTCACTTAGCATAATGTTCTCTAATTCCATCCAGGTGTCTACAAATGGTAGTAATTCCTTCTTTTTTATGGCAGCATAGTATTCCATTGTGTAGATGTACCATAGTTTTCTGATCCAGTCATCTGCTGACGGGCACCTAGACTGTTTCCAAATCTTAGCTATTGTAAATTGTGCTGCTATGAACATAGGGGTGCATATATCCTTTCTGATTGGTGTTTCTGGTTTCTTAGGATATATTCCTAAAAGTGGGATTACTGGGTCAAATGGGAGTTCCATTTTCAGTTTTTTGAGGAAACTCCATACTGTTCTCCACAGTGGCTGCACCAAATACCACATGATCTCACTCATTTGGGGATAATGAAAAACATTATAAACTGATGAACAAAAAGATAGATACAGAGGCAGTAAAGCATCAAACAGACTGTCTAATTACAGCGGTAAGGTTAGGGAGAGGTGGGGGAAATAAGAGATCAACCGAAGGACTTGTATACATGCGTATAAGAGTAACCAACGGATGCAAAACATTGGGGAGTGAGGGCATGTATGGGAGTGGGGTGGGGGGGGGCAATGGTAAGATATGTACACATATAATACCTTAATAAAAATTTGAAAAAAAAATAAATAAAAGTGAAGTAAGAGAAAAATAAATAAATAAATATTCCTCTTGATATATTATGCTCACATTGAGTTACTGTTCAAAGAAAAAGATTAAATGTTTTTGGAGCTGGTCATACCATTCTTATTTGGAGGAGCTGTTTGGGTTCTGGGGTATGGTATCAGGGGCTGTCTGTGGCCTGGGAGCTAGGCAAAGCAGCCCACAGGGCAATTGAATGATGCCAAATCTACCTTCCCATTTCCTCCCACTTTAGCGTCTAGTACAGTCATTGCCCTGCATAGAGACTTTTTAAATGAATTCCTTTTTGAAAGGGTTAAGCTGCTCTATAATCATCCTGAAGAAGCAGTGTGTATATTTACTGACTTGATTAAGATTTCTAGTTGAAAATCTAGATATTGTTGCAAATCTTTTTAAGCCTTAACACTGCTTCTTGCAAAATGTGTGTGTATACATGTATCCACATAGGGAGGGAGGTAAAAAAGGGATACAGACAACAGACAGAGAGGAAAGAACTAATTAGGGAAGTATAGCATAGGGGGCAATAAAAAATATATTTGGAGTTCAGAAAACCAAGAAGTACTCAAATTATGGGTAGGAGCAACAGAAAGGAACAGACTCTGGCTGGTTAACTTAGCTGGTCAGAATCTTGTGCTAATGAGACCAAGGTTGTGGGTTTCTTCTAATTTGGGCAGGGTAGCTTTACTTTGCTCACAGGTACAGACTAGACATAGGATATAAATTTTAACTCTAAGGGTAGTTTCAGTCTGAGGCCCTAACCACGATCATAGGCCAAACACTAAATCTTGTCACAGGTGAGTCCCTAACCCTGGCCAACTACCTCAGATATATGAATTATGGGTCGTAAAAAGGACCAGAAAAGAAGGTAAGGGTGTTCATTACTTGTACTAAAAATGCAAACTTACCTTGCTAATAGGAAAGGAGTGACTTGTTTCATATGATAAATGCTACATACATGTTTTTATACTAGAAGCCACAGGGCTGGAGTAAGAATATAAGTTTTGCTGCTAGCTCTGAGGATAGAAGCTAGGATAAAAGTGATAAGGTCTCTTTGAAAATGTTTCTGGCATTTGTTTTCTTTGATAAAGGGATAAATAAAAATGTTGTCTAGTTTGTTTTACTTTACTTTTTTATGTTTAAGACTCCAAGGCCAATGGTCATAAGAACTGTTTGTGAAAATGACACCTAATACTGAAAACCCCTTTGATTCCTAAATCATTTACCTCACAATGTCTGACACTTCCTTCCAGCAGATCTGTTAGAGTCATCCCTTTGGGTTTTGACTTTGGTAACCCTGGTTTAATTGTGGATCTTACTTGCGAAACTTTGTAAACACATAGATACTGAAAACTAAAATGCATTTTGAGAAAGAAGTTCATCCTGAGTAACCAAAACAGACTTTTCAGAATTCAACCCAGTCCGAACGTTGGTGGGTAAAGTGTACAAGAGGTTTAACAACAAACTGGACAAAGAAGATTTATAAAATAAAGCAAGCCACACTTGATGGTTCAACAATATTTATTGCAAGTTCAGAATCTTACTTCCAATATTCGTACAAGTGTGTGTGGGGGAAACTACCTTTAAATACCTAAAAGGCAGTCATGTCAAAAGCAGTGAAAGTGGGGAGTGACTCTCCACTTCTAACCCATAGTCAAGGTCTAGCTCATTAATTGAGGTTTGCTAGAAGGTAGAGTATTTCACGTATGGTGCCCAGAGACAAGCTTTAGGGCTGTTTGAGATTTCTAGTTGGAAGATGTCAATGGGGGAAAAAGGGAGACATATGGAATACTTTCAACAATAAAGATGAAAAAAAGAAGAAAGTCCAGATATATAAAATAGACAAATCTTGACAATTTTCATTACAAGGAGAACCCCATCTGTTAGGGAAGCATGAAATTGGAATTGTTGGAAAAGATGATGGGACTACAAAAGGCTTTCTTCTGTATCTTCAATCTCTTTCTCTCATCTCAGTATTTAATCAGCCTCAAGTAGAGTTGACTCCTCAACATGAAACAGAAACTGACCTTCATTCCTATTCCCCTTCCTAGCCAAAAATGTATCAGATAACAGGTAAACTCACTGTCTCTACTTCCTTACCTATATGTAAATCATACCTTATTGAGGTATGATTTACATATAATAAAATGCATACTTTTTAAGTGTACATTAATGAGTTTTGACACGTATCAAGTGAACCTTTTCTGGATGCTAATGCAGTGCTAAATGATGCAAGGACCTCAAACTCAACAGACCTCAAGCCAAAAATCATCTTCTCTCTCTTGAAATATATGTCACATGATCTCACTCATATGTGGAATCTAATGAATAAAATAAACTGATGAACAAAATAGATCCAGAGATATAGAAGCACGGAACAGACTATCAAACCTCAGAGGGAAGGCTGGGGAGATCAACCAAACAACTTGCATGCATATATGCATAACCCATGGACACAGACAATAGGAAGGTGAAGGCCTGGGGTGGGGTGGGGTTGGGGGGAAGGCTAGAAGAGGTCAACGGTGGGGAGGAACATATGTAACATTTTCAAACATAAATATTATTTTACAAAAGAAAACTGAGGAAAAAAAGAAATATATGTTAAAATCAAAACAAATGATTTTGAAATGTAGCCATTTTTTTGGACTATCCTTGCCATGGCTTTCTTTTTAACAGAGGTCATTGACAGTTAACTACATATTAAATAGACAAACTGTCAACCTGTTACATGATGTCTTGCCTTCTCCAAACACTTTAAATTATGGTTTCAATTCTTAGAATCATATGCAGTAACCAAACTTGTCAATTGTTAGCTCTGGGAGGAGAGGGCTGTGTAAGTTAGTGGGATGGGGGTGGGGAAAGAATATAAATAACTGGATTATAAAGCAAAATAACGGGATTCTAGTCTTGCTCTGATTCTGGCTGTGTGATTTTGGAGGAATCATTTCACTTTTTTGTACTTGAGTTTCCCCAACTACAAAAATAAAGATTTAACTCTAACATTAGGTACAGCTTTACTTATGTCAACATCACTCAGCCAAGACATCTTTTTGTTGTTGTTGTTGAGGAAACATACTCTTTCTTACACCAATTTGTTTCTAGTGGGTTACTCCCATGATCACTTGACCAATTTATTTGGTTCTAATTAGTAGAAACAAAACAAAAAATATTTTATTTTGCTCCAGAGTTGTCTTTCTAAAGCACAGATGTCATCATGTCAGTTTCCTCTTCATAAACTGATACTTTACTGAAAATAACTCAAGTAAGCCTCCAAGATAACTGCTTCCCATTTGAAATATTTGTCCTAGTCTCCTCATTACTTCTTCACTTAATTCACTCTGGCAGGTAGTCTAACCCACTCTTGCAAAAGATTTCTCAAATCTATATATTTTAGGTTTCTCTTGAAATTTGAATTTCAACTTCTTCTTCTTTTTTTTTTTTTAATCCTCACCTGAGGATATTGTTTTCATTGGTTTTTAGAGAGGGTAGGAGGGAGGGAGAGAGAGAGAGAGAAAAAAAAAACACATGAATGTGAGAGAGACACATTGACTGGTTGACTCTTGCAGCTGAGGTATGTGACCTTGACTGGGAATTGAACATGAAACTCTTCTGTCCTCAGGCTGTCACTCTAACCACTGATCCAAACTGTCCAGGGCTGGATTTGAACTTCTAACAGCTTATGAGACATTTTCATTTGTATATCCTACAAGCACCTCAAACTGTCCCCAAATGAACACCTCATCTCCAAACAACAATAACAATGATAAAACAAACAAATACCAAATGTGGCTCTCTTCTTGTTCCCTAACTCAGTGAATGATACAAAAAGTGCAACTTAGCATCTCCCTCATTTGCTCAAATTCTGAAACCTGATCAATTACAGATGCATGTACAGTATTTTTCACTTTTTTCTCTTCTTTTATCTCCTACTGCCACTGCCTTCAATTAGGCCTTAGTCATCCATAGTCTGTTTCAAGAGCTCCCTAACTGGCTCTACTCCCTCTGCCTCTATCTACACTCCACATGTCCATCAGAGTTGTCTTTCTAAAGCACAGATGTTATCATGTCAGTTTCCTCTTCATAAACTGCCACTGTCTGCATCCTCATTGTTTATAGAATAAAAGCCAGACTACCCTACTTGGCATCTGAAGGCCTCCACTATCTAGCCCCAGCCTTCCTTTCCAGGCTTGTCTCCCTCTTGCATTCTTTGCTCTTTATTTGAAACATATCCTATTTCTTTCTTACCCCTATGCTTTCGTTGATATATTTCCTTCTGCCTGCAATGCATTTCTCTCCACTCTGCCTTTTTCCTTCCTATCCTTTAGCTTGTTGTGATATTTTTGTAATTCTTTATTACAAAATTATCTTTATTGATGAGATTCCCTGCTAGATGTTTTACTGCTCCTGTTTATGTGGTTCCCTGGGAAGTGCCTGTTGGGGTCTGTGATCTGTTTTCAGTATCAGTAGGAGATGAGTGGAATGTGTTGATAGGCAGGGTATTTTAACAGTTGGCATTTATGACGTGGCTACACCTCTTTCCTTCCAGAAGTTGTCAGCCTCCAGGGAAACTATTATGTCTCCCAGACTCAAGCACAGCTCCTTCCCCAAGACAGATTGCCAACCCCCTCACTGCTATTGCCAGACTTACACTGGGGATAGAGTAGGGAAATGCATAGAGGTTGGCTAGCTTGTCTGCTACAATAATTTCAGTGACCCTTTTAATCCCCTTGTTAATTTCTCCTTTTCCATATTTCATAGCCTCCAAGTGTGATTGTACCCTTTGTGTAGCTTCTATCTTTTAGAAAAACAGTGCTTGGTACTAAATTTGTATGCTTCCTAGGCTGCTGTTTTCATCTTTAGTTTGGTTGATCGGCTGTCAGTTTCTCAGGAATTCCTCAAATTTTAGTCATCTAACAATGTTTCTTCTTTTGTGTGTGTGTAAACTATAACATTTATATTTTAGAAAAGTTCTACAGGAAAGAAATAAAAAAGGAATTTGAATAAAAGTAGTTTTGGGGAGTATTATATTCCCATTGTTTACTACAGTAAAAGGAAATCATTACCCACACTAATCAGTTTACATATTTTTAAAAATATTGTATGGTATTTTCAAGTCTATTGAATATGAAAGATATTTCTATTTAGAGAAAATGTTTGTAGTTAAGAAGTTTATAGTATAAATGCTAATTATACTCAAAATAGATTACTAGATATCAAATGGAACTAATAACCTAATGATCAGATAAGTATTATAAGCTAATACTGCATATATACCTTAAATGTCCTGTTATTAAAGATGTGTAAAAAATAAAAATTAAATTAATAAATAAATAAAATGTGTATACTTTTTATGTTGGTTAATTTTTTATTACACATGTAGTATATATACATTATAGAAATATTGGAAAAGACATCTAAATAAAGCGTATAAAAATTACCAGTAATTTTATCATCCAGAGAAAACTACCATTAATCAGCACCAATGTTTCTTTTTAGGGGGAAGAGGGTTGATTCCATCTTTATTGTGTATCAGAGCTTAGGTTATCAACACTGGTCAGCATCAAAGCCACTTATATGCCATCCTTTTCTATGTGAGCAATCTGTAGAATCCAAGTTTAGCCCAAGAGATCTATAACAAGAAAGGAAGAAAGAAAGAAAGAAAGAAAGAAAGAAAGAAAGAAAGAAAGAAAGAAAGAAAGAAAGGAAGGAAGGAAGGAAGGAAGGAAGGAAGGAAGAAAGAAAGAAAGGAAGAAAGAAAGGAAAGAAAGAAAGAAAGAAAGAAAGAAAGAAAGAAAGAAAGAAAGAAAGAAAGAAAGAAGCCCTAGGACCAGATCAACACTCCTACAGTATGTCTCTCTTTTCAAAGCAACATGTAATGTCACTGAACACTCACCCACACATAACAGTTCTGTGCAGGAAACCTGAGACTCTGCTTGGGAGAAAAGCTTGTTTGCCAAAGCTTTTTCTTTCCCCCATAAAAGAACAGTTGGCTTCTAGAGACAGATGTGGAATTAAAGAATATCTTGAGGACTAAGCTCAACCGGTTGCTTTCCAACTATGTTGTGAGTCCATTTCTTACCTAAAAAAATATATATATACTAGAGGCCAGGTGCACAAAATTTGTGCACGGGGGTGTGTGTCCCTCAGCCCAGCCTGCACCCTCTCCAATCTGAGACCCCTTGAGGGATGTCCGACTGCCCATTTAGGCCCAATCTCGGTAAGATCGGGCCTAAACAGGCAGTGGGATATCCCTCTCACAATCCAGGACTGCTGGCTACCAACTGCTTGCCTGCCTGCCTTCCTGATTGCCCCTAACCACTTCTGCCTGCAAGCCTGATCACCCCCTAACCAATCCCCTGCCAGCCTGATTGATGCCTAACTGCTCCCCTGCCAGCCTGTTTGCCCCTAACTACCCTCCCCTGCAGGCCTGGTCCCCCTCAACTGCTTTCCCCTGCAGGCCTGGGTCCCCCCAACTGCCCTCCCCTGCTAACCATCTTGTCATGGCCATGTTGTGTCCACATGGGGACAGTCATCTTTGACCACATGGGGGCAGCCATCTTGTGTGTTTGAGTGACAGTCAATTTGCATATTGTTTTTTTTATTAGATAGGATTAGATAGGATAGAGGCCTGGTGCATGGGTGGGGGCTGGCTGGTTTGCCCTGAAAGGTGTCTTGGATCAGGATGGGGGTTCCCTTGGGGCGTGGGGCGGCCTGGGCGAGGGGCCTGTGGTGGTTTGCAAGCTGGCCATGCCCCCCAGCGGCCCAAGCAGAGGCCCTGGTATCTGGTATTTATTTATCTTCTATAATTGAAACTTTGTAGCCTTCAGCGGAACCAAGCCTCCTGCTTGCTCCGTGGCCACAGCCATCTTGGTTGGATTAATTTGCATACTCGCTCCTGATTGGCTGGTGGGCATGGCTTGTGGGTGTAGTGGAGGTATGGTCAACTTGCATATTACTCTTTTATTAGATAGGATATATTGCTATTGATTTCCGAGAGGAAGGGAGAGGGAGAGGGAGATAGAAACATCAATGATGAGAGAAAATCATTGATTGCCTCCTGCACTCACCCTACTGGGGAATGTGCCCTGACCAGGAATCTAACTGGTGACTTCCTGGTTCATGGGTCGGTACTCAACCACTGAGCCGCACTAGCCAGGCAGTCATTACTTTTTATCACTGTGAATATTTCATGCCAATCCTTCTGCCTTGATATATTTCTTTTGATAAATCAGCAAACGGTCTTATGGCAGCTCCTTCATAGATGACTAACTGCCTTTCTCTTGCTGCTTTTAAGATTTTCCCTATCATTAACCTTTGCCATTTTCATTATGATATGTCTTGATGTGGGCCTCTTTGGTTTCAATTTGTTTGGGAATCTCTTTTCTTCCTGGATTTGTATATTTTTTATCTACACCAAATTAGGAAATTTTTTAGTTGTTCTTTCTTCAAATAAGTTCTCAGTTCCTTTCACTCTATCTTCTCTTTTTATTTAAAAAAAGTTTTTTAATATATATTTTTAATTAATTCAGAAAGGAAGAGAGAAAGAGATAGAAATATCAATGATGAGAGAGAATCATTGATCAGCTGCGTCCTGCACACCCCACACTCCAGATTGAACCCGTAACCTGGGCATGTGCCCTGTCCGGGAATTGAACCATGACCTCCTGGTTCATAGGTCGATGCTTAACCACTGAGACACACAGGCTGGGCTATCTTTTCCTTCTTTTTTTGGGGGGGGCATTTTCTTTACTTTTTAAAAAAATTTCTTTATTCATTAACGTATTACATATGTTTCCTCATCCCTCCATTAACCCCCCAAACCCCCTCCCCTCACTCATGCCCTCACCCCCCTGGTGTTTATGTCCATTGGTTAGGCTTATATTCATGCATACAAGTATTTTGGTTGATCTCTCCTTCTTTCCCCCACCCTTCCCTACCTTCCCTCTGAGGTCTGGCAGTCTGATCGATGCTTCTCTGCCTTGGGATCTGTCCCTGTTCATCAGTTTATGTTGTTCATTATATTCCACAAATGAGTGAGTTCATGTGGTATTTGTCTTATTCTGACTGGCTTATTTCACTTAGCATAATGCTCTCCAGTTCCATCCATGCTGTTGCAAATGGTAGGAATTCCTTCTTTTTTACCTCAGCGTAGTATTCCATTGTGTAGATGTACCACAGTTTTTTAATCCACTCATCTGCTGATGGGCACTTAGGCTGTTTCCAAATCTTAGCTATGGTGAATTGTGCTGCTATGAACATAGGGGTGCATATATCCTTTCTGATTCGTGTTTCTAGTTTCTTGGGATATATTCCTAGAAGTGGGATCATTGGGTCAAATGGGAGTTCCATTTTTAGTTTTTTGAGGAAACTCCATACTGTTCTCCACAGTGGCTGCACCAGTTTGCATTCCCACCAGCAGTGCACAAGGGTTCCTTTTTCTCCACATCCTCACCAGCACTTGTCATTTGTTGATTTGTTGATGATAGCCATTCTGAGGGGTGTGAGATGATAGCACATTGTTGTTTTGATTTGCATCTCTCAGATAATTAGTGACTTTGAGCATGTTTTCACATAAGTCTCTTACCCTTCCTTCTGTCCTCCTTCGAAAAGTGTCTATTTAGGTCTGTTGCCCATTTTTTGATTGGATTGTTTATCTTCCTTTTGTTAAGTTGTATGAGTTCCCTGTAAATGTTGGAGATTAAAACCTTATCGGTGATGACATTGGCAAATATGTTCTCCCATGCAGAGGGATTTCATGTTGTTTTGTTGATGGTTTCTTTTGCTGTGCAAAAGTTTTTATTTTGATGTAGTCCCATTTGTTTATTTTCTCTTTCGTTTCCATTGCCCTAGGAGCAGTATCAGTGAAGAAGTTCCTTCGGCATATGTCTGAGATTTTTCTGCCTGTGGATTCCTCTAGTATTTTTATGGTTTCCAGTCTTATGTTTAAGTCCTTTATCCATTTTGAGTTTATTTTTGTGTATGGTGTAAGTTGGTGATCTAGTTTCATTTTTTTGCATGTATCTGTCCAATTTTCCCAACACCATATGTTGAAGAGACTATCTTGACTCCATTTTATGTTCATGCCTCCTTTGTCAAATATTAATTGCGCATAGTGGTTTGGGTCAATATCTGGGTTCTCTATTCTATTCCATTCATCTATATGTCTGTTCTTGTGCCAGTACCAGGCTTTTTGAGAACAGTGGCTTTGTAATACAGCTTGAAATCTGGTATTGAGATCCCACCTACTTTGTTCTTCTTTCTCGGGATTGCTGTGGCTATTTGGGGTCTTTTTTTATTCCAGATGAATTTTTGGAAATTTTGTTGTAGGTCTGTGATATATGCCTTTGGTATTTTAATGGGGATTGCATTGAATCTGTAGATTGCTTTGGGTAGTATGGACATTTTGATGATGTTGATTCTACCAATCCATTAACACGGTATGTTCTTCCATCTATTTATGTCTTCCTCTATCTCTTTTTTCAGAGTCCTGTAGTTTTTCTCATGTGGGTCTTTCACCTCCTTAGTTAAGTTTATTCCTAGGAATCTTAATTTTTTTGGTGCGATGGTAAATGGCATTACTTTTTTAGTCTCTCTTTTTCTAAGTTCACAATTGGTGTATAGAAATGCCATATATTTCTTGTCATTAATTTTGTATCCTGCTACATTGCCAAGTTCATTTATTAAGTCTAATAATTTTTTGATGGAGTCTTTAAGGTTTTCTATGTACAATATCATGTCATCTGCAAATAAGGACAGTTTTACTTTTTCTTTTCCAATTTGGATGCCTTTAATTTCTTCTTCTTGTCTGATCACAATGGCTAGTACTTCCAGTACTATGTTGAAGAGGAGTGGTGATAGTGGGCATCCCTGTCTTGTTCCTGTTCTTAGGGGAAATGGTTTAGGTTTTTGTCCATTGAGTATAATGTTGGCTGTGGGTTTTTCATATATGGCTTTTATTATGTTGAGGTATGATCCTTCTATTCCCACCTTACTGAGAGTTTTGATCAAGAAGGGGTGTTGGATTTTTCAAATGCTTTTTCTGCATCAATTGATATGATTATGTGATTTTTATCTCTCAATTTGTTTATGTGATGTATCACGTTTATTTTTTTTTATTTTTTTTTTTCAAATTTTTTATTAAGGTATTATATGTGTACATATCTTACCATTGCCCCCCCCCACCCCACTCCCATACCTGCCCTCACCCCCCAATGTTTTGCATCCGTTGGTTACTCTTATATGCATGCATACAAGTCCTTCAGTTGATCTCTTATTTCCCCCACCTCTCCCTAACCTTACCGCTGTAATTAGACACTCTGTTTGATGCTTTACTGCCTCTGTAACTATCTTTTGGTTCATCAGTTTATAATGTTTTTCATTATCCCTAAATGAGTGAGATCATGTGGTATTTTTCTTTCATTGACTGGCTTATTTCACTTAGCATAATGTTCTCTAATTCCATCCAGGTGTCTACAAATGGTAGTAATTCCTTCTTTTTTATGGCAGCATAGTATTCCATTGTGTAGATGTACCATAGTTTTCTGATCCAGTCATCTGCTGACGGGCACCTAGGCTGTTTCCAAATCTTAGCTATTGTAAATTGTGCTGCTATGAACATAGGGGTGCATATATCCTTTCTGATTGGTGTTTCTGGTTTCTTAGGATATATTCCTAGGAGTGGGATTACTGGGTCAAATGGGAGTTCCATTTTCAGTTTTTTGAGGAAACTCCATACTGTTCTCCACAGTGGCTGCACCAGTCTGCATTCCCACCAGCAGTGCACGAGGGTTCCTTTTTCTCCGCATCCTCACCAACACTTGTCGTTTGTTGATTTGTTGATGATAGCCATTCTGACAGGTGTGAGATGGTATCGCATTGTCGTTTTGATTTGCATCTCTCGGATAATAAGTGACTTTGAGCATGTTTTCATGTGTCTCTTGGCCTTCCTTCTGTCTTCTTTCGAAAAGATTCTATTTAGGTCCGTTGCCCATTTTTTTATTGGATCATTTATCTTCCTTTTATTAAGTTGTATAAGCTGCCTGTAGATGTTGGAAATTAAACCTTTATCAGTGATACCATTTGCAAATATGTTCTCCCATACAGTGGGCTTTCTTGTTGTTTTGTTGATGGTTTCTTTTGCTGTGCAAAAGCTTTTTATTTTGATGTAGTCCCATTTGTTTATTTTCTCTTTGGCTTCCATTGCCCTAGGGGCAGTATCACTGAAAAATTTCTTTTGGCATATGTCTGAGATTTTGCTGCCCGAGGATTCCTCTAGTATTTTTATGGTTTCCCGTCTTATATTTAAGTCCTGTATCCATTTTGAGTTTATTTTTGTGTATGGTGTAAGTTGGTGATCTAGTTTCATTTTTTTGCATGTATCTGTCCAATTTTCCCAACACCATTTATTGAAGAGACTGTCTTGACTCCATTGTATGCTCTTACTCCTTTGTCAAATATTAATTGCGCATATTGGTTTGGGTCGATATCTGGATTGTCTATTCTATTCCATTGATCTATATGTCTGTTCTTGTGCCAGTACCAGGCTGTTTTGAGGACAGTGGCTTTGTAATACAGCTTGAAATCTGGTATTGAGATCCCTCCTACATTATTCTTCTTTCTCAGGATTGCTGTGGCTATTCGGGGTCTTTTTTTATTCCAGATGAATTTTTGGAGAGTTCTTTCTAGGTCTGTGAAATATGCTGTTGGTATTTTAATGGGGAGTGCATTGAATCTATAGATTGCTTTGGGTAGTATGGACATTTTGATGATGTTGATTCTACCAATCCATGAACATGGTATGTTCTTCCATCTGTTTACATCTTCCTCTATCTCTTTTTTCAGTGTCCTGTAGTTTTCCGCATATAGGTCTTTTACCTCCTTGGTTAGGTTTATTCCTAAGTATCTTAATTTTTTTTGGTGCGATGGAAAATGGGATTGCTTTTTTAGTCTCTCTTTCTGTAAGTTCACTGCTGGTGTATAGAAATGCCATAGATTTCTTGGCGTTAATTTTGTATCCTGCTACCTTGCCGAATTCATTTATTAAGTCTGTTAGTTTTTTGATAGAGTCTTTCGGGTTTTTTATGTACAATATCATGTCATCTGCAAATAAGGACAGCTTTACTTCTTCTTTTCCAATTTGGATGCCTTTTATTTCTTCTTCTTGTCTAATTGCAATGGCTAATACTTCCAGTACTATGTCAAACAGGAGTGGTGAGAGTGGGCATCCTTGTCTTGTTCCTGTTCTTAGGGGAAATGGTTTTAGTTTTTGCCCATTGAGTATGATGTTAGCTGTGGGTTTATCATATATAGCTTTTATTATGTTGAGGTATGATCCTTCTATTCCCACCTTGTTGAGAGTTTTTATCAAGAAAGGGTGTTGGATTTTGTCAAATGCTTTTTCTGCATCAATTGATATGACTATGTGATTTTTATCTTTCAATTTGTTTATGTGATGTATCACATTTATTGATTTTCGGATATTGAACCATCCTTGCATTCCTGGGATAAACCCTACTTGGTCATGGTGTATGATCTTTCTGATGTACTGCTGGATCCGATTTGCTAGAATTTTGTTGAGGATTTTGGCATCTACATTCATGAGGGATATTGGCCTGTAATTCTCTTTCATTGTGTTGTCTTTATCTGGTTTTGGTATTAGGGTGATGCTGGCTTCATAGAAGGAGCTTGGAAAGTGTTCCTTCCTCTTGAATTTTTTGGAATAGTCTGAGGAGGATAGGTTTTAGTTCTTCCTTGAATGTTTGGTAAAACTCTCCTGTGAAGCCGTCTGGCCCTGAGCTTTTGTTTGCCAGAAGCTCTTTGATGACTGCTTCAATTTCTTCCATAGTTACTGGCATATTGAGCTGTTTAGATTCTTCCTGATTGAGTTTTGGAAGGTTATATTTTTCTAGGAATATGTCCATTTCCTCCAGGTTGTCCAGTTTGTTGGAATAGCGTTGTTCGTAGTATTTTTTAACAATCCTTTGTATTTCGGCGGGATCTGTTGTTATTTCACCTCTTTCATTTCTGATTTTGTTTATTTGGGTCCTCTCTCTTTGCTTCTTGGTGAGCCTGGCTAGAGGTTCATCAATCTTGTTTATCCTTTCAAAGAACCAGCTCTTGGTTTTGTTGATCTTTTGTATTGTTTCTTTGGTCTCTATGTCGTTTATCTGTGCTCTGATCTTTATTATTTCCTTCCTTCTGCTTACACTGGGCTTTTCTTGTTGCTCTTTTTCTAACTCTTTGAGTTGTTGGGTTAGGTAATTTATTACCCCTGTTTCTTGTTTTTTGCAGTAGGCTTGTAGAGCTATGAACTTCCCTCTCAAGACTGCTTTCGCTGTGTCCCATAGATTTTGGATTGTAGTGTTTTCATTGTCATTTGTTGCCATGATGTTTTTTATTTCTTCTTTGATCTCTCTGGTAACCCAGTCATGGTTTAATAGCATGCTGTTTAGTCTCCATGTGTTTGATTTCTTTGGGTTGTTTTTATTGTAGTTGATTTCCAGTTTTATGCCACTGTGGTCTGAGAAGATGCTTGATATGATTTCTATCTTCTTGAATTTGAAGAGACTTTGCCTATGTCCCAACATATGGTCTATCTTTGAAAATGACCCATGTGCACTTGAGAAGAATGTATATTCTGTGGCTTTGGGGTGAAATGTTCTGAAGATGTCAACTAATTCCATCTGGTCTAGTGAGTCATTTAGGATTGATGTTTCTTTGCTGATTTTTTGGTTAGAGGTTTTGTCCAATGGAGATAGTGGGGTATTAAAGTCTCCTACTATGATTGTATTGCTGTCAATCTCTCCCTTGATATCCTCCAGGAGTTTTTTTATGTATTTGGGTGCTCCTGTATTGGGTGCATATATGATTACCAGAGTTATTTCTTCTTGTTGGATTGCTCCCTTTAGTATTATGAAGTGGCCTTCCTTATCTCTTGTTATGTCCCTCAGTTTGAGATCTAATTTGTCAGATATAAGTATTGCTACCCCAGCTTTTTTTTCAGTTCAATTTGCCTGGAAAACCTTTTTCTATCCCTTCACCCTCAGTCTGTGTGCATCTTTTTTTCTGAGGTGGGTTTCTTGTAGACAGCAGATATATGGGTCATGTTTTCTTATCCAATCCATTACCCTATGTCTTTTGATTGGGGCATTTAATCCGTTTACATTTAAAGTTATTATTGATAGGTACTTATTTGTCGCCATTCCTATTCTTTACACCTGTGTTCCTTCTTCGCTTCCTATTTCTTTTTTTTTTTTACAGCAGACCCTTTAGCATTTCTTGCATTGCTGGTTTGGTGGTAATAAATTCCCTTAGTCCTTTTTTGTCTGTGAAGCTCCTGATTTCACCTTCAATTTTGATTGACAGCCTTGCTGGGTACAGTATTCTTGGATTCAGACCCTTCCTTTGCATGACTTTGTATATTTCATTCCATTCCCTTCTGGCCTGATGAGTTTCTGTTGAGAAATCAGTTGCTAGTCTGATGGGGGTTCCTTTGTATGTAACTTTCTGTCTCTCTCTGGCCGCTTTTAAGATTCTTACTTTGTCGTTGGTGTTTGCCAATTTAATTATGATGTGCCTTGGCGTCGGTCTTTTGGGGTTCATTTTGCTTGGGACTCTGTGAGCTTCTTGGATTTGTGTGGGTTTTTTCTTCTCTATATCAGGGAAATTTTCTGTAATTATTTCTTCAAATAGGTTTTCTATTCCTTGCTCAGCTTCCTTTCCTTCTGGAACCCCTTTTATGCGGATGTTGTTTTGTTTCGTGTTGTCCCAAAGTTCCCTTAGGCTCTCCTCCTGCCTTTTAATTTTTTTTTTCTAGAAGTTGCTCTACTTGGGTATTTTTTCCCATCTTGTCTTCTAGCTCACTGATGCGGTCCTCTGCTTCTTCTAGTCTACTCTTGATGCTTTCTATTGAGTTCTTTACAGCAGCGATGTCATTTTTCATTTCTTCTTGGTTCTTCTTCATTTCCTCTTGGTTCTTGCTCATATTGTCGAATTTGTCTTCCATTCTTTTCAGCCACCTTATGACCATTTCTCTGAATTCTTTTTCTGGAAGGTTGCTTGCCTCCATTTCATTTACTTCCTTTTCTGGTGATGCCTGCTTTTCTTTCATATGCGGGCTGTGTCTTTGTCTCCCCATGGTCTCTCTTCTCTGGGTGTCTGGTTATGTAGTTCTCTCTCTCCTGCGTCGATTTAAAGGCACAAAATACAGCACTACCAGGTACAACACACAAGGCACTGAACAGAAATGTATTCACGATATTAACAACCTCCAATAAAGGTGGCCACCAGAGAAAGGCAAATCAGGGGATAGTAGAGAAAGAAGAAGAGGAAAAAGAAAGAAAGAAGAAGAAAAAAAAGGGGGTGTCAAAATGAAATTGGGAAAAGGGAAAAAAAGAAGAAAAAAAAGTAAGAGAGACAAGAAAGAGACTAAGAGAGAAAGGGAAACAGACTCTATATATTGGGGATAAAACTCCAATAGAACAATCACTTATCCCAGCAAATGCCAGCAACAAGTACCTGGGGATTAATACAAACTACAACACTAACTAATATTGAGTGAGGCAAGGGAAAACAGAAGCACTAAATAAACAAAAAAATAAACAAAAGAAGAATAAGCAAAACAATCTCACAAAAAAGCATAAAAATTCAATATAATCTACATTCAAACGAACAACAACAAAAGGACAGAGAGAAGAACAATTTTTTGGATAGTTAAGACAGCGAAGAGAGAGGTGTGTATGGACTTAGAGCAGGGGATTGGAGATTAGATATATAAGTAGGGTGAAATTTTAAAAGGGGGTAAACAGAAAGAATAGGGAAAATCTAAAGCAGGAAAGGGGTAAGATAAACAGGACACCGAAAAGGGAAAAGTGAGGAAGAGAGTGATGGCATAAAGGTAGATTTGAGATAGAGTAAAATGATGCTAAAGGAAAGATAAAAATAGAATGTAGAACATTAATCCCAAAACAAAATGAAGAGAAAATAAAATGACACTTAAAAAAAAAAAGATAAAATAGCAGTAGTAATAATATGGATTGAAAATAAAAATATAATAATTAAAAAGGTAAAATCAAGTGAGGAAAAAAAATTAGTTTCTTGAGTAAAAGATGCAAAAAATGAAAATAAAAAAATAAAAATAAAATGTGGAGTAGTGAAGGTCATTCACTTCCTCTGTTGTTCTGTTTGGCACGCCTGTTTCTCAGTCCGGACAGTATTGCAGTTCCCTGCGTTCCACTGCTCTTCAGTGATGTAAGCCAGTCCTGATTTTAAGCAGGTGGTGTGTCTTAATTCGTATTCCTTTATTTTTGATTACACAAGAGTCAATTTGTGATTCAGCCCCTGGGTGGCAGTGTTTCTGGATTGACTTCCGGGTTTATCTATGGCCTCTCTGGGGAGTGTTAGAGCCTTCTTTCCCTGTGGCACTCACTACCAGTTTGTGGGAGTGGGCTGCCTCAGAGCTGGCTCTCGGATGGTCACTCCCCGCTCCGATCCCCAGGTTCCAGTAAAACAACTTTCCCCTGCAGTCTCCCAGGGTGTCCCCAACTGGGTGAACCTATGAATTGGGCTTAGTAATCAGAAGCAAGAATTTCAAGAGGAACAAGCCCAAGTGTGCGCACTCCGTGGCTGCACGTAAGTCTAGCACACCCCTGAAATTATTAGGGTGTCCCTGCACTTCAGATCAAAATGTGTTGCTTTTTAGAGAGCCCTTCTGTTAGCAGCTCTGAGGACCCCCTTCCACATTCACAGATCACGCCAGCCCCAGCAGCCACCGATTTTTCTAGGCACAGACTTCCCTGGTCCTCCAGCTCCCGCAAAACGCGCGTTCCTCTCTCCTGCTGGGACCAGAGACCTCACCTTATCCTAGGCGAAATCTGACCTTTCCGTGGTAGAGTGTAGAGCTCCTCTGAACCCGTGTGTTTGCGCCAATTGGGGAGCATTGTTCTGGGGCTCGCAGCTGTTCCGTGGGTGCCGCAGTTGTGGATTCTCAGGCTTCCGATAAGCTCCACTTTCCGGTTCCAGATGGCGGCGACTCCGCGTCCAAGCCCGCAACTCCGGGAGGGGACCCAGCTGCAGTGGGAGCTGCCAGGTCAGGGGAACCCCGTCTAGCAGTCTCCCACCTTCTTCTGGAGTTCAGCTGTCCCCCAACTTGCCAACAAACATTCCCAGTGCGACCCTCAGCTGTTCTTTCTTTCTGCTCCGGGACAAGGCTCGGAACACGTCTGTCTTTTCCGCCGCCATTTTTTTCCCCTCTGTATCACGTTTATTGATTTGTGGATATTGTACCGTCCTTGCATCCCTGGGATAAATCCTACTTGGTCATGGTGTATGATCTTTCTGATGTACTGCTGGATCTGATTTGCTAGAATTTTGTTGAGGATTTTGGCATCTATGTTTGTGAGGGATATTGGCCTATAATTCTCTTTCATTGTGTTGTCTTTATCTGCTTTTGGTATTAAGGTGATGCTGGCTTCATAGAATGAGCTTGGAAGTGTTCATTCCTCTTGAATTTTTTGGAATAGTCTGAGGAGGATAGGTTTTAGTTCTTCCTTGAATGTTTGGTATAACTTCCCTCTGAAGCCATCTGGCCCTGGGCTTTTGTTTGCTGGGAGCTTTTTGATGACTGCTTCAATTTCTTCCACAGTTATTGGCCTATTGAGATTATTAGAATGTTCTGGATTGAGTTTTGGAAGTTTGTATTTTTCTAGGAATATGTCCACTTCCTCCAGGTTGTCTAGTTTTTTGGAGTAGAGTTGTTCATAGTATTTTTTAACAATCCTTTGTATTTCTCTTAGGTCTGTTGTTATTTCACCTCTCTCATTTCTGATTTTGTTTATTTGAGTCCTCTCTCTTTGCTCTTGGTGAGCCTGGGTAGAGGTTCATCAGTCTTGTTTATCCTTTCAAAGAACCAGCTCTTGGTTTCATTGATCTTTTGTATTGTTTTTTTTTTGTCTCTATTGCATTTATTTCTTCTCTAATCTTTATTATGTCCTTCCTTCTGCTCACTCTGGGCTTTTCTTGTTGCTCTCTTTCTAATTCTTTGAGTTGTAGAGTTAGATGATTTACTACCATTTTTTCTTGTTTTTTTGAGGTAGGCTTGTAAGAGCTATAAACTTCCCTCTCAGGACTGCTTTCATTGTGTCCCATAGATTTTGGATTGTTGTGTTTTTGTTGTCATTAGTTTCCAGGATGCTTTTAATTTCTTCTTTGATCTCTTTGGTAACCCAGTCATTATTTAATAGCATGCTATTCAGCTTCCAAGTTTTTGAGTGTTTTGGATTGTTTTTATTTTAGTTTATTTCTAATATTATGCCTTTGTGGTCTGTGAAGATGCTTGGTATGATTTCAATCTTCTTGAATTTGGGGAGACTTTGCTTGTGACCCAATATGTGGTCTATTTTTGAAAATGTCCCATGTGCACTTGAGAAGAACGTATATTCTGTGGCTTTGAGGTGAAATGTTCTGAAAATGTCAGTTAAGTCCATCTGATCTAATGAGTCATTTAGGATTGCTGTTTCTTTTCTGATTTTTTGTGTAGAGGATTTATCCAGTGATGTCAGTGGTGTATTAAAGTCCCCTACTAAGATTGTATTGTTGTCGATCTCTCCCTTGATATCTTCCAGGTGTTTTGTTATGTATTCGGGTGCTCCTGCGTTGGGTCCATATATGTTTATCAGGGTTATTTCCTCTTGTTGTATTGATCCCTTTAGTATTATGAAGTGGCCTTCCTTATCTCTTGTTGTGGCATTTACTTTGAGGTCTATTTTGTCAGATATAAGTACTGCTACCTCAGCTTTTTTTTTCATTTCCATTTGCCTGAAAGATATTTTTCCATCCCTTCACTTTCAGTCTGTGTGAGTCCCTTGTTCTGAGGTGGGTCTCTTGTAGACAGCATATGTATGGGTTGTGTTTTTTTACCCATTCACTCAATGTCTTTTGATTGGAGCTTTTAGGCCGTTTACATTTAAAGTTATTACTGAAAGGTATTTGTTTGTAGTTATATCTATTTTTGTGTCTGTGTTCCTTCTTACCTGTCTTTTCTTCTTTTTACAACATTCCCTTTAGCATTTCTTGCATTGTTGGCTTGGTAGTGATAAACTCCCTTAGCCTTCTTTTGCCTGCGAAGCTCCTGATATCCCCTTCAATTTTGATTGATAGTCTTGCTGGATAGAGTATTCTTGGATTCAGTCCTTTGCTTTGCAACACTTTGTATACCTCCTTCCTTCCCCTTCTAGCTTGATGTGTTTCTGTTGAGAAAACATTTGAAAATCTGATGGGGGTTCCTTTGTAGGTAACTCTGTCTCTCTCTTGCTGCCTTTAAGATTCTCTCTTTGTCGTTAATATTTGCCATTGAAATTATGACGTGTCTTGGAGTGGGTCTTTTGGTGTTGATTCTGCTTGGGACTCTCTGTACTTGTGTAACTTTTTTCTTCCCCATATCCGGGAAGTTTTCTGTCATTATTTCTTCTAATAGATTTTCTAATCCTTGCTGCTCTTCTTGTCCTTCTGGCAGCCCTATTATACGTATGTTACTTCGTTTCATGTTGTCCCAAATCTCCCTTAGGCTTTCCTCCTGCTTTTTAATTTTTTTCTCTAGTTGCTGTTCAGATTGAGCTTGTTTCTGTACCTGATCTTCTAACTCACTAATTCGTTCCTCTGCTTCTTCTAGTCTACTGTTGAAACTTTCCATGGTGTTTTTGATTGTAGCTATATCACTTTTCATTTCTTCCTGATTCTTGCATAGGTTGTTGATTTTCTCATCCATCCAATGTATAAATTCCATGACCATTACTCTGAACTCTTTTTCAGTCATGTTGCATGCTTCAATTTCACTTATTTCCTTTCTTGGTGACTCATTTTCTTTCCTCTGGGGATTGTGTCGTCTCCCCATTCTGACTATCTCCAGAAGGTTCAAACTTCGAGTTGCGTGGACCTGGGCCGTGTGCCATGGGAAGTTCACAGCACCCGAGTTTCACTGAAGTGCTCTGACACTAGGACGTGTGGCTGCCGTGGGTTGGTGGGAACCAAGCTTTCCCAGGGTCAGTGTTCCCAGCATTCAGTGTGGTCTCGTGTGCGCACCTAGAATCAGGGACCCTGCCTGCACCGCACTGTTGGCGTGTGCCGAAAATGAGTCCCCTAGAGCGTGCCAGGAGTCAGAGTTTCCCTGTGTCTGCACCAAGAATCGAGTATCAGAGTCTCTGTTGCCTCATGCGGTTTCTCGCTGAGAATCAGGGTCCCCGTGTGTACATGCACCAAGAATTGGCGTCACTGGCTCTTAGTGTGAATGCGATGTGAGTCAGGGATCCCAGGTGCACATGGTAAGAAACAGAGTCAAGTCGGTGGTGCTCAGTGCCGCCTCTTGCCGGGAGAATTTCTGTGCAGGTAACCATGGGGGACTGGGTTGCACAATAGCTCTGTGGCATGCCTGCGCTGTGGAAAACTGACTTCCATGTGCACTTGCCCAGAATGAAAGTCAGGTGGTAATGCCGCCCTGCGTGGGCTTCGGGTTTGTTTGCCCGATTGTGTTGCAGGGAGAAGATCCCAGTCTCTCAAATTCCAGTAGCAGCGCTGTGGTCTGTGCGCGTGCTCTCAAGCTCAAATTCCCCGTAGGGGAGCTGTGGCCTGCAAAGCTCAAATTCCCCTTAGGGGAGCTGTGTCCAGTGCACACTCTCTAGCTCAATTTCCTGTAGGGGCTTGAGCGAGGGGCGAGTCTATCAGTTACTATGGCACTATCCGTGAGCCTGCTGCGAGGGGGATAGGCTCTTTGACTCACAGAAATCTGAGGCCGGGAAGTCTGGATTCTTGTTGACTGTTGGTCTAAAGCTGTGGTCGCAGTTCTCTGTCCTCAGTGGCTGCAGGGTCCTGGTTTGTGTCTGAGACCCGCATCCTAGTCTCAAGCAGCTCTGTTTCTCAAGATTGTGTGGTCTCCATGGCCGCACCGGCAGCCCAGAAGTGTCTGCTTTGTGCGGGGCTCTGCTGTCTAAGACTGCCCGGTTTGGCAGCCCCTTGGGGGACCTGCAGAATCTAACTGTCCCTAGCTCATACACACACACACCACACACGTCTACACTCTCCTCTATCGGTTCCTCACTCTCTCACACTCTCTCCCTCCCTACCTTCCTGCCGGTCGCCATCTTCTATCTTTTCCTTCTTGTATCCTTAGATGCAGACATTGTTAGGCTTCATGCTGTTCCAGAAGTCCCTTAAACTTTCCTAATTTTTTAAAATTAGTTTTTCTTTTTGCTGCTCTGGTTGAGTGCTTTCTGCTAACTTTGCTACCTTACCTTCCAAATCACTGATTCAATCCTCTGGTTCATCTAACCTATGTTGATTTCTACTAGTGTATTCTTCATTTCACATATTGTATTCTTCATTTCTGACTGGTTCTTTTTTATGGTTTGTATGCCCTTTTTTTATTCTTACTATCTCTTTGTTTAAATTCATCCCTTCTTTCTCTAAGTTCCTTGAGCATCCTTATTACCATTTTTTTTTTTAAATTCAGTATCTGATAAATTGCTTGCCTCCATTATATTTGGTTCTTTTTCTGGAGATTTCTCCTGTTCTTTCATTTGGGGCATGTTTCTTTGTCTCCTCATTTTGGTTGCCTTTTTGTATTTGTTTCTGTGTATTAGGATGATGTGCTATGTCTCCCAGTCTTGGTATGGTGGCCTTATTTAGTAGGTGTCCTATAGTGTTCAGTAGCATAGTCTCCCTTATCACCAATGTAAGGAATGTTCCTTGTGTGTGTTATCTGAGCCCTCTTATTGTAGTTGAACTTCAACTGCTTTATCCCTTCCATGAGTAGGGTCAACTCTCAGGCTGGCTAACTATGAAGATTCATCCCAACCATAATGTATGAGCTGTTGTGCAGGTGCTGATGAAATGAAGCAGAATTTACCCAGATGGGTCTGGTGCTTGCTGAGATTTATTTTTGGATGTGCTACTTGTGGCGCTAATTGAGTCCTGCTCTGGTGTGGCCTGAAGCCCACCACTGAGTGCATTGTTTCTGGGGCCTCTTGAGAGGGACTCCAGTGTAGGTCAATGTCAGACACTGTCTGTGACTGGCTCTGAGCTAACTATTTGTAGCTACAAAGCAAGCCACAGTTTGTGGCTTCCTGTCTTTGGCCTAGGTGTGCGTGGGAAGGCCAAGGTGCACACCAAGGCCAGATTACATCAGCATCAAGCCCTGGGGCAGTTCAGCAAAAGGTCCAAGCTGTGCCCTAGCTGGTTTGGCTCAGTGGATAGAACATCGGCCTGTGGACTGAAGGGTCCCGGGTTTGATTCCAGTCAAGGGCAGATGCCCAGGTTGTGGGCTTGATCGCCAGTAGGGGGGTGGGGGGGCATGCAGGATGTTTCTGTCTCTCTCTCCCTCTCTGAAATCAGTAAAAAAATATTTTTTTAAAAAAGGTCCAAGCTGCCTCGAGCTCTATCTTCACCTTCTTCTGCCTGCTGGCTGTCTGTTACACTCATACTGGTGGTATGAGACCTGCATGAGGTAGGTTCTCAGTGAGTCACCAGGTAGGGACAAGTGGTGTTTGCCAGACTGAACGACTCAAACTCAGGGGCATTGCTGGGTCTGAGACCACGCAACAAAAGTTCCAGGGTACACCAATGCCAGCCACCACCTGGCAGGTGCCCACAGACCTTTGTGGTGGGGCAGGGTCTCAGGGAATTTTCAGGGTGAGCCAGCAGATACATGTGGGAAATTAGTATATAGTAGATATGCTATATATGTCAAATCAGAGGAGAAAAGATGTTTTATTCAATAAATTATGTTGTTTAAGCTGGGTAGCCATCTTAGAAAAATAAAGTTGGATTTCTACTTTTTTCTATCTATGCCAACTGAACATAGCCACCTCCATAAGTTATCATCAACAGTGTTGCCCATTGCCATAAGTTATGTTCTCTATCAGAGCCATGATACTTACCACACATACCATTAACTGCCATGTCAATCAACAGTCATAACTATTATTCAGTTCTAATCCCACATTCCATGCTATCACCAACAACTATCCATTGGCAATCCCCATCACCAGCAACCCTACCTACCAGCCATACCTACTGCAACTGGCCTTGAAGGTATCTATTAGCAATGACCACACCAGTGGTTGAACCTGGTGCCAACCATATTCAGCATCCTTTCTTGCTACCACCTCTCCCTTACCATGCACCTTTCATGTTCTGAGATATTTTTGTTCACAGTCATTCCTCTGCCTAGAGGGTATCTACACTCTTGTCTCTCCAAGCCTCGCTCTTTACCCAGATAATACCACACTCACCTTTCATTTCTCAGTTTAATCATTGGCCTCTTAGATTGGGTTAGAACAACATTTTATTTCTCCTTCATGGGTTATTACATGTTTTAATCATTTAATAAATTAATTATAGCAATTTATTTAAATCCTGGTCAAGTATGTTTATGTTTTGTTCACCACTGTATCCCTCAGGGCCTAGCATAGTTCCTGGCACAAAATCAGTATTCAAAAATTTATTGACTGGTTCACTAAAGGGCTAGGTGACTATTTCTTCTTGGGCTAGTCCTTCATGGTGCTCAGGTGGTGCAGATCAAATTGTACCTTTAGATATTTTTTCTCCACTGTCTCCCTAGCCATTTGCAAGGACCTGAAATTTCTACCATTCTTTACTCCTCTGTATTGAGGCGTTGATGGCATTTGTGAGAATGCAAAAATGGTGGCTACTGATTATAACCAGCAAAGAAGCCTTATATTGGATCACAGGGCCCTTTGGAATAAATATGCCAGTCAGTTATGATGGTAAGGGATGAAGGAGCTTAGTAGAGAAATCCTACAGCATAAACTCTGGGGAGGATGCATGACGGCAGTGCTCAAGCACTCAGTGTGAGTGTATTGATCAATCAGTGTGGGAAGAGTGATGGAGGGAGGCAATGATGCCACAAACCAGGCTCCACTTATCTCAGCTTAAGTTAAAATATGTGTGCATTATTTTGGTTTCTATACGGGAATTTGTTGTTAAAATATTTGTGTGTGTGTGTGTGAAAGACAAATCCTAACCTTTATCAAATGACACTGTGAGATTTATAATTAGATAATAGTGGCTGTCTCCTGAGAGGACTGTCAGTTTGCAAATGATTCTCACCAGATTATGGTGGGATCAATAGAAGCTGAATAATTAAAATTCGATACTACTATATCTCTCTCAATAACACTGTGGAGAATGATGTATGACAGATTTAATTGAATTTGTCAGACACCATGGCTACATGCATAGATCACAGGGGATATTTTTAGAGTTATGTATTTGATTTTCTGATGAGACTTGCAATGGGCAATACATTTGAGGTCCCTCCTTAGCCTTGCACTGCTGTGCTCTGGGAGTGCTGACAAGGCCAGGTAACACTGACCTAACTTTGTGCCAAACGTTAAAAAGTCTGAAAGTGCTGTGGTAGAGGTTGCTGCTAAACTGAATGTATGGAGAAAGTGGATTTTGGTGAGGGGAGGGGTTAAAAGAATAAAAGCTCCTGTTACCTAGTAATTTTCTTTCTCATAGCATTTGGTTAACCACTGAAGAGATAATTCTGGGTTAACTGAGGCTACTTGAGTTCTAATCCTAACTCTGATGTGCTAGATCTGTGACCTTCAAAAGTCACCTAAATCTGTCATATATAGAAGGATGTGGTAATCCTATCTGTTTTCCTTTTCTGCCTCACAATATTATCAGGGTCAAATTAGGTAGAAAGTTTAAAGTGCTTTGTAAATTGTGATGCACTCTGAATATGTAATGTGTTGTATCTTATTTTTGCTAGTATTGACACCATTTGTTCATCATTCCATTAATTTGCTTATTCATTTAATCATTCATTCATCCCTTAATTTAATGGGCTTTTGCTAAGAGTGAACTGTGCCAAACTCTATTCATAGTCCTTGTCCTTCTATTCTAGTGAAGGCACAAATCTATATAACAATTAAGTGCTATAAAGTGCCATAGGTATCACAATAGGATCTTGTACTGGTTGTGGGGCACAAATTAGGTCATGATGAGGATGTCAGGAAAGGCTTGAGAGGGAAGGTATATGTGATATGAGTTGTGAATATTGGGTAGATATTCCCTGGAGGTGCAGGAGAGAGCATTTTAGGTAAAGGGAGCAATATAAACAAAGGCACAAAAATATGAAATATTCTAGTCTTCTCTGGGAACTCCAAGTAATTTGGTGTGTTTAGAGACATAAATCTGTAGAAGCAGGTGGGTTTGTGAAATGCTTTTTACACCATTCAAGGGTACTGAATCTCTATGCTGAGGGCAATAGGGAGCCATTGAGGAGCTTTAAGCAAGAGAGTGATATAAAGAGATTTGCCTATGAATCAGAATCCTCTAGTAGCAGTGTGGAGGGTAGATTGGAAGGGGACAAGACTAGAGGCAGGAAGAGCAGTTAGAATTATCCTATATAATAAAAGCCTAATATGCAAATTGACTGAGCGTTGGAATAACCAGTGGAATGGCCAATCACTATGATGCGCACTGACCACCAGGGGGCTGATGCTCAACGCAGGAGCTGCCCCCAGCCCGCAGGCCCCAGGCCAGCCAAGGTGGGTGCCAGTGGGGGCGCCCCAATTGCCCCGCTGGTCACCCCACGGAGGGAGGTGACTGGCTGCAGTGGTGGGGGGAGGCAGGGCCGGCCAGCAAGCAGACCCGTGCCACCTGCCCGATCACCCCACCGGTCACCTCCAAGGTAGTGCCAGCGGGGGCCCCTGATCGCCCCACCAGTTGCCCCACAGAGGGAGGCAACTGGAGGCAGCAGAGGGCAGGGCTGGTGAATGGGCAGCATCAGGCCAGCCAAGGTGGGTGCCAGGAGGGCTGGCCCCCTGATCGCCTCACTGGTCACCCCACAGATCAGCCCTGATTGCCGGCCAGGCCTAGGGAACCTACCCGTGCATGAATTTCATGCACTGGGCCTCAAGTTATAATATAACTATAGGGAGAGATCACGTGGACCTGAATTGCAAGTTTAAAATCTATGTGAGTGATGATTTAGCATTCCTTTCACTGGAGAGACTCATGATGGGGGGATACTTTTCAGAGGAGATAAACTTCTCTTCTGTGACAACTTATAAATTTCCCCCCATTCTGGCTCTTCACCCAGTATTCACAATCTCAGGGACTGGCTCTACTATGCTTCTGTTTGCCCAAATAGGAAACATGCTCCTTTCTATTGAAAAATGATGTTCATCAGTGCTGATTTTCTCTCCCCAAATTTTTATCTTCACTGCCACTATCCTGACTCAGGCCACTACAATTATCCTACTACCCTCCCTCAAATATCAAGTGCACACTATAGCCTAGAAAACTCAGAGAGCAAGGGGTGACAGTGGCACAGGGAAAATAAAGTAAACAAAGTTAGAAAAGTGTTTGGCAATCTTGTTTAGTTGGTGAGAAAACATAGCATCCACTTTTGGTCCATTAAGCTGCCTGGAGACAAACCAGTTCCTTTCTTCTATTGAAGGTGGCAGAGGGTAGTGATTTAAAGAATCTTAGCTTCCATACAGCTTATTTCCCTTTTGCTTACAGAGTGGAGGTGGGCATTTTAAAATTTAGCTGACACATTATTTTAATTCTCTTTTAAAGACCTACTCAGGTCTCCTCTCTCTGGTTTACATACTGTTATACTTAGGCACCAACTTCCCTTTAAAGTATCTCCGGTTTATGTCACCTAACTTTGTCCTTTTCACAAAAGTTTATGGAACTGGCACCTTAAAAAGATGAAGTAGACAGTTGCAGGATTTCATAGGCTTCTAAGATGTCAAAAGTGGAAGGGGCCCGTAGGGACTATCTGTGCCAAGCCCCCTGGAGCAGTGCAGTCAGACATGCAAATCTGAATAAAGAACCCTCTCCTACCACTCACAAGCTTTGTCTATGTAAGCCAGTCATATAACCCTTCAGAACCTCACATTACTTATCTGTAAGTAAGCATTGTAATAACTGTGTGGGAAGATTAAAAGAATGATTGATAAAAACATAGTCAAGCACAGTGTCTTGCACTTGGAAAGAGCTCTATACATTTTAGTTCCCTTGATCTTCTTTCTTTCATTTTATTAATGAAGATACTGAGACTGTGAGAGAAGTGACTTCTTCAAAATCATAAAGCTAAATAGAGTCCAGATTGGAACACAAGTCTCCTGTTTCTTTGTTCATGTTTGTGGTTATACTTAGAAGACCCTGCTGTGGTGCAGGAACAAGTAGATATGGGGGTTGGGAAGACTGTGTTGCTGGCTTAAGGGCAGATAAGAGGGAAGGAGGAGGACAGTAAAACCAGTGGAGACAGACTTCACCTCCTTTCTAATGTTGCCAAGGGCTACAATTGCTGCCCTCATCCTGGAACAAGACCTGGTCTCATTTTTCATTAATGACTTTACCTACAAGTTTATCCCTTGTCAGCATACAGCGCTGCTGGAGACAGAGATACACCTGATCCCTAGGGAGCTTCCTAGAAACATGTTGTATGGTAGGAGGAGTAAGCTGGGAGGAATAATTAGCACTTAGGGAACAACTGAAAAAAAATGACTGGGTTCCAAGGTTGTTATTAAAAGACACATGAGTGCATCTCTGACAATTCATAGCAGGCAGAACATAATAGTTGTTACAGAGTGAACTGCCTTGAAATCATTCAAATTTTTTTTTCATATTTCAAATTTGATACCATTAGAAGACTAAAATTTATTTTAAAAATTGTTAGGTATAGCCCAAAGTTACAACAAATGGCAATGATGTTGGATCTTTCACATTCGATAGTTTTTAAGGTTTTATTGTTGATTCTGGTTATAAATATTCACCTCCATGAATATTCTGGTACCATGGCTAAATTCTTATTTATCTAATATGAGCAGAGTCAAGGATATGTCAGTAAACACACTAAAAACACATCTTTATGTTGTTGACCATGAGGCTCTGAGATCTAGGTCGAGTAGGCTCTGCTTAATTAACTGTTTACCTATATAAGAAACTCCATTGTTGTCCCTCCATACCCCCTCCCATATTTTACTGGTGAGTTATAAATTCCAGTTGATAACTTGGTACCCCCCCTATAGCAACACTTCTCATTTATAGTCAATTGGACAGGATGTATCTTTGAATTGTCTTTACTGCTGGGGCATGGGGTGGGATTTCTCTGAGTCAATCATACTTTTTTGGGGGTTCTCTTAGTGTCCAATCATAGATAGCTGTCAGATTACCAGCATTAGAGCTCAGCCTGTGGTAAGTGCTAGGAGCTCAATGTAGGATCATGGTGAGCTAGATGCCAGGGATACAGTGAAAGTAACTGTATCACTTACCTTTAGTGAAATGGTTAGTTCAGATTGGTCCCTAATTGAACTTTTCCTGAAATCCCAAGAGGCATTTACTTATATGATCTAGCACCTACCACATTGTACTCAGAGAGAGCCTGGAGGGAAGTGAACCAGAGCTGGAAGGTAGAGGGCATAGTAGAAGGAAGGGGAGGTCAGAAGCAAGTCCAGGCTAGGTAAACACAAGGGTCAGTGGCCACTGTGTGATGCCTACAGAAAAGAACATGGAGACTATGGAACCCTAGATACAAGCCTCCCCTACTTCACAACTTTGCCTTTCATACCTTCTGCAGAATCCAGAACTTCTGTTGGGAGGGATTTAAAAAGAAGTAATTTTGGGATATCATATGTGTAGTGACAACTGTGATGGTTGTTTTCTCTACTCTGGAATCCATGGGCTACCTCTGAAGTGTTGCCACCTTGAGCAATCTCCTGGTCCCATTGGTAATCGGGACCTTTGTGTGCAGAGACTTCCAGTCTGGTCACATAAGATGCTGTTTAATCTGCAGGTCTGAGCCTACTGCAAGGCCTCACCTGGGGGAGGACAAGTCTTTCACTGGCTACTGGATGTGCTGCTGGATGTGATAATCAGAAAAGGTAAAAGGTCTCATAGGAAGACTCTTTCAAAGGCATTCAACTTTAGTGTCACCACAGATGCATAGAGAGCAGCTTTGTAAAGAAGACAGGAAATGCCCTTGGTGTCTGCTAGGGAACATATGCAAGAATGCAGTTGCACGGCAGCCAGTTTAACAAGGCTCTGGTGAAGAATCAGATAGCCCAAGAGGAATGTTACTTGGGAATGCACTAAAACAGTGGCTCCCATACCACCCAGAAAGCTTTTTAAACATGAGGATTCCAGGCCCTTACATGTGAAGTTTTGATTAATTTCATCTATGCCAGGGACAGGGAATCTGTGCATTTAACAAGTGCCTCAGGTAGTTCTGATGCTATGGGTACTAGAACTATCGTAACAATTCATTAGTTCAACTTTTTTAAGTTGGACTTGTGGTTTTTCTGGCATGAATTGAGCTGAAACTTCTGTTGGGGTCTGTGATGAGAAGGTCATGTTGCAAACAAGTTCAGAATAGGTAGAATGGTTTGCCTGCATAGGAGAATACTCTGATTCTAGGAGAATCAGGCATTTGCAAGCACTGTTAGCCTGAACAGTGCTTTGTGTACTAAAAATTAGTGCTCTACGTGCATTTCCAATAAGTCTTTTCCCTTATTTGTGCTGTATTCCATAAGCACTGTCATACCATGATAGTTGATCTCATAACCTAGTTGGCTAAGTAACTAAGAGGTGGATAACAGATACAGCATGGACATGTCCCAGTCAGGATGGAGCAAGATGTGTCATTTCATCACACTACTCAGAATGGTGTTTGATTTAAAATTTACATTATGTCTGGAAAGTCACATTTAATATTTTTGGACCTCACTTGACTGTGGGTAATTGAAACTACAGAAAGCAAAACATGGATAAGGGGGTACTAATGTATATCTATTAACCTGGCTTTGCTGATTACTTTCCTGTTCTTAAACTGAGGCTCATAGGTTCAGTTAGCAATTTGTTCTGCCTTTGGGGGAGGGGAGCCCAATGTAGTCAAGTGTGTGTATAATTAGCTGACAGTAAAATCAATGATATGAAATTTTGATCCCAGAATAGGGAAGCCTGAAAATCAAAACTGGGAATTTGGGTCCTCAAATGATACAAAGGTGGTGAAAAGAACAGGTTGTGGGGTATAGATGGTTGGGAAGCTAAAACCCTTTCTGATTCCCTTGTATCTCCACAAACTAAAAGGAATACATAGTGAAGATAGGAAATAGAGAAAAATAGATGGGAAAAAGCAAAGGAGATTTTGGTTATCTATCATAATTGGAAGTCATAGGTATCTTTTATCTCTTTTCTTTTAATGGTACAATCATAGTGTTGTTTAGGACAGTGCTTCACAAACTAATGTGTAATAAGATCTTGTTGAAATACATATTCTGATTCTGTAGGTGTGGGAAGGTGTCTGATATTCAGCATTCCTAACACTGCACATGGTATGGATGGAGACAGTTGGGTAAGGCTTCAAGGAAGAGGTATGTTTTGAGCAGGGCATTGAACAATAAGTTTGTGTTTGGTTAGACAGAGAAGAGAGTTAGGGGACATTCTGTGCTACACGGGATAGGAGAGAGTCTGGAATAAAGGCACTGAGGATGAGGTAAGTATGATATATGCCAGGACAATGAAAAGCTGATCTTTGCAGGACAGAAGTCTCATTTGAGGAGTAAAGATAACATTAGATAGCTAGGGTGGGGCATTGCATGGAGGGTCTTGAATGCTGGCCTTGGGAACTTGGACATTGTCCTAGAAAGAAATAGTCAATGAAGGACTTTGAACAGAGGAATGACACACTGAAAGCTATGTCTTCAAAATAACTAACCTTACAACAGTACATAAAAGGGAAGAGAACCTTAGATGAAGATAAATATCAATTGCAGTAAGACAGGTGTGAGAGGATTGAGACCCTGGATCAGGATGGCTATAGAGTTTGGAGAGCAAGTCATCAGACTGGTTAACAGTAGGACCTTGTGACTGATTAAGGTCCCCTGTGCCTTTCTGCCCCTCCTTCAGATCACCTCATTGGAAGACCTAAGAGGCTGTGGGGCCAAGGTTTATCTCACAGTGCATTTTGAAGTTCTTGTTAAACTCCTGAAAATCAGAATGTGAAGTGAAATGGCTGCTGTGGCCTTGTGGGAGAACCAATGCTCCCTTATATTGCCAGAGGGTCTGAAAGGTGATATTCTTAATGGTATATAAAATTCTGAAAGGATGGGACAAATGGTTGCCAATGAGCCTTATGAGATAATAACTACCACTGAAGCATAAGGTCATAGGCAGACCTTGGAGTAGCTAGAAGTGAAGCCAGCAATTTAGCCTGGATTTTGTTTACAAGGTACATGTAACTGGAGACCACACTGACAAGAGCTCAGCTATAAATAATAGATTTCATCCAGAGCTATTTGAAGACAATGCCTAATATGCTGTGCAAATGAAAGGTTAAGGGGAAGAAGTAATGGTCAGTTTTGTCCTTTCAGGAATTCTGAGGCCCATGCCTGATTGGTCAGATGTTCCTCTGCCCTTAGCAATACCTACATTGTGTCCCCACAGCATAACGATAATCATCGCATTTCATTTAATTGTTCAGAAAAGTGACATACGCCCCTATTTCTGGGCTGTGAATTGAACATGGCACTGAAAAGCCCCTTCCCCTGTATGTAAGTTTCTCTCATCATTAATTTGCCATGGTGCCTACTATGCAAATTATTTTGTAAAGATACAAGGCCCTATGAAAAAGCAAGTATGTGAAACCAAGAGGAGTACCTTCAGTCGAGATTATTTTTACTACCTACTTAGCATAGAGAAAGCCTCAAGGAAATGGGGATATAAGGCAGGCAAGCTGTGGTATGGGGAAGCAGAAAAGTTCTGCGTGATTAGATAGTGTTGGGAAAAGGCTCCTTAACACGCATGTGGGTTATATGTACTAGGAAGCTAATGGCCACTGCTGGGTATGGAGAGATGAGAGTCTTGCGCCAACTTCACAAGTATTCCTGGATCAGCTCATAGCAGCCCCAGAGCTGAGCAGCAGCAATCTTCAGAAAGTCTTAAGTCTGAAGGTCTGGCAAGTGACAGTTTTCTACTGAGTGGATATTGGTGGTATGTGCTGTTTGAAAGGCACCTTGCCAGGTGTTTATTAGGCTTCTGTGAAAAGAGCATTGATTATTATCTTAACTATATATTTCTGTTGGGATAAAAAATAACCTGCTAGGCTTTAATGGGAGAAATTTACTCAGCCTGGGATTACTATATATAGAGGAACACACCTTCCCTAGTTCCCTTTGTATCACCATAGGTGATATTGAAGGAAAATTCTAGACTATGAACAGAGTGAGAACTCCCATTACCTAGCATAGAGTCAACATTTGATCTATGTTTGATCAATGAATGAATAAATGATTGAACAAATGAGCAAAATCCAAATATTGTTAAGAAAGCACTCAATTTAAATCCACAAGATCTGGGTTAAAATTTCCTGACTGCCATTTACAAGCTGTTGGGCCATTGGTAAAATTTCCTCTCTTTCTGGTTCTCATTTCCTTTTTTGTTAAAATATATTTTTATTGTTTCAGTGAGGAAGGAAGAGGGAGAGAGAGATAGAAACATCAATGATGAGAGAGAATCATAGATAGGCTGCCTCCCACATACCCCACACTGGGGATCATGACCACAACCCCAAGCATGTGCCCTGACCTGGAATCGAACTGTGACCCCCTGGTTCATAAGTCAATGCTCAACCTCTGAGCCATGCTGGCCGGGCCTCATTTTCTTAATATTTAAACTGAGAATAATAATACTGGGCTTGCCTTCCTCACGTAGTTGTGGGGAAAAGAGTATATAGAAAAAGAATATTTTTTGGAAACTCTAAAATCCATAGAAATATCCTGGGGTGACCAAGGACAGCCATTTTGGTGTTTGTTAAGGTAAAGCTTTCTCTGGAACTCATAATAGAGGGTTACTACAGCTGGCCTGTGCCACCAGATGCATCCTCCTACAAAGAAACCTCGATGCTGTCAAAATCCAGTCCCACACTCCTGTGTAATCATTGTGAAAATCAGATTCCTGTTCTGCCCAGTCAGCCTGCCTTCCTGATGACAGGAGTACAGGAAGCATCATGGGCTTTGTATGCAACATCTTTGGAAATCGGCAGCCAGAGGCCTGCGTACACTATCTCTTCAGCTGGTCATAATCATCTCTCTAGAGATAAGAGTTCTAGCAGGATATTTTTTTTCTAGCCTCATCTGTCTCCATGATGTCACTGTCCCAAAGATGTGAAGGGTCTCTCTCTCTCTCTCTCACTTTGTGATTTACTGGAGTAGTTGATTTGACTTTTTAAAATATATTTTTATTGATTTCAGGGGGGAGCAGAGAGGGAGAGAGAGATAGAAACATCAATGATGAGAGAGAATCATTGATTGGATGCCTCCTGCAGCCCCTCTACTGGGGACAGAGCCACAACCCAGGCATGTGCCCTCGACTGGAATCGAACCCAGAGTCCGCAGGCTGATGCTCTGTCCACTGAGCCAAACCAGCTAGGGCTTGATTTGACTTTTTAAATACAGTACTAGTAAGTCTCTCTCCTTTCATCTGAGAGCTCACTCCTCAATGTGGGCTCTGCTCAGTTGATGGTAAAGGAAATTCCCTCACACTCCCATTCTTGGACACATTTTACACAGTCCCTATTTAAATGGATGCTTTGTTCTTGGGGATAGGGGAGAGAAGGTGGGATGATTTAAAAATCCTGCCAGGAGTCCTTGAGGAAGCAGCCTGAGTACTGTTTGCAGAAGTCAATAGGCTAGTTGTAAGCAGGCATTGTGTGTTCTAGCACAGGCAGCTGAAACAAATCAATTTCAATTTACTTGTCCAGCAAAAGGAGCCATTATTTAGGACTGAATAGCCAGAGCTCCTGTAATATATTGTGAAAACTTATTGTAGTTTTTACTTAAAACTAGCTTATGATGAAATTATTTGTTTAGAAGCAAAGTATGGATGTTTACAGAATGTAAATTTTGGAGGTATTGACTAGAGGTTGAAGAATGAGCTATATTTCTTTACTAAATGTGGTGGCTGGGTGATATCCATTTGACATTGGTATCAGAGTACATTGCTGGTTGGAAACCTGGTAGGATCTTATGTTGACAACAAGCACAATTAACATCAGGGGAGGGTTTTTGCTAGTTAGGGCTATATGATAGTTAAAGCTGAAGTCCATTCACATTTAAAGAGCAAGTTGGCTCATAAATTTGGCTCCCTTACATTTTCCCTTACAAGAATGTCTGTCCTGGCTCTATATTTTCCGTTAGCTTTTTGGCTTTGTATATTACCAGTAAATTGTTAAAACTCCCTGTAGGAGTAACATTTAAGGCTTGATTCATTGAAGTTTTACTTTTCCCTTTTTGCAGTTTACATCAGAAAAAACACACAAAATATTTGGGCTTGAGTCATGATTCTCCCCCAAATTGGGTGATCATATATTTTTCTTTTTATCAGGTCTTGCTGTGCATCTTGTGTAACTTTCAATTATTGTTCTTTTGGAAAGTGGATACAGTTTTTACTGCCTATATATTGTGATTTTCCATAAAAAGATGTCTCCCTGTTTCTTCATGAGTGCAAGTTCTCATATTTCCCACAAAGTTTAGTTACATTTATCTATTGGAAAACATATCAATACTAGATTCTTTTGAATACCTACTCCATGCCAGGTATTATGCCAGTTCCTGTGCCTTTGCCATCACTGTGGTAGAACAGAACTTTGGCTCTGTTCAGTTGATTAATTTGGGTAGAATAGGGATCTGTAGAGCAGGGGTCCTCAAACTTTTTAAACAGGGGGCCAGTTCACTGTCCCTCAGACCGTTGGAGGGCCAGACTATAGTTTAAAAAAAAACTATGAACAAATTCCTATGCGCACTGCGGGCCCGGGACGAGTCAGCTGCTAAGCAGGACAGGCAGCAGCACCCGGCGGGCCAGATAAATGTCCTCGGCAGGCTGCATGTGGCCCGCGGGCTGTAGTTTGAGGACGTCTGCTAGAGTGATAACTGTAGAGTGATAACTGATGGCGATTTACAACAAAAACCTCAGCACCTGGTAACCTAGAGGTTATTCTTGCCCTCATTGTGGTGTTCTACTCTAAAGTTTGCCTTTCTCAAGTAGTGGACCCAACCCCAGCTCCCTCCACTCTCCACCCTGAGTGCTTTATCAATAGTACTTGCATAGAACTTAAATTTAGTGGATGTTCATTAAATATTTATCAACTGAATGAGTGAAAGGATGCATCCATATAAAGAAATAGATCCTTTGCCCTAGCTGGTTTGGCTCAATGTATAGAGCGTTGGCCTGTGGATTGAAAGGTCCCGGGTTCTATTCCAGTCAAGGGCACATGCCCAGGTTGCGGGCTCAATCCCCAGTGTGGGGCATGCAGGAGGCAGCTGATGAATGATTCCCTCTCATCATTGATGTTTCTATCTCTTCTTCTCTCCCTTCCTCTCTGAAATCAATAAAAAAAGAAATAGATAATTTGATAATGGTTGGGTATGATCTCTTGCTCAGATATAATATTTATATTTAACATGGACTTATATGGTAGGAGCTTTAGATACCATAGCTATCCCCATGATGGACCATGTGTGGCAATAAGGTCATACCCAAATGTAAATTAAATGTGTATGATTTAGAATTGCCCTGTTTTCAAACCTTGCCTTTTTTTAACAAATGTGAACCTTGTTTTTTAATGAGAACCGAGGATGGATCAAATATAGTCAGAGTTCAGTTACTACTGGACAATGCCTTAAGGCTCAGAAGCCAGGCATTGGTAACCTTAAGACAAATTGACGACTTGACCCTGTGCTGCTGAATGATCCAGAAAAAACCCCACCATGATTTATATAAATTTGAATTTTTAGACAGCAAAAAGCAAAGATTCAGTCATATCAGTTTAATATAGTGCCAACACAAGTAGCTAATTAGGACAGCTCAGTGAAGAGACATTGGTGACAAACCAGTCAAACTGGGTGTTTGTAACACATAGACCAATAGAACATGATCAAAAGCCCCAAAATGAATCCATGCATATATGGTCAACTAATATTTGACAAGGAAGACAAGATACTCAATGAGGAAAGGATAGTCTCTTCAATAAATGGTGATGGAAAAACTGGATATTCACATGCCAAAGAAGGAAAGTGGACTCCTATATTATGCAACTCACAAAAATGAACTCAGTGGATTAAAGACTTAAACATAAGACCTGAAACCATAAAATTTCTAGAAGAAAACACAGGGAAAAGTTTTCTTGACATTGTCCTTAACAAATTGATTTTTTTTTTTTTGCTATGACACCAAAAGCAACAAAAGCAAAAAATAAGTGGGACTATATCAAACTGAGAATTTCTACACACCAAAGGAAACAATCAGATGGAAAGAAGATGGCAGCTGAATAGGCAGACCTTTCTTGCATCTCCTTCCAAGGCCAGACTGAAAATAAAACTAAATTGGGGAACATTCATCTGGAATTACCAACGAGGTCCATCTGAGGAGGAGACTTATATCAAGGAAGGACAGAAAACAACTGGAGACTGATAGGAAGGGCAAGATTGTGAGAGGGGTTGCCCCAGCTTTCACGGGTGGCAGGCCAAGAGTGAAGAGGGATCTCTCAGCTATGGGAGGGTTATATCCCTGAAAAGATCAAGGCCCAGAACCCAGGCTGGGCTGCATAGCCTGGAGCACCAGAGCTGAGACTAGTGGCCCATGTAGCATCCAGCCATGAAAGGCGGCAGGGTTTCTGGCTGCTCAAGAGACCAGAGCTGGTAGACCGGAGCTGGTTGGAGAGAAATAAAGCCTGTTTTTTTTGTTTGTTTGTTTGTTTTGTTTTGTTTTGTTTTGGTTTGGTTTATTGTGTGTGTATGTGTTTTTTCCTCTTTTTTTTTTTTAAACCCAGAGCATAGGAGTTTTGTTAGCAGCTACTCACCTAAGGCTTTGGTGAAGGGAGGGTAGTGTGGACTTGAGGTGCCTAAGGAGAGGCTGGGGTGGGAAGCATTGTGGGAAGATAGGAAAAAAGCAGCTACTGGGAGTCCTGCATTAGGTCATACCCCCCAAAATGAAAGGGACAATTTTCCTGAGGTGCTAGCCCCCTCCTGAAGCCACAGCACAGAAAAAAAAACAACAAAAAAACCTGCCCTACGTGAGACAGAAGAAGATATAAAGAAGTGGAAAAATGTACCATATTCATGGATTGGTAGAATTAATATCATTGAAATGTCCATACTACCTAAAGCAATCTATAGATTTAATGCAATTTCTATCAAAATACAGATCTAGAACAAATACTCCAAAAATTTATATGGCACCAAAAAAGATCCCGATTAGCTGCAGCAATATTGAGAAAGAAGAACAAAGTTGGAGAGATCACAATACTGAGTATCAAGCTATGGTATAAAGCCCTTTAATCAAAACAGTCTGGTCCTGGTACAATTACAGGCATATAGATCAATGGAACAGAACAGAGAAGCAAGAATTGACCCAAGCCGTTATGCTCAATTAATATTTGACAAAGGAGGTAAAAGCATACAATGGAGTACAGACAGTCCTTCAATAAATGGTATTGGGAAAATTGGACCAGGTACATGCAAAAAATGAAACTAGACCACCAACTTACACCACACACAAAAATAAACTCAAAATGGATAAAAGACTTAAATGTAAGTCGTGAAACCATAAAAATCCTAGAAGAAACCATAGGCAGCAAAATCTCAGATATCTCTGGTGGCAATATGTTTACAGATACATTTCCTAGGGCAAAGGAAACTAAGGAGAAAATAAACAAATGGGACTACATCAAAATAAAAAGCTTCTGCACAGCAAAACAAACAAACAAACAAAAAAAACAACAAAAAAACAAAAACAAAACAAAACAAAAAAAAACAACACCCATCAACAAAATGAAAAGGGAGCCCACTGTATGGGAGAACATGTTTGGCAATGATATATCTGATAAAGGTTTAATATCCAAAATATATAAGGAACTCATACAACTTAACAAGAGAAAGACAAAAAATCCAATTAAAAATGGGCAAAGGACTCAAATAGACACTTCTCCAAAGTAGACATGCAAATGGCCAAGAGACATGAAAAAATGCTCAAAGTCACTGATCATCAAAAGGATGCAAATTAAAATGATAATGAGGTATCACCTCACACCTGTCAGAATGGTTACTATCAACAAATCAACAAATGACAAATGCTGGCTAGGATGTGGAGAAAAGGAACCCTAGTACACTGCTGGTGGGAATGCAGATTGGTGCAGAAGAGTTGCTATGCAGGAGCAGACTCTATGGAGCAGGACTTGCTTAAGTTGGGCTTTGGGTCTCTGCAAAGATTTTGGAAAAGTCTGAAGCCTGAGCCAGACAGGCTATTCATATGGAAAGACCACTACAAACACTCTGTAATCAAAACAGCCTGGTACTGGTGCAATTACAGGCATATAGATCAATGGAACAGAACAGAGAACCAAGAAATCGACCCAAGCCGTTATGCTGGGGCTGCAAATTGGATGGGGCAGGTCTCAGGAGTCACCAAGGCCAGGGGGACAGTGTGAGCCAGGTTGGTGGAAATTCAAATATGGTGCTTGCCAGTCAGCTCTGTGGCAGGGGAGGTCTCAGCACAGGAATAGTGACCTTTACCAGCACTTTTGTCTGGGAGAAAGCTGCCCCCCAGTTCTTGCCCTGATGCCAGACAATTTAGTTCCTCTCCGTATGTCCCTGGATCTTTTCAAGCTGATGCCTCAGCACTGGAGCTCAGAGGCAGTGAGTAGGTATAAGGCCATGCACAGGTCCTTTAAGAGGAGCACCTGGGATTCCAGCAGCCTCCATCTCACTCAGCCACAATTCCTACTGGTATTTACAGTCTTAAGTTAGAGACTTCTCTTCCTGATACTGGAACCAGGGGATTGGGGCCTGGTATGGGGCTGGGACCCCTTGCTCCTCATGTAGACCTCTGAAGCCAAGATATCCCTCCCCATTAAAGAAATGCCACTCATAGGTATCAGACCAGCCAATTCCAGGCCTCTGCCCTTCCTACCAGTCTCATCGTGGCTTCTTCTTTAATTCTCTAGTTGTAGGACTTCTGTTTAGCCAGATTTCAGGTGGTTTTGAATGATGATTGTTCTGTGGTTTAATTGTAATTTTTATGTTTTTTTAACCTTCTTGATCATGTCCTTTGAAACACAATTTTTTTTTAATTTTTGATAAGGTATAATTTATCTTTCTTTTCTCACTTATGCTTTTGATGTCATATCTAAGATTCCATTGCCAAATGCAAGATAATCAAGTTTGTCTTTTCTCTGAGATTTTTGTGTAATTTGCTCTTACATTCAGGTCATTGATCCATTTTGAATTAATTTTTGTATATGGAATGAAGTAATGGTCCAGCTTCATTTAAAAAATATTTTTATTGCTTTCAGAGAGGAAAGGAGAGGGAGAGAGATATATTAAACATCAATGATGAGAGAGAATCATTGATGGGCTGGCTCCAGCATGCCCTCTACTGGGGATCAAGCCTGCAACCAGGGCATGTGCTCTGACTGGGAATCAAATCTTGATCTCCTGGTTCATAGGTCGATGCTCAACCACTGAGCCACACCAGCAGGGCCCAGTTTCAATTTTTGCATGTGAATATCTAGCTGTTCTAGCACTATTGTTGAAGAGACTATCTTTTCCCCATTGAATTGTCTAGAAACATTTGGGTAGAATCAACTGTAAATGTAAGAGTTTATTTCTAGACTGTCAATCCTATTTCATTGATAATATGTCTGTGCTTGCCAGTACCATACTCTTTTTTTAACAGCTTTATTAAGGTATAATACATACACAAAGAACTGCCCATATATAATGTGTACAATTTGATGAGTTTGGACATGTGCACACACCGGTGATACTATCACCATAATCAAAGTATTAGACATATCCAACTCCTCCCAGAGTGTTCTTTGCTTTGTGTGTGTGTATAGTAAGAACACTTAACATGAGATATGCTCAATGTCATTTGCAAACAGATAATTTTACTTTTTCTTTTCAAATTTGAACTCTCTTTTATAGCTAATTATTTTAGTAAATTATTGGATAGAAGTAACAAGAGCAGACATTCTTGTGTTTATCCTGACCTTAGGGGAACATATTCAGTTTTTCAACATTAATTAATATCTTAGCTGTGTGTTTTATCAGTTTGGGCAATTCCTTCTATTCTTGTTTGTTGTTGTTTTTTTCTCTCATGGATTTCTCAAAATTTTTTTCTGCATCTATTGAGGTGATCATGTGGGTTTTGTCCTGTATTAATATGGTATATTGCATTGATTTTTACATGTTAAACAAAACATTCATTACCAGGATAAATCTCATTTGATCATGATGTATAATCCTTTTCATATGTTACTAAATTTGCTTTGCTGTGTTTTGTTGAGGATTTGTATGTCTATATACACAAAAGATATTGGTATGTACTTCTTGTCATGTCTTTGTGTGGTTTTGGTAGCAGGATAATGCTGGCTCCATTGAACTAATTGGGGGAAATTCTCTTCCATTTTATTTTTTTGAAGTGTCTGTGATGGATTGGTATTAATTAATTCTTCTTTGAATATTTGATAGTGAAGTCATCTGGGCCTGGGCTTTTATTTGTGGAAAGTTGTAGTTTTTTATAAAAATACTTTTTTTTTTTAATTTCAGAAAGGAAGGGAGAAGGAGAGATAGAAACATCAAAGATGAGGGAGAACCATTGATCAGCTGCCTCCTGCATGCCTCCCGCTGGGGCATCAGGGCATGTGTCCTAACTAGGAATTGAACTGTGACCTCCTGGTTCATAGGTTGATGCTCAACCACTAAGCAACACTGGCAGGGCTGTGCAAAATCTTAAAAATTACTATTTCCATCTCTTTGCTTTTATCGGTCTATTCAGATTTTATTTTTACTTTCAAGTCAGTTTTAGTGATCTGTGTTTTTCTAGCAATTTGTCAAATTCATGTAGGTTATTTAATTTGTGGCATATAGTTGTTCTTACTATTCCTTTATAACCGTTTTTCATTTCTGTACATTCAGTGGTGGCGTCCCCTCTTTTATTCTTTATTTTAGAAATGTAATAATTATTCTCTCTTTTCTTTGTCTCAAGTGCTTTTAGAATAATGGAAATTAGATATTTCTTGAGTCAGTGTAGGAAGATAATTCAGTTATAATGGTATTTATTTTTGTTTTAATTAGGGTTGACCTTTGTAATATTCATTCTGATACAATAAAGCAGAGTTTCAGGGGGCTTTTAAAAGTAAAGACAGAAGTATTCTTGATTTTATATCCTGGTTACCTGAGGTCATACATGTCATCTAGGGCCTCTTTGGTTGTTTGGCCAAGTTTACAGAATCCATAATGGTTATGAAATATTTCTATTTGGGAACATTTAGGAAATAAGGGATCCAGTCCCTAAATTTAGGGACAGAGAAATGTGGAAAGATTATTTCAGATACTTTTGCCACTATAATTTGTTATCCCCATCTTACATATTAGAATATTGAGATCAAGGAAATTAAAGTGCTTTTTTCAAAGCTTTATAGAAATTTGCTGAGAAAGATAAAACTAGAACATAATCTTTTACATGTTTAGTCACATAGCCACACCTAACTTCAAGGTAGATTAGGAAATGCATTCTTTCCATGTGTCCAGAAAGAAGAGAACATATTTTGGTGGCTACTCAATAATATCCAACATACTCTGATAGTTCAAGTTAGGAAGGCAAGGTTGAAGGCATATGGAGACAGTAGATAAAGCATGGAGAAAGTGTCCTTGATGAATAGCCCAGCGTCCTCATAAAGTTGTTGTGAGGGTTTACGTACAATAATAGCTATTGTTCATTCAAGCCCTGGGTTAGTGCTTTCTATGAATTATCCTATATAATGCTTCCAACTTTGTGAAAGAGTTACTGTTATTATCTACCTTTTAAACATGAGGAGAATAAGGTCCAGAGAGATAGGCTACTTATCCAGGTTCACAGATTGAATAGAAAATACTAGGAGACGGTTATGAAGCCAAACCCATCCAACTCCAATCACTGTGTGGTATTGAATTTTTCTGTATTTTAGTTGTAATGCAGGAATGTGGATAAATATTTGGCCAAAGATTACCTTTGGTTGGGATATTTGTGGAATATTTATAGAAGAAGTAGGATTTGAGCTGGGCTTTAAAGAATGAGTGAGATTGCCCTGGCCAGTATGATTCAGTTGGTTGAACATTATCCCAAGCACTGAAAAGTTGCCAGTTCAATTCAAATCAGGGTACATGCCCAGGCTGCTGGCTTGATCCTCGGTAGGGAGCATGCAGGAGACAGCCGATCGATGTGTTGCTCGCACATCCATGTTTCTCTCTCTCTCTCTCCCCCTCCCTTCCTCTTTCTCTAAAAATCAATAAAAATATTTTTTTAAAAGAATGAGTGGGATTGAAGTTTGAGGAATTTAGAAATGCAGGGACTTCCAGGGAGAGGAAGCTTCATGAGAAAAGTAAGTGAAGATGTGTTTGGGAGATAATGAGTGGAGTGAAGAAGTTGTAAAAGGGAACATTGGAAGATTAATTTGGAAAGATTGAGATGTCAATGTTAGACTAAAGAGCGTGGACTTGATCCTGTAGATGGTAGAGACAAATGAAGTACTTTGAGAGGGTGTTAACATCATGTTGTTTTTACAAATAGGCAAAAAAGTGTAATTTGAGGGATGCTGGAAAGCCCCTTTCACCCTCTTCTTGGGCACCTATTATTTCCTTCCCCAAGTGTTGTATTTCTGAAATTCCACTATTATGGATTTATTCTTTATGGTTATACTCTCTGCTTTCTTTTGAAATGCAAACATCCATGGAAAGAGTAGCATGTGGTCATTAAGTTTTCAATATGAAGGTCTTAGTTAGTTCCTTCCATCCCTCAGAACAGAGGCCCTCCCAAGAGCACAGAGATTCTGAGCAGGAAGGAGGAAGCATCTATGGAGGAGGAGAGAGGGAGACTCTTGCCAAAAGCCTCTGCCTGCTTCTGGCTTGAATTTGAGCCAGCTCTCAGCTCCAGACATTTGAATTACTAACCAATTAGATGCCTGAACCTTTTCTTGACGAGGAGTGGACAAATAGTTGTATTTTTCTGTCTGCATAAAGGTTTCCCCTGTGTATCCACTATAATAATCCAAATCCTCAGATCCTTAGTTTCTCTCTGAATTAGTTCTAATTTATTTGCTATGAAATGGCCATATAAATGATTGTATGAGTGTATTCACACATATAATTCTTATTTCTATGGCTGTATTACTATGATCATAGGTATTTATAGTTTTTGTGTGTGGGGGGGTGGGGGAGAGTGTTGCAGGAGTCTAAGTATTTTGCTTTCAACTTTTTGTGCTGAGTTAGCTGAGTATTTCTCTCCATTGTCTTTTACGAGGATATAGCTCTTCTGCTAAGAGAGATCCATTTTAACTTGGAGAGCTTATGGCAGTAGGCAGAAAGAAAAGGAGTGATTGGGGTGGGATTGTAGGAGTTGGGTTGGATAGTGTGGAAAGAAGATCCTTACCTTAATCACAAGTGGGTAGACCTCACTTGGAGAGAAGGGGAGGTAGGGTAAAAAAAGGGCAATCAGGCAGGGAATTGGACTCTGACGTGTGTCCTCAGGATTCTATCCCAAGGAATGTATATTTTAGAGACCACAGACAGTGCCAGCCCTAAAAACTCTGTGTGGTTCCACATGAAAGCCACTCTCTGTGACAGTAAATGTCAGGCACTAACTTTGGGTGACCTTTGAGTGTGTCTCTTGAGTAGTAAACTTTAGTAGCAGGTTAAGTTTTTTTTCTCAAATAAAATGTCCTGTTAAAACAGTGAGAGAAAAAGAGGATAAATGAGATCTTGAAAACTTTTCAGTCAGGGAAAGCAAGAGGGCCAGGTTGGCTTTGCTAAAACAGTTTCCCAAATGGTAACTGTCACTGAATATGTTAGCTGACAGGATTGAGAGGATGACAGAAGAGTGTTGTGCATTCAAAATGAGTTCTACAGGCGTGGTCTGGGCAAATGTCACCTCAATCTATAACAACTTCCTTTGGATTGCCCCCTCCCCTCCATTTTATTGTTATCCACTGTCAGAAATTATCATTACTGAGGGAAGGGGGGGTGCTGTTTGCAGGATGATGGGGTAGATGTAGTGGGTGGTGGTATGGGAAGGAGAGATAGAGAAATCTGAGAATACATTTATGAAGTGCTGGGAGAAGACAAGTCTTGGGAATCTTGTGGCTTTTTATACCCAGTCCCATCAGATGACCCTACAAACTTCTGTTAAGCCCCAGGCTAACTGGCCCCAACTTGAATTTATGTTGCCCCAGGCTAGATATTCTTTCTCAAGCCCTAAGGTTCCTGATTCCTAGTATTTATGGCTTTATCTTGCCCCATGGAAGTCTCCAGAACAGCCTGGCATCTAAAATTAGTGACTAATAAAGAGATCAACCAAAGAACTTGTATGCATATATGCATAAGCTATGAACACAGACAATAAGGTAGCAAAGGCCTAGGGCAGGGGTGAGCTAGAAGAGGTCAATGGTGGAAAAAAGGGGAAACATGTAATACATTCAACGATAAATATTTTTTTTAAAATAGAATAAAATTAGTGACTTAGTTACTAGAATACATAAACAAACCCACCTGCAACTTGGGAGTGTAGGGATGGGGTAGCAGTGATCAAATAAATGGTCATCTCTTGTGGCCAGAAACAGGATGCTGTCAATTGCATTCATTCATCCAGATGTTATTCCAGTTTGCCCAAATGTGTGCCTCATGCTGAGTTGGTAGGGTGTGTTCTTCCTCTTCTAATCCATTTGCCACACAGCTGTCAGAGTCATCTAGAACATACATCAGATTATGCGATATCCTACATAGAACTGGATTTCCTAATATGTCATTCAAGGACTTTCATGATTTTCCCCTACCTACCTCTCTAGCCTGTATTTAAGCATCTGATGTCTCTTATTTTATCTTAGTTTTAGACCTTCAGACATATTCCTTTTCATTTGTCCATCTCTTTCTTAATTCATGATGCCCCCTTTGCTTGAAATGCATTTCCCTCCTGTTAACTCTCTTTTTTCAATAATACTCTCTAATCCCCATTTCCCTTCTCTTTGCTCTTATAGTATTATAAACTCACCTCTTTTAAAAACACTTAACCAAATTATATTTAAATTATGTTATTAGATTCTCAGCAGAGTTGACAGGCTTAGGGTTTAGCCTGTGACCTCACCTGAGCCAGAGTCCATGCTACAACGATTTAAGTTGAAACTTTGAGAAAGATTCTGACTTTGTGGCTGTACATCACTGGATGTATGCTTAAGGATTACCTGAAGCTATATTTTCTACCACATTGGTACCCAAAGTAGAGGAAAGTAGGAAGGAAGATTATAGGTTAATCTAGCTAAAGAAAGAGTAAAACAGCCCATTCCTCAGGCCCAGTTTTATTTCTCTCATTGGGTCCTATAAGACACTTATATATTCTTTTGTATAATTAAGTCACCATTTATATACTTAAGCTACTCAACTGGATTTCTGTGGTTTGTGACCAAAAGAGTTACAACCAATGTAATCTAGAGTATAGGAAGTGCTAGATGACATTTGTTGAGCTGGGCTCTAATGGGAAGTCTTGATTTCTACCTTAAGGAAACTTTCTACTACTCTTGCCAGAAACCAATCATTGTCCCACTAATAGAAAGATGTAGACAGGAAACCGGGAAGGCTGGTCAACAACCTTAATTGCTCTAATCACTCACTGTTTAGTAAAAACATTGTTAGCTGAAGCAGCCTCCACCTCTGTTTCTCCTATGTAAATTTCTGTTATTGGAATTTCCTGCCTAAAGGTTATGGGTGTATCCCATAGTCTCAATAAAAGGGATTGCAAGGCCAGAGCAAGGGGTAGTCCTCCCACTAGAGGTGGGCTCCCGCCTGGCCCCCAATATTCCCAAATTAATACTTTTCCAAGTCTCTTTTCATTTGTGTGCGGCCTTCTCCAGAACCTGAACCCTGAACCGGAACCCTGAACCACGCGGGACGTGAAAGGGGTTCCCACATCTGGCGCCCGAACAGGGACTTCTGGAGGAGATGATATTTTTCGCCTAAGAGCGAAGGAAAGGAAAAAGTTCACTGAGAAAAAGGTGAGGGAGGTTCACCGCATGCAAAGCCCACGGACTAACTGCAGAGTCGCGATCTGTAAGTAGGGTGGGAACGTCTTTTTCAGCCAGGCTAATGTGGAAGAATTAGGTTATAAAATAATGTGGTTTCTTATTCAAATTAAAATCTTAATTGGTATTTGGAATTTAAAATCTGTAATAAGAAATGAAACTCCACTGCAAAAACCACCTCTGGTATGGAGAAATTCAAAGGTGGCAGGAGAGGGCAAGGCTATCTGCTCTCCCGCAATGAGATTACTTAAGGTTTCGTTTAAAAATTATAAAAGAACTCGCAGGAAAATGCAAATCTTGGCCAAACTGGGTTCTAGTTATTACTTCGGAAAGCGAAAAAGAAAGGAAAAATTTAAGATCTGTCTATCTTTTAAGCATGGAAAGAAATTCGGCCAGATCTGTTGCTGAAACTTCCCCCAAAGTAAGCAGGATGTTGTTATTAATCTAGGAACTGCTAAATGTTTGACTTGCCAACTTTAAAAGTTCAAAGTGCAAATTAAATTGGGAGAAATTATATAGTTGTGGTAATTAAATGTCTAAAGTATAAGAACTTATTTTTGAGAAAAAAATGTGTTTTCTATGAAAACAATTAGGAATTCAAAATAAATTGCTTATTGGTCTAATAAAAAAGAGGATTAATTCTGTGATCCCAACCAAAATTTTTCTATGCAAAAACTAGTTTAAAATCTAATTGGTATCTTAAAATAATTATACAAAGTATTATAATCTTTAAATCATATACGGATATATATATATTTGATCATTTTTTCCATGTTAAAATTTCAAGGCTTTAACAGAGATGATTCTTGGAAAGTTCCAAGGGCCCGGAGTAATACAAGAAATTTATTCTCTCTTCTTAAAGGAAATATTTTTGAAATTTAACCGATTGATACTTGAAATCGCATGGAAAGCTTTATCAAATAAAAATTAATAACTATATTTTACTTTTAGATGTTATAAAGGTTTTGGCCTTTAAAGTAGGGGACTATCAATACTTGCTCCTGGGAGAGGTGCAAAAAATGTAACTAGACCTTGTCTATACAAAGAAAAATTGACAGCCAGTTTGAAATTGAATTGCCATGACCTAGAGCAAAGAATATCCTTACACGATATTATTCTACAATGTCATTATAATTTTTGATATTTTACAACAACATATTGAACAATTATCTCAAACAAACTTACAAACTAATTCTTTGCATGTTAGGCAGCAATTTAAAAGGACATGAAAGGATTTAATCCCTTCCAGAAAGGAATTAAGGCCTCCTTGGGAAGGCACTTGAGCATTCTATACTGGCCTTTTTGACAAGAGGGACCCTCCCACAGCTGTTGCCTGAGCTTTCTGTTTATGCTGAGGTTGAAGCCTCGTGGTGGTTGGTACCATGGTTCTGTCTCAGGCCCAATGGCGTGAGCTGGGCCCTCCCTGGAGAAGAAACCTGGGTTGCCCAAGATATGTGATCAGTGCCGGGGCCCCACCAGCAGGCTAGGGGATCCCAAGGCAGGTGTTGGGCGTGGAGGCCACGGCAGGATAGGCTACCAAGGAGACAGAACTGAACCTCACATCACCCTGCTTGGCCCCGGTGGATGGCTGGTTAGCCAGAGACGGGTAAGATTCCTCAGGGAAGGAACAACCTAAGACAGGCACAGTCGCAGAGGGGCCATCAGGAGAGAACTTGGGGATTAACAGAGGTGGGGCACAGACCCTCATCCCCCCAACATTGCAGGGGCTTGAACCCTCGCCCCTTCTGAGGGAGGTCTCCTGCCCCCATGGCTGCTTCGCGCTTCCCACACCCAGCTCAGATCGGGACCCAGGTAACAGAGCCCAGCTCAGTTCGGGACCCAGACAGAGACTTGGCCAACAGCAGCTGCCCTATATCTAAATCCAGCCTAGCACCAGGAATGCTCAGGGCCTACTCAAGAATGCAAATAATCCTTTCCACTAATATTTACAGGGTAAATTAAGATTGTTGGTAGAGTATTAAGTTTGACAGTAAAATAGTAGTCAAGTTTTCAGATTAATTTAAATTGGCTAATTGAAATAAGTGAATATTCAAGAAAATTTAATTGTGCTGGACAAAAAGCTGTTCCTAAACTATTAACTAAAATTTCTATTGGTAGTTCCTCTCATAGTAAATTTGCTTAACATGCAAAGAACCTAAAGCAGTCATATTTTTGTGCAAAAAAATTAAAATTTAAAGTTATCAAGACTGCATTATAACATTTCCAAAAGCCTTCATTAATCAAAAAAAGGGGGGATAGTGGAAAAATAGCATGTAAGGAAAATATTCTGCAAGTAAACTACATCTAGAAAATTTTTACTTTAAAAAATTTTAATTTTCATTTGTAATGCTAACAGCAAGACACCAATGAAAAACATACATGGTGTCAAAATAGGCCAAAGGAAAATAGTTTGGGCAAAAAAATAAAAAGGATCCCAAATCAATTATATAGAAAAGATTCCTTTATTAACTTTTGGTTGAGAATATGTTTGTATATTTTCAGAAAACAACTCCAAGACCATGTGGATTCCTGCAACAGAGAGGAATTGTGACAGGTCTGCTCCAACCATGAAGACAAGAGGAGAAACAGTCTAGAGACGGAAGACGCTGAGGACACCTTGCCACGCTAGCAGTCAGCAGCTGTGTGTCGCTGCAGGTTGCCTAGGACCAAACCAGAGAGGGTAGGACTTGCATTGCCACCATCCAGATATCATTGCTGACATGTACACATAAGGAACTGTTTGACACTGAAACTGGGACTCACAACTGTTTGACACTGAAACTGGGACTCAGAACTGTTGGACATTGAAATTGGGACTCAAACATTTTTTGTTCTTATGTGTTTATTTCTGGTCTGCAGATGCAAGATTTTTTTTTAAGGAAAGAAACGGGGGAGATGCCGGAAACCAATCATTGTCCCACTAATAGAAAGATGTAGACAGGAAACCGGGAAGGCTGGTCAACAACCTTAATTGCTCTAATCACTCACTGTTTAGTAAAAACATTGTTAGCTGAAGCAGCCTCCACCTCTGTTTCTCCTATGTAAATTTCTGTTATTGGAATTTCCTGCCTAAAGGTTATGGGCGTATCCCATAGACTCAATAAAAGGGATTGCAAGGCCAGAGCAAGGGGTAGTCCTCCCACTAGAGGTGGGCTCCCGCCTGGCCCCCAATATTCCCAAATTAATACTTTTCCAAGTCTCTTTTCATTTGTGTGCGGCCTTCTCCAGAACCTGAACCCTGAACCGGAACCCTGAACCACGCGGGACGTGAAAGGGGTTCCCACATACTCTAGTTTGTGAAGAAAAATAACCTACACGAAACAATTGAATAATAATACACAGCACCCTATCATCAAGCCTTTAGTCATGGGACACAGACTGTTAGCACTATAGAAATGCTGGCAAAGGTTTGTTCAGGTTGAAATGGTGTTAAACAGGAAAAGCTTATTGAAAGTGATAGAACTGGGATTTGGCTTTGAAGGATGGGCAGAGTTTGCCTTGATCCCTGGTGTTCCAAAAGAAATGTTCCAGAGAGATCCCGTGCAGACCTCAGAAATTCCCTAGACTAGCCTAGATTAATTGTTTTCCTGGCAATCATTCAAAGAACTTCAAAATCACTAGGATAAAGAAGGGTTTCCAAAATGGGCTAGGATCTCGACTGTGCCATAATCATGAATTATCCAATGCTGATTGGGCTTAAGAGTGACAAACAATTTAGTATACCTTGGAGGGGGTCCTAGAAAGCTAAAAAAATATGTAGTTATGACTTTGTTAACCACTTTGTACACCTGGAGGATGACTTTAGTGATTCTTAATCTAAGTGCTGAGACTAAATGGTGGTGCTTACTGGTAGATAGGCTTTGCTAACTCAGAATTGGCATCTGTGAATTTGGAAGTCCCTGCACAGAAGGAAAATCTGTTTTTGCTCCTCTTTTTTTCCTGTCATTAGTTATGCTAGGCCCAATTCTTTTATGTGACCTGAGAAGATGCCATGGAATGCTTGCATGGGTACTAAATGGCTGTGTTTTTTTTTGTGTTTTTTTTTCACTGCTGTTAAACTGCATAGTCTGTAGAGGCCATTTATTTTGCCTTTCTTGCCACATGGATTTGAAACCTTAGATCTGATGGGGAAGGGGGGGCGGACTGTTTTCTCTAGATTTGGCTGTGTCCCAGGGAAACAAAGCTTTATGCCGCCTTTCAATCAGCAGCACAACGGTTTATTAGATATAAAAAATATGCATTTGCTATTCTTTCAGGGCAGTTAATGGAGTTACTACAGATAATATTGATAAAATGTTCTATTGCCCAGAAATATTATAAATAAGCATGGAGGTATTATAGATATACTATTAATAGTTTATACTTACACCAATTCATGTCTACTTAACTTCAGACATTTAGTATTCACTATGTTCTAGTTATGTATTAGAAATTAGGGGGAAAGATAAGTAAGACAAAAATCCTTACCTGGAGAATATTCTCAGGATGATAAATATAAAGAGAAAACATACAATTTAAAGAGGAAGCATAAATGAACTTTAGGAGATCAGGGAAGACTTCTCTGAAGAGATAATTTCTGGGTGTTTTTTTTTTATGAATGAATGGGTATTCACTAGATATACATGAGGAAGAAGGAGGGAGAAGTGATTGATGTGGCACGATCAGTATACATGAAGGCTAGAAGAAGCAACACAGTTTGTTACAGGAATTCTACATTATTCAGAATTGCTAAAGCAGGAGATGCAAAGGCTTGGGCTGGGAAAGGTGAGCCTAAAGAGGCAGGTAGGAGCCCAATCATGAAGGATGTCATAAACTTTTTTTTCACATGGTCAGGATCTAACCAAGGGGGTTTAAACAAGTTATGCACACCAATTTGCATTCAGTCATCATTCATTCATTCAGACTGTCAGCCAATGAATAAGAATTTACTGAGCTACAACGTAGTATGTGCTAAGCTCTCTTTCAAGCTCTGTGGGTATAGTCTTTCTCTTGTTGGAAGTAGGGAACACAGATACAGGAAAACCAAATACAAATGTGATGAGTGTTCTGAAGGATGAGGGCAAAATGCTATGGGAGCTAATTTATTTTGGAAGGGGTAGGGGTAGGGTAGAAAGTAATGAAATATGAGTTGAAGTTAACTAAGCAAATGGGGAAAGGGAGAATATAAAAAACAAAGGAAGGCATACTCAAAATCCCGGAGGGAGAAACTAACAAGGTGTTTCAGGTAAATTATGTATACTGGATTGCCTAAAATGTAAGGGCCATGGGAAAAAGTAGCAGATGAGGCTGGATTGGTTTATAAGTCTTTGTTTTTAATTAGATTGGGAGATTATTCTAGCAGCTGAATAGGGGATGGGTTCTTTGAGTGGAACCTGGAAGCAAGGAGAATAAAAGAGTATTGTAGTAGTCTAATGGGGATGGAATAAAAAACTAATTTAGGGCAATGGCAGTGCGAAGGTGAGGAAAAAATTAAATGGAAAGCTGTTTGGTTAATAGGAACAATAAGACTTAAGTGAGTAGATCTGAGGTCTAAGGAAAAGAGAGGATTAGCAGTTGACTTGGTTTTCTGGTTTGGTTACTGTGGAAATGGGGCCACCAATCAAGATAGGGAATTTATAGTAGGTTGTTTCAACTCTGGCATGGCTTCCAGTTGCTGACTATCTATATGGTCTTTGAACTTCTTGTCTTGCTCTGCTAGTCAGCACTTGTGCCCTCTATCAAAAACCAATGCATTTTTATTAAATTAAAAATAACACATGAATGCAATAAAACAATGCAAACAGTACAGAAATGTATAAAAGGAAACTTGAAACCTCCCTCCCCAAAATTCCTACTACATCTCACCAAAGGTAACATCTGTTAATATTTCTGGAAAAATATTGCATGCACTTACTAGCACACATATGTACTCTTTGTAGATTTACACAGAATCTTACAGACTGTTATGCACCTTGCTTTTTTTTTAATTTTAATATGTCTTAGAAATCATTCCATATCATGACATACCTTATTCTTTTTAATGACTGTTTAACACAGTGTTCCATTATGTGGACATCTGGGTAGTTTTTAATTCTTTGCTATTATTAATTTTGTAAATAAATATTTATTGAGGGACTACTCTGTGTCAGACATAAACTCAGCCTCTGTGAAGTAAACAGTCTAGCGGGGAAGATGGTCATTAAGCAATTTACAGATATGTCGAATTGCAATCATGACACATGTTCCAAAGGTGCTTTGAGAACCTGTACAGGACATTTGAACTAGTCAATAAGGCCAGGAGAGGTTCCTCTGTGGAATGCATGCTTGAACTGAGTACTAAAATATGAGTAGGAGTTAAAGTAAAGAGGGGGAAAGAATAGTCTAGGCCAGGGGTGGGCAAACTTTTTGACTCGAGGGCCACAATGGGTTCTTAAACTGGACCGGAGGGCCAGAACAAAAGCATGGATGGAGTGTTTGTGTGAACTAATATAAATTCAAAGTAAAGGAGCGGAGGGGAGAGCAAGAGAACCCTCCACTCTTTCGGCTCCACGGCCCGGATAGAACAGCCGAACAGGCCGGATCTGGCCCGTGGGCCGTAGTTTGCCCACGGCTGGTCTAGGCCGCCCTAACTGGTTTGGCTCAGTGGATAGAGCATCAGCCTGCGGACTGAAGGGTCTCAGGTTCGATTCCAGTCGGGGACATGTACCTTGGTTGCGGGCACATCCCCACTGGGGGGTGTGCAGGAGGCAGCTGATCAATGTTTCTCTCTCATTGATGTTTCTAACTCTCTATCCTTCTCCCTTCCTCTCTGTAAAAAAATCAATAAAATATATTTAAAAAAAAAAAGAATAGTCTAGGCCTAGTGCAAAAGGTAGATGCATTTTAATTTGATATGCAACAGGAGATCCTTATGTCCTAACTAGAGGCCTGGTGCACAAAATTTATGCACTCGGGGGGGGGGTCCCCTCAGTCTGGCCTGCACCCTCACCCTCTCATAGTTTGGGAGCCCTTGGGGGATGTCTGACTGATGGCTTAGGCCCGTGGGGAGTGGGAGGGGCCTAAGATGGCAGTCGGACATCCTTAGCGCTGCCGCAGAGGAGGGAGAGGCTGTGAGCGGCACTCCCCCTGTGAGAATGCACTGACCACCAGGGGGTAGCTCCTGCATTGAGCGTCTGCCCCCTGGTGGTCAGTGCATGTCATAGCAACCGTTCGTTCCGCCGTCAGGTTGAAACCAGCTCTCCGACATCCCCCGAGGGGTCCCGGATTGCAAGAGGGTGCAGGCCAGGCTGAGGGACCCCACTGGTGCACAATCAAGGCCAGGGAAGTTGGCCAGCTGGGGAGGGACCGCGAGAGGGCTCCAGGCTGTGTCCAGCCTGTCTTGCTCAGTCCTGATTGGCCGGACCCCAGCAGCAAGCTAACCTACTGGTCAGAGTGTTTGCCCCCTGGTGGTCAGTGCATGTCATAGCAAGTAGTTGAGCGGCTTTAGCATATCATTAGCATATTACACTTTGATTGGTTGAACAGCCCACTGGATGACCAGACACTTAGCATATTAGGCTTTTATTATATAGGATATTCATTATTTGAGTCCCCACACTCAAAATTTTATGGAGAAGCAAAAGTCATTAGAGCACAACAATATTTTTTAGGATATGACCACTTAGAAAATTGTTTCTCACTCAACACTCCTTTCTACTTAGCTCTGGAACCTATCCTTGTCCATCATGTAAATGTCTTTGACAGTCTCCACAATGGAAAGAGAGGGAAAATCAATTGCAAAGTGAAATTTCAAAATCTGTGAAAGACACAAGACTTAATGAACTTGATAAAAGTGATGGAGATTTGCTTGACTTCTACAAAGCCATTGACAGGATAGGACTTGGCAAGGTTAACTTCTGAGAAAAAGAACAAATTCATATAGATAGTGACAAGATGGATAGTATGAAAGAGAATAATTGGAATATCAGCAATCAAAAGAGATCCTTGGGAAAATTCATGAAGTCCTTGAATATTTTGTAAAACTTACTCTTTATGATCTTGTGAAATAATGAGAAGGGTGCCTTCATGCCATTTTTGTCCAAAAATCACACCAAAGAAATCCAGAATCAACATTTGATTATTTTGTTCAAAGAATGAATGCTTAGTTGCTTTAAAAAATATGATATAATAGACTTTTGTTGAAGATAAGATCCCAATTAAACTTTAAAAAATATGTACTATTATATTCTAGTTCTCATTTTAGGTATATTTCCTTTAAGTGTCATTTTTTCCAGTAGTGGTTATTCTTGGATACATGGACTGCCTCTGTTGCCCAATTATTCACCCCAGAGGTGGGAACTATTTGCATTTCCACTAACAGTGTATGAGAGTACCTATTATTCTCATCTTGGTGAGCTTTTGAATTATTGACAATGTGATGGGTGAAAAAGGCATCTTCATTGCTGTTTTTATTTGCATTTCATTAATCATGAATAAGATGGAGCATCTTTTCATGTATTTAATGGTCATTTGTATTTCTTTTCCTGAGAAATGCCTGTTATTATTTTTTTGCCTGGTTTTCATGGGGTTTTTCATCACATAGTCATTGATTTATACAGGTTATTGTACATAAAAGGACATAGTTATTTGTCATATATGCTACAAATACTTTTTCACTCTGTATTTTGTTTTTCTTTTTGATGTTTTCAATAAAATGCTTACATTTATTTATAGTCAATTTTATTGTGCTGTGGGGTGTTTTTTCTTTTTTTGATTTTAAGGTATCATGCTTGGCAAGTTCTTTGAACTCAAGTTTATAAATTAATCCCCTCATATTTTTATCTAGTAATTTTATAGTTTTGTTTTTAACTGTTGAAATCTTTGATCCATTAAGGATTTATCTATATATATAAAAGCATAAGCGACCGTCACAACTGAAACAACCTAACGGACGACCCAACAGGCTGTGTGGGGTGACCAGGCTGGCAGCGGGCTTAGTGAGGGATGACCAAACGACCAAACAGAGGGCTGTGTGGGGTGACCAGGCTGGCAGGGGGGGTGGTGAGGGGCAGCCAGGCTTGTGAGGGGGTAATTGGGGGTGACCAGGTCAGCAGGGGGGGGCAGTTAGGGGCGATCAGGCAGGCAGGCAGGCAGGTGAGCAGTTAGGAGCCAGTGGTCCCAGATTGTGAGAGGGATGTCTGACTGCCGGTTTAGGCCAGGATTGGGCCTAAACCAGCAGACATCCCCTGAGGGGTCCTGGATTGGAGAGGATGCAGGCTGGGCTGTGGGGACCCCCCGCCCCATGCATGAATTTCATGCACCAGGCCTCTAGTTTTTTATAATAAATAAAGAAGAATTTCAGGTTTTTTTCCCCTGAAACTGTCACATGTCTCAACATCATTAGTTAATTATCCATACCTTCTTTGCTGATGTGAAATGCCACCTTTCTCATATACTATATTTCCATATGTATATCAGTCTAATTCTGGACTCTAGTGTATTGCATTGATCTATGGTACTTATTTCTTTTCCATTATTAAACTCAATCTTTGCAGCTTCATCATGCTATTAATTCTGTTCTCTTAGGCTCCTTTTTCAGAATTTTTCTGGCTATTCTTATTTATTTTTTGTCTACCTCATCCATCTTAGATGATAAAATGTTTTAAGATCTACTCCTACTACTGTGTTTTGAAGACTTGCATTTTATGTAGTTTATATTCTATGTATTCTGATTCTGTTATTTGGTGTGTGGATATTTATGGTAGTTATATCCTCATTGTGGAATGTGTCCTTTATCAAAACACTTTTTCTTTGAATTCCATCTTCTCTGATATTAATATTATGACCTCTGATTTCTTCTTTCATGGTATATAATATGTTTCATAGTTCAGTAATGATGTTTTGGTTTTCAAATTTTTTTCTTAGCTCTGTAGTCTCCCTTTTCATCTCATTCTGCTTATTCCATTGTTTTATCATATTTCTTTGATGTCTTGTTTCAATGATTCTGTGTGCTCTTTAATTTTTTTCTTTAATGGGGAATGTTTTCTTCAAGCATGGATTCATTATCTGTATTTTGTTCTCTCCTTATTTCTCTCCCTTGCTTTCTGCTGCTCTCTCTTTTTTTGTAGTATTTTTGCAGAGTTGTCATTCTACATCTTTTCATTGTATTTATGTTTAAGATAAATACTTCTGTAATTCTATATACAGTGTGATGAATTCTTCACGCCCTTCTCACTTTGTATCTCTTTAAGTTTGACAAATAGGCATTGTGTGTTCCAGTCACATTTTGCTGCCCCAAAGGCAGTCACTGTCGGTGGATCCCTGCTTTCTTATCTGTTCTTAAAAAAATTTTTTTAGACATTTTTAAGAGACAAAGGCAGAGAGATAGAGAGAGAAAAACATCAATGAGAGAGAAACATTGATCAGCTGCCTACTGGGGGTGGAGCCTGCAACCTGGGTATGTCCGGGTTGTAAATGATACAGGATATAAGACACATAAATATTTCAGGCAACTTCTCCAGCTAGAATTGAACTGGTGACCTCTTGGTTCATGAGTCAACACTCAACCATTGAGCCACCCTGGTTGGGCTTATCTGTACTTTTAAAAAAATATTTTATTGATTTGTTACAGAGAGGAAGGGAGAGGGATAGAGAGTCAGAAACATCGATGAGAGAGAAACATCTATCAGCTGCCTCCTGCACACTCCTTACTGGGTATGTGCCCACAACCAAGGTACATGCCCTTGACTGGAATTGAACCTGGGATCCCCGAGTCCACAGGCCAACACTCTATCCACTGAGCCAAACCGGTTAGGGCTGTACTTTTAAATAAATGCCTGTAACAGGATTCATTCTGCTTAGTTCAGTGATTATTTATCCTTACTAGGCATCACAATCATATGGGGGAAACCTTTTAAAAGTACTAATACTTGGGCCTCACTTCCAGATTCTGATTCACATGGTCTGGCCTGAGGCTCAGGATTTGGTAGGTTTTAGCTTCCCAGACTCTAATGCACAGTTGGGACGGGGAACCACTGACTCAAGTGGTAGCACCATATATTCCACATGGATACCTTCAGTTTCAGGTTGTCCTCTAACTCAAGATGAAGCATAGTGCCTTCCCTTCTAACAAATACAATCAATGCCAGAAATTAACTTTTGCTACTTCATTCCCCACCTCTTAGACAGAAGAGAAAAAAATGCACAAAACTTTTGGATTTTGGCCACAGTATTATTATCCTGCATGCTTGGTGGGGGAATTCATCAGAGCATGTCCATGTCCCTCTTCTTTCTGAGCCCCTCACTCCTTCAGAAACTTTTATATTTAATTTACTTTTTTATTGCACCTACTCTTAGTTGTTTCCAGAAAAGGTTAGTTGTGGGTGATTATGATTGTTTTGTCTTCTCACTCCAGCATCTGTCCCAGCCTGTAAAATCAAAACTGAAGCCTCACTGACTCTCCATAAAATCCTGGCAAGATACTGAGGTGTTAAGGAGTGACTCTTCTTGAGAGATTTTCCAAGTATTTTCCTTTCAGTGTACTTTCAAGATTTTTATCCATATACATTCTTTCCACTATGCATGGGAAAGAGGGGCTTGATGAGAGCTCTATCAATTCTGAGGAAGTACTGTTTCTCATTTCCCTTATCTGCAGTGTTTCTAAGATTGTGGCATGGAGATGAGTCTTTGTTCAGTTGCTACTTTTTTCATAATTTATGTTTATTCTTCTTTTCATTAAATTTTGGGAACAGATTTTATGTGAATAAGCCTCACCACACCATTTTACCCCTATAGTTCATTGGTATTGTCTTTGGTTTATCTAGCTTTATCTCTATTTATGAAGTGCTGTGATTCTAGGTTTGGTATCTTCATCCATTCCAATGGTCCAGGGTAGCCCGATATCTACATTTTATAATTTGTCATTTGGGTTAAGGTATCTACTCCAGTATTAGGATGGCCTTGGTTTGTGAGGATTAGCCACTAGAAGTTAGCAGTATAGGCAGTTCAATTTGTTATTCTGTTATAGAACATAGAAATATCTTATTTTCATAATTTGTAAATGATACAGGATATAAGACACATAAATATTTCAGGCAACTTCTCCAGCTAGAATAAATCTCAAAGGTTTTATTTGGGAAAATGTGATAATTCAACTGCCATTACAGAACAGTGTAATTCAGAGCTGCCAACAAGGGAGTTAGGAAAAGCTACCTCTCTCCTTTCAAAGAACTTACAGACATATTATGTGCTTTGTATGTTATTGGTCAGTAGTACTGGTAAGGCTGTTTGGTCTCAAGGTTAATGTTTCTTGGTATCAGGTGATCAAAAGGGAATTACATCAAATGTTTAGTCTGTTTACTTCTTTAGTAGATTTTGATTGGGTGCCTACTATATGTTAGGTGCTGTTCTAGACACTAGAAATATAGTAATTGTATCAGAGACACATTCCCTGATGTTTTGGACATTTTACATAGTAGGGGAGTTGGTCAAAACAGATAAACAAACAAAAAAGACCATATTTTTATTAGGTAGTAAGTGTTAAGGAGCCAATAAAGACAACTAAAGAGAAGGAGTGGAGTGGGATTATTAGAGAAAATTATCAGGACCCTTTCTCTAAGTAGGTAACATTGGCCCTAGCCAGTTAGCTCAATGGTTAGATCATCGACCCTCCAAACCAAAGGCCATGGGTTCGATTCCTGGTCAAGGGCACATACCTTGGTTGTAGGTTCCTCAGCGCAGTAGCAACCATTCGATGTGTCTCTTACGTTGATTTTTCTCTCTCCCTCTTTCTATTTCTCTCTCTCTCTTTCTATCCCTTTTCTCTCCCTTTCATCTATCTCTCTGCTCCCTCCCTTCCACTCTCTAGAAATCAATGGAAAAATATCCTCAGTGAGGAATTAAAAAAAAATGTAGGTAACACTTAATCATAACTTATTTGTGTGGCTGTGGTAACATTTGAGTGGGGGTAGGAAGCTAATCACATAAGATGCTCTATGTAAAAAGGAATTAATAGTTACATACGTTTGTGAGAAGCTGCATGCTATAATTTTCTTCTGCAGATTCTCAATGCATGTTAGTATAATAAAGGCTCTTGGAAGTCCTTCAGGAAAGAAATCAGTTAACTCATATAGTTCAGTGTTTCTCAAATTTATTTGATGAATTTTACATGTAATTCATACCCTGAGAAGGGGGTGTTTTGGGAAACACTGGACAAAGTGTTGAGGCAGCACATAAGGTCTCAAATATAGAGAAGTCTTGTTTCTAACTAAAACTCCATGATTTGGAGCCCATGATTATGGGAATGTCTGTGGTGAATCTTCCCCTTCCCACTCCCCTGCCCAATCCACTTTGAGGAAAAAGAGGCAAATGGTGATACAATAGGCTGAGACAGAGGACTATAAAAAGTTCAGAACTGTTTATATTAAAATAAAACAACAAATATATTGTTATGGAATTCTCTTAGCTAGAATAATTTAGCCAAGTGTCCTATCTGTGGTACAGATGTAGTCTTGTGCTATTGACCAATGATACGTTCAGGAGACCCTGAGGCCCAGCAGGATTGTGGCTAATCAAAGAGGAATTCACCTAGACTCACCAGTCTAAACTTTTTCAGGCACAAAAACAGAATTACATTTTAGAAAGATTTTCTAAATTGGAGGTTGAATTTAAATTCTGCTTCATCTGTAGAAATTGAAAATTATCCTAATCCCCTGCTTTCCACAATCTATTCCATGAATCTTGCAGAAGTGACCACTAAGTGAATGGGTGGGGTCAGGGCCATGGTGGCAGCTACTTTCAGTCACAGTCCTGAGCTTCTCTGCTGAAATGGTCAGAAACATTTGAAAATACACTGGGTAATAATCCCTGTTAATAGGGAGATGAAAACTGGTGCTAAAGTTTATTCCCAAACTCCTATGCATCTATGTTGGAGACCGGTTATAAGCTGACAAGGTCCTTGCACCTGAGGGGACTAGCAAGGCTGTCCCCTACCCACACAGTTTTCCCAGGCTTGTTTGGATGGCGGTTATCAGTAGAATGAGAGCAACCTTTCATAGCTTACCAAGAAGTTTGTAACTATTTACTGATATTTGCTGTACTGAGAATTTGTCCTTCTGCTCTGTCTCTCCCTTAGAGATTAAGAGGAACAAAGAATACATTCCTCTTGACAGACCTCCTATTCAGTATTTTGTGTATAAAAGGCATTACGCAGTTAATAAACTTGCTGCAGTCTCTCGATGACCTGCAGTCCTCCCGATCCCGCTTTCCTGTCTTTCTTTCTTTTCTCAATTCCCACCTCCCTACCTCAGCTCGGTTCAACCTGTCAGGCTGGCCCTGGCAATTGGCGCCCGAACAGGGACCTGAGGACTTGGGAAGCAGATGGTGAGGAACTCCTCCGGATAAAGAGTGCACTCGTTAAGGTAAGGGAGGAGCAATTTTTTGATAGTCGGGAGTAAAGCATGGGACAGCTAGAGTCTAGGAAAAGTGCCCTTTATAAACAAATGTTGAAGTCTATACAATCATAAAATAATGTGGTTTCTTGTTCAAATTAAAATCTTAGTTTGTATTTGGAATTTAAAATCTATAATAAGAGAAACTCCACTGCTAAAACCACCTCTGATACAAAAAAATTCAAAGGTGGCAGAGCTATCTGCTCTCCCGCAATAAGATTACTTAAGGTTTCATTTAAAAATTATAGAAGAACTCGCAGAGAAATACAAATCTTGGCCAAATTAGGTATTAGTTATTACTTCAAAAAGCGAAAAAGAAAGAAAAAATTTAAGATCTGTCTATCTTTTAAGCATGAAAAGAAATTCAGCTAGATCTGTTGCTAAAACTTCCCTGAAGTAAACAGAATGTAGGGAAAGGGAGACACTTGGAGAACCAATATAGAAATGCACTCTCCCAGTATGCTAATTTAAAATTTCCTTTCTCACCATGAAAAAATAAAAATGGCATAAAAAAAACAAAAGGAAAAGACACAGGCTAGATTCTAGCAACAGGATTGGCATTTCCATAATAAAAAATTTTTAAAATGCTAATAAACCTTGTTAAAAAGTTAACTTTTAAGGCCTTCAAGAAAATAAGTAAATTTGTCTCTGTTATAGAATTTATCCATAGTAAATACTTTAAAATAATTATAATTAACTCTAGAATCTCAAAGAAATTGTTAAAATATAAATAATATATTAATTATAAAAATCTAAATAGCCCTGGTGAGGACTGGCTATGCCTTTTATAAATAGAGGAAGAAGGGTGGATGCCCTTCCCAGCAGGACAGGTAGACCAGTTCCTGCCAGTAGTCATTCTTTAAGGACAATTTTTGCATTTGAATACTTGCAGGCTTACTACTCAACTTCCCCAGGCAAAGGAAAATCATGGCCATTTTAAAAGATCAAGCGGCTAGACTAGGCCTGTTAATCAAAAGATAAAAACTTGTTTAATAATCTAAATTTATTTCCTCATAAAAAACCTAGAGGACAAAATTAAAGCTATTAATTGATTAAAAAAATAAAAATATTATTAATCTAGAAACTACTGCCGAAACTGGTTTGGCTCAGTGGATAGAGCGTCGGCCTGCGGACTGAAAGGTCCCAGGTTCGATTCCGGTCAAGGGCATGTACCTTGGTTGCGGGCACATCCCCAGTGGGAGGTGTGCAGGAGGCAGCTGATCGATGTTTCTCTCTCATCGGTGTTTCTAGCTCTCTATCCCTCTCCCTTCCTCTCTGTGAAATATCAATAAAATATATTAAAAAAATAAAATAAAATAAATAAATTAAATAAAATAGAAACTACTGTTTAATTTGCCAACTTTAAAAGTTCAAAGTGCAAATTAAATTAAGAGAAATTATATAGTTATAATAATTAAATATCTAAAGTATAAAAATTATTAAAAAAATAAAATATTATATTTTCTCTGAAAATAATTAGAAATTTAAAATAAATTACTTATTAGTCTAATTAAAAAAGAGGATTAATTCTGTAATCCCAACCAAAATTTTTCTATACAAAAACTAATTTAAAATCTAATTAATATCTTAAAATAATTATAAAAAGTATTATAATCTTTAAATCATATATAAATATAGATATAGATATATATTTGATAGTTTTTTCCATGTTAAAATTTCAAAGCTTTAACAGAGATAATTCTTAGAAAGCTCCAAAGGCCCGGAGTAATAAAAAAAATTTATTCTCTCTTCTTAAAAGAAAACTTTTTAAATTTAACAGATCTAATATACTTGAAATTACATAAAAATTCTTATCAAATAAAAATTAATAACTATATTTTAAATGTTATAAAGGTTTTAGTCTCTAAGGAGGGCAAAATATTTCTTAAAATTCAATAACAAAATTTTAAGACAGAATTTAAAATAACAAAAACCCTCCATTAATCAAAAAAAGGGGGGATAGTGGAAAAATATCATGTAAGGAAAAATATCCTATAAGTAAATTACATCTAGAAAATTTTTACTTTAAAAAATTAATTTTCATTTGTAATGCTAACAAGACACCAATGAAAAACATACATGGTGTCAAAACAGGCCAAAGAAAAATGGTTTGAGCAAAAATAAAAAGGATCCCAAGTAAATTTTATAAAAAAGATTTCTTTATTAACTTTTAGTCGAGAATGTTTGTATATTTTCAGAAAACAACTCCAAGACCATGTAGATTCCTACAACAGAGAGGAATTGACAGGTCTGCTCCAACCACGAAAACAAGAGAAAAAACAGTCCAGAAAAAAAAGATGCTGACGACACCTTACCATGCTAGCAGTCAGCAGCTGCGCATTGCTACAGGTTACCCAGGACCAAACCAGAGAGGGTCGGACCTACATTGCCACCATTTGTCCACCATCCAGATATCAACTATTGTCTGTTTGCTTCCAGTTTGCTTCTGAACCATCATCGGATCCAGCATCCGATCCCTACAAATAAGACTACATGAACTCCGCCTAAAAAACAAAGAAGGGGGATCTGTTGGAGACCGGGTGTAAGCTGACAAGGTCCTTGCACCTGAGGGGACTAGCAAGGCTGTCCCTTACCCACACAGTTTTCCCAGGCTTGTTTGGATGGCGGTTATCAGTAGAATGAGAGCAACCTTTCATAGCTTACCAAGAAGTCTGTAACTATTTACTGATATTTGCTGTACTGAGAATTTGTCCTTCTGCTCTGTCTCTCCCTTAGAGATTAAGAGGAACAAAGAATACATTCCTCTTGACAGACCTCCTATTCAGTATTTTGTGTATAAAAGGCATTACGCAGTTAATAAACTTGCTGCAGTCTCTCGATGACCTGCAGTCCTCCCGATCCCGCTTTCCTGTCTTTCTTTCTTTTCTCAATTCCCACCTCCCTACCTCAGCTCAGTTCAACCTGTCAGGCTGGCCCTGGCACATCTACTCAAATGTATTTCTACAGTCTTGACTGCTGTTTTCAAGTTTTGCTTTATGAGAGAGTAAAGTCATTTTCAAATGCAAAGAGTCATTATAAGATGCATATCTTGCCCAGTCAGCATGGCTCAGTGATTGAGCATCAACTATGAACTAAGAGGTCATGGTTTGATTCCAGGTCAGGGCACATGCCCCAGTTGCAGCCTCAATCCCCAGCTCGGTGGGGGTGGGGGGTGGGGAGAGAGGGAGAATGTGGAAAAGGTGGATCAATGATTCTCTCTCATTGATGTTTCTACCTCCCTCTCCCTTCCTCTCTGAAATCAATAAAAATATATTAAAAAAAATAGTAGGGCTAAAATGTAGTATCTTGGGATGTTAACCTAATTTCAGAAGCACCAGTTTATTGATTTCCAAATTTTACTATTTATAATAATCACTTGGGGGTGATTGCTAAAATTGCAGTTTCCAATGTATTTCCCGAAATGACAATTTGGTTTGGTAGATTTGGGGTGGGGCTCAGGAATCTGCTTTTTAAAGATATATATTTTTTATTGATTTCAGAGAGGAAGGGAGAGGGATAGAGAGATAGAAACATCAATGATGAGAGAGAATTGTTGATTGGTTGCCTCCTGCATGCCCCGCACTGGGGATGAGCCCCCAACCCGGACATGTGCCCTGACTGGGAATCAAACAGTGACCTCCTGGTTCATAGGTCCACAGTCAACCACTGAGCCATGCCGGCCGGCAGGAATCGGCTTTTTAAACAACCCCCAGGTGATTTTGATGCAGTGGTCCAAGGATCACAACCAGGTAAATATTAGATTGGGTCAGAGCTCTCCCTTTCCCCAATCCTAGAGCCTATGTTCCTTATTTCTATTTGCCTGTAGGTCTCAGTTCTGGAGCCCTGCCATTAAGAATCATCTGGTTCATGCCCAGACAGCATGGCTCACTGGTTGAGCATCACCTATGAACCAGGAGGTCACGGTTCAATTCCCGCTCAGGGCACATGCCCGGGTTGCAGGCTCAGTCCCCTGTGAGGGGCCTGCAGGAGGCAGTTAGTCAATGATTCTCCCTCATCATTGAGGTTTCAATCTCTCTCTCTCCCTCTCCCTTTTTCTCTGAAATAAATAAAAAAATATTTTAAAAAAAAGAATCGCCTGGTTCACCAACACTGGCACTAATGCTACAAATAGTCAGCTCCAGCACTGTTTCTTCCATGGTGAGCTTCCTTCTTTCACCGAACTGTGCAATAGGAAAGCTATGTCAAAGCTTCTTATTGGATCTCTAATTTTTTGGAGCCAAGAAGTTATCTTCCCTATCTCCCCATAGAATGAATCTTCAAAAGGTGACAAATTCACAGCACATATTAACAAAATTTTAATAGTCTACTAGATTCAATGCAAGAGGAAGATGTTTTATGCTTTCAAAGTAGTTATTAATGAAACTTTTAGGATCTTTATAACTGGAAAGCTTTTCAAAAGGAACCACCCTCAAGGGTTTCAGAATCCAAGTTCAGAATAAAGATCAAAAGGTCCCCCCCAAAAAAACAAACAAACAAACAAACAAAAAAACCAAAAACTCCAACACCATGCTTGGTAATTTCTATGATATTTCAAAAATTGAATTGAATTGAATTGAATACGCCTGTACATAAAAACATCATTTGATATTCTGGGCATTTATCTTTAAAGAGGAACCGCCAGTCTTTTGACAAGCTTTAAACTTAACTTACTCTTACAAATGTCAAAGTTGAGCATGAAGTTTATCTCATCAATCTTTGTAGTTTTACAGCTAGGGAAGAAACTAGATACCATTATCTTAGGGTCATGAAAATATTAGTTTAGTGAGTCAGCAGACATGAAAATTTGTCTCTTGTTTGATGTAGTATTTTAGTACCTGAATATAAGCTGTGGTGTCTGAATATTGTTATATTATCTTGAATTTTAATACATATTGTAGAAAATTCAGAATCTTTGGGCAAACATACACAAATATCATGTCCATGGTCTGAGAAACCCCATATATCAGCAAATGACTTTTTTTGAAAAAATGTACCATTATTTTTTATTTTTTATTAAATTTATTGAGGTGACATTGGTTAATAAAACTATATAGTTTTCAAGTGTATAATTCTATAATACATATCTGTGTATAGCATTGTGTGTTTATCACCCAAAGTCAAATATCCTTTCCCTCTGGTAACCACAATACTATTGTCTGTGTCTATGAGTTTTTGTTTGTTTACTTGTCTTATTTGTTCATTTGTTGCTTTCAGTTTTATTCCACAAATGAGTGAAATCAGATGGTTCTTGACTTTTTCTGTCTGACTTATTTTTCTTAGCATGATATTCTCAAGATCCATCCATGTTTTTGCAAATTGCAGCATTTCATCTTTTCTTATGGCTGATTAGAATCCAATCATCTATCAAAGGACACTTGGATTGTTTCCATGTCTTGGCCACTGTCAATATGCTGCAATCAACATAGGGGTACATATATCTTTGAGAATAAATGTTTTTGAAAAGCAGTTGCTGGGTCCTGAAAAGACACTTCTCCCAAGAAGTCATACAAATAGCCAACAAATATATGAAAAGATGCTCAACTTCATTAGCTATTAGGGAAATTCAAATCAAATCTACAATGAGATACCACCTTACACTTGTTAGAATGGCTATTATCAACAAGACAAGTAATAACAAATGTTGGAGAGGTTGTGGAGAAAAAGGAACCCTCATTACTGCTGGTGGGTATGTAAACTGGTACTGCTACTATGGAAATCAGTATGGAGATTCCTCAGAAAATGACTCTTTATAATAAAACTAGAGGCCTGCACCAGTGGGGTCCCTCAGCCTGGCCTATGGGGATCGAGCCAAAACCAGCTCTCCAACATCCCCCAAGGGGCCCCAGATTGCAAGAGGGCACAGGCCAGGCCAAGGGACCCCACTGATGCACAGTGGGGGTCAGGGAGGGACTGAAGGAGGGCTCCAGGGCGTGTCTGGCCCATCTTGCCCAGTCCCAATCAGCCAGATCCCAGCAGCAAGCTAACCTACTGGTTGGAGTGTCTGCCCCTGGTGGTCAGTGTGCATCATAGCAACTGGTGGACCAGTTGGACGCTTAGCATCCTATCTAATAAAAGAGTAATATGCAAATTAACCATCACTCTGCTACACCCACAAGCCATGCCCACCAGCCAATCAGGAGAGAGTATACAAATTAACCCAACCAAGATGGCTGTGGCCACGGAGCGAGAAGGAGGCTTGGGCTTCCCCGGCTATGGAGGAAGCCAAGCTTTCCGCACACCCTGGTCAGCCCAGGCCTCCACTCAAGGCTATAACGTTTCAATTATAGAAGATAAATGAATCCCAACAAAAATGGTGGCAGCCACTGAGCTGGAGAGAGCAGGAGGCTTGAGTTGCCCCCCGATGATGGAGGAAGTCAAGCTTTCCGCAGCCCTGGCCTGCCTTGGCCTCCACTTAAGGCTACAAAGTTTCAATTATAGAAGATAAATAAATCCCAACAAAAATGGCTGTGGCCACAGAGCAAGCAGGAGGCTTGGTCTGCTCAAGGCTACAAAGTTTCAATTACAGAAGATAAATAAATCCCAGATACCAGGGCCTCCACTTGGGTCGCCGGGGGGCGTGGCTGGCCTGCAAACCACCACAGGCTCCTCGCCCAGGCCACCCCATGCCCCAAGGGAACCCCCACCCTGATCCGGGACACCCTTCAGGGCAAACCAGCCGGCCCCCACCCGTGCACCAGGCCTCTATCCTATCTAATAAAAGAGTAATATGCAAATTGACCATCACTCCAACACACAAGATGGCTGCCCCTATGTGGTCAAAGATCCTGCCACCATGTGGACACAAGATGGCCGCCACAAGATGGCCAGCAGGGGAGGGCAGTTGGGGGCGATCAAGCCTGCAGGGGAGGGCAGTTGGGGAGGACCAGGCCTGCAGAGGAGGGAAGTTGGGGGTGACCCAGGCCTGCAGGGGAGGGCAGTTGGGGGGGGGGACCAGGCCTGCAGGGGAGGGCAGTTAGGGGTGACCAGGCCTACAGGGGAGGGCAATTAGGGGCAGTCAGACTGGCAGGGGAGCAGTTAGGCATCAATCAGGCCGGCAGGGGAGTGGCTAGGGGTGATCAGGCTGGCAGGCAGAAGCGGTTAGGGGCAATCAGGAAGGCAGGCAGGCAAGCAGTTGGGAGCCAGCAGTCCTGGATTGTGAGAGGGATGTCCGACTGCCCGTTTAGGTCCAATCCTACCGAGATCAGGCCTAAATGGGCAGTCGGACATCCCTCGAGGGATCCCATATTGGAGAGGGTGCAGGCTGGGCTGAGGGACACCCCCCCATGCACAAATTTCGTGCACCGGGCCTCTAGTTATTATATAGGATATCAGTGATATAGCATAGGTTGAACAGTGGGCTGGCTGTACCTTATTCCACTTTCTCTCTATTCTCTGTTCTTCCCTAAAGCTACTATAAATTCGATAAAGAAGAAAATTAGGCCTTCCTCTTAAAGTTTTCATGTAGATTTTCCCCTTCCATTAGGCAATTGCTGGTTACTCCTTGCACTGTGTCATCAGAGCTTTTCCTAAAGATAATAAAGGAACTGACCAATAGATGTAATATTTAGATTAATGTCTTTATTTTTCTTGTTTAAGATGGAACATAATTTATTGCATTCAGAATCCAAATTTATGGTGCTAATCCTATCCTTTTTGTTCATTAGTGTGTATGTGTGTGTGTCTATACACAAATATTGTTCTCAGTCACTAGTATTCTTAATTTGATTATTGTGTCTTCTGAAATTTACTAGTAATTGAGATACTGGGACAAATAGATCACTTGTGCTCATATAGCAAGCTTCCTGGTTTTTAGTGATTAGTCTGGGAATATTTTGGAGAAAATATTCAGCATCTTAGTAATCAAATTTCAGGTTGTGATTGCATCTTCTCTTCTATCAAGTATGTTTCTAATTTTTATTTTGCACCAAAATTTAAACTTTTTAGAAACATATATTGAGTGCTAGACCTTGTGTTAAGTATTTTCACATATATTCTCTCAGTCTTACCTATTAGTGACTCCAGTTATACTCCATTTTATAGTAGTTGTTCAATATTCATTTATTTTTTAAATAAACAATACACTCCTAATGAAAACCAACTATATATAGGCTACTCTACCATGCTCTAGGATGGGGATTGCATTGGTGAAACTAAAGTGATATTAAATAAATGAAAAGCTCAAGCAGAAAGTTACAAGGCAACTTATCAAGAAGTGTGGGTGCACTTAAATGTATTAGGTATGCATGTTGGGAAATGTTGGTACTCAAGAGGGTTATTATGTAAACCTTTATTTAAAGCAAAGACATGATTTTACATTTCCTGTCTGTTTTTGCCTTCTCAACTATCTCCACCCATATCATCTATCCCCAGTAATTTATACATTTGTGTTTTCTTATAGTGGATCTCCTTCATATAAAACATGTGGGCCATGCAAAGCCCAGATAGGGACCATCATGGGGTAGAAAAAGGACTTGGTATTAGAACATTTTTATGACAGGAAAGAATGGTCCTAGTATTTTGTTTTAGTCCTGGATGGATGTTTTTCCCATCACAAAAACTGAAGTTTGTGATAAGGAGTTGGGAGTCTACAAACTGAAACCCAACTGGGTTGCCAAGAGGCAGGCAGCTGCAAAGGAAAGCTCAGCCAATTATGGGTGTGCAAGAAAAAAGCTTTCTGTAGCAATTCAGGATTGTATAATTGCGAGTGCCCCACGTAGGGCTGCCAGTTGCGAGTGCCCCACATTGGGCTGCCAGTTGTGAGTGCCCCCCCCCCCACATCCCACATGGTTCAGGGTTCAGGTTCAGGGTTCGGGCTCTGGAGGAGTCTGCACACAAATGAAAGAGACTAGAAAATATTAATTTGGAAATATTGGGGGCCAGCGGGAGCCCAACTCAAGGGGAAGGGCTTCACTTTGCTCTCGCCTTGCTATCCCTTTTATTAAGACTATGAGATACACCCATAGCCTTTAGGCAGGCAATTCCAATAATAGCCAATCAGCAAGAATTTACATAAAACTAGAAGGTGGATGTTGCTTTAGCTACCATTGTCTCAACTAAACAGTGGGTGGTTGGCTCTGATCTTTCAGAGCTTCAAGGTTGACCAGCCTTCCGGGTTCCTTGTCCACACCTCTCTGCTAGTGAGGACAATGGGGGGCTTCCAACATATAATAAAATCTGTGTCTATCAATTGCTGGAGTCTGAGCATGGAGTTTGCCTATGATCACATAATCCGGAACCTAGAATGTACAAAACATATTAAAAGGAATACTTGGGAAAACAAGTGTGGTACTGTACAGATTTTGAAAAGGCTTTTCGTAAGTTATCTCCAATAATCAAATCTAAGGTGGACAGGAGCCAAGTAAGAAGTGACAGGCATTTCACTAAAGACGAAAATAGACTTTTCTATCATACTACAGGCCCGGTGCACAAAATTTGTGCACTCAGGGGGGGTCCTTCAGCCCGGACTGTGCCCTCTTGCAGTCCCACAGTCCAGGAGCCCTTGGAGGCTGGAGAGGCTCCTGCCACCGCCGCTGCACTCGCCTGCTGTGAGCCCAGCTTCTGGCTGAGCAGCGCTCCCCCTGTGGGAGCACACTGATCACCAGGGGGCAGCTCCTGCGTTGAGCGTCTGCCCCCTGGTGGTCAGTGCGCATCATCGTGACTGGTCCTTCTGCCATTTGGTCGATTTGCATATTAGCCTTTTATTATATAGGATTGTTTCTTTGGTGAAATGGTGGTGATAATAATATTTTAAAAAATCTAACAAGAGATCTCCTCTCCATCACTTGCAAATGAGAAATCAATAGGTAATGTTTCATAAAACTTCCACCTTTGTCCAAATTTCCAAATGGAAGAGGGGATGAGCGGAGGTAAAAGAGAGTAAAGGGGGGATAAATGGTGATGGAAGCAGACTTCAGTTTGGGAGTAAATGTACAATGCAATATATAGATAATATATTGTAGAATGTATACCTGAAACCTATATAATTTTATTAACTGATGTCACCCCAATAAATTTAACAAAAAAATCTCAAATGCAAAAACCTTTCCCTGCTGTCTTCCTTTTCCCTCAAACAGGTTTAATTCAACTATTTTATTTGGGTTGATGCTGATTTTCTTTCCTTCTCTGGGTTTTGCTACCTGTGCAAAATAGACGTGAAAAGGCACTATAGATACTAGTAAAATGGTACCTGTCCTGTGTTTCTTATCTAATCAGAAGATGAAGATGTTTATGCTAATAAATGTGTGCACAAGACAGCCAAGCACTCTATCCTATAACATATCATTGGCTGTTTTGTACCATGAAAGTTGTTATCTGCAATGTACAGAGTTCACTCTCTAACAAAACTTTTATGGTAGCCGTATTGGCAAAACACTGCTGACATAAATTTTATGTGGGGATAAAAATATGCTTGGAGGAGGTGTACATTTTATATGGATATATAGATTTCAGAATTCAAACTTGACAAATTGATGGGCTAGCCAGGGAGAGCCGAATTTTCTTTTTAAAAAGGTAATAAAAATAACCCAAGGGCTGTAGACTGAGATAAAAATAAATGTGCTACATAATGTATTTGACTTAATTTATGGTGTCTTTCCTGTGGCTGTTCTTAACAGACTGGAAGGAAGTTGGGCTATATTGCCACTAGGCCCGGTTTTCAGTCAGTGGAGATGTGGATTCCTTACTATGAAAGGCTCTTATTATTACGAAAGGTTCTTCCCTCAGCGGTAGTGTAAGAGGTGTGGTAGAAGCTATAAAGCACCTCCCAGATTCACCTTCAGGTAAATAGTCACAGGACATAAAGTATAGTATAGGGAATAGAGTCATAATATTGTAATAACTATGTACAGTGCCAGGTGGGTACTAGACATATTGAGGTGATCACGTCATAAGTTATATAAATGTCTAAACACTATGCTGTACATCTGAAATTAATATTTTATGTCAACTGTAATTTAAAAATAATTTGTTTTGAAAAAGTAAGGACTCACTACTCAGCTACTGGGAATGAGGTTGCCATATTCATACTTTGAGCATCTCATATCCAATGATGGGTGCGGGAATAAGAGGCCTGTCATCTCAGCCCAACTTGGAACAATGCTGAAGGGTCATTCTAACTCCGGAGCTCCCAGTGAAGCTGGCTGAGTCTGTCCTTAAACCTACCCTGCAGCTCAACTCTTCCCTCTTTTTTATTTTTTGGCTTCCTTTCCTTCTCTTCTACAAGTGTTGCTACCATAAACACACCTTAAAAAATATCCTGGACACTGAACTCTTCCTCATTGTTTGTTTCCCTGGGAGTACAACCTTGGACCAAGGCCACATTATGACTTTCGTGAGCCTGAGTTTACGTGTGCCTTCATGGGACCTCTTTTCTTCATTAAAAAAATTAAAGATTACATCCTATTGGCATAAAGCTGAATATATTAATATTATATATGAAAACTTTTTCTTCTACCTAAAACTTCATATTTTTTTCCTTCTTATTTTAAAAGAAAGCAAAACATTTTTGTGTCCCAAGCACTGTGCCTATTGTGCCTAAAGGGGAACTCAGCCCTTCGTGTGACAGGAGGCAATTGTGTATCAGGCATAATACAAGATTATAAAGCCTGAAATGACTGCTTTTGTTGCTCTCTCTGACAACCTTAGATCAACAGGTCCCTCAACTATCTCCTACTTTTCAGGGAAACCAACCAGAAGCTAGACCTTCTCTTAAAAAGGATCATTTGTACTACATATAAATGATTAATAAAGCTGAGGTTTTCCCGGATGGTGTGGCTCAGTAGTTGAGCATTGACCTATGAACCTGGAGGTCATGGTTCAATTCCTGGTCAGGGCACATGCCCAGGTTGCAAGCTCAATCCCCAGTGTGGGGCATGCAGGAGGCAGCAGATCAATGATTCTCTCTTATCATTGATGTTTCTATCTCTCTCTCCCCCTCATTTCCTCTCTGAAATCAATAAAAATATATTTTAAAAAATAAAACGAGGGTCATTTGTACTAGATATAAATGATTAATAAAGCTGAGGTTTGGTACTAGTGGAGGCTTGCTTTGTATAACAGAACAGTTCATGTTACTATCATTTCCTTTCCACTATCTGCCTTCTATCCATGTCCACATTTGTTATTCTGTTAAACATTTCTAAGGGAACATAGATTAGATCTCAGGCTGGGGAGAAGCTTAGATGGCCCTTTCCCATAGCACTGTCTGTGTGTGGATGGGGTTAAAAGAGGAGTTAGAGAGTACCTTAAGTAACTTCATTATCCTATTCTTCCTACCTCCTGAAGCCTTTATTCCAGGCTGTTGAACTATCTTCTCTTTTGGTTTACTTGGGTACTAGGAAGTTCTTTTTTATTGTTTTTAATGATCTAGCAAAAAAAAAAAATACTTTTGAGCACCTGCTATTAACCAACATTGCCTTTGGGTGCTTTATTTACATGATTCAAATTAGGTAGAATAGGGTATCCTAGCTCAATCTGATCTTGGATTCATAATCTAGCCATATGCTGAATCAGTGGTCCACATGATATCAAACTGCATTAACTGAAGTGCATAGAAGGAGACAAGAGAAATAGCTTTTGTGTTTAGGTGACTAGAGTCAGAGACAGAGAAGGGGTAATGATGAGGATATTATGACCAGAAAGGCAGTAGAGCATTGTGGCTAAGAGCACAGTCTCTGTAGTCAAAGCTGCCAGGATTCAAATGCTGGCTTCAGCACTTACTTGTTGGGTGACCTTGGACAAATTATTGAATATTTCTGTGCCTCTGTTGTTTTACATGTAAAACAGAAATAACAATAAGTACTAGTTTCATTGAGTTGTGGAACTGCAAGATTAAAAGTGTCAATATGTGTAAAGCATTTAAAAGGGTGCAGGTGGGGGTAAGGGGGAGAGATCAACCAAAGGACTTGTATGCATGCATATAAGCCTAACCAGTGGTCACGGACAACAGGGGGGTGGGGGCATGCGTGGGGATGGGTTTGGGATGGGAATGGGGGGATGAGGACAAATATGTGATACCTTAATCAATATTGAAATAAAAAAATAAAAAAATAAAATAAAAGGGTGCATAACATGTAGTAAGGGCCTCAAAACAGGGTAGCTAATGCTATTATTATGTTATATATTGCCCTTACTGACCCCATGGACTGGTTTTGCTAGCTCCTGTGGACCTAGAGGAAACAGGTAGAGCTGAAGAAGTTGTGAGACTGAGCACCAGTAGCACTGTTTTGGGCCCAGGTGACAAAATACAATACTAGCCATGGGGTTGTAAAGAACCACATAGGAAATATAGTCAATGATATTGTAATAATTATGTATGGTGCCAGGGGGTATTGGAAATATCAGGTGGATCACTTTATAAAGTATATGATTGTCTAACCACTATATTGTACACCTGAAACTAATACAACATAATATTGAATGTCAAGTGTAATTGAAAAATAAAGTAAGTACAATACATATCTGGAGAAAGAGGGTTTGGCACCAGCAGGTGCTGATTGGTTTCTTAGGGTTTTGCAACTTTGTGAATGCTAAGAAATAGTCCTCTGAAGAGACAAGTTATAATATTATCTGGAATGTACCCCCATGAGATCAGGAGATGGAAGCAGAAGTGACTGTTAAGTTGTGACAACAACTTATCAGGACAAAAATCAAGCTTCCAGGACTTGCTAAGCACCCTCCAACACAGCCTGCCCCATTCATAGGAAAAGATGTGATTAGTCCCATAATCTTGGGTGGGCTTTGGAAGAGCAGCAATCATCATTTGCCCAGAGATTACTTGCAGGTGGATCAGATGCTTGTCTGAATGTCTCTTTGCTCGCTGGGTGCCAGATCCAGTGTGACCAGTAGTGGCTCTCCTCTAGTGAATCTCTCTATCTTGAGATGAATGTTTTCTAGAAGGCCTTTACTGTAGAGACCTGGTTATAAAAACATTTTTTAGCTAGACAATGGCATATGAGGAGAACTCAGAAGGGGGCAATGTGTAGGGATCAGTAAGTGTTAATTTCAAACTAGCATCATTGCCAAAATGAAATAATTACTGCATCTTGATAAAGGAGTCTAAGTTGGAACAAGCAAATGTTCTTGGCAGGAAGTCTATCACATGCTGCACAATTCGATTTATGAGCATCTACAGACAGCTTTAAAATATTTTTTGGCTTAATGTGATGTTGAATTATTGAACCCCTTTTTGTTAAACATTTATTAACAATCCCAAAATACCAGTAACTGGGTCACCAATTTATTTGTCTTATTCTTAAATAACCCTTCTCTGTCAACTTCATCTTTCAGAATTATCATTACTAAATTTCTCAGAACATTAAGGAGCTTGGCTTCTTTCCTATGATCCACCACTAGGCATCTGACTTGTTTCAGTCCTTCTTGCTCTACAAACAAAGTATCTTCCTTGACTCCTCATTTTTCTCATTCCTTCTTATTTTTCTTCTTATCCTAACTTCTTAAGTAGATCATATTCACTGTCTTCGATTTCACACTTCTATTCCCTCTTCATTCCACTATAAACCAGCTTCTGCTGCCATTATCCATGAAAATTACTCTTGCCAAGTTCAACACTTTCACTGGGCAATGCCTTCTACTCATCACCTATGTGCTGATGATTCCCAGATCTATTATTTAGCCACAATATCTCACTGAAATGTCAGGATAAATATTCAGTGGCAAGCCAGCATCTCCAGCTGGGTGTCTCACAGGCAATTCAAACTCTTTATGTCTAAAATGGAACTCATCATCCCCCTCCCCTCAAACCCATTCCTTCTTTTGATGTCTCTATTTTGTCATTCAATTGAAAAGTCATATGTTAAGCCTTTCTTTATTTCAGCATACATATGATAAATCACTATGTCCAGTTGACTTTCTCTCCTTAACATTCCTTACATTTTTCCTTTCTATTTAATCCTACTAAATGCCCTCTCATTTTAACTTCTGAGCTATCATAATAGTTTTGAATTGACCTCTGATTGTCTCCTTTCCAATCCACTCTCCACACTGCCACCAGAGAGTTCTTTAATAAAATCTGACCTTGTCACTGATATGGTTAAAATCGCAAAGTTTTCTCATTACCTACTGAGAACAACTCAACCTACATAGTGTGGCATTTAATGCCTTCCAGCACCTAATCCTGCCTACATTTCTAGCCCTACCTTGGAAATGTCATTTATCCTTCCCTATAACATGCCATTATGTATTTTTACACTTCGCATATACTATTCACTTTGTTTAGAATGCCTCCCTCTATATAGTTTTCCTTGGTTTGTATAATTTGACATATCTTTAAGATTCAGCTTAGATCTTAAAGAAGATCTCATCTTTAGGAAAGAATTTCTGTCTTCCTTCCCCCCTCTCAGAGTAGATTAATACCTCTTTTTTTGTGGTCCTATAATGCCATAATAATTTGTACACATATTTCTCATTCTGCCTCCTCCATTTGATTGTAATTTTTTGTTCACATCTCTGTTTTTCCACTAGACTGTGCATCCTTAAGGTTAGGTGTCATATTTGTCTTGCTCATAGCTCTATCCCCAGCTGTGAGCTCCATACCATTTCTAACATTGAAAAAGGAATGCAATAAATGGTCAATATACAAATAAATGGTGACAATAAGCACATACTTTTATAGCATTGTTCTTTTTGTGAATTTATTTCCCACACATTGTCTTACTTGAATCAGCAAAGTCAAATTCAGCACAGACAGCTATCCAAAAGGGAGACAATGTAGCAGATTGGGCAAAAGTTCAGGCTTTGAAGTCATACATATCAACCTTTGAGTCCCAATTCTACTACTCACTAGTTGTATTCTCTTGGGCAAGTCACTTAAACTCTTAAAGTGTTGTTACCCTGTTCTATAAAGTAGGAATAATAATAGTTCTTATCTCATAGGGTTTTTATGAGGATTACATGAGGTAGATAATTCATGCAAAACACAACAGTTCTTTGCATGTAGTAAATGCCCAATAAATATTATTATTATTACTATTATAATCATTGTTATTCTTCATTTTTTCCTATTTGTCTTTTCCTCTCCATACTTGGACTAAATCATCAGATACTACATGTGAAGCACTTAGAAGAGTTCCTGGCACATATTAAGCATTCAAAAAGTGATACCTATTTTAATTGTTACTGTAAAGCAACACTGTTCTCTAGATCTGCAGGTTCATACATGGGGCTGAAGAACAGTTGCTTTGGATTTTACAAACATTTCTATTTTGCCTTAAGCTGGGATAAAGTAATCAATTATCTTGTTCATGTCAACAAAGTCCAAATGATGACTTATTCTGAGTCAGTAGCAAGTGCTGAGAAAGAAACATTTTCTCAAAGAATTAATATATGATGGTACCCCAAAATTCAATGTAAATTTGTGTTTATTTTCCTGGGGAGGTATTAAGAATCAATTTATCTACTTATTTATTCACCAAATAGTTATTGAATACTACCACAGGTCAGGCATTGTGCTGGGAACTGCCTTCCGGGAGATTAGAGTTTACAACATACACATACTAAATGAGAGTCTTTGGGTATAGGCTCCAGATTTGAGAACTGTTCTAGGGTAAATATGGAGATATATCGTCCCAGGAAATGAATATAAAACAGATAGTTTAAACCATAGGTTTAACCTGCAATGATAATTTAATGTGACCTTGAAAAGTCCTATGTCAATTGATTATCCTTCCCCACTGACTGACATTGCTGTTTCAGAGCTACTTTATCTTCATTTCTGGTTGCTCCTTAGTGGACAGAGGTTTTCTTAACCTTTTTATTTCTTCCCCTTTTTAATGATTGACTCTACATCAAACTTCATCAAGAGTATTTAAACTGTCATCTGGAAAAAGAATATGTTGGGGCAAAGGCGTAGTAATTCAAGAAGTCCAATTTTGCCATACATTTGGGTTCCCATGTTATCTTTCCCAATTGTTCCATCTCAGTCTACACCTTACTAGTTTTATTTCTTCTGTTCACTCAAGTTCTTAGTTCTAAACCAATTCTGCTGCTGTTTCAGCAAAAACTTCAAGAAAAATAAAAACAAGTTCCCGAACCTTGGACTCTTGAGGATGGAAGGCCAGGCCTATTTATCTAAAATCTGAGCTAGTCTGCCAATCCTTACCACTACAGCAAATGGCCTGACTTCCTGACAATGTTGTACTACTATGTAAATTGGGGTTCTGGGCTACAAGCCACACAAACACACTCAGGCTAAAGGATTTATTTGTGAAGGGCATCAGGGATGCCTACAATTGAAAGGAGAATGGGAAACCGAGTTTGTAAAAAGCAAAATCTGAAGAAGCTGCAGGGAATGTAGGGACACTGTTTCATAGTGGGAATCAGCTAATTAGGACACTACTGATGCTGCCACTACTTCCACCACACATGTTAATTTCTATTCCCTTGCTTCTCTTATGAAAAAATGCAAACTCATGATAGAACATTGGATTAGCTCAATTTGTCACATTACTGCTCCCTGGCTGTATCAAAGGGCTGGTAAAAGAAGGGTCTGGACAGGAGATAGATTCTGGATAGCTTCTCTCCGGAACCCACTCTAATTAGGCTGTTATAATCACCTTTCCCCTGAAGTGATTCATCATAGTCACTGAACATCAATAAATTGACAAACCCAGTTGTTAATTCTCAGTTCTCATCTTATTTGCCTTTTTAGTAGTATTTGTCATAGTTGATGATCCCTTGTACGATGTTAAAAATTTAATCACCTGACTTCCAAGATACACATTTATCCTGTTACTTCTAATTGCTGGAGTATTCTAGACCTCATTTCTTGGAACTTTACTCCATCTATTCTTACTCCCTTGATGATCTCATCCAGTCTCATGGCTTTAACCACCATCTATATGCAGAGTAACTGTAAATTTATATCTTTAGCTCAGACTCTTCCCAAAAGCCCAGAGTCAAATAGAAAACTGCCTAATATGAATTTTCACTTCGATTTCTAAAAAAACATCTCAAATTTAAAATACTGAAAATCCAACTTCTGCTCCAACCTCTTTCCCATTTCAGTAATTTTATTTGAAATCTTGTCCTTATATTTAAAATATATCCAGATTCTGACCACTTCTCACCACCTCTATTGCTGCCATTTTTGTCCAAAGCACAATCACCTGGATTATTGAAAGAGCTTATTAATTGGTTTCTCTGTTTCCATCCTTCTGTATGGTCTATTCTCATTACAGCATCCAATGTGATATTGTTCAAACATAAGTCTAATTATAATACCTTTAGGGTCAAATCATTCAGTGGCTAAGCTATTTGATTCAAGATTATTATGTAACACTGACTGGGAAGTCTCTAACCAAGTTATTGTATGGAATTCTTGTTGCTTAACAAATATCAAATGAATAAATGTTCTTAACAAATGGACTAGTTTCAAGAAGGGCTGATTTAATTTTTTTGACATTGATCAAAGAATGGAAAGAATATACAAAGCAATAAAAAATATACTTCCTCTGATATGACTGGGGGAAGTGGAATGTGTTATGTGTCAGAGGCTAAGAGGTTGAGGAAAAAGGGACCTGAGCAGAAATGGAGGTTATAAAAACTGTATAAACAGGATCATTACCAGCTAATTAGATGACTTCAATAATGCAGAGTTCATGTAATCGTAGACTATGGACTCATTTTAAACTTGAAATAGAAGATTTGCTGTGGAAAGAATCATAGAGGTCACAGACATTCAGATGAAAAATTAGAAGAAATCTGGATGAATATTTGTTAAATTTAGTGCACTGACAAAAGCCATTGGGCTTTTATGTTCTGAGTTTGCATGTGTACAAGAAAGTAACGGTTAGAGATAAGTTATGCAGGTCATCAGAGTAGCCATAATTATTGGCTTATGTTGAAAGGAAGATAAAAGAAATGGGATTTCCAGTGGAAATGTTTAATAGACTGCCTAATTTGAGAAGTGAGTTTGGATTTAGAAGATGTTCCCATTAGTGGGTGGCAAGCGCATAGCAGAAATGGATAATGAATGGTCTATATTTCCATTATCCTGGGGAAAAAGAACTTGTGAGAGCATGAGTGGGTGAACAGACAGTAAATATAGAAACAGTTATTGAAACAAATAATTTCAGAATATTAACAAATTAAGTATACAGCTGAAAAAGAAAAAATTGGATAGATCATTTATGATACAATCCTGAGATTTTAATTAGGTTATTCCTAACTGATGTGTTCACATTAGAAGAGAAAGCTAGGAATTGCTTTTCTCTTCTTTTTAAAAAATATATGTTTATTTATTTCAGAGAGGAAGGGAGAGGGAGAGAGAAACATCAATGATGAGAGAGAATCACTGATCAGCTCCTCCTGCACGCCCCCTACTGGGGATCAAGCCCACAACCCAGGCATGTGCCCTTGACTGGAATCGAACCTGGGACCCTTCAGTCCGCAGGCTGACACTCTATCCACTGAGCCAAACAGCTAGGGCTTCTCTTCTTTTTAATTTATAATGCAACCTGAATTGATTTCTGAATAAACTCCCCAAAGAGATAAGCCTGATAAGATTATTACTGAGGTCACTTACTGATATCAGAAAAAAATAATTGCTAATTGTTTTCTCGTATGGTATCAGTGGGAGAGAAAAACCTCGTGGATAATTACCTTTTAACAAAAGGAAGGCCACTGAATTTAAAGTTACACTTTTATCCTTTGTCTTAGCAATGAAGTAAAGAACAAGGAGAAGGAGAGGGCTGCAGATGTCTTTGTGAATAAAGTGGGAAACTGAATAATTTAATACTGATAATGTTACTGACTGGTACAACTCAATCCAATACATATTTATTGGGCATCTACTGTGTTATATCTACTGTGTGATAGGCATCACCAGGGGGTCCAGCAATGAGGCTCTCGCCTCAAGCTGCTTGCAGTTGTACTGATGGTAGGGATAATAGCAAAAAATAGATGATAGTCATATCTGTAGAGTTTATGTATGACCCTTGGAGCACAAATCATTGCTGCTGTATGAGGTAAAAGCAGGGCATAACTGGTAGAGAAGAATTAATTCCTCCCACTGAGTTCAGCTTTGAGCCTGTTACGCCCAATGCAGAAAATAGTAAGGAGGAAGTAGTTCGCAGTGGTTTGCAGATTGACTGGGCAGGAGTGATGGCACAGAGGTCCTGTGGGAATGCTGGAAGGTTGCTGTTTGTCAGTTTCCCAGGAGCATCGTTACTTTTCCTGACCCTGAATTTGAGACAGAGAGAGAGATCTGGAAGGGCTGGGGTTTCAGTAGGTCTTGTGATTTCTATGTTTGTAACTGGGACACACTCTCAATTGCCATCACGCACAAGGCCTGACTGACTGATTGTTTCCTGAGAGGTCTTTTTGAGGCCTGTTGTCTAACCTTTTTTTAAAAAAACACTACTGTATCCCCTACCAGGGGTGGGCAAACTTTTTGACTCGAGGGCCACAATGGGTTCTAAAACTGGACCGGAGGGCCGGAACAAAAGCATGGATGGAGTGTTTGTGTGAACTAATATAAATTCAAAGTAAAGGAGTGGAGGGGAGAGCAAGAGAACCCTCCGCTCTTTTGGCTCCACGGGCCAGATAGAACAGCCGAGTGGGCCAGATCCGGCCCGCGGGCCGTAGTTTGCCCACGGCTGCCCTAGACAGTGATACTGTAAACACTTGTTTCATAAGGTTTACCCTGTATAATAGAAATGCTAAAAGGAAGAACACGTCAGAAGTACTCATCTGTGCAAATAACCATAGGTTTATTTAAAATCATTATTATCTATGCATTAAAGCAGAATTCCTAATAGGTGGCTGAAAAGACCAGCTAATCATTGTGCCTACCTCATGGGTGCTTTCATGTCAAGGGAGAAGGAATAGTAGGCAGCCAGAGGTGGCAGTATGGATGGAGAAGGTACTTGTTTCATGTAGATAACAGAGCCTTGGATTAAGAAAACAGAGAGAGACAAAAAAGAAAAAGAAAATAGAGAGAGAAAAGAGGAAAAAGAGGAGAAACCAAGATGGCAGCATAGGTAAGCACCTAAACTGCTGCCTCGCACAACAATTTCAAAACTACAACTAAAAGACAGAACGGACACCATCCAGAACCACAGGAAAGCTGGCCGAGTGAAAATTCTACAACTAGAAGGAAAGAGAAAAGCTCACAGAGAATTGGAGGTACAGCAAAGGGTCTTTGTGCGCGCAGAGAGGAAGGGCGGCTGAGAGCCTGGCTGACTTTCTCTGGTGGAAGGGGGAAGGAAGCCCCCGACCGCACTGAACCTCAGTTCTGACTGCAATGAACCCCAGTTCCGGGAGAGCCCCTGGGGACCCACGCTCTTGTGGTGGGAGTCTGGACTCTCGGGCGGAGACTCGGGAGCCGGGGAAGGCAGAAGTCTGAAGGCACGTGCACGTGCCGGTGCGCACAAAGGCTGCGGAGGTTGCCACAGGCTTTCCCTAGTGGAAGGGAGTCAGAGGCTCCTGACTGCACTGAGCCCCAGTTCTGACTGCACTGGACCCCAGTTCCAGGCAAGCCCCTGGGGACCCACGCTCTTGTGGCGGGAGTCTGGACTCTCGGGCGGAGACTCGGGAGCCAGGGAAGGCAGAGGACTGAAGGCGCGCACGTGCGCGCAAGGGCAAGGCTGACGGGAAGCCAAGACTGAGACTCCACCCCATCCAAGCTGAGCACAGAGGCTATTGCAATTTGGAAAGTCTAATCCTATAAGGCTGTCTCCAGCACCAAACTTCTCCCAGTGTAGACATAGCTGATCCTTACAGCCAACTGGCCTGGAGGTCAGTTCTTCCCAGTGATACCAACAACAATTAAGACTTAATTACAACAAGACTGTACACACAGTCCACAAAGGGGTGCACCAAGAGTGTCCACCTCAGGTTAACTGGGGAGGCAGACCCACTGGGCCATATTGGAAACCTAGCACACAAATCTACCTTACCAACTCAGGGAAGCAATGAAAATGCGGCATCAAAGAATCAGATCACAAATGAAAGAAATGGAGGAAAACAAACGACTGGATATAGAATTCAAAACCACAGTTATAAGGCTTTTCAAGAATATCCTAGAAAAGGCCGATAAATATAATGAGACCCTCGAAGATATGAAAAAGGACTAACTAGAAATTAAACATACACTGACTGAAATAAAAAATATTATACAGAGACCCAAAAACAGACTAGAGGAACACAAAAATCAAGTCAAAGAATTGAAATACAAAGAAGCAAAAAACACTCAACCGAAAAAGCAAAAAGCAAAAAACAAAATCCAAAAAGTTGAAGATAGTGTAAGAAGACTCTGGGACAACTTCAAGCGTACCAACATCAGAATTATGGGGGTGCCAGAAGAAGAGAGAGAGCAAGATACTGAAAACCTATTTGAAGAAATAATGACCGAAAACTTCCCCCACCTGGTGAAAGAAATAGACTTACAAGTCCAGGAAGCGCACAGAACCCCAAACAAAAGGAATCCAAAGAGGACCACACCAAGACACATCATAATTAAAATGCCAAGAGCAAAAGACAAAGAGAGACTATTAAAAGCAGCAAGAGAAAAACAGTTAGTTACCTACAAGGGAGCACCCATACGACTGTCAGCTGACTTCTCAACAGAAACTATGCAGGCCAGACGGGAGTGGCAAGAAATTTTCAATGTGATGAATAGTAAGAACCTACAACCAAGATTACTCTACCCAGCAAAGCTGTCATTCAGAATTGAAGGGCAGATAAAGAGCTTCACAGATAAGAAAAAGCTGAAGGAGTTTATCACCACCAAACCAGTATTATATGAAATGCTGAAAGGTATTCTTAAAGAAGAGGAAGAAGAAAAAAGTAAAGAGAAAAATTATGAACAACAAATACATATCTATCAACAAGTGAACCTAAAAATCAAGTGAATTAAAAACCTGAGGAACAGAATAATCTGGTGAATATAATAGAATCAGGGGCATAGAAAGGGAGTGGACTGATAATTCTCAGGGGGAAAGGGGTATGGGGGGTTCATGAAGAGACTGGACAAAAATCATACACCTATGGATGAGGACAGTGGGGGGGAGGTAAGGGCAGAAGGTGGGGTGGGAACTGGGTGGAGGGGAGCTATGGGGGGAAAAAGGAGAAACAATTGTAATAATCTGAATAAATATTTATTAAAATTAAAAAAAAAGGCAATACTCTTAAATACAAAATAAAGGACAATTTTGAAATGTAAAAAAAAAAAAAAAGAGGAGAAAGAGTGGGAGTTACTCTAGGAATAAAGAGGATGCTTGATTACAGGGGACACCACAGATTGAGGCCCTAAGGCTGATATGAAATTGCTAGGTTTCCTTTGGAACCAAGGACAGGATTGACTGTAGGGCTCACACACAAACCCTTGAACAGCTTCAGTGCCATTCTGATTTAACTTAACCATAATATGATTCTTGGATGACAGCTTATACTCATTTGGGACATTGTGCAGGTTCTCAAAAACTCTAATATAATGGCCAATGTTCCTTGATTGCAGCAAGAAATATGTGTCTTGTCTCCCAGGCAGAAGTCACCCTGTGCTACATAACAGTTCACGGGAATTGAGAGAGAAGATTGTAAATTGCACTTTTGAACCTGGCCTCACAGCCTTCTTCCAGGCAGCGGAGCCAGGCTGAAGCTAACATGAGTTTAATGCAGGAGAATAATAATAAAAATGTCGTTTGCAAGTCTTCTCTGTCAATAACAAAGCTCATCTTTTTGTGCCAGCAAGACATTGCAGGCAGCCCACATTTCAAATTCAGTTAATCTCAAAATAATTCAAAAATCAAAGAGCTTATTCAACCATCAAGATATAGATTTATTCACTGTGCATTCATAGAAGAGACTGTGTTTGGGAGGAGGGGAAGGGAAAACTCCAATACAGAATCAGTCAAAGCAGCATTAGTTTTTGTTCAGTTTAAATTGTTTTCAAACCTCACAACTGCACTTTGAATACTAAGAAATATTGCTAAAGCTTCGTTGATGATGGCATCATTTGCATTTTCAACTAGTAGTAAAATATAGCACCTTAATCCCTGCCATTAAATGGCCCTTACTTTTCCCAGACACTTGGGTGTTTCCATCTCACCGATTTTTCTTTTCAGTTCTTTAAAAAAAAGTTTATTAATTTCAGAGAGAAAGGGAAAGGGAGAGAGAGGTAGAAGCATCAATGATGAGAGAGAATCATTAATCAAGCCCATAACCTAGGCATATGCCCTGGCCAGGAATTGAACCATGACCTCCTGGTTCATAGGTCGATGGAGCCACACTGGCTGGGCTCACTTTCAGTTCTTAATTTCACACTCTGTCCTTGCTATAATTACTGTAGTGCAAAAATCTAACAGAGAGGTGGGTGGAAGCATCGGGTTTGTGACTTGTTACAATATTATCATCTTCATACTATTTTGCATGTGTATAGTTAGCACTTTGGCTAATTTCTATATTTTCCCTTCCATTCTCTCAATTATCTCTCTCCTGACTAAGGGGGAAAGGGCTGGAGTAACCAAACTCTTTGAATCTCAGTTCGCTAATCTGTAAATTATAGACAATAACTGTACCTTGGAAGGTATTCAGTAAATATTAGATATTCACTCCCTAAATTTACCTTGCGTTTTATAGAAGAAGAAATTTCCACTAAGAGAGGTGAAGGCATTTTCCCTGTGAATGACAGAGTTGCCTACTCAACAAGTGTACCCACTCTTTTGCCTATGTACTATTTGAATCCAAGTGAATGTGATGAGGGAGAAGAACTGGCTTCCTTAGAAGTTATATTGTATAGAGCAGTGGTCGGCAAACTCATTAGTCAACAGAGTGGCAAACCGCGGTTCGTGAGCCGCATGTGGCTTACAAGCTGCAGTTTGCCGACCACTGGTATAGAGCATGTCCCCTACCATAATGTAATTGTTCAATTTTTGACATGAGACATAGAAGGCAAACTTGCTCAAGGAGTTACAGGAGGATCGTTAATAACATCTCCCTACTCTGATAGGGGTGCTGAGGCTAAAGATGTTCTTTTCCAACTCATTTATTTATTTAATACATATCCACAGTCTCCTATCCACAATTCCAAAATCTGAAGTCTGAAAACCAAGTTGTGTGTGTGTGTGTGTGTGTGTGTGTGTGTGTGTGTGTTTACTTTTTCAATTTGGCCCACAAACTCATTTAACAGCAAAAAAAATGTTCTAAGTTGATATAGGAGGCCTTTTATATTCTTTATTAATCCAACTTAGAGTTAGGGCCCAAGGTCTTCTAAGGGACATGAGCCTTTAAACCTAAGGCCTAAGGATGGCTAACCAACCCCTCCAAAGTGAATGTGGTTTTGCCCATGAGTATCCTATCTAATAAAAGAGTAATATGCAAATTGACTGTCACTTCAACACACAAGATGGCTGCCTCCATGTGGTCAAAGATGGCTGTCACAAGATGGCCAGCAGGGGAGGGCAGTTGGGAGGGACCAGGCCTGCAGGGGAGAGCAGTTAGGGGCGATGAGGTTGGTAGGGGAGGGCAGTTAGGGGTGACCAGGTCAGCAGGGGAGGGCAGCTGGGGGGGACCAGGCTTTCAGGGGAGGGCAGTTAGGGTTGATCAGGTTGACAGGGGAGGGCAGTTAGGGGTGACCAGGCCTACAGGGGAGGGCAGTTAGGGGCAATTGGGCTGGCAGGGGAGCAGTTAGGCATCAATCAGGCTGGCAGGGGAGTGGTTAGGGGGTGATCAGGCTGGCAGGCAGAAGCGGTTAGGGGCAATCAGGCAGGCAGGCAGGTGAGCAGTTGGGAGCCAGCAGTGCTGGATTGTGAGAGGGATGTCCGACTGCCTGTTTAGGCCCTATCATACTGGGATTGGACCTAAACAGGCAGTCGGACATCCCTCGAAGGGTCCCAGATTGGAGAGGGTGCAGGCTGGGCTTAGGGCCCCCCCACTCACAAATTTCGTGCACCGGGCCTCTAGTATCAAATAATGCCTTACCAGATTGTAGGGCTAGGGTCAAGTTCTGAAATGTGCGAGAGAGTCCAACTTGGTGTACCACCTGCCCGCTTTCAGTAGAACTTTGTTTTTAATTCTTCATGCTTAATGTAAGACCTGATCCATGCTGTTCAGGTGACCAGGTGACCATCAATTACAGACCTTCCCTGGCAGTGGGCCATGCTCCCTCCCCTCCCTTGCAGGTAATTGATGGGCTGAAGTGATTAAGGGTGATATGCTACATTGCAACCATCATTCCCATCACCAAGAAGACATGAGCACACAAAACATTCTCAGTTCTTAATTGATAATTCTCATGAGTTGTCCAGACAGGAGCCATTTATATATTTATTGCCCTCATTTTTCTTTTCTCTCTGGGGTTAGGTGCTAGGGCCATTAGCACCTTGTACCTGCTGGTGAGTTTTGCCTTATAGCTTGCTAATTTGTCAGAACAAAAGCTTCAAACACATAGTGGATAGTAGTATAGGACAGGCAGGACAGGAGGGTATCTGGGAACCAGCAATACCCACTTGGTGAGGCAGAGGCTTTGGGGCTAACCTCACTGTTGGTACAGGAACAAGCTGAAGTAGGCTGGTGGTAGGGTAGCAATAAGAATTATAATACCATCAACTCAGTTATCATTATCATTAGTGTTGTAACAATTATCATACAACTAGCATTGCTTGAACACTTATTCTGTACTAGGGGATTCACATTCAGTATTTCATTGAATGGTTGTAAGAATCTTGTGCGGTATGAATCATAAACCCGGTTTATCCAATGCTACACAGATAAAGTGTTGCAGATCCTGGATTCAAATTCAAGTCTATTTCTGTCTGAAGCACATGCTCTTAGGGACTTAATCACAAGGAACAACAACAGCCTGTAATTATTGAAATCGAGAATCTAGGTCAGTGGTCGGGAAACTCCTTAGTCAACAGAGCGGCAAACCGCGGCTCGCGAGCTGCATGTGGCTCGCGAGCCGCAGTTTGCCGACCACTGAACTAGACCATACTGCCCATTTGGAAAAGTATCATGCAGTGGACGTATTGTGCTTGAAATTCTCTGGAAGCAGAATTGGTTTGAGGGCCGGAATAGCTGTCCAAGGCCTCAGGATATAAGGGGTATTGACACAGCACTGGGAAACTGGGAAGTGTGGAGCCAATTAACTCACGATTCCACATGTGAACCTATATATTATTGGTTCCATGCCATCTAAAGCAGAAAAAAAATAATAGCAACCCCTTACCATATTTAAGATATATCATATCCGTTGAGTAATTTTGCAATACATGTACAAGTTGCATGAAGCATGAGAGGACTGCCACCAATCCTCAAAACAGTCAGTGCCTAAAGTGACCTTAGCAGTCAGCTGAAAACCTGGGTGAGGATAAACATGGTCTAGTGCTGTGTGCCAGAAATTAGTTAGTTATTTTCCTGTCTAAGCTGTAGGCACTTTAAAAAATATGTATATATTTTTATTGATTTCAGAGAGGAAGGGAGAGAGGGAGAGATAGAAACATCAATGAAAGTATCATTGATCGGCTGCACGCCCCCTACTGGGGATTGAGCCCACAACCTGGGCATGTGCCCTGACCAGGAATCAAACACTGACCTGGTTTGTGGGTTGACATTCAACCACTGAGACATGCCGGCTGGGCTTAAACAATTTTAATATGTCTCACAATAAATTTTCTGGTTCAGAAAATGGCATTTAATATATCCCTTAATTTGAAGATAAAGAGGCATTTATTTTATTAATAGAAAACCAGTTGTTTGTTTTCATATTTCTTTATACTATTTTTTTCCCTTCCCTTCTGGTCTCTGCCCTCCTCTCTCTCTCCCTCATCCTTCTAGCTTTTCCTTCCCTGCTCCCTTCCTCTTCCCCTGCACTTTCATAGCAGTGTGCCTCAGCATTGCAGCCACATTATTAGTTGCAGGTGCTACTTAATTCTTATGCATATGACCTCGGGCATCTCCATTTTGGAAAATGGAGCTGTTCCCTGCTAGGGTAGTGGACAACCCATACTGTATGAGTCTTACAGAAGGAAAAAAGGCCATAAGCATGGAAAGAAAACATGTTCTTGGAAAAGGGGCCGCTAGGTCCTCCAGTAGCATTCTGCCTGTCACAAAGCAAGGCTTTGATGGTGTTAATGGAAAACATGTGGCTTGCATGTTGCTTAAAGTGAAGCCCTACATCTTGAGGTTTCTCTTTCCTTCCTCCACTCTCACCCCAGTTCCCCCAGGGATCTTGACTTGTCAGTAGATCATGATCTTAAAATCTTTTTAACCACCCATGTGGGCAGTACAACTGGCAAAATGTCAGGCAGTCTGTGTTAGCAATGTTAGCATCCTAGTGTCATATAGCAGCACTGAGTGAAGCCGTGACACAGGGAATATAAGTAATTCTGGTACATGAAAGCTGGGAAAGGCTGTAGGAACCCATACATTACAAAACCGATTGAGAATAGAATCATAAATGTTTAGAACTAAAAGGATTCTTAGAAATCATTAATCTAACATCCTCCTTGTACAAGCAGGAGACAAAGGCCCAGAGAGGGAAGGGGTTGACCAAATTTATGTAATGAATGTCTGTGGTAAGGTAGGCCCTAAGCCCTGGTGTCCTCACTCTCAAAGGAATATTATTTCCCTACCTTCTAGACGTAGATAATACACAGGCCTGAGGAGAATTGAATGTAACTATTTCCTTAAGTAGCAGCAATTAAAGCCCAGTCCCCTGAATGTTCTTGCCACTTGTATGCTCTGTGTTCTCCTTAGATCACAATGTGATGTAAGTAACTCAGTGATCAGGCTGGGAAATGGTTTTGATGTGGAGGATTATTCTAGAATTCAAGTATATGGGACTCAGACAAATATAACTCTTTCTGCTTTTAAACTGCCATGCCTTACTACAAGGGAGTAGGGAAGGTTTAAATATAAATTGTTTGCTGGTATTTGCGATATTAATGGAATAGAAAAAAGCAATATTAATAAAGGCAGTGTCAAAGTGGACAGGGACCTGGCTCCACACTTATTGATTTGTCTCTGAGACCCTACAGATAATAGGAGAAATGGCATTTATCTAACATGGTCTTATTTCATTATTGGGACTCTTTTCCTCTATATGCTTTAGTTTGTTACATCAAGGAAGACTGAGTACTCTTGGCTATTATGTGGCAGGCCATTTATGTTAATGAAGAGAATTACAATTGTTCTTTTTATTCCAAGCATTCTTAAAAAATTTCAGGATGAGTGTTTTGGCTTGTTAGGTTCACTGAATGTATAAAGGACTCCTATAACTCAATAATAAAAAAGATACACTATACAATTAAAAATAAATAAATGAAGCTAGTGGGGGATTTCAGATTGAGCTCTCCAAGTGCTTTATTTTAGAGCGGAGGATCAGGATCAAGACTGACTTTTTCAAGGTCACACAATAAGTTAGTGCTGAGCCAGGGTTAGAACTCAGATTTTATGGCTCCTAGAAAAGTATGCTTGTTGATGTAAGCAAGCATTTTCCAAGCTTTTTTGAAAACAGGTTATCATGTTATATTGGGTTCTATGATTATATGGCAAAATGCATTTCTGGAACACTGTTTAGATTTAGATGTAGGATCTAATCTTGATTCTATTACTGACTTGTTGTGGCACTGTGGACAAGTCACTTAAATTCTCTGAGTCTCATTTCCCTCACGTGTCAAAATATTAAACTAATACCTGCCCTACCTAGCTCACCAGATTCTTGGAAGTCTCAAACAAGATGGTGGGTAAGAAAGTACTTTGCAAAGTATAAAAGGTTATTTGGACATGATTACAGTACCCTTAATGCCTTTAAAATACCTCCAAAGAAATTAATAAATAAAAAACAAAAAAATAAAGTGACTTCAGAGAAATGTTGCTTTCAGTAATGACTGACTAGTTTTAAGGGCCACCTTATGAGTTTTGTGAGCTCTAGGCACTTTTCCCTTCATGAATTTGTTCCTCTATAAAGTGTATTAAATATTGTATTTTATGACTACATAGGTATAATGATGGGGATATTAAAATTACATTTTAAAACGCATTCTTCAACCTAAAATTTTATTTTTAATTCTTATTTTAAAAATTAAAATATTTTTGTGGGCCCCTAAAACTACTGTGGGCCTTAGGCACAGTGTCTACTGTGCCTAATGAATAAGTCAGTCCTTCTTGTTTGGATCAACCCTTTAACTGAGAACAACAAAAAAGCTGTTCAAAATATAAATCAATCAATTTTAAGACACTGAAGAACAAACTGGCAGGGAAGAATTAATAGATCAAGATGAAAAGAGGAATGAAGCCCAGAGAGGTGAACCCAATATTCCATGCCACATTTACCCTCAACATCTTTCTATTTTTTTGTTTATTTTTTATTGAATTTATTGGGGTGACATGGTTAATAAACATACAGGTTTCAGTATGATATAAAGATGATGTATTGTATTCTACAATACATCATCTTTATATTGTATGCTGTGTTTACCACCCTAAGTCAAGTCTCCTTCTATCACCATTTAACCCCACTATATCCTCCTCCACCTCCCCCCTCCAAGTTCCTCCCCTCAGCAATTAACGCACTTGTGTCTATGAGTCTTTCTCTATTTTGCTTGTTAGTTCATTAGATTCCACATGTGAGTGAAATCATATTGTACATGTCTTTGGCTTATTTCACTGAGCATAATGTTCTCCAGGTCCATCCATACTGTTACAAAGGGTAAAATTTCCTTCTTTGTTATGGCTGAGTAGTATTCCATTATGTAAATATATCACAGCTTTTTTTTATAGTGTATTTTTATTGATTTCAGAGAGGAAGGGAGAGGGAGAGAGAGATAGAAACATCAATGATGAGCCCTAACTGGTTTGGCTCAGTGGATAGAGCGTCAGCCTGTGGACTGAAAGGCCCCAGGTTCGATTCCGGTCAAGGGCATGTACCTGGGTTGCGGGCACATTCCCAGTAGGGGGTGTGCAGGAGGCAGCTGATCAATGTCTCTCTCTCATCAATGTTTCTAACTTTCTATCCCTCTCTCTTCCTCTCTGTAAAAAATCAATAAAATATATTAAAAAAAAAAGAAACATCAATGATGAGAGAATCATTGATTGGCTGCCTCTTGCACGTCCCCTACTAGGGACCAAGCCCGCAACCCGGGCATTGCCCTTTACCAGAATCAAACCAGGGACCCTTTAGTCCACAGGCCTATACTCTATCCACAGAGCCAAACCGTCTAGGGTTATCACAGCTTTTTTATCCACTCATCTACTGATGGACACTTGGGCTGCTTCCAAATCTTGGCTATTGTAAATGCTGCAATGAACATAGGGGTTCATATATTCTTTTGAATTAGTGTTTTGGGATTCTTTGGATTTATATTCCCAGAAGTGGAATTGTAGGGTCATAAGGCAGTTCCATTTTAAATTTTTTTTACATATAAATATCATACTTTTATTCATTTTTAATTTTTTGAGGTAACCACTTTCCACAGTGGCTGTACCAGTCTGCCTTCTTACCAACAGTGCACAAAGGTTCACTTTTCTCCACATCCTCACTTCTTGTTTGTTGATATATTGATGATAGCCATTCTGACAGGTGTGAGGTAATATCTCATTGTAGTTTTAGTTTGCATTTCTCTGATAATTAGTGATGATGAGCATCATTTCATATGTCTATTGGCCATTGTAGGTCCTTTTTGTCCTCTTTGGAGAAGTATCTATTCAGGTTCTTTGTCCATTTTTAAAATTGCATTGTTGTTTTTGGTGTTGAGTTTTATAAAAGTTCCTTATAAAATTTGAATATTAATTCCTTATCAGATGTATCATTGGTGAATATGTTATCCTATTCAGTGGGCTTTCTTTTCATTTCTTGAGGGTTTCCTTTGCTGTGCAAAAACTTTTTAGTTTGATGTAGTCCTATTTAATTATTTTTCTTTTGTTTCCCTTACCCAAAGCAATATATCAGAAAAAAAAATATTGCTATAAGAAATCCAGTATTTTATTGCCTATGTTTTCTTCTAGGATTTTTATGGTTTTAAGTCTAACGTTAAATCTTTACTAATTTTTGAGTTTATTCTTGTATATGGTGTAAGAAAGTAGTCTAATTTCATTATATGTATCTGTCAGATTTTCCCAACACCATTTATTGAATAGGCTGTATTTACCCCATTGTATGTTTTTACCTCATTTGTCAAATATTAATTGATTGTAAATGCATGGGCTCTCTATTCTTTTCCATTGGTCTATATGCCTGTTTTTATGCCAGTACCACGTTGTTTTGATTACTATGTCCTTGTAGTATAGTTTAATATCAGGTAGTATGATTCCTCCAACTGTTTTCTTCTTTCTCAAGATTGCTGTGACTGCTCAGGGTCTTCTGTGATTCCATATAAATTCTTGGAATATTTGTTCTAGTTCTGTGAAATACACCATTGTTATCTTTTTAAAATATATTTTATTGATTTTTTTACAGATAGGAAGGGAGAGGGATAGAGAGTTAGAAACATCGATGAGAGAGAAACATTGATCAGTTGCCTCCTGCACACCCCCTACTGGGGATGTGCCCACAACCAAGGTACATGCCCTTGACCAGAATTGAACCTGGGACCCTTCAGTCTACTGGCTGACGCTCTATCCACTGAGCCAAACTGGTTAGGGCACTTGATATGAATTGTGTTGAATCTATAGATCGCTTTGGGTAGTAGGAACATTTGAATGTTGTTAATTCTTCCTATCCATGAACAAGGTATATGCTTCCACTTCTTTGCTCCTTCTGCAATTTCTTCAGTGTCAAATATATTTCTTGATTCTAGGAGTTCAGCTGAGAGGCTATGTTGAACTGAGTTTACAACTCTAGAGGTGGTGGGGGGGGTGCAAAATTGAAGGTCAGAGCCCATCACAGAGGAAGGTTTCTGGTAAAGACCCCAGTTTTGGGTTGACACCCTGAAAGGCAACATTGTAGGTGTAAGAGCAAGCCAGAAATAGCTACTACTTATGGAGACTGAAGCCCAACATCTAGTCCTTTTAATACCTGATTGGATTAAAATGATCTAGGGTTGTTAGTGGTCTTAGATGATTAGTACCTGCCAAAAGCAAAAATAAATAATCTCTGTAGGAAGATAATATCATTTAAAGCTTCAAATTAGTTTTATAATTTTTCACATATGATATCTTGGATATTCAGTCAAAAATAATCAGTCATAGAGAGTTAAGACTACATGATCAAAAATTAAGGTAAACCACAAATAATAGATAAAGACCCACAAGTGCCCACAATAATGGATTTATCAAATACAGACTTTAAAGTAACTATGATTTATATGTTTAAAGAATTAAAATGACTAGAGATGTGATAGTTTGTTCTAGACTTGAAATGAATTGCAGACATTTATGTGAATATACAGTGAGACATTTTTTTGTTGTTGTTTGGAACATTTGCCACACCCATCCCCTGTATGTGGATCATACAGTTGAAAAGCTACTAGTAGGACCTGGTGTGAGATGTTGCCATCCATATGAAGTTTGGTTTTCCACAGATGCTTATGACTTCCTTGAACATTTAAGATTCCATATTCCTTTTCAGGTGTACACCATAGTGTTAATTTTCATTTTCATTAGTTAATTAGTTTTTATTGATTTCAGAGAGAGGAAAGGTGAGGGAGAAAGAGATAGAAACATCAATGATGAGAGAGAATCATTGATTGGCTGCCTCCCACTGAGCCAGAACCCTGGCAGATGCCCTGACCTTCAATCACACCCTGACCTCCTCGTTTATGGGTCAATTCTCAACCACCAAGCCACACTGGCTGGGCTATAGTGTTAATTTTTATAAGCCCACCTATAAAAATAAGAATTTATGATGATTTCGAAAAACTGGGATTTGATTTATCTTTGCATGTACATATAAACAATAAAGCAAGACTGCAGAACCTTAAAGATAAATTGAGGTCGGAAGATGGTGGCAGGCAGGATGGAGGTGAGGGAGAGGGTGTGAGTGACTGAGGGGGTGAAAGGAGAGTGTGTGGTGTGTGTGTGAGTGAGTGAGGGACAGTTAAATCCGGCAGGAGTAGCAGGGGCTGGCAGACCAGGATCTCTTGGACAGGGAGAGACTACCACTGCTGCCGGCAATCCCCAGACTGTGGAACTTGGGCATGGAGTCCACGCCATCTTGAAGGGAAGAGCAGCCTCTTCTAGGAACTCATCAACACCACCACCCAGACAGGCCTTGGACACTGCTTGTGACCCTGCAGCCACTCCAGCCAAAATCCTGCTGCCCCACATGCATACCCACGGACCCTGGGACCTCCACCTCCAAGGGTGCATGCTCCCACAGCAGTAAGTGCAACTTCCTCCTCCCCAGCAGCTGAACTCCTGACACCACAGTCGCACTTCTCCAGCACCACAGTCGCGCTTTTCAAGCGCACAGGCTGCCTGAGCCCACCACTCCACAGGCCACTAGTGGGTGTCGCCATGGGGCACACTCTTACCCAAACTAGGGCCCACTGCCCCAGCAGTAGAAATTCTGGATTCCCCCTTCCTGGATACCTCCCCACAGCCACCTTGGTCAAGTGGATTCAGCGCTAGGGCTCCTCTGAGTGCCTGAGTGCACTGCTACTGGGCACGTGCAAACTCAACCAAGGACATAAGGCAGTAGAAATGTGGACTTCCCCCACTCCCGGCTGCCTGCCCAGAGGCACCTCAGTCATGCGGCTTTAGCACAAGGGCCTATCTGAGTGCACCGCCCTGGCAATCGGCCCCGGGGTACCCCTATGAGCCACCACTAGGTGCGCGTGAGCCCAAGGCCGCAAAGGCAGCTCTTGGGTGCCTCTGTGAGCCCCTGCTGGGCACGCTCTTATCCAGGGCTCACTGCCCCAGCAATAGAAATTCTGAGTCCCCCCTTTCTGGATACTTGCCCACAGACTCGTTGATCATACGGCTTTAACACGGGCTTCAACACGAGAGCCACGCTGAGTGCACTGCCCTGGCAAACAGCTCCCAGGTGCCTCTGTGAACTGCCACTGGGTGAGCACAAACCCAACCAAGGGCACAAGGCCCCTGATAGTAGAAATTTGGATTTACCCCTCTCCCAGCTGCCTACCCAGAGACACCTCAGTCATGCAGCTTCAGCGCAAGGGCTTCTCTGAGTGTACCACCCTGGCAAACAGCCCCAGGGTACCTCTGTGAGCCACCACTGGGCACACACAAATTCAACCAAGGGAGCAGCAGCAAAAACTGAGTCTACCCAATTCACAGCTGCTGACCTCCAGACACCTTAATCACGCCTTTCCAGAGTGCAGGCCTCCTGAGCCCCACCACCCTGACAGATGGCTCCTGGGTGCCTCTGTGAACCCCCCGCTGGGTACGCACAATTTCAATCAAGGGTACAAGGCAGCAAAAATTGGGACATCCCCCTCCCTTGCTGCTGACCTCTGGACACTGTAGTTGCGCCTTTCCAGCACCCAGGCCTACTGAGCCTTCTGTCCCTATAGGTAGCTCCTGGGTGCCTCCTTGAGCCCCAGCTCAGCATGCTCATATCCAAACAAGGGTGCACGGCCCTGGCAGTAGAAATTTGGACTTCCCTCTTCCTGGCTGCCTACCCACAGACATCAGACACTGTGTTGCATGGCTTTAGCACATAGGCCCCCTGAGAACACTGCCCCAGCAGACGACTCCTGGGTGCCTCTGTGAGCTGCCACTAGGCACACTTGTATCCAACCAAGGGCTCAAGGCCTCGCAGCAGAAACTCGGACTTCCCACTCCTTAGCTGCCGACCTCTGGTCACTGCAGTTGCACCGATCCAGTGTACAAGCCCCCTGAGTCCACTGCCCTAGCAGGCTGCCCACCAGTGCTACTCTGAACTGCTGCAAGGCACAACCCAGGCCGCTGGCATCCAGTCCCCATGTTAGTGCTACTCCGGCACAAGGACCTTCTGAACCCATTGCCCCAGCATGTGGCTCCTGGGTGCCTCTGTAAGCAGCCATTGGGCATGCATATCCAACCAAGGGTGCACATCCCCTGAAGCAGAAACCGGGACTTCTCCTTCCATGGGGCCGGTGGCGCACCACAATAGCTCCGATCCTGTGTGAGGGCCTCACTAGCTCACACCCCCAGAAGAAGGTGCCTCGGCCCCTCTGTGTGCTGCCACTGGGCATGTGCCTCTCCAACCAGGGGCGCATGGCTCCCTCAGTAGGATCCATGACATCACTTTCCCAGCTGCCTACCTCTGGACAGCTCGGTGAATTTCTGAGGACTTGACTCCCTGGACAAGGTCACATTATTTCAGCCACAGACCTTGATATTTCCAAATCCCCAGCCACTGGATCCTGAACCCCCTCGTGATTCAGAGAGAGGGAAATCACTTTGGCCAGAGTCCCACTGCCTCAACCAGACACTACGAGACACCCGCCCCCCCACTGTCACTGGCTCAGGGCTCCTCGTAGTGAGTTGCAGAGTGACGCTAATCCTGCAAGAGTCACACCACACTGGCCAAAGTCACAGTACCTGGGCCTCAAGCCCAAGACTCCTTACCCCCAGGCTGTGGACTCTGGGAACCCACAGTGAGAACATACCAGCGAGACCTCAGACAACTTTTTCCACAAGAGCTGGAACCACAATCACATCCAAAACAGTGTGCACAATGAAGCCGGGGGTGAGTCACTTTGTCAACCCGAAATGAGAATTCATCCATGAATAAGAAACTAACATTCAAGATCCAACTACATCAGGAGAACCCAAATAGCACAAGTAGGGTACTCCGCTAGATCACCAAGCCCAGGAGACCTGAGAGATCACACCTCTAGAACGACCCCCAAAAGAACCTGGGTAGCAAAGCAATTGGATCTAAGAAACAGAAATAACTAAACGTCACAGCAAAAAATGGGGAGAAAAAAAAATCCCCAAAGGAAAGAAAAGGAGGAATCACCAGAGAGGGAATTAAATGAAATGGAGGCAAGCAACATGTCAGAGAAAGAATAAAAAGTAATGGTTATAAGGATGCTCAAATGGCTGGATGACAAATACACACAACTCAATGAGAATTATAAGGAGCTGAATGAGAATGTCACCAACATGGAAAGGAACCAAGAGGAATACAGAATGACATAGCTGCAATAAAGAACACAATGGAAGGCTTAAAGAGTAGACTAGAAGAGGCTGAGGATCACATCAGTGAATTAGAAGACAAGGTAGAAAAAAACTACAAACACAGCAACAACTGGAAAGAAAACTTAAAAAGCAAGAGGAGAGCCTAAGGGAGCTTTGGGACAATGCAAAACAAAACAACATCCACATAATAGGGGTGCCAGAAGGAGAGGAAACTGAGCAAGGAATAGAAAACCTGTTTGAAGAAATAATGACAGAAAACTTTCCTGATATTGGCAAGAAAAACACCATGCAAGTCCAAGAAGAACATAGAGTTCCAAACAAGATGAACCCAAAAAGACCAGCACCAAGACACATCAAAATTAAATTGGCAAACATCAATGACAAAGTAAGAATCTTAAAGGCTGCCAGAGAGAGACAGAAAGTTACCTACAAGGGATCTCCCATTAGAATATCAATGGATTTCTCAACAGAAACACACCAGGCCAGAAAGGATTGGAATGAAATATACAAAGTGATGCAAAACAAGGGACTGAATCCAAGAATACTATACTCAGCAAGGCTATCATTCAAAATTGAAGGTGGAATCAGGAGCTTCACAGACAAAAAAGGGCTAAGAGAGTTTATTACCACCAAGCCAGCAATGCAAGAAATGCTAAAGGGACTGCTGTAAAAAGAAGAAACAGAAAGGCAAGAAGGAACACAAACATTAAGAATAAAAATGATGACAAACAAGTACTTATCATAATGACATTAAACATAAATGGACTAAATGCTCCTATCAAAAGACATAGGGTAGCTGAATAAATAAGAAAACATGACCCATATATATGCTGTCTGCAAGAGACAAAACTCAGAACAAAGGATTCACACAGACTGATAGTGAGGGGATGGAAAAAAATGTTTAAAGCAAATGTAAATGAGAAAAAAGCTGGGGTTGCAATACTTATATCTGACAAAATAGACCTCAAAGTAAAGGCCATAACAAGAGATAAGGAAGGCCACTTCATAATACTAAAGGGAGCAATTCAACAAGAGGATATAACTCTGGTAAACATATATGCACCCAATACAGGAGCACCCAAATACATAAAACAACTTCTGGAAGATATCAAGGAGAGATTGATAGCAATACAATCATAGTAGGGGACTTTAATACACCACTGACACCACTGCACAAATCCTCTAAACAAAAAATCAGCAAAGAAATAGCAATCCTAAATGACTCACTAGATCAAATGGACATAATTGACATTTTCAGAACATTTCACCCCAAAGCCATAGAATATACATTCTTCTCCAGTGCACACAAAACATTTTCAAAGATAGACCACATATAAGGACACAGGCAAAGTCTCTTCAAATTCAAGAAGATAGAAATCATAAAAAGCATCTTCTCAGATCATAATGGCATAAAACTAGAAGTCAACTAAAATAAAAACAATGAAAAAATCCAAACACTTGGAGGCTAAATAGCATGCTATTAAACAATGATTGGGTTACCAAAAAGATCAAAGAAGCAATTAAAAGCACCCTGGAAACAAATGACAATGAAAACACAACAATCCAAAATCTATGGGACACAATGAAAACAGTCCTGAAAGGGAAGTTCATAGCTCTGCAGGCCTACCTCAAACAAAACAAGAAAAAATGGTAATAAATTATCTAACGTTGCAACTTAAAGAACTAGAAAGAGAGCAACAAGAAAAACCCACAGTAACCAGAAGGAAGGAGATAATAAAGATCAGAGCAGAAATAAATGACATAGAGACAAAAAAAAACAAAACAAAACAAAACAAAAACACAATACATAAGATCAATGAAACCAAGAGCTGGTTATTTGAAAGGATAAACAAGATTGATGAACCTCTAGCCAGGCTCACCAAGAAACAAAGAGAGAGGGCCCAAATAAACAAAATCACAAATGAAAGAAGTGAGGTAACAACTGACCCACAGAAATACAAAGGATTGTATAAAAATACTATGAACAACTCTACTCCAACAAACTGGAAAACCTAGATGAAATGGACATATTTCCTAGAAAAATACAAGCTTCCAAAACTCAATCAGGAAGAATAAAAAAACCTGACTAGGCTCATAACTACTGATGAAATTGAAACAGTAATCAAAAAGCTTCCAGCAAACAAAAGCCCTGGATCAGATGGCTTCACATGGGAGTTTTACCAAACATTCAAAGAAGAACTAAAACCAATCATTCTAAGACTATTACAAAAATTCAAGAGCAAGGCACACTTCCAAACTCTTTCTATGAAGCCAGCATTACCCTAATCCCAAAACCAGATAACGACACCACAAAGAAAGAGAATTACAGGCCAATATCCCTGATGAACATTGATGCTAAAATCCTCAACAAAATGCTAGCAAACTGGATCCAGCATTACATTAAAAAGATCATACACCATGACCAAGTGGGATTTATTCCAGGAATGCAAGGCTGGTACAATATCCGCAAATCAATAAATCTGATACATCACATAAACAAAGTGAGAGACAAAAATCATACAATCATATATCAATTGATGCAAAAAAGGCATTTGAGAAAATCCAATACCCTTTTCTGATAAAAACACTCAGTGAAATTGGAATAGAGGGATCATACCTCAATATAATAAAAGACTTATATGACAAACTGACAGCCAACATCATACTCAATGGGAAAAAACTAAAACCATTTCCACTAAGAACAGGAACAAGACAGGGATGTCCACTTTCACCACTCCTGTTCAACATATTACTGGAAGTATTAGCCACAGCAATCAGATAAGAAGAAGAAATAAAGGGCATCCAAATTGGAAAAGAAGAAGTAAAATTGTCATTATTCTCAGATGACATGATACTGTACATAGAAAACCCAAAAGACTCCATCAAAAATTATTAGACTTAATAAATGAATTTGGCAATGTAGCAGGATACAAAATTAATGCCAAGAAATCTATGGCATTTCTATACACCAACAGTGAACTTACAGAAAGAGAGACTAAGAAAACAATTCCATTTACCATTACACCAAAAAAATTAAGATACCTAGGAATAAACTTAACTAAGAAGGTAAAAGACCTCTACTCAGTAAACTACAGGACGTTGAAAAAAGAGATAGAGGAAGACATAAATAGATGGAAGAGCATACCGTGTTCATGGATTGGTAGAATCAACATCATTAACATTTCCATAACACCCAAAGCAATCTATAGATTCAATCCACTCCTCATTAAAATACCAATGGCATATTTCACAGACCTAGAAGGAACTCTCCAAAAATTCATCTGGAATAAAAAAAAAGACCTCGAATAGCTGCAGCAATCCTGAGAAAGAAGAACGCATAGGAGGCATCTCAATACCAGATATTAAGCTGTATTACAAAGCCACTGTTCTCAAAACTGCCTGGTAGTGGCATAAGAACAGACATAATGACCAATGGAATAGAGTAGAGAACTCAGAAATCAACCGAAACTACTATGCTCAATTAATATTTGACAAAGGAGGCAAGAGCATACAATGGAGACAAGACAGTCTCTTCAATAAATGGTGTTGGGAAAATTGGACAGATACATGCAAAAAATTGAAACTAGACCAGCAATTTACACCATACACAAAAATAAACTCAAAATGGATAAAGGACTTAAATGTAAGATGAGAAAACATAAAAATATTAGAGGAATCCACAGGCAGCAAAATTTTAGACATATGCTGAAGCAATATCTTCACCGATACAGCTCCTAGGGCAATAGAAACTAAAGAGAAAATAAACAATGGGACTACATCAATATAAAAAGATTTTGCACAGCAAAATAAACCATCAACAAAACAACAAGAAAACCCACTGCATGGGAGAACATATTTGCCAACGTTATCTCTCCGACAAAGGTTTAATCTCCAACATTTACAGGGAACTCATACAACTTAACAAAAGGAAGATAAACAACCCAATAAAAAAATGGGCAATGGGCCGAAACCGGTTTGGCTCAGTGGATAGAGCGTCAGCCTGTGGACTGTAAGGTCCCAGGTTTGATTCCTGTCAAGGGCAAGTACCTTGGTTGCGGGCACATCCCCAGTAGGGGGTGTGCAGGAGGCAGCTGATCGATGTTTCTCTCTCATTGATGTTTCTAACTCTCTATCCCTCTCCCTTCCTCTCTGTAAAATATCAATAAAATATATTTTTTTAAAAAAATGGGCAACGGACCTAAATAGATACTTTTCAAAAGAAGAAATAAGGAAGGTCAAGATACATATGAAAACATGCTCAAAGTCATTAATCATCTTAGAGATGCAAATCTAAACAGCAATGAGGTACCATCTCACACCTGTCAGAATGGCTATCATCAACAAATCAACGAATGACAAGTGCTGGCCAGGATGAGGAGAAAAAAGAACCCTCATACACTGCTGGTGAGAATGCAGACTGGTGCAGCCATTGTGGAGAACAGTATGGAGTTTCCTCAAAAAACTAAAAATGGAACAGAACTCCCATTTGACCCAGTGATCCCACTTCTAGGAATATATCCCAAGAAACTAGAAACACGAATCAGAAAGGATATATGCACCCCTATGTTCATAGCAGCACAATTCACCATAGCTAAGATTTGGAAACAGCCTAAGTGCCCATCAGCAGATGAGTGGATTAAAAAACTGTGGTACATCTATACAATGGAATACTATGCTGCTGTAAAAAGGAAGGAACTCCTACCATTTGCAACAGCATGGATGGAGCTGGAGAACATTATGCTAAGTGAAATAAGTCAGAGAAAGATACATATCACATGATCTCACTCATTTGTGGATTATAATGAACAACATAAACTGATGAACTAAAACAGATCTAGAGGCAGAGAAGCATTGATCAGATGCTCAAACCTCAGAGTGAAGTTAGGGGAGGGTGGGGGTAAGGGGAAGAGATCAACCAAAAGACTTATATGCATGCATATAAGCATAACCAATGGACAGAGACAGCAAGGTGGTGAGGGCATGTATGGGAGTGGGTTGGGGGGGGCAATGGAGGGATATGGATCCATATGTAATACCTTAATAAAAAATTGAAAAAATGCAATAAAAAAGAGAAATTGAACTCTCTTTTAAAAAGAATTATCGAATATCCTTTTTTATACCACCTTCGTACAAATAATATTCTAATTACAAATGAGTCATATCTCTTAATTAAAGCTTGTTTAAATGAGTCTTTTTATTAAACAGTTTATTAGCACTTAGTTTACATTTGTGCATATTTGATAGAATTAGTTTCCTTTAATCTTTGTCTAAAAGGTAGACTTTGAACAAATTCAGATTAATTTTATTCCTAAATAATCTAATTTTGCAAAACTTTCTTCTATAAAAGGTGACTCTAAATATCCCTTTTCCTGGATTTCTCCAACCAGCTTTTTAGTAAAACAGAGAGCATAAAAATAATGTTTTAGGAGGGTTTGAAATAAAACGGAAAATATTTTGAGACATGTTTCAATTATTATTCTAAGGAAGACTACTCATGACTAAAGGAATGCAATTTGTTAATTTTTTTTAAGCTAGGCCAGATATGATCCAGAGCAGTGTTAAATAGGAATTTAGGTGGAAGGGGGGGATTTAGAATTAATACTTCAGAGATAGTTTCAACTGACTTTAATGAAACTGTTTTCCAATTTAACAGAGGACCAAAATTATATTTAGTGGTTACCTGCAATACATTTTCTTTCCCCCCTTTTTCTCTTACTATCTCCCTCCCCCTTCCTTTTTCTGGATGTTGAGTTCTCCCCCAGAAAGCCATGATGATTTAAATAATTCTGCTGTTTTCTGAATTATGCCCTTTTACTGTGCTGTGAACTCTAGTGGGAACATATTTAGCCCTAAAAATATTTTTATGGCTATTTCAGTTCCTTCCCAGGAACCTCACTTATTTTCCTGGAACACAACATGAATGCCATGTACCATTCTAATTCATGAGGGGGTCACACCATTAATCCAGTAGCATTTGTATTTTCTGAGCTGTTACCTTTCATAGATTACATGTAATCACGTTTCTGAAAGTACACTCAGACCCATTGTTAACTAGATATGATAGAATTCAGCTAACTGTCCTGTATATTGACAACAATGACCAAGAGCTGAAGAGTCTTTTACAGTGTACCATCTATATGAGTTCACTTTAAGAACTAAAGGGAGATATAGAGGAAAGCACAGCAAGGGGTTCTATCTTTACAGGAGTTTGAGACCAAATAGAAGGGAATGGATATATGTGAGGAAATGTTACAAGGCCTTTCCTCTGTCCTATATTTGGACCTCATCTCTTTAGCTCCCACTGTGCTTAACATAGCCTGGTTTATTTTCATCACTTAATAAAGGGATGTTAAATACATTAAAGAAATGATTTAGTATGGTTACTAATTCAGCATTAAGCCACACATACCTCCAGGATAGAACTCATCCAAGGAGAGCTAATGCAGTGCTCACAAGGAGGCAGTGAAATTTGATGGTTCATTGATCATCAACTCAGCAGGAGGTCTTAGACTTTCATAAGGTCATTTACTGTTCTAGAATATGATAAAACATATGAACAGGTGCTCTAGAAAAATACATGAATGCACATGTATATCCTGATTTTTTAGTGCAATTTAGTCTTTCTGTGGATCCCTTGAATGTCCATAGTCCCCTGGCTAAGAACCCTTATTTCTACTAGGTGCCTGTTGTGTCAAGCACTGTATGTAGCATACACTGGGCACTATGAGAGTCCAGAAAGGAAGTATTTATCTTGATCTGGTGACTGAGAGGAGGCTTCCTGGAGAAGTGAAGACTGAGACAGAAACCTGAGGGTTGAGTGGAATAATAATACTAATAATCATTTATATGACACCTTTTAGAGAGGCCTTTCCTGTCTACCCTGTTGAACATAAGACCTTGTTGCCCAGCCAGCATTGATCGTGGGTGAGCGTCAACCTGTGAACCAGGAGGTCATGCCCCGGTTGTGAGCTTAATCCCCAGTAGGAGGTATACAGGAGGCAACTGATCAATGATTCTCTATCATTGATGTTCCTCTCTCTGTCTCTCTCCCTTCCTCTCTGAAATCAATCAAAATATATTTTTTTAAAAAGAAAATCACACCCTGTTCTCTATCTCAGTACTTTTTCTTTATTTTTCATAGCACTTATTCATAGCACTTATCACAATCTCTAATTGTGTTATTTGTTTTATTTACATATTTATTATCAACCCTCCCCCCGCCCCCCCCCCCCCCGCTAAATATAAGTGCCATGAGGTTAAGTGAATTCTGTCTGTTGTGTTCACTGCTGTATCCCTAGTACCTGAAACAGTGCTGGTGAACATGCTTAATTATTTGTTGAATGAGTGAGAATTTCTTAAGCAGATGGAACAGCTTGAACTAAAGCAAAGAGACATGAGAGAGTATGTGGAGACTATGAACAATTCAGTGTACCCAGAGGACAAAATGTAAGAATGAGAGTGATGGCAGATGATACTGAAGAGGAAAGGAGTATATAAGTAATGAAAAACCTTATTAAGGCAGTTGAACTCTGTAGTTCCATGGTGGAGGGCAAACTCATGTAGTCATTCATGGGGACAAGATCATAACTTCCAGGAGAGAGAAATGGGGTGGGGGTGCAGAGAACAAAACAGGATAAAGGATGTCCAATATAGTCTGACTTAGGATGTTGTGTCCTGGGAACCCCACAACTGCTCTTTGATTCTGGTTTGGGTCTCTAACTATAGGCTAAAATTTTGGACTTAAACTTTGTTAATGAGAATAAGGATGATAATGCTAAAAGTAATAGTTGAGCCAGGCACTGTGCCAAACTATGTACGTAGTTTTTGTCATGTCATTCTCACAACTAGCTTATGAAGGAGAGGCTGTCACATAATAATCCTGTGATTTAGACAAGGACACTTACATTGGTTTCTTTTCTTAAACTTTTAAAATTATAGTGGATATACAATATTATGTTAGTTTCAGGTGTACAACATGGTGAATAGACATTTATATAGCTTATGATGTGATCACCCCAATAAGTCAAGTACCCATCTGATACTAAACATGGTTATTACAATATTATTGACTATGTTCGCCATTCCACACTTTACACCAATTTCAGTATAGTGGTAAGAGTCAAGGGAGTGTGTGATGAAAAAGTGTACAAAACAAAATATACCCATTTTTGTCAGTAAAAAGAATTGAGAATTAACGAAGATGAATGCAGTCTCCAAATAAGGTTTAAAAAATATTATTTTGTTTTCAAGAACAAGTAAAACTGAGGGCTTGAGAAGAGTGGGACATTGGCTGGGAGGGATGGGATATGCAGCAAATAAAAAAAAATAAAAGAAAATTACCAGCAGCATTGAAGGCTCAGCTGAGGGAAATTAACATGCATTTGTCTTATGGTGTTTCTTTGGTTTGCATTACAGGGTTTAGGGGATCAGGTTGGCAAGGGAGGAGAGTGAAAGCAGGAGGGCACTTGCAGACTGAGAAAATGGAGAGAAGTTGAGAGTGGAAGTCATGATGAGGTTAAAGACTGATTTAGTTTGAATAAGGTAGCAAAGTAGGTTGTGCCTAGAAGGGGGAGATTCTTAGTTTGAGTTCCAAATTTTGAGGCTGTTACAAATTTTGGTCCTAAAAATATTGTTCCAAATTTTGAGGCTGTTACAAATTTTGGTCCTCAAAAGAGAGTGGGATTTCAAAATAGTCAAGCCCAGCTGGTATTGCTCAGTGGTTGGGCTTTGACCTATGAATCAGAGGTCATGGTTCAACTCCCCATCAGGCACATACCAGGGTTGCAGGCTCGATCCCCAATAGGACACGTGCAGGAGGCAGCCCATCAATGAATCAATGATTCTCTTTCATTATTGATGTTTCTCTCTCTTCATTCCTCTCTGAAATTAATGAAAAATATATTATATTTTAAAAATAAAATAAAAATATGCTTTAATAAAAAAAAATAGTCAAAATACTAGTAGATGTTTTCAGAGTAGAATGAACTAAGGCATTGCTATGCCAAGGTGTCATATGGATTCTGCATATAGAAACTAATGTCACCCTGAACAGCAGCCTTTGTGGAAGAAAATTACAAACACAATGTGAGAGTGGGATCTGGGGTGAGAAATGCCACGGTGGAGGATGAGAAGTTGAAGGTGCACTTGAACTGCAGTGTGAACTTCAAAGGGGTAGTAGTAACTGAAGGAAGGTGATGGGACAGTGAAGGGCAAATAGCTGAGATGAGTGAGATGAAGGCAGAATGCTTTCTTGGCCCTAAGAGGGAGAAGATGAGGGGCATTCTCTTGGAATGGTCGTGAGGGAAGCAGATATTTTAGGGGGAAGTCAGTAAGCAGCAGGTAAATCACAGGGCAAGAGGGAATACTGTGTGTGTATGTGGCGGGGGTGGGGGTGGGGAGAGGCGGTCGAAAATGTAAGAAATGCTATTGACAATAGAACTAGACTCCAGAGGGCGGAGTGAAAGAGGAGACCAGCGGGGCTTCATAAAGCAGAGGAATATGACACAAAAAGGGTTGAACTGAGTAGGAGAGAGCTGGCAATAAAGTAAGCAAAATTAAGTTTGATGGCTTTATTTTTTTAAATATATATTTTATTGATTTCAGAGAGGAAAGGAGAGGGAGAGAGAGAAACATCAATGATGAGAGAGAATCATTGATTGGCTGCCTCCTGCACACTCCACACTGAGGAATGAGCCCGCAACCCAAGCATGTGCCCTGACTGAGAATCGAACCGTGACCTCCTGGTTCATAGGTCAACGCTCAACCACTAAGTGACTCCAGCCAGGCTAGCTTTGATGGTTTTATTCTGTGAACAAGAGTGATGGTAAGTAATGAGAATAAAGGACATAAGTCCAAGGCTTCAAACTGAAACTCAATTTGGGGTAGGCAGTTACTGTCCCAAGAGGAAGGAAATGAGTGTGATTGACCAGAGCTAGCTACACTTCCTGTTAGATCTTGGTTAGACTGAGGTATGTACTGGCGTTCAGAGCTGCGTCAATGTGCTTACCTGGGCTCCTGACTGTTGATAACAGTACCCCTTTTTTGAGTTGTGACATCTCAGCTTTATTCAAGGAGAAGCACAAAGTGTCCTCCCAATCCTATTTCTGGTGATGGATGGATTTCCTGTTTCTGGAGATTGGCAGTGCCTCCCAATGCCATTGTAAACATAAATAAAAGAGTATTTTCAGAAGTACTGGAGTGAGAAGAAGGAGCCAAGCTCACCTTTTAATGTTTCCCTCAGAGTCAATCTTAGAAAATTGTGACATCAGGTTACTTGTTATTTCCCTGAGTTTCTTCTAGGCTGCTTCACTGCCCTCTGCTCACAAGTTGTTCAGGGCTCTTGCACCATTTCCTGTTTATCCAGGACTGCTGTGTTCCAAACCCTGGCCAGGCTCTGCTCTAAACTTTAATTTTCTTCCAACACCTGATTCTCTACTCTCTTCTTCCAGGGGTGTTCCCCTGGTAGCCATAAATGAATTGGTGCTAAGGTAGTTAAATCTAATAAGAAGTAAATGTCTTTATGCTCCTAGGGGTTTTTCCATTTTACTTGAGCACCTTATCCCAAAGGGGGAAAAATGACTATAATGATGGGAATTGAAAGCTCTAGAGTAAGGGAAGGAAAGTAAGGAAGAGCTTCCTGTACCTCAAATTAAACCAGCAAGGCATTCAACTCTTGCTGATTTCACTGAGGTGCAGGACTCATTCTGTTTTCCAGAGCACTTGGTTCCCTGTGGCCTAGAGGTAATGACATCCCCAATTTCTTGATACAACAACTTCCAACTTCTTGAATCTTCACTCTCTGGCCCATCTATTTAGGCCTCTGTAAATTGTTTGGTTATTTTTTCTCTTCCTTAGAAACTATATACTCCAGCTTGCTTGAGGCATCATAAATAAGCTAAATCTTACAAAGAGCCTTAGAAAAAGCACTTTTCTTGAAAATTGATGAAGAGAAGCTTTGAAAATAGACCCATTAAGTGATTTTAACTTTGCATGCAACTTTGTATAATCAGATAAATCTAATTCTTGAACAGGCTGAAACCTTAGTTTTTCCATCCATTTTTCCTTCCTCCAGGTGCTCACTAAGGAATGTAAATGTCAAGGTGGGCTTTCTTGATATGCTCTTTCTAGGGAGTAGGGACTGTGTCAATGGCCTTGTTGATTTCAAGCAGTGTTTGGGGCTCCTGCCAGCAATTCCATGCCTGAGTGCTCACCATATTGCAGAGCCAAAAGTGGTACAAAACCCTATACAGAGCCAGTGCTATGCAAAATGGAGATACTTTACTCTACATTCTGATATCCACTTGATATCTATCCTTCAGTGTTTGCTGTCTATGTGTTTCCATGTCCTTCTGTGTGTGCTGTCTATGTGTTTCCATGTATGAGTTGTCTGCTCAGAATGGTAAAATCTAAGAATTTTTTCCATCTGTGAATTTCCCAGACTAACCTTTTTCTCATCCATTGAGCAACCAATTTAATTGACCATTTGCTTCACTCTCCACTTTCAAGTACCTTATACTAGTACATAGAGATATTTACAAGCACACCAGCCTTTCTTCTTCTTCAAGACATTAAGTGACTTTAAGCAACACTCAGACAGCTCAGGGGCCTGTACTGTGTGCCTTGTTATGGACCTGTTGCACTGCATGATGTTCTGTCCTGTCTAAGTACCAACCTGCTGGCACCTGTTGTCTTGGCAATCAATCTGGCAAATAAATCTCTATTAAGGTCTGAATTGTCAAAGTGGCTTCTATCCTCCTCCTCAGGCATATTTGCATTTCAAAAGGAAATTTTTAGGAACACAATGTCTTATTCCAAGAAATGGCTTCCTATTGTGTGAATTTCAGGTATTCATTCTTTTATTAAACATTTAATACATGCCTGCTATGAATCAAACACTGCATTAGAAACAATGGATATGACAATAATAAAATGTGGTTCTAAGCTAGGAATTTTCAGTATAGTATAAGAGATGGGCATGCAAAATAATTTCAGTATAATATTTTAACTGCTATGAGAAAGGTATTTTTAATTAATTAATTAAACACATATTTATGGACTACCATTGGGAACTCAAACTAAGAACCTACTCTTTCCTTTCTAGGTAAAGCACTGTGCTAGATGCCAGAGAATTAAAGTGAATAAAAAAGACAGTCTCTGTCCTCATTGAGCTTCCATTCTCTTTTATGTACAAGGCAGTGTGGTTTGACGCAGCAGGGAATGACTTAACTAGAAGAGTTAGGCAAGACTACAGAGTGGTCACGACTTTTGAGTTAGATCTGGGAGGATGAGAAGAGATTCATTAAGTCAATGAGATAAAAATAAAACATTCTAGGCAGAAGGAATCCTATATAATAAAAGCCCACCAACCAAAATGGCAGAACAACCAGAAAGACCAGAGACCACAACAACCGTGGCCCTTCACCTGGCTGGCCCTGCCCCCCCCCCCCCCAGCGGGGACCTTACCCCTATTGGGGATGTGACTGGCCTGCAAATCACCCACGGCCCCTCACCCCAGCTGGGACCCACACATTTTCTAGATCCTGCCAGCAAAGCCAAGTGTCAGAGCAGCAAGGGCAGAGCTGCTCTGAGTTATTCTGAGTTCCTATATTTTTTCTTTTTTTATTAAATTTTTTGCAGTTTTAACCTTTTAACTAGTAAGCCAAATGTTTAAGTCCTTTATTGTACATTGTAAAATATTTATTATTTACTGGGCAACAGCTCAGATGTCAGGTTACTGTCTGGCATTTCCCACTTTTCTCACTGCTGCTGCTGCTGCTGCTGCTGCTGCTGCTGCTGCTGCTACTGTTTCTTCCGGTGACTGCAGGCATCTAGGGCATCCAGCATCCCCCTACCTTCTTTCTCCTGGCACTTGGGGGCTGAGTCTGCCTAGTAACAAGCTCTAAATCACCAAGGTGGCTACGGACTTCAGCTTCGTCTCTCCTTTGCTTGGCTCCTGGGAGTTTAGTTGTTGTTTTTTTTTTCCCAAGTCATGCCTGTCCCTGTCCTGACTGCTTTTTTCTCTTGCTACGAAAACCTTACTCTGATCTTTTTATTATATATATAATCTTTATAAATTTCATACTTTCAAATTACCCTTCAACTTTTTTTCTATGTTCTTCAAAAATGCATAACTATGCCTTAGACTTTCTATTAAGTATATTTACTTTAATATTTTTTTTCTGTCACACTATCAGCAACTTGTAGACTTTTTCTTTCTTTTATTCTTTAAAATGTATTAGAATTATTTACTCTTAGCAATAATTACCAAAAAGTAAACAGCCAGCATTTGTTAGGTTAATATTTATGAAAACACTTTAAATGTACTTTTCCAAGAAAATATAACTAGATATTCTGTGATAAAACTAAGAGCAGGTAAATTAAAACTTGTCTAGTAAAAACTGCTATATTTTCCTTATGTAATTTCAAGTATATTGTATCGGTCTAATTTAGTTAAAAAATATTTTTTTTTTGAGAGAGAGAGAGAGACAGATTTTTGTGTTCTCAGGGCCCTTGAGATCCCATAAAACTGCCTTTTAGTTAAATTCTTGAAATATTACATTCGGAAAATGTGTTAAATATATTTAATCTAAAGATTATTAAAACTTAAACCAGTTGTAACATTAAAGATTTGGTAGAATGAATTCCTTTTAATCCGGCCAATAAAATATTATATTTCAAACTTTCTCTGCTTGAACATTCACACGCAGCCCAAGAAGCACCCAGTCGCCCCCCCTACCAGGCTTGGAGGCAAACTTTTTTTCTTGGAAACCTCCCTCAGCCAGAGGGGAGATAAGAAAGCCATAAATAAAAGTTCTTTGTTCTTTGAAATTTACTACTTTGTTGCAAATAGTTAACTTGAAAAGATTTCTCTCTTGCTTTTTTTTACAAGCAATCTTGGAACCTAGCCGGCCTTTGTTTTCTCTGGGCTAAACCCTTTACAAATTTATACCTTTAAATCTACCCCAGAATTCCAAAATTTCAACCTAATACAGTAAAATCATAAATTTGAGAAGAGCAAATCAAAACCCTTACTATAGATAGACAGAAACTTCATTAGCTAAGTGGGCTGATTCCCTCCATGATAGAGAGCAAATGTCTCTGAGAAAAATAAATCTCTGCAGCGCTGCTTGAGACCTTTGCAGATTATCAGGGCGTTCAGCCATTAATAAATCAAACATTTTTGGCCAGACGAATCAAGAGAAGTGCAGAATAAATCAAAGTAGCTTTTGCTTTTACACAGGCTCTCACACTTATATTTATAGACCAGTTAATGAACAGATAATTATGCCAAGACCAACAAACATCCGTACTCACACTCTCTCAGTAGACAAGCACTCTTGGGAGTTAAGCAAATAATTGAAACAGTGCCCAACTTCCCTGATGAATGTGGGGGCACTCCCAGCACCCACACCCCAAGACAGGATTCTCTATCAACATCTCGGTGAGAACCTCACCGGAGAAGTTACGACTGCATCCAGTCCTTCTTCCAATACAAGACTACTAGTCAAACAGACAGAAAAGTGAACTCAAAATTCCTTAATTGAATTTGAATTCACTCACCTCTGGAGGCTTTCTTTCCGATGACTCCAAAAGAATGCAGGGGCATGTCAAATGTCTCTTGTCTGGCTGTTAAGACCACTGAGAAGTGTCTCTGGGGTGCTGGAAAGCTTCATCAGGTGGTACCTCCCCCTAGAGATCCTCAGGGCCTGGCAGCCAGGACAGGGAGGCTGTCCGTCCCAGGCGTCCGAGACTAGGTGTGGGTAGGTATCTGTCTCTTATCTCACTGGCGCCTCCAAATGTTGTATGGCAAATCAGCAAGCTGGACAAGATGCCTTAATGAGCCAATTAGTTAGGAGTCATCTTTATTGCACGCAGGTTCAGAGCAGATTACCTCTGTCAAATTCTGAACAAACACAGGAAGGAGTATTTCCTTTTTATGTTCTTCTAGTTTTTTGTGTAAGTTATTTTTGTAGACAGCTTGTAACCTTGAGTACATATCATATCTATATCGACACCTGTAACCTTGGATACAAACACTTGGCATGAGAATATGGGAATTATTATCTGTATCAGTGTATCAGTCCCTTTAGATGGCTAGTTTGCAAGGTCAGACAGTTAAGTTTACCTTTTCTATTATTCAAGCTAAAAAAAAACAAAGTTATATTTTACAGAATAAGAGACTATCTAAAAATAACAGAGTAGCTCAAACATCAATTTTAAACAGCAGTTTTCCAAAGGAGGGACCACCATGCTTCAGTATTAGATGAGATTATCTAAAACAACCATGTGCAACTATGAAAAAAGACTGAGAACAAGATCCTGATGATACTAATACTTAAAGGGTAGGCAGAGGAAGAGGAACAGAGTAAGAAAATTCAGAAAGAGCAATCTACAGCATGAAGGGAATAAAGGGGGGGGTGGTGAGTGTTATCAGAGCGAAGGGATGAAAGTTTCAAGGAGGAAGTGTACCCAGACAATCACTTCGTCTGTGCTGCCTGTCACTACTTGAGTCAATTCAGCAGAGACAGGATTGAATCATATATGAGTGTTTATTCCAATACTGCCAGCAATATGAGAGAGCAGTAGGTCATCCACAGAAATCTGCTCTGCACCCGCCATAAGCAGGCTGCTTATGTTGGTAGAAATACAAAGGATTACATGGGGAAATAGCCAAAGGGTATGCTAAATGGGCAGTTAACAAGTAAGCAGGCTGACATTTGCAAAGGCCTGCAGGTATGCAAAAGGGCTGGGGATTTTCAAAGGGCTGGCAATTCTGGTTTCAGCAGTAAAGTTGTTAATCTTTCCATGATAATAGGCATCTCCAAATGGGGAGGAAGGGCTGAACTTCCAGGTGAGCTCCCAGTTCCTGAGTGAAGCTGCCAGCCAAGTTAGAAGGTGCCTTCTTAATCAGAATAAAACAATCACAGTTAACAGAGCATGATTAATATTTCTTACAATTCTAGCTGGTTCCTCAACATTCTATTTCTACCCATATCAGAAAGAGTGAGAAATAAATCTCCAATGCAGCTGAGAGGTCCGGTTGAATTGGAAAATAAGAGGATACTGAAAACTTTTACCAGAGCTGCTTTATTGGAGAGGTGAGGACAGAAGCCAGATTGCTTGGTTTGAGATGTGGCCTGACCTCCCTACCCACCCTGCTGTACACTGACAAAGGGGGTTGAGATCACCATCAATTTGGAAGAAGGAATAAGACTCAAGTCTTATATACATGTGCAACTAAATGCTCCGTTGCTCTTGGAGTGGGGCTGTATCACAGGCAGTACATTCTGTGACTCATTTTGATGACCTTTGCACACATTGACTCAGTAGCTAAGACAACAAGATATTAAAAGATTGAGAGAAGACAGTTGATCTTTTTAATTTGTAATTCAATCAAATAGCAAACACTTTTGGTTATTCTTTTTAAAATTCAACCATAGATTAATGAAATCTACTTTTCTTTAATGAAATGCAATTAGCATTTTTATCTCTGAAAATTCCTTTACAAAACAAACTTGGTCCTATATTTGCCTTCCTGAGGAAAGCTAAGTTACCTCTTATTATCTTTGACTCACATGTGAGGCATAGAAATTCATGTGGAAATCAAAATTTCTTTTTTTAACCATATAGGCATTTCACAGCATCCAGATGCTTGAATAAGAAAGTGCAGACTCCATCCCTCCCTTGCACTACCCTGCTAGCCATCCTTCATTTGTATTGAGACATAATTTCTACTTTTCTTCTGTCCTCATTGTAATTGAATGAATATGTACAGAAGGAAAAAATACTTTCTAAAACCCCAACTGCCTTTGCCTAAAGAGAAACCACTTTGCAAAGGGCCATTGTGTAGCAGAACTAAGGTATTCACTATAATAGATTCCAGATGTCAACCTTACAATTGGTTTCTAAAGGGAATAAAATTACCCAATTCTAGCACTTGTCTGGGAACTCCTAAGCAGAGAGGAAACTGGCCAGCAGATATGCAGATGTGGGGGTCTATGCTACCTGACTACTGAAGTCTAGGTTGAATCTTAATCACAGAGGAAGTTTGTAAGCAATAAAAGTGTTCTCTGTGGAGGATCTTCAGGTCCCAAAGCTCATTTTAACATAAGAATATAGAGCCCTGGGGCCTGTATGTTCACAAACAGTAAAGCAGTCAAATTCTTTCCAAGTCCCTAAAAGAGTACACTAAAAAGGATGCCTTTCTCAGCACTTCCTTTCAAATGGTTCAAGAAGAAAAGCCATGGCATCTTTTCTAATACCATATCCTATTTTTAAATCTGCCAGAAATAGTGGCTTTAATTCACAGGCTTTAGACAAGAAGGGAAAATGTACTCAGAGGACAGCTTGATTTTCTGCTAATCTTAACATTTTATAAAAATAAAGTTTACCATGAAGGCAATGATCTTCGATAGAAAGCAGTCTGATTGGGATGCCCAAGCTTTTTTAGTTCTTTTGCTTTTATTTATTTATTTATTTTTTCAACTGGAGTAGATGTCTTTTACCATCCATCCTCATGTCCTTGCCTTTGTGAGCAAAGAGGCAGCTTTGCTAGTCCAACTATTAAGAGCTGAAAAGGAGACATGGTAATCAGAAATGAGGAAGACTGGTGATTGCCATTCATTTCATTAGCACATTTGGCTCTATTTCCTAACAGCAATATAAAAGATCTGTAAGAAGTACCTATAATTGAACTTTAAATTATCTTGCCCTGGTCCGTGTGGCTTAGTTGGTTGAGCATTGTCCTGTGCACCGAAAAGTTGCTGGTTCATTCCTGGTCAGGGCACATGCCTGGCTTGTGGGCTTGATCCAATGTATGGGGCATACAGGAGGCAATTGATCAATGTTTCTCTCTCTCTCCCTCCCTCTTCTTCTCTTTAAAAATCAATAAAAGCCTTAGCTGGTTTGTCTCAGTGGATAGAGCATCAGCCTGCAGACTGAAGGTCTTGGGTTTGATTCCAGTCAAGGGCACATGCCCAGGTTGTGGGCTTGATCTCCAGTAGGGGGCGTGCAGGAGGCAGCTGATCAATGATTCTCTATCTTCATTGATGTTTCTGTCTCTCCCTCTCCCTTTCTCTCTGAGATCAATAAAAAGGTATATTAAAAAAATAAAAATCAATAACAAATTTTTTTAAATTAAAGAAAAACTAGTATCTTTTAAGCATCTTACCTAATAATAGAGAAAGGTAAATTGACCGTACCTCCGCCACACCCTCAGCCAATCAGAGTGAGTATGCAAATTAACCCAACAAAGATGGAAGTTAATTTGCATACATACCTGGGTCATAGGAACCTCCCAGGTCACTCCCAGCCGGCCATCGGGTGGAGGCTTTAGGCTTGGGAAGGGGCTGAGCCTGCGATCAAAGGGGTGGGGGGGTCCCCCTTCCCAAGCCTAAAGCCTGGGGCGGAGGCTTTAGGCTTGGGAAGGGGCCGAGCCTGCAATCAGAGGGGCAGGAGGGAACCCCTTCCCAAGTCTAAAACCTGGGGCAGAGGCTTTAGGCTTGGGAAGGGGCCGAGCCTGGGATTGGAAGGAAGGGGAAAAATCAATGGAAACATATCCTCAGGTGAGGATAAAAATAAAAATAAAGAAAGAAATGTCATATCCTATGAAAGACATGTCTTGAAAATGCCTAAAGAAAGTTGTCATTTTTTCATGGTGAAGGGACTGGAGTCCGTGTTGATGAAAATACCTTGGTGGCTGCGGTGACTGGCAGTGGCTGCAGCAGCGGAGTAATGGGGCTGGCGCCTTCCCCTGATCAGCCCGGTCGCCTCCAGCAAAGGGAGGCCAGACTGTGGCTTAGATCAGCTCCCAATGGGGAGCAGGCCTAAGCCACCAGTAGGACATTCCCTGAGGGCTCCCAGTATGTGAGAGGGGGCAGGCTGGGCTGAGGGACCCCTCCTCAGTGCACGAATTTTGTGCACTGGGCCCCTAGTAGTACATAATATATATAAAGTCAGGAGATTGCTGTTACTTATTAATTGGGACAGTGACAATGTTTTGGCTTTACTTCAGGTTATGAGTCAAGGAACTTGCTGAAGAAATTGGCCTTCCTGAAGAAAACCATTGCCATTGAGAAATAGGCAAAGAACAGAAACAATGAAGCTAGAATGTGTGTGTGTGTGTGTGTGTGTGTGTGTGTGTGTGTGTGTGTGTGTGTATTGAACACAGTACTTAGACTTGGACAAGTGGAACTATTGCTATGGCTCATACCTTAGAGAGCTCTACTCTTTGAAGTGCCTTTCTCAAAAATTTCTAAGGTACCTTTAGTGCTGTGCAGATGAGCTTCCCTGAGTGAGGGCTGGTACCTGTGTGAATCTCAGTCCTTATTTCTCCATGTTAGGGCACTATCTGCTCTACTATTCTGATAATCTGGTCAACCAGATGCCCCATGAAGCTCCAGGACTCATTCCTATAAAACCATTTCACAGACCTGTTAATGAGACCCTACGCTAAGAGGGTAGCCTTGTAAGCTATTAGCTCCCACTGGCTGGTGAAATATTTCTTGCCCAGGATTATGCAAGATTGAGCTGCCAGATCGGTATTGTGATATTGATTAGGAATGACTCTCTCATTGAGCACAGGATTATATTAGGGCACCGTTGACCTAAACATTAGCTTTCTCCCATTTGAATTCCAATTGTGAATCAGCCTTTGGCCTATATTAATTGAGGGCAGAGATAATAGTTTCAGGCATTGTTTTTAAATTTTATTTTTCAACTAGAGGCCTGGTGCACGAAATTAGTGCACTGGGGGGGGGGTGTCCCTCAGCCCAGCCTGCACTCTCTCCAATCTCGGACCCCTTGGGGGATGTCCGACTGCTGGTTTAGGCACAATCTTTCTCACAATCCCAGACTGCTGCTTCCCAACCGCTTGCCTGCCTGCCAGCCTGATCAATTTCTAACCACTCCCCTGCTGGCCTGGTCGCCCCCAACTGCCCTCCCCTGCCAGCCTGTTAACCCCTAACTACCCTCCCTTACCATCCTGGTCCCCCTCAACTACCCTCCCCTGCAGGCCTGGTCAGCCCCAATTTCCCTCCCCTGCCAACCTGGTCACCCATAACTGCCCTCCCCTGCCATCCTGGTCACCCCCAACTGCCCTTCCGTGCAGGCCTGGTCACCCCCAACTGCTCTCCCCTGCCATCTTGGTCACCCCTAACTGCACTCCCCTGAAGGCCTGGTCCCCACAACTGCCCTCCCTGCCTGCAGGTCTGGTCTCCCCCAACTGCCCTCCCCTGCTGGCCTGGTCTCCCCCAACTGCCCTCCCCTGCTGGCCTGGTCACCCCCAACTGCCTTCCTCTGCTTGCCTGGTCACCCCCAACTGCCTTCCTCTGCTGGCCTGATCTCCCACAACTACCCTCCTCTTTCAGCCATCTTGTTGCAGCCACCTTTGACCACACAGGGGTGGCCATCTTTGATCAAATCGGGGCGTCCATCTTGTGCGAGGGTGTGAGGGTCAATTTGCATATTACCTCTTTATTATATAGGATTACAGTTGACATTCAATATTATTTTATGTTAGTTTCAGGTGTACATCATAGTGGGTAGAGAATCATATACCTTCCAAAGTGATCCCACCCAATATTTCAAGTACCCACCTTGCACATCATATTTATTAAAATACTAGTGGCCTGGTGCATGAAATTCATGCACAGGGGGGTAGGGGAGGGAAGGTGTCCCTCAGCCCGGCCTGCACCCTCTCCAATCTGGGACCCCTCAGGGGATAACCAGCAGTCGGACATCCCTCTCACAAACCAGAACTGCTGGCTCATAACTGCTCACCTGCCTGCCTAATTGCCCCTAACTGCTTCTGCCTGCCAGCCTGATTGCCCCTAACCACCTCTGCCTTGGCCCTACATCCAGGACCCAGGATTCCCTCCTCCAGCCGACCACAGGCACCCTGGATCCAGGTTTCCCTCCCTCTGGTCAGCCATAGGCACCCAGGCCGGCTGCAGTCACAGGGGATGGTGGGCAGGTGGCTTCGCCTGGGCTGCAGCTGCAAGTGCTGGTGCCCGGGACTGTGGGGTGGGCAGCTTCTCCGTCTACCAGGCTGTAGCCAGCTGCAGGTGCTGGGGCCTGGACCACAGGCGGGCAGCTTCCCCATCTTCCCTGGGATGCAGTGTGGGTGACTTCTCCGGCTGGCTGCAGCCTGGGATCATGGGGCAGGCAGCTTCTTCGTCTCCCAGGCCGCACCCAGCCTCAGGCGCTGGGGCCTGGTTTCTCCATCTCCCCCAGTACATGGGGCAGGCGGATGTGAGGCTTCTGCTGCTGGATGCAGCCTGGGATCACTGGGCAGGCAGCTTCTACTTCTCCCAGGCTACACCCAGCCTCAGGAGCTGGGGCACGGTTTCTCCGTCTCCCCCAGGACATGGGGCAGGCAGATGTGAAGCTTCTGCTGCTGGCTGCGGCCTGGGACCACAGGGCAGGTGGCTTCTTTGTCTCCCTGGCGGCAGCCAGCCTCAGGCACTGGAGCCCAGTTTCTCCATTTCCCCCAAGACTTGGGGCAGGCGGACGTGAGGCTTCTGCTGCTTTCTGAGGCCTGGGATTATGGGGCAAGCGGCTTCTTGGTCTTCCTGGCTGCAGCCAGCCTCAGGTGCTGGTGCCCAACTTCTCCGCCTCCTACAGGCCCAGAGTGGCTGGGGGGCGGGGCTGCCGCCATCTTTTCAGGTTAATTTGCATACTCACTCTGATTGGCTGTTGGGTGTAGTGGAGTGATTGTAATTTGCATGTTTCTCTTTTATTAGTGTAGATTATTGACTGCCCAGTTGGTGTGACTCAGTGGTTGAGTATCAACCTATGAACCAGGAGGTCATGGTTCGATTCCTGCTCAGGGCACATGCCTGGGTTGCAGGCTCGAGCCCCAGTTGGGGGCATTCAGGAGGCAGCCAATAGATGATTCTCTCTCATGAATGATGTTTCTATATCTCCCCCTCTTCCTTCCTCTCTGAAATCAATAAAAAATATATTTTTAAAAGAGATAAATTATTGACTATATTCCTTAAGCTGTACTTTACATCCCAGTGACTATTTAGTAACTATTAATTTGTACTTCTTTTTTTAAATAAATTTTTATTGTTCAGATTATTACAGTTGTTCCTCTTTTTCCCCCATAGCTCCCCTCCACCCAGTTCCCACCCCACCCTCTCCCTTACCCCCCCCACTGTCCTCATCCATAGGTGTATGATTTTTGTCCAGTCTCTTCCTGAACGCCCCATACCCCTTTCCCCCTGAGAATTGTCAGTCAACTCCCTTTCTATGCCCCTGATTCTATTATATTCACCAATTTATTCTGTTCATCAGATTTTTTATTCACTTGATTTTTAGATTCACTTGTTGATAGATATGTATTTGTTGTTCATAATTTTTATCTTTACCTTTTTCTTCTTTTTCCTCTTCTTAAAGTATACCTTTCAGCATTTCATATAATACTGGTTTGGTGGTGATGAACTCCTTTACCTTTTTCTTATCTGTGAAGCTCTTTATCTGACCTTCAATTCTGAATGACAGCTTTGCTGGGTAGAGTAATCTTGGTTGTAGGTTCTTGCTATCCATCACTTTGAATATTTCTTGCCACTCCCGTCTGGCCTGCATAGTTTCTGTTGAGAAATCAGCTGACAATCGTATGGGTGCTCCCTTGTAGGTAACTAACTGTTTTTCTCTTGCTGATTTTAATATTCTCTCTTTGTCTTTTGCTCTTGGCATTTTAATTATGATGTGTCTTGGTGTGGTCCTCTTTGGATTCCTTTTGTTTGGGGTTCTCTGCACTTCCTAGACTTGTAAGTCTATTTTTTTCACCAGGTGGAGGAAGTTTTCTGTCATTATTTCTTTAAATAGGTTTTCAGTATTTTGCTCTCTCTCTTCTTCTGGCACCCCCATAATTCAGATGTTGGTACACTTGAAGTTGTCCCAGAGGCTCCTTACACTATCTTCATATTTTTGGATTCTTTTTTTTCTTTTTGCTTTTCTGGTTGGGTGTTTTTTACTTCTTTGTATTTCAAATCTTTGACTTGATTATTGCAATACTCTAGTCTGCTGTTGGATCTATGTATATTGTTTTTTATTTCAGTCAGTGTATGCTTAATTTCTAGTTAGTCTTTTTCATATCCTAGAGGGTCTCAATAAATTTATTGGCCATTTCTAGAAAATTCTTGAAAAACCTTATAACCCTGGTTTTGAACTCTATATTCAGTCGTTTGCTTTCCTCCATTTCTTTCATTTGTGACCTGTTTCTTTGTCTCCGCATTTTGGCTGCTTCCCTGAGTTGATAGAGTGGCTTTGTGTGCTAGGTGTCCTATAGGGCCCAGTGGCTCATCCTCCCCAGTTACCTGAGGTGGACACTCTTGGTGCACCCCTTTGTGGGCTGTCTGCACAGTCTTGTTGTAGTTAAGCCTTGATTGTTGTTGGTATCACTGGGGAAAATTGACTTCCAGGCCAATTGGCTGTGAGGATCAGCTGTGTCTATGCTGGGAGGACTTCGGTGCTAGAGACACCCTTATGAGACAAGACTTGCAAAAGCCTCTGTGCTCAGCTTGGATGGGGCGGAGTCTCAGGGCAGAGCAGACAGCAATGGCTTCCTGTCAGCCCTGCCCTAAGATGCCCCTGGTCTCAGTGTCCTGCAGTAATCGCTGCAAGCACTTCTGAGAGAAAGCCACCCTTGAGTTCCGCCCACTGCCAGTCCAGTTTCTCCCTGAATGAGTCTGGGTTCCCAGAGTCTCGCCCGGAACTGGAGTTCAGAGAAGTCGGGAGCTTTTGTCTCCTTCCTGGTTGAGAAAGCCAGCCGCATATTCAGTTGCCAGCCCTCCACGCGCATGCCTCGGTACCTCTGCCTTCTGCAGCTCCTCTGTGCTCAGTGTGCTTTTCTCTTTCCTTCTAGTTGTAGAATTTCCACTCAGCCAGCCTTCCTGTGGTTCTGGATGATGTCCGTTTTGTCTTTTAGTTGTAGTTTTGAAACTGTTGTGCAAGGCAGCAGTTTAGGTGTTTACTATGCTGCCATCTTGGTTTCTCCTTCTAATTTGTACTTCTTAATCCCTTCACTTTTTTCACCCAACCCCCCAACGACCCTCCCCTCTGGTAACCATCAGTTTGTTCTTTGTACCTATGATTCTGTTTCTGTTTTGTTTGTTCATTTATTTTCTTCTTTAGATTCCACATATAAGTGAAATCATATGGTATTTGTCTTTCTCTGACTGTCCTATTTCACTTAGCATAATACCCTCTAGGTCCATCCATGCTGTCACAAATGATAAGATTTCATTCTTTTTATGACTAAGTAACATTCCATTGTAGATATGTGCCACCACTTTTTTATCCACTCATCTATGGATGGGCCCTTGAGTTGCTTTCATATCTGGTTATTGTAAAATGACGTTGCAATAAATATTGGCATGCATATCTCCTTTCAAATTTGTGTTTTGGGGTTCTCAAGATGAGTACACAGAAGTGGAATCACTGGGTCATAAGGCAGTTCTATTATTAATTTTTTGAGGACCCTCCATATTGTTTTTCATACTGGCTGAACCAACTTTCATTTTTACCAAGAGAACATGAGGGTTTCCTTTTCACCACATCCTCACCAACACCAGTTGTTTGTGGATTTATTGATGATAGCCATTCTGATAGGTGTGAGGTGATATCTCGCTGTGGTTTTAACTTGCGTTTTTCTGGTGATTAGTGATGTTGAGCATTTTTTCATGTCTCTTGGCCACCTCTATGTCCTCTTTGGAGAAATGTCTGTTCAGGTTCTCTGCCCATTTTTAATTGACTTGTTTTGGATTTTTTTGGTGTTAAGTTGTCAATCCCTTATCAGTGTACCACTGGTGAATATCCTTTACCCATATAGTAGGTTGTCTTTTTGTTTTGTTGATGGTTTCCTTTGCTGTACAAAAACTTTTTAGTTAGATATAGTCCCATTTGTTTATTTTTTCTTAGTTTCCCTTGCCTGAGGATATATATCAGAAAAAATATTGCTAAGAGAAATGTCTAAGAGTTTACTGCTTATTATATTTTCTTCTAAGAGTTTAATAGTTTCAAGTCATATTTAAGTCTTTAATCCATTTTTAGTATATTCTTTATATGGTGTAAGAAGTTGGTCTGGTTTCATTTTTATGAATGTATTTGTCCAATTTTCCCAACACCATATATTGAATAGATAGCTTTTACCCCATTGTATGTTCTTGTCCCACTTATGATATATTAATTCACATTTAGGTGTGGGTTTATTTCTGGGGTCTCTATTTTGTTTCATCGATCTATGTTATCAGCCTAAAGAAATGGTATTAAGGAATTGCAGAGGCAAGAAGATCAACATTATTTCAATATAAATGGTTAAAAGCCATGGAGTTATGAATAATAACAGTATTGCTATTTTATTTCTCATGGTGATCAATATTAAATTAGCCAAGAATGGCATATTTGACATGGTACATGAAGAGATGAAACCCAAACACTGAGAAGAATCTTCATGTGTATGATTTAGACAATAAACAAAAAAGTAAGTACCTCTTTTCTAGCCATCATTCTAAATATCCATTGATATGTCTCTATATATCACATGAGCATATTTATTTTTTTACCCATCCTATGTAATAAAGAGGGAATATGCTAATTGACCCTCACACCATTGCAAAGATGGCAGCGCTCACAGCCACAAGATGGTGGCGCCTAGTTCTCTTAGACTCGCTTGGGCAGCAGGCCCGGCTGCTCCTCGTGCCTTCCTCCAGAGTCCCCCAGGGATGGTCCGAGGCACAGGCAAGCCTTGGATGGCAGCTGCCCAGCCTCCTAGGGCTGGGTCAAGGTGCAGGCAAGCCTTGGATGGAGGCTGCCCAGCCGCCCAGGGCGGCCCAAGGCTCAGGTAACCAGGGTCAGCAGAAGCTTGCAATGCCAGCAGTGGTAGCAGCAGAGGTGTGATAGGGCATTGCCTTCCCCTTATCGGCCAGTTGCCTTCCGCCCCTGAGGGCTCCCAGACTATGAGAGGGAGCAGGCTGGGCTGAGGGACTCCCCCTCTAGTGCATGAATTTTCATGCACCAGGCCTCTTGTTTTTAAATAAACTTGTTTATGTTGACAGAAGTCCCACAGAAAACTTTCTCATGCTTTTCTTCACCTAAAAAGTGACCCTGGCAGAAGAATTAAGAGTTTGAACTGCTTTTTACCCCCAAGTACTGCACTTTATTTCCCAGAAGGGCCTTTATTTACCTGAAAACAGCAGAGTAGGATAAAAAGCTATAGTTCCTTTAAGTTTATGAGATATTATTATCTAGAGCTTAATCTCAAAACTGAAGACTTAAATATATACATTAACAAATAACATCAACTTATTTCACTGGCTCAGACAAAATCTTATTCATTCAATGTATTATAAACACTGCTAAGCATTGGGCATATAGTGGTGAAGAACACAGATAAGGTCTAACCAAGGACCTCACAGAGCTTAGAGAAGCTGAGCGAGCAGGCATTAAACAAGTAAACAAACAAATATAATTATTGTTGCAAATTTTAATACATTCTAAAAAGCAGAAAAGGAAGGTTTCTGAAAAGGAGACAATAATGAAAGGAGTCCTGCTTGTATAAGAAATGAAGATATTGTTCGATTAAGTGACAAACTGAAACATGAAGAGTCAGAAGAAATGAAACCTGGCAGAGCAAACAGCACACAAGAAGCACTTAGATGGTTCTTTCTAGGAATGGAAAATTTCAAATGTTGAAAAAAGTGATATAAAATGAGGTTGGAAGATTTGGCAGAAACTTGATCATACAGGACTTTAAAGGGGTTTAAATTTGATCCTCAAAGAAATGGAAAACCATTGGAGAGCTTTACATAGGTGAGAGTGTGATCTGATATGCATTGTTAGAAGACCACTCTGTGAAAAATGTAGGGAGGTGAGAATGGAGGTGGGAAGACCATGTAGAAGACTACTACATATGTCCATGTAAGAATGCTAGGAGCTTAAATTTAGAGAGAAAAAATAGGTTGGAGAGAAATATTCATTTTGGCATATATTTGGAAAACAGAATGAACAGGAATCACTGATGAACTGGATTCATTCATTCATTAGTCCAAGAAATGTTTGAGTGCCTCCTCTGTGTCAAGCATTGTTATAGGTGCTTGGATAGAGCAGTGAACAAAGTATAATCCCTACCTTCATGGAGCCTATAGTCTAGTGGGAAGATATACCCATTAAACAAACACATGAAATGTAATATCTCCAATGGTGATAAGAGGGATGTACAATAATAAAACAGGGTAAGACATAAAGGGGATACTGGGATGGGTTTGGGGTTTCTTTTTTATGAATAGTGGTTAGGGAAAAGCTCCCTTAAAAGGTCACTTATGGCCCTCACTGGTTTGGCTCAGGGGATAGAGCATCAGCCTGCGGTTTCGATTTTAGTCAAGGGCACATGCCAAGGTTATGGGCTCAATCCCCAGTAGGGGTTAACAGGAGGCAACCGATCAATGATTTTCTATCATAGATTTTTCTATCTCTCTCTCTCTCTTCCTTCCTCTCAGAAATATATATATATATTAAAAAGGTCACTTATGAATGGATACCTGAAGAAAATAAGGAAGCAACCTATGTGGTTATCTGGGGGAAATATTCTAGGCAAATAAAACATCAGGAGGCAAGAATTTACTTGGTAGTTTGAGGAACAGTGGAGAAGCCAATGAGTTTAGAGTAGAATATGCGAGGGAGAGAGTGCTAAGAAATGATATTAGAGTGGTTCTGTACTGGGGAAGCTCAGGTTGGACTATTGTGAAAACATTTGTTTTTAAGATAGTAAGATGGGAAGCCCTTGGAGTGTTTTGAGCAGTAGAGTCATGTAAGGATTTATATTTTAACAGGTTCATTCTGGCTGCCATGTTGATATCCTATATAATAAAAGAGCAATATGCAAATTAACCATCACTCCGCTACACCCACAAGCCACGCCTACAAGCCAATTAGGAGTGAATATGCAAATAAACCCAACCAAGATGGCTAGGGCCACAGAGAGCAAGAGGGAGGCTTGGGTTTTCCCAGCAATGGAGGAAGCCAAGCTTTCCGCCTGCCCTTGCCGGCCTAGGCCTCCACTCAAGGCTACAAAGTTTCAATGATAGAAGATACATAAACCCAAACAGAAATGGCGGCAGCCACGGAGCTGGAAAGAGCAGGAGGCTAGGGTTGCCCCCGGTGATGGAGGAAGCCAAGATTTCTGCACACCCTGGCCGGCCCAGGCCTCCGCTTAAGGCTACAAAGTTTCAATTATAGAAGATAAATAAATCCAAAAAAATGGCTGCCACCACGGAGCAAGCAGAAGGCTTGGCTCCACTCCAGGCTACAAAGTTTCAATTGTAGAAGATAAATTAACCCCAGATACCAGGGCCTCTGCTTGGGTCGGTGGGGGGCATGGCCGGCCTGCAAACCACCACAGGCCCCTCACCCAGGCTGCCTCACGCCCCAAGGGAACCCCCACCCTTATCTGGGACACCCTTCAGGACAAACCAGCTGGCCCCCACCCGTGCACCAGGCCTCTATCCTATATAATAAAAGAGTAATATGCAGATTGGCCATCACTCCAACACACAAGTTGGCTGCCCCCATGTGGTCAAAGATCCTGCCCCCATGTGGACACAAGATGGCTGCCACAATATGGCCAGCAAGGGAGGGCAGTTGGGAGGGACCAGGCATGCAAGGGAGGGCAGTTGTGGGCGATCAGGCCAGCAGGGGAGGGCAGTTAGGGGTGACCAAGCTGGCAGAGGAGGAAAGTTGGGGGCAGGAAAGGCAGTTGGGAGGGACCCAGGCCTTCAGGGGAGAGCAGTTGGGGGGGACCAGGCCTGCAGGGGAGGGCAGTTAGGGGTGACCAGGCCTGCAGGGGAGGGCAGTTAGGGGCAAACAGGCTGGCAGGGGAGCAGTTAGGCATCAGTCAGGCTGGCAGGGGAGTGGTTAGGGGGTGATCAGATTGGCAGGCAGAAGTGGTTAGGGCAATCAGGAAGGCAGGCAGGTGAGCAGTTGGGAGCCAGCAGTCTTGGATTGTGAGAGGGATGTCTGACTTCCCGTTTAAGCCCAATCCCACCGGGATCGGGCTTAAACAAGCAGTTGGACATCCCTCGAGGGGTCCCAGATTGGAGAGGGTGCAGGCTGGGCTGAAGGACACCACCCTCCCCCGTGCACGAATTTCGTGCACTGCGCCTCTAGTTAGACTATAAGAGGGCAAGACAGGAAGTATAGAGACCATTTAAGAGACTATGTCAGTAATCTAGTCTAGAGATAAGGGTGGTTTTGATTTGGGTGTCAGTAGTGAAGGTATTGTGAAGTGGTTGGATTCTCTATACATTTTGAAGGTATAGTTTATAAAATTTGCTGGTCAATGGCAAGTGGGTTGTGAGAGAAAGTAAAGAGTCAAAGATGATTCTATAGTTTGAGCAACTGGAAGGAATTGGAATTGCCATATACTGAGATGAGGGAGACTTGGGGAAAGTGGTTTTGGTAATCAGGGGTGATAGATTTAGAGGGTGAGTAAAAAGGAAGAATTCAGAGTGACTCCTAGATTTCTGGCTTGAGAAAGTGGGTAGATGTTGGTAAGAAAGATGACAAACTTTAAAAAAATCATCTATTTCACCCTCTTTGGTTTAATAGATGAGGAATAAAGCCCTGAGAAAATAAAATAGCCACCTTGTTTAGTAGTCACTTTAAAGAGCCTAAACTTGGTTTCTTAATCAAAGGGTCCAGATTCTTGCTTCTTTCTATTCTGATGTTTTAAATTTAAAATCCCCGGAATGGAAAATGAAAGTGTAAGTTTCTTAAAGACAAGCTCTGTGCTTTAAGCTTCTTTTGTATGTTGTACTGTATTGGGCATCTTTTATTTTTTTCCCTGGATACCCCATTTTCCAGAATCTATTCTTCTCTTTATCCTATGCACAGCTGCATGATTTCCACTGGAATCTCCATGCTAGTACAATGTCATCCCACCTCTTGGCCATAGTGGGTTGTTTGAGCAATTGGCATCTGACCCAAAGTGGACAAATTTCCTCTGCCCACATAGATAAGAAAGAGAGGATAGATTACTCTAAGCACTAAGTAAATACCTATTGACCTAAACTGAAGGAAGGATGAAGCCTTCAGAAACCATATATATAAAACTTTTTCAAAACATATGAATTAGGGGATGATTATTCCCATTACAAAAAAAAATTGCTTTAACAGAAGATTAACTGAAATTTTGCTTTAAATAGCAATCTTTCTAGCTCATTCAATCATTTGTTTATGATCATTAACTACTTGACAGGCTGGTGTTGAAGGGAGAGCATTTTAATTTTAAAACATCAGAAAATACTTCCCATTAAATTCTCTTTCTGTGGGCCTGTAGCCTGAGCTCTTATAAAAGCCTCTATTTCTAAATGGTGAATTGTAAGCTATCAAATGGGTTAGCACCAGCATTAATGTTGAGTAAATGATGTGAAATATACTAGTGGTTCTTTGAATTTTAAGTTCACCTTAGTATGTTTTACAGGCCTATATGTAAAGACTACTTTAAATATAGAATCAATTTTTGGAAATCATTGTACGTACAGAATACTTACAAGTGTGTGTTAGATAATATAGTTACCAAAGATGTACGGATAGAATCAATGGTTGCTGATAATGGGAAATAAAAATCAACAAAACTACATCTGTGTTGATGGGTTCATCAGCAAGAAAATACAACTTAGTGTCCATCAATGAGATTTTGACATGCTGGAGGCTAAGAGGCTTGTATTTATACTGTGAATACAAAGGTGATAAGTGGTCATAACCATAATAATGCTAGATATCATTTAAAAAGTAAACAAGTTAAACTTAGCTGATGAAGGGAAGTAGAAAGAAGAAAGGAGAATTAGCAAGGGGAACTAGAAAAAAGAAAGGATCGATAATAATCTATAATAATAAAAGCATAATATGCTAATTAGACCGGACAGCCGAACGACCATTCAGACATCCTTCTGGGCGACCTTCTGGATGAAGCTGGGGCTGCAAGGGCTGAGGCAAGCCACTGCGGCTGCAAGGGCCGAGTACCTTGCATGAATTTTGTGCATCGGGCCTCTAGTTACTTCATAAATATGTGTAGCTGCCAAGAGCTGCAAGATCTCACTTCATTTTATTTATTTACTAATAAATTCCACCCGGTGCAAGGAATTCGTGCACATTAAAAGGGGATTAATTAGAGGAAATAATTTAATATTGTTATTTGCCCTTTCTCTATAATAGAAGTGTCAGAGATGAAAGAAAATTAGTAAAATGTATATGAAAATCTTCCTCCTGTCAGAGTCTGGGGCGCACCATGGGATCCAGAGTCAAGTCCCCGCCCACCCACATGCACATCAAAATTGCGTGAGACCTAGACCCATTGGGCTAGATCTAGACCTGGCCAGTCCCACCCTTGTCAAGCCCCGCTGGGCAGGGGACATAGCCTCAGGTCTCCTGGCCTGGCGCCAGGATGGGGGGCATGGCCTGAGGTCCCCCAGCCCATACCAGGGCAGGGGGTGTGCCTTGAGGTCCCCTGTCAAGCCCCACTGGGTGGGGAGCATGGCCTGAGGTCCTCCATCAAACCCTGCCAGGTGGGGGGGCACAGCCTCAGGTCCCCTGGCCCAGCACCGGGAGGGGGTCACAGCCTCAGGTTCCCCATCAAGCCCCACTGGCGAGGGGGCACAGCCTCAGGTCCCCTGTTAAGCCCTGCTGGGCGGGGAGCATGGCCTGAGTTCCCCCGACCCAGCACTGGGGGTGCACCTTGAGGTCCCCTGTCAAGCCCCGCTGGGTGGGGGGCATGGCCTGAGGTCCCCTGTCAAGCCCAGCAAGGCAGGGGGTGCGGCTTGAGGTCCCCCAGCCTGGTGCCGGGTTGGGGGGCGCAGCCTGAAGTCCTCTGTCAAGCCCCACCTTGGGGGGGCCCGGACTGAGGTCCCCAGCTGGCGCTGGTTCGGAGGGAGCAGCCTGAGGTCCCCTAGCCCAGCACCAGGATGGGAAGCACACCTTGCTTTCCCCCGTTAAGCCCCGCCAGGCAGGGCATGGCCTCAGGTCCCCTGGCTTGGCACTGGGGCAGGGGGCATGGCCTGAGGTCCCTCAGCCTGATGCCAGAGTGGGGGGGGGGCGCGGCCTGAGGTCCCCTATCAAGCCCTGCAGTTGGGGGATGCGGCCTGAGGTCCCCTGTCAAGTCTCATGGAGGTCGGGAAGGGTGCAGCCTCAGTTCCCTGCTGATTGCTCGTTAAGGCTCCTTATGGGAACTTGGCTTCAGCTGTGGGTTCAGCAGTCTTTGTGACAGAGTGATGGTCAATTAGTATATTCCCTGTTTATTAGATAGGATTTTATTTTTATTGCTAACACTATTATAGACATCCCCATTCCCCCCCCACCTTTGCCCACCTCTACCCAATCCCCTACCCCTCTGGCCATCACCACATTGTTGTCTGTGTCTATAGGTTATGCAAATATGTTCCTTGGCTAATCTCTTCACTTCTTTCATCCAGTTCCCCCATTTCCCCCCAACAGCTCTCAGACTGTTCCATGTATCCATGCCTCTGTTTCTATTTTGTTCATCAGATTTCACTTATAAATGAGAGCATATGGCATTTGTCTTTCTCTGACTGGCTTATTTCACTTAGCTTAATAATCTCCATGTCCATCCATGCTGTTGCAAAAGGTAAGATTTTCCTCTTTTTTATGGACACATAGTAAATGCACCATAGCTTTTTATTCACACATCTTGCTGATGGGCACTTGGGCTATTTCCAGATCTTGGCCATTTTTAATAATGCTTCTGTGAATATAGGGGTACATATATTCATTCAAATTGGTGTTTCAGGATTCCTAGGATATATTCCCAGAAGTGGGAGTGGAAGCATATACTGTGCTCATGGATTGGAAGAATTAACAACATTAAAATGTCTATACTACCCAAAGCACTCTATAAATTCAACATGATTCCTATTAAAATATCAATGACATATTTCATGGATTTAGAAAAAATATTCCAAAATTTTATATGGAGCCAAAATAGACCCTGAATAGCATCAGCAATCTTGAGAAAGAAGAACAAAGTTGGAGGTATCACAATACCTGATATTAAACTACTAGAGGCCCGGTGCATGAACTTCATGAATGGGGGGGTTCCCTCAGCCGTGCCTGCACCCTCTCCAATATGGGACCCCTCGGGGGATGTCTGACTGCTGGTTTAAACCACTGGCTCCTAACCACTTGCCTGCTTGCCTGATCGCCCCTAACTGCCTCTGCCTGCCTGCCTGATCACCCCTAACTGCTTCTGCCTGCCAGCCTGATCACCTCCTAACCGCTCCCCTGCCAGCCTGATTGCTGCCTAACTGCTCCCCTATGGGCCTTATTGCCCCCAACTTCCCTCCCCTGATGGCCTGATCGCCCCCTAACTGCCCTCCCCTGAGCTGGCCTGATCTCCCCCTAACTGCCCTCCCCTGTGCCAGCCTGATCTCACCCTTAACTGCTTGCTACCCCGCCAGCCTAATCGCCCCCAACTACCTCTACCTGGGCCCACACCACCTTGGCTTTGTCCAGAAGGAAGTTAGACATCCGGAAGATGTCCGGTCGACCTGGTCTAATTAGCATATTGCCCTTTTATTAGTATAGATACTACAAGGCCCTGTAATAAAAACAGCCTATTACTGGCTTAAGAACAGGCATATATATCAATGGAACAGAACAGAGAACCCAGAAATCAACCCACACCTATATGGTCAACTAATATTTGATAAAGGAGGCAAGAGCATACAGTGAAGTAAAGAGAGTCTCTTCAACAAACAGTGTTGGAAAAATTGGACAGGTTCATGGAAAAAATTGAAACTAGACCACCAATTTACACCATACACAAGAATAAACTCAAAATGGATAAAAGACTAAAATGTAAGTCATGAGACCATAAAAATCCTAGAAGAAAAAAAATAGGCAGTAAAACAGACATCTCTTATAGCAATATGTTTGCTGATATATCTCCTTGGGCAAGTGGAAAAAATAAACAAATGGGAGTACATCAAAATAAAAAGCTTCCGCATAACCAAATAAACCAGCCAAAATGAAAAGAGAACCCACTGTATTGGAGAACATATTTGCCAATGATACATCTGATAAGGATTTAATTTCTAAAATATATAAAGAACTTATACAACTCAATATCAGAAAGACAGAAAATCCAATTTAAAAATGGGCAAAGGATCTGAATGGACACTTCTCCAAATAGGACATACAAATGGCCAATAGACATATGAAAAGATGTTCAATGTCACTGATCATCAGAGAAATGCAAATCCTATCTAATAAAGAGGGAATATGCTAATTGACCCTCACACTGTCGCAAAGATGGTGGTGCCCACAGCCATAAGATGGTGACACCCAGTCCCCTCAGTCCCTCCTGTTCGCCTGCCTCCGGAGTCCCCCAGTCCCCTCAGCCCCCCAGCTGCCCAGGGCCGGTCTGAGGCACAGGCAAGCCTCAGATGGCGGCTACCCAGCTGCCCAGGGCTGCTGGAGGCTCAGGTAACCAGGGCTGGCTGAGGCTTGCACTGTCAGCAGTGGCAGCAGCAGAGGTGTGATGGGGCGTTGCCTTCCCCTGATTGTCGGGTTGCCTCCTGCCCCTGAGGGCTCCCGAACTGTGAGAGGGGCCAGGCTGGGCTGAGGGACCCCCCCATCCAGTGCATGAATTTTCATGCACTGGGCCTCTAGTTGAAATTATAATGTGATATCACTTCACACCTGTCAGAATGTCTACCACCAATAAACAACAAGTGCTGGTGAGGATGTGGAGAAACGGGAACCCTCTTGCACTGTTGATGGGAATGCAGACTGGTGCAGCCACTGTGAAAAACAGTATGAAGCTTCCTCAAAACATTAAAAATGGAACTGCTTTTCACCTCTCATCATTTTATTCAGTGTGAAATGGACCACTTATGCACTCAGGCGTGTAGTAACTGCTGAATGAGTTAGTGAATAATAATTAAATGTGTATGTTAATACTTGAATGAACTTACTAGTATACAGTTTGTTGGAGTTAGTGTTTAAACCTGTACACTGGAAAAGTTAAAATATGCCTTTTTTAAATCAATCTTGGAATGATTTCCTTATATTTAACAATAGCAATTAGATCTACATAATTTGGGCTTTGCTGAGTGACCAAATCACTTTTCCTGGTAGTTTTGGTTTTTAGTGATTTGGTGACAATATAAGAAATTAAGGTATTATTTAAAGTGGTATCATTGGTATTTTAGTTTTTAAAAAAAGCCCAGCCTGCATGGCTCAGTGGTTGAGCATCGACCTATGAAACAAGAGGTCAGGGTTCTATTCCAGGTCAGGGCACATGCCCAGGTTGTGGGATCAGTCCCCAGTGTGGGGTGTGCAGAAGGCAGCAGATCAATGACTCTCATCATTGATGTTTCTATCTCTCTCTCCCTCTCCATTCCTCTCTGAGATCAATAAAAATATATTTTGAAAAAAAGCATATCTACTGGTCTAGTTTGAGCAAGAGAGCTAACTATTCAGGCAGGGTGACCATACATCTCTATTTGCCAAGCTCAGCTCTGGCTTATGCCTGTTTTCCTGATGTATGCATTAATGGTATCTTCTTTCACTCTTAAAAGTAGCCTGGTTTTGCCCTGGCTGGTTTGGCTCAGTGGATAGAGCGTTGGTCCATGGACTGAAGGGTCATGGGTTTGATTCCAGTCCAGAGCATATACCTCAGTTGCAGGCTCGATTCCTGGCCCCAGTTGGGGCTCATGTGGGAGGCAATCAATTGATGTGTCTCTCTAGGTGTCTCTCCCCATCCTTTTCACTCTCTCTAAAAATCAATGGAAAAATATCCTTGAGTGAGGATTAACAACAAAAATAAATAAATAGTTAGATAGATATATAGATGGATAAATAGATAAATAACAAAAATTATTTTAAAATAATAAAATAAATGGAAGAATCAACAAGCAAGCAAGTGATCCAGTTGCAGGGCTAAGATGGCTAGCCAGATAAATGAAGAAGAAGATTGACCATGTGGAAACAGTAAATTGTAGTATAAATAGGAGAAACTGGGTGTCTTTTGTTTGAGACTTAGTTGTGTTTCTATGGAAGCCTTCATTTTATGCAGACTTTGGTGAGCTTCATCACTTTTAGTGTAGGGTCTTAAGGGTAAATTTCAATGTCTCCTAAATACTTAGTTTATAATCTATGTAAGGTCTATACTTTCTATTTACTGAAATATAAAATTCACTGGGCAAGCCCTTTCCTCTGCCCTTGAGCCCTGTCATGTGAATACTAAGAGCTATCAGTTGCCTTCTGATGCTCTGAGTTGCTTCCTATTTTCCAAATCAAATTACCCTTTTCTCTTGTCTGGCTCAGTCATTATGTGATCATCTTTCCCATCATTATCAGCATTAATGCTGTGCCATAATTATACACATAATTGCATCACTTACTTACTTATACAGATAATTGGGTCAATATGCCTTCAGGTTTGCCAGCTATCAAGTAATGTACCCAATAGCCATATGAGAGTAAGTAAATTGGCAATAATTTACTCTACATGATAGAACAACTTCAGAGTTCATGGTTTGGGTGTGATTATATGTTGTTATTTGTTCATTAAATGGATGTTGCCTCTCTTTTATTTATGAATGTGCTGTGCCTATAGCATCCTGAAACTCCTGGCATGTTTATGGTGGTCTAGTCAACCACTAGTACCTAGAAGTAGTGCTTGGTATCTAGATAGTGGAAATAAAATGCTAACTAGACCAAGAATAGATTTTACTTCTGTGGATGAGTAAACTCTTGGTTCCTGGTTCCAAACTGTACCCATATTTAAGTAGGCCCCATCTTTGGCCCCAGATAGAGCCCCAAACACAGTTGTAACTAGAAAATGGTGTCAGTCCAAGGAGATAAATTTATGAATATAATTATCTAGGTTTCTCAAGAACTGGGTGGCTTGACAGGCACGTGCCACATGATGACAGAAACTCTGGGAGCAGGAGGTATGCAAAGACCCAAATGAGCAGGGGGATTTCCAGTCAGAGAGGACTGATAGATAACATGTGCTGGGGTCACTTGTGGGGCTCATGAATGAGACTTCAGAGTGAGAGAAAGATAGGGCCAAAGTTTTACAGTTGTCAGGATTAAGATACAGGGGAAAAGAATAAGGGCAATTTCTTGAAGTGGGTTACAAGGTAGTGTCTTGGTCATGCAATGGTGTGGTGGAGCTGGTTTATACTGGCTAGTGAGAGCTGACTGCATATACTTCCCCTAACTCTATGTTCAGTGTCTTCATATTAGTTGTTTGATACCAGCTATGGTAGGAGTATTTGCACCATGAGTATGAGCAAATGATATAAATAAGGGCTCTTTTTACCACACTAATTAGTAATAGGGTTAGACTAGCAGCAGGTGACTTTTATCAAGTTCTTACCATGTGCCAGGCACCTGCATTATTGATCTCATTTCATTGTCTCACACCATCCCATTTTTGGGGGGATGAGGAAACTAGAGGCACACAGATCTAGAGGTTCACTTTATTAGAATGGAGCCATGTGATCAGGATATGACCAGTAGTAAATGTGGTTTAGTAATGGGCTACTTGAATAGTAAATTAGATTGCATAAATCATTCCTGGTTATGAATAACTTGGGTCCTAGAACTGAGCTTGCAAGAAGACTAGAGTATGGCTTAAGCCCGCAGGCATCCTCAAACTGCGGCCCGCGGGCCACATGCGACCTGCCGAGGACATTTATCTGGCCCACCGGGTGCCGCTGCCTGTCCTGCTTAGCAGCCGACTAGTCCTGGGCCCGCAGTGCGTACAGGAATTTCTTCATAGTTTTTTTTTTTAACTATAGTCCGGCCCTCCAACGGTCTGAGGGACAGTGAACTGGCCCCCTGTTTAAAAAGTTTGAGGACCCCTGGTTAAGGAAACAGGTGAGTCAGGGCTGGTGGAATTCTAAGTAGAATTATGTTCTCATCTTTATCCCCTTGTCTGAAGTTTTCCCAGGATTCACCAGTCTTAGCTAGGAGAGCAGTATAATGAGGCTAGGTATCCCTTTTAAAAATAACTATATTTTTATTGATTTCAGAGAGGAAGGGAGAGAGAGAGAGAGAAATAGAAACATCAATGATGAGACAGAGTCATTGATCAGCTTCCCCCTGCATGCCCCACACTGGGGCTTGAGCCTGCAACCCGGGCATGTGCCCTGACCAGGAATCGAACCATGACCTCCAGGTTCATAGGTCTAAGCTCAACCACTGAGCCATGCCGGCTGGGCTACGTATCCCTTTTTACACTCTATATCCACTCAAATTAATGATTTCTCTAATCCCTTCTCAAGGGCTTTTGTCAGTATCATATTCATGACCCTCTGTGTGATCCTAAGATTCTAGAAAATAAAATGTATATACTTTTTAAAATGTTTTAGAACACATGTCCTTATTTTTGCATGACACATTTCACATTTTTATAGCTAGAAAGAACTTTCAAGATGGAGCTTTTATTTTGTTTTCTTGTAATATGTAGTTTTAAAAAGTCAGTTATTGCAGTCCAGACACATCACTGGCAACAAGATTGAATTTAATTTGTTCTAAATTTATTTTCCAATGAGACAAAATAAATAACCAATCCAAAGAAAAATAAATTAAACTCTGTAAATCCAAATAAACAAACATCTAATAAGCCCTAAACAATTATTGGGAATTGCGAATGAGTTTTTTGATGTGGCATGACTGCAGATTAAGGTTAACTTTATTCAAAATAACTTGTTTTTTTGAACCCTAATAATGATTTTCTTTTACTTTACTATAGCAATTCATAACAAGTCACTGCAGTAAGATTTAGCAGAGTGGCAATATCCTTTCTATTACCTTAGGCACAGTGGGAAACCCAGTACTTCCAAGAAATCATTTTTGCTCTGCAATTGGCCCATAATTTCATATAGATATGAGGGAAAATAGAGAAGAAGCACATTTTAAACAGGTGTAGACTTTTTGTATGTAACATTTGTTTTTGGTTTTGATTGGTTTAGCTTTTTTCATACCATTCAAGGACCTGTGTTATACAGAGTGAGATTTCAGTTGAGTTCAAAAGAGGTGGTGATATTTAGGTAGCTAAATAATTATGACCTGTATTGCATAGACACAAAACCTCATTGTATCTATGAAGTTTTGGACCAAAAGTCTAAAACCTTCCTCAACCAATGCACCAAAGTTCAAACTCTTCTGCTGGAATATGTATGTATGTGCATACATGCTTTAGGGGGAGGGATTTATGACTGAATGCCATAGACTGAAAACGCTTTGTAACAGTAAGTTATTGCTGCACAACTAACCATGTTACAAATGAGTGGCTTTAAACAATAACCAAATGTTATTGCTATTAATCAATGAGTTGGTAGGGCAGTTTTTCTGGTCTCCTTTGGTCCCATTCATGCATCTGCAATCATCTGTGAATCATTGATGAGCTGGTTTATTTAGTATGGCCTCAGCTTGGATGACTTGGTTCTTGTCTACATTCTTTTGCATTTCTCCAGCAAGCTAGTGTGGGTGTGTTTTTGTGATGATGGGAGGGGTCTAATAGAATAAACATAAATGAGCAAAGGCTCTGCTTGTGTCACACTTGTTAACGTTTAACTAGGGCAGAGGAAGTTACATGTATAGGCCCATAATAAAGGGATGGGGAGGAATACTTCGTCCAGAGTAGTAAAATACTACAAAGTCTTATAAAAAAGAGTATAGATCCTCCTGCCAGTAGAAGAGGGGATCCCAAGGCAGGTGCTGGGTGTGGAGGCTACAGGGGCATAGGTTACCAAGGAGACAGAACTGAACATCACATCACCCTGCTTGGCCCCGGAGGATGGCTGGTTAGCCAGAGACGGGTAAGATTCCTCAGGGAAGGAACAACCTAAGACAGCACAGTCGCAGAGGGGCCATCAGGAGAGAACTTGGGGGTCAACAGAGGTGGGGCACAGACCCTCACCCCCCAAACTTTGCAGGGGCCTGAACCCTCACCCCTGCTGAGGGAGGTCTCCTGCCCCCATGGCTGCTTCGCTTCCCATGCCCAGCACAAATTGGGATCCAGGTAACAGACAGAGATGGCCGACAGTAGCTGCCCTCTCACTGCAACAGGACTTGAGTTGTCTTGTACCCATGGTGTGGGGAAGTGGGTTTTTGATATCTAAATCCAACCTAGCACCAGGAATTCTCAGAGCCTACTCAAGAAGGCAAATAATCCTTTCCACTAATATTTACAGGGTAAAATAAGATTGTTGTTAGAGTATTAAATTTGACAGTAAAATAGTAGTCAAGTTCTCAGACTAATTTAAATTGGCTAAGTGAAATAAATGATTATTCTAGAAAAATTAATAGTACTGGAAAAAAAGCTGTTCCTAAAGTGTTAACTAAAATTTTTATTGGTAGTTCATCTCATGGTATAATTGCATAACATGTAATGAACCTAAAGCAGTCATATTTTAGTGCAAAAAATTAAAATTTAAAAGCTATCAAGACTACATTATAAAATTTCCAAAAGCCTCCTGATATTTAAATCAAAAAAGGGGGGAGAGTAGAAGAATATCATGTAAGGAAAAATATCCTATAAGTAAATTACATCTAGAAAATTTTTACTTTAGAAAATTAACTTTCTTTGTAATGCTAACAGCAAGACACCCATGAAAAACACACATGATGTCTAAACAAGCCAAAGGAAAATTGTTTGGGCAAAAAATGAAAAAGGATCCCAAGTCAAATTTATAGAAAAGATTCCTTTATTAACTTTTGGTTGAGAATATGTTAGTATATTTTCAGAAAACACCTCCAAGACTATGTGGATTCTTGCAACAGAGAGGAATTGACAGGACTGCTCCAGCCATGAAGACAGAAGAGAAACAGTCCAGAGATGGAAGACGCTGACTACGCCTTGCCATACTAGCAGTCAGCAGCTGTGCGTTGTGGCAAGTTGCCCAGGACCAAACCAGAGAGGGTCAGACCTGCATTACCACCATTTGTCCACCATCCAGAACTGAAATATCATTGCTGACATGTACACATAAGGAACTGTTTGACATTGAAATTGGGACTCAAAAGAACTGTTGGCCCAGAAAGAAACTCACTACAGACTGATTCATTTGCCTCTCAGCATAACCATTATTGCTTGTATCATTTTCGGTTCTTATAAGTGTATTTCTAGTATCACATGATCTCACTCATCTAGGGGAAATAATGAACAACATAAACTGATGAACAAAAACAGACCCAGAGACAGGGAAGCATCGTTGAGACTGTCAAATCTCAGAGGGAAGGTAGGGGAGGGTGGGGGTAAGGGGGAGAGATCAACCAAAGGACTTGTATGCATGCATATAAGCCTAACCAGTGGTCACGGACAACAGGAGGGTGGGGCCATGAGTGGGGAGGGGTTTGGGATGGGAATGGGGGGATGAGGACAAATATGTGATACCTTAATCAGTAAAGAAATTAATAAAAAAAAAGAGTATAGATCCAGTGATGGGTGAAGAATTTGAACCATTTTTTTTTGCAATCTTTCTACCATGTTCCTTTAGTATAAAATGATAACACCTTTTGAAGCAAAATTTATGAGGATTTATATAAGAATGAAAATCAGCTTTCATGTCATCTTTGATACACATGAAACAGGCTCTTGATGCCTTGAGAAATGAAGTGTGTTACTTTCAAAATAAATTACCTGTGTTTTAATAATAGAACTGTAATGTCCAGTACAATGAAAGAAATTATCCTACTATACTTTGCATGGAGCCTCATATATAATTTGTTTGTCCCTTTAGGTAACATTTAAAAATATTTTTATTAATTTCAGAGAGAAAGGGAGAGGGAGAGAGAGATAGAAACATCAATGAAGAGAGATAATCATTGAATGGCTGCCTCCTGCATGCCCCACACTGGGGATCCAGCCTGCAACCCGGGCACATGACCTGATGTGGAGTTGAAACATGACACCCCTCTTTCCGCCCTGCCTCCCAGTTCATATGTCAATGCTCAAGCACTGGCCACGCCAGCCGGGCAAGGTAACATTTATTTTTCACCTAATATGTATCATTATACAGTTTAGAAAGGGCATTAGCAAACGGGAGCATGACCAGAAGATAGCAATGGAAATAGTGAGGAATCTGAAAACAATCTAGGAGAAATGGTTGAAGAATTTGGTGACTGTTGGTTTGCAGAAGAGAGGACTTTGGGGAGGGGGATATAAGCAATGTCTTCAAGTATGTAAAAAGCTGTCACATAGAAAAGAGATAATATTGGTGTATATCATTCTAGAAGGCAGAACAGCCCATTGTTTTTACAAGTTATTAACTATGACCTATAAGACACTACATGATTTGCTTCTTTTTATTTCTTTCATGTTATTGCCTATCTCTCCTCCTTGCTCACTGCAATCCAGCCACGTTGGCCTCTTTATTGTTCCTTGTGGGCACCAGGCACAGTCCTACCTCAGGGTTTTGCCTCCTGTTCCCTCTTCCTCCACGGAACACTCTTCCCCCAAATATTTGCATAGTTAGCTCCTTGTAGTTATTCAGGTCTTAACTTAAATGTTACCTCCTCAGAGAGGTCTTCCTTTATCAGCCAATCTAACATTAGCCTCTATGCTGCCCACTTTTTGTTATTATTTACCTAATAAATTTACTTTCACTTTATTGTAACTCTCACAATCTGGAATTGTCCTAGTTATGTACTTATTTAGTTGCTTGTTATTTATTTCTTTACAAATAGAATATAAATTCTGTGAGTGAAAATCTTATTTGTCTTGTTTGCCACTGTTGACCCCATCGTATTCAAAACAATACCTGCTATCTAGTAGGTTCTCAATAATGATATATTGAATTAATTAATAAATTTAATAATTCACAAGTGTTTTGTGAGCTATCCTGTGACATGAGTTTCTTATCTTTGTAAATGTTTTTTTGGTGTTATTTGTTTAATCCTCACCCAAAAATATTTTTCCATTGATTTTTAGAGAGAGTGAAAGGGAAGGGAGAAAAAGAGTGAGAGAAACATCTATTGGTTGTCTCCAGCACACACCCTGACCAGGGCTGGAATTGAGCCTGCAATCCAGGTACATGCCCTTGACGAAAATTGAACTCGGGACCCCTTAGTCTGTGGTCCAGTGCTCTATCCACGGAGACAAACTTGCTAGGGCTCTATAAATGTTTAAGTAGAGGTCAAGTAGGGGTAGGATGACCATCAATCAAGGAAATTATGCATTAGGTGGGAATGTTGATTTGATAGCTTCTAATAATCCTTTGAACTCAGTTATTTAATGGTGTCTGAGATCTAGTGAGAATATTGTATCTGCAACCTAGTATTCTTATGTTTACAAAATTCAATGGGATTTCAAAGTTAGTTTTCCCATATTTTAAAAGGTATAACATTATGTCTGTGGACAACTTTGAGATCTTGGTATCACCACACTAGACATATTAGAACTTGTCCATGATTCTGATTTGTTTACTTGTTACTAACTTTGGGCTCTCATAGAATTGAATTACAGCCACTGCGATATGGGCCTATTAGATTCTGAATAAACTCTGCATTAGAGGTCTTCTAAACATTATGTTTTTTCTTATTCTCCCCTGAAGGAAAGCCTCCTTGAGAATGTACAAATGAGCTGGGCCTTGAAAGGTGGGGTAGGCTTTGAATCATAGCAGACATTTTAAGCTGGGGGAAGAGCCTGAATTAACACATGGTTGTAGAAATGAATTTAGGATATGTGTGGAAGAAGTAGAGCAGCTGGCTTAATATGAGCAGACAATATGATTTTTAGAAGGGTTAGAAGATGGAACAGGACAAGCAATGTTAGTTTAAATCATAGATAAGCTTATATATGAAGTTTATATTTTATTCAGAGAAAGCGGGAATTTGGAGTAAGAAAAGGAGGTGAATGTGTGAAACAATGGGGAAACCTGGCAAAGAATTTTGGATGACATTAAAACCTTTTCTTCTTCTTTTTAAAAAATATACATTTTTCTTGATTTCAGAGAGGAAGGGAGAGGGAGAGAGATAGAAACATCAATGATAAGAGAGAATCATTGATTGGCTGCCTCCTGCATACCCAACATTGGGGATTGAACCTGCAACCAGGGTATGTGCCCTGACCAGGAATTGAACCGTGACCTTCTGGTTCATAGGTTGACACTCAATCACTGAGCCACTGTGGTCAGGCTCTTCTCTTTTTTTAGGAAACTGAGACCCAGAGAGAAGAAATAACTTGCCCGAGGCTATGTAGCCAGTTCATAGCATAGCTGGGGACAGAACTGAAGCTTTCTCATTGCTAGCTCAGTATACTTTCCACCATATCATGAAAGTGATAAAGTGACATTGGTGGTACTTGCAATTATAGGTATTACATGCTTATTTAAACATGCAAGTAATACATTAGGATGAATTCCTTACTAACAGATGTTCAGGAGTAACTCCTGAGGGCTTTGGAGTTAACAAATGTCTAGTGGTGACTGCTTTGATGAAGAGCTGTACCACAGGGCACTATGTTCTTCTGCAAACAAGAAGACCTTCTATACTGTGTCCACTGTGGGTGGCCCAGCTGGGGAAATGATTAAATTTAGACATTAGATAAGAATGATAAAGTACCTCTCACCACCTGCTCAATAGTTTTCTTTATTTTCCAAATGTGGTACTGGCTAGAATCCCTCTGTTTTAATTGATAGATAGCTTATTACTTGTCTGCCTGGTGCACTTCATTTCCAAAGGCCATCACTATCCATCACTACTTTGGGTTAGACAAGGGATATTCAGTGTTGGTAGAGTTGCCATATTGATTGGGAAATCCAGACTTGAGATATAGGTGACAAGGTTCATGCCTCAGGATTAATATTTTCTTAAGGAGAGGAAACTGGAACTACTTCTGATGTGCCCTGGGGTTTCTAGAGAACCTATCTCTTATGATGTACCAAATTATTCTTCTGTTACTAAATACCTCTGAATGTACAAACTTTACTGCTTAACAAGCTTAGAGTAAGAAAGATTCGGTTTCAAATTTTTGTGCCACCATTTAATAAGTTTGTAACTTTAGGCAGTTGACTGAATCTCTTGTTTTCTCAGTTTTAAAAAGAGAATAATAATAAAATTTAGCTAATAGAGTTTTGTGGGGTATTAAATGGGATATTTCTAAGTGTGTAGTGATATAAGGTCAGTGTGTTAAAATTACCATTATGAGTATCGAGATAGATCAAAATGAAACTGAACTGCCTGGCCGGTGGACTCAGTGGTTGAGCATTGACCTATGAACCAGGAGGTCATGGTTCAATTCCCAGTCAGGGCACATGCCCAGGTTGTGGGCTTATCCCCAGTAGGGGGCGTGCAGGAGGCAGCCAATCAATGATTCCATCTCATCATTGATGTTTCTATCTCTCTCTCCCTCTCCCTTCCTCTCTGAAATCAATAAAAATATATTTATAAAAATCATGAAAATAAACCACTTTGTTTCAGTAACCCACATTCTTACAATGGTAAGATTAAGTTTATCCTATTATCCTATCTAATAAAAGAGTAATATGCAAATTAACCATCACTCTGCTACACCCACCAGCCAATCAGGAGCAAATATGCAAATAAACCCAACCAAGATGGCTACTGCCACAGAGAGCAGGAGGGAGGCTTGGGTTTCCCCGGCAATGGAGGAAGCCAAGTTTTCTGCCTGCCCTTGCCAGCCTAGGCCTCCACTCAAGGCTACAAAGTTTCAATGATAGAAGATACATAAATCCAAACAGAAATGGCGGCAGCCACGGAGCTGGAAAGAGCAGGAGGCTAGGGTTGCCCCCGGTGATGGAGGAAGCCAAGCTTTCCGCACACCCTGGCTGGCCCAGGCCTCCGCTTAAGGCTACAAAGTTTCAATTATAGAAGATACATAAAATCCCCAAAAAATGGCTGCTGCCACAGAGCAAGCAGAAGGCTTGGCTCTGCTCCAGGCTACAAAGTTTCAATTGTAGAAGATAAATAAACCCCAGATACCAGGGCCTCCGCTTGGGTCGCCAGGGGGCGTGGCCAACCTGCAAACCACCACAGGCCCCTCGCCCAGGCCACCCCACACCCCAAGGGAACCCCCACCCTGATCCGGGACACCCTTCAGGGCAAACCAGCTGGCCCCCACCCATGCACCAGGCCTCTCTCCTATCTAATAAAAGAGTAATATGCAGATTGACCATCACTCCAACACACAAGATGGCTGCCCCCATGTGGTCAAAGATTCTGCCGCCATGTGGACACAAGATGGCCACCACAAGATGGCCAGCAGGGGAGGGCAGTTGGGAGGGACCCATGCCTGCAGGTTAGAGCAGTTGGGGGGGACCAAGCCTGCAGGGGAGGGCAGTTAGGGGTGACCAGGCCTGCAGGGGAGGGAAATTAGGGGTGACCAGGCCTGCATGGGAAGGCAGTTAGGGGCAAACAGGCTGGCAGGGGAGCAGTTAGGCATCAATCAGGCTGGCAGGGGAGTGGTTAGGGGGGCTGGCAGGCAGAAACAGTTAGGGGCAATCAGGAAGGCAGGCAGGTGAGCAGTTGGGAGCCAGCAGTCCTGGATTGTGAGAGGGATGTCCGACTGCCCGTTTAGGCCCGATCCCACCAGGATCCCAGATTGGAGAGGGTGCAGGCTAGCCTGAGTGACACCCCCCTCCCCCTTGCACGAATTTCGTGCACCGGGCCTCTAGTAGAAAATAAGATTTGGAGGGAAAGAGATGCTGGATTGGTAAAATTAGATAGGATCTAAGGGATAGATAATGTAAGTCTGATTCTAATGGTACTGCTGGGAAAAGGGCAGGCCTGTATATTGTACCATGTGGTGACTCCAGGAAATAAAAATGTATAATGAGGATATCATGAAGATATGTGCCACAAGGGAGATGAGTGTAGAAAATACAACAAATTCTGCTATGATTAAAGGCGTCTAAAATCTATGATAAGTCATTATTTTAAAGAAGTATTCTTGCTTTTTATTTTTAAAAATACATTTTTATTGATCTCAGAGAGGAGGAGAGAGGGAGAGAGAGATAGAAACATCAATGATGAGAGAGAATCATTGATTGATTGCTTCTTGCACGCCCCCTACTGGGGATGAAGTCTGCAACCCAGACATGTGCCCTTGACTGGAATTGAACTCGGGATCCTTAAGCTGATGGCCTATCCACTGAGCCAAACCAGATAGGGTTGATAAGTCATTTTTTTAGGGAGGCAGGAAAGTATAGTAGACTGGGATTTATTAGCCCTGACAACTAGTCCTGACTTCATTATTCACTAGCTTTGTGACTGTACACAAGTCACTTAAAATCTCTAGACTTTAATTTCTTCATCTGTAAAATGAGGGTTAGACTAGACCAGGAAATTACCAATATGTCTCACAGTTCAAATCAGGCCTTTTTGTATAACCTAGTAGATAAGAATTGTTTTTAAAGGGTTGTTTAAAAATAAAAACAAAGAATCTCAGAGGGAAGGTGGGGAAGGGTAAGTGGGTGGGAAGTGATTAACCAAAGAACTTGTATGCATATATGCATAACCCATGGACACAAACACTATAGGGTGGTAAAGGCCTGGGGCAGGAGGTGGGGTGGGATTGGGGGGTGGGAGTGGGCTATAAGGGGTCAATGGAGGAAAAGGGGATGTATGTAATACTTTCAACAATAAAGATCCTATCTAATAAAGAGGGAATATGCTAATTAACCATCACTCCGTCACAAAGATGGCTGCACCCACATCTGAGGCTAAGTTCCCATAAGGAGCCTTAACAAGCAATCAGCAGGGACCTGAGGCTACACCCTCCCCCACCCCTGTGGGGCTTGACAGGGGACCTCAGGCCAGCAGTGCTTGACAGGGGATCTCAGGCCGAGCCCCCCACCTGACGGGGCTTGACAGGGGACCTCAGGCCGGCAGTGCTTGACAGGGCCCCCCACGCGGCGGGGCTTGACAGGGACCTCAAGCCACCTTCCACACCCGGCAGGGCTTGACAGGGGACCTCAAGGTGCGCTTCCCATCCTGGTACTGGGCTAGGGGACCTCAGGCTGCTCCCCCTGCCCCAGTGCCAAGCCAGGGGACCTCAGGCCGCACCCCCCACCAGGTGGGGCTTGACAAGGGACTTCAGGCCACACCCCCCACCCAGCGGGGCTTGACGGGGGACCTCAAGGTATGCTTCCTGTCCTGGTGCTGGGCTAAAGGACCTCAGGCTGCTCCCCTGGCCCCAACTCCAGGCCGGGGAACCTCAAGCCACGCCCCCCACCAGGTGGGGCTTGACAGGGGACTTAAGGCTGCGCCCCCCTCACCCTGGCACCAGGCCGGGGGACCTCAGGCCGAATCCCCCGCCCCAGCACCGAGCCAGGGGACCTGAGGCTGTGCTCCCTGCCTGGTGGGGCTTGACAGGGGACCTCAAGGTGCACCCCCAGTGCTGGGTCAGGGGAACTCAGGCCGCGGCCCCACCCAGGGGGGCCCTGAGGCTGCACCCCCCTGCCGATGTGGCTTGATAGGGGACCTGAGGCTGTTCCCCCCTACCAGTGCTGGACTGGGGGACCTGAGGCTGCACCCCCGCCCCCCGCCTGGTGGGGCTTGACGGGGGACCTCAGGCCATGTCCCACACCTGGAGGGGCTTGACAGTGGACCTCAAGGCACACCCCACCACCCCGCTCTGGGCTGGGGTACCTCAGGCCATGCCCCCAATCCTGGCACCGGGCTAGGGGACCTGAGGCTATGTTCCCTGCCCAGCAGGGCTTGACAAGGGTGGGACTAGCCAGGTCTGGATCTATCCCAATGAGGGGGGCGGGGCTGCCGGGTCTGGGTATCACGTGATTTTGAGGGGCATGTGGGTGGGCGGGGACTTGACTCTGGGTCCTGTGGTGAGCCCCAGACTCTGAAAGGAGGAGGGTTTTCATATACATTTTACTAATTTTCTTTCATCTCTGACACTTCTATTATAGAGAAAGGGCAAATAGCAATATTAATTTATTTCCTCTAATTAATCCCCTTTTAATGTGCATGAATTTCGTGCACCAGGCCACTAGTAAAAAAATAAAAACAAAGAAGACCACTATAGATGGTCCTCAAAGCTGAAAATATTTGCTATCTAGGTCTTTAAAAAGTTTGCCAATTTATGCAATAGATGACCACTTAGGTCCTTTCAATGTTGACAGTCTATATTTTTGGTTAATTTTTAAGTGTATTGATCGACAGCCTTTATTTCCTTTTCAACTTTCACCTTTACACCAAAATGTGTATAATCCATCCTATATAATAAAAGGCTAATATGAAAATTGTCCCCTCAACCCTCAACTGGGAGTTTGACCAAAGAGCTGGCCTGCCAGCCAACCTCCCACAGCCCCTCCTCCCAGCCAGCTGGGCCGATAGGCCCCGATCAGGGAGGGCTGGCTGGACCCCACCCATGCATGAATTCATGCACTGGGACTCTAGTTTAATAATAACTGTTTAAAATTAAAAGGCCCATAGAGATAATTTTATCCAGCCCTTCATTTTCACATGAGGAACTTGAGGGCCAGAGAGGTTACTGTGTTACCTTCTCATATCTTACTAGAGGCCTGGTGCACGAAATTTATGCACTGGTGGGGTCCTTAGGCCTGGCTGGTGGTCAGGGCTATTTGGAGCCTTCTGGCTGCCAGCCAGGGCCTTCCTGCCAGCTGCCTGCTGGTGGCTTGGGCCTGCTGGACAGGAGGAGGGACCACAGGAGGTTGGCTGGCCTTAGGGAGGGACCAGGAGAGGTTGGCCGGCCATGGGAGGTTGGCTGTGGGAGTGCACTGACCACCAGGGGGCAGCTCCTGCATTGAGCGTCTGCCCCTGGTGGTCAGTGTGCATCATAGTGACTGGTCATTCTGGTCATTCTGTCCGTTCTGGTGTTCTGGTCACTTAGGCTTTTATATATATATAGATTGGAGGCAGAACCAAAATAAAAACCTGGATCTTCTAACTTTTTATCTTGTTATTTTGATATTACACTCTCATACTTCAATACTGGTAGTAGTAATTTCAAGGAGCTTAAGACTTTTCCATCCTCTCCCTCTTTTTCTAGATCAATTTCTTTACTTTAGTTCCAGATGCCACTATGTAAATATTGATATCTTCTTTAAAGCTTACAAAGACTGCTATAAGGCTTAAAGACAGTAATATGTAGATATGAACACCTGATGAACATTTAAGTGAACTTGATATCACCTTGGTTTTATAACCAGTCTTAATATATCTCATCATTTTGGGATAAAGTTGTGAACAGAATAGGGATGAAGAAAGTTCATAGTTTTTTGTTTGGTTTTGTTTTAATATGTTTTTATTGATTTGTAGAGAGAGGGGAAGGGAAAGGGATAGAGAGATAGAAACATTGATGAAAGAGAAACATCAATCAGCTTCCTCCTGCATGCCCCTACTGGGGATCAAGCCTGCAACCTGTGCATGTTCCCTGACTACAAATAGAACCAGTGACCTCTTGCTTCCTGGGTTGACGCTCAGCCACTGAGCCATACTGGCCAGGCGAAAGCTCATAGTTTTTGATGGTTAAAGATTGCTTCAGTATATATGAATAGCTTTGGGGAGAACTACCATAAGGAATATTTTCAAATCTCTAGCAATGCCACAAGTGAAATAATGTGGTCTTCAATAAATTTTAAGGTTCTTGAGGGTGAAGACAGATGCCTTTTTTTTTTAATCTGAACAATAAAGATTTATTAAATTAAAAAAACAAAACCACAATGAGCTACCACCTTACACCCATTAGGATGATTGTTATAAAAAACAAAAACAAAAACCACTAGTGTTGTGGCAAAGATATAGAGAAATTGCAACCCTTATGCATTGTTGCTGGGAATGTAAAATGATATTACCACTATGAAAACCAGTATGTGGTTCCCCAAAAAAATAAATACGGAATTATCATGTGATCTAGCAATACCAGTTCTGGGTATATATCCAAAAGAATTGAACACTGGGTCTCAAGGAGATATTTGTGCATTCATGTTCACAGTAGCATTATACATAATAGGAAGCAACCCAAATGTCTATCAATCAATGAATGCATAAAATGTGGTATATACATACGATGAAATATTATTCAGCCTTTAAAAGGAAGGAAATTCTGATATATGCTACAACACAGATGAACTTTGAGGACAATATGCCAAGTGAAATAAGCCAGTCACAAAGACAAACACCACATGATTCCACCTATACAAGGTATCCAGAGTAGCCAAACTCATAAAAACAGAAGGTAGAATGATGGTTATCAGGGGCTTGAGGGAGGATGAATGGGGAATTATTGTTTAATGGGTACAAAGCTTGAGTTTTGTAAGATGAAAGAGTTCTGGAGATAGGTTGCACACAATGTGAATATAGTTAACACTACTGAACTCTGCATTTAAAAATAGTAAAGATGGTAAAGTTTGTTATCTCTAATTTACCACAATAATAATAATAAAAAAAGGTAAAGAAGGGCTTTAAGGATGGCTGAAAATTAGGGACTTAGACCAAAAAAGAACTGTGCCATCATCCTAATCCAGGAGGGGAATAAGAAAGGTAAAACCAGCATGACTTCCAGATTCCCTTAAAAGAGAAGACTTTCAGCGTCCCACGACACCTTTTCCTTTTCCAGGCTGTGCAACTGTACCTGAAGGGCTTGTAAGACATTCCACCATGTCCATGGCCTAAAAGTGTTACAACAATCAGCTTTGGGCAATCCACTCTGAGCTAAGCTGAAGGAAAGCTTCCTTCCTTCCTTCCTTCCTTCCTTCCTTCCTTCCTTCCTTCCTTCCTTCCTTCCTTCCTTCCTTCTTTCCTTCCTTCCTTTTTTAAGTTTATTTTTATTGATTTCTGAGAGGAAGGGAGAGGGAGAGATAAATGGAAACATCAATGATGAGAGAATCATTGATCAGCTACCTCCTGCACACCCACACACCCTGGATTGAGCCCGCAACCCTGACCGGGAATTGAACTGTGACCTCCTGGTTCATAGGTCGATGCTCAACAACTGAGCAATACCAGCTGGGCAGAAAGCATTTCTTTTTACCTTTGGAAGTAGGATGCATTTCAGGAAGTGAAATGTTAACTTGAGTAAAGTCTTAAGCAGTACTATGAAACATATCCAGCAAGGTCTTAGTCAGAAGAATACTTTTTTTTATTAAGGTATTATATGTGTACATATCTTACCATTGCCCCCCACCCCACTCCCATACATGCCCTCACCCCCCAATGTTTTGCATCTGTTGGTTATTCTTATAAGCATTCATATAAGTCCTTCGATTGATCTCTTTATTTCCCCACCTCTCCCTAACCTTCCCGCTGTAATTTGAGAGTCTGTTTGATGCTTTACTGCTTCTGTATCTATCTGTTTGTTCATAAGTTTATAATGTTTTTTATAATCCACAAATGAGTGAGATCATGTGGTATTTTTCTTTCATTGACTAGCTTATTTCACTTAGCATAATGTTCTCCAATTCCATCCAGGTTGCTACAATTAGTAAGAATTCCTTCTTTTTTTATGGCAGCATAGTATTCCATTGTGTAGATGTACCATAGTTTTCTGATCCAGTCATCTGCTGATGGGCACCTAGGCTGTTTCCAATTCTTAGCTATGGTAAATTGTGCTGCTATGAACATAGGGGTGCATATATCCTTTCTGATTGGTGTTTCTAGTTTCTTAGGATATATTCCTAGGAGTGGGATTACTGGGTAAAACGGGAGTTCCACTTTCAGCTTTTTGAGGAAACTCCATACTGTTCTCCACAGTGGCTGCACCAGTCTGCATTCCCACCAGCAGTGCACAAGGGTTCCTTTTTCTCCACATCCTCGCCAACACTTGTCATTTGTTGATTTGTTGATGATAGCCATTCTGACAGGTGTGAGATGGTATCGCATTGTCATTTTGATTTTCATCTCTTGGATAATTAGTGACTTTGAGCATGTTTTCATGTGTCTCTTGGTCTTCCTTCTGTCTTCTTTTGAAAAGATTCTATTTAGGTCCATTGCCCATTTTTTTTATTGGATCATTTATCTTCCTTTTATTAAGTTGTATAAGCTGCCTGTAGATGTTGGAAATTAAACCTTTATCAGTGATAACATTTGCAAATACGTTCTCCCATACAGTGGGGTTTCTTGTTGTTTTGTTGATGGTTTCTTTTGCTGTGCAAAAGCTTTTTATTTTGATGTAGTCCCATGTGTTTATTTTCTCTTTGGCTTCCATTGCCCTAGGGGCAGTATCAGTGAAGAAGTTCTTTCCGCATATGTCAGATTTTGCTGCCTGTGGATTCCTCTAGTATTTTTATGGTTTCCCGTCTTATGTTTAAGTCCTGTATCCATTTTGAGTTTATTTTTGTGTCTGGTGAAAGTTGGTGATCTAGTTTCATTTTTTTGCATGTATCTGTCCAATTTTCCCAACACCATTTATTGAAGAGACTGTCTTGACTCCATTGTATGTTCATGCCTCCTTTGTCAAATATTAATTGAGCATAGTGGTTTGGGTCGATATATGGATTCTCTATTCTATTCCATTGGTCTATATGTCTGTTCCTGTGCCAGTACCAGGCTGTTTTGAGGACAGTGGCTTTGTAATACAGCTTGAAATCTGGTATTGAGATCCCACCTACTTTGTTCTTTCTCAGGATTGCTGTGGCTATTTGGGGTCTTTTTTTATTCCAGATAAATTTTTGGAGAGTTCTTTCTAGGTCTGTGAAATACACCATTGGTATTTTAATGGTGAGTGCATTTTAATGGGGAGTGCATTGAATCTATAGATTGCTTTGGGTAGTATGGACATTTTAATGATGTTGATTCTCCCAATCCATGAACATGGTATGTTCTTCCATCTGTTTACGTCTTCCTCTTTCTCTTTTTTCAGTGTCCTGTAGTTTTCCACGTATAGGTCTTTTACCTCCATGGTTAAGTTTATTCCTAGGTATCTTAATTTTTTTGGTGCGATGGTAAATGGAATTGCTTTTTTAGTCTCTCTTTCTGTAAGTTCACTATTGGTGTATAGAAATGCCATAGATTTTTTGGTGTTAATTTTGTATCCTGCTACATTGCCGAATTCATTTATTAAGTCTATTAGTTTTATGATGGAGTCTTAGTGATTCTTTATGTACAATATCATGTCATCTTGCCAAAACCGGTTTGGCTCAGTGGATAGAGCGTCGACCTGCAGACTGAAAGGTCCCAGGTTCGATTCCGGTCAAGGGCATGTAACTTGGTTGCGGGCACATCCCCAGTGGGAGGTGTGCAGGAGGCAGCTGGTCGATGTTTCTCTCTCATCGATGTTTCTGACTATCACTCTTCCTTCCTCTCTGTAAAAAATCAATAAAATATAAAAAAAATTAAAAAAAAATATCATGTCATCTGCAAATAAGGACAGCTTCACTTCTTTTCTAATTTTGGATGCCTTTTATTTCTTCTTCTTGTCTAATTGCAATGGCTAATACTTCCAGTACTATGTCAAACAGGAGTGGTGAGAGTGGGCATCCCTGTCTTGTTCCTGTTCTTAGGGGAAATGGTTTTAGTTTTTGCCCATTGAGTATGATGTTAGCTGTGGGTTTATCATATATAGCTTTTATTATGTTGAGGTATGATCCTTCTATTCCCACCTTGTTGAGAGTTTTTATCAAGAAAGGGTGTTGGATTTTGTCAAATGCTTTTTCTGCATCAATTGATATGACTATGTGATTTTTATCTCTCAATTTGTTTATGTGATGTATCACGTTAACTGATTTGCGGATATTGTACCATCCTTGCATCTCTGGGGTAAATCCTACTTGGTCATGGTGTATGATCTTTCTGATGTACTGCTGTATCCGATTTGTTAGAATTTTGTTGAGGATTTTGGCATCTAGGTTCATGAGGGATATTGGCCTATAATTCTCTTTCATTGTGTTGTCTTTATCTGGTTTTGGTATTAGGGTGATGCTGGCTTCATAGAAGGAGCTTGGAAGTATTCCTTCCTCTTGAATTTTTTGGAATAGTCTGAGGAGGATAGGTTTTAGTTCTTCCTTGAATGTTTGGTAAAACTCTCCTGTGAAGCCGTCTGGCCCCGGGCTTTTGTTTGCCAGAAGCTCTTTGATGACTGCTTCAATTTCTTCCAGAGTTACTGGCATATTGAGCTGTTTAGATTCTTCCTTACTGAGTTTTGGAAGGTTATATTTTTCTAGGAATATGTCCATTTCCTCCAGGTTGTCCAGTTTGTTGGAATAGAGTTGTTTATAGTATTTTTTAACAATCCTTTGTATTTCGGCGGGATCTGTTGTTAATTCACCTCTTTCATTTCTGATCTTGTTTATTTGGGTCCTCTCTCTTTGCTTCTTGGTGAGCCTGGCTAGAGGTTCATCAATCTTGTTTATCCTTTCAGAGAACCAGCTCTTGGTTTTGTTGATCTTTTGTATTGTTTCTTTGGTCTCGATGTCGTTTATCTCCACTCTGATCTTTATTATTTCCTTCCTTCTGCTTACACTGGGCTTTTCTTGTTGCTCTTTTTCTAACTCTTTGAGTTGTTGGGTTAGGTAATTTATTACCATTGTTTCTTGTTTTTTGCAGTAGGCTTGTAGAGCTATGAACTTCCCTTTCAAGACTGCTTTCGCTGTGTCCCATAGATTTAGGATTATTGTGTTTTCATTGTCATTTGTTGCCATGATGTTTTGTATTTCTTTTTTGATCTCGCTGGTAAACCAGTCATTGTTTAATAGCATGCTGTTTAGTCTCCATGTGTTTGATTTCTTTGGATTGTTTTTATTGTAGTTGATTTCCAGTTTTATGCCACTGTGGTCTGAGAAGATGCTTGATATGATTTCTATCTTCTTGAATTTGAAGAGACTTTGCCTATGTCCCAACATATGGTCTATCTTTTAAAATGACCCATGTGCACTTGAGAAGAATGTATATTCTGTGGCTTTGGGGTGAAATGTTCTGAAGATGTCAATTAATTCCATCTGGTCTAGTGAGTCATTTAGGATTGATGTTTCTTTGCTGATTTTTTATTTAGAGGATTTGTCCAATGGTGATCGTGAGGTATTAAAGTCTCCTACTATGATTGTATTGCTAAAATCTCTCCCTTCATATCTTCCAGGAGATTTTTTATGTATTTGGGTGCTCCTGTATTGGGTGCATATATGTTTACCAGAGTTATTTCTTCTTGTTGGATTGCTCCCTTTAGTATTATGAAGTGGCCTTCCTTATCTCTTGTTATGTCCTTCAGTTTGAGATCTAATTTGTCAGATATAAGTATTGCTACCCCATCTTTTTTTCATTTCCATTCACCTGGAAGACCTTTTTCCATCCCTTCACCCTCAGTCTGTGTGTGTCTTTTTTTCTGAGGTGAGTTTCTTGTAGACAGCAGATATGTGGGTCTTGTTTTTTTATCCAATCCGTTACCCTATGTCTTTTGATTGGGGCATTTAATCCATTTACATTTAAAGTTGTTATTGATAGGTACTTGTTTGGTGCCATTTTTATTCTTTACCCCTGTGTTCCTTCTTCGCTTCCTATTTCTTTTTTTTACAGCAGACCCTTTAGCATTTCTTGCATTGCTGGTTTGGTGGTAATAAATTCCCTTAGTCCTTTTTTTGTCTGTGAAGCTCCTGATTTCACCTTCAATGTTGATTGATAGCCTTGCTGGGTACAGTATTCTTGGATTCAGACCCTTCCTTTGCATGACGGTGTATATTTCATTCCATTCCCTTCTTGCCTGATGTGTTTCTGTTGAGAAATCATTTGCTAGTCTGATGGGGGATCCTTTGTAGGTAACTTTCTGTCTCTCTCTGGCTGCTTTTAAGAATCTTACTTTGTCATTGGTGTTTGTCAATTTAATTATAATGTGCCTTGGCGTCGGTCTTTTGGGGTTCATTTTGCTTGGGACTCTGTGAGCTTCTTGGATTCGTGTGGGGTTTTTCTTCCCTATATCAGGGAAGTTTTCTTTCATTATTTCTTCAAACAGGTTTTCTATTCCTTGCTCAGTTTCCTTTCCTTCTGGAACCCCTATTATGCGGATGTTGTTTTGTTTCATGTTGTCCCAAAGTTCCCTTAGGCTCTCCTCCTGCTTTTTAATTTTTTTTTCTAGAAGCTTCTCTACTTGGGTATTTTTTCCCATCTTGTCTTCTAGCTCACTGATGCGGTCCTCTTCTTCTTCTAGTCTACTCTTCATGATTTGTATTGAATTCTTTACAGCAGCGATGTCATTTTTCATTTCTTCTTGGTTCTTCTTCATTTCCCCTTGGTTCTTACTCATATTGTGGAATTTGTCTTCCATTCTTTTCAGCCACCTTATGACCATTTCTCTGAATTCTTTCTCTGGCAGGTTGCTAGCCTCCATTTCATTTACTTCCTTTTCTGGTGATGCCTGCTTTTCTTTCGTATGCGGGCTGTATCTTTGTCTCCCCATGGTCTCTCTTCTCTGGATGTCTGGTTATGTAGTTCTCTCTCTCCTGCGTTGATTTAAAGGCACAAAATACAACACAACCAGGTACAACACACAAGACACTGAACAGAAATGTATTCACTATATTAATAACCTCCAATAAAGGTGACCACCAGAGAAAGGCAAATTAGGGGATAGGAGAGAAAGAAGAAGAGGAAAAAGAAAGAAAGGAAAAAAAAGGAGTGTCAAAATGAAATTGGGAAAAGGAAAAAAAGTAAGAGAGACAAGAAAGAGACTAAGAGAGAAAGGGGAACAAACTATATATATGGGGAGAAAACTCCAATAGAACAACTACTAATCCCAGCAAATGCCAGCAACAAGTACCTGGGGATTAATACAAACTACAACACCAACTAATATCAAGCAAGGCAAGGGAAAACAGAAGCAAAAAACAGACAAAAACAAAGCAAACAAAAACAAACAAACAAACAAAAGAAGAATAAGCAAAACAATCTCACAAAAAAGCATAAAAATTCGATATAATGAACATTCAAGCATACAACAACAAAAGGACAGAGAGAAAGACAATTTTTTGGATAGTTAAGACAGTGAAGTTAGAGGTGTGTATGGATTTGGAGCAGGGGATTGTAGATTAGATATATAAGTAAGGTGAAATTTTATCAGGGGGTAAACAGAAAGAATAGGGAAAATCTAAAGCAGGAAAGGGGTAAGATAAACAGGACACCAAAAGGGGAAAGGTTAGGAAGAGAGTGATGGCATAAAAGTAGAGTGGAGATAGAGTAAAACGATGCTAAAGGAAAGATGAAAGTAGAATGTAGAACACTAATCCCAAAGTAAAATAAAGAGAAAATAAAATGATACTTTAAAAAAAAAGGTAAAATAGTAGTAGTAATGATACTGATTGAAAATAAAAATGTAATAATTAAAAGGTTAAAATCAAGTGAGGAAAAAAGAAAAAAAATAATTTCTTGAGTAAAAGATGCAAAAAATGAAAATAAAAAAGTAAAATGTGCAGTAGTGAAGGTCATTCACTTCCTCTATTGTTCTGTTTGGCATGCCTGTTTCTGAGTCTGGACAGTATTGCAGTTCCCTGTGTTCCACTGCTCCTCAGTGTTGTAAGCCAGTCCTGATTTTTAAGCAGGCAGCGTGTCTTAATTTCTCGTATTCCTTTATTTTTGATTACACAAGAGTCAATTTGTGATTCAGCCCCTGGGTGGCAGTGTTTCTAGATTGACTTCTGGATCTCTTTGGCCTCTCTAGCCTGTATTTACATCCTTCTTTCCCTGTGGCACTCAATACCAGTTTGTGGAAGTCGGATGCTTCAGAGCTGGCTCTCTGATGGTCACTCCCTGCTCCGATCCCCAGGTTCCAGAAAAACACTTTCCCCTGCAGTCTCCCAGGGTGTCCCCAACTGGGTGATCCTATGTATTGGGCTTAGTAATCAGAAGCAAGGATTTGAAGAGGAAAAAGCCCAATGGGTCTGCACAAGTCTAAGCAGCCGGCACACCTTTGAAATTTTTAGGCTGTCCTGGTACGTCAGATCAAAATGGGTTGCTTTTTAGAGATCCCTTCTGTTTGCAGCTCTGAGGACCCCCTTCCACATTCATGGATCACACCAGCCCCAACAGCCACGGATTTTTCTAGGAACAGACTTCCCTGGTCCTCCAGCTCCCGCAAAAGGCATGTTCCTCTCTCCCGCCGGGACCAGAGACCTCACCTTATCCCAGGAGAAATCTGACCATTCTGTGGTAGAGTGTAGAGCTCCTCTGAATCCGCATGTTTGCGCCAATTGGGGACCGGTGTTCTGGGGCTCGCAGCTGTTCAGTGGGTGCCGCAGTTGTGGATTTTCAGGCATCCCATAAGCTCCAATTTCCCTTTCAAGATGGCGCAGACTCTGTGTCCAAATACGTAGCTCCGGGAGAGGACCCAGCTGCAGTGGGGGCTGCCCGGTCAGGGGAACCCCGTCTAGCAGTCCCCCACCTTCTCCTGGAGTTTAGCTGTCCCTTAACTTGCCAACAAACACTCCTCGTGTGACCCTCAGCTATTCTTTCTTTCTGCTGCGGGACAAGGCTCGGAACACGTCTGTCTATTCCGCCACCATTTTTTTCCCTCCCAGATGCTTTCTTAATCGCTATATTCTATAACAAATGTTTTTATTTAGTCTTTGTTTGATGTTTGTTGAGTTTAAGTGCATGCAACTGCAATACAGAAGGCTGCTCCAAAGGACCTAACCCATTCCTTCCAGCTCTATCTACAGTTCTATTTCTCTTGAAAATTTCTGAGATAGCTGCAACCCTCATTGATCTCTTCCCATCTTTAAAAATGTTTTTTTTAAGTATAGTTGGCATATGATACTATATTAGTTTCGAGTGTACACATAGTGATTCAACATTTTTATACATTATGATATGATCACCACAAGTCTAGTAACCTAATCTCTCACTGTGAAAAGTTATGATGTTATTGACAATATTACCTGTGCTGTACCTTAAATCCTTGTGATGCATTTCTTTTATAACTGGAAGTTTGTACCTCTTATTCTTCTTTATCTTTTTTACCCATTCCCACTCATCCCTCCTTTATGGCCACCATCAGTTTGTTCTCTGTATCTATAAGTCTATTTTTGTATTGTATTTATCTAGATTCTACATATATAAGAGAAATAATATAGTATTTGTCTTTCTCTGTCTCACTTATTTCACTTAGCATAATATCCACTAGGTCTATCTATGTTGTCTCAAATGGCAATATTTATTTCTTTTCTATTGCTGACTAATATTCTGATATATCTATATCTATATCTATATCTATATCTATATCTATATCTATATGTATATCTATATCTATATCTATATCTATATCTATATCTATATCTATATCTATGTGTGTGTGTATATATATATGTATATATATATATATATACATATATATATGTGTATGTGTATGTGTATATATATATACACACACACACACTGAGTGGCCAGATTATTATGATCTCTTAACTCACAATAATCTGGCCACCCAGTGTATATCCTATATAATCCTATATAATAAAAGGCTAATATGCAAATTGTCCCCTCGACCAGGAGTTCGACCAGCAGGCAGGCTGGCCAACCACCCATGTCCCCTCCCCCTGGCCAGACTGGCCGGATCCCACCCATGTATGAATTCACTTACCGGGCTATATATATATATATATATATATATATACACACACACACACACTGAGTGGCCAGATTATTATGCGTTCAGAGATCATAATAATCTGGCCACTCAGTATATATATATCTCACATCTTCATTATCCACTCATCTATTGATGGGCACATGGGTTGCTTCTATATCTTAGCTATTGTAAACAATGCTACAACGAACCTAGGTGTACATATATCTTTTCAAATTAGTGTTTTTGTTTTCTTCAAATAAATACCCAGAAGTGTAATTGCTGGATCATATGGTAGTTCTCTTTTTAATTCTTTAGGGGTTTCCATATTATTTTATGTTTTCCTTAGTGGCTGCACCAATTTATAATGTCACCAACAGTGCACAAGGGTTCTCTTTCTCCACATCTTTGCCAACACTTGTTGTTTGTGAATTTATTGATGATAGCCATTCTGATAGGTGTGAGGTGCTATCTCGTGGTTTGATTTGCATTTCCCTGATGCCTCCCCATCTCGATTTCTTGTCTTATACTCAAAATTTCATTGCCCCCCATAAAATATTCTTCTGAAAGCTGAGTCCATTCAGTACTTTTTGTTCTTGCACAATGCTAGACACAATATTGAATTGATTTGAATGTAAATAGCTAAGTATATAATTGTGTAACATTTCTTATTGAAAATTCTATAGGTCTTGTTTTCCAGTGTGATTAGGAGTCAATTACTGGTTGCCAGTGGCCATAAATGCAAATATAAGTTAATAGTGTACTTTGGGTTTCTCCAGGATGCCTCTAAAAATTAGTGCTATGTGATGCCAAGTACCTTGGATGAAGAACCAGAAGACCAGGGTTTTAATCTGATGAGTAGTTTGGCCTTAGGGAAAATGAGTTGATATTTTAGTGCAGGGGTCCTCAAACTTTTTAAATAGAGGGTCAGTTCACTGTCCCTCAGACCGTTGGAGGGCCGGACTATAGTTTAAAAAAAAAAAACAAACTATGAACAAATTCCTATGCACACTGCACATATCTTATTTTGAAGTAAAAAAAACAAAACGGGAACAAATACAATTTTTAAAATGAAGAACAAGTAAAGTTAAATCAACAAAGTTACCAGTATTTCAATGGGAACTATGGGCCTGCTTTTGGCTAATGAGATGGTCAGTGTCCGGTTCCATATTTGTCACTGCTAGTCGTAACAAGTGATGCAAGTGTGCATCAGTTAGTCTAGATCTGGTTGGAGATTTCAGATGTTTCATTCTGGAAAAAGTCTGTTCACAGACATAAGTGCTGCCAAAGATGGTTGCCATTTTGAATGCATGGTTCCTGAGATTAGGATATGTCTCAAAGGGGAGAGATGCATAGAAATTAGGAAGGTTGCTTGACTTGAATGAATCTTTCAGAGAGTCACAATTCTGCAGTTCAGCCAGTTCCATTTGGTAAATTGTATCCACATTTTCAATGTCAATAGAAAATGGGTTACGGAAAAGCTGTATGTCCTGTTCATGGAGATGAAGCTCTTTAAATCTAAATTGGAACTCCTTTTGCAACTTTTCCAGTGAATCCACACATGTTTTGTTTGGGAATGCAACCAATGGTTTTTCTGCTAACAGATTTTGAGTTGTGGGGAGATGGCAGAAATTTTCCTCCTTCACTTGTTTGATGAGGAGGCCTAATTTTACTTCAAATGCTTTCACATGTGATTGCATATCACAGATGAGCTTCCCCTTTCCTTGAAGTTGCACATTGAAACTGTTGAGTAGCTCTGTTACATCTGTCAGAAAGGCAAGGTGCCATTTCTATTCTGCATCATTGAGCTCTGCTACTTCTTTGTTTTTTGAAAGCAGAAAAGCTGTAATCTGTGGAAGTAAGTCATAGAAATGTTTCAAAACTCTCCCTCAACTCAGCCAATGGACTTCTGTGTGGTACAGAACATCTTCATAGGCAACATTTAGCTCAGACAGAAATTCCTGAAATTGTCTGTGGTTTAGTGCATTAGCTCTAATGAAGTTAACACAAGATACCACAATTTTCATAACAGAGTCCCACTTCAGTGATTTACTACACAGCGCTTGTTGGTGGATGAGGCAGTGTATGGCTATTGGATGAGAATGGTTATGTTTGTCCACCTCTTGGTTAATGTGAGCAATTACTCCTTTCTTAGACCCCACCATGCTAGGAGCACCATCAGTTGTCACACTGGCTAGTTTAGCCCAGTCCAGCTCCAAACCATTCACAGTTTGGCAAACCTTTTCATAGATATCCTCTCCTGTAGTTCCTTTGATGCTTTGCAGTGCAGCAAGCTCTTCTGTGACTTTGAAATAGTCATTCGTCCCACGAATAAAAATTGGAAGTTGTGCAGAATCACGAACATCATTACTTTCGTCGAGTGCCAAGGAAAAATAGGAAAGTTTTTTTGCAGAGTTTTGCAAATGCTGATTCAAATTGTCTCCCATTTCTTCAATCCTTCATGTAATTGTAGGTCCTGAAAGACTCACTGTACTAAATAAATCGGCCTTCTCTGGACACATCTCTTTGGCAACAGAAAGAAGGCATTCTTTAACAAATTCTCCCTCCATGAATGGTCTGCCAGTGCACGCTATTAGCTTGGCAACTTGAAAACTTGCTCGCAGTGATGAAATATTTAGCTGCTTCTGCTTCACAAAAGTATTTTGCTGAGTTGTCAATGTATTTTTCAGTTTTAATATTTTATCTTTTCTCACTTCTCCGACCAAACAATCATATTTATCTTTATGTTGAGTTTGATAGTGTCGACGCAAATTGTATTCTTTGAACACAGACACTATATTCTGGCATATCAAACACACAGCTCTTTCCCTGTACTACATGAAAAAGTAATCATAAGTCCACTGTTCTTTGAATATCCTACACTCTGAGTCAATTTTTCTCTTTTTTGATATCATTGTTTCCTAGGGATTCCAAATTGCTATTAGTAAAATACCGATATATATATACAGTGCTACAAAAACAATATACCAGCAATAACTTTGCCCACACAGAGACATATAGACTGCACTGCCCATCAATGCAGTCTGATCAGTGCCCATCAATGCAGCCATGCCAGTCCACATCATTTCAGCCTCACCAGTGCCATATTGGTGGAACTCCGCTTTTACCTCAGGCTCACACTGGTGCGGTGCGGGAACCAGCACGATTACAGAACCAGTTCCTCCACCACCTTTCCAGTTCACACTACCCTGTGCGAACCGCACTGCGATCTGTGAACTCGCACAGGAATCTGATCACTTGGGTGAGAAGACCCATGCAATCAGATTCTACTTCAGGAAAAAAGAAGGCACGTATGCCTTTTTTCTTCCGAATCTAATACGAGTTCAGCCATACAAGCATATGGCTGAACTCGCACTGCTCAGAGATCGCAACAGTGTGAACCGGGGCTTACACAGCACACAACATACAACATCATACACAACTGAATAGCAATCAAAATATAAATGCACTTATTGTCAATTAAATTGGGTTTCCTACTCCTCGGCTGTCTGCAGAGCCGGATTAAGTTCCCATGGGGCCCTAGGCAGATTACCAGTTTGGGGCCCCCACGCGATAACACTGAGCACTGACCATTTGCATTAACACTGATGGCTGACCCTTTGCGATAACACTGATCGCTGACAATTTGCATTAATACTGATCGCTGACTATTTGCATTAACACTGAGCACTTACAATTATCATTACCACTGAGCACTGACCATTTGCATTACCTCTGAGAACTGACAATTTGCATTAGCACTGAGCGCTGACTATTTGCGTTATCACTGTGATGCAACCCCCCTAGAAACCACCCCCAACCAACTAACCAACTCTAAAAAAAAAGGCTCTCCTAACTTCAAAAAAGGCTCTCCTAACTTCAAAAAAGGCCCCCCTTATCTGCAAAAAAAAAGACCTCCTAACTTCAGAAAAAAAGGCCCCCCTTAACCGCAAAAAAAGGCCCTACTAACTGCAAAATAAAAAAAAAATAGACATCCTAACTTCAAAAAAAATAAATCCTAACTTGTTCTTACCTCGGTCCTCAGGCAGCAGCAGGCTCTGGACAGGCAAGCTCGTGACATGTCCGATCACACCCGAGACTGAGAGGAGGGGTCGAGAGACAGAGAGAAGGAGGGGAGTCGGAGAGTGCGGTGCACATGCCGCACATGCCACACATGCGCACTCCAGCCCGGGATGAGTCGGCTGCTAAGCAGGACAGGAGCAGTGGCAAAAACACCCGGCAGGCCAGATAAATGTCCTCTGCAGGCCGCATGTGGCCCGCGGGCCTTAGTTTGAGGACCCCTGTTTTAGTGCCTCATCTCTAAAATGAAGGAGTTAGATGAGGTGAATATTCAGATCCTTTTGCAGTTACAGTCAAACCTCAGTTTTTGAAATTTTCCCATTTAGAACAATTCATTTCTCGACCAATCTCTTCAGGGAAAACATGTCTCATTTGTCTAACAAAACTCCATAGATGGACCAGAAGAGTATTATGCTAAGTGAAATAAGCCAGTCATAGAAAGAAAAATATCACATGATCTCACATTTGTGGAATCCAATGAACAAAATAAACTGAGGAACACAATAGTCCAGAGGGAAAGGGCAAAGGGGTCAATGTTTTGTTTTGGATTTTAATATTGTACATATTTATTTTTTTCTGTCTGTTATCTTTTGCATCTGGGATAACATTACTTTGGAGTGTCAGGGTAACTCCTTTTTCCAGACCTCTTCGGGCACAACCAATGCATCTGGGTGGAGCCCATGAGTCCTCTCATTATTATTATCATGTTAATTGTTGACAGTTAATTATCCTGTACCCACCTATGAAAAGATGTATGTGTCTATCATTTTACTTTGCATCCAATCCAAGAGGTTTCCCCACTTTGTTTTCTCCCACCTCCTTAATCCATCATCAATGGCTTTCATGTAACCACTTGCTTCTTCTGTTTTGATTATAACATAAAATAATTTATAAAATATTTAAAATATTTTATAATAAAAGGTGCCAAACTGTCATTCTCTGAAGCATTACCTTAATGCATTGAGATTTTGCTTACTAGCAATTGTGATAGTTTAGCTCACATAAACTCACAAAAATTCTTGATAGGTTTAAATGTTTCTTATGTTGACAAAGATTATAGAAACAAAACAAGAAGAATATGTGAGCCATATGTTACACAAAGCCTAAAATATTTACCATCTGGCCACTTACAGTAAAAGTTTGCTGACCCTTGATATAAGGGATGTGAGCATGACCTCTGGTCTCAGCTCTGTCCACAAATTGCATCACCTAAGCTATATTTTGTCATTTTCGGTGTCCCAGGTTTTTGTGTTTTTTTTTTTTTTCTACAAAAATGAGGATGATAATAGTATTCATCAATATGGTTGTTGTGAAGTTTATCCTATATAATAAAAAGTTAATATGCAAATTGTCCCCTCAGGAGTTTGACTGACTAAGAGTTCTACCGCTCACTATGATGTGCGCTGAGGGGTGTGGAATGAAGGAAGGCCCTGGCTGGCAGCAGGCAGCCAGGGAAGGAAGGCCCTGATCGACCCTGATCACCAGCCAGGCCTAGGGACCCTACCCATGTACAAATTTTGTGCACCGGGCCTCTAGTATTTTATAAAACCTATAAGTTTATATTTTAAAAAATATTAGAAAGGTGCCTGCCACAGAATTCTTACTTAATAAATATTAACTGCTATCATTATTTCTGTATTTCCTTGTAAGAGGTAATCACCCATTGAAAGGAGGAAATTATGGAGAGCAAATGAGAGGACCTTAAATCATGACATTTTAGAATTGGAATGGAATTTAAACACCATCTAATTAGCTCATGTTTATAGATGTAACTGAGACTCAGGGAAATCCAGTGGTTTGTTCACAGCCACACAGTTTGTTATGGGCTGAATCTGTACATTTTCCTTTTTTTTTCCCTTTTTATTGTATTTGTTGGGGTGACATTGGTGAATAAAATTATATAGTTTTCAGGTGTATAGTTCTATAACACAAAAGGACAACTTCAGGCAACAAATTAAATTTAAGAAGAGACTATTTACAGTCAGTTTGCCTAATATCCTATTAATAAAAGCCTATGTGGTCATGACTCCCTCACACCATAACGAGCGATCACCAGGATGCTGTGTGCACAGTGGGGGCACGTACGGGTGGGCTGGGCTGCATGCATGCGCGGGTAGGCAGGGGCTTGATGCTGCGTGTGCAGCACAGAGACGGGTCCCATGGCTCTGCATGGTGAGGCCGAGGGACCTGTGGCTCTGCGCATTGAGGCCAGGGGTCCTGTGGCTCCACACAGCATGGAGGCGGGTCTTGCGGCTTTGGCCTACGTCTTTGGGGCAATCCATTGAAGAGCCCTGGATGGGTGGGTGGGGTCTACTTCTTTGGGGCGATCAATCGTGGGGCTCCTACACTGTGAAAGGGCACAGGCCAGGCTGGGGGATCCCCCCCCCAGTGAATGAATTTCATGCACCAGGCTTCTAGATTGTATTATAAACTAAATTACTTAATCCAGAAAAATGAAGCAAATTGTGAAAATAAACAAGTAACCTTTTCTGTCAAAGAACAGTTTAGACAGCTGCCATTTTGGACTGTATAACTTGGCAGCCGCCATTTTGGCTCACATGATTTGGCAGCCACCATTTTGGCCATGCAACTTGCAGCTCCCCTTAGGGCCGCCATCTTGAAATGGCAAAGGCCAACCCCTCCCTTTGAATTAGCCAATTGTGAAAGACTGTGTGCCTGAGCTCCAATCAAGAGTGAGGAACAGGTCACGTGCATCAGGATTAAAAAGCCAAGCAGACCACCTGCTCAGTGTGTGCATGCTTCCAGACCTTGTGCGTGTGCACCCTTCTATGTAGAAGTAAAGATATTTGCCTTGCTGCCTGGATCCTGAGTATGCTTTGTATTCCACCAAGACCCCTGAATTTGGGGGCTTGCCTTATTTCTAACAAAATGACATCCATATTTTTTGTCCTATACTAAAGAGGGGTAAAATGATAGCAAGATATACACTAAACTCAGATGCATCTCAATAAACAATAATTCCTTAATTTTTTAAAAATTAGCTAATTGATGGCATAATCTATTTTGAACCCAGAGTTCCTGATTAAGGGTTCTTATATGACTTCTCCCATTTAAATTATATTTTCATTTAAATTGGTGTTAACTGAGTAGGTTTTTTTAGGTGCTATAAATTCATGGAAGAGGCTAAATTAATCAGTTGGATCATAAATCATATTATGGAAAATACTACAAAGTGCTACTGGTTTGTAAAGGATATTTTTCCTATACATCTCCAAGGAGGAAATAATTTTCCAGACAAAGAATTGTGATAAAAGAGAAAAAATAACTTAAAAAAACTTCAGTTAAAAAATTATGTATATGTTTCATTCTTAAAACTCCTTTTCTGGGCTAAATGGTTATAGAAGAAGACTTGGGTGGTAAACGTTTTTCTTTGTTTTCAGAGTGACATAATGCTTCTTAATTTTAGGCCTTGGCTGATGAACTCATTTATTTCTAACTTTATATTCTGAAACAAATTTAGACTTATAGAAAAGTTGCAAAAATAGTGCAAAGAATTTCTAGATACCCTTCACTCAGATCTCCCAAATGTTGACATTTACTACATTTGTTCTCTTTCTCTTCCTCTTCCTCTTCCTCTTCCTCTTCCTCTTTCTCTTTCTCTTTCTCTTTCTCTTTCTCTCTCTCTCTCTCTCTCTCTCTCTCTCTCTCTCTCTCTCTCTCTCTCTTTCTCCTTCTCCTTCTCTTTCTCTTCCTATAGATAGATATAAATAGATTTTTCTAAATTGTTTGAGAGTAATTTGCAAATATGATTTATATTTACTCCTAAATCTTCAAAGTGTGTTTCCTAAAATCAAGGAAAATCTTTTACATAACCACAGTACAATTGTCAAAGCAAACACTGAGACAGTATTATTTAAACTACTACAGGCCCAGTGCACGAAATTCTTGCAATTGGTGGGGGGGTCCCTCAGCTTGGCCCACACCCTCTTGCAGTCCAGGAGCCCTGGGGGGATGTCCACAGGGAGCAGGCTTAAGCCATCAGTCGGATATCCTTAGCGTTGTCTTGGAGGCGAGAGAGGCTCCTGCCACTGCCACTGCACTCTCCAGCAGTGAGCCTGGTTTCTGGCTGAGCAGGTCTCCCCCTGTGGAAGTGCACTGACCACCAGGGGGCAGCCTCCTACATTAAGCATCTGCCCCCTGGTGGTCAGTGTGCATCATAGTGACCAGTTTTTCTGCTGTCGGGACGGAACGGCTCTCTGACATCCCCCGAGGGGTCCCAGATTATGAGAGGGTGCAGGTCAGGCCAAGGGTCCCCATCGGTGTGTGATCAGGGTTGGGGAGGGATGTGAGAGGTTGGCCAGCTGGGGAGGGACTGTGGTAGGGCTCCAGGGCGTGTCCAGCCCATCTTGCTCAGTCCCGATAGGCAGGACCCTAGCAGCAAGCTAACCTACCAGTCGGAGTGTCTGCCCCCTGTTGGTCAGTGCATGTCATAGTGACTGGTCAACCGGTCAACTGTCTGCCCCTTGTGGTTAGTGAACATCATAGGAAGTGGTTGAGTGGCCTTAGCATGTCATCAGCATATTATGCTTTGATTGGTTGAACAGAGGACTGGACGACCGGACACTTAGCATATTAGTCTTTTATTATATAGGATAATCCTTATTCAAATGTTGATGACTTCCCAAATTGCCCTTTTTAGTGAAAATATTTTTAAAATATGTTTTTATTGTTTTTTTTTAGAGAGAAAGGGAGAGGAAGAGAGAGATAGAAACATCAAATACAGAGAAACATCATTGATCGCCTGCGTCCTGCACGCCCCCAATGGGGATCAAGCCTGAAATTCTGGCATGTGCCCACTGAGAATCAAACCTGCGACCTCTTGGTGCATGGGTCAATGCTCAACCACTGAGCCACATGGGCTGGGCATGGAAACATTTCTTGATTAGTCACTTGAAAGTACAAATTTAATTTTTTTTCCTTAGGGGTCTTTGGATAAATAAAAATATCCAGTACTTAACATTTTATGAATTCAAAATTTTAAAAGCTACTGTAGAATATCAGAAAATTCACATAACGTATCAAAATAAGATAGTTCATTAGAAATACAAATTTAATTTTTAATAGGGAACTTGTCCCTAGTAGGTTTTGAATATTCCCTAATTAAATGTGTTTTCAAAATTTCTCAACATGCTGATTCCATGCATGTTAAGGACAGAGCTGAATTTCCTTTAAATTTTCCTTTGTCTTCATCAATACAAAGTGGTCAGCAAGTAACATTTCCTCATAGACTAAGGGAAGCCATTATCATGTGTGACATGTCCCTGGGCTTTAAGTGGCTCTGTACAGTGTGGTCCAACACTTAGATGAATGATTATTCATATTTAAAGTGATAGTGAAGTAAGAATTTGGCACATTTTACCTCCTGTGAAAGCAGACAAATAAATCTCATAAAATTAAGGCTTTGATCAAATTTGTTCTATTTACTTAGAAAATGATAGAATGATAGTAACATCTCTTGGAACACTTTCAAAGATATCTCTGAGGTTGATGGAGGTAATATGTGGAAGAGAAAGGACCCCTTTTTGGCATAATTTTTGGTTTATTTTGTTTGGCCATATCCCATGTGAAAAAATTAAGTCTATTCCTATTTATTCAGAAAGATGGGCAAAGTACACCTAAGTCTAATTCTAACATGGCCATGAGGTTCCATTTTGAAGGGTCAGATTATAATATAAGCAGGTTCCTTTGATATATTTGTTGGGTAAAAAACCTTGGATGAGGCTTCTCAATACTCTAGTATAATATTGAATTCAGCTTCTCAAGGGACATCTTTATAGTGTTTTGTTTTTTGTTTTTTTTTTTTTGTCTTACAAATGCTGTTTGTTTTATAATTGATTTTTAAAGCAAAAGTAAGGCTAAGATATTGCTGTTCAGGAATCTCTTTTATTCTGATTGAAGACTGGATTTCAGTAACAACCCCTCCCTCTCTCTATACATTATTACTTGGTAATTTCTTGCTCAGCACCAAGTATTTTCTTTTTAAAAATTTTGTTGTGTAATATAATACACATACAGAAGAGTGTACAAAACAAAATATAGAGCTCATGAATTTTCACAATGTAAATACGTGTAATTACCACACAGCTCAGATGAGGAGAATGAAGGACATCATACTCTCCAGAAGTCACTCTGTGCCTTCTTCCAAGTATTAATCCTTCATTCCTCATTATAGGTAACCATTATTATAACATTTATGGTCATTACTTCCTTAATTTTCTTTATAGTTTTACCACTTAAGTTTGTATTCCTAAGCTCCATAGTGTTGCTTATTTTTTGAACTCTATGTAAATGGAATTATACAGTATATATTTTGTATCTGGTTTTTATTTTTTGTTCAGTATTTCCGAGGCTCATCCATGTTGTTGCGTATTGATCTAGCTTGTTCTTTGTTGGTAGTTTTTGGTGAATATACCACATTCTCCTCCAGTAAATAGACATTGAGTTCATTCCAGTTTTTCGCTATTATGACTAATGCAACTGTTGTATAAGCACATGCATGTCTGTTGGATAAATACTTAATAGTGAGAACTGTGGGATCATGGATATGGAGACTATATACAATTCTGGTTTGTTAATCAGTTCTGGTTAATAGTATTTATTGTCCTGTCATAATTATATATAGCACTCCATTTCACTCTCAAAAATATCTTTGAATGATAAAATAGAACATTGTAATCATGGAATATATTTTAAGTTCATATTTAAGGTAATAGTGTTTTTTTCAACATAGTGGTACCAATTTACATATATTACCAACAATGTATGAGATTTTCTGTTGCTCTTCATATTTATCAATATTTGTTATTTTCAATCTTTTAAATGTTAGCTCTTCTGGTATGTGTCTAGTAGTGTTTCATTATAATTTAATTTTCTTTTTCTTGATTACTATTGAGATAAGCACTTTTTCAAATATTTATTGGCCATTTGGATTTCCTCTTTGTGTTTATGCATATGTCAATAGCTCAAGTTCTGTGACGTTTGCTTTGTATATTAAAGACTGCATTAAGTTTAGACTGGGTTTATCACTTATTGTTGCTACATATAATGATGCTTTTTGCATAGTCATCTATTATGTCTGGTGTTAATAAAACTACATCCACATCCTATAGGTTATTTTTGAATACTATATCTTTTCCAATCATTTTACTTTCAAACATTCTATATATATATATATATTTTTTTTTTGTGGCAGATATGTCTCTTCTACACAGCATCTTTTAAAAAATACTATCTGTAAGTCTGTTTCTTTTACTTAAAATGTTGACTTCATTAATTAGCAAGTCAGTGCAATAACTTGTATATTTGGGTTTAAATCTATTACTTTACTGTGTGCTTTTAATTTGTTTTGTTGTTCTATTTTCAGTTTTCTTTTTAAAATGTACTTTTGGGTTGATTGATTTTTATTTCTATTTTCCCACTTGTATTTATATATTCTTTTGTTGTTCTATTGGTAATTAACCTAGAAATTATAACATCCATCCTTAACTTGTTTTATTTTATTGTAGTGAGAACAATTAACATGAGATCTATCCTCCTAAGAAATTTTAAGTGTACAATATATTACTGTTGACTATAAGTACAATTTTGTACAGCAGATCTCTAGAGAATATTCATCTTGCTTGACTAAAATTTTATGCCCATTGATTAGTAAACTCCCTATTTATCCCTGCCTCTAGTCTGTGGCAACCATTCCACTCTTTCATTACATGAATTTGACTATTTTAGACATTTGATATAAGTGGAATTGTGCAGTATTTGTCTTTTTGTGACTGGGTTGTTTTACTTAGCATATGTGTTTAAGGTTCATCCATGTTGCCATATATTGCAGGATTGCCTTTTTGTTAAAGCTGAATTGTAATCCACTATATATACCACATTTCCTTTTTTACATTGATTGCTTACCTCTTGCACATGCCCCGCCCCGATGCAGCTGGGGATTGAGCATGCAACCCAGGTACATGTCCTTGACCAGGAATTGAACCCACTACCCTTTGGTACATGGCCTGATGGTTAGAGTCTAACCACTGAGAAGCACAGTGCAGGGCCACATTTTCTTTATTCTTTCATCTGTCAAGGGACATAGAGGTTGTTCCCACATCTTGGCTGTTATAAATAGTGCTGTAATGAACAGAGTGCTGATATCTCTTTGAGATATAATTTTAATTGTAATTTAAATAATTTTAATTAAGTACCTAGATGTGATACTGCTACATTATATGGTAGTTCTATTTTTAATTTTTTTGAGGAAACTCCATACTGTTATCCATCATGGCTGCAACCTTTTGTATTCCCACCAACAGTGTGCAACATTTTGTATTCCCACCAACAATGTGCAAGGATTTCCATTTCACCATATTCTTGCCATTATTTGTTTGTTTGCTTTTGATAATCTTATTATTGTTTTCATTTGCGCTTCCCTGGTGATTAGTGACATTTTTTTTCACATACCTGTTGACCCTTTTTATGTCTGTCTTAGAGAAATGTCTATTCAAGACCTTAGCCAATTTTTAATCGGGTTATTAGTTTGTTTGCTTTTTTTGCCCCCCCCCCTTTTTTTTTTTTACTATTGAGTTGTAGTAGTTCCTTATATATTTTAAAAATTAACCTATCAGTCTTTCCCTGCCAATAGCGCTCTCGCAAACATGGTGAAAGTTCCTAAAACCCGCCGAACTTTCTGTAAGAAGTGTGGCAAGCATCAACCCCACAGAGTAACACAGTACAAGAAGGGCAAGGATTCTCTGTATGCGCAGGGAAAGCGGCGTTATGACAGGGAGCAGAGTGGCTATGGTGGGCAGACTAAGCCGATTTTCTGAAAAAAGGCTAGAACTACAAAGAAGATTATGCTGAAACTTGAATGCGTGGAGCCTAACTGCAGATCTAAGAGAATGCTGGCTATTAAGAGATGCAAGCATTTTGAACTGGGAGGAGATTAAAAAGAGAAAGGGTCAAATGATCCAGTTCTAAACTTCATATTGTGTTTTATTATATGACAATAAAATTTTGATATGTTCACTTCAAAAACCATTAACCTATCAGATCTCTATTTTGTAAATATTTTTTTCCATTCCATAGGTTATCTTCTTATTCTATTGATTGTTTTTGCTGTTTTGAAGCTTTTTAATTTGATGTACTGTTTTACTAGTTTATTTTTGTTGTTATTGTATAGAACATCTAGTGTTCTATCCAAAAATATCATTGTTAAACCAGTGTTAAGTAGCCTTTCCAAATGATATCTTCTAGGAGTTTTACCATTTTAGGTCTTACATTTAAATCTTTAATCTATTTCAAGTTAATTTTTATGAGTGGTGGGTGCAAGACACGGGATCAATTTTTTTATTTTATTTGTGAATACTCAGCTTTCACAGCACCATTTATTGAGGAGACTATCCTTTCTCTATTCACCATTCTTGGCTCTCTTGTCAAAGATTAATTTACCTTATATGTGTATTTTCTGGGCCCTCTATTCTGTACCATTGGTCTATGTGTTTGTTTGTATGTTAGTACCATACTCTTTGTTACTAAGGATGATGCCTCCAGCTTTGTTCTTTTTTCTCAGGATTGTTTTGGCTATTCATGGCCTTGAGGGGTTCCATATAAATTTTAGAATTGTATTTTTTCTATTTTTGTGAAAAATGACATTGAATTTTTGATAGGGATTACATTGAATCTGTAGATGGCTTTAGATAATATGGACATTTTAGCAATGTTAATTCTTTTGATCCATGAAAACAGAATATATTTCTATTTATTTGTATCTTCAATTTCTTTCATCACTGTCATCTAGTTTTCAGTGTATCTTTCACCTCCTTGGTTTACTTTATTCCTAATTAGTTTATTGTTTTTATGCTATTTTAAATGAGATGGCTTCTATACTAGGTGTACCGGTAAATAATTTTTTTCAATAGATGGAATTACACATATGTTGATATATATGCAATTTGATATGTATGCTATTTTGTTGTATTGACAACAAGCTTTGAAACTTCATATGTCAAATTTTCTGAAGGTGTTAACATCATAGATATTTTACACTTTAAAATGTTGAATTTCTTGCCAAAAAAGAGCATTTGCGGGAAGTTTTATTTATTTTATTTTTTTAAGTTTTAATTCGTTACTTTATTTTGAAGAAAAGTGCTGCTGAATACTTTAGGAAGCTTATGGTGAACATGCTCCATCTAAAGATACTTGTGAATGCTGGTTTAAACATTTTAAAAGTGATGATTTCGATGTGAAAGACACCGAACGTCCAGGTCAACCGAAAAAGTTTGAAGACCAACAATTACAAGCATTATTAGATGAAGATGCGTGTCAAACTCAAAAACAACTTGCAGAAATATTAAACATTGCTCAGCAAACAATTTCCGATCATTTACAAGCAATGGGAAAGATTTTAAAGGAAGGAAAATGGGTGCCACATCAACTGAACAAAAGACAAATGGAAAACCGAAAAGTCATCAGTAAAATGCTGCTTCAATGGCAGGAAAGAAAGTCTTTTTTGCATTAAATTGTGACTGGCAATGAAAAGTGGATTTATTTTGAGAGTCCCAAATGCACAAAATCATGGGTTGATCCAGGTCAACCATCAACATAGACTGCAAGGCCAAATCGCTTCAGAAAGAAGACAATGCTCTGCGTTTGGTGGGATCAGGAAGGTGTGGTGTATTATGAACTTCTAAAACCAGGTGAAACCATTAATACTGATTGTTACCGACAACAAATAATCAATATGAACCATGCTTTGATCGTGAAATGACCGGAATATTCCAGAAGACATGGCAAAGTAATTTTGCTTCATGATAAGGCACCATCACACACTTCAAAACCAGTTAAAGACACGTTAAAATGTCTTGCCTGGGAAGTATTAACCCATCTGCTATATTCACCAGACCTTGCTCCTTCAGATTATCACTTGTTCTGATTGATGGCACACACACTGTCTGAGCAGCATTTCAAAACATAAGAAGAAGTGGAAAATTGGGTCTCTGAATGGTTTGCTTCAAAACAAGAAAAGTTCTATTGGGACAGTATCCACAAATTACCTGAAAGATGGGGAAATGTGTAGGTAGCAATGGACATTACCTTAAATAAAGCACTTTTGATGTTTCTCTTGAAATTACGGTGTTTTCTTTGATTACAAAATCTGCTATTATTAACCGGTACACCTAGTATTTCTTTTTCAGATAGTGCATTGTTATATAGAAACCCAATTGATTTTTGTGTATTGATTTTGTATTCTGCAACTTTACTGAATTAGTTTATTAGTTCTGACCTTTTTTTGATGCTGTCTTTAGTATTTTCTGTATATAAGATCATTTTAGTTGACATTAGAGACAATTTTACTCTTCCTTTTTTATTTAGATGTCTTTTATTTTCTTGACCAATTGCTCTGGATAGAACTTCTAGTACTATCCAATATAATAAAAGGCTAACATGAAAATCTACCAAACGATGGAATGCCCTGTCGCTATGACATGCACTGACCACTACAGGGCAGACACTCGGTGCAGGAGCTGCCCCCTGGTGGTCAGTGTGCTCCCACAGGGAGCCAGAAGCCAGACTCATGGCTGGTGAGGGCAGCAGAGGTGACGGGAGCGTCTCCTGCCTCCTTGGCAGCGCTAAGAGGGAGTGGGCCTAAGGCGTCAGTTGGACATCCCCCAAGAGCTCCCAGACTGCCAAAGGGTGCAGGCCAGGCTGAGGGATCCCCTGAATGAACAAATTTTGTGCACCAGGTCTCTAGTATTAAATAAAGATGGTGAGAGTAAGCACTCTTGTCTTGTTTCTGATTTTAGAGTGAAAGTTTTCAACTTTACACCATTTAGTGTAATATTAGCTGTGAGCTTGACATAATGCCTTTATTATGTTGAGTTGTGTTCCTTCTATACCAAATTTGTTGACTTTTTATTATTATGAAACAATGGTGAATTTTGTCATATGCCTTTTCTGAATTTATTGAGATGATCATGATTTTTAAATCACGATTTTTATCTTTCCTTCTGTTAATGTGGTATATCACATTTATTTATTTATATACGTTGAATTACCCCTGAATTCTAGGGATAAATCACACCTGATGCTGACATATGATCTTGTAAATTTGCTGTTGAATTTGGTTTGCTAATATTTGATTAAGAATTTTTACATCTGCCCCTGGCTGGGTCGCTCAGTTGGTTGGAGTGTTGTCTTATACACCAAAAGGTTGCAGGATCAATTTCCAGTCAGGGCACATACCTAGGTTGCAGGTTTGATCCCCATGTTGGGGTGCATATGGGAGACAACCAATCGATGGTTCTCTCTCACATTGGTATTTCTCTCTCTCTCTCTCTCTCTCTCTCTCTCTCTCTCTCTCTCTTTCTCAAATCAATAAAAACATATCTTTGGGTGAGGAAAATAAAAAGATAATAAATTTTACATATGTATTTATCAGGAATATTAGCCTGTTGTTTTTATTTCTTGAAGTGTTCTTATCTGGCTTTGGTATCACAATAATGCTGACCTCATAAAATGATTTTTAGAGTATTCTCTCCTCTGAAAATTTTTGGAAGAGTTTTAAGAATTGGCATTCATTCTTTTTTAAAAAATATGTTTTTGTTTATTTCAGAAAGGAAGGGAGAGAGAGAGAGAGAGACAGAAACATCAATGATGAGAGAGAATCATTGATTGGCTGCCTCATGCACACCCCACACTGGGGATTGATCCCACAACCCAGGCATATGCCCTTGACTGGAATTGAACCCAGGACTCTTCAGTCCACAGGCTCTATCCACTGAGCAAAACTGGCTAGGGTGGCATTAATTCTTTAAATGTTTGCTAGAATTTACCTGTGATGACATATGCTCCTGTGCTTTTCTTTGTTTGGAGGTTTTTTTTTAATTATTTCTCAGTCTTCGTTCTCATTATTGATCTGTTCAGAATTTTTATTTCTTCATGATTCAGTCTTGATAAGTTGTATATTTATAGGAATTTATCTATTTCTTCTAGGTTATCCAAAATGTTGGGGAATAATTATTTATAGAAGTCTCTAATGATTCTTTATATTTGTGTATCAGTTGTAATGCCTCCACTTTAATGTCTGATTTTACTTATTTGAACTTTCTTTGTTTCTTAGTTTAGCTAAAGTTTTATCAAATTTGTTTATCCTTTCAAAAATAAATCTCATAATTCATGTACTCTTAGTTTTGTTAATCTTTTCTATTATTATTTTTGGTCTCTTTTATTTATTTCTACTTTTATCTTTGTTATTTCATCCCATCTGCTAACTTTGGGCATAATTTGTTGTTTTTTTTAATTACTTATTGTATACTTATTCATCTGAGATGTTTTTTCTTAATGTAGACATTTATCTGATAAATTTCCCTCTTAGAACTGGTTTTGATGTATTTTATAAGTTTAGGTATGATGTGTTTATATTTTTGCTTCATATTTTTTAATTTGCTTTGATTTCTTTTTTAAATTAATGGTTGTTCAGGTGTATGTTGTTTAATTTCCACCTATTGTAAATTTTCCAGTTTTCCTCCTATTATTGATTTCTAGCTTCATACCATTGTGATCAGAAAAGATGATTGGTATGATTTCAGTCTTATTAAATTTGATAAGACTTGTTTTGTGACCTAACAAATATTTTATCCTAGATAATGTTCCATGTGCTCTTGAAAAGAATGCTTATTCTGCTGCTATTGTGTCAAATCTTCTGTAGATGTCTGTCAGGGTAATTTGGTCTATAGTAGCCCCAATCCAATATTTCTTTGTTGATTTTCTGTCTGGATGATATAACCAGTATTGAACATGAGGTATTAAAGTCTCATACTATTTATTGTAATATTGTCTATTTCTCCCTTCAAATCTGTTAATATATTTCAGTGCTCTAATTTTGGGTGCATATATTTTTACAAATTGTTTTATTTTCTATTGATTGGCCTTTTTATCATTATCTAATGATCTTCTTTTTCTGTTTTTATAGTTTTTTACTTAAAGTCTCTTTTGTCTCATATAACTGTAGCTACCCTTGTCTTTTGGTTTCCATTTGCACAGAATATCTTTCTCCATCCCTTCATGGGGAGCTTATGTGTTTCCTTAAAGTTGAAGTGAGTCTCTTGCAGGCAGCATAAAATGGGGTCTTTTTAAAAATCTATTCGGCCACTTTATGCCTTTTGACTGGAGAATTTAAGCCATTTACCTTTAGAGTAAGTATTGATATGTAAGGACTTACCAATGGCACTTTATTGTTTTCTGGCTATTTTATAGTTTCTTTGCACTTTTCTTCCTCTCTTGCTCTCTTTGTGAATTTTTTTATCTTGAAATATATATACTTATATATATATTTAAGTTGATAACATCTTTAATTCAATTGTATACAAAAAATCTACCCTTTACTCCCCTGTTGACATTTGTTTTTGATGCCATAATTTGCATATTTTTATATTGTGTAATCATTAACACATTATTTTAGCTATAGTTATTTCTAATACTTTTGTCCTTTAACATTTATACTAAAGTGATTAACACACCACTAATATTGCAGTATTAGGATATACTGAATATGATTACATACCTATCTTTTTTTAAGTGATTAACATACCACCAGTATTGCAGTATTGGTGTATTCTGAATTTGACTACATACTTATCTTTAGCAGCATGTTTCATATCTTTTCATTTTACTAATTATTGTCCTTTTAGCATTTCTTTTAAGCAGGTCTAGTGGTGATGCACTTGCTCAGCTATTGTTTGTCTTGGAAATTCTTTAGCTCACCTTCATTTTTTAAGGATAAGTTTTATAGGAAATGTATTTCTGGTTAGATGTTTCAGCACTTTGAATATATCTTCCCAGCTTTCCTGGCCTGCAAGGTTTCTGCCTAGAAATCCATTGGTAGCCATATGGAGGCTCCTTCATATGTAAGCGATTATTTTCTCTTGCTGCTTTTAAATCTCTACACCCCCCACCCCCCGTTGTTTTAAGGCAGTTATTATAATGTGTCTTGGAGAAGATCTTTTTAGGTCCAAATATCACACCAGATTTTGGAATTTCTCTTAGCCATTATTTCTTTAAATATACTTTTTGTTCCTTTCTCCCTCTATTTTTCTTCTGGAACTCCAATGAGGCATGGATTCTTTATTTTTAATAAATCTCATAATTCATGTAGGCTTTCTTTGATTCTTTTTCAAACTTACATGCTTTTAAAATGTAGTTTGTTAACATAAAAATTGAGTATATTTGGTGAAAAATGTGATGTTTTGATATATGTATTCATTGTGAAATGACTAGTACAGTCAAACTAATTAACAAGGCCATTACTTCCCATAGTCACCATTTGTGTGTGTGTGTGTGTGTGTGTGTATGTGTATATGTATGTGTATGTGTGTGTGTGTGTTAAGAATACTTGAGATTTACTCTGTTAGCAAATTTTATAGGAACATAAAGAACAGAAAGTAGAATGGTGCTTACCAGAGGCTGGGGGTGGAATAGAAGATACTGTTAAAAAATTAAAAGGAAATACTGTTTAAAGTGTACAGACTTTCAGTTACAAGTGAATACATTCTGGAGACCTAATATTCAGCACAGTGACTATAGTTAATAATAGTGTATTATCTTTCTCTGACTGGCTTATTTCACTTACCATAATGCTCTCCAGTTCCATCCATGCTATTGCAAATGGTAAGAACTCCTTCTTTTTACTGCAGCATAGTATTCCATTGTGTAGATGTACCACAGTTTTTTAATATCACATGATCTCACTCATTTATGGAATATAATGAACAACATAAACTGATGAACAAAAACAGATCCAGAGACAGAGAAACATCGGTCAGACCATCAAACCTTAGAGGGAAGGTAGGGGAGGGTGGGGGTAAGAGGTAGAGATCAACCAAAGGACTTGTATGCATGCATATAAGCCTAACCAATGGACACAGACAACAGGGGGGTGAGGGCATGAGTGGGCGGAATGGAGGGATAAGGACACATATGTAATACCTTAATCAATAAAGAAATTTTAAAAATAAGTGTGTTATTTTTGTTGTGTCAAGTTCCTTGCTAAAATTTCAAGTTAGGGAGCTTATATCCATGAGAATATTAAGCATATTTGTTTTATACCTTTTAATCTTACTTTATGTAAGTTTGTTGATCTCCTCTTTTATCTGTCATTTATGCCTTTTCATTCTTACATTGCAATATCTGTTTTGTGCCTGGTTATCTTTCATTGTTTGCTGGACATTGTATTTTTAATAAACATTTTCCAAAATTTTAGTATTGTTTTGATATTTACAGAAAAATTGCAAAGATACTAAAGGGAGTTCCCTTATACACTATGTCCACCATTTCCTCTTAATAGCATATACGTTAATATGATAGATACATCTATTACAATTAATGAACCCATATCAATATATTATTATTAACCAAAGTACACACTTGATTCCCATGTCCTTTATTTTTACCTAATTTCCTTTTTTTTCTGTTCTAGAACTCTATCCAGGCTACCACATTGCATTTAGTTGTCTTGTATTCTTAGGCTCCTCTTGGCTGTGACAGCTTCTTAGACTTTTCCTTGTTTTAATGATCTTGACAGTTTTGAGGAGTGCTGGTCCTGTATTTTGTAGAATGTCCATCATTTGGGATTTCTTTGGATTATGGTATCATGTGGTTTTGATATAATTATCATAAAATGTCATACTAATTTTGATAACAGAAATGATTCACTAAAGAGCTATTATATAAATGAAATCAAGTCCATTAAAGTATTAGTACAGTTTCTCTGAGAGGGTCAAATTGTGAGTAGAGGATAACAATTTTTAATGACTGCCTTCATGGTGCTCAATAGCCTATTGGATATTTCTCACAAATGATACAAAGATTCATTAAAGGTAAACTTTAGATCTTTAATTATGGTGTATCATTAGCCAAAGGGGCAGTTGCTAAGTTCATATAATATGGCCCAAATGAGATCTGGATATTAAAAACAACGCATACAAATATCAGAGAACTGGAAGTAAAAGCGGAGAATAAATGGTATTTAAGTGGCAGAGGTTTTGTGTTACAGGTGTGGATATTCATTTTAGCAGATTGTAAATTGAAGAAGACTGCTTTTTCAATCAGATGATCCATTTTGGAAGCTATACAGCATGTCCCCCCAAAACGTATATACACACTTTGAATAATTACAAAGGCAGTGCTTATTTTAATACATTTTATTTTCAAAATTGAGTTATCAACTGTTAAAGTGTGTATACATTTTTGGGACATCCTGTATATAGTCATATTTAAGTATATTCAGTAATAATGTTTTGGCTAAAATTGGAACAACCAATAACTGGGTAATATTCTATGTATTTTTGAAATTCAGTATGTTCTGTATTGAGTCTACAGATTATACCAGCTCTCTTTGGCTCAAGCTTGCATTATCCAACTAGTCTTAAACTAGGACCTTTTCCTGCATTATTTGGGATGACTATTTTTAAAACACTCAGGCAACATTAGGCTCTTTTAAACTTTAGTTTCTTTTCAAGGAGTTAACAACCCAAGGGGGTGAGGAAGCCACCTGCTAAACTTTCAAAATTATTTATGCTGCAAAAGGAATAAATAACCTATAGTCATTTGAGTGTCAGGATCAAAGCTTCCTGAGGTCACATAAATAAATGAATGTAACCTTCAGTGAATGGGAAAGAGAAATTCCATATAAATGAGAATGGGAGACAGCAAGTGAGCAGCTAAGACAAAAAGGAGAAACTGCTGAAATGAATGAAGGTAAAGTGATAGAAGGCATTTCACAGGTCAGAAAGGACGCATAGCAATGGTAAGGTGATTATAGGCAAGCTTCTCAGAAAAGGAGTTTCTCTTAAAAGAGGATAATGACATAAAACTGGTGAAGGGAATTGCAAAGGAAGAAAGAGGTAATATGATATCAACAAAGCACTAAGTTAAAACATAGGAAAACAAGAAAGGACAAACTGAGGAGCAAACTACCATCTGACTTTGATGGGATCAGTCAGGGTCCCTCAAGCATTTTATTGCTGTGACCCTAAGAAGGAGGAGGAGTGACCCTTCCATGACACAATCAGTGTCTTGTGGGGTCTCTGATTCTTTTTCATTACATGGGTTGTGGCTAAAAACCTCTCTTCTAAGGACAGTTTGTAATTTATCAAAGATAACCAATACTAGGTAAATGACAGCTCCTGTAAAGGTATGGTAGAATTTTATGTTACATTTACTGTAGTAAGGTAGAATTTTATGTTACATTTACTGTAGTAAAAGCAGATACAGTTTTCCTAAAATGCTGATTATAGTTCTTGAACATGAAAGAGAATTCAAAGATGCTGTGTGCCAATACAGCATTAACTGAATTGAGTATTTAAGCTGTAAACTTCTGGGATTTGGAGGTTTCTGAGGAGATCATGGATACTGGAGGTGCATTGTTAACAAAAGGTATTTGATAGTAGTGGCAGTTGCAAGCCAGGTGGTTAATGAAGACTATTTTCCCCAGGATGTTACTACATATGTCCTATATCCAGAGACATTAACTTCTGCACCTCACTTTGATGTCCTTATCAATCAAGAGTGAGACAACAAGGTTTATGGGTCTCTTTAAAAAGCAAAATTGTATTAGCCACCTTTATTTATTTATTTTTTAAATATATTTTATTGATTTTTTACAGAGAGGAAAGGAGAGGGATAGAGAGTGAGAAACATCGATGAGAGAGAAACATCGATTCAGCTGCCTCTTGCACACTCCCCACTGGGGATGTGCCCGCAACCAAGGTACATGCCCTTGACCGGAATCGAACCTGGGAACCTTCAGTCCGCAGGCAGACGCTCTATCCACTGAGCCAAACCGGTTAGGGCTAGCCACCTTTATTTTATAGAGCTTTATGTTTGGTCAACTACTTTCCTATGCCGTAAGTCATTTGATAGTCAGCATAATCTGGAGAAGTATGCTTGAAAGACCCTGTTTTTTGTTTGTTTGTTTGTTTGTTTGTTTTTTGTTTACAGATGAGGGAATGTAGGCTCAGAAAAAGGTTCAACGACTTATGCAAAGTTGTATAAGTAGTGAGTGGCAGCAATTGGACTGCACTCCATGCCACCTGACATCTAGTCCTGTGCTTTTCCTGCCACACCATGCTTTCAATTTTAAATTCCTGCTACCTTGATCCTTCATTTATTACATTTATTTCCTCTCATCCTCTTTCTCTTTTCTCTATTACTAAGACAAAAGACAAAAACAAACAAAAAAACAACCAAAGCCATGTTAGATTTTTTTCGCTTTAAAGAGCATGGGAATCCCTTGTGAGGTGAGGTTGTTACAGTTCAAAATTGAGTTTATGACTAAGGGCTAAATAAAATAGATAAATTATAGTATTCACATGCATTCTTATCCATATGTATGGTCTTTGGATCTCTTGGACACCCTTTTCCATCTTATCTCCTTGTGGTGTGTGTATATGTGTGCATAAAAGAGCAAAGGTAGATAATGACTGACATTATCTTAGGTAATTAAAAGATCTTGGGTTCCATCTCTATATGAGTCATCTGTATTCAAAGACTGTCAGGTCTTTATATGTAAAGAACAGTATGATATCCTAGTTGCAAGGGCCAGTTTTCATCTTAGTATTATTCTAATCTATAGGTACTTCTTTTAAAAAGAGGCTATACTCTTTTTATTCATAATCTCTGTATGAGGTACATTTTTAACAGCTTGTCAATCTGGTATTGTTTTTCAGTTATATTTGTTTCTTTGCTTGTTGTCTGAAAGTACTACTATGCAGAGGACTGGCCCTGGGTAGGTCAGAACACACTCCTTGAAGCTGATTATGGTTTCCTTTCCAACTGCAGGAGAAAATATTTTATGTAGTTACCAAAGACATGGAACTTGATTCTGTCATTTTCCCCCCTAAGTAACTAATGCCAAGCTGGATGGCAGATCTGGGTGGCATACCTCCTTGGAAAGTCAGGATTAGCATGCAGACCCTGAGTATTTGACAGACCTGGATATAGCACAGAGTAGCACTAAAAATGAGATAAGAAGGGAGGAAAACACATTTTGATTCCATACAATTTTCAGAAAGTCAGCCTTAACTAGAGAAATTGTACAACCTCAATTAGAGAAGGTATAAAGGCAATTGCCAAATTTAGAAGAGCTAGAATTTCTTCCCTTGACACACAAAATATGTGCTTAGTTGTAATCTGTCTATTCAGATTCCTAGTCAGGACACATGCCTGGGTTGCAGGCTCTATTCACAGTAGGTTCAGTGTTTGGATATAACACATTTTATTTGCCTATTCTACAACATACTGTTGTTCACAGTATTTATTTATAATCTTTATTTCTGTAAGATTGGTAGTAATATCCTCTCTACTTTTCTTGGAACTTTTTTAAAGAACCAACTTTTGGTTTCATTGATTTCTTTATTATTTTTCTATTCTCCATTTCAATAATTTCTGTAATTTTCATTTTATTCCTTCTGCTGGTTTTAGTTTGTTTTTCTTTTTCCAGTGTGATAAGTTGAAAGGTTAGGACAGTGGTTGGCAAACCGCAGCTCGCAAGCCACATGCGGCTCTCGAGCCGCGGTTTGCCGCTCTGTTGACTAATGAGTTTGCCGACCACTGTCATATACTACCCTTTACCTCTTTGCACACAATATGCCACAATTGCCTAATCCTCACAGCTTCCAACTACATGGTAACATTTAGTCTAGTCCAGTGGTCAGCAAACTCATTAGTCAAGAGAGTGGCAAACCGAGGCTCGTGAGCTGCATGTGGCTCGCGAGCCGCGGTTTGCCGACCACTGGGTTAGGATATAGATAATATCTTCCTCTTTTTAAATGTTTTTATTGATTTCAGAGAGGAATGGAGAGGAAGGGAGAGATAGAAATATCAATGATGAGAGAGAATCATCTATTCACTACCTCCTGCATGCCCCACACTGGGTATCGAACCTGAAACCTTGGGCATATGTCCTGACTGGGAATTGAACTGTGACCTCCTGGTTCATAGGTCAATGCTCAACCACTGAGCCATGCCAGCTGTACTCTTTCTTTAAGATTTATATTAAAAAAAAACACAACATACTGAAGCTGGAATAATCCATTGAATGGTATTCCTATTTTCATGAATCATTTGTAGTACTAACTCTTGTTATAATGAGGCCACAAGAGCCTCATTAATAGGTCTGATTAATCTGAATAAATGCCACTTGTGAATAAAAAAATACACTATATTGTGATATGCATATAAAATGGCCCAGAAATCTCTTCATTAAGCACATTTTTAAAACAGCATTCTGAATGGCATCACTGGAATGAGCTATAGCCTCCCAATCTGACCACTTCTAAAGGGATACCATTCCTGTTTGGAGTGCTTCCCTTCAAATGCTTACATTATAAATTGTCTTTATAATCCTGTTTGACTTTAGCCCATTTGTCAATTCTTTCATATGAATAAGCATGAAATTTTAGCTATGAATTTTCCCAAGTGAAACTTAACTGAAAGAATAATCAAATTAATATATTTTAATTTGCAATTAAGCCAGTTCCAGAGTATGACAGTATTTTCCAATCACTGGTCTTGAATCCCCATATTTGCCAATGTATGCCAGGTAAGTATTATTTTGTTAAAGGCAATAACAACTAGCATCTGTTTCCTTACCTACTTAACAAAAACATCATTTTAAAACATTTACCCCTAATATAGATCAGTGTGAGAGACATGTAGCATACACTGAATGAGCATGTTGGAGGATAAGAAAAAAATCAGATTGGCATGCTCAAGTTCTAGTAGCAGTGTTAATAATCATTCAGCTCAAACACTGTAAATTTCCCACATGGTTATGGCCATTTTACTGTTTTAATAATTTTTATTCTTAATCATATATTCACAGAAATTTATATACTTAATAAAATGTTAATTTAAGCCAGGAAGCATTAGTTACACCAATGTTAAAAATTTAAACGTCAATAAATTGAATGAATAAATAACAATACTGCATATACCTTAAGATGCATTTTTACTAGAGTCATAAATTGTTCTAATTTGATCAAATTCTTGTTCAGTATACTAAACATTTTTGGAATGTCAGATTAATGTTTCAAAGAAGAAATAGAATATTAATTGTAGCCATTTTTGCTCTTTTTTCCATTAAGAATGAAGACTACAAGCACAGTAAATTATGTGGGAGAGAAAATCTGGTGAATAAAATGCCAATACCTTGTTTCTTAGGTTGTTATTTAGAAAAGGAGCATCAAAATATAAAACAAACAAGTTCTTTCTTTAAATATCAATTACAAGAACTCAAATAAATCAGTTGTTGCCTATTTTTGATACTATAACATTTAGTAATACTTAAACTTTCCTTTGCATAAATATTTGGTTCCCAAACAAAAAATAGTATGTTATTTAGGAATTTATATGTTATATTATGCTAATATTGCATAAAGACAATTATCATTTCTTATGATTATAATTACACATTATGTTAGAACTACATTTCATGTTAAAATGTGTACTAATATAATGATCAACATAGGGCTTTTTGTGTTTTTAATTCTTACCTAGAATATTTGCCTTATTATTTCACAGGAACAACAAAAATATTTTTTAAGTATTTTTTGAGTATTTTCTTAGGTCAAAAAGGGTGGAAATAATTTCCTAGAAGAAATTGTATAAAAAATTGGTCTAATTGTGTTTTATTTATTTATGTATTTGGTGGCTAGAATCTTTTCTGTAACTGAAATACTTGTTCTGAGATCAATAAGTACTTATTTTCTAAATTTGAGTTTTATATCAATGAATCAACATCTGGATTATTTCCCTGCTTCCAAAATGAGATGAAGTGGGCCTGGGTAACAAACTCTCTGGACATAATGTACAGATATGACCTTTTCACTTAGAAAAGGAGACCTGTGAGTAATTGGATTGATACCTACGGAACCATGAAATAGTTGGAAAGGGGAACCCAGCAATGTTTTGTGACTTCCAAAATATTAGACTTCAGTGCCCCCCCTTTTTTTGTCTGCAAAAAGCTTTATTTTTTCATTTGGTCCAATGCATGGGAGAGAGCTTCAAGGTGGTTAAAAGAATGACTGGTAGTTTCGGGGAGAGGCTCAGGTAAAAGCCAGACACCAGGGGCATGCAGAGGGGCCTCTCAAAGGCCTCTGGGCTCCAAAGGCTCCTAGTCATGCTTGAGGGTGAGCTTTAGAAGAGATACTTGTCCAGCCCAGCCTGGGGCTGTCCAGCCTGCAGAGGTCAGTCAGGTGTAGCCCATCTTCTTGATGAGTTTCACCTCCTCATCCTGGAAGTGGTTCTGCAGGAAGTCACAGAGCTGAGGGCCTGCAGCTCCACAAGGGCCTGGTTCAGGTTCCTCTCCAAGGCCAGGGCGGCTTCATGGCATCTTGAGTTTTGCCCCACTCATCAGGGGAAGGCTTCAGAGCGACCAGAAGAGAATGGGGCCATCACACTTGTTTTGCATGTTTAAGAGATGCTCAGTGCCCTCCTGCTTCAAGGAAGAAGTGGCCCTTCCCTCTAGAGCCACATTGTTGCAGTGGAAATAGAAGCCCAGAGAGAGGTAGGTGTAGGGGGCCCGCAGATGCAGGTTGGCCAGGCAGTTGACCGCAGCCTCCACCTTGGTGGAATAATTCTGACGAGTCGAGTCTGGGAGCTCATGGTTGTTCGGCAATAAGAAGTTAAGGACAGATATGTAATACCTTAATCAATAAAGAAAAAAAGGAAGTTAAGGTAGAAAAAAAAAATGGTGTGTTGGCTGATCCCGGAGGTGGTTCTGAAAGTGGTGACTGGATAAGATGCAGGAGAGTGGCTGGAGGTTGGAAGAAGGGGCATCCCTGGATCGGTTCCGTCCAAACACTGTTGAAGCAAGAGACAGATCTGGGACTGCTGAGGGCACTGCCTCAGTGGGCCCCTTTTGACTCTCCAAAGACCATAGGGTAAATGGAAGGCAAACTTTTTTCACAACGTAGGGGGCAAACTTGTAGAACTCATTACCCCATAGGTGAGTAAATCAGGAAACATAATCTCAGAAGATACTTAGATAAACATCTCAATGATAGAGATAGAGTAAATAAATAAGAAAAACAAGAATATTTGTCAGCACTAATTTGTATTAACTCATAAAATTTTTTGTTATTGCATTGTGTATTAAGCCATTTGCATTTATTGTGATCACTGATCAATTTAGATAAATTTCTTTTTTAAAAGTTTCCATTTATCTACATTCTCTATGCTTTTTATTTTCATATCCTTTTATTTGGCTTCTTAAAGGATTGACTGAGGTTTTTTAAAAAAATCCATTTGTCCTTTCTTCTTGTTTGGTAATTATATACTCTACTTCTTCTGTATTAGTGAGTTGCCTTAATTTTTTTTCAGTCATATTAATCAAATTCTAAACATAATTAGTTGATATTAATTCTTTAGTCCAGATTTTCATTAACATTATGGTAATATTCACAACTAGTTGTTGACTTTCTTCCATGCCCACCCTACCCTGTTTCCAAAGCACTAGGACAAACACTTTAGAATTATCTAGCTCCCTGTAAAGCAGAAGAGATATTAGAATTACACATTTGCCTTTTAAATTTCTACTAGCATAATCTCACAGGTCGTGTGAAACCAGTTTAATGTAAATTTGAAGTGTGACAAAATATAGTCTGTGGGCCTTTCAAAGGAAGAAGGGTTTGATGTGCTGAGATAGCAAAAGGGACAGGGGAAGTCTGGGTTTATTTCCCACCCTCAGAACATTCAGCCTGGATTTTAAAAAAATGTTAAGAATGATGAATGAGCTGTAAATAGAAGATTTCTCTGACTGTGAGCCATAAACAGCCATAAATGGATTAGACTGAACAGCTGGGAGCAAAATTGTGGGCATTATGCAAGCACACAGGACCGGCTGTGGTCTGTAACTAGCATCCCACCCTATTGATTAGCAGTTCCACAGACCATAATAAAACCATCATAGTTAATTGCTAGAAAGAGGCACACACAAATAAACAGGCAAGTCAAGGTGTCAGTCCTCCAGTTTCTTGCTCAAAAGCAGCATAATTTGTGTTTTAATACAACACGTTCACTACAGGTTCTATAGGGCTCAATCAAATACAACTCCCTTCCCAAAATACCCCTCCCCCACACACACTTCTTGGGCATAGGAACATTTGTGTTGCCTTCTAGTTACAAATCAGTGACTTTTCTAGCCAGGCCTATTGTGATTTGTAAGCATTCCAAACAAATAGCGCAGATTTTTATAGTGCAGTGAAGCCTGGATAATATTTAAGGGTGTTTTTTAATATTGGGTCACCAATTTTCTCCACTATGTCAATGTGGGCTCCTTTAAAGTTTTACACATTTTTACTTATACAGAAGCCATAAGAGGAGCAATCCTATAAACTAAACAGATACGAAGGGGAGATTAGGTCTTCTTATTTTTATTTACACCCAAGAGAAAGTGATGAGTGTTTGATAAGGGACTCTGTGATGTTTCTCCTCCATTTAAGACTCCCAGGATATAAGATAGAGAATGTTTAGGGTTATGTGATATAATGTTATAGAAAGGGCTAATGTGTTATTTAGTTTAGGGTTCTATCACAGCCATCCTGTTTGAAAAGATAATACATCTCTTGAGACTTCATTATGATAGGAAATATGCAGACTATTGGCTATTTCCCTTTAATACTTTTACCCTAGAGTGAAGTGCATGTGTATGTGCTGGGATCATAGGACATGCATGTCATGGGCACTGGAGGAAATGGGTGTGCCTTGCCCATATGGAAAATTATGTAAAGGGAACTTATTTCCAAGTACCATGCATGACTATACCTGGCTTCCTGCCACATGCTGAAATATACTTTTCCTTCTCCTATATTCCTGAGGTTTACACACTTGGCAGCCAAAGGCACCATTTATTTTATTGGTTCTGCATGTAGTCATTGATATCCTTGACTGTTGTTTGTTTATTTATATTTATTTATTAAGGCACTAGAGGCCAAGTGCACAAAATTTGTGTACTTGGGGGGGGGGTCCCCTCAGCCTGGTTTGCACCCTCTTGCAGTCTGGAAGCCCTTGGGGATGAATGACTGAAGGCTTAGGCCCAGCTCCCTGCAGGACATCCCCAGCACTGCCGCGAAGGTGGGAGAGGCTCCCACCACCCCCGCTGTGCTCACCAGCCATGAGCCTGGCTTCTCATTAAGCGGTGCTCCCCCTGTGGGATCAGACCAAAACTGGCTCTCTAACATCCCCCCAGGGGTCCTGGATTGCAAGAGGGTGCAGACCAGGCTGAGGGACCCCACTGGTGCATGATCGGAGCCAGGGAGGGACTGCAGGAGGGCTCCAGGGTGTGTCCAGCCGGTCTCGCTCAGTCCTGATCAGCCAGACCCCAGCAACAAGCTAACCTACCAGTTGGAGCGTTTGCCCCCTATTCCACATGCAAATCAATGTGGAACTGCTAATCAATAGGTGGTCAGTGCATGTCATAGTGACTGGTTGACCAGTCAACTGTCTGCCCCCTGGTAGTCAGTGGATGTCATAGCAAGTGGTTGAGCAGACTTAGCATATCATTAGCATATTACTCTTTGATTGGTTGAACGGCTGACTGGAAAACCGGACACTTAGCATATCAGGCTTTTATTATATAGGATAGGCTTTTATTATATAGGATAGGAGAGAAGTTGTTTGCTAGTGAGTACAGCCAGCACTGGCCATTTGATTTATAGCTCTGGCTTCTTGGTACCCTATTCTCATAACTAAACCATGAATGTGAGCTTAAATAGAGTAATCTGTGTTTTAATGAGTTAATATATATTTATTGAGCACCTACTATGTGCCAGACAGCTTGGTACTTATAGACAGTGGACACATTATTGGATTCCTTATCTAAACTAAAATGTTTAGTTTTATTTAAGGTTCTGTCATGACCACACATTTCTTTCTTTTCAGAGTACCATGGTGTGATCCCATCCCTTTTTCATGCAGAATTACTCCTACTTCATTGCCCTTCTTGCCCAAGTGGATATAAGAGAAGGTGAGAATAATTAGCTCAGAATAGTTTTCAAAACCTGCCTTTGGGCAGTATGTTGAGCACCATGATCTATTATGAATCCCTTTCACAACTATGATGCTCTAATGCTATGCTTTCATTACATCCAACTTCCAAACCAAGCATAGTTTCCTGAAGCAAGAGGCAATCTAAAGAGCATTTCTGACTGAGACAAATAGACTATAAATAAAGTTAGATAAATGTGGTTCTAAAACTGTTGGAATAGGAGGCCTTAGTGTTTGTAAGGCTGACACTTTGGGGGCAGTCTGAAGACATGCCTCTTTTCTTTCTCTTACTAGCAAGACTAACAGTGTTAAATCATACAATAGGCAGTACCACTGTGAACAGGGCAAAGGCAATAATAGTTGGGAATTTGGCCAGAAGGCTCATGAGAAATAAACTGGTTCATTTACAGCTGAGAGCCCTGATATAGTTGAATTTTCTTGCTCTCAATTTCTCAGCCAGTAACTGCTACCACTGAGTTGATGTTCCTCAGTTTTAAAAAAAAAAGTTTTCCTGGAATTGGAGGTATCAACATTTGCTTCTCTTCAGGAACAAATTTAAGAGAATGGTTTTCACATGCCTCCTGAGTTGCTGATAATTGTTAATAATTGGATCTCTATCATTTTCCTTGGCTGACCTACAGAGCACAAGAATAAAAGTCTTAAGGAAGTGGAATTAATAACTCCATTGCAATGCATCATAGAGATAAGCCAGTAATTGTAAGGTCAGATGGGCACACATAGATAGATTGTTAGCTGCTTATACTATAATGAAAGAGCAGATCTTTTACATAAGTTTATGAATAATGTTTCTCATAAGGCAGAAGATTTATTATCTCAGAAAAACTTTCCTCTGAACCTGAGACCATCAGCAATCACAATAATGAAATATTAATAACAAATTTGAGAATCTATCAGGAGAAATTTCATAACCCACTATAATGAGTTTCTTGTTCCTAATTTTGGAAGGGAGGTAAATGAAATATTACTGTAAGCACTCACAGAAGAATGTGTTTTGCATCAGGGGCCAAATCAAGATTGTTTTTTCACAAAGGGTAGATCTGAAAAGATGGAGGGTGGGAAAGAACGATAAGAAGTTCAGATGATTCTCCTATTGTCATGTTAACTGCTATTTTCCTGCATAATTTTATTTATTTCCAATATAGAAATGATTGCATTAATCTAATTTTAGAAAAAATGTTCAAATGTCTTCCCCCCCCGTAAGCAAGTGTATAATTATACCTTTATATTATAAGAGATTGAAGAATTATATTTGTTGGTTCCCTAGCAACCATAGGAACCCTGGATTTTTCAGCTGGAGACCAAAAGTAGAATTCTTTACATAGAAGTAAAATACCATGCTTATTACTAAAAATAGTGCATGTGGTATTTTTGAAAGACAACCAGAAAAAAATGATCCCATCAATATATCTTTATTTTCCTGATCAATATAAAACTGTGTGGGTGGCACCTAGCATGAGTCCAATTTTCAGCTGCTATATATAGCATCCATATTCAGCTTATCTTCTTTGTGGTTTTAATTGCTCACATTGAGATATCTGAATGTATCAGTACAACATAACTACATTTTTTTCAGTTATAAAAATGTAATTTAATACATTTGACTTTAATACAAGTCAAAAGAACATAATTTAGGACTAGTGTATCTGTTGCTTTCATATATGTTGATATTCATGATCTTTCATACTTTAAGTTGTGTCTCCTACAGTGGGGCTAGGCTTGCATTTGGATACTTTCTTTTTCAATCCCATTTGTGATAAAAACATTCATCAAAAGGCATTTGGCGTGCCTGGCATGGCTCAGTAGTTGAGCATCGACCTATAAACCAGGAGGCCATGGTTTGATTTCTGGCCAGGGCACATGCCCGGGTTGTAGGCTCAATCCCCAGTAGGGGTGTACAGGAGGCAGCTGATCAATGATTTTCTCTCATCATGTTTCTATCTCTCCCTCTCCCTTCCTCTCTAAAATCAATAAAAATATATTTTAAAAATACATTAAAAAGTTAATATAAATTTCTATAAAAGATTCAAGAAGGACTGAAAGTAGGACTAGACAACCCAGAGACATACAGAAGAGAAAACTGCTGAGCAAATTTTGTGTGAACATCTTTAGCCAATCTATCTTTGTAAAGGGTCCGAACAAGTTTTGTTTTATTTTGTTTTGCCAGGAATAACTGAGCCTGATCTTGGTAAGTCCTATACCTGGAGCTAGTGTGAGCCTTAAACAACTGCCTATAGAATGTGATCAGAAAGGCTGTGAAAAGACCTTTCTGAGAAAGGCTATCCTCCACATAAGCCCTGATTAAGAGACTGGCCAGCTAGACAAGTGCTTCATTCAAAAGGTAGTTCACAGTGGGAGTGACTCATTGTGTGTGTTTGTCACAGTAGTTTTCCTGTCTATATTAACAGCAACACCATTTTGAGAAAAATTCTGCACCTCAATATATAAAGTAAACAAAAGTGGAGATTTTCTTTCAGTTGACACAGGATAGTGCTGAGCCCACCCAGTGTCCTGAAGTACTTTGTGAAACCAGAGTTCTGAGGAAAACAGATTACAGTATTACCAGATGCCTACAAAGCTCTCTGGGAGGGAACATGATGTTGATAGGAAGGGGAAGTTTTGGAATTTTGGTCTTTTGGAATAGGGTCAATGATAGGGGGACAGTCAACGGGACCCCTGAGAAATCAGAGGCAATATGAAGCTATGAGGACCTGCAAGAGTGGGAAGGAGAGGAGGTGACTATTGATTAGTATGTGGATAGGTGCTGAAAGGAGTAAGGGGCCACCATGTGTTCTGATATACTTTCCCCAATCCAAGAAGCTCCTGTGCTGCCCTCTTCACACTATTTCCTGCCTGTCCCCTAACACCCCACCAACTAACATTTTTCCCTGCTGACTTGAATTTTGCCTCTTTACCGAACACTGAAAATATCTAGAACTTCTTTGACAGCTGGAAGCCTGACTGCTTCCTGCAAATTCACAGTTTAATACCCTTCCTTCTTTACCTCAGGGTGTATCATTATTACTTCTACATCCTCAATTACACTTCCTCATAAGGTTGGCTTATTGTTTCCCTCATTACATAGACATCTTTGTTTGTGGGCCCTATTTAGAACAGATCTTTGAGTGAATTAAAACAGTTTATCTGTCCCTTGGTTTTTATTTTCCTGCATGATTCACCTGCCTTCTTCAAAACCTTATTTCATGCTATCTCTTTGATTAGCATTTAGAACTTACTTAGCAGAGGACATTTGGGAGGAGGACTAGTTAAGATGCATTTATCTGGCAACTTGTTTTTCTTCCTCTCTTTACACAAATGCTTCAGGCCCAGCCTTAATTTGGGGTGACAGGTTCCACTGAGATTCTCTTCTCCCACTTTTGCAGCTCAGCAAGGATTTGCACATCTCCGCAGGGGCTGCTGTCTTGCCCTTGAAATTTCCCATGCTCTGGATAAAGGGAACTTGGCCCTGGGTCAGAACCCTTCCTCTGCAGTAATGTATACTATTAAGGAAATGGCACTGAGCAATGTTCTCTTCCAAAGTCAAAATGCTCCCATTTAGGTAAAATTTGAGCCTGCTGCTGGCAGTTTGGAGCCAGAGTAGCAAAAGAAAATACAATGTAAAAGCAATATGAATTTGAATGAAATTATGATAAGTGTCAGATGGCACCATTACTTGCATCCCCATAGGCAGGCATTAGGGAAGCTCTGTAATGTAATGCTGGAACAGAATTCCAATAATGGAAGGAAGAGTGGCATTCCAAACTGGAGAGTGAAACAAACACATTAACTCTTTGAGGTCCTCTGGGAGCCACAATGTAGAATGAGTGACCATAATTTGTATGTTGGTTGAATGAATGAATAAAGCTCTAGAATATTATATATTTCTGTAATATTAATATTATATTAGTTGTTATATAATAAGGTTATATATAGTATATGTGTGTGTTTTTCTGTTTAAATCTTAATAAAGGAAAGCATATTAATGCCACATTTCTTTTTTTTAAAATATATTTTTATTGATTTCAGAGAGGAAGGGAGAGGGAGAGAGAGATAGAAACATCAATGATGAGAGAATCATTGATTGGCTGCCTCTTGCATGACCCCTACTGGGGACTAAGCCCACAACCCGGGCATGTGCCCTTGACCAGAATTGAACCCGGGATCCTTCAGTCCTCAGGTCAACACTCTATTCACTGATCCAAACTGGCTAGGACTAATTTCAATAATTAAAGACAGTTGTTACACACAAATGAATTCCCAGATAACTGTAAGTTACTCATTTGAAATGTGAAGTTAGTTTTAACTTGACCATTTTGGGGAGATAATTTTCCCAATTAAGAAATTACCTTAGCTTAGGGAAGGGACCCCCTGAGGAAATGTACTCTGCGGCCATCTGTGGATGGTGTCTAGTGCAGAGATCACTATGAACTGGTTCCAAGATGACTATGACCCCTACGCAGTTGAAGAGCCTAGCGATGATGAGCTGGCTTTGAGCAGTTCTGAAGATGAAATGGATGCACTTTACATGGAACTCCTGACCAAAAATGAAAACTCATCAAAGAATGTCTTACTAGAGAAAGTGAATCTAATGAAGATGAATTTGGAAAAGAAATGGAAGCTGAATTAAATTCCACCATAAAAACAATGGAGGTCAAATTATCTTCCCTGGAAGCAGGGTCTTCTTCAGGAAATTGGAAAGTTGGAATAGCTTCCACAAAGTACTATGGTGATATATATTTTGATTCTGATTCTGAGGATGAAGACAAAACAGCACAGGTGACCAAGAGAAAAAAGAAGAAATGACACAGGATTCTAACAAATGATGAATTACTACATGATCCTGAAAAATATAACAGAGATCAGACCTGGGTTGACACACAGAGAAGAGGATACCATGGTTTTGGAATACAGAGGCCACGTCAACAACAACAGCTGGTTCCAAATAGTGATGCTATCTTGAATTGCCCTGCCTGCATGACCACACTGTGTCTTGATTATCAAAGGCGTGAATCATACAAAACTCAGTACAGAGCAATATTTGTGATGAATTGTTCTGTCAACAAAGAGGAGGTTCTAAGATACAAAACCCCAGAAAACAGGAAGAAAAAGCGAGGCCATTAGAAGATAAGGGCTAACCATGAAGATGCTACAGAGCAGGCAGAGATAGAAGTGGAAGAAATCTATCACCCAGTTATGTGCACCAAATGTTCCACTGAAGTGGAAGTCTATGACAAGGATGAAGTCTTTCATCTTTTCAATGTTTTGGCAAGCCATTCCTAAATCGCTAAGTTGGCATTTAATTGCCCAATACTGCATATAGGGCAAATATGACAGTTATTTTCCTCCTGCCTATGTATATCAAGTGACATTCTGAGTGGTTATTTGAGGAAGTAGTATTTTATTTTTGAAAGAGAATGGTTACCAACTTCACCTTTCCCCTTCTTTAAAAACAATTTTCCCCAGCTCTGTTGAGACTGATTATTTATTTCTTTTTTGATGGGCTTTGGAAACTTGGGGCTTTTCATTTATTAAAGCTCTTTAGAATTAAAGTGTTCTGGAGTTATAAGTAAAAAAAAAAAGAAATTAGCTTAGTGTGATTCTACCTTATTAAACTGAATATACCAAATATATATTTTTTTTCTTGATGACTCAGTTTACTATTATAATCACTAATTATAGTACTCTTTTTTTGGGGAAAGGCTTCATGAATAAATGACGTTTTTATCTGTTATCTGGGATTTGAACGATGGCTGGTAATTTGCTACACATGAAAGGGGATAGGGAAAAAGTCCTGGAAGATGGCAATTGGCAGGAAGGTAGGGAGGGAGAGAGTGTGAGAGAGTGAGGGAGTGATAGAGGAGTGTGTGGACCTGTGTGGTGTGTGTGTGTATGAACTAGGGACAGTTAGATCCTGCAGGTCTTCCAAGGGGCTGCCAAACCAGGCTGTCTTAGACAGCAGAGCCCCGCTGCCACTGCAGACACTCCAGGGGCGGCCAGTGCGGGCACAGAGACCACGCCATCTTGAAAAACAGAGCTGCTTGAGACAAGGATCCTGGCCTCAGCACCACCCAGTCTGGTCTCAGACTCAAACCGGGACCCTGCAGCCACTGGGGACAGAGACCTGCAACCACAGCTGCATACCCACAGACACCAAGAATCCAGACATCCCGCTGCAAATTTCTGTGAGTCACAGAGCCCATCCCCCTCCCTGCAGGCTCCTGGCAGCACCATAGGAACTGCTAGACCCACCCCTCACACAGGGCCACAGTGCTGCTACAGGAATTTGAACGTGGGAGCGCACGGGCACTGGGAATCTGTTCCCTGCAATGCAATCGGGTGACCAAACCCCATGCCCACGCAGGGGGGCAGTGCCACCTGACTTTGATTCTGGGCAATCGCACACAGAAGTCTGTTTTATGCAGTGCAGGAGTAGACCTCCTGCTGACACAGTGCTACTGTGCAACCCAGTCCCCCAAGCAGACCGGGGACCCTGATTCTCCAGGTGAGAGGCAGCACCGAGCACCAGTGACTTGACACTGTTTCTCATTGCGTGAGCTTGGGATCCCTGATTCCCAGTGCATTCACACTAAGAGCCAGTGATTCCAATTCTTGGTGCATGTGCACATAGGGACCTGATGCTCAGCACGAGGCACACCAAGCAATAGAGACTCTGATACTTGATTCTTGGTGCAGGCACAGGGGAATTCTGACTCCTGACTCCATGGCGACCCTGCTAGCGGTGGCGACCCCACAGGTTGAGAACAGCTAGCAGGGTTGCCTAAGACCATCGGAAAACACAGATATTTACATCACGATTCATTAACAGTAGCAAAATTACAGTTATGTAGTAGCAACAAAGATAATTTTATGGTTGGGGGTCACCACAACATGAGGAATTGTATTAAAGGGTCGCAGCATTAGAAAGGTTAAGAACCACTGACCTAGAAAAATGGACATATTCCTAAAAAAATACAACCTTCCAAAACTCAACCAGGAGGAATAAAAAAATCTGAATAGGCCAATAACTATGGAGGAAATTGAAGCAGTAATGAAAAAAAAAAAAAAAAAACTTCCAACAAACAAACAAAAGCCCTAGACCAGACACCTTCACAGGGGAGTTTTAGGGAAGGGTGGTGGTAAGGGGGAGAGATCAACCAAAGGATTTGTATGCATGCATATAAGCCTAACCAATGGACACAGACAACAGCGGGGGGGCAGGGCAGTGAGGGAATGAGTTGAGGAGAAAGGGGGGGGTAATGAGGGGATAAAGACACATATGTAACACCTTAATCAATAAAGAAATTTAAAGAAATAATAAAAATAAAAAAGAACAAAATCTTAAAAAAAAAAAGAAATAAAACATATCTTTCTCAGACTATTAAAAAAAATTTCAAGAGGAAGGCGCACTTCTAAGCTCTTTCTATGGAGCCAGCATTACCCGAATCCCAAAACCAGATAAAGATAACACAAAGAAAGAGAATTACAGGCCAATATCCCTCATGAACATAGATGCCAAAATCCTCAACAAAATTCTAGCAAATTGGATCCAGCACTACATTAGAAAGATCATACACCATGACCAAGTGGGATTTATCCCGGGGATGCAAGGATGGTACAACATCTGCAAATCAATAAATGTGATACACCACATAAACAAACTGAGAGATAAAAACCATATAATCATATCCATTGATGTAGAAAAAGGATTTGACAAAATCCAACACCCTTTCTTGATAAAAACTCTCAGCAAGGTGGGAATAGAAGGATCATACCTCAACATAATAAAAGCCATATATGACAAACCCACAACCAACATCATACTCAATTGGCAAAAACTAAAACCATTTCCCCTAAGAACAGGAACAAGACAGGGATGTCCACTCTCACCACTCCTATTCGACATAATACTGGAAATATTAGCCATTGCAATTAGACAAGAAGAAATAAAAGGCAACCAAATTGGAAAAAATGATATCAACGATAAGGGTTTAATCTCCAACATTTACAGGGAACTCATGCAGCTTAACAAAAAGAAGATAAACAACCCAATCAAAAAAAGGGCAACTGATCTAAATAGACACTTTTCAAAGGAAAACAGAAGGAAGGCCTAGAGACATATGAGACCCTGCTCAAAGTCAGTAATCATCAGAGAGATGCAATTCAAAAAGCTGTCCTTATTTGCAGATGACATGATATTGTCCATAAAAAACCCGAAAGACTCCATCAAAAAACTAATAGAATTAATAAATGAATTCGGCAATGTAGCAAGATACAAAATTAATGCCAAGAAATCTATGGCATTTCTATACACTATTAGTGAACTTACAGAAAGAGAGACTAAAAAAGCAATCCCATTTACCATCACACCAAAAAAAATTAAGATACCTAGGAATAAACTTAACTAAGGAGGTAAAAGACCTATACATGGAAAACTACAGGACACTGAAAAAAGAGATAGAGGAAGACGTAAACAGATGGAAGAACATACCATGTTCATGGATTGGGAGAATCTACATCATTAAAATGTCCATACTACCCAAAGAAATCTATAGATTCAATGCACTCCCCATTAAAATACCAATGGCATATTTCACAGACCTAGAAAGAACTCTCCAAAAATTCATCTGGAATAAAAAAAGACCCAGAATAGCCACAGCAATCCTGAGAAAGAAGAACAAAGTAGGTGGGATCTCAATACCAGATTTCAAGCTGTATTACAAAGCCACTGTTCTCAAAACTGCCTTGTACTGGCACAAGAACAGACATATAGATCAATGGAATAGAATAGAGAACCCAGAAATGTTCCCAAATCACTATGCTCAATTAATATTTGACAAAGGAGGCATGAAAATACAGTGGAGTCAAGACAGTCTCTTCAATAAATGGTGTTGGGAAAATTGGACAGATACATGCAAAAAAAATGAAACTAGACCACCAACTTACACCAGACACAAAAATAAACTCAAAGTGGATCAAGAACTTAAACATATGACGAGAAACCATAAAAATACTAGAGGAATCCACAGCCAGAAAAATCTCTGACATATGCTGAAAGAACTTCTTCACTGATACTGCTCCTAGGGCAGTGGAAACTAAGGAGAAAATAAACAAATGGGACTACATCAAAATAAAAAGCTTTTGCACAGCAAAGGAGACCATCAATAAAACAACAAAAAAGCCCACTGTATGGGAGAACATATTTACCAATGATATCAATGTTAAGGGTTTAATCTCCAACATTTACAGGGAACTCATACAACTTAACAAAAAGAAGATAAACAACCCAATCAAAAAATGGGCAACTGATCTAAATAGACACTTTTTGAAGGAAAACAGAAGGAAGGCCAAGAGACATATGAGAACCTGCTCAATGTCACTAATCATCGGAGAGATGCAAATCAAAACAACAATGCGGTACCATCTCACACCTGTCAGAATGGCTATTATCAACAAATCAACAAATGACAAGTGCTGGTGAGGATGCGGAGAAAAAGGAACCCTCGTGCACTGCTGGTGGGAATGCAGACTGGTGCAGCCACTGTGGAGAACAGTATGGAGTTTCCTCAAAAAACTAAAAATGCAACTCCCATTTGACCCAGTGATCCCACTTCTAGGAATATATCCAAAGAAACTAGAAACATGAATCAGAAAGGATATATGCACCCCTATGTTCATAGCAGCACAATTCACCATAGCTAAGATTTGGAAACAGCCTAAATGCCCATCAGCTGATGAGTGGATTAAAAAACTGTGGTACATCTACACAATGGAATACTACGCTGAGGTAAAAAAGGAGTTCTTACCATTTGCAACAACATGGATGGAGATGGAGAGCATTATGCTAAGTGAAATAAGCCAGGCAGAGAAAGATAAATATCACATTATCTCACTCCTTTGTGGAACATAATGGACAACATAAACGGATGAACAAAAATAGATCCAGAGACAGAGAAACATCAATCAGAACATCAAACCTCAGGGAAGGTAGGGGAGGGTGGGGGTAAGGGGAAGAGATCAACCAAAGGACTTATATGTATGTATATAAGCCTAATCAATGGACACAGACAACAGGGGGGTGGGGGCATGAATGGGATGTGGGGGGTAATGGGGGAATAAGGACACATATGTAATACCTTAATCAATAAAGAAATTTTTTAAAAAAGGAAATGTTTCCATGAGGCAGGCATCCCTGTTTAAGTTCTCTGTTCAGGGTATTGTTTGAAATGGCTATGCAGTGATTTGATGGAATGTGGATTTGTGGGAAGATAATCCATTTCCCACTTTCTGAAATATGAGTATTTTACTCAAATATGAGTATTTTATTCAAAATATTCATAAGGAGATTGGCTGTAATTGACATGTGTGAAAATCCACAGCAGTCAGGTCCAAGGGCCAGGAGAAGAGTATTGGCTGTTTTGCATTTCTTAGCTGTGCCAGTTAATTCAAATCCAACCCGTCAGAAAATAAACGCATCCTCTTTCCCCCAAAAACAGCTTTTCTTCTTGATTTTCTTATTACTGTATCCAGCAGTTTTTTAAGGTGCATTTTGAATCTGTCTTTCTCTTCCTCCTTAGTCACCAAGTTTGTTGACTATTATTTAACAGTGCCTTGTAGGTGTATTTCCTCCTGTCAAAAGTCATCACTTTATACTCTCATTATCATTTTTAAAAATTTATCTTTATTGCCCTAGCCAGTTAGGCGCAATGGATAGAGCATCGGCTTGCAGACTGAAGGGTCCTGGATTCGATTCTGGTCAAGGGCACATATCCGGGTTGCGGGCTCGATTCCCAGTAGGGGTCGTGCAGGAGGCGGCAGCTGATCAATGATTCTCTCTCATCATTGATGTTTCTCTCTCTCTCTCCCTCTCCCTTCCTCTTTGAAATCAATAAAAAATATATATTTTTTAAAAAATTTTATCTTTATGTTGAAAGTATTATAGATGTCCCCTTTTATTTCTTTATATGCTTTAAAGTCTACTAACTGATCTCCCAGCCTCCAGTCTCTGTCACGTCATTGCATCCTGATAACTCTCCAAATGAATTAGCCGGAACCACTGCTGTTGACCACTTCAGCACTACTCTGAAGCTTCAGTGGCTCCCAGTTGCCAACTAAACATATACTCACATTCAAGGTCTACAAAATTCTGTCCCACAACTTATTTGTCCCACTGATTCTCTTTGGGTTTTAGTAAAAAATTTTTTACACAGCCCAGCCGGCATGGCTCAATGGTTGAACAGCAACCTATGAACTAGGAGGTCACAGTTCGATTCCCGGTCAGGGCACATGCCTCGATTGCAGGCTCGATCCCCAGTGTGGAGCGTGCAGGAGGCAGCCAATCAATGATTCTCTCTCATCATGGATGCTTCTATTTCTCTCTCCTCCCTTCCTCTCTGAAATCAATAAAAATATATTTAAAAATTTTTTACACTTTTTAGAAAACATATTCCTTTTCCACTCTCTGTGGCTTTATTCTCAATTTCCCTTGCCTATGGAAGCATCTTCATGATCCCCACCCAACAATAACCTTCCCATTCTTTAGGGAAGCTCTAATGGCATCTCCTCATATATGAGCTTTGGAGTCATATATGCCAGGCTCAAATCATGTCTTTACTACTCCAGGATGAATTATATCTTTTGTAACCTTGGGCAAGTTACCTAACCTCTTGGAGCCTCGGTTTCCTAACCTGAAAAATGGTAACAGCCATGCAAAATAGGTACTATTATTCCTGTGAGGAGGAAATATACCATAATGCATGAGAGACTTACCACATGCCATATATATATATGGTAATCTTACCTAATAAAAGAGAAACATGCAAATTAACCATCACTCCGCTATGCCCACAGCCAATCAGAGTGAGTATGCAAATTAACCCAACAAAGATGGAGGTTAATTTGCATATGCAGGCGTGGAGCAGAGCGGAGTGAAGCCTGCTATGAGGGGAAGGGGGGGCAGAGGGAGCTACTGTAGTGGTACTTCAGACAGAAGCGAGGACTTGCGGCTCCAGGTGGCCCGGGAGCGAGGAGGTGCCGGCTCCCAGGCGGCCAGGGAGCGGGGACTTGGGAGCAGGGACTTGCCGGCTCCCGGGTGGCCCGGGACCAGGGACTTGCCAGCTCGGGACAGACAGGGAGCGGGGACTTGCCGGCTCCCAGGCGGCTGGGAGTGAAACCAGGGGAAGGAAGGCCTATTCTTGCACGAATATCGTGCAACGGGCCTGTAGTCACTCAATAAAAGGTAGCTGTTTTCTTTGAGATTACCTGAAACTGGGAAGATGTAACTTCCCTTTGAATTTTGAAACAAGTTTGTACCACTTTTAGAGGATTTACATCATACTGGTTTGTAATGATTATTTTTATTTTTTCCCTCCTTAGAGATTACAAGCTTCTTGAGGTTGGGGAACGTACATGGTATTTCTTGTGACATGCCTGCGTAGTACGTACTCAATAAATGTTTACTGAATAAATGAAAGATACTCCAAAGAAGGGGACTATCACCCTTCCTTCTCCATATATTTTTTGAAGGTCAGTATTTGTAATAATGATACTGTAAGAAATTTATTTTAGAATCTGAAGTTTAGATATCTGAGGTGGTCCAGGAGAATGTACAAAGTGAGAAATGAATATTCATATATTCACAGTATTCTTGTGAAAAAATGGGGAAGCCCTGACCAGTGTGGCTCAGTTATTTGAGCATTATCCCATGCACCCAAAGGTCACTGGTTTGATTCACGGCACATATCTAGGTTGTGGGTTCATTTCCAGTCCAGGTGCATATGTCCTGCAACCAATCAATGTATCTCTTTCACATCAATCAATGCTTATCTCTCTCACTCTCCCTTCCTCTCTCTCTAAAATCAATAAAAAATGGGGAAACACTATCACTTTTTGTATAACTATCTATATAAAGAGGAAATATGCAAATTAGGCTGGGACTCCATAAGGGGTCACAACCAAACAGGAGGAGGTTGCATGCTCAGGTGAGGCCCGCAGCAGAGATGGAGACAGACAGGGGGCCGGCAAGCCACTGAGCTGGCTTGGGCCGGCCCCCCCGGAGCCGGAGCCGACACGGACAGGGACTGGGGGCTGGCCTGCAACCTGTGTGGCTGAGCACAGGCCGGGAAAGGAGAAGGTGAGCCCGCCTCCCGTGGAAGCAGCATGGGTCCCTCCGGCCTCCTGCGGAATCTGCGCAGGTCCCTCCTGGCCCCCATGGAAGCAGTGCAGCTCCCCCCGGTGGCACACTGTGGTTCCCACCAGCTCCAGTGTAAGCGGCGGGTGGCCTACTGCGTGCGGTATTGCGCGATGGGCTACTAGTGAGGAAAAAAATCATAAAGGCATTCAAACAACACTGTAATACTTCTCACTGAGTTAGTAGTGGTTGAAAATCTGGTCCACAGGGTAGTTAATATCTTGATATCACTATTGTACTCTTAACTGTACACTCGCTTTTTTAAAAAATTGATTTTTAGAGAGTGGAAGGGGGGGGGAGAGAGAGAGAGAGAGAGAGGAGAAACATCTATTGGTTGCCTCCTGAATGTGCCCTGAGTGGGATCAAACCCACAACCTGGTTATTTGCCCTGATCAAGAATTGAACCCGCCATCTTTTGCTGTACAGGACTAGGCTCCAACCAACTGAGCCACAATGGCCAAGGGTGCACTTGCTTTCTTGTTAACATGTTTCAGATTTCATAGAAAACTCTTCATTCATGTCATGTTTGTTCACACAAAAGATATAATTAACATAGAATAGAAAATAATTACATATTTAGTTGAATATTTTTAGAGAAACTTAGGTCCCTATATTTTTCTTCTTCAGTCCAGCCTGCCTTAAACAACTCTCCAGAAAACTGTGCAAATTGTGTCCTGTTACCAGAACATTTTATGAAATTATGAAATGGCTGAAATAGAACTGATGTTAAAAATAAGTGCTCTCCCCCTTGTCCTTGCCCAAGCTGTGGATAATGGATAAGGGGTGGAGATCATCCCATGACATGATTGGAAAGCATTCTAACTCTAAAGGCTCAGACGCAGTGTTCATAATGGTGATTCTTGGAGACCAGGAGGGTGGAATTATGTGAGAAGTGGGTAGAAAAGTGAGACAGCAGGTGAATCCCAATGAGCTTGACCTTGATGCCTTGCAAAAATAGTTGAGCTGTTTTTCTAATCCCTTTTTATTTCTTGGGGACCACATTCCATTCAGAGCCAGATGCAGGCACTCTTATCTGTCTGCATGTGAGAAAGTCACACCCATCTTATTAGAGTGCTGTTATTTCTGATGTGGAGGCAATAATGATGTTCAAGCAGGCTTGGGAAACTTAGGAGAGGGATTGAGTTGAAGGAATACAATAACAGGCACTACCCTTAGATTAGAAGAAAAAGAGGATGACTTACATCATGTGGCCTGCTTTTACCCATGTAGAGTTTGAGTCCTTTGTCAGGGTCAATGATCATACCCCTCACAAGTGGGCATCTCTCTATTATTCTTTGGGCCTAATGCTCTGCACACAGTGGGTGCTCCATATTGGTTGCTTACTCCATAGTCAGATTCACCAGAAGCCAGTTCTGTGATTTGAGCTACTATTGTAATAGCTACAATGGGTTTGATTCTCCCTCTGGAATAGTGAGTGGTTGCAATCAATGTGTAAACTGATGGTATACCCTCCTCCTGAGATAGAATTGATGACAACCGTGCAGTGTTCCAGGAAAAACAATGTCGTTCTCCCCTAGCTCACTAAACTGTGGCATATTTGCCCTCAGTGCTTCTTTACACATGAATAAACCAGGAAAGATTGCACCTGAAAAGAAAGTCATTTGTTGATGCACAGTTATAAGCACTATACCATGTACCTGTTTCAATTCCTTTTTATTTTTGTTAAAAAGAACAGAATCCTGACAAATGAGAGGGAATGCAGTTGGCATTGTCTCAATTTTATTCATAGTGTCAAATTAGGTTTTGAGTATTTGCAGAGCAATCGCTCAGATTGATGGATAGAAATCTGATAATCCACAAACGTGACCCAGCAAAATATTGTCCTAATTTGCTCTGAGGATTAATTCAACTATTTTCCGCTTTCATGGCAGTGAATATACAGTGTGGCACAAATAATGGCCTGTAAACAAATTCTGAGCTTTCTTAATCTTTACAAATATCTTGAGTTGACCTTTCCTCTGAGTGTCCTTTAGTGGGTTCTAGGATAGAGACCAAAGACATGTGTGAAAAACCATGCAAGAAAGAAGACTCCAATGACAGAGAACAATGGTCCATTGGTCCCAGGGTTCATTCCAGGAGTTTGAATTTTCTATGATATTTTAAGTACAAATTTGATGGTTTGTTGACAGTTTTTTGTTTTAGGTATATATATTTTTTATTGATTTCAGAGAGGAAGGGAGAGGGAGAGAGAAGGTAGAAACATCAATAATGAGAATCATTGATCAGCTGCCTCCTGCATGCTCACTACTGGGGATTGAACTAGCAACCTGGGCATGTGCATTTGACTGCAATTGAACCTGGGACCCTTCAGTCTGCAGGCTGACGCTCTATCCACTGAGCCAAACCAGCTAGAGTGATAGTATTTTGTATTTTGTTTTTGTTTTTTAATTGATAGTATTACAGATATCTCCTACTCCCCCCCCCCCCGCCCTTTTCTCCCTTCCTTCCAGCTTCTTCCTTCCCACCCCAAGGTCTTCACTACCCTATTGCCAGTGTCCAGGGACTATGCATATAAGTATATAAATTCTTTAGTTTATCTCTTCTCATCCCCCCAATCCCACATCGAGGTATGCCAATCTGTTCCATGCCTCCATGCTTCGGGTCTTATTTTGTTGATCAATTCATTTTGTTCATTAGATTGAACAAATAAATGAGATCATTTGTTGATAGTTTTTTTTTTCTAGTTGCCACAATGACTGAAATACCAGAAGTGAAATTCCACTGTAATAAAACATGCAAAAATTTTCCATGTTTAATTGTGACTCTGAAATTTCATTCTAGCAAATGTAAGTAGTAATGATGTCAACAGAAAAAAAAATGGAATTGCTAGTTTGTTATCTCAAATATCATCTAGGAAACATTCTCACTAGGCTTACAACCTCTCTCAGAGCAATGGTTTATGGCAGAGCCACATTGAAAAGCTAAGGAAAGCCAGCCCTGAATTTTCTCCCTACACACAGACATGTAGCATTTTGCACACAAGTTCTTTTGAAGGTTAACATGGACTAGAGGTCCATGTGAAAGAATCTCTCATATAGAGAAGGTCAGAAGAGAGTAGTGGCAACTTTATTATAACCAAAGAGGTTTTAAAACATTAAAAGGATTTCCTAAATAGAGCTGATAATCTCTGAGATAATGCAGTGAGAGGAGCAGGCACCATATAAGAATCTCTTCCTTCCCCTCTACCCCAGCCTCATATTTCTTAGTTTAGCAGCCAATGCTCTATTTGAATATTTTAAGGCTTTCCTGTTTTATGAGCATCCTGTTAATTAGCCATGTGGTTTCTATAAAATTGTTCCCATAGCATTTGGTGGTAGCTATTTGTGGCTGCCAGAAAACCCTGAATTTTATGAAATATCCTTACACCAAAAAGGGCAACATAATAAGTAATAGATAATGTGTGGATATGAGAAAACTGACACTGACAATAGGTATTCATAGAAACGGGGTTGAGATCCCAATTCTATTTTAGCACAAAGGGACTGAATAATTGTGACATGCCCTATAAACAACATGTTGTGAAGTGGTATCATAATTTAGAGCTTTGTCTTGTTAGACAAGGGATTGAGTTCCTATGAGGATTCTGAACCACAGTAGGTATGATTTTATGAAGACTTGGGCCTATTTTTTCCTTCTTTTGGCTTTGGTGAAACCCTTTTAACGGTATTGCATAATTGTAAAAGGTGAATGTGGATTCCAATGTAAAAGAGAAATAAAATGTTCAGAAATAAAAGAAGAAAGGTTACCTTAGAATCAGAAGTTTAGATATTTGAGGTTGTCCAGGAGAATGCTGACAAGTGACAAATGAAGGGCTATGCCCAACACGGTCAGAAGAAGGCAGGCTTGAAACAAAGGCTGAGCTGGGGAATGGAAGACTAGATTTGGGGCCCTTTAACCATGGATGCTGCTCCGAATCTACTCAGCAACTTTTCACATGTTCCTAGACCACCTTCCAACTTCTAGACCAAATGGATTCCTGTCTCCTCTGAATCAAAGCAGATTCTCTGGCTCTGAAGCAGGACAGCATAAAATTTTAAAGTATGGGGTTTTGGTATCAGGCTGTGTTCAATTCCCAGTTCCATCACTTACTGGGTGAACTGGACCTTTATTCAACTACTCTGTGTATCAGTTTGTTTTCATGTAAAATGGGGATAATGGATATATTGGTGTGCTAGAGTTATTGAGATTAAATGAGTTAATAACTATGAATCACTTAAACTCAACATATATTAAGTACCCAATGAAATGTTAGTGACAGTTTACTATAACTTCGTTAGCCCTTTATTTTTAATCAGTATGATGGGTTCTAATGACTCACCTAAGAGATCCTTTGCTCATTTACAACAGGGACAATGACTTATTAATGTTTATAGTCATTGTGACACTTAGCACAGTGTCTAGAATAGAGTAGGTACAAATATACAGAAAACTGACAAATGAAATATTTTTGCTTTGTTTAGTTAATCCTTACCTGAGGATATTTTTTCCATTGATTTTCAGAGAGAGTGGAAGGGAGGGATTAGGAGGGTAAAGAGAGAGAGAAAGATAGATTGGGTGCCTCCTGCATCCATGCCCTGACTGTGGCTAGGACCGAACTTTCAACCCAGGTACGTGCCCTTGACCGGGAATCTAACCCACAACCATTTGGTGTGTGGGCTGGTGCTATAACCACTGAGCAACACTGGCCAGGGCAACAAATGAATTTTTGAAAGATTTTTCAGCATCAAAGGTTTCAGGTTTAAATGTCATTTATCCAGCCCGTTTAATTAAACTTAACCGCTATCCCTTATGTATTAACACATGTTTTATGATGATAAAGCATCTCATGTTAAATAGCAGTTCCATGTATATCAAACGTCTTGTGAGTAGGAGCTCTAAATTTTCAATTGCCTATGCTCAGACTTGGGAGCTAAGAGTGATATCCCTGCCCCCTAACAGTTCTTTTTACATTTCATGGTTCAGGTTTTGAAGCTGAGGGCACACCTTCTGCATTTTTCCTGGTCACTTCAAATTCCATCAATACCTTTCTGTCTGGCAGAGGTCTGTGGTGGTGTGGCCAGGAAAAAAAAATCTATTTATCTTCTTTTCCTGTCCAGGAAATTATTGACCTTCTTTCAATCCTTCTCTTTGATGGTATTTAACCTTGTCCTCCACATGGTTCGCTGTCTGATTTCTGATTTTTTAACAGGCACTTAGTACTGCTGCTTCTCAACAACACTTTTGGCACTTCAGAGACTGCCAAGTTAGCTCAGTTTTTTTCCTAATTTGGGTTTTTTAAAAGCCTTCTTCTTAGACTCTAGCTCTTCACACAATTTTAGTAAAATAATTCAACAAACTAATATTAAATGCTTGAATTCGGGCAAGTAAGTATAGATTTTTTTTCTTTCTTTTTCTTTGTTAGGTACACCACCAAATAGTAAATTAGACTGAGTTTTGAGCCAGGTAATTTTTGGAGCAGGGGTCGGGTGAGTCGAGTGGTATGTTATGCTCAATGACAGAGAGAGCCCTGTAAATGCTTACATACATGAAGGAAATACTTTCAGATAACTTTAGGGTCTTACCCAAACTTATGTTGCTTGGACTATTATTTGTAATAAGTTTGTCTCTCTTTCTTAATTCCATACTTTTCCATGAGTAAATGAAATTACTTGACTCCTTAAAGATATGGTATTAATGGTGTCCTAGGCTGGGCAAATAATCTTTGTACTGAGACTTATAATCAGAGTTCACCACCATATTTAAATTTATTATTTACAATATTAGCCATCTATATATTCAGTATTTATGATGTACTAGACACTGCATTAGATGCTTCATGTGTATTGTCTTATTTAATCCTTAAAACCATTCTAAAAACTAGGCATAGTTATCCCCATTTTACAGATAAAGAAGCTTAATGGTTAAATAACTTTACCAATGCCACAGAGCTATAAGTTGTCATAATTAGTAAGAAATATAGATATGTATATTGCCATTTATTTAATTCGTCTTCCACATTGTGAACATTAGCCAATGCATGTGCTTGAAAAAATAGCACTTCTCCAATTCTATTGTTTTGTTATTTATAAAATGATCATATATACACACACAAGTGAATAGGCAGCTTTGTCTCATGGACACGTCTTGCCTCCCTCATTTTAGCTCTTGTGTCTTGTCCTTTTTAAACCCACTGGCTTTGACATTGGAATGACCCACAGTTTGATTCTAGCATTTGCACAGCATGGACTTTGGGATTTAATATTTTAAAGGTATCTCTCTGACTCTGGCCATAATCTACTCCTACTCCAAAAATATGTCCTGCCAGACTGTATATCTTCTTTTGACTTTTCAGCCATTGGTCAGCACCTACTTTGGTTTTTGTCCCCCTAACTAACGCCTTGATCCAGTCCTAAGTCATTATATACTAGAGAAAGGATGTTCAGAAGCTCAGCCTCTCTGCTTTAGCCAATACAGAGGAAAAAAAGATTCTTTAACTGGAGCTCAAGTAGAATGAGGAAGTGATAAGGTCCTCTGAGGATCTTTCTCTTCTGGGCAATTGTCATTACTCTAGTGCAGTGGTTGCCAACCTTTCGGACCTCACGGACCACCAGTGGTCTGCGGACCACTGGTTGGCGACCACTGCTCTAGGGTACATCCTCTCCTCTTTACAAGACTGCCTTGAAATAATCCTGTGAACTGAGGTTAACCATGTATTTATATAGGCAGAATGTACAGAAAATGCTGTAATTGTATGATTACTTACATGTTATATTTTTCATGAAATCTGAAATTTAGGATTAATGCATGAGCATTCCATGGTGGTTCATAAAGAGAGCTGTGCCTTTTAGGTACTCTGCCATCTGAAAAAAATTGATCACACCAGTCTTACAAGTAGAACCCTAGCAGAAAGCTGGGTCAGAAATAATGTGACACAAGACAAAATTTTTGATAGGTCTAAGGTAAAGTCTGGACTCTAGACATTAGGATAGTGAACAAATCTAAGTGGGGGACAGCATAGTGTGGGGCTTTCAGTACCTGAAACATGAAGCCACTGAGTATCTGGAGTTAGAGTAGAAGTTCAGTGAGCCCTAAATCTTTATCAACCTCTAATTTAGTCTTGGTACACCAGCTTCAAGACAATGTTTTAGGGGTGAGGCAACCATGCAACAAATACATGCAGGCACAGAATGAACAGTTTTTGCTTTTTTTCAAATGGATCACCTACTTCATCACTCCTCTTTTTCTTTAAAAGTGGAACTTAAGCGAACAAACAAAAAACCAAAAACTCATAGGTACAAAGAACAGATCAGTGGTTACCAGAGGGGAAGGGGGTTGGAGGTGAGCAATTGTATGATGATGGGTAGTAACTAGATATTTGGGGGTGATCACTTTGTTGTGTATATAGATGTCAAATTATAATGTATAACTAAAACATATATATATATATATATATATATATATATATATATATATATATATAGAACTTAAGCACAGTACTTTTCAATAAGTGGGTACATTATCCTAGCCTGTGCCACTGCGGCCACCATTTCCCCTTTAGAGAAGGTAGTGACTTTATTAATGCAGATCCTTTATGAAAACTTAATGAGGCTATCTATCAAGAGTGATGTATGGGCCCAAGAATTAGTATGGGCCCTCTGTGTATTATTTATTAATATGATTTTGTTATGGGCCTTCCTTTAAAAGCATGTGAGCTAGAGATTGGACAGGATGGCCCTAAGGATGGAATGGCCACACTACAAACAAAGTAAATGCCTTTGGAATTTTTTAAGGCATCATCTTAAATCTTATAATTGTTGGTTCTGGAGGAGAGCTTACTAAGGGGAACAGAAAACATGCTGGTGAAAAGGGAAAGAAAGGCACACAGACAAGTCATAGACATAGACCCCCAAGTAGAACCACTGACAAATCCTGCCACAGACTCATGCTCTGTAACCTGATCGTGACAGACTAAAAATTTCTCCCCTTACCAGGGATAGGAATTACCTTCTGTTAAATTGGGAGGAGGCAAAATTTATGTCCCTAGGCCACCCACAAAGTTTGATCTCCTTGGGCCCCTAACTCAGGGAACACTCATTTTTTTAAAAAAAACAAAACATTTTTATTGATTTCAGAGAGGAAGGGAGAGGGAGAGAGAGATAGAAACATCAATGATGAGAGAGAATCATTGATCAGCTGCCTCCTGCACGCCCCTTACTAGGGATTCAACCTGCAACCTGGGCATGTGCCCTTGATTGGAATCGAACCTGGGACCCTTCAGTCCGCAGGTCGATGTTCTACCCACTGAGACAAGCCAGCTAGGGCAGGGAACATTCTTTTTAATTTTGTTTCAGAAGCTGCCTGTGGCTTCCTATGATTCATGCTTCCCTAACACTGTCTACCTATACAGCGTCTCTGATTAGCCTCTCTCATTTTTTTCCTGCTTTTGTATGTACCAGAATCTCCATGTCTCTGGAGGTTCTCTGCTTTCAGGGCCCAGGCTTTAGGGAAGTGCATCTGTGTTGAGAGTCTTCGGGAAATATAGACTCAATGTACAGCTCCTTCCCTTTTAATACTTTTAATATCCTTATTTTAAAGGAGGGTTTCTGGCCCTGGATGGTTTGGCTCAGTGGATAGAGCGTTGGCCTGCAGACTGAGAGGTCCTGGGTTAGATTTTGGTTGGGGGCACATGCTTGGTTTGTTGTCTTGATCCCCTGTAGGAGATGTGCAAGAGGCAGCCAATCAATGATTTTGTCATCATTGATGTTTCTCTTGATGAAATCAATTAATTGATGAAATCAATTAATATATATATATATGTGTGTGTATATATATATATATATATATATATATATATATATATATATATTCAAAAGAGGTTTTCTGAAAATCCAATGATTTACCCAAAGATTTGGATCTTGTTTGTATTGGATGCAATATTCTGGAGCCAAGGTATTGTAGCTCAAATGAGCAAGCCTGTCTGTGAGTCATGTTGAGGTTTTAGTTGCATGATAAGCTGGAGGAAGAAAAGGAAGCTAGCATTAAGTCAAGACTCATCTAAGGAGCAGTATCAAAATGAGGGATGAGGGGAAGCTGATGGGTGAAGAACAGCAGGAATCTCAAGGATGTGGTCATAGTCCAGACAAAAATTTATGTTAGGACACTACCCAGCCAGTGACTGGAGCCAAGGGAGATGGGGGTCTCTCCTTCATGGCAAGAGGTAGAAGTCTATCCGGGCCCCAGCTAAGTGGGCGTAAGTTTAGGCAGGAGTACAGTCCCAAAGGAGAGATGCAAATTACATAAACCAAGGCACAAGAATAGTTTTATAATTGTGCTCAAATTATCAGGATATGACTGCAACTCACTGCAAGCACCCCAGATACCAAGCTTCTGGTTGTCAGATTAACTTTATTTATTTATTATTATTATTATTATTATTATTATTATTATTATTATTATTATTTTAAAGTAGGGAGACTTAAAAAAATATTTTTTATTGATTTCAGTGAGGAAGGAGGAGAGAGAGATAGAAACATCAATGATGAGAGAGAATCATTGATTGGCTGCCTCCTGTATACCCCACACTGGAGATCAAGCCCGCAACTGGGGCATGTGCCCTGACTGGGAATCGAAACATGACCTCCTGGTTCATAGGTCAATGCTCAACCCTGGTTGGACTAACTTTAGATCTTAATTCCTAATAAGGTAGGTACTCCTAATGTGACACCACCTTCAGCTGGATTGTCTTCAGGAATTAGGCAGGCTGAGTTACAGGGGTGGAGAAAGCAAGAACTGCAACATGGAGATTTTTAGCAAAGCCCCCAACACCATAACTACATCTTATTTCATTCAACTATTCCATGAACATTTATCAGGCACCTGAAATGTGTGAAAGACTGTGTTAGGTATCAAAATCCTGTCTGTTTGGCCTATAATAAGGATTGGTCTGATTTAAGTAAGTAAATCTTACTGATTTACTGCAGGGGTAACTTTACTCCTTTTTCTATATATACTGTGAGGCTGATTCAGTAGAAAAAGTACCAGAGTGCAGGGGATCTTGGTCTAGTTCTATCTCTACCCCATACTGCCTATCATCTTGAGTAAATCATATCTCTTCTTAGGGTTTTATCTTCCTTCCTGACACATTAGGAGTTTGGGCCAGGTAATCATTAATTTTTTTTCTACCTTGATGGATCTTTGATTACATGACTATAACTATCATTCACTCATTCATTCATTCATTCATCAAAAATCAAATTTGAAAGGGGAAGGAAATTGAAGATACCATGAGGATCATGAGCAAAAGTGGTTCTTTTTTTTTTTTTTTCAAATTTTTATTAAGGTATTATATGTGTACATATCTTACCATTGCCCCCCCCACCCCACTCCCATACATGCCCTCACCCCCCAATGTTTTGCATCCGTTGGTTACTCTTATATGCATGCATACAAGTCCTTCAGTTGATCTCTTATTTCTCCCACCTCTCCCTAACCTTACCGCTGTAATTAGACAGTCTGTTTGATGCTTTACTGCCTCTGTAACTATCTTTTGGTTCATCAGTTTATAATGTTTTTCATTATCCCCAAATGAGTGAGATCATGTGGTATTTTTTTTTTCATTGACTGACTTATTTCACTTAGCATAATGTTCTCTAATTCCATCCAGGTGCCTACAAATGGTAGTAATTCCTTCTTTTTTATGGCAGCATAGTATTCCATTGTGTAGATGTACCATAGTTTTCTGATCCAGTCATCTGCTGACGGGCACCTAGGCTGTTTCCAAATCTTAGCTATTGTAAATTGTGCTGCTATGAACATAGGGGTGCATATATCCTTTCTGATTGGTGTTTCTGGTTTCTTAAGATATATTCCTAGGAGTGGGATTACTGGGTCAAATTGGAGTTCCATTTTCAGTTTTTTGAGGAAACTCCATACTGTTCTCCACAGTGGCTGCACCAGTCTGCATTCCCACCAGCAGTGCACGAGGGTTCCTTTTTCTCCGCATCCTCGCCAACACTTGTCCTTTGTTGATTTGTTGATGATAGCCATTCTGATAGGTGTGAGATGGTATCGCATTGTCGTTTTGATTTGCATCTCTCGGATAATAAGTGACTTTGAGCATGTTTTCATGTGTCTCTTGGCCTTCCTTCTGTCTTCTTTCGAAAAGATTCTATTTAGGTCCGTTGCCCATTTTTTTATTGGATCATTTATCTTCCTTTTATTAAGTTGTATAAGCTGCCTGTAGATGTTGGAAATTAAACCTTTATCAGTGATACCATTTGCAAATATGTTCTCCCATACAGTGGGCTTTCTTATTGTTTTGTTGATGGTTTCTTTTGCTGTGCAAAAGCTTTTTATTTTCACGTAGTCCCATTTGTTTATTTTCTCTTTGGCTTCCATTGCCCTAGGTGCAGTACCACTGAAAAAGTTCTTTTGGCATATGTCTGAGATTTTGCTGCTGTGGATTCCTCTAGTATTTTTATGGTTTCCCATCTTATATTTAAGTCCTGTATCCATTTTGAGTTTATTTTTGTGTATGGTGTAAGTTGGTGATCTAGTTTCATTTTTTTGCATGTATCTGTCCAATTTTCCCAACACCATTTATTGAAGAGACTGTCTTGACTCCATTGTATGCTCATGCCTCCTTTGTCAAATATTAATTGCGCATATTGGTTTGGGTCAATATCTGGATGCTCTGTTCTATTCCATTGATCTATATGTCTGTTCTTGTGCCAGTACCAGGCTGTTTTGAGGACAGTGGCTTTGTAATACAGCTTGAAATCTGGTATTGAGATCCCTCCTACTTTATTCTTCTTTCTCAGGATTGCTGTGGCTATTCGGGGTCTTTTTTTATTCCAGATGAATTTTTGGAGAGTTCTTTCTATGTCTGTGAAATATGCTGTTGGTATTTTAATGGGGAGTGCATTGAATCTATAGATTGCTTTGGGTAGTATGGACATTTTAATGATGTTGATTCTACCAATCCATGAACATGGTATGTTCTTCCATCTGTTTACATCTTCCTCTATCTCTTTTTTCAGTGTCCTGTAGTTTTCCGCATATAGGTCTTTTACCTCCTTGGTTAGGTTTATTCCTAAGTGTCTTAATTTTTTTGGTGCGATGGAAAATGGGATTGCTCTTTTAGTCTCTCTTTCTGTAAGCTCACTGTTGGTGTATAGAAATGCCATAGATTTCTTGGCATTAATTTTGTATCCTGCTACATTGCCAAATTCATTTATTAAGTCTGTTAGTTTTTTGATGGAGTCTTTTGGGTTTTTTATGTACAATATCACGTCATCTGCAAATAAGGACAGCTTGACTTCTTCTTTTCCAATTTGGATGCCTTTTATTTCTTCTTCTTGTCTAATTGCAATGGCTAATACTTCCAGTACTATGTCAAACAGGAGTGGTGAGAGTGGGCATCCTTGTCTTGTTCCTGTTCTTAGGGGAAATGGTTTTAGTTTTTGCCCATTGAGTCTGATGTTAGCTGTGGGTTTATCATATATAGCTTTTATTATGTTGAGGTATGATCCTTCTATTCCCACCTTGTTGAGAGTTTTTATCAAGAAAGGGTGTTGGATTTTGTCAAATGCTTTTTCTGCATCAATTGATATGACTATGTGATTTTTATCTTTCAATTTGTTTATGTGATGTATCACATTTATTGATTTTCGGATATTGTACCATCCTTGCATTCCTGGGATAAACCCTACTTGGTCATGGTGTATGATCTTTCTGATGTACTGCTGGATCCGATTTGCTAGAATTTTGTTGAGGATTTTGGCATCTACATTCATGAGGGATATTGGCCTGTAATTCTCCTTCATTGTGTTGTCTTTATCTGGTTTTGGTATTAGGGTGATGCTGGCTTCATAGAAGGAGCTTGGAAGTGTTCCTTCCTCTTGAATTTTTTGGAATAGTCTGAGGAGGATAGGTTTTAGTTCTTCCTTGAATGTTTGGTAAAATTCTCCTGTTAAGCCGTCTGGCCCCGGGCTTTTGTTTGATGGAAGGTCTTTGATGACTGCTTCAATTTCTTTCATAGTTACTGGCATATTGAGCTGTTTAGATTCTTCTTGATTGAGTTTTGGAAGGTTATATTTTTCTAGGAATATGTCCATTTCCTCCAGGTTGTCCAGTTTGTTGGAATAGAGTTGTTCGTAGTATTTTTTAACAATCCTTTGTATTTCGGCGGGATCTGTTGTTATTTCACCTCTTTCATTTCTGATTTTGTTTATTTGGGTCCTCTCCCTTTGCTTCTTGGTGAGCCTGGCTAGAGGTTCATCAATCTTGTTTATCCTTTCAAAGAACCAGCTCTAGGTTTTGTTGATCTTTTGTATTGTTTCTTTGGTCTCTATGTCGTTTATCTCTGCTCTGATCTTTATTATTTTCTTCCTTCTGCTTACACTGGGCTTTTCTTGTTGCTCTTTTTCTAACTCTTTGAGTTGTTGGGTTAGGTAATTTATTACCATTGTTTCTTGTTTTTTGCAGTAGGCTTGTAGAGCTATGAACTTCCTTCACAAGACTGCTTTCGATGTGTCCCATAGATTTTGGATTGTAGTGTTTTCATTGTCATTTGTTGCCATGATGTTTTTTATTTCTTCTTTGATCTCTCTGGTAAACCAGTCATAGCTTTATAGCATGCTGTTTAGCCTCCATGTGTTTGATTTCTTTGGGTTGTTTTATTGTAGTTGATTTCCAGTTTTATGCCACTGTGGTCTGAGAAGATGCTTGATATGATTTCTATCTTCTTGAATTTGAAGAGACTTTGCCTATGTCCCAACATATGGTCTATCTTTGAAAATGACCCATGTGCACTTGAGAAGAATGTATATTCTGTGGCTTTGGGGTGAAATGTTCTGAAGATGTCAATTAATTCCATCTGGTCTAGTGAGTCATTTAGGATTGATGTTTCTTTGCTGATTTTTTGTTTAGAGGATTTGTCCAATGGTGATAGTGGGGTATTAAAGTCTCCTACTATGATTGTATTGCTGTCAATCTCTCCCTTGATAGCCTCCAGGAGTTTTTTTTATGTATTTTGGTGCTCCTGTACTGGGTGCATATATGTTTACCAGAGTTATTTCTTCTTGTTGGATTGCTCCCTTTAGTATTATGAAGTGGCCTTCCATATCTCTTGTTATGTCCTTCAGTTTGAGATCTAATTTGTCAGATATAAGTATTGCTACCCCAGCTTTTTTTTCAGTTCCATTTGCCTGGAAAACCTTTTTCCATCCCTTCACCCTCAGTCTGTGTGCGTCTTTTTTTCTGAGGTGGGTTTCTTGTAGACAGCAGATATATGGGTCATGTTTTCTTATCCAATCCATTACCCTATGTCTTTTGATTGGGGCATTTAATCCGTTTACATTTAAAGTTATTATTGATAGGTACTTATTTGTCGCCATTCCTATTCTTTACACCTGTGTTCCTTCTTCGCTTCCTATTTCTGTTTTTTTTTTACAGCAGACCCTTTAGCATTTCTTGCATTGCTGGTTTGGTGGTAATAAATTCCCTTAGTCCTTTTTTGTCTGTGAAGCTCCTGATTACACCTTCAATTTTGATTGATAGTCTTGCTGGGTACAGTATTCTTGGATTCAGACCTTTCCTTTGCATGACTTTGTATATTTCATTCCATTCCCTTCTGGCCTGATGAGTTTCTGTTGAGAAATCAGTTGCTAGTCTGATGGGGGTTCCTTTGTATGTAACTTTCTGTCTCTCTCTGGCAGCTTTTAAGATTCTTACTTTGTCGTTGGTGTTTGCGAATTTAATTATAATGTGCCTTGGCGTCGGTCTTTTGGGGTTCATTTTGCTTGGGACTCTGTGAGCTTCTTGGATTTGTGTGGGTTTTTTCTTCTCTATATCAGGGAAATTTTCTTTCATTATTTCTTCAAAGAGGTTTTCTATTCCTTGCTCAGCTTCCTTTCCTTCTGGAATCCCTATTATGCGGATGATGTTTTGTTTCGTGTTGTCCCAAAGTTCCCTTAGGCTCTCCTCCTGCCTTTTAATTTTTTTTTTCTAGAGTTGCTCTACTTTGGTATTTTTTCCTAACTTGTCTTCTAGCTCACTGATGCGGTCCTCTGCTTCTTCTAGTCTACTCTTGATGCTTTCTATTGAGTTCTTTACAGCAGCGATGTCATTTTTCATTTCTTCTTGGTTCTTCTTCATTTCCTCTTGGTTCTTGCTCATATTGTCGAATTTGTCTTCCATTCTTTTCAGCCACCTTATGACCATTTCTCTGAATTCTTTTTCTGGAAGGTTGCTTGCCTCCATTTCATTTACTTCCTTTTCTGGTGATGCCTGCTTTTCTTTCATATGCGGGCTGTGTCTTTGTCTCCCCATGGTCTCTCTTCTCTGGGTGTCTGGTTATGTAGTTCTCTCTCTCCTGTGTTGATTTAAAGGCACAAAATACAGCACTACCAGGTACAACACACAAGGCACTGAACAGAAATGTATTCACGATATTAATAACCTCCAATAAAGGTGACCACCAGAGAAAGGCAAATTAGGGGATAGGAGAGAAAGAAGAAGAGGAAAAAGAAAGAAAGGAAAAAAAAGGAGTGTCAAAATGAAATTGGGAAATGGGAAAAAAAAGAAGAAAAAAAAAGTAAGAGAGACAAGAAAGAAACTTAGAGAGGAAGGGAAACAGACTATATATATTGGGGATAAAACTCCAATAGAACAATCACTTATCCCAGCAAATGCCAGCAACAAGTACCTGGGGATTAATACAAACTACAACACCAACTAATATTGAATGAGGCAAGGGAAAACAGAAGCACTAAACAAACAAAAAAATAAACAAAAGAAGAATCAGCAAAACAATCTCACAAAAAAGCATAAAAATTCGATATAATCTACATTCAAGCGAACAACAACAAAAGGACAGAGAGAAAAACAATTTTTTGGATAGTTAAGACAGCGAAGAGAGAGGTGTGTATGGACTTGGAGCAGGGGATTGGAGATTAGATATATAAGTAGGGTGAAATTTTAACAGGGGTAAACAGAAAGAATAGGGGAAATCTAAAGCAGGAAAGGGGTAAGATAAACAGGACACTGAAAAGGGAAAAGTGAGGAAGAGAGTGATGGCATAAAGGTAGAGTTGAGATAGAGTAAAATGATGCTAAAGGAAAGATAAAAATAGAATGTACAACATTAATCCCAAAACAAAATGAAGAGAAAATAAAATGACACTTAAAAAAAAAGATAAAATAGCAGAAGTAATAATATGGATTGAAAATAAAAATGTAATAATTAAAAAGGTAAAATCAAGTGAGGAAAAAAGAAAAAAATAAGTTTCTTGAGTAAAAGATGCAAAAAATGACAATAAAAAAATAAAAAATAAAAATAAAATGTGGAGTAGTGAAGGTCATTCACTTCCTCTGTTGTTCTGTTTGGCACGCCTGTTTCTCATTCCGGACAGTATTGCAGTTCCCTGCGTTCCACTGCTCTTCAGTGATGTAAGCCAGTCCTGATTTTAAGCAGGCGGTGTGTCTTAATTTGTATTCCTTTATTTTTGATTACACAAGAGTCAATTTGTGATTCAGCCCCTGGGTGGCAATGTTTCTGGTTTGACTTCCAGGTTTATCTATGGCCTCTCTAGGGAGTGTTAGAGCCTTCTTTCCCTGTGGCACTCACTACTGGTTTGTGGGAGTGGGCTGCCTCAGAGCTGGCTCTCCGATGGTCACTCCCTGCTCCAATCCCCAGGTTCCAGAAAAACAACTTTCCCCTGCAGTCTCCCAGGGTGTCCCCAACTGGGTGATCCTATGTATTGGGCTTAGTAATCAGAAGCAAGAATTTCAAGAGGAAAAAGCCCAAGTGTGCGCACTCCATGGCTGCGCGTAAGTCTAGCACACCCCTGAAATTCTTAGGGTGTCCCTGCACGTCAGATCAAAATGGGTTGCTTTTTAGAGAGCCCTTCTGTTAGCAGCTCTGAGGACCCCCTTCCACATTCACGGATCACGCCAGCCCCAACAGCCACCGATTTTTCTAGGCACAGACTTCCCTGGTCCTCCAGCTCCTGCAAAATGCGCGTTCCTCTCTCCAGCAGGGACCAGAGACCTCACCTTATCCAAATGAAATCTGACCTTTCCGTGGTGGAGTGTAGAGCTCCTCTGAACCCATGTGTTTGCGCCAATTGGGGAGCGTTGTTCTGGGGCTCGCAGCTGTTCCGTGGGTGCCGCAGTTGTGGATTTTCAGGCTTCTGATAAGCTCCACTTTCTGGTTCCAGATGGCGGAGACTCAGCGTCCAAGCCCGCAGCTCTGGGAGGGGACCCAGCCGCAGTGGGGGCTGCCAGGTCAGGGGAACCCTGTCTAGCAGTCTCCCACCTTCTTCTGTAGTTCAGCTGTCCCCCAACTTGCCAACAAACACTCCTAGTGCGACCCTCAGCTGTTCTTTCTTTCTGCTCTGGGACAAGGCTCGGAACACGTCTGTCTATTCCGCCACCATTTTTCTCTCCCAAAAGTGGTTCTTGTTATGGCTGTCATTTTCTAAGTATCCTTTGAAGGTTTAAGTATCAAGAATGTGATGTTCAGGAATGAGAAACACAGGAAACCCTGAATTAAAGCCACAAAATCAGAGACTTAGTAAAGCAATGGGAGGAAACCCATGTGAAAATTCATTGTTATTTCACCTACAGAATAGTTGTTGCCTCCAACAAGTTATGTCTTAATGAATGCAGTGGGCACTCACCAAACAGGATGCTAATCAAATGTCCTATGGAGAACTGAATACATAGTAGGCAACTACCTGGACAATAAAGGCTAATATTCACAGCCAACACAGAATTGTCTTTATAGCCAGGAAAGCACAATGGGGAGTGAGGTGGAAGGCAAACTGAAGAAACACTGCTGGTCTGTGAGGGTTACACCTGGCTGAAAAAAAAGGGGAGAAAGAATAGAAACAGGCATACCTAGATCCTGGGAAAACTGCATGATTTCAGATTCATTTTCTGAGCTCCCCCTGTCTCCTCCCTATGTGCTGCTGGATAAAGAAGGAAGAGATTTGCTTATTTAAATGTTGAAAGTCCCACCCTCAGAGAAGCAGGTATAATTTATCTTTGCTGTCTTCTAACAGCTGTCTCTCCAGTTCATTGGTTATTAGGCAGAGGCAATTTTGCTCCCCAGGAGACATTTGGCAATATCTGGAGACATTTTTGGTTGTCACACTGGGAGGGGGTAGTGTTACTGATCTAGTGGGGAGAGGTAAGTATTGCTACTAAACATCCTACAATGCATAGAATCTATGCTCCGTAACAAAGAATTATCCAGCCCCAAATGTTAATAGTACTTCGTTCAGGAAGGACTTCAGAGGGAAATGGTATGGGTATCAATTTTGGTGCCAACCTACTTGGCAGTTAAATAATTAAAATCTAACCAGTGTTTTTCAAGTTTTCAACTGTGACCCACAGTTAGAAATGTATTTTATATTGTGATATAATATATTGAGATCTTACTGTAGTCCTGTGAAACTGAAGGCGAATCTTAGACCTTTTGAGGTTAGAGGAGGGACAGGAAGAATGGTTTGTGATTGACCCTGATCTATTGCCCTTCTCCTTCCATTTCATTCCGTGCCCTGACACACTGTTCTTCTAAGAAAGATAAGCTCATGTTGGCTCTGCTAAGGTTGCTGAAGGCCTGTTCTTGATAGGAACCAAGAGCCAGGAGGAAGAGTCCATTCTCCCTGATTTACTCCAAGGTCATATGCCACTATGTCCAAACAGTGCACCCTTCCCTTGTTCTCTGCTGGAACACTAAACTACCTACTTTTTCACATTTGTATATGTTTTCTGACACAGCTCTATTTCTCATTTATTGCTTTCTTTTTTTCTGACACATAGTGATGTATATTATGCTTCTTTTTGCCAATTCTACCATTGGTTGCTATTGTTCACAAGGGAGACCTTTCCTTTTTGGTAATCTCTATTTTATTTCACGCATGGTTCTTCAATGCTTGATGACAGATTGCTGGCTTCATTAGGCTGCCTGTTAGATGTTATATGGTTCCATAGCCCAGTCAACTTTCATTAACCCCATTTTCAAGGGGCAGGAGTTTTATCTTAACAGCCTAAGATGTTGCATTTTTAATATTTGTTTTGCATAATTTTCTATGTGTCAGTTACTATTCTAGTGCTTTACATGCATGTCACTTAATCCTCACAACAGCCCATGAGATTGTTTCTATTATTAATATCCTATTTTAAATTTGAGAGAACTCAGGGGTTAAGAATCATGCCCAAGTCATACAAGAAAATTTGACTTCTGAATATAGTATTACTGGACATGCATAGGATCAGATATAAGGAATGATTGGACTTACTCACTGAAATAGTGATTTGAAATGGGTATATTTCCTGCCCAGGTCTTACACTTTTATGTGTAGGCCCTCAGAGAACACGTAGGTAGCGGTGGCATGAGGACATATTGAATCGTTTTGCTTATGGGTTGTATCCTTACCTTCTGATTTACAAAAAGCACACTAGAAAAGTAAATTACTGGTAACAGGATGTGGTGCTGTTCGCAGTCAGGCTAGGACTTGAAGCAGCATTTTGCCCAAAGACCAGGATTGGGCTGCTCTGGACTATCTGCAAACTCTCACTGCTCCCTCTGCTGGCAGTTTTCCAAGCCTCCCTCAGCTGTTGTCTTCAATGTAATGACAGCCTGGCTGTTTCTGATACAATCCAGACCAATATACTACAATTTACTGTGTATGTGGTGTGCCTAATTCACATGCCCACTGACCTCAGCTGCCTCTTCCCCACACCAGGCTGAGCACATGATTCCTGACTAGTTCCCTAGCTGCCCTGCTAGTGAAATCGGACAACCAATGGATCTGTGTAGCCTGTCACTACTTGAGCCAATTCAGCAGTGATAGGGTTGAACCATATATGAGTGTTTATTCCAATAATGCTGGCAGTATGGGAGAGCAGCAGGTCATCCACAAAAATCTGCTCTGCAACTCCCTGCCCCACTCCCCACACACACAAGCAAGCTGCTTATATAGGGTAGGACAAAGATTGGAAAGTAGGCAATGTGGGCTGGGGTGGGAGTCCATTGTTTGGGCAACAAGGTTGTTAATCTTTCCATGATAATAGGCAGTTCTTGTATGAGTATGGAGCACATTTCAATGTTGACTCTCAGGTCCCAGGGCTTACACCTACCAGCCAGGTTACAAGGTCCTTTCTTTAACCAGAACGAGGCAATCACAGTTAAGAGAGCATGATTAATATTTCCCATAACCATAGCTAGCCCCCAATATTCTATTTTTGCCCCTAACACTAGGACTCGCATTCCCTAAATTCAACTCATTTTGTGACCCTTACCTCCTACCTAGCCTAGGTGTTAACCCTTCCCCTTGGGAGCTAAAATCTGTCACTGAATCCCTGGTTTTTTGAAAGTTTCTTCAGATTGCCTGGGGTCATGGTTCCTGGTGCTGTGTGCTTGTCTTTGGGGATTGACATTGTCTGGAGATCTCAGGTGTCATGCCCCATTTTGTAGACCTCACCTCCCATCTTTTCTAAGGTGGCAACTCCAGCCCAAATTAAACTGAAGTTTGAAAATTTATTGGACTAGTGAAAACCCTCCTACTCCACAACCACATTTTATAGGCCAAGCCACATAACCACGTCATTGCCTTTGTCCCCAAATTTTCCCCGTTTCAGCCTTTTCTGCTTTCTCACTGAGATCCTGGCATGCCTAGTGGCAAGTTTTCTGAAATGACACTGTTGGTTGAACTCAAATGCTCACTTCTTTAGCGCTGTGCTATGAACAAGGTACTTAAAGGGCAGGGAGGCTCTCCTGCATCAACAAAACTCTAAGGCTGTGAAACAAAACAATTTATCTCCTAAAGCCAAGCTGCCCAGTTTCCTTTGCAAATGCAGAAAAGGGTACAGAAATAACCTAGCTTTCTCCGCTTCCTCTGACTTTCAAGTAGCACATTAATGTGGCTTGTTAGTGCTTTCCAGTTTATGCCGTCAACATTGTAAATTCAGTAGCTTAAGTTTCACAGTGATTTTGGTATAGCCTTTAATCTTAGTAATGATTCCTTGATCAGCTGTGTCCGTTTCAATTCAGAGGTCATTAGAGGTCCCCGTTGAGAACTCCCCAGCTGTTCCAGTTCAGTTCATGTATATTTATTTACATGGCTTTTGAACCACATTTGGGTATGCAGGGGTGCAGCTCCTTTTAGAGGTTGGTGTTCCAGGTTGTTCCCAGAAAGTGCAGCCGATGAGCTTGGGGTAAAACGGCAGTGCTTGAGATGCTACTGGCATCCTGCTTTTAACTACCCCTGGGTTAATGACAGGCCTTCTAGAGCCTCTTCTTTGCCGTCAAAAAGGCCAATTGAAAACAAAAAGCCATTTTCCAGGTAGGATATCATTTAGTTGTCAAAGACAAGAAGATCAAAATGATCCGCTGAAAAAGTGAAAAATTCAGTCAAACTGTTCATTTGGCCATACTGAGATTAGAATGACATGTACTAGCTTGAAGAATGAGGCTAAAGGGGTTGCCTGTGTAGACACGAACAAAAAGACCTCATAGTGACCAGTTTTATGCCATTGCTGATGAGTGCAGAACAATACCCATTTTAGAAGAACCTGTGAAAAACTTGTGGCATGAAATGGCACCTAAGTGGATATTAAGGATTATCATGTTTCTCTTAGGAATTTAAAATTATATAGCCATGAATTTACAGTGGTAAAAAGGACATTAGAGATTTCCTGGATCAATCTCCTAAATTTAGAGATGACAGAATGGAGAGAATTAGAGAAGGCAAACTGCTCGCTGAAATTCACACAGCAAGTTAGTAGCAGAATGAAGATGAAACTCCAGGCAATGATTAGAATATCAGAATGTAACCAGACAATCAATGGGTCTGGACTGTCAGTCACTACTTGAACCAATTCAGCAGATTGAATCATATATGAACATTTATTGCAATAATGTTGGCTGTATGGGAGAGCAGCAAGTCATCCACAAAAATCTGCTCGGCCTTCCACCATAAGCCAGCTGCTTATATTGGGTAGAAGGACGAAGATTACTTGGGGAAGTAGACAAAAGGGTATGCCAAATGGGCAGTTTACAGGTAATTCAGCTGGGGGTTTGCAAAGGCCTGTGGGAATGCAAAGGGCTGGCACCTCTGGTTTCTGCAATGAGGTTGTAAATCTTTCCATGATAATAGGCAGCTCCAGGATATGGATGATGGGCCACATTTCCAGGTGAGCTCCCAGGTCCCAAGTGCAACCCCCAGCTAGATTGGAATGTGCTTTCTTTAATCAAAACAAAACAGTCATGGTTAACAGACCATGGTTAATATTTCTTATAATTATAGCTGGTCCCCAATATTCTTTTTTTTAAAAAATATATTTTATTGATTTTTTACAGAGAGGAAGGGAGAGGGATAGAGAGCTAGAAACATCGATGAGAGAGAAACATCGATCAGCTGCCTCCTGCACACCCCCCACTGGGAATGTGCCCGCAACCAAGGTACATGCCCTTGACCAGAATCGAACCCGGGACCCTTCAGTCCACAGGCCGACGCTCTATCCACTGAGCCAAACCGGTTTCGGCCCCAATATTCTTTTTCGGCCCCTAACAAAGACATCCCTCCTCTATTTAAAAATTATGGATAAATTGGTGGCAAATTTTACACTACTGCCCCAAATTCGGGAGGCAGACAAGCAGTTGAAAGAGCAAAGATTTGAAGTCGCACAGGTATGGGTTAAAAGCTCTACTCTACTGCTAAGTAGCTACGTGAACTTGGTTAAATTACTTAATCTCTCTGAGAATCAGGTTCTGCTCTTATGAAAATAAGGATAAGGATACTTTATCTAGGAAACTACTTCTGGGGTTAAATGTGATAATACATGTAAACTGCCCAGTGTGATTCATAGGCAGTGACCACCAAATAACAGTTGCAGCTGTTGACATTGTTGTTATTTTATTTCAACAATGGAGTCCTCTAGAATAACAGGTTCCTTTGTGTTAGAAGCCATTTTTATATCATTAAATACTGAGCTGGTGGTCAGAAGCAGGCAAAAATTTTCAAGCCTCTATCAGCTGAGCCCAAATAATGAAAAAGCTGCTCTGTGATTGTATTGTGTCACAGGGAAGAAATATAATTTGATTTTTAAAAATTCAATTTAGGGAACTCTTCTGGAACCTACTTTCATAAAGCAAGGCCCATCTGCACAGCAGTAACAACACACAGAAGCACTTCTGTTGAAAAAGTATCTTCTTGTAAAGCGAAAAGAATGTACACAGTCTTAGCCTCCAGCTGAGTAGCAAATTTCAGAATACTTTCTGAACAAAGGCTAGTAAGCATGAGGTGTGTCATGTTTGATCATTAGGTAGTTCAGCTGGAAAAAAAATAGCATACAACAAGACAGCAAGAAAGAACTGTCAGATACTTTGGTGATTGCAGAATTGGGGTCCTATTATTTGCTTTTTCAGATTCTCACTTGAACTTCCTTCAGTTATCCACAGAATGACCTCAGGGATGCCCAGCTGGATTGTATCTCATCTCTTTCCATTAGCTCCTCCATCCTGCCACCAGCTTTTCTTTGCCTTAGTGATCAATAGTGAAATCTCTTTCTATGAAAAATAACAAAGCCCTGAGCATTGCCATTCTTCTAGAGACTGTGGCTGGCTCAGACCCAGGCCAGGAAGTCAGAGTTGTGGCTATTGATTTGATTACAGCTCTGGGAAGGAAAGGGGGAAGGAAAGCTTCTTTTATTGCTGTTAAATTAGGAACTAGTTGCCATGACTAATCTGGAGCCTGAGTACAAACCTGAATAATTGATAGAGAAGGCAGGAATTGAGATGCTTGTGGGGGAAACAAAGGCCTGATTCATGTGTTGTATCCAATGACTTCTCGGTGGTAACTAAGCAGCTTATTAGAGTTTGACTTTTGAACTATGCCATAATTAGTTTTCTTTGGAAATAAAACTAAAACTACATATTTTTTTAATGTCCTCTTGAGACCAGTAGTCTAGCCAGTAGAGAATGTGTAGACAGAGAGCCCACTGTTTGTTGTTTGGAGCACCAGCTTGCTAGAGGCAGAGGAGATGTGTTCTGTTCCCTTGAATTGCTAATGGTTCTACGGGAGAGCTATAGGCAGGGTAAGTCAGCTCCCCATCTACCTCCAATAAACCACCCCCAAAATACAGCCAAAATGGTATCTAAACAGAAGCAAACGCAGAGGAAAACAGGAAATAAATAAAGCCTGTGTCCAAGTGCTAAGGAAATTTAGGTGAGAGCAATCTCCAAATTTGTAACCAGAGATTCAATAGGTCCAGGCTTCCTGTCACTACTTGAGCCAATTCAGCAGAGACAGGGTTGAATCATATATCAGCATTTATTTCAGTAATGCCCACAGTACTGGAGAGCAGCAGGTCATCCACAAAAATCTGCTCTGCAATCCCCCATAAACGAGCTGCTTATATTGGGTAGAAGGATGAAGATTACATGGGGAAGTAGGCAAAAGGGATAAGAATGGGTATGCCAAATGGGCAGTTTACAGGTAATGCAGGCTGGGGGTTTGCAAAGGCCTGAGGCTATGCAAAGGCTGGGGGTTTTCAAAGGGCTGGCTCCTCAGGTTTCTGCCACAAAGTTGTTGATCTTTTCATGATAATAACAGCTCCCTGATGTGGAGGATGGGCCACATTTCCAGATGAGCTCCCAGTTCCTGCTTGCAACTCCCAGCCAGTTTAGAATGTGCCTTCTTTAATTAGAACAGAACAATCACAGTTAACAGAGCCTGATTATTATTTCTTACAATTATAGGTGGTCCTAATATTCTATTTCTGCTCCTATCAGTTTCATAGTGAGAAGGCTAAAAAGGGCTAATTCCAATGTAACCCTGATATTTGGGGCTAGTGATCTGAATCCAAGCCAGCAAGCCCAGTGTACATTCCTGATAACCTATAATTAAGTCCCTATCTCCTTCCCAGGTACTGGTCTTGCAGAACCTGTTACTGTGAACAGTGCACTGCCCTGGAGGGAGGGTTATTAACACTCCTTTTCACATTCTTTAACACTGAGGAGCGCATGAGAGTAGTATCAGAGGCTCGGAAGTGGCTCCAGACCCAGGCCCCGGCAGGAATATTAGATACAGACAGATGGGCAAGGGAGGCCTTCCCAGATGAGGAAACTGATTGGAACCTGAACTCAGAAGACGGCTAGAAAGATATTGGCTGGCCTTCCTCCAGGAGTTCAGGGCCGGAGCCAAGAAGCCCACCAATATGGCTAAAATCTCTGAGGTTTTTTAGAAGCCTGACGAAAGTCCAGCAGCTTTCTATGAGAGACCATGTGAGGCATACAGAATCTACACTCCCTTTAACCCTGAGGCCCTGAAAAATCACACCATGGTAAATGCCACTTTTGTAGGCCAAGCCCAGCCTGATATCAGGAGAAAATTACAGAAGCTGGAAGGGTTTGTGGGGAAAAATGCCACCGAACTGCTGGAGATAGCCAACAAGGTTTTCATCAACCGAGACAGTGTGGCAAGGAGGGAGGAAGAAAAGAGAGTACAAAGAAGGGCTAATATAATAGCAGCAGCTTTAAGAGGCTCAGGCTCCCAGACAGATCAGAAAGGGAAGCAAGAATACAGATCAGGGGGAAAAGGAAGAGCGAGCCTGAGACGAGACCAGTGTGCCTATTGTAAGGAGACAGGACACTGGAAGAATGAATGTCCCAAACGACAAAGTAAGAAAACTGGACCCCCTTTTCCACCCAGTCGCTATCAACCAGAGCCACCTGAAGCAGATCTCATTGGGCTAGCAATGGCTGATTCCGAATAGGATAGACCAGACTCTTTTCAGCTGGGCCCCCGCTAGCCCATGGTCAGAATGAAAATTGGGGGCCAGACTGTGGACTTTATGGTTGATACAGGAGCTGAGCACTCAGTAGTCACACAGAAAATAACGCCTCTTTCGGGAAAGGAGGTCACCATTATTGGAGCTACTGGGGACCAGACCCGTAGACCATTCTGCCGCCCTTGCCAATGCCAACTTGGTGGTCATCAAGTAATTCATGAATTCCTGTACTTGCCAGACTGTCCAGTGCCTCTAATGGGTAGAGAACTTTAGCCAAAATGGGGGCAGAAATCACTTTTGCTCCAAGATGGCTCAGCACAGCTTTGCCTAAGTGAGGAGACTTTCCCAATGATCCTGTCCCTAGCAGTGAGAAGGGAGGAAGAATGGAGACTTTATACCCCCCAGTCAAAGGCCTCACCATTAGAACCTGCATTAGAGAAAGAATTCCCACTGGTATGGACGGGAAGGAATTCTCCAGGTCTGGCTAAGGACCACGCCCCGGTGCTGATTGACTTAAAGCCTGGGGCACAGCCTGTCAAAATCCGCCACTTAGACCTGCTGCTTCAGTGGGGACTTGTTAAATGATTCAGGTATCCATGGAACACGCCATTCTTGCCTGTCAAAAAGCCTGGGACTAATGACTACTGCCCTGTACAGGATCTACGGGCTGTTAATGAGGCTGTTATAACCCTGCATATCATGGGGCCATATACAGTATAAGGAAAAGGGGCTCTTGACGGCTGGAGGAAAAGAAATCAAAAAATCAGAATGAGATTTTAAAGTTACTAGAAGCAGTCTGGGAGCCCAAGGAAATAGCAGTCATCCATTGCAAAGGTCACCAGAAAGGAAAAGACTCAGTATCAGAAAAAAGCCAATGTGCTGACGCTGCAGCCAAGCTGGCTGCTAAAGAACAAGTGGGACTTTCACGGATCATGTTGGCCCCTGAATTACCTGAACCTCCAAAGTACACTCCTCAGGAAGAGGAATGGGCCCAGCAAAAAGGGGGCAAGAGCACGAAGGAAGGCTGGTGGATACTCCCAGATCATAGGGTCCATGTCCCAGAACAGTTAACCCATAAGGTAGTCCTCCAGCAGCATGAACTTACTCATTTAGGGAAGACTGCCTTAGAAGCTTTGTTAGGCAGATACTACCTAATTGCCCGTCTTCCCTCCTTGTGTGCCCCAGTCTCTCAACGTTGCCTCCTCTGTGCTCAGAACAATGCCAAACAGGGTCCTGTGGACTGATAGGAGTTCAGTGCTGTGGGCAAGCTCCTTTTGAGGACTTAGAAGTAGATTTTACAGAAATAGGGCCTAGCAGAGGAAATAAATACCTGCTAGTTTTTGGTTTGCACCTTTTCAGGCTGGGTCGAGGCATATCCCACTTGCACGGAAAAGGCGAGAGAAGTGACTAAGGCATTGCTAAAAGATATAATTCCACAGTATGGAATGTCTCTGACCATAGGGTCTGATAATGGCCCAGCCTTTGTAGCAGAAATAGTACAACAGGTAGCTAAAACTTTAGGAATTAAATGGAACCTATATACAGTCTACAGGCCTCAGAGTTCAGGGAAAGTAGAACAGATGAACCAGACTCTAAAGCAGACTATGGCTAAGCTATGCCAAGAGACAACCTTACCCTGGACAGATATCTTGCCTCTTGTACTCCTGCGGGTATGCTGTGCCCCGAGGGCCAGGGTAGGTTTCTCTCCCTTTGAAATTCTATATGGTAGACCCCCTCCCTTAATTCGGCCAAAGGGAGATTTGGGGGAAATAGTGAACTTAGAAATACAGAAACAACTACAAGTACTCGGAAAAACTGTCTTTGAGGTACACAGATGGGTTACTGACCGACTACCCATCTCTCTAGGAACAGCCATACATCCTTATAAACCTGGAGACCAGGTTTGGGTAAAGGACTTGAAAAGGGAGCCCCTCACGCCTACCTGGAAGGGACCCTATCCAGTCATATTAACCACCCCCACAGCTCTCAAGGTTGCAGGACTGAATACCTGGATCCACCACTCCTGGGTGAAGGCAGCCCACCAGCTGAGTGATGCCCAGCCTGAGTGGAAAGAGACCTCTGACCAGAAACATCCCCCTGAGGATCACTCTCAAGAAGACAGCGGATCTGGCCGATCAACCTGCTCCAAGGAATTCAGAAATGCCCTGCTGAATTCTCCCTAATACTAATCTCTCTTTCTTATCTCCTAAAGGTAATATGCTCTGGTATTTCTGGATAATCATTGGTTTTATCTTTTTTAATAATTCTCATTTTGTCTTTTTATGAGTGCTGCCAGAACCCGAGACTAGTACCAGGAGCAGAACTCATCTGCTCTTGCTGGGACACAGAAGCACCATAAAATTACTGCTTCCCACACAGCAAGGAAACAAAGGCCTCATCATGAATTGCTGGACTGCACCTTGTCATGATATCCTTGGCTGCATCTGCCTTTCAGGAATAGCCATAATACTGCTCTTTGTCCTAGTGGTTCACTGTTGTGGACCCCCACTGAACAGAAATAGAGGGAATAACATGCTCCCACTAATAATATTAGCTAGCACATGCTTACCTCCCATAGGGACCACTGCTACGTGTCCTTGCTTAGAAACCCACTACCCAAATATGCTAGACTGGGTAGCCTACAGGAAAGCCCCACCAAGCTAGATTTTTGTTAGCTATACTTATCAGCCTGCAGCATGTTACGACTCCACTACCAAATGCACGTGGGGCGGGGGGGGATTGTGTTGGATGGAAAAAATGATAGGACCTGTCACGGCCAATGTGCAGCTAATTAATGTTGCTCCTATTTGTTTCAGCAGTACCCAGGCCCAACATCCAACAGGTCGCCTCCCAGATGAACTATGCAACTCTACCCTCAAGGCTGAAAACACCACCTGGTGCTCCCCTGCAGGAACATTCTACATGTGTGAGACTGCTGCTTGCCTCTGCCTGCCTGCAAACTGGACGGGAATGCCTTTAAACTTCAGAATTCCCTACAAACCCCTCACGGGATGCTAACCCCTTGTCATCGCCCCTTTCCAGCTGGAAGCAGTTAAGAGCGGTAGTTGCCCATGTTCACCATAACATCCCATAATCATTGTACCACAAGGCTAAGAGAAGCTTGTGGGACAAGGGCGGGGGGGCAGGGATGAGAAGGCTAAAAAGGGCTAATTCCAATGTAACCCTGATATTTGGGGCTAGTGATCTGAATCCAAGCCAGCAAGCTCAGTGTACATTCCGGATAACCTATAATTAAGTCCCTATCTCCTTCCCAGATACTGGTCTTGCAGAACCCAGGTACTGGTCTTGCAGAACCTGTTACTGTGAACAGTGCACTGCCCCAGAAGGAGGGTTATTAATGCTAGCGCCAGGCCAGACCATCAGATATGGCCTGGAGACCCCCAACACCTGGGGGCCTTCTTGCAAGGCCCGCAAAAAGGACCAGAAGCATAATCCATGTTTGTGGGACAAAGATGACAGGGAGGGAGCTATAAAGGAAAGCCCCATGCGTGTTCCTTCACTCAGATTTGGAAGGCTGTTCTCTGAGTCCACTGGCATATTAAACAGTGTCCCTCCTTTTCTTTGAAGCGTCCTTGGTTTTCTTTGGTTTTCTGCAACAATAGAGTTCTCAGTCTAGTGTATCTGACTGACAAAGCCATTAGATCCTCTCATCATTTCTGGTGCTAGGGTCTTCATTGGATACCAAATGATACTGAGATAGACATGAACCATCCTGAACATTATCCTCATCTGGATCTCTTACGTCCAAAGGAAATGGCATACTCATTAACAGCTATTACACTGTTTCTGGGTTACTTGAGATTCTGGGTTACTTGATCAAACATTCTCAGCTCACAGAGAACAGAGTTCCATTAGAAAAAGACTGGGAGCACAAATACTTCAATTAGGAGATGAGGGGATCAAGTTTGGTTTGAGGTCAGTAGTAGAATGCCCTGAGCAGTTAGGACAAGGTTAAGTTTGACTACATTAGGAAAGTATATAAATCAGCTTAAGGTATTTGCTATAACCAAAAATCCCCACATCTTGTTGACATAGTATGTTCAAAGCATATGTCTTTTTAAAATAAGTTTTAAAAAATATGTTTTATTGATTTCAGAGATGAAGAGAGAGGGAGAGAGAGAGATAGAAACAGCAATAATGAGAGAATTATTGATCTGCTGTCTCCTGCACGTCCCACACTGGGGACTGATCCCACAACCCAGGTATGTGCCCTGACTGGGAATCAAACCCTGACCTCCTGGTTCATAGGTTGACACTCAACCACTGAGCAATACCAGCCTGGCAAGTATATGTCTTTTTCATGTCACTTTCCAGTGCAGGACTGCAGGAGAGCTGTGCTCCACTCAGTCATCAGGGTCCCAGCCTCTTTCCATCTAGGACTACCCATAATAACCATTTTATAAGATTGCCTTTTGTCTTCAGACTAAGGTCTGGGAGGGCATGTACATTTGTAGGGCTTCAGTGATACCCAACTTCCATCTGGCCTCAGTATCTTCTGGCATAATTCTGACATCTAAAGGAAGGGGACACAGAAGATGCATTCAGCCTTAATCACTTTGGCCCACAGGTGATCTAAATCACTTCTGCCCATTGCTCAGAATTAGTAACATGGTCCCATGTAGATGCAAGGGACTTAGAAAATATATTCTAGTAATGTATTGAGGAAGAAGAGAAGAACATAGATTTTGGTCAGCACATATCGTCTTTGGCACAGAGGAAAACAGGTGGTAGGAAGAAAGCAGAAAAAAAGAAGATGACAAAGAACTGCCCACAGTAACCATTACATAATTCCTTTTTGTTTCCAGATCAAAGTCTGGGTGGGTAGGTGCAATTGCTGGGCTTCAGTGTTGCACAACTCCAGGCAGAATCATTCACATTGTAGTCTATATTGGTGACATCTTCTAGAGTGCAAACATATGTCTTTGTCCTTAAAAAATGATTGGGGTTGTATGGAATTCTTGGGAAAGACAGATTCTCAAAGCACAACCCTTGAACTTCTTCAAAGATTAAAGCAGAAAGCAGAATACAAAGAGGCACAGAGCATTAGTGCTATAGTGACAGGATATTATTTAAGACCAGTGAGACAGATGGTGGTGTGTTTTCTTAGAATCAAACAAGGAAACAACAGATTTGCAAACAAATTTTAACTGCCTTCATTTTTCTTATGCCCCTCATGTGCAACGCAAACCATTGTAAAGCATAATGCTTCCTCAAGGTGGCTGTCCCTGCAATGTTTTCCTTCCCACCTATTCAGAAGGAAAGACCTGCAGCGATGTTAATGAACTAATTCCACGCCTTATTATTGAAGCTCTGACTTTTACTCTGGCCTGAAAGCAACTGAAATTGATCATGGCTCTAACAGAAGAGCATGAGAAGAGCATAGGAAAATGTGTAAATCAGTTTGATTTACTTTCTGGGGATGATGAGAATAATTTCTGGCCTGAATCCTCACTCTGAAATGCAAGGATGGGCAATATCAAATATGAATGCAAATTATAGAAACACTTTTCCCTTTAAATGGCTTGAATCCCATTGGAATGTTTTAGTGAAATAAATCTTCATGTTAGGACAATAAGAAAATACAAACGCACAACTCACAAATAATTTTCTTTTACTTCGTGATTGGCCTGTTTTGGGGGATCATCTAAAGCCTGCCACAGACTTCGCACAGCTGGTGTTTGTATGTCTGTGAAGTTGAGCCACCACAGTCTCACTTTAGCTCATGGTGACTGTAGATTAACAGCCATTGTCTTCCTGGGATTCTTTTAAAAAAAAAATATATATATATATATATATATATATATATATATATATATATATATATATATATATATATATTGATTTCAATGAGGAAGGGAGAGGGAGAGAGAGAGATAGAAACATCAATGATGAGAGAGAGTCATTGAGTGCTGCCTCTTGCACGCCCCACACTGGGGATCGAGCCCACAACCTGGCATGTGCCCTGACTGGGAATCGAACCATGAACTCTTGATTCATAGGTCAATGCTCAACCACTGAGCTACAGAGTCCCATGGGATTCTTTTTGATGAACACACTGGCTATAATAGTGAGGAAGTCTATTTTTTTCTGCACATATTTAAGTTTGGAACTTCAATGATTGATTCATTGCACCTTGCCTCCTGTTCACCTAGCAGGATCTTTAGGGAAGGGCATATATGGAAACAGCTATTGGTGGAGGCATGCAAAGGTCAGTGAGGTGCTCTGTGGTTACTTGCAGAAATACCCCAAATATATATGTTACTTAGCACAACTCTTCCCAGATAGTATCATTTTATTTTCCATTATAACAACTTTCCAAATAGTCTTTTTGCCGTTAGCCTCTGCTTTTCAATCTAGTATTCCACACAATAATGCCAGATTACCTTTCTTAAAGTACAGTTCTACTTCTGTCATTTCTCTGATCAAAATTCTTAAATGACCCAACATTTCCAAAATAAAGTCAAATTGTTTAGCCATAAACTTAAGGCTCTCCATGTTAGGGCCTCTAAATGCCTTTTTAGGTTTCCCTTCCTACCACTCCTAATAACAAACTGAAGGCTCATCAAAATATGCCTGGGAATTTCTTACCTACAGGCCTTTACTCTTACTGTTCATCCTAGAATACTCTTCTCTCTTTCCCCTCTCCCTCAACATTGACTCTGAAATCTACTCATTTTTGAAGTCTTAGCTCAAATTTTATCAGATCTTTGAAGCTTTCCTATATTGCTAGTACTATTTTTAAAAAATATATTTTATTGATTTCAGAGAAGAAGGGAAGAGAGAGAGTGAGAAACATCAATGATGAGAGAGAATCATTGACCAGCTACCTCCTGCACCACCCTCACTGGGGATCTAGCCCATAACTCGGGCATGTGCCCTGACCAGGGATTGAACCATGACCTCCTGGTTCATAGGTCAATGCTCAACTACTGAGCCATGCCGGCCAGTGCTAGTACTCTTATTTGACATTGATGTTACTCTGCTACTAGTCTTAGTTTCTAATTTACAAGACTGTCATCACTAGTTTGCGAGAGACCCTCAAAGACAAGGGCTGTATCTTTTTCACTTCTGTATCTTCCATAGCACATGGCACAGTGACCAGCAGAGAGGAATTATGCAATGAATGATTGCTGGCTACATTGATAGAGTTGTCAGTTTTCCTTTGTGATACAAGTGTTGATATCTTGATTCTTGTGGGCACCAGCCACATTTCTGCCAGTGGAGTCAGAGGTGGAGGGTCAAGCTATTCCCTTCTTGTGTTGAAACCTGTTTTCCTGGCTGAAAAACCCAGGCTGTTGAATCCTTGAACCTTTTCCATGAAGCCATCAGGCAACATTTATTATAGTTATTATAAGAACAGCTTAGTGAGTTGAAAAGGGAAGTTGGGTAAAAACTTGAATCAAAGTATAAATCCATCACTGCTAGCAGGAGAGGCTCAGGACAGGCAGTTGGAGTCTGCATGTAGAGCCAATGAGGTTTTTGTGATTTAAATTTACCTTGGCACCTGCCAAGCTTCATTTGTTTCTGTCTTCATTACTACCTTCCTCAGGATCAAACATATCCTCCATGCTTTCTGTCTGTACAATATTTAAGATATAAGTGGTACTATTACTTATATCTAGTTGGGGAGATAGACTGCTGAGTATCTCAGAAGGCAGGGGAGGGTGGGTGGATGGGAAGAGATCAACCAAAGAACTTGTATGCATACTAGGTGTACCGGTTAATAATGTGGATTTTGTGATCAAAGAAAACATGATAATTTCAACAGAAACATCAAAAATGCTTTATTCAAAGTAATGTCCATCGCTAGCAACACATTTCCCCCATCTTTCAGGTAATTTGTGGATACTGTCCCAATAGAACTTTGCTTATTTTGAAGCAAACCATTCAGAGACCCAATTTTCCACTTCTTCGTACGTTCTGAAGTGCTGCTCAGAAAGTGCGTGTGCCATCTAGCAGAACAAGTGGTAATCTGAAGGAGCAAGGTCTGGTAAATACAGTGGGTGGGTTAATACGTCCTAGGCAAGATCTTTTAATGTGTCTTTAACTGGTTTTGAAGTCTGTGATGGTGCGTCATCATGAAGCAAAATTACTTTGCCATGTCTTCTGGCACATTCTGGTCGTTTCACTATCAAAGCATGGTTCAAATTGATTATTTGTTGTCGGTAGCGATCAGTATTAATGGTTTCACCTGGTTTTAGAAGCGCATAATACACCACACCTTTCTGATCCCACCAAACACAGAGCATTGTCTTCTTTCTGAAGCGATTTGGCCTTGCAGTCGATGTTGATGGTTGTCCTGGATCAACGCATGATTTTGTGCATTTGTGATTCTCAAAATTAATCCACTTTTCATCGCCAGTCACAATTCGATGCAAAAAAGACTTTCTTTCCTGTCATTGAGGCAGCATTTTACTGATGACTTTTCGGTTTTCCATTTGTCTTTCGTTTAGTTGATGTGGCACCCATTTCCCTTCCTTTAAAATCTTTCCCATTGCTTGTAAACGATCAGAAATTGTTTTCTGAGCAATGTTTAATCTTTCTGCAAGTTGTTTTTGAGTTTGACATGCATCTTCATCCAATAATGCTTGTAATTGTTGGTCTTCAAACTTTTTCGGTTGACCTGGACGTTCTTTGTCTTTCACATTGAAATCATCACTTTTAAATCGTTTAAACCAGCATTCACAAGTATCTTTAGATGGAGCATGTTCACCATAAGCTTCTTGAAGTATTCAGCAGCACTTTTCTTCAAAATAAAGTAATGAATTATAACTTCCAGCAAATGCTCTTTTTTTTTGGCACGAAATTCGACATTTTTAAGCATAAAAATATCTATGATGTTGACACCTTCAGAAAATTTGACAATAGGAAGTTTTGAAGCTTGTTGTCAATACAATAAAATAGCATATATAGCAAATCACATATATATCAACATATGTGTAACTCCATCTATTGAAAATAATACACATTATTAACCACTACACCTAGTATATGCATAACACGTGGACACAGACAATAGGGTGGTGAAGGCATGGGATAGTGTGGGGGTGGGCTAGAAAGGGTCAAAGGGGGAAAAATGGGGACATATGTAATACTCTCAACAATAGAAATTAACCATTTGCCTGCCATAAGCATCTATAGACCAACTTTAAAATCATTTTTCATGAGACTTTTCAACTGAAAATATTCAAGAACACCCAAATTGTGAGTAATATATTTATTTTTATAATTTTCATTGCAAGTTGATTTTTAAATTAAATTCAAAATATTATGGCATGTGGGGATGGTTTCCGTTTTGGACACCATCTGACAGTTAACTGGTTAAAAAAAGAAAAGAAAAGGGATGTTGGGTAAAAACTTCCCTTAGAGGCAGGATATGTACCCAAGAATATAGATACTACTGTGTATAGCATAAGAGTTAAGAATAAGACTCTGGAGCCAGGCTGGCTGGTTGTGAATCATGACTATACCTTACTAGCTAAGTGATCTTGGAAATGCTATTTTACTTTTCTGGGGTTCAGATTAGTCCTATATAAAAGGGGTAATAATAGTAATTAACCGAAAAAGGTTGTAAGGTTTAAATGAGTTACTACATAGAGAGCAATTAATAAGTACTTAAAATATCAGTTATTATCATCATATAAGAGCAGAATAGACAATGATTTAGCCCAGTGTGAGAACAAAGCTAGAAAGTCAGAAGACCCAGATTCTAGTGCCATACACTCACCTTGGCCAATATATATCTATCCCTTCTGATTCTTGGTTTTCTAACTATGAAATGAAGTGTAGCCCTAACTGGTTTGGCAAAGTGGATAGAGCATCAGCCTGTGGACTGAAGGTTCCCAGGTTCCATTCTGGTCAAGGGCATGTACCTTGGTTGCGGGCACATCCCCAGTGGGGGGCATGCAGGAGGCGGCTGATCAATGTTTCTCTCTCATCGTTGTTTCTGACTCTGTCCCTTTCCCTTCTTTTCTGTAAAAAATCAATAAAATATATATTTAAAAAAAGAAATGAAGTATAAAACTAAATAATATCTAAAGTTCCTTCCAGCTTTAAAACACTAGTGTTCAATATTGAATACAAGATCCTTCCCCGGTAGAAGATGGTTTATTAAAAAAGAAAAAAATAGTAAAGAATGTAATTTATATCTGCCAAGAGAGATTCTTTCTCTCCTCCTTTCAGTGGCTTCTGATAATCACAAAAAAATCAAATGTGTAGCAGTTTACTTTTATGCCTCCTATCTTGATGTTCCATCTGTCTTCCCATCACCATTTCACCAGTGTTTGGAAAATGAAAGCCCTCAAAAGGAAGGATCCTTAAAGGCCACTGGTTGCAAAACAACAGAGGTGATTGTCTGGTGCAAAGATTCAGCTCCGTGCACTTTTACTTGGAGATAATTTCATGTACTTAAAAATGCAGTCTATGCAAGGAGATAGGAATCTTTGTGGAGAGAAAGCTTTTATTAACTAATTCCTTAATTCATATGAAGTTTTAATAGAACTTTCTTTTTAAGACCTGTGAAACAAGATTGAAGTGAGCTCAAATGCAGTTACCATTTATAAAATTTAATAACCTTCTATTATTGGCCCTAATGAGAGAGACATGCACATCTCAATGATTCTCAGGTTCTATTTTCAATTCATTGAGTACTCTGACAACTCTGTCTCCTTCCACCATATCCACTCTCCAAAGTGAGAATAAGGTCAAAGAGGTGTATATTTCCTAGTGTTTATTACCGCTTGGCCTTTTTTAAAAAAATTGTTGACACTATTACAGATGTCCTCTACCCCCCCCACACCTTTGCCCACTTCCACCCAGTGCCTGCCCCCTGCCCCCCTCCTCTGGCCTTCACCACACTGTCTTTGTCCATGGACTATGCATATATGTTCTTTGGCTAATCTTTTCATCTTTTTAAAAAATATATATATATTTTTATTGATTATAGAGAGGAAGGGAGAGATAGAAACATCAATGATGAGAGAATCATTGATTGGCTGCCTCCTGCATGCCCCACACTGGGGATTGAGCTGCAACCCAGGTTCTGACTGGGAATTGAACCATGCTCTAACTAGGAATGGAACTATGACCTCCTGGCTCATAGGTTGACACTCAACCACTAAGGCTCACGCCAGCCAGGCTCTTCACCTTCTTTTATCCAGTTCTCCCCACCAACTTCCCCTCTGACATTTGTGAACCACTTTCTAACAGCTCATCAAGACTGATTGACAGTCACTACAGCTTGGCATAGGTCCAGCTTCCCTGTGCAAGGTGGTAAGAGTAATCAAAATGACAAGACTTGAAAGTAAGGAAGTGAATTTTGGTTAAGAACATATTTCACCTTAAAGTTAGTCTCGTGGGAAGCTATTAGGATTATGTTTTTACTAGAGGCCCGGTGCACGAAATTCGTGCATGGGTGTGTGTGTCGCTCAGCCCAGCCTGCACCCTCTCCAATCTGGGATCCCTCTCACAATCCAGGACTGCTGGCTCCCAACTGCTCACCTGCCTGCCTGTCTGATTATCCCTAACTGCTTCTGCCTGCCAGCCTGATCACCGCCTAACCACTTCCCTGCCAGCCTGATTGATGCCTAACTGCTACCCTGCCAGCCCAATTGCCCCTAACTGCCCTCCCCTGCAGGCCTGGTCCCCTCCAAATGTTCTCCCCTGCAGGCCTGGGTCCCCCCCAACTGCCCTTCCTTGCAGGCCCGGTCACCCCCAACTTCCCTCCTCTGCCAGCCTGGTCACCCCTAATTGCCCTCCCCTGCAGGCTTGATCACCCCTAACTGCCCTCCCTTGCAGGCCTGGTCCCTCCCAACTGCCTTCCCCTGCTGGCCATCTTGTGGCGGCCATCTTGTGTCCACATGTGGGCAGCCATCTTTGACCACATGGGGGCAGCCATCTTGTGTGTTGGAGTGATGGTCAATTTGCATATTACTCTTTTATTAGATAGGATAGGTGAAAAGTGTTCAAACATTGTAATTTAATTTGGGTTAACCTAATAACAGTTGGGCCTGGATTCAGGTGCACATCATTGGATAACTGTCTGGGGAATGTCCATTTATACCATTGGTCACTAGTCTTTGGCACCTTTGACAGATACTTAAAGGCAAGTTTTAATGAAATATATTCTAGTGTTTGTGTATAAGAGTGTTATCAATTAATATAACCTGCCTCACTTTTGCCATTTTCTTTCTTTTATTTTTCTTTCTTTCACAGTCCCTTTTGTTTCCTTCCTTGTCCTCTATTGTGTCAGTTTATTTTTATTTTTTATGCTATCGCTCTTGTTTTCTCTAGTTAAGTAGTTAGGAGTGGAGATTGAAACGCTGCTTTCATCACTCACTTCTTATATGACCCTGAGCAAGACAATTATCTCTTTCTGCTATAGATTATCCATCTGTACACTTGGATAGTCATACTTACTTTGTTAGGTCATTAAAAAGATTAAATAAGATAATATGAATAAAACATTTTAAATGCCATGCCTAATACATAGTAAACACTTAATTTTAGCATTATTATGTTCTTCTACTTTCATGTTTTATTCCTCCCTCACATTGTTTTATTATTTTTTCCTGTCTCTTGTTTTCATCAGCATTGAACTTCACTCTTCAACATTGCTAGTCTGTCTCAGCCACGGGACAGCTCCAGGCAGACACTTGACAACTTGGAGTCTGTGATACATCCTTTAATCTGTTTCCTCTAGCCTGCTTCTATCTGGAAGTTAGAGTGATTTTTCCAAAATGCAAATATGACCATATAATTCTCTGTCATAAACCTGCCTATAGTATGTAATCATAAATCCTCATCATGCATGAGGATATAAGGCCATTCACAACATGGCTCAAACTTCATCTGCCACAGAAATCAACTGTAAAAATAGGGCAGATAGATGTGTTCACTACCCAAACATATCATGTTTTTGTTTTTGTTTTTCCTGAACTGTGCTGCATTCTCTTAGACTGTTCTACCTACTAAACCAGGGGTCCTCAAACTTTTTAAAAAGGGGGCCAGTTCACTGTCCCTCAGACCGTTGGAGGACCGGACTATAGTTTAAAAAAAAAAAAAAAACTATGAACAAATTCCTATGCGCACTGCGGGCCCAGGACGAGTCGGCTGCTAAAGCAGGACAGGCAGCGGCACCTGGCGGGCCAGATAAATGTCCTCGTTTGAGGACGCCTGTTTCTCTTGTACAGTCATCAAGATCCAGCCACAAATTTTTCTTCAGCTCCCTTATCCAGGTTTAATTCTTCTTTCCTTTTTGCTTCCATAGATTTTTCTGTAAATTACAATTATAGTGCCTATCAGACTCTTAGTATGGATCTCCCCAAACAGAGTGTGAGCCTCTAGGAACAAAACTCTGTTTTCCTCCTCTTTATTGTTTCTGAGTCCTATAACTGAGTCTGTCGCTCAACAGATAAACACATTTTATTTCTAAAAATAGTCTTCCACCAGTCTAGATAAGATTGGTGTTTGGAGTTTATATCCACATCGCTTATATGATTTAAGTGAACTTTGATGTGTTTGCCCAATTGCAGATAACCTCAGAGGACACTTACATAATGGCCCTTATTGAGCATCTTTGAAAATGGGCAAGTAATTCTAATATAAAGAGGACCTTACTATAAAAAGACCAAGGGATAGACAAGGATGATCCTTTCAATCCTCTTTTAGCCTTAGGGTTCTATTTTAGGAATCCACAGAGTTAGTATGTTTTGGTAAATGCTTTACATTTTGACTGATTATTATTTTTTTATTAATATTACAAATATCCCCCATTTTCTCCCTCTCCACCCAGCCCCACCCCACCCCAGGCCTTAACCACACTATTGTCTGTGTCCATGGGCTATGTATGTATATATGCATATGAGCTCTTTGGTTAATCTCTTCCCATTCCCACTAACCACTTCTCCTCTGAGGTCTGTCAATCTGTCCCATGCATTCATGCCTCTGGACCTATTTTGTTTGTCAGTTTATTATTCTTTTGATCACCTTTCTATAAAAGTTTTCTGATAATTGAATAAGGATTAAAAACCTTCAATGTTTTTGTTTGGGAGGAGGACATGGGTAACGGATAGCATTTTTACTAGTTTTGCTCACATATTGGCCTCCTTTCCTGTAGTTAAAGGGCTGCCCTTTTTGCTTTTTGGTTTTACATCTGGCCCATTATTTGGCTGGCTTGCAAACTATTTTCCAATGGGAATTAAATAGAGTCTCCACTCCATCAGGCCTTAAGGACAAAATCCTAAAAATAAAATAAATAAATAAATAAATAAATAAATAAATAAATAAATAAATAAGAGCTGCAAACTTTTAAATCAACAAAATTTAAAGCTGATATACACAAGAGATTCCCTGCATTCTAAAGAAATAATAGAATATAGATGTGGGATTGGTGGCTGTCACTGATGTCAGTAGAAAATGATAAATTTGGATTAATTTCTATAGGAAATAATGAAGAAAAGAGCTGGGACAGGGAGAAAGTCCTATTCATGTATCCAGGGGAGATTACACAATGAATGCATCTGGAAGGCTAGGCACAGAGGTAAACAGTGAAAGTCACTAGGAGACAAAATGGGAGAAAAGGAAATAGATATATATTTTTTAAAATAACTAGAGAACAATGAAAGGGGAGAAATAGGAAATAAGGAAGTGAAATATAGTGGTGGAAAATTACCACCAAGCTTCCTGATTTCAAAGTTGGAATCAAGGTAAATTGTCTTAATTCAGTTAAACTGTCTTCAAGAATCTTGGGACATATAGGAACCCAAACATCCTTAAGGATGCATTCATCCCAAGAGAAAAGAGAGTATGGCTGACTCATGGGGACATTACTGATTTTGATTGAGACCCCATCTCATCTGAGTAACTGCTCCCAACAGGCCAGACAAATACTTGCTGAAATGACAACATGTGGGAATCACAAGACTCAGGAGAGTGTCTTTACTCTCTCAACCAGCAGCTGGGTGAGCTTGGGTAAGTCACTTCCTCTCTCTGTTTTTCTTATGCAACCCTCTCTTCTAAAATGAAGAACATGCATATGATTCAAGATTGGTTGTGAGAATCAAATGAGCTGCCACTGAACACCATGATTGTAGATGCTTCTGTCAGGTTACTGGACCCAGATCACAGGGATTTAAACTCTATCACTACTATCTAGAAGTCATTCTTTTTTCTTCAGAAAAATACAAGAGGACTGTCTCAGACAGACCCAGGAGCCATGGCTTCAATCTCTTCATCTTTAGGCTAATAGCAACATTACTCATGGTGTGTATGAGATTTTTATTTTATTTTATTTTTAAATTTATTTATTTTTATTTTTTAATTTAATTTAATTTTTTTAATTGTTTGAAGTATTACAAATAGTAGTACATATGTCTCCTTTTTTTCCCCATTGACCTCCCCCCAGCCTCCCCTACCCCCAGTACATGCCTTTACCTGCCCCCCGCACCCAGTGTCTTGTATCCATTGGTTATGCTTATATGCATGTGTACAAGTCCTTCGGTTGATCTCTTACAGCTCCCCACCACAACCTCCCCTGCCTTCCCGCTGTAGTTTGACAGTCTGTTCAATGCTTCTTTGCCTCTGTATCTATTTTTTCCCTATTTCTTTCCTTTAAAAAATCTTGCCTCTGCAAACTAGAAAAAAAACGTATAATAACAAAAAATGTTTGAGTCCCAATTTCAATGTCCAACAGTTCTGAGTCCCCGTTTCAATGTGAAACAGTTTCTTATGTGTACATGTCAGCAATGATATCTGGATGGTGGGCACATGGTGGCAATGCAGGTCCAACCCTCTCTGGTTTGGTCCTAGGCTACCTGCTGCATCGCACAGCTGCTGACTGCTAGCATGGCAAGGCGTCGTCAGCGTCTTCCATCTCTGGACTGTTTCTCCTCTTGTCTTCGTGGTTGGAGCAGACCTGTCAATTCCTCTCTGTTGCAGGAATCCACATGGTCTTGGAGTTGTTTTCTGAAAATATACAAACATATCCTCGACCAAAAGTTAATAAAGGAATCTTTTCTATATAATTGATTTGGGATCCTTTTTATTTTTGCCCAAACGATTTTCCTTTGTCTTATTTAGACACCACGTGTGTTTTTCATGGGTGTCTTGCTGTTAGCATTACAAATGAAAATTAATTTTGTAAAGTAAAAATTTTCTAGATGTAATTTACTTATAGGATATTTTTCCTTACATGATATTACCCTACTATCCCCCTTTTTGATTAATGGAGGCTTTTGTAAATTTTATAATGCAGTCTTGATAACTTTAAATTTTTTGCACAAAAATATGACTGCTTTAGTTTCATTGCATGTTAAGCAATTTTACCATGATATGAACTACCAATAGAAATTTTAGTTACCACTTTAGGAACAGCTTTTTGTCCAGTACAATTAAATTTTCTTGAATATTCACTTATTTCAATTAGCCTATTTAAATTAATCTGAAAACTTTATTATTTTACTGTCAAATTTAATACTCTACCAACATTCTTAGTTTACCCTGTAAATATTAGTGGAAAGGATTATTTGCATTCTTGAGTAGGCCCTGAGCATTCCTGGTGCTAGGCTGGATTTAGATATAGGGCAGCTGCTGTCTGCCAAGTCTCTGTCTGTTACCTGGGTCCCAATCTGAGCTGGGCCAAGTCACTGTCTGTCACCTGTGTCCTGATCTGAGCTGGGCGAGGGAAGCAAAGCGGCCATGGGGGCAGAAGACCTCCCTCAGACGTTGTGAGGGTTCAGGCCCCTGCAAGGTTGAGGGAGTGAGGGTCTGTGCCCCACCTCTGTTGATCCCCAAGTTCTCTCCTGATGGCCCCTCTGCTACTGTGCCTGTCTTAGGTTGTTCCTTCCCTGAGGAATCTTACCCGTCTCTGGCTAACCAGTCATCCTCCAGGGCCAAGCAGGGTGATGTGAGGTTCAGTTCTGTCTCCTTGGTATACTATGCCCCCATGGCCTCCATGCCCAGCACCTGCCTTGGGATCCCCTGGCCTGCTGGCGGGGCCCCAGCACTGATCACATATCTCGGGGAACTCAGGTTTCTTCTCCAGGGAGGGCCCAGCTCACACAATTGGGCGAGAGACAGATCCATGGTAACAGCCACCACGAGGCTTCGAGCTCAGCATGAACAGAAAGCTCAGGCAACAGCTGAGGGCAACTGGATTGTGAGAAGAGGGTCCCTCTTGGCACAAAAGGCAAGAGGTGGCCAATATAGAATGCTCAAGTTCCTTCCCAGCGCCTTAATTCCTTCTGAAATGGATTAAATCCTTTCATGTCCTTTTTTTAAAAAAATTGCTGCCAAACATTCAAAGAATTAGTTTGTAAGTTTGTTTGGGATAATTGTACAATATGCTGTTGTAAAATATCTAAAATTATAATGACATTGTAGAATAATATCATGTAAGGATATTCTTTGCTCTAGGCCATGGCAATTCAATTTCAAACTGGCTGTCAATTTCTTTTAGTAACTTTATATAAACTTTGTCAGGGAGGCAAAAACACAAATTACTTACTTTAGTTCAAGAGGCCAAATATTTTGACTTTCAATTACAATCCTTATGACTTTTGAAGGAAACTTCTCTTTGATTCCTTCCAAAATAATTTTCGGGCTACAGAGAGTTTCACTTAAAAATCTTTGTCACATGAAAGAATTTCTCTTAAGGTTATGGTGACCACTAGTATGGACTAGATTTCATATTTTAATTTAATTTAATTTAATTTAATTTTTTAAAAATTTTTTAAATTGTTATTTTTTACATATGTGTCCTTATTCCCCCATAACCCCCCACCCCCCACTTATGCCCCACCCCCTTGTTGTCTGTGTCCATTGATTAGGCTCATATGCATGCACACAAGTCCCTTGGTTGATCTCTCCCCCTTACCCCCACCCTCCCCTACCTTCCCTGAGGTATGTCGTGCTGTTCGACGTTTCTCAATCTCTGGATCTGTTCTTGTTCATCAGTCTATGCCGTTCATTATATTCCACAAATGAGTGAGATCATGTGATATTTATCTTTCTCTGCCTGGCTTATTTCACTTAACATAATGCTCTCCATCTCCATCCATGTTATTGCAAATGGTAGGAACTCCTTTTTTACTGCAGTGTAGTATTCCATTGTGTAGATATACCACTGTTTTTTTAATCCACTCATCTGCTGATGGGCATTTAGGCTGTTTCCAAATCTTAGCTATGGTGAATTGTGCTGCTATGAACATAGGGGTGCATATATCCTTTCTGATTCGTGTTTCTAGTTTCTTTGGATATATTCCTAGAAGTGGGATCACTGGGTCAAATGGGAGTTGCATTTTTAGTTTTTTGAGGAAACTCCATACTGTTCTCCACAGTGGCTGCACCAGTCTGCATTCCCACCAGCAGTGCACGAGGGTTCCTTTTTCTCCGCATCCTCACCAGCACTTGTCATTTGTTGATTTGTTGATAATAGCCATTCTGACAGGTGTGAGATGGTACCGCATTGTTGTTTTGATTTGCATCTCTCCGATGATTAGTGACATTGAGCAGGTTCTCATATGTCTCTTGGCCTTCCTTCTGTCTTCTTTCAAAAAGTGCCTATTTAGATCAGTTGCCCATTTTTTTATTGGGTTGTTTATCTTCTTTTTGTTAAGCTGCATGAGTTCCCTGTAAATGTTGGAGATTAAACCCTTATCATTGATATCATTGGCAAATATGTTCTCCCATGCAGTGGGCTTTCTTGATGTTTTATTCATGGTTTCCTTTGCTGTGCAAAAGCTTTTTATTTTCACGTAGTCCCATTTGTTTATTTTCTCTTTAGTTTCCATTGCCCTAGGGGCAGTATCAGTGAAGAAATTCCTTTCCCATATGTCTGAGATTTTGCTGCCTGTGGATTCCTCTAGTATTTTTATGGTTTCCCATCTTATGTTTAAGTCCTTTATCCATTTTGAGTTTATTTTTGTGTATGGTGTAAGTTGGTGATCTAGCTTTATTTTTTTGCATGTATCTGTCCAATTTTCCCAACACCATTTGTTGAAGAGACTGTCTTGTCTCCATTGTATGTTCGTGCCTCCTTTGTCAAATATTAATTGAGCATAGTGATTTGGGTCAATTTCTCGGTTCTCTATTATATTCCATTGATCTATATGTCTTTTCTTGTGCCAGTACCAGGCTGTTTTAAGAACAGTGGCTTTGTAATACAGCCTGATATCTGGTATTGAGATCCCACCTACTTTGTTCTTCTTTCTCAGGATTGCTGCAGCTATTCAGGGTCTTTTTTTTTTATTCCAGATAAATTTTTGGAAAGTTCGTTCTAGGTCTGTGAAATATGCCATTGGTATTTTAATGGGGATTGCATTGAATCTATAGATTGCTTTGGGTAGTATGGACATTTTGATGATATTGATTCTACCAATCCATGAACATGGTATGTTCTTCCATCTGTTTATGTCTTCCTCTATCTCTTTTTTCAGTGTTGTGTAGTTTTCCACGTATAGGTCTTTTACCTCCTTAGTTAAGTTTATTCCTAGGTATCTTAATTTTTTTGGTGCGATGGTAAATGAGATTGATTTTTTAGTCTCTCTTTCTGTAAGTTCATTATTGGTGTATAGAAATGCCATAGATTTCTTGGCATTAATTTTGTATCCTGTTACATTGCTGAATTTATTTATTAAGTCTAGTAATTTTTTGATGGAGACTTTAGGGTTTTCTATGTACAGTACCATGTCATCTGCGAATAAGGACAGTTTTATTTCTTCTTTTCCAATTTGGATGCCTTTTATTTCTTCTTCTTGTCTGATCGCAATGGCTAGTACTTCCAGCACTATATTGAACAGCAGTGGTGAGAGTGGGCATCCTTGTCTTGTTCCTGTTCTTAGGGGAAATGGTTTTAGTTTTTGCCCATTGAGTATGATATTGGCTGTGGTTTGTCATAATGGCTTTTATTATGTTGAGGTATGATCCTTCTATTCCCACCTTGCTGAGAGTTTTTATCAAGAAAGGGTGTTGGATTTTGTCAAATGCTTTTTCTGCATCAATTGATATGACTATGTGGTTTTTATCTCTCAATTTGTTTATGTGATGTATCACGTTTATTGATTTGCGAATATTGTACCATCCTTGCATCCCCGGGATAAATCCTACTTGGTCATGGTGTATGATCTTTCTGATGTACTGCTGGATTTGATTTGCTAGAATTTTGTTGACGATTTTGGCATCTATATTCATGAGGGATATAGGCCTGTAATTCTCTTTCATTGTGTTATCTTTATCTGGTTTTGGTATTAGGGTGATGCTGGCTTCGTAGAAGGAGCTTGGAAGTGGTCTTTCCTCTTGAATTTTCTGGAATAATCTGAGGAGGATAGGTTTTAGTTCTTCCTTGAATGTTTGGTAAAACTCCCCTGTGAAGCCGTCTAGCCCCGGGCTTTTGTTTGCTGGAAGCTTTTTGATGACTGCTTCAATTTCTTCTATAGTTATTGGCCTATTGATGTTTAGATTCTTCCTGATTGAATTTTGGAAGGTAATATTTTTCTAGGAATATGTCCATTTCCTCCAGGTTGTCCAGTTTGTTGGAATAGAGTTGTTCATAGTATTTTTTAACAATCCTTTGTATTTCGGTGTGGTCTGTTGTTATTTCTCCTCTTTCATTTCTGATTTTGTTTATTTGGGTCCTCTCCCTTTGCTTCTTGGTGAGCCTGGCTAGAGGTTCATAAATCTTGTTTATCCTTTCAAAGAACCAGCTCTTGGTTTTGTTGATCTTTTGTATTGTTTTTTTTTGGTCTCTATGTCATTCATTTCTGCTCTGATCTTTATTATGTCCTCCCTTCTGCTCACTGTGGGCTTTTCTTTTTGCTCTCTTTCTAATTCTTTGAGTTGTTGGGTTAGATGATTTATTAGCATTTTTTCTTGTTTTTTGAGTTAGGCCTATAGAGCTATAAACTTCCCTCTCAAGACTGCTTTCATTGTGTCCCATAGCAATTGCATTGTTGTGTTTTTATTTTCATTAGTCTCCAGGATGTTTTTAATTTCTTCTTTGATCTCGTTGATCACCCAATCATTGTTTAATAGCATGCTGTTCAGCTTCCAAGTGTTTGAAATTTTTGGAATATTTTTATTATAGTTTATTTCTAATATTATGCCATTGTGGTCTGAGAAAATGCTTGATATGATTTCAATCTTTTTGAATTTGGGGAGACTTTGCTTGTGACCCAATATGTGGTCTATTTTTGAAAATGTCCCATGTGCACTTGAGAAGAACGTATATTCCGTGGCTTTGAGGTGAAATGCTCTGAAGATGTCAATTAGGTCCATTTGATCTAGTGCGTCATTTAGAATTGCTGTTTCTTTGCTGATTTTTTGTCTAGAGGATTTACCCAGTGATGTCAATGGTGTATTATAGTCTCCTACTATGATTGTATTGTTGTCGATCTCTCCCCTGATATCTTCCAGGATTTTTTTTTTTATGTATTTGGGTGCTCCTGCATTGGGTACATATATGTTTACCAGAGTTATATCTTCTTGTTGAATTGCTCCCTTTAGTATTATGTAGTGGCCTTCCTTATCTCTTGTTATGGCCTTTACTTTGAGGTCTATTTTATCAGAGGTAAGTATTGCAACCCCAGCTTTTTTCTCATTTCCATTTGCCTGAAAAATATTTTTCCATCCCTTCACTCTCAGTCTGTGTGAATCCTTTGCTCTGAGGTGGGTCTCTTGTAGACAGCAAATATATGGGTCATGTTTTCTTATCCATTCAGCTACCCTATGTCTTTTGATTAGTGCATTTAGTCCATTTACGTTTAATGTTATTATTGACAAGTACATGTTTGTTGTCATATTTTTCATTAGTGTTTGTGTTTCTTTTTGCCTTTCTCTTTCTTCTTTTTACAGCAGTCCCTTTAGCATTTCTTGCATTGCTGGCTTGGTAGTGATAAACTCTCTTAGGCCTTTTTTGTCTGTGAAGCTCCTGATTCCACCTTCAATTTTGAATGATAGCCTTGCTGGGTATAGTATTCTTGGATTCAGACCCTTGCTTTGAATCACTTTGTATATTTCATTCCATTCCCTTCTGGCCTGGTGTGTTTCTGTTGAGAAATCAGTTGATATTCTAATAGGAGATCCCTGGTAGGTAACTTTCTGTCTCTCTCTGGCAGCCTTTAAGATTATTACTTTGTCATTAGTGTTCGCCAATTTAAATATGATGTGTCTTGGTGTCGGTCTTTTGGGGTTCAACTTGTTTGTGACTGTGTACTTCTTGGACTTCCATAGTTTTTTTTCTTGCCAATATCAGGGAAGTTTTCTGTCATTATTTCTTCAAACAGGTTTTCTATTCCTTGCTTCTCTTCCTCTCTTTCTGGTATCCCTATTATTCTAATATTGTTTCGTTTTGTGTTGTCCCAAAGCTCTCTTAGGCTCTCCTCTTGCTTTTAAAGTCTTCTTTCCAGTTACTGCTGTGTTTGTGTGTTTTTTCCTACCTTGTCTTCTAATTCGCTGATGCGGTCCTAGCCTCTTCTAGTCTACTGTTTAAGCCTTCCAATGTGTTCTTTATTGCAGCTATGTCGTTCTTTTTTTAAAAATAAATCTTTATTCAGATTATTACAATTGTTTCTCCTTTTTCCCCCCATAGCTCCTCTCCACCTGGTTCCCACCCCACCTTCTGCCCTTACCTCCCCCCCACTGTCCTCATCCATAGGTGTATGATTTTTGTCCAGTCTCTTCCTGAACCCCCCCATACCCTTTTCCCCTTGAGAATTATCAGTCCACTCCCTTTCTATGCCCCTGATTCTATTATATTCACCAGATTATTCTGTTCCTCAGGTTTTTAATTCACTTGATTTTTAGGTTCACTTGTTGATAGATATGTATTTGTTGTTCATGATTTTATCTTTACTTTTTTCTTCTTCCTCTTCTTTAAGAATACCTTTCAGCATTTCATATAATACTGATTTGGTGGTGGTGAACTCCTTTAGCTTTTTCTTATCTGTAAAGCTCTTTATCTGCCCTTCAATTCTGAATGATAGCTTTGCTGGGTAGAGTAATCGTGGTTGTAGTTCTTGCTATTCATCACTTTGAAAATTTCTTGCCTCTCCTGTCTGGCCTGCATAGTTTCTGTTGAGAAATCAACTGACAATTGTATGGGTGCTCCTTTGTAGGTAATTAACTGTTTTTCTCTTGCTGCTTTTAATATTCTCTCTTTGTCTTTTGCTCTTGGCATTTTAATTATGATGTGTCTTGGTGTGGTCCTCTTTGGATTCCTTTTGTTTGGGGTTCTGTGGGCTTCCTGGACTTGTAAGTCTATTTCTTTCACCAGGTGGGGGAATTTTTTGGTCATTATTTCTTCAAATAGGTTTTCAGTATCTTGCTCTCTCTCTTCTTCTGGCACCCCCATAATTCTGATGTTCATACGCTTGAAGTTGTCCCAGAGTCTTCTTACACTATCTTCAACTTTTTGGAATATTTTTTTTCTTTTTGCTTTTTCAGTTGAGTGTTTTTTGCTTCTTTGTATTTCAATTCTTTGACTTGATTCTTGTGTTCCTCTAGTCTGTTGTTGGGTCTCTGTATAATATTTTTTATTTCAGTCAGTGTATGTTTAATTTCTAGTTGGTCCTTTTTCATATCTTCGAGGTTCTCGTTATATTTATCGGCCTTTTCTAGGATATTCTTGAAAAGCCTTATAACTGTGGTTTTGAATTCTATATCCAGTCGTTTGTTTTCCTCCATTTGTTTCGTTTGTGATCTGTTTCTTTGACACCGCATTTTCACTGCTTCCCTGAGTTGGTAGGGTAGATTTGTGTGCTAGGTTTCCTATATGGCCCAGTGGGTCTGCCTCCCCAGTTAACCTGAGGTGGACACTCTTGGTGCACCCCTTTGTGGACTGTGTGTACAGCCTTGTTGTAGTTAAGTCTTGATTGTTGTTGGTATCACTGGGAGGAATTGACCTCCAGGTCAGTTGGCTGTAAGGATCAGCTGTGTCTATGCTGGGAGAAGTTCGGTGCTGGAGACAGCCTTACAGGATTAGACTTGCCAAATTGCAATAGCCTCTGTTCTCAGCTTGGATGGGGTGCAGTCTTAGGGCGGAGCAGACAGTCTTGGCTTCCTGTCAGCCTTGCCCTTGCGCGCGTGCGCGCCTGCAGACCACTGCCTTCCCTGGCTCCCAAGTCTCTGCCTGAGAGTCCAGATCCCCCCCCCCCATAAGAGCGCGGGTCCCCAGGGGCTCGCCTGGAACTGGGGTTCAGTGCAATCAGAACTGGGGCTCAGTGCAGTCAGGAGCTTCTGACTCCCTTCTGCTAGGGAAAGCCTGTGGCAACCTCCGTAGCCTTTGTACACACAGGCGCGTGCGCCTCCAGAACCCTGCCTGTCGGGGCTCCCCCGGGTCTCCCCCTGGTCTCCAAGTCTCTGGGTGCCTTTCTCTCTACCTGACAGTCCAGACTCCCCCTGTATGAGCCTGGGTCCACGGGGTTTCGCCCGGAACTGGGGTTCAGTGCAGTGAGAACTGGGGTTCAGTGCGGTCAGGGGCTTCCTTCCCCCTTCCGCCAGAGAAAGTCAACCAGGCTCTCAGCCACCCTTCCTCTCTGCACGCACAAAGACCCTTTGCAGTACCTCCAATTCTCTGTGAGCTTTTCTTTCCTTCTAGTTGTAGAATTTTCACTCAGCCAGCTTTCCTGTGGTTCTGGATGGTGTCCGTTCTGTCTTTTAGTTGTAGTTTTGAAATTGTTGTGCGAGGCAGCAGTTTAGGTGCTTACCTATGCCGCCATCTTGGTTTCTCCGCAGCTATGTCATTCTTCATCTCCTCTTGGTTTCTTTTCATGTTGGTGACATTCTCATTCAGCTCTTTATGGTTCTCATTGAGTTGTGTGTATTTGTCATCCATCCGTTTAAATATCCTTATAACCATTACTCTGAATTCTTTCTCTGTTAAGCTGCTAGCCTCAATTCCATTTAACTCCCTTTCTGGTGATTCCTCTTTTTCTTTCCTTTGGGAGTTGCTTTTTTGTCTCCCCATGTTTTCCTGTAATGTTTTAATTATAGATCCAATTGCTTTGCTACCCAGGTTCTTTTGGTGATGGTGCTACTGGTGTAATCTCTCAGTTCTCCTGGGCTTGGTAATCTAGTGTAGCTCCCTACTTGAGCTATTTGGGTTCTCTTGATGTAGGCTTGCGAGCTTGAGAAGCACAACTGTGGTGTCTAGAAGTCAGCAGCCGTGGAGGAGAGTATCCCAATTTTTGCTGTCTTGCACCCTCAATTGAAATCACACGTGCCCAGTGGGGACTCACAGTGGCACCAAGGAACTGTCTTTCGGGGTGATGTGGCTCAGGGGGCCTGCACTCTTGAAAGGTGTGACTATAATGCCCAGAGTTCTGTAGTTATGGGGTGGGCAGACTCAGCTTTCACTGCTTCACCTGTGGTGGATAGACGCTTACTCCCAGTGATGGCTCACAGGAGCACCCACAGTAAGTTTGCCAGTGAGGCGCAGTGAAGCACTCTGAATGGCCCTGGCAGTGTACCCGTGTAATTGAGGTGCCTAACTTCTAAAGATTTCTCTTTAGGGCAGATCCTATGGCCTCAGGGAGTATTCAGATTCCATGGTGTTATTCAGGGTGGGATCTGGGTGTGGCTATATTGGTTGCCTGGAGACTGGAGGTTAGGGGCTATCTCTAAGGAGAAAATGGAAACCGGGACTTAGATATGACTCAGCATCAGACTCGCTTCCACCTCTCCTGGACTGTCCGCTGCCTACTCTCCCTAGATTCCACAACCCAACCCCTTCTTCTGCACCTCAGCCACAGGTAAGTGTCTGTATCCTAAAGGTTCTACAAACTAGGTTCAGTGGAAATAGGCGCAGGCTTCAGCAAGAGGAGGGACCGTGTCTCTGCAAGTTCCTCTCTTGCCGGCACTGCGGTCCAGCAGCTCTTCAGGGTTGCCTTTGAGCTCAGATCCCAAATCCAGACTCCAGGGTCTAAAATCCACTACATCCCGCAGTCCCGTGACCCTTTTTTTTTTTTTTTTCAGTCACACGCTTTGCCTGTCCTCAGGGACACGGCTTGGCGCCATGTAGTTTCTCCCTGACCTTCTGGGCACAGAGGTCCAGCAGATTCTACTGCCTAGATCTTTGATTTTACCTTTATTGGGGGGATCTCTGCCCTTCCTGGCTGCAAACTGTCTCACCAGCTGTGCCTCCTTCGCCAATTTGGGCTGGATTCCACTCGTTTCAGCTGCTCCCTCTATTTGCTCTGGGACAAGGCTCAGGACACGTCCATCTATTCCGCCGCCATTTTGTCTCTCCTCGAAAACATGAGCCTTGATTCCTGCTCTCAAGAAGCTCCAAGCCCAGTTTTGTGGATTCTCTTTCACTCTGAGCACACTGTTCGAGATTTTTATTAATGTTAGAAATTGTAAAGTCATGCATTTCCTATGATATCGATTACAAAAGCATTATACAGCTCAAAGGTCAAGACTGTGCTCTCTGTGCACATTCTGTATGGTTCCAGGGAAAATAAACCATCTCAGTAGCCTTAAAACTGTGCTAATCCCAAGAGCCAAAGTCCTTACAAGCAGAGAGCACAGATTAAGCCACCAGAAGTAAGGAGGGGTCTGGAAATGTTTACATTTCGCTGAATAAAGAAAAGAATAGACCTTCTGTCCTTTGTATAAAAGAAAAACAGACACTTGGACCCAGTAGCAATTTTCTTTTAGTTTTTCTCCAGGAGTGAGGATGGATTTGCACTGAACCATCCTTATAATCTTACTTGAGCCAAAGTCACTCTTACGGAGGTGACTCACTGAGCTGAGGTTTGGATTCCATCTGTGGCCTGGGTTAGAGCTCTAGCTGGAGCTATTATAACAGTTTTTATCTGTGTTCATCAAACTTCTATATTAGCCTTGTTAATTATGGTTTCTAATAAAATGAGCTAACTGGGTCAGCCCAAATGAAACAGTGTGATTTAAAAAGGTTTTCTTCGCTGAAACTTAAACATGTATACATTAAGAGGCATTTTGGTATAATTCTTCAGTGCCTAAAGCCGTGTGTGTGTGTGTGTTCATTGAGACAATGTTTAGTGCCATCCATTATGGCAGGGGAATTATTAACTATGACAGGACAAAACAACAGAAATTGCCTGGTTGGTGTGGCTCAGTGGTTGAGCATCAACCCATGAACCAGGAGGTCACCTTCAATTCCCTGTCAGGGCACATGCGTGGGTTGTGGGCTCAATCCTCAGTAGGGGGCATACAGGAGGCAACTGATCAATGATTTATCATTGATGTTTTTATCTCTCTTGTCCTCTCCCTTACTCTCTCTGAAATCAATAAAGACATATTATTAAAAAGTATCCTTCCTTAAAAAAAACAAAAAACAAAGAAACAAAAAACAACAGAAATAAAGTAAATAGTAGGAAGCAAAGGTGCAAAGGAGGGAAAGTTCTTAGTTCTCCAATATTTTTTACCCATTTTCCATATATTAACAAACAACCCAACATGGCCAATATAGTACAACACAGTAATATTCTGGTGATTTTTTTTTTTTTAGGAAATGATTCCCCCAACTCAGGGTATAATAGAAATTGGAATACTTTCTTGTTTCAATTTATGTCCCTGGGCTAATGGATATATCAAAAGTATATTACAGAGATACTTCACTGGAATTCTGTTATACATTGAGTTTTAGGTTTGTTTGTTTGTAAGCATACACTTCATGCTCAGGTAATATTTAATAGGATTCATTAGAGCACACTGAAACCTTAGGACCACTTGAGGGTCATCTCTAATCAGTCCAGCAAGGTTGGTCTTCCTGCTCCTATTTTGTAGTCCAGATAAATCTTTGGCATTCCCATTTCAGAAGCTGCTGCTCCTCCACCGGCCCTTAGGGATATGGCCATCCAATTGGGCTGAGCACATTGACATTTCAGAATGGTAGGGGCTGTCTCAATGGTAGTTTCTACACATTCCAACATCTCTGGAGATAGTTTGGGATATTCAGGGAATTATAAGAGTCTCAATAACCTAGGGTGGATTTTTTAAAGGAAGTGAAATGTCTTCCTGGGTCAGACCATGGTAACTGATGAATGACTGACATGATTCCCAGAACTGCAAGAGTAAGAGGGTTTTGAAGTGAAGAAGTGTTTTTTTCTTCTTAATTTTATTGTGGTAAGAACACTTAACATGAGATCTACACTCTTTTTTTAAAAAAATATTTTTATTGATTTCAGAGAGGAAGGGAGAGGGAGAGAGAGATAAAAACATCAATGATGAGATAGAATCATTGATCAGCTTTCTCTAGCATGCCCCCACAGGGGAATGAGCCCACAAGCCAGGCATGTGCCCTGACCGGGAATTGAACCAAGACCACTTGGTTCATAGGTCAACACTCAACCACTAAGTCCCACTGATCAGGCAACTGTTAACAAGCACACAGTACAGTGTTGTTGACTATAGGTATAATGTTTTACAGCAGGTATTGAGAACATATTCATCTTGCTTAACTGAAACTTTATGCCCTTTGATTAGCAAATCCCCATTCCCCCTTCCCCAGCACCTGGAAACCACCGTTCCATACTTTTAGCCTATAAATATGACTGTTTTAAATATCTCATATAAGTAGGATCATGCACTATTTGTCCTTCTTTGACTGGCTCATTTCACTCAGCATAATGTCCATAATGGGTAGCCTTCTATGTGCTTGTTAAGGGCCCAGATTCCTTCCAGCATATGACCTTGCCATCTACTGAAGCCTCTGAGTCTTCTAATAGATAATAGATCATCTGCCTCCTATTAACACTGATAGGAAGAAAGAAGGAGGACACAAGATGGTTTTGAGGGTCAGGCCTAGATGTGGTGTACATCAATTATACCCACATTCTATTGTCCAGAACTCAATTACATGCTCATATCTCATGCAAGTGAGTTTTTGGAGTGAGTGTAGCTTTTGTCCATAAAGGAAAGGAGATAGGTTTTGATGAACACTTTGCAGTCTCTGTCATATAATTTTCTCTTAAAATGAAGTTTATAAAACATTTTATTTGGTTTTTGATTTTATATAATAATTTATACACAGAGAAATAGGAACATGTTGAAGTTATGATTTCTTGATGTACATATTGAAAGCCTAGTGGATAGAATAGTGGATAAGAGGATGGACTTTGATATAAGACAGACATGGATTCAAGTTCCAGTTATTTTACCTCTAGCTGGGTGAACTTACTGGAGCCTACCTTAAAGTGTTGTTGTGAAGAGTCAGTGAAAATATTAGTGCAAAGTTCTTAATCTTAAAGCTGGCTAGTATTATTATGATTAGTAATAATGGTAGCAACATGTTGGCAAGCAGAGCTCAGGTTTGTTTGTGAGGAGTTTGAGGCATGAGAAGTAGACACAATTAATATCCATGTGGGTTGGGATAGGCAAGTGGCCTTATAGAATTAGCAATTATAGAGGGCAAAAGTTTCCTGTAAATTTTCAGAACATTGACCAATATAGGTATTCTTTAAGCCTTGAAGGACCTATGGTATTCACATGTAATCTTGTTCAGGTCTTATTGTTGAGCTGTAAATTCTAGAAATCATCTATAATTGCTCCTGTTTGATGCTAGGCCATGTCTCTACTTATGCCACTCCACCAGAGCTATTTTGGCAGTAACATTCTCAATTCAACATTTTCTTCTACCTGACCATTATGTATTAAGCCACATGCTATTCATTATTATATCATATCTCTTCCTTACTTCAAGCTCTGTCTACAGAGACATCTCCAGTAAACGTGCCTTGATTAGTTCCATTGATATTCTTCTTGCTCATTGTCTGCACTTTCCCCCAGAAAATATCATTCAGTTGACTTTCTAATTCAACATTCTCAAGTTCTTGGAGAAGGACAACCAACCTTTTTCTTATATTCATATGTTTCAGCAAAAAATAGACTGTCAGTTCTCAGGGGAATACAAAGGAGTTTTCCATCTTCTACTTTCTTTGTGTCCCCTTACTTTAGACTTTTCATGCAGTAGTCATTTGGGGCAAGTTGTATAACCAGTTATATCATTATATCCTCAGAGTACTGCCAGATTCTTTAAGGAAAAATGCAAAAACAGTTCTTACTTGTACTTTCTGCCTCTTCTCTTGAGGAAGGAGGGCTGATAAGGACCAAGAATATGAAGGACAGTTTTTCAAAATTATTCACAAGGGCCCTGAAAAGTGAAGCCTATTTTGGTCACATGACTAAACAGTGCTCTGGATGATGGACATGAGATTTCTTTGGACACCAGAGGACCTTGCAAATGAGCAACATTGTGTGTAAGTGTGAGGTTACTTTCTGGGCCAGAAACCACAAGAGGTCATAGGAAATGTTGAGAATTGGCTCCCTTATCAGTAAACAAATTCTGTTCTACTCAAGTAGTTACAATAAATGGAGCACTATGACTTGGCATTTGTGTAAGTGGAAAGGGTTTGAAAGCTACAGAACAGTTAGTGATTGAGGTTAAAGCTGTTACAGGAATGGTGTTAACATGCTATTAATCGGGTAGTGAGGCAGAAGGTATCTAGGTGAGCCAGAGAGACATGGTCCTTTTAACAGAGAGGAGAATTTGGCCTGCACTAAGTATTTGGTAAAAAGCAATGTGTTTCTCTAGTGTTACACAACATTTCTTACCTAATAGATTGGCAGGTATTTATCTTGAATCTATTCAGGCCAGCAGAGCACTGGAAAGGTTCTTGGAGGCCTGTCATTGTGTCCTTTGTAAATTACCATTTCTTACCACTGTAACTGCAATTCAGTGGACATGTACTGAGGAAGTGCTTAATCTATGCTATGCTCTGTGTGAGGTGATAGGAATTAAACAGTGAAGAAAGGAGACATGGCCTTTGACCCCCCTCAAACAGACACACAAATAACTGACCAGCACATATTACACTATGAGATGTGTTTTCTGAAGGGAAAGGATTTGCTACACTGACAGGTACTGTCTCCCTTGTCGTCATCAATAAATTTTCTACTTTCTAATATAACATTTTTTTTGTCTCTGAAAATAAGACAGGCTAAAAATTTGGAAAATATAAAAAATATAACAAAGGAAATTATTCATATTTCAAAAACCATAGATAATCACTGTTACTCATTTTGTGTAGTTCCTACATTATATAAATAAACATATACAGTTGATGTGTATGAACTTTAAATCCTACCTTTCTCAGTAAGGTTGAATGATTTATATATGTCATTATAAACACCATAAATATCATATTAAAGGCTGAATAGCATTAAGTTGTGGATATATCATATTTCACTCACCTGTTCCCCAATTGACGGATATTTCAAATAATAGAAACTTTTCCAAATACTTGGGATGGATTAGTAATTAAGCTTAATATATTAATGTGGTGTTTTAAATCACCTAATTTACTATAAGAAAAGGAGAAAGAGAAACAGAGGTGGACAGAAAAGAGGGGGAGAGAGAGCAAAGGAGGGAGGGAGGGAGGAAGAGAGAGAGAGAGAATATGAATGACACGATAATGTAAACACTTAGATCTGGCTAAACCTGCTTCTATGATATAATGTCTGGTTATATGCCTCAAGAACTCCTTTGATGGGCACCTGTCAATAGGAGATCCTACATTACCATATTCTGCTGTACACATCAGGACCTCATGGATATTATTTTAAAATATATTTTTATTGATTTCAGAGAGGAAGGGAGAGGGAGAGATGGAAACATCAATGATGAGAGAGAAAAACAATTGTTTAATGTATATTTTTAATGTATATTGTACATTTGAATTCTTGGTCATACCTAAAACACATATGCTGTACTTCACAGGCCATAAGGAAACATTTGGGGAAGTAGAAGGACCTTTGAAAAGAGTACCAGAGGCACAGAAACCTTACACGTGAAACTCATATGAGATATTAAGAGCCTACACAGTCTCTGTCAAGGAAACATTTTAGTGAGCAAGGCAGCTGCTCAGTAGCAATTACAACAGGGTACAGCCTCCTAGAACCCACTGGTGGTATCTCATGGAAAGGATGGAAGGTTGATAGAGGAGAATGATGATCAGAGAAATTAAGGCAAACAAGACCTTTTTGCAAAGTGTACCCAGGAAACTTTCCATAGCTATAATAAGCCATAATAACTGCAGAGGAACAAAGTGAGGCCAATACCCATGTTCCTTCCCTGTAATGATGGTGACCATAGTCTTAAGATGAGAGAGAATATTGATCGGCTGCCTCCTTCATGCCCCATACTGGGCATTGAGCCTGCAACCCGGGCATGTACCCTGACCAGGAATCGAATCATGACCTCCTGGTTCATAGGTTGTCGCTCAACCACTGAACCATGCCAACTGGGCAAGGACCTCATGGATATTGATGGCTGACATCAGGAGCATAGAATTCCTTTTTTATGTGGTTCTAATACTTCATAGAATTTTGGAGTTTACATTTGTTGGGGTCTAAACAACCAGAGTCAAAATTAGGCATTAAGAAAGCCTGGGAATTTTAGTAAGAGGGTGAGATGGCAGGGAAAACTAAAAGAAGATTGTTCCCCTTCCTCGGTTAGGAGACTAGGGTACTGTAGAGTTTGAGGGAGCACAGTCTACAAGACAACCCTCACTTTTGACACCAACCAAGTTTGAGGGCTTCTCAGAGCCACCCTCAAACTCAATGATTTGTTAGAAAGACTCATAGAACTCATTGAAAGCTGTTATACTCAAGGTTATGATTTACTACAAGAAAAGGATAAAGAACCTGGATGGCATGCTCAGTGGTTGAGCGGCAACCTATGAACCAAGAGGTCATGGTTTGATTCCCGGTCAGGGCACATGCCCAGGTTGCAGGCTCGATCTCCAGTGTGGGGCATGCAGGAGGCAGCCAATCAATGATTCTCTCTCATCATTGATGTTTTTATCTCTCTCTCCCTCTCCCTTCCTCTCTGAAAACAATAAAATATATTTTAAAAAAAGAAAGGGATAAAGATTAAAATCATTCAAGGAACAATATGCATGGGGCAAAGTCCAGGAAAGTTGCAAGTGCAGAACCTCCAGTTGTCATTGAAAGTATTATTTTATTAGCATCAATGTGTAACAATACACACAGAGTATTGCCAATCAGGGAAGCTCACCTGACTCTTGGTGTCTAGAGATTACATTAGGGTTCCATTGTGGACTCATAACTCCTACATGACTGACCTTTAAGTCCTCTGCAGGTAGAACTGATACTGCATGGCTGACCTTTAGTCTCCATTCTCTCTTGAGTTAAAGTGGACACTACATGACCCAAAGTCCTTGTCATAAATAATATTGTTAGACACTCTAGTGACCAAAGCATCCAGGTAAACAAAGACATGCTTATCCGGCATGATATTTCAAAGGTTTAGAGATTATCTTCCAGAAGCCAAAGGCACAGGTAAGACCATTTTCTGAGCAATGTTAAATTCTTTACTATCTAGGTACTCTGTCTAGCATGGACCTCCCGTTGATGATTCTCTGACAGCATGTGGTGTGCTATGAAGGAAACCACTGAGAATGCTGATACTATTTTTATATTGTAGGAGGAAGGTACTGACTTAAGCACATAAAAAATCTTTCAGTGATTTGGCATCCTGGCACTTTGCTTGGCTTACCCTGTTTTCTCTGCAAGACTGCCCAGGTCTAAGCACAAGCAGAATAGGTAGTTTTTATGTGGTATGACATGAAAGATACAAAAAATCCCCTTACATGTGGAATGTAAATGAACAAATAAAACAGAAATAGATTCGTAGATACAGAAAACAGATTGATGGTGGCCAGAAGGGAGAGGGGTAGGGGGACTGGGTGAAAAAGGTGAAGGGATTGAGAAGTACAAATTGGAAGTTACAATACAGTCACTGTGATGTAAAGTACAGCATAGGGAATATAGTCAATAATATTGTAATGACTATGTATGGTGCCAGGTGGGTACTAGAAATATCAGGGGGAACACTTTGTAAAGTATATGATTGTCTAACCACTATGCTGTATACCTGAAACTAACACAAAATAATACTGAATGTAAACTGTAATTGAAAAAGAAATTTAAAAAAGAATTAGTGCACTGGCTAGAGCAGCTCAGTGGCTAGAGCATAGGTCCACACACCAAAGATTCACAGGTTCTATTTCTGGTCAAGGGCATGTACCTGGGTCGTAGACTCATCCCTGGCCTGGTGAGGGTGGATTTGGGAGGCAACCAATTGATGTGTTTCTTTCACATCAATGTTTTTCTCTCCCCTCTCCCATTCCTCCCTCCCCTCTCTTCCACTCTCTCTAAGAATCAATGGAAAAAATATCCTCCAGTGTGGATTAAAAAAATTAGTTTGTTGAATTCCACAGAAAAAAATTAAAATGTCAACAAAATGCACAAACTTTCCCCCCCCAAACTCTTCTAACCTGTCTCTTCATACTCCGGAGCCACAGCACATCAGAACCAAGTGGCCTCTTAAAGATCATCTAATTCAGGTGTTGGAAAACTATGATTTGGGGCCAAATTTGGCTCTTTGCCCATTTTTGTAAATAAAATTTAATTGGAACAGCCTTGCCCATTCATTTGTGTATTGCTGATTTCATGCTACAATGGCAGAGTTGAGAAGTTGTAATGGAGATCATATGGTTCTAAAAACAACTAACCGTCTGACCCTTTACCAAAAAAAAAAGTTTGTTGACCTCTGGACTGGTTCAAATATATCATTATGCAGATTGAGAAATTGAAGTCCAAACAGGAGAAATATTATTAAATTGGGCAAATAACTGTTGAGTCCCTACTCTGTGGTGGCACTATTGAAGGCACTTGAGATCCATGTGAACAAAACAGATGAAAAATATTAGACTAATTATACTAACATCATACTAATGTTAGCAATTGAAAATGCCATGGGAAAAGACTAACAAAAGGAGAGAGGGCTAATGGGGTGGGAAGAGTTGCAACTTTAATTAGGGTCATGAGTGTACGTTTCATTGAATAATTAAGACTTAAAGAAGGTGGGGTGAGCCTTGGAGGCACCTGGGAGAAAGCCTTTTCTGGTGGAGGGCATGTTCATGCAAAAGTGCTGAGGCAGTCATGTTCCAGCAACAGCAAGGAGGCCAGCTTGTCTGGAGTAAAGTGAGTGATAGGGAGGATAGTGGGAGATGAAGGAAGAGTAGTGATGGGTTATCAGGTACCACGTGGTTTATAATGCCATTGGTAAGACTGTGAGTGAAATGAGGAACGACTACAAATTTTGAACAGAGAAGTGATATGATATGACTGGGACTTATATTTCAGCTGTAATGTTAAAGATAGACTGTTAGAAGGTAAAGATGAAATAAAAAGATCAGAATGATGGTTAATTTTATGTGTAAACTTGACTGGACTAAGGGATGCCCAGATGGCTGGTAAAATATTATTTCTGGATGTATCTGTAAAGGTGTCTCTGGATGAGCATTTGAATCAGCAGACTGAGTAAGAAGACCTCTTTCACCAGGGCAGTTGGGCATCATCCAATCCATTGAGTCCCAGATAGAACAAAAAGGTGGAGGAGGGCAAATTCACTCTCTGACTGAGCTAAAGCATCCATCTTCTTCCCTTAGACATTGGCACTCCTGATTCAAAGGCCTTCAAATTTGAAATCTGGTCTGAGACTTACATTATTCTCCATCCCACCCTGGGTACTGGGGCTTTCAGGCTTGAAGTGGTCCTACACCACTAACTTTCCTGGGCCTCCAGCTTGCAGACAGTAGATTGTGGGAATTCTCAGCTTCCATAATTACATGAGTCAATCCCTCATAATATGTCTGTTTCTGTATATGTTATATGTTTCATATTCTGTTTCTTTGGAGGACCCCACTAATACAACCAGTTAGGAAGCTGTGATTGTAATCCAGCCTAGAGATGATGTTGGCTTGGACCAGTGAAAGATATGAGAAGTGCTTTAATTCTGGATTTATTCTGAAGGTAGTACCAAACAGGATTTGCTAAAGGTTTGAATGTAGGTTATAAGAGAAGGGGAGGAGTCAAGATTTTTGGCCTGAGCAACTAGAAGAATGGAGTTGTCAGTCATATAGGAAGTTAGTGGAAGAGTGAGGTTTTGAAACCAGCCCACAATCCCACCCCCTCCCAATCCCGTGTTTTTTCCACTAATTTGATTGTGCCTTCCTGGAATTCTGATATGACTCTTTCAGACACTGGAAGCTGGCTCAGGGCGTGTATAGCAACAACAGTGTGCAAATGATAAGTCTCAGAGCTGTGGCTTTAACAGAGTATCGCTATTTCTAGGTTTATTTCCAGGTTTATTTTTCTGAGTTCAGGGAAAGGAAAATTTCCTTAATATTTAGCTCAAGCTCATTTAAAAGTTTCCCCTTGCCCTAACCGGTTTGGCTCAGTGGATAGAGCGTCGGCCTACGGACTGAAAGGGTCCCAGGTTCGATTCCGGTCAAGGGCATGTACCTGGGTTGCGGGCACATCCCCAGTAGGGGGCGTGCAGGAGGCAGCTGATCGATGTCTCTCTCTCATCGATGTTTCTAACTCTCTATCCCTCTCTCTTCCTCTCTGTAAAAAAAAAATCAATAAAATATATAAAAAAAAAAGTTTCCCCTTGACCAGGTTTGATAAGGAGAAGAAAACAAACATAATGGCCCTGCTTGAATCTCATAAGATAATAAATATTCCAAATGAACATAATTGTTTTTAACCTTTATGCCAGGTACAATAAATGTCAAATGGAAAGATAACCTATCACTCTCCTGGAATGGCTTAAATAATAGGCCCCAGTTTGCTTTAATGGGAACTCACCCAGTAGACACACTCATATAACAAATGAGAAATCACTAATGAGAGTTGCATTATTTCTATTGGCTTTTATGCCATTCTTAATTGATTGCCATCATGCACAGCTAATTAAGAGCATGATAATCTGACTGAGGTATTTTCAGCCAGTGCATTGGTGCCTGCTTTAAAACAATGACTTCTAGAAGCTCATGTGAAGGTGGCTGGCAAGTTACTCTATAGCTAGGGACTACCCCATTAGAAAATACAATCCTTCCCTCACCAATCCAACCTGGCACAATTCTGGGGGTTGATTGCCTCAGCTGTGAATGGGAGCATTAAGACAGCCCCTCAGTGATGCCAAAAAGCCTCCTAGGGCATGGCCTTCTTGGCCCAAGCACTTCTGGCTAACATCCTGTTCCTGCTTATCCTCATCCCCCGCCCCGTATCAGAGATATCTATCCTGAATCTCTTTCATCGGCCTGTTCTCAGAGGGTTAGGGGGGTATACTGAAAAGATGACTTGATTTTTTTTCCCTTCTGTTCTCAGCTCAGTTACAAACTGGCTATTTGACCTTGAATAAATCACTTCTCTGTTTCCTTCTGTTTGTTTTTTCTACTCGAAAGTGAAAGATTGGAAGAGGTAAATTTCAAGGTTGCTTTTAGTTTTGCCTTTTAATTATTTAGTGGCTTTAGCTTTATAAGTAGCAAGTGGTGATATTGGGAAAAGTTTGTTAAACTCAGAGTTTTCATGGTCTCTTCTATGATTTTGAGATAAGGAAATTTGCCTGATCAATCTCAAGCACCTTCTTTTGTATGAACCAAAATGAAGGTGTAAATAAAAGACCCAAATGCAGACATATGGCCAGTATCATTATTATGTAATTGAATTCATTAAGCCTTTGGTCAGCAAACACAAGATTCATTTCTTACCACATATGGGTGTTTGTGAAGAATGTCGAAAAGAGTTGGTCAGGAAGTTAAACATTTGTGCCTCTGATATTACACATGTCTCATTGAGGCATGAAATTAGCTCCTTTGGAAACTAATTTGCATCATGGAGATGCAAATTAAAACCACAAAGGGATGTTTCACAATAATTAAATTAGAATAGATTAAAATCTGTCAATTCCAAGTATTGGTAAAGATATGGTATAATAGGAACTCTAACTACTGTTGTTGGGAATGTCAATTGATACACCTTCTTTACCTAGCAAATACAAACATTTACATGGACATGAATGTTCATAGCAGCATTATCTGTAAGGGGAAAATGGAAAGAATATGAATGTAAGTAAAGCATGTATAAATATATTGAGGAATATCATGAAATGAATGAATATGAATAAGCCAAAGCTATACATATCAACATAGGTAAATCTAAAAATTGTGGCATTAACAAAAAAATATCATGCCATAGATAAATACAGATAGTATAATTTTGGTTTTATAATGTTTAAAACAATAGACAAAATTAAAGAAGACATTATTTAGGGATATAGGTATAGTTATAGGTGGTAATTCTTTTAAAAAGTGAGAGCCTGGCCATGGTGGCTCAGTGGTTGAGCTTCAACCTATGAACCAGGAGGTCATGGTTCAATTTTGGTTGGGGCACATGCCAGGTTGTGGGCTCCATCCCCAGTGTGGAGCATACAGGAGGCAGCTGATCAATGATTCTCTCTCATCATTGATGTTTCTATCTCTCTCTCCCTCTCCATTCCTCTCTGAAATCAATTAAAAATATATTTTTTTAAAAAAGTAAGAGAATGATTAACAAAGTAGGGTAGTAAATATCTTTGGTCTAAGGATGAGGAGGCAATTTGGAAGAAACATAAAGGAGGTTTTAAGTATTGCCACTGTGTTCTTTAGTTTTGGAAATTGAAAAACAATTATATGAGCAATATATTTTTATAAACACTCAAAGGATACAGGAGAAAGTAAGATTAGGATTAAACTTTTCCTTTGTCCAACAATTCCATTTTAGAGAGGAAAGGAGCACCGTCAATAATTTGGGGTGCGTTCTTCTAGAGCAGTGGTTCTCAGTGTTGACCCTAGACCAGTAACATGAGTATCACCTGGGAACTTGTTAGAAATGCAAATTCCCTGGCCTCATTTCAGACCTACTGACTGAGAAACTCTGAAGTGAGGCTGTGCTACTTGTTTTAATAAGCCCTCTGGGTGGTTATCACCCCTGGTTGAATAATAACAGAATCATTAGAGGAAATTTGAAAATAAATACCAGAGCCCAGTTCTTACCTCCAGAGATTTTTTTTTTACAGTTTCTCCAGAAAAGGTTGAGAGTCATTGGTCTAGGGCCCGTGGTTGGCAAACTGTGGATCGCGAGCCACATGGGGCTCTTTGGCCCCTTGAGTGTGGCTCTTCTACAAAATACCACGGCCTGGGTGAGTCTATTTTGAAGAAGTGGTGTTAGAAGAAGTTTAAGTTTTAAAAATTTGGCTCTCAAAAGAAATTTCAATTGTTGTACTGTTGATATTTGGCTCTGTTGACTAATGAGTTTGCCGACCACTGGTCTAGGCTTTCTGCACATATGCATAATATATGTGTTATGTATAAATTTATCTAAGCTTTCTATACTACATATACATACATACATATATATATATACATATGTATATATATGTGTGTGTATGTATGTATAGTGTAGAAGGCCTTGACCAATGACTTTCAGACCTATCTACATATTATAATTATACTAGAGGCCTGCTGCATGGATTTGTGCACTGGTGGGGTCCCTCGGTCTGGCCTGTGCCATCTCGCAGTCTGGGACCCCTTGGGGGTGTTGGACTGCAAGTTTGGGCCCAATCCCCACAGGCCAGGCCGAGGGACCCCACTGGTGCACAAATCCATGCACCGGACCTCTAGTATGCATATAAGATCTTTGGTTAATCTCTTCCTGCCCTCACCCTTCCCTCTGAGATTCATCAGTCTGTTCGGTGTTTCCATTCCTGTGCATTGAGTGTCTGCTCCCTAGTGGTCAGTGCACATCATAGCTATGGTTGAATGGTCAGATGGTCGCTTAGGCTTTTATATATATAGATATGTGAATATTAGAGTCTTCTGCATCTTTCACTTTTCACTAACAATATGTCAACAAATATGAATTTGTTTCAGTTTTTAGTGCTGTGGTTCTTAACCAGGGTTGATTTTGCTGCATAGGGGACATTTGGCAATATCTGGGTCCTTTTTTGGTTGTCACAACTGGTGGAGGTATTATTAAAATCTATGAGGGTAGAGACTAGGAATGCTACTAAATATCCTACAATGTACAGGACAGCTTCCTACAACAATGAATTATCTGACCCCAAATGTCAATAGTGCTGAGGTTGAAAAATCCTGTTTTAGAAGGATATACAGTGTTCCATTCTAAGACAGTATTAGATTTTTACTCAATCTTTCCAAAGTGCTTTGGTTACTTCATTTAATACCCACAGTTTATAAAGGACTTGAGAAGATGCATTATATGGTTATGTCTTGTCCCTCTGCATACTTTCCCAAAACTTGGTAAAATAAGGTGTGTGATTTTAAATATATATATTATTGATTTCAGAGAGGAAGGGAGAGGGAGAGCGAAATAGAAACATCAGTGATGAGAGAAAATTGGCTGCCTCCTGTACACTTCACACTGGGGAACGAGCCCTCAATCCGGGCATGTTCCCTGACCAGGAATTGAACTCTGACCTCCTGGTTCATAGGTCGATGCTCAACCACTGAGCCATGCCAGCTGTGCAGGTGGGTGATTTTTGTTTCTTTTGTTATTATAGTAATCAACATGGGCAGGTTAAAAGTGTTAAAAGTGTTATGAATTGAATTGAGTCATCCTCAATCCCCACAATATAGTAAAATTCTGTCATATTTATATCTGGTTAAACCCTAGAAATGAAGGCTGGGTGACATTTTTTTCTGTCAATAAGCAATGGAATTAACCATAGAATCTCGGGTGTTTTGCAGAGTGAATAATTAAAAATCATTGGCAAATAGTAAGCTGTCTGCTCTGACCTTTCAGTTCCTGAAGTTTTGACTGACAGTCCCCTCTTTACAGTTTAGTTAAGTTGTAAACAGAGAGACATGAGACCCACTGATGGGCCAGACAGTCTGCTTGCTGATATGACCAGACTGGCTTGGAATTGGTGGGCCTGTGACATTGTGGCTTTGAGCAATTGACTTAAAGGGAAATTGACAAATCATTCCATAGCAAATGGAATGGGAAACTCTTCTGTTTGAATCCTATTGGAAGATTGGAAACTAGCTCTAAAACTTAGGTAGATAATACTATAGAAATGGTGTTTTGAAGATTTTATCTAAGGTGGTGTTTTCTTCTCTCTTTTTCTAATACTTTTAGTATCTTGCAAATACTTACCTCTCACTCTGGAAACAGGGACTTCCTTGTTATGTATTGCATATAGAACCCTTAAAAATTATTATAATACTTTCTCAGACCATCCTCTCCATTTTCTTCTTGATATTTCTTGTTTTTATCCTTTTACCTTTACCTCAACTATTTTTCTTCTTCCTGCATCCTTTAAGACTCTATTGCTCCTTGAGATACTTCTATTCTTTGATTTCTCCAGCCTTGGGATATGGTAAGTTTCTCATAACAGGAGGTATTGGAACATTTATTCATTCATTCACCAAACATTGTTTGAGTGCCTAATATGAGTCAGGTCCTGTGTAAGCTGACAAGGGGAGATGTATGGTTCCTGAATTCAGTGGGGTATAAACATGTTTCAGTTTTACTGTTTCTCAATAACTGCCTTCAACTATGTGTTGTTGAATTTCCATTTCTGTTCTCTATTAACATTGTGGATATATCCTACATCTTTCAGAATGGCTAAGGGAAAAGACCCTGGTAATACCAAGTGTTTGTGAGTTTTTGGAGTAAGTAGAATGCACCAACATTGTTGTTATGAGTGTAAATTGGTACAACCATAGTGAAAAAAATTTGGCAGTAATCACTAATTCAAACATATACTATTCTATTTCTCAGCAATTCTGTTGCTAGGTCTATACACAAGAGAAAAGTAAATACAGTTTTACAAAAAATATGTACCTGATTGTTCACAGAAGTGCTATGCATAACAATAAAAAACTGAAAATTTCTCACATGTGCTGCATATCTAATTTTATTGTGCTTCACTTTATTGCACATTGCAGATATTGGGGTTTTTTTACACATTGAAGGTTTACAGAACTCTGTGATGAGCAAGTCTATCGGTGCCGTTTTTCCAACAGCACTTGTTCATTTCATGTCTCTGTGGCACATTTTGGTAATTACCACAATATTTCAAAAATTTTCATTATTATTATATGTATTATGGTAGTCAGTGATCTTTGATGTTACTATTATAATTTTTGGGGCACCATAAGCTGTGACCATATACAATGGTGAACTTAATAAATGTTGTGTTTGTTCTGACTGTTCCAACGAGCGCCATTCCCCATCTCTTTCCCTTTCCATAGGCTTTCCTATTCCCTCAGAAAGAACAATATTGAAATTAGACAAATTAATAACCCTACATTGACCTCTAAGTATCAAAGTAAAAGGAATAGTTGTTCTTTCTCACTTTAAATAAAAAGCTAGAAATGATTAAGCTTAATGAGGAAGTCATGTTGAAAGCTGAGATAGGCCAAAAGCTAGGCATCTTGTGCCAAACATTTGGCCAAGTTGTGGCTGCAATGGAAAGTTCCTGGATGAAATCTAAAGTGCCACTCCAGTGAAAACACAGATGATAAGAAAGTAGAACAACCTTATGCTGATATAGAGAAAATTTTAGTGGTCTGGATAAAGATTCAACCAGCTAGAACATTTCTGTAAGCCAAAGCCCAATCCAGAGCAAGGTCCTAAATCTCTTTAATTTTATGAATGCTGAAGAAAAGTCTGATGCTAGCAGAGGTTATTTCATGTGGTTTAAGGGGAAAAAAAATCCCTCTCTATACATGAAAGTACAAGATGAAGCAGCAAGTGATGGTGTAGAAATTACAGCATGTTATTCATAAGATCTAGCTAATATAATTAATGAAGGTGGCTACACTGAACAACAGATTTTCCATGTAGATGAAGCAACATTATATTAGAACATGCCTTATATTTAGAACTTTCATAGCTTAGAGAGAAGTCAGTGCTTGGTTTCAAAGCTTCAAAGTACAGGTAGACTCTCTTAATTGGCATCCACTTCAGCTGGTGACTTTATGTTGAATCCAATGCTCATTTACCATTCTGAAAATCCTAGGGCCCTTAAGATTTATGCTAAATCTATTCTCCCTGTGCTCTATAAATGGAACAACAGAGCCTGGATGACAGCACATCTGTTTACAACATGGTTTACTGAATATTTTAAGCCCACTGTTGAGACCTACTGCTAAGAAAAAAGATTTCTTTCAAAATAGTACTGTTTATTGACAATGTAGCTGGTCACCCAAGAGCTCTGATGGAGATGTACATTGAGATTAATGTTGTTTTCATGCTTGCTAACACAACATCCATTCTGTAGCCCATGGATCAAGGAGTAATTTCAATGTTTGAGTCTTATCAAAACATTTTATAAGGCTATAGCAGCCATAGATAGTGATTTCTTTCTGATGGATCTGGGAAAAGTCAATTGAAAACATTGTAGAAAGGATTCACCATTCTAGATGCCATTAAGAACATTCTTGATTCATGGGAAGAGGTCAAAATATCAACAGTAAGATTTGATTCAAACCCTCATGGGTGACTTTGAGGGGTTCAAGAGTTCAAGCAATGGAGTAACTGCAGATGTGGAGGAAATAGCAAGAAAATTAGAATTAGAAGTGGAACCTGAAGATGTCACAGAATTGCTGCAATTTCATGATACCACTTCAATGGACGAAGAGTTGCTGATTATGGATGAGCAAAGTGGTTTCTTGAGATGGAATCTACTTCTGGTGAAGATGTCATGAAGATTGTTGAAATGACAACAAAGAATTTAGAATATTATGTAAACTTAGTTAATAAAGTGGCTGCAGGATTTGATAGCATTGACTCCAATTTTGAAAGAAGTTCTACTGGGCATAGAATGCTATCAAACAGCATTGCATGCTAACCCAGAAATGGTTCATGAAAGGAAGATTCAATTGATGTGGAGACTTTATTGTGGTCTTATTTTAAGAAATTGCCACAGCTACCTTAACCTTCAACAACCAACACCATGATCATTCAGTAGCTATCCATACTGAGGCAAGACCCTCCACCAGTAAAAAGGTTATGACTGAAGGCTCAGATGATGATTACCATTTTTTAAAACAATAAGGTACTTTTAAAATTAAATTATGTGCATTGTAATAAAGTATTTTTAATTAACGTATGTGCATTGTTTTCTAGACATCATGCTATTGCACTATTTTTTAAAAATATATTTTTATTGATTACAGAGAAAGAGAGAGGGAGAGAGGAGAGGAATATCAATGATGAGAAAGAATCATTAATTAGCTGCCTCCTGCACACCCCACACTGGGGATTGAGCCCATAACCCAGGCATGTGCCCTTGACCAGAATCAAACCGGGGACCCTTCAGTCTGCAGGCCAACACTCTATCCACTGAGCAAAACCAGCTAGGGCTATTGCACTCTTAATAGACTACAGTGTAGTGTAAAATAAAGTTTCATATACAATGGGAAATTGTTTTTAAATCATGTGATTTGCTTTATTGTTATATTTGCTTTATTGTGGTTGTCTGGAACCAAACCTGCAAACTGTCTTAGATTTGCCTCTACATCAATAGTACAATATAAGTAAACTCTGGTATATTAACTAAATAAAATACAACAGTGAAAGTAAACTAACTACTACCACATGAAAAAAGTGATGACTTTTAGGAAATTTTGTTATAAAAATCATTATATATATTTGGGGTTCATGGAGTAGAGAATATATTGGAGAGGAAGAAGCAATCATGGACAACTTCCCCCAAAAAGTTAAACTTGACTTTTGAAAGAAGAGATTAACCCCTTCTCCAAGATATGACTTTTTTTTTCTGCTGTGCAAAAGCTTCCCCCCCCCCCACTTTTAACAAATATATTGTTATTTATTTCAAAGAGAAAAGGAGAGGGAGAGAGAGATCAAACATCAATGATGAGGGAGAATCATTGATTAGCTGCCTCCTGCACACCCCTTACTGGGGATTGAGCCCACAACCCAGGCATGTGCCCTTGACCAGAATTGAACCCAGAACCCTTCAGTCCGCAGGCCAATGCTTTATCCACTGAGCCAAACTAGCTAGGGCTTGCTGTGCAGACGCTTTTATCTTAGCTATAGTCCCACTTGTTTGTTTTTGCTTCCATTGCCTTTGCTTTTGATGCCATATAGACCAAAGTCACAGAGTTTCTTCCCTATATTTTCTACTAGTAGTTTTAAGGTATCAGGTTTAAGTTTAAGTCTTTGATGCATTTTAAGTTAATTTTTGTCAATATATTATTATAAGGGTTCATTTTAATTTTTCTCCAGATGTTTATATAGTTTTTCCAACAACATTTGTCAAAGAGACTATTCTTTCCCTATTGATTTTTTTTACTTCCTTGTCAAATATTAGTTGATTATATAGGCAGTGGTTTAATTCTTGGCTATCTATTCTGTTCCACTGTTGTATGTGTCTATTTTTATGCCATTACCATAATGTTTTAATACTATAGCTTTGAAGTATAGTTTGAAATTAAGAAATGTAATGGCTCTGGCTTTACTCTTCTTTCTCAGAATTTCTTTGGCTATTTGGAGTCTTTTGGGGTTCTATACAAATTAATAGGATTTTTAAAATATTTCTGTGAGAAATACCATTGGAATTTTTATAGGGATTGCCATTAATATAAAAAAATATGCAAAGAACTCATAGAACTCAATAACATAAAACCACTAACAATCTAATTTAAAAAAATGGGCAGAGGACCTGACTAGACATTTCTTTCTTTTTTTATTGTCTAAAGTTTTACATATGTCTCCTTTTTCCCCAATTGACCCCCCCAGGCATTCCCACCCCGGTAAGTCCCCACTGCCCCAGTGTCTGTGTCCATTGGTTATGCTAATATGCATGCATACAAGTCCTTTGGTTGCTCTCTAATCACCCCTCCCCTACCATTTGTCTCTGGAACTATTCTTGTTCATAAAATTATGTTGACCATTATATCTCACATATGAGTGAGATCATGTGATATTTATCTCTGACTAGACATTTTCCCAAAGAAGACATCCAACTGGCCATCAGGTTCCAAAAAATAAAAAAGATGTTCAACATAACTAATCACCAGGGAAATCCAAATTAAAATCACAATGAGATATCACCTCACACCTGTTAGAATGACTGTCATAAAGGATACAAGAGGTAAGTGTGAGCAAAGATGTGGAATAAAGAGAACCCATGCACACTGTTGGTGGAAATATAAATTGGTTCAGCTACTATGAAAAACATTATGGAGGTTTCTCAAAAAAGTAAAAATAGAAGTACTATATGATCAAGCAATTCCACTTCTGGATATACACCCAAAGGATATTGAATAGATCTATACACTTTTATGTTAATTGCAGCATTATTTACAATAGCCAAGATATGTAAACAACCTAAGTACCTGTCAACAGATGAATGGATGAAGAATATGTGCTACATATGCAATGAAATATTAATCAACCATGAGAAAAGAGAAAATTTTGCCATTTTGTAACAACATGGATGGGCACTGAGGATATTATGCTAAGAGAAATAAGTCAGACAAAGACAAATACTATATGATCTCGTGTATATTTGTAATATAAAAAGCCGAACTCATGAAATCAGACAGTAGAATGGTGGTTACCAGGGGCTAGATGGTCAGGGCATAGGAGAGATGTTTAAGGGCACCAACTTGCAAAATAGATAAGTAAGTTATAGAAATCTACTTTATAACATAGTGATGATAGACAATGACACTGTACAATAAACACCAACCTTGCTAAGAGATATTAATTATTACTCTCACAAAAATAAATGATAATTATGTGTCATAATAGAGGAGCTAGCTATCAACAATGGCTACCATATTACAATATATAAATGTATCAAATCAACATGTACAACTTAAATTTACACAGTGTTATATATCAAATATATTTCAATAAAACCCATTTAATATAACTAAAGCCAAAAATAAAATTAGTAATAGATAACAGATGCAGGAATTTGGAAAAATTGACAGAAGGTACTGCCTAGTGTATGAAACTGCCTAAAGCATTAAGGGAATAGCATGAGGTAGGTGTTGGGAATACACTTGTTTCAACTAAGAGATCTGAGCCTCAGAGAGCAGTTTTCCCAAGGTCACACATGTAGTAAATGGTAAAGCTAGAATTTGGATCCAGGTCTGCCTATCTCCAAAGTTGATGTTATTAACCTCTATGCCATACCTTTGAAAGGCTTGATCATTGAGATAAGCATAAAGTCCATGTAAACATATACTATTAGTTTGCTCATGGCGGAGGAGGATCAGGTGAACCAAAACAATAAATTTCGGGAAAAGGGGACTACATTTGAGCTGGGCCTTGAGGTAAAGGCAATCACCAGGTTGACAAAATAGCACAAGCAAAGACATGAATACAAATTCCTGTTTTGTAGAATCTTATGGTATCACTAATAATTTCCAAGGTATGTATAAATGTTCCAGAAGTTTTCCCTGAGGGCAGTTTCATAAAAATATATAACCTAAGCATGTTGTAATTTTCACAAAATTGGGAAATTCACTAACAGACGTTTCTGTTGGCTTGATTTTTGGTCAGACACACTTGTTAACAGTCATCTTAATTCTTGCAAATGGAATTGTTGGCAACATTCCAGATTAAGCATACATTTAGTGGCAATGTTCTCAAAGGTAGCAGCATGCTCTTTTGTTGCTCTTTGTATATGTGCAAAGATGCTGCCTCATTCTTTGAATTCTCAATTGCAGTTCACCAGGCCTTTTGACTCCTAGCGAAAGCCAAGCTTAGCTTTGTCCCCAGCAGCCTTTATGGAATGCTTTTCCACTGAACTCTATTACCCTGTTACCAGAAAATGAGTAACTTGTTTGAGTACTATATCTGTATTGTGTTGCTTTTTAGCTAAAGTCATACATTTTAAAACCCAGACTGATTGAAAAAGTAGAATAATTAATTTCAGAATGTATAACCTTTAATAAGATCAGCTTTTCTTTCTGAAGTAGGTACATACAACATGTTGCAAAGTTTTTCTCTTCAATATAAAGCCTAAATCTGTTGGGAGTAAGGCCTTGGTAGACTACCATCTGTTCTTTTCTGTTTGTTTGTTTGTTTTTACTTTCATACCTCGTTGAGAGAGGTAAACAAAATTAAAACCACTATCATCCTTTTCTTTCTGTGGAGATAAATCATACCTAATATTGTTAGTAGGCATTTTTGCTGCCAATGGTATTTCAGTTTTCTTTTTTCCTCTCACAGTAAGAATGTAAAGTATTTTGGGGGTATGAGATATTCCATAAAAGTAAATCTTCCAGGCAATTGACATTTACCTCTAGAAGATTTTGTTGATAGCCCGTGAAATTCTGGCTAATGACAATTGAGGACCAGTATATCTATAGATGCCAGTTAGGCTCATCTTTTCTTTCCAACCTAATTGCATGTTTATTGAAGCAATAAATAACATAAGGGGTCTAGTCTTTAGTCAGGGATGACTGAAAAATTTCATCACTGCTTATTCTTTTGTTCCTCAGTCTAAGGTTTACCATTATTTTAGAAACAGAAATTGAACATCATTTTAATGGTCTGTCTTTGTATTTATGACTAGAATTCTAAAAGATTGCCCAATGGAGTGATAGAGAGTCCTTTATAATATTAACACATTTTTATTTTCATATGTAATAAATTTTTGTGTGACATCAACTGGATTCTTATCAATTACATATGCCATCTTGAAGACATATACCCTTTAGAAAGTTATATTAACCAGTTTGGTTATGAGATTAGCATAAATGTCCTAAATTTAGTGTGTTGCAGGATATATCCTCCATAATGGGTGTCCCTCTCCTTTTCTTTCCTTCTTACAAACCATTTTCTCACAATGCAGCCTGAATAATGTTTATAAAACTATAATACTGATCTTGTTATTCCCTTCTTATAACCTCTGAACAGCTTTCCATTTTAATCTACATTATATCCAAAATGTTCTTACAACTTACAAAACTGTGTGTGATCTGGCTTTTAATCAGCTTCTCAATCTCCTACAGTCTCACCCAGCCCTTAGCACAACACACTGTGGTCACATTGGCCATCTTTTTCTTCTTGGTTCTCTGTAATGCTCCAAGCTTCTTTCCACCTTAAGGTCTTTTTTAAATATATATTTTTATTAATTTCAGAGAGGAAGGGAGAGGGAGAGGGAGATAGAAACATCAATGATGAGATTGAATCATTGATCAGCTGCCTCCTGCATGCCCCCAACTGGGAATCAAGCTCGCAACCCGGGCATGTGCCCTTGACCAGAATCGAACCTGGGACCCTTCAGTCCTCAGTCTAACACTCTATCCACTGAATCAAAACAGCTAGGGCCCACCTTAGTTTCTTTATATTTGCTATTTCCTCTGTCAGAAACAGACTTGCTTTTTTCTCCAAATGTTCCACATGGCTGATTCCTCCTTATCATTTAGATCTCAGACAAATGTTGTCTTCTTAGACAGACCTCCCCAAAATCTAGTGTAGCCCCCAGTACTCTCCATACAATTACTATGTTTTATTTCCTTCACAGTATAGCATTATCTATCTCCCATTAACAGAATGTTACCTTTAGGAGGGCAGGGTCTTTGTCTGTCTTATTACACTATCCCCAGAATGTAACACAATGTCTGGCACATAGCTAGTGGTTAGTGAATATTTTTTAATAAGTAAATTAATAAATAGAATATTAAAGCTGGAAGGACTTGTGACTTTTGAGGTCATCAAGTTCAATTTTCATTTAGAAGTAAAGATATTGGAGCATATAGAGGTAATGTGACTTGGCTAATGAAGTACAGTAAATTAATGGCAGAACTGGGACTAGAACTAGATCTTGCAATAACCAGTTTAGGGATTTTTACACTAAGAAGTTAGAATTTATTAAGGTATTATGAGTAACCACTTCAACAAAAGTTCTCATATTCCAAAGACTGTATTTGCAGAGAGCTATGCTTAATTCAAATGCATGCCATTTGAATAACAGAATTTTTGTCTGTTAGTACTTGAATGAAAAAGTTACTATCAATACTTTTAAATCATAACCCCAACTGTGCCGAAAAATTAAATTATTATTGTGGCTCCACCTCTGTTTAGTGTTATATCAGATTGATTATTAATATAAACATAAGAACCAGATATATTATCAGCTCTGCTACTTAAAACTGTATGTTCTTAATTTTTCCTTGTCTTCATTGATTTTGCATTCAGTAAATTATAGTCTGCTTATCCAATATACTTTTTTGACAGCTATATTAAAATATAATTCAAATACCATAAAATTTGCAAATTTAGAGTTTAAATTCAATAGCATTCAGTAATGCGCAGACCTGTGCAATCACACCATAATCCAGTTTAAGGTTATTTTCATCAACCAAAAAAGAAACACAATACAAATTATCAGTTACCCCCAATTCTATCCCACCCATCTCATCAGCCTTTGGCAGCCACTCATTTACTTTCTGTATCCATGTATTTGCCTATTCTGAGCATTTCATACTCATGGAATCATACAATATGTGGTCCTTTATGATTGGCTCTTTCACTTAGCATAATATTCTTGAGTTTCATCCATGTTGCAGCATGTTGTAGTTCTTCATTCCTTTTAATGGCTGAATAATATTTCATTTGTATGTATATACCACAATTTGGTGTCTAAGACAAAGGAAAATCGTTTGGGCAAAAATAAAAAGGATCCCAAATCAATTATATAGAAAAGATTCCTTTATTAACTTTTGGTCAAGAATATGTTTGTATATTTTCAGAAAACAACTCCAAGACCATGTGGATTCCTGCAACAGAGAGGAATTGACAGGTCTGCTCCAACCACGAAGACAAGAAGAGAAACAGTCCAGAGATGTTTATCCAATTTACCAGGCGACAAACACGTGCGTTGTTTATATTTTGGCTATTATGAGTAATACTACTATCAACATTTGAATACAAGTTTTTGTGTGGATATAGGCTTTTTAATACTCCTGGTATATGTCTATGAGTGGAATTGTTGGGTTATTGGGTATTTCTATGTTGAATTATTTTAGGAACTCCTAAACATTTTTTTCAAAGTGGCTATACAATTTTAAATTTCTGCAAGCAATTTTCCCATACATTGGTCAACACTTGTTATTATGCATCTTTTTGATAATAGCCTTCCTGATGGATATAAAATGGATCGCATTGTGGTTTTGTTTTGTATTTCTCTTATGGCTAATAATGAACATGTTTTCATGTGTTTGTTTATTGTTCATTTGCCTATCTTCTTCAAAGAAATGTCTATTCAGATTATTTGCCTATTTTAAAGATTTTTTTTATTAATGAGTTGAAAGAAATTTTTACATTTTCTGTATACACATTATTAGATTTATGATTTGTGAATATTTTCTACAGTTCTGTGAATTGTCTTCATGTTCTTGGTGGTGTTCTTTAAATTACAAACTTTTTCTTTAAACTTTTATGAAGTCTATTTATTTCATCAGTCCCTTGTGTCTTTGGTCTCATATCTAAGAAGGCTTTGATTAACTCAAGGTCATGAAAATTTACTCCTTTATTTTCTTCTAAGAGTTTTATAGTTTTTCCCTTACATTTAGGTCTATGTTGCAATTTCAGCTTATTTCTTTCTATAGTGTGAAATAAGGGTCCTAATTCATTGGATATCTGGTTGTTCCAATACCAATTCTTGAAGAAGCTATTCTTTTCCCCATTGATAGCCTTGTCACCTTTGTAAAAAAAAAAGTTGACTGTAAAGGTAATGGTTTGTTTCTATACCCTCAATTCTATTCCATTGATGTATATGTCTATTTTTATTCTAGTTAGACACAGTCTTAATTACTAGAGCTTTGTAATAAGTTTTTGAATTCAGAAATGTTAATCCACTAATATTGTTGTTCTCTTTCAAATTTTCTTGGATAATATGGGTCCTTTGCATTCCCAAATGAGCTTTACCATCTCCCTATCATGCCTACAAAAAAAAAAAAAAAAAAAAAAAAAAGCTGGGATTTTGATGTTGATTGTTGAAGTTGTAAATAAATTTGGAAATTATTGTCTTCTTAGCAATATTAAGTCTTTCAATTTTTGAACATGGAATGTCTTCTAATCATTTAGATCTTCATTTTTTTTTCAATGTTTTGTAGTTTTAAGAATATAACTTTTATATTTTTTATTAAATTTATTCCTAAGTACTTTATTCTCTTTGATGCTGTTATAAATGAGATTGTTTCCTTAATTTCATTTTCAGGTTTTTTATTGCTTGTGTATAGAAGTAGAACTGGTTTTTGTATATGAATCTAGTATCCTGCAACATTGTTTAACTAGTTTATAATCTCCTTTGTATTTTTGTGGGCTCTTTAGGGTTTTTTTCTTCATAATATCATGCCATCTGAAAATAGATAATTTGACTTTTTCTTTTAGAATCTGAATGTACTTCCTTCTTTCCTTCTCCCTTCATCCTTTCCTTTCTTTCCTTCTCCCTTCCTCCTTTCTTTCCTTCTCCCTTCCTCCTTTCTTTTCCTTCTCCCTTCCTCCTTTCTCTCCCTCCCTCCCTCCCTCCCTCCCTCCCTCCCTTCCTTCCTTCCTTCCTTCCTTCCTTCCTTCCTTCCTTCCTTCCTTCCTTCCTTCCTTCTCTCTTTCCTAATTACTTTGTCCAGTACCTCCAATGATGTATAGAAGTGGTAAAAGCAGATGTCCTTTGTCTTTATCCTGATCATAGGAGGAAAACATTCAGCTTTCACCATTAGATATAACATTAGCTATGCATTGGTTATACATTCCCTTTTTCAGGTTGAGGATGGTCAGTTCCATTTCTAGTTTGTTTTCTTGATCACAAAATGTGTTGAATTTTCAAGTGCGTTTTTCTGTATCAGTTGAGATGATCATGTGTTCCCCCCTTCATTCCATTAATGTGTTTAATCTATTACATCAATATTTGTATGTTGAGCTACCCTTGCATTCTTGGGATAAATCACACTTGCTCATTTTAATATGCAGCTGAATTCATTTGCAAGCATTTTGTTGATTTTTTGCATCCATACCTATAAGAGATATTGGTTTATAGTTTGTTTGTTTTTTCCTTGTGATTTCATTGCCTGGGTTTGGTATCAGGGTAATGCCTGCCTCAGTAATCACCACTCTTTTATTTTGGGGGAATAGCTTGCAAAGTATTGGTGATACTTCTTCATTAAACATTTAGTAGAACTTATCCATGGCCACGTCTGGTTCTGGTCTATTTTTTGTGCGTAGTTCTTACTTTTATTAATTAAAGTTATTTACTTTTTAAAGCTTTAATTGAATTTTTCTTCCTGAGTTACATTAAGTAGTTCATGTCTTCTATGAATTTGTTAATTTGATCGGTGTTATTCAATTTGTTGACATACAATTGCTCATAGCATTCCCTTATTAAAAATTCTTTTTGTTTCTATATCTATTCCAATGTTTCTTCTTTCATTCACAATTTTAGTAATTTGAGTGTTTTCTCATTTTCTTCATCATTATAGTTAAGGAAGATTTGTTGATTTATTTGAACTTTCAAAGAACCAACATTTGGTTTTGTTGATTTCTATTGTGACTTCTTTTTGTCCCATTGGCCATTTAGTAATGTGTTGTTGAAATTTTACATACCTGTGAGTTTACCCAGTTTCCTTCTGTTATTGATTTATAATTTAATTATAGCTGGAGAAGATATATTATACAATTCAAATGCTTTTCAGTGTATTGATGTTTCTTTTTTTGTCTTGTTGCCACATTATCTCTTCTGGAACATGTACTATATGCAGTTGAGAAGTATGTGTATTCTGTTGTTTGGTAAAGTGTTCTATAGATGTCTGTCAGGTTTAGTTGTATAGTGTTGTTTAAACTTTTTATTTCCTTGTTCATTTTCTGCCTAATTGTTCTATTCATTATTGAAAGTGGTGTATTGAAATCTCCAACTGTTATTGCTGAATTGTTTATTTCTATGATTCAATTATGTCAGTTTTTGTCTTATGTATTTTAGAGATATCTATAATGTGTGCACATTCACATTTATAGTTGTTATATCTTCTAGATGGATTGACTTTTATCATCAAAAGATGCCCTTCTGTCTCTATAACAATTTTTCTCTCAAAGTCTTATATTAGTATAGCCACTGCAGTTCTCTGTTGGTATTAGTTGCATTATATATATTTTTTATGATTATACTTTCAACCTATTTGTGTTTCAAATCTAAAGTAAATCTTATGTGGACAGCATATTTTGGATTTTTTTTAAAAAAAACATTATGCCACTCTTTTCCTTTTGATTATTTATATTCAATGTAATTACTCATAAAATAGGACTTATGTCTGCCATTTTGCTATTCATTTTCTGTGTCATGTATCTTTTTTGTTCCTATATTCTTCCACTATTGCCTGCGTCTTTGTTAAATAGGTATTTTCTAATGTACCATTCTAATTCTTTGCCATTTCTTTTAGTGGGATTTAAAATTTTTTTCTTAGTGATTGCACTTTGGATTAAAATTGATATATTTCCATATAAAATATAGTTTGAATTAATACAACTTAATTTTAATTGTATGAAAAAATCTTTGTTTTATATACCTTCATTATTTATACCTTTCTTGTGAAGCAATTTTCATAAAATTGCATATTTATACATTGTATGCCCATCAACATGGATTTATAATTATTGCTTTATGTAGTTGTCTAAGTTAGATAAGGGAAAAAGTTATAAATAAAATATATTTATACTGTCTTTTATATTTACTTATATAGTTACTTTTATCAGTGCTTTTAAGTTTTTCATGTGGATTTTGCTTACTCTCCAGGGTCTTTTCATTTCAGCCATCAAGACTCCATGGTGTCTGGTGAGAAATTAGTCGCTAATCTTATTGAGAAACCCTTGTACATGAGGTATTCATCTCTCTTCCATCTTTCAAGATTCAATGTCTTTCGCTTTCAACAATTTGATTGTGATTTGTGTAAGTGGGGATCTCTTTGCATTTATACTAAATACAGTTTGTTGTGCTTCTCGAATGTGTTAATTTATGTTTTACATCAAATTTGGGAAGGTTTCAGCCATTATTTCTTTATAATAGTCTTTCTGCCCTTTTCTTTCTCTGTTATCCTTTTGGGACTCCAATATGCATATTTTGTTATTTTCCCACATTTTCCTCATTTTTTTTTTTTTTTTTTGTTTCTCAGACTGAATTATCACAGTAGACCTATCTTCAAGTTCTCTTATTCCTTTTTCTACCTATTAAAATTATTTGGGAGAAAAATGGCGGCAGAATAGACAGACGTGTTCCGAGCCTTGTCCCGGAGCAGAAAGAAAGAACAGCTGAGGGTCGCACTAGGAGTGTTTGTTGGCAAGTTGGGGGACAGCTGAACTCCAGAAGAAGGTGGGAGACTGCTAGACGGGGTTCTCCTGACTTGGCAGCTCCCACTGCGGCTGGGTCCCCTCCCGGAGCTGCAGGCTTGGACTCGGAGTCTCCGCCATCTGGAACGGGAAAGTGGAGTTTATCGGAAGCCTGAGAATCCACAACTGCAGCACCCACGGAACAGCTGTGAGCCCCAGAACAACGCTCCCCAATTGGCGCAAACACACGGGTTCAGAGGAGCTCTACACTCCACCACGGAAAGGCCAGATTTCGCCTGGGATAAGGTGAGGTCTCTGGTCCCAGCGCGAGAGAGGAACCCACGATTTGCGGGACCTGGAGGACCAGGGAAGTCTGTGCCTAGAAAAATCGGTGGCTGTTGGGGCTGGCGTGATCTGTGAATGTGGAAGGGGGTCCTCAGAGCTGCTAACAGAAGGGCTCTCTAAAAAGCAACACATTTTGATCTGAAGTGCAGGGACACCCTAAGAATTTCGGGGGTGTGCTAGACATACGCACAGCCATGGAGTGCGCACACTTGGGCTTGTTCCTCTTGAAATTCTTGCTTCTGATTACTAAGCCCAATTCATAGGATCACCCAGTTGGGGACACTCTGGGAGACTGCAGGGGAAAGTTGTTTTTCTGGAACCTGGGGATCGGAGCGGGGAGTGACCATCGGAGAGCCAGCTCTGAGGCAGCCCACTCCCACAAACCAGTAGTGAGTGCCACAGGGAAAGAAGGCTCTAACACTCCCTAGAGAGGCCATAGATAAACCCAGAAGTCAATCCAGAAACACTGCCACCCAGGGGCTGAATCACAAATTGACTCTTGTGTAATCAAAAATAAAGGAATACGAATTAAGACACACCACCTGCTTAAAATCAGGACTGGCTTACATCACTGAAGAGCAGTGGAACGCAGGGAACTGCAATACTGTCCGGACTGAGAAACAGGCGTGCCAAAGAGAACAACAGAGGAAGTGAATGACCTTCACTACTCCACATTTTATTTTTATTTTTTATTTTTTTACTTTCATTTTTTGCATCTTTTACTCAAGAAACTAATTTTTTTTCCTCACTTGATTTTACCTTTTTAATTATTACATTTTTATTTTCAATCCGTATTATTACTACTACTATTTTATCTTTTTTTTTTTAAGTGTCATTTTATTTTCTCTTCATTTTGTTTTGGGATTAATGTTCTACATTCTATTTTTATCTTTCCTTTGGCATCATTTTACTCTATCTCAAATCTACCTTTATGCCATCACTCTCTTCCTCACTTTTCCCTTTTCAGTGTCCTGTTTATCTTACCCCTTTCCTGCTTTAGATTTCCCCTATTCTTTCTGTTTACCCCTGTTAAAATTTCACCCTACTTATATATCTAATCTCCAATCCCCTGCTCCAAGTCCATACACATCTCCCTCTTCGCTGTCTTAACTATCCAAAAAATTGTTTTTCTCTCTGTCCTTTTGTTGTTGTTCGCTTGAATGTAGATTATATCGAATTTTTATGCTTTTTTGTGAGATTGTTTTGCTTATTCTTCTTTGTTTATTTTTTTGTTTGTTTAGTGCTTCTCTTTTCCCTTGCCTCACTCAATATTAGTTGGTGTTGTAGTTTGTATTAATCCCCAGGTACTTGTTGCTGGCATTTGCTGGGATAAGTGATTGTTCTATTGGAGTTTTATCCCCAATATATATAGTCTGTTTCCCTTTCTCTCTTAGTCTCTTTCTTGTCTCTCTTACTTTTTTTTTCTTCTTTTTTTTCCCTTTTCCCAATTTCATTTTGACACCCCCCCTTTTTTTTCTTCTTCTTTCTTTCTTTTTCCTCTTCTTCTTTCTCTACTATCCCCTGATTTGCCTTTCTCTGGTGGTCACCTTTATTGGAGGTTGTTAATATCGTGAATACATTTCTGTTCAGTGCCTTGTGTGTTGTACCTGGTAGTGCTGTATTTTGTGCCTTTAAATCGACGCAGGAGAGAGAGAACAACATAACCAGACACCCAGAGAAGAGAGACCATGGGGAGACAAAGACACAGCCCGCATATGAAAGAAAAGCAGGCATCACCAGAAAAGGAAGTAAACGAAATGGAAGCAATCAACCTTCCAGAAAAAGAATTCAGAGAAATGGTCATAAGGTGGCTGAAAAGAATGGAAGACAAATTCGACAATATGAGCAAGAACCAAGAGGAAATGAAGAAGAACCAAGAAGAAATGAAAAATGACATCGCTGCTGTAAAGAACTCAATAGAAAGCATCAAGAGTAGACTAGAAGAAGCAGAGGACCACATCAGTGAGCTAGAAGACAAGATGGGAAAAAATACTCAAGTAGAGCAACTTCTAGAAAAAAAAATTAAAAGGCAGGAGGAGAGCCTAAGGGAACTTTGGGACAACACGAAACTAAACAACATCCGCATAATAGGGGTTCCAGAAGGAAAGGAAGCTGAGCAAGGAATAGAAAACCTATTTGAAGAAATAATGACAGAAAATTTCCCTGATATAGAGAAGAAAAAACCCACACAAATCCAAGAAGCTCACAGAGTCCCAAGCAAAATGAACCCCAAAACACCGACGCCAAGGCACATTATAATTAAATTGGCAAACACCAACGACAAAGTAAGAATCTTAAAAGCGGCCAGAGAGACAGAAAGTTACATACAAAGGAACCCCCATCAGACTAGCAACTGATTTCTCAACAGAAACTCATCAGGCCAGAAGGGAATGGAATGAAATATACAAAGTCATGCAAAGGAAGGGTCTGAATCCAAGAATACTGTACCCAGCAAGGCTGTCAATCAAAATTGAAGGTGAAATCAGGAGCTTCACAGACAAAAAAGGACTAAGGGAATTTATTACCACCAAACCAGCAATGCAAGAAATGCTAAAGGGTATGCTGTAAAAAAAAAACAGAAATAGGAAGCGAAGAAGGAACACAGGTGTAAAGAATAGGAATGGCGACAAATAAGTACCTATCAATAATAACTTTAAATGTAAACGGATTAAATGCCCCAATCAAAAGACATAGGGTAATGGATTGGATAAGAAAACATGACCCATATATCTGCTGTCTACAAGAAACCCACCTCAGAAAAAAAGATGCACACAGACTCAGGGTGAAGGGATGGAAAAAGGTTTTCCAGGCAAATGGAACTGAAAAAAAAGCTGCGGTAGCAATACTTATATATGACAAATTAGATCTCAAACTGAAGGACATAACAAGAGATAAGGAAGGCCACTTCATAATACTAAAGGGAGCAATCCAACAAGAAGAAATAACTCTGGTAAACATATATGCACCCAGTACAGGAGCACCAAAATACATAAAAAAAACTCCTGGAGGCTATCAAGGGAGAGATTGACAGCAATACAATCATAGTAGGAGACTTTAATACCCCACTATCACCATTGGACAAATCCTCTAAACAAAAAATCAGCAAAGAAACATCAATCCTAAATGACTCACTAGACCAGATGGAATTAATTGACATCTTCAGAACATTTCACCCCAAAGCCACAGAATATACATTCTTCTCAAGTGCACATGGGTCATTTTCAAAGATAGACCATATGTTGGGACAGAGGCAAAGTCTCTTCAAATTCAAGAAGATAGAAATCATATCAAGCATCTTCTCAGACCACAGTGGCATAAAACTGGAAATCAACTACAATAAAACAACCCAAAGAAATCAAACACATGGAGGCTAAACAGCATGCTATTAAACCATGACTGGGTTACCAGAGAGATCAAAGAAGAAATAAAAAACATCATGGCAACAAATGACAATGAAAACACTACAATCCAAAATCTATGGGACACAGCGAAAGTAGTCTTGAGAGGGAAGTTCATAGCTCTACAAGCCTACTGCAAAAAACAAGAAACAATGGTAATAAATTACCTAACCCAGCAACTCAAAGAGTTAGAAAAAGAGAATCAAGAAAAGCCCAGTGTAATCAGAAGGAAGGAAATAATAAAGATCAGAGCAGAGATAAACGACATAGAGACCAAAGAAACAATACAAAAGATCAACAAAACCAAGAGCTGGTTCTTTGAAAGGATAAAAAAGATTGATGAACCTCTAGCCAGGCTCACCAAGAAGCAAAGGGAGAGGACCCAAATAAACAAAATCAGAAATGAAAGAGGTGAAATAACAACAGATCCCGCCGAAATACAAAGGATTGTTAAAAAATACTACGAACAACTCTATACCAACAAACTGGACAACCTGGAGGAAATGGACATATTCCTAGAAAAATATAACCTTCCAAAACTCAATCAAGAAGAATCTAAACAGCTCAACATGCCAGTAACTATGGAAGAAATTGAAGCAGTCATCAAAGAGCTTCCGGCAAACAAAAGCCCGGGGCCAGACGGCTTCACAGGAGAGTTCTACCAAACATTCAAGGAAGAACTAAAACCTATCCTCCTCAGACTATTCCAAAAAATTCAAGAGGAAGGAACACTTCCAAGCTCCTTCTATGAAGCCAGCATCACCCTAATACCAAAACCAGATAAAGACAACACAATGAAAGAGAATTGCAGGCCAATATCCCTCATGAATGTAGATGCCAAAATCCTCAACAAAATTCTAGCAAATCGGATCCAGCAGTACATCAGAAAGATCATACACCATGACCAAGTAGGGTTTATCCCAGGAATGCAAGGACGGTACAATATCCGAAAATCAATAAATGTGATACATCACATAAACAAATTGAAAGATAAAAATCACATAGTCATATCAATTGATGCAGAAAAAGCATTTGACAAAATCCAACACGCTTTCTTGATAAAAACTCTCAACAAGGTGGGAATAGAAGGATCATACCTCAACATAATAAAAGCTATATATGATAAACCCACAGCTAACATCAGACTCAATGGGCAAAAACTAAAACCATTTCCCCTAAGAACAGGAACAAGACAAGGATGCCCAATCTCACCACTCCTGTTTGACATAGTACTGGAAGTATTAGCCATTGCAATTAGACAAGAAGAAGAAATAAAAGGCATCCAAATTGGAAAAGAAGAAGTCAAGCTGTCCTTATTTGCAGATGACATGATATTGTCCATAAAAAACCCAAAAGACTCCATCAAAAAACTAACAGACTTAATAAATGAATTCGGCAATGTAGCAGGATACAAAATTAACGCCAAGAAATCTATGGCATTTCTATACACCAACAGTGAACTTACAGAAAGAGAGACTAAAAAAGCAATCCCATTTTCCATCGCACCAAAAAAATTAAGATACTTAGGAATATACCTAACCAAGGAGGTAAAAGACCTATATGCGGAAAACTACAGGACACTGAAAAAAGAGATAGAGGAAGATGTAAACAGATGGAAGAACATACCATGTTCATGGATTGGTAGAATCAACATCATCAAAATGTCCATACTACCCAAAGCAATCTATAGATTCAATGCACTCCCCATTAAAATACCAACAGCATATTTCACAGACATAGAAATAACTCTCCAAAAATTCATCTGGAATAAAAAAAAGACCCCGAATAGCCACAGCAATCCTGAGAAAGAAGAATAAAGTAGGAGGGATCTCAATACCAGATTTCAAGCTGTATTACAAAGCCACTGTCCTCAAAACAGCCTGGTACTGGCACAAGAACAGACATATAGATCAATGGAATAGAATAGAGAATCCAGATATTGACCCAAACCAATATGCGCAATTAATATTTGACAAAGGAGGCATGAGCATACAATGGAGTCAAGACAGGCTCTTCAATAAATGGTGTTGGGAAAATTGGACAGATACATGCAAAAAAATGAAACTAGATCACCAACTTACACCATACACAAAAATAAACTCAAAATGGATACAGGACTTAAATATAAGACGGGAAACCAAAAAAATACTAGAGGAATCCACAGGCAGCAAAATCTCAGACATATGCCAAAAGAACTTTTTCAGTGATACTGCCCCTAGGGCAATGGAAGCCAAAGAGAAAATAAACAAATGGGACTACATCAAAATAAAAAGCTTTTGCACAGCAAAAGAAACCATCAACAAAACAACAAGAAACCCCACTGTATGGGAGAACATATTTGCAAATGGTATCACTGATAAAGGTTTAATTTCCAACATCTACAGGCAGCTTATACAACTTAATAAAAGGAAGATAAATGATCCAATAAAAAAATGGGCAACGGACCTAAATAGAATCTTTTCGAAAGAAGACAGAAGGAAGGCTAAGAGACACATGAAAACATGCTCAAAGTCACTTATTATCCGAGAGATGCAAATCAAAACGACAATGCGATACCACCTCACACCTGTCAGAATGGCTATCATCAACAAATCAACAAACGACAAGTGTTGGCGAGGATGCGGAGAAAAAGGAACCCTAGTGCACTGCTGGTGGGAATGTAGACTGGTGTAGCCACTGTGGAGAACAGTATGGAGTCTCCTCAAAAAACTGAAAATGGAACTCCCATTTGACCCAGTAATCCCACTCCTAGGAATATATCCTAAGAAACCAGAAACACCAATCAGAAAGGATATATGCACCCCTATGTTCATAGCAGCACAATTTACAATAGCTAAGATTTGGAAACAGCCTAGGTGCCCATCAGCAGATGACTGGATCAGAAAACTATGGTACATCTACACAGTGGAATACTATGCTGCCATAAAAAAGAAGGAATTACTACCATTTGTAGACACCTGGATGGAATTAGAGAACATTATGCTAAGTGAAATAAGCCAGTCAATGAAAGAAAAATACCACATGATCTCACTCATTTAGGGATATTGAAAAACATTATAAACTGATGAACCAAAAGATAGTTACAGAGGCAGTAAAGCATCAAACAGACTGTCTAATTACAGCGGTAAGGTTAGGGAGAGGTGGGGGAAATAAGAGATCAACTGAAGGACTTGTATGCATGCATATAAGAGTAACCAATGGATGCAAAACATTGGGGGGTGAGGGCATGTATGGGAGTGGGGTGAGGAGGGGGCAATGGTAAGATATGTACACATATAATACCTTAATAAAAATTTGAAAAAAAATAAAAATAAAATTATTTGCTGAGTCCTTCTAGTGAATTTTTATTTTAGTTATCTACTTTTAAGCTTCATATATACCTTTTAATAATTTCTCTTTATTTGTATAATCTATTTGGTAAAAGGTTGTCTTTATACCTTTTTTACTTAAGCATAATTTCCTTTAGTTCTTTGAACATATTCATAATGATTTAAATTTTTTCTCTAGTAAATCTATCATCTAGATTTTCTCAAGAATAATTTCTATGGACTTCTTTTTGTCATGTATATGTGCCATACTTTCTGCTTTCTTTGCATACCCTATAGTTTTTTTTGTTGACAATTGTACATTATAAATAACAGGTAAATTCTTTAAATTACCTTCTTCCCCTTCCCAAGGTTTGTTCTTATTGCTGATTGTTGTTTGTTGATTTAGTTACTTTTCTAAACTAATTCTGTAATGTCTCTTTTCTTTGTTGTGTTTGGCTACTGAGGAAGTCTTTCCTCAGTTATATTAGTGGCCAGCTAATGATTGGATGGAGATTTCCTTAAATTCCTGAAACCAATAATACTTCTAGTATTTGCTGAGTGACTCTGTGTGCCTGTTGTGGCACACCTTTAACACTCAGCCAGTTTATAACTCTGCCTTGGTGTTCACTTCCTGCTTATGCAGAGTCTCAAGGTCAGCAAGAAGTGATGTTCATGGTCTTTTCAGGTCTTTTCTGAGCATCTACATCTATGTGAGCACAGACTTATGTATGAGCATGGTCTTCTCTAGATTACTGGGATTATGTAGGAGGTTTTCAAAGCCTTCTATGGATATCTATTTCCCTAGCTTTGCCATTTAAGCTTTTGGGTTAGCCTATCATTTATCCAATTGTTATCCACCGAATCAGGCAACCTCAACATTAAACACTAGACAATAATAGTTTTCAACAAATTCCCATCAGGAATAGACTATTTCACTGTGTGATCTCTAAGTCAGGTCAAGTAAAGACAAGACTTGCCAGTAGGATATTTCAGAAAATCACCAGGCAGGTCAAATAATGACAGTTCTCTGGGAATGAGCTTTGAAGGAGGTCTAACCCTATTCTACCCTCTCTAGTGACTGGTAGGCAGCTGATTTTCATTGTGATTACATATTGTTGGTTAACAAATCTACTGTGGAGCTGGACAAAGGGGATGAAAACATACCAAGTTAAAATGCCACAAACTAACTGCTCTGATCAATATTTGACCATTAAAAAATACTCATTAGATTATTGTAGCCATGTGCTTAATTTCCTGAGTTTTGAAAAGTTGATTCTTAAATTTTTGGCCAAAATTGCTTTTGTGGAAGAGATGATTTTCAAAGGTACTTATTTTGCTATTTCTGCTAATGTCACTTTTTTAAAGGTCATCAATAAACTTTTCCACTTATATGATCCAGTCTTGCTCATGTAGCATGGTTACTCTACAGTTTGTTATTCATGTAGTATGGTTACTACTGAAAGTGATGACTGAGAACATTGATTACAAATGGAAGTTCCATGTTGGGGAGTATGAGGAGATAAATATTATATGTAAAAGTGAAAATATGAAAGAACAAGAGACTGACAGATTAAGCCTGCCTGAAACTTCCTTAGAAACAGAAGTCAAGGACACAAAAGGAAGTGAATAAAGGATATGGAATAAAAAAAATTAAAGAAATATAGCTACTTCCAAAAAGGCTAGCATCATTCAAATATATAATTTCTCAGAACTGTAAAAAGTCAGAGATCAGTGAAAGCAGAAGTTAGAACATTACAGGATGAAATAGGAAACATGATCAAAAAGGGTGGTAAAATTATTGAAGTATTAAATTAATTTCTTAATGGATTTACAAGTAGGATATTTGCCAAATACCAGCTGTCATTTTCTATTTATAGATTATTTTACTGGACTTCAATGTTAGCATTGCAGGGATGTTTAAGCAAGACATGGAAATTAACACATGGTGTTAATTCTAATTGCTCAACTCAGACCAGAGTCACCTTTCTCAGTGACCATGAGCAATACTTAAAGAAAAAAGGCTGTGCCAGCCTAATGCCACTAGAACAGTTTGAAATATTGTGGTGCCACTCTCTGCCACTTGTTTTGAGAATGCCTTCTGTAAATGAGCTACCCATTTGAATGGGGTTTTAAAACAATGGAAACAACTTATTCTCCAATGAAGTGAAGTCTGACAGAATTAGTTAAAACAGGAATACCCAATATTTTTGAAATCAATGTCTTAACATAATTTAAGAATTAAAAGGACAAACCATATTGTAACTCTCTTTTTGTTGATTTCAGAGAGACAAAAGGAGAGGGAGAGAGGGATAGAAACATCAATGATGAGAGAGAATCATTGATCAGCTGCCTCCAGTACACCCCCTACTAGGGATCGAGCCCACAACCCGGGCATGTGCCCTGGCCTGGAATCCTACATGACCTCCTAGTTCATATTATAATATTATATATTATATATAATAGCTGTCAATATAGAGAATACTGTATCTGAGATTCCTGTTATGATGAAAAAATACATGGAATTTAAAAATGTTTGACAAAGTCAGAAACATTTTCATATGGGCATAAAATTTTTAATAAAGGCAAGAACCTCTTATTTTTCAAAATATTTTTTGAAAAGAAAAGGGTATTGAAGTTACATAAGAGGTGTTTATTATTAGTGTTGTAGACAGCCCTTATTATTATTACTTAATATAGTACTAGTAACAGTTTCTGGCCACTGCCTTGATTACTGTTAAGGGGCCAGTAATTTTACCACCATTGCTTTTGAACCATCATTGAAAATGTCAACACAGGGGAAAAGGTAAGGAATATGTTAGTATTACTATGAGAATAGTGTTGAGCCTGCAGACCCCATGAAAAGACTCCAAGACCATCAGTAATACTTTAAACACACTTTGAAGACGGAAAACAAAACCATTTACTTTATTTTTGTACTTTTTGAGAACAGTTAAAAAATGTGGGTGTTTTGAGTCCAAGTTCATGTCTCGTGAAAATCGAAGAATGAAGTCGTGGACAAAAATTATTAATGGAACGAGAGTTTATTGGGAGAAGCCAGTCCTGGGAAAGGTGCAGCTAGGGTTCCACGAGCAGCCTGTGTCCAGAGCTTCCTTCCCATGTTGCAGTGGGGAGTAGTTTAGTATCCAGGCTAATTAAAGTCTAATAGTCCATGTGTGGAGGCCCACATGGCCATATGCCAAGTGGGCACAGGGGGTTTGCTCCTCAGTAACAGGAATGCCAGGTATTCATGCGCTGCTCTGGGAGAGAAGGGAAGGGAGCGAGTGCTTTTTTTGTATGTTGCTTGCCTTCCTGCCTTGTGATTGGTTATCTGCACGCTGTCTGTCTTAGTAATATCTATACTTTTTAAAGTTCGTGCCTCTCCCGCACCCTTCCTTTCCATCCCAGTTGGGGTGTCTTAGTAACTCCGCCTAGCTGGATTCCTGGTTTTACTACCTCCTCCCATGGTCCCACCTCTATCTACCTAACTTTTTTTCTGTCTCACAATTACACTTTTTTGAAATCTTAGCCCTCACTTCTTTTTCAAGATCATAATTGAATTTGTGGCCACCTGATTCTGTGTTTACAAATTTGGTTCTCCATGCTGCCCAAGCCCACAGTCAGGCACTATTTGCATTTCCAAAGGGGAAAAGAACCATATACACAAAGCCCAGAAGATGAGCACTCCCTGACTCAAAGATAAGTTCCTACCTTGACTTCTTACATCATAAATTTCATCTAGAGACCCCTGAATTCCTGACTCAGCCTTGCTCTGCACCTAGTTATCTGCTTATTTTACTGTGTTCTTCACTTGAAATTTGATAAACAAATTGATTGACTGATGGGGGACAGCTGGAAATAGATAGAAATACAAATTGATAAAATAGAAGATAGTAAAGGTACATCCTTAGCCACTTGAAAGGAAGCAAATTCTTCTGTCAGGATGCTCTCCCTCTGTTGTGTCATTGTGAATTGAATTATTTCTAAATAGTTGGCAATCAGTGGTCATCTTCTATGACTTTCAGTGATTCAAAGTGTTTAGTCATTCTTAGCAGCTTGTACCAATAACAAAAACAACAACAAAAAACAAAAAACAAAAAACAAAACACCCAGAAACAAATAAGACAGCTCAGTCTTTCCTCCTTCCCCAGGCAAGTTTCATTGTAGATATCTTACACTCTAGACTGATACTTCTGTTCCATTTCTTTTTAAATTTATTTTTCTTTTTTTATTATTGACAGCATTGCAGATGCTCCCCTTTCCCCCCACTTTTTGCAACCTTCCAACCATGGCTCCTCACTGTGGCTGCCCAATTTCCCTATTAAGTATTACTGAAGAAGTGTATTTCATAGTAATATGACTTTCTAATTCTGACATTATTAGGGGGCATGCTAGGACCTGAAGTTACAACAAGCAAAGGGTCTGATGGGAAGGAAATCTGAGTCAGGGCAAAAGATAACCTTCATCCAGCCATTCCTTTATCATCACAATCATTTGAATATTTTCTCTGCAGAATTTAAATTTTATTTTAAAACCTTTTTGTCTTTCCCTTTTATATTTACTAAAGACAGCAAAAAATTTAAAACTGGCTAAATTTATTTTTATATTATCAGAGGTTTTGACTCCTTCAACCATGTTCAGGGTACAGTGAAGATACTTATAATGCTATTACCTGATTTCTGATATTTACTATAGTTACAAAAATATTTAATTAAGTAAACATTAAGTGCTTTCTAGATGCAAGAAATCTATGACTGTAGGAAATCAAGAAATAAGTAACACATGTGCCCCACCCATCAGAAATCTCAAACTGGGTTAGAGGTAGAAAATAAAAGAGGGAGGAAGATAGCTATCAATTGCTTATAAAAGAAACTGGTGAATGAAGGAGATATGATATAGAACTAGCATGGCACCAGCCTACCTCATGGTCCGAATTATAATATTGGTGGTAGAGAGGGGCCTGTCTCAGGTTCATGATGTTCTCTTAATGAGTGTTCCCCAGTCATTCAGTCAGAAGGACTGGTAGTCTGGTTTTCAAGCAGTGACCCAGGTAGAGGGTGTCCACTGTTAATGAATGTCACTAAGGTAGGTAGACAGTGTCAGTCTATGGAGGTAAATTTTAGTCTCCTCCCAACCCTCACTAAAGCACTTATAAGTCCAATCTGAAAAAGAGCTACTTATCATCTCTTGGGAAAAACCATTGAAAAATCTTTGCAGAAAGTTTGGTAACTGCCCTAGCTATTTTGGCTTAGTGGATAGAGTATAGTCCTGTGGACTGAAGGGCCCTGGGTTTGATTCTGGTCAAGGGCACATGCCTGGATTGTGGGCTTTATTCCCAGTAGGGGGCATGCAGGAGGCAGAGGAGGCAGCACATCAATGATTCCATCATTGATGTTTCTCCCTTCCTCTCTGAAATATACACTGAGTGGCCAGATTATTATGATATCTGAACACATAATAATCTGGCCACTCAGTGTATATCCTATATAATAAAAGGCTAATATGCAAATTGTCCCCTCAACCAGGAGTTTGACCAGCAGGCAGGCTGGCCAACTGCCTATGTCCCCTCCCCCTGGCCAGGCTGACCAGACCCCACCCATGCACGAATTCATGCACCGGGCTTCTAATATATATATATATATATATATATATATATATATATATATATATATATACACACACACACACACACACACACACACACACATATATATGTATATATACATACATACACACACACTAATAAAAGAGAAACATGCAAATTGACCATCCCTCTGCTACACACACCAGCCAATCAGGAGCAAGTATGCAAATAAACCAAACAAAGATGGCAGTGGCCACGGAGCTGGAGTGAGCAGGAGGCTTGGGTTGTCCCCAGCGATGGAGGAAGCCAAGCTTCCCGCCTGCCCTGGTTGCTGCTGAAGGAGTGGCTGGGAGCCCGGGTCGCTGGGGGACGTGGCCAACCTGAAAATGGCCCTCAGCCCCTTAGCCAAGCTGGCCATGCCCCCATGGAGTAAAAGTCCCCAATGGGGGGCCTGGCCAGCCTGAAAACTGCCCTCAGCCTCTCACCCAGGCTGGCCAGCCACCCCAGCGGGGATCCCCACTCTGAAGGGGGTGTGGCCAGCCTGAAAAAGGCCCTCAGCCCCTCACTCAGGCTGGGCAGGCTCCCCAGCATGACCCCCCACCCTGAAGGGGCTGTTGCCAGCCTGAAAATGGCCCTCAGCCCCTTACCCAGGCTGACCATGCCCCCATGGAGTAAGAGTCCCTGCTGGGGGGCATGGCCAGCCTGAAAACAGCCATAAGCTCCTTACCCAGGCTGGTCAGGCATCCCAGCGGGGACCCCCACCTTGAAGGGGGTGTGGCTAGCCTGAAAACAGCCCTCAGCCCCTCACCCAGGCTGGCCATGCCCCCATGGGGTGAGGGTCCTTGCTGGGGGGCATGGCCAGCCTGCAAACAGCCATCAGCCCCTCACCCAGGCTGGCAAGGCACCCCAGCGGGAACCCCCACCCTGATGGGGGTGTGGCCAGCTTGAAAACAGCCCTTAGCCCCTCACCCAGGCTGGCCACTCACCCCTAGTGGGGACCCTCACCCCATGGGGGTGTGGCTGGCCTGCAAACCACCACAGACCCATTGCCAAGGCCACACCATACCCCAAGGGAACCCCCACCCTGATCTGGGACCCCCTTCAGGGAAAACCAGCAGGCCCCCACCTGTGCACCAAGCCTCTATTTATACTAATAAAAGGGTAATATGCTAATTAGACTGGGAGACCTTCCAAGAGACCTTCTGGATGTTCTTCTGAACAAAGCCTTGGTGGCCGGGCCAAGGTAGAGACGGTTAGAGGCCAAGAGTGGAAGGCAGTGGGGGGTGAGCAGAACAGCAGGGGGGCCAGTTGGGGGCAAGCAGGCCGTCAGTGGGGATCAGTTGGGGGTGATCAGGACAGCAGGGGGGCAGTTTGGAGTGAGCAGGCCAGCAGGGGGCCAGTTGGGGGTGAGCAGGCCAGTGGGGAGGGAAGGTGGGGGTGAGCAGGCTGGCAGGGGGGCAGTTCGGGGCACAGAGGCCAGCAGGCAGAGTGGTTAGGGCAATTAGGCAGGCAGGCAGGCAGGTGAGCGGTTAGGAGCCAGCAGTCCCAAATTGCGAGAGGGATGTCTGACTGCTGGTTTAGGCCCGATCACTATAAACTGGCAGTAGGATATCCTTTGAGGGTCCCAGATTGGAGAGGGTGCAGGCTGGGCTGAGGGACACCCCCCTGTGCATGAATTTTGTGCACCAGGCCACTAATATATATATATATATATATATATATATATATATATATATATATATCCTATCTAATAAAAGAGTAATATGCAAATTGACCATCACTCCACCACACAAGATGGCTGCCCCGATGTGGTTAAAGATGGCCACCTCCATGTGGACACAAGATGGCTGCCACAAGAAGGCTGGCAGGGGAGGGCAGTTGTGGGCGATCAGGCCAGCAGGGGAGGGCAGTTGGGGGTGATCAGGCCTGCAAAGGAAGGCAGTTGGGGGTGATCAGGCCTGCAAGGGAGGACAGTTAGGGGTGACTGGGCCGGCAGAGGAAGGCAGTTGGGGGCGACCAGGCCTGCAGGGGAGGACAGTTGGAGGGGACCAGGCCTGCAGTGTGGGCAGTTGGGCGGAACCAGGCCAGCAGGGGAGAGCAGTTGGGGGGGACCAGGCCAGCAGGGGGGGGAAGTTGGGGGTGAGCAGGCCAGCAGGGGGGGAGTTGGGGGTGAGCAGGCCAGCAGGGGGGAAAGTTGGGGGCGATCAGGCAGGCAGGGGAGGGCAGTTAGGGGTGACTGGGCTGGCAGGGGAGGGCATTTAGGGGTGACCAGGCCAGCAGGGGGGTCAGTTGGGGGCAATCAGGCTGGCAAGGGGGGGCAGTTGGGGGCAAGTAGGCTGGCAGGCAGAGTGGTTAGGGGCGATCAGGCAGTCAGGCAGGGATCGAGTCTAAACCAGAAGTCAGACATCCCCCGAGGGTCCCAGATTGCAGAGGGTGCAGGCCGGGCTGAGAGACACCCCCTGTGCTCAAATTTCATGCACCGGGCCACTAGTTCATTATATAAAGTGAGGTAGGGATCAGAGTATTGTCTTAAGTGTCTCCTTCCTTTGGGAGGTAAGATGCAAGGTCAAAAATGAAACAGAACTTTATCTTCTATCTCACCCAACTTTGATTTGGAAGGGAGGTAGTTAAATTACAACATCAAGAAAGTGGCAGTTCTAAAGCTTGCCTTCTATTGCATGCTTTTGCAGCAGCAATTACCTCAGCTACAAATCTCATTTACAGAACTCTTTCAAAGTGCTATCTGGACAATGGCAGGATACACTGGAAATCAATGGAGTGTGATTTCATTCCCAAATTGAAGTTACCATTTAATAGTCAGGGTAAAAACACACACATGCTCGCTCCAACCTCCTCTTACTCATTAATAGATTCCTCAGTAACAATTATGAGGCTCAAGTTTCACAAATTCAATTACTTCTCAAAATAATGAATTATAAACACTCTTTAACAATTAAAATGCAATGACATCCTAGTTTCCAGAAGGAAAATAGACAGAAGCTGTTGGAAATAATCCTAATAATGATGATAATAAGTCACAGGCCAGTCAGTATATGGTGTGCAAAACAGGCCTGTGCCTGCCTCTTTGTACCTACTGTTATGTGATATTTTCTTTCTGATTTATAGTATCCTAGCAACCATCGGTGCATGCTAGGCTTAATGGATCTAAAAATGTTGCACTGGGAAATCTGTGCCTATGGGCCTCATGCTTCAGGGAGGGACATTTTTTCCTTGCAGGGAATGTCAACAGCCAAATAAAGGTGTGAGAATTAGAGTCATTTGCTATGAGATTTCATTGCCCTTCCTGATGCTGTATAGTCAGACAGCCTATAATCTTGGTTTAATTTAAATAGATGGCAGTGCTGTCAAGATATCCTAATTCCACAAGCATATTCAATAGAACAGTAGAAAATCCTGGGGATATTGTCTGCTGGAGATGATCTTAAGCCTAGCTAAAGTAGGTACTGACAATGGCCCTAAATTTCTATCTATTTATTGATTTAGGACAGGGAGGACATTGTCAAAGTTTTCATGTTACCCAGGATTGGTAAGGCTTTCAGTTATTCTCAGCCATTCTTATCTTACAGTGAATTAGATTAGCTATCAGCTTCATTGGGGCCCTCTGATAGAGGTTTTTGATATAGAAAAGATTTAGATCTAAGAGACAGGGACAAGAGCTGAAGAAAAGAGCTTAAAGAAAGCTAGAGAGGAGTTCCCCTATTCTTGATTCTCGTCCAGGTTCTCCAAAGATCAGGAGCTATCTATCAGGGACTTCTCCAGATAAATCCTGTATAATGAGGTGGACTATGCCTGAAGGAGTAGGAAGTTTATTGTGAAGTTGAATGGTCCATTAGTTTCACAATGTTGTCAAGGGAGAGATATTCTAGCTAAGTAAGGAAGTGCTGAGTAATTGAGGGGTCTTTCCATTCTGGCTTTGAACTCACTTCCCCAATTCCATAGTCCCTTCATTTCAGTCATAACATAAATTCCGTCATTACTGAGAACAACCTAAGTTCTGATCCTCCTCTCTAACCATAGTCCCCTGTGCTCTCTCTACACCTTATCCCACTGAATGTTCTCTTTTTTGATCCCATTATCATCTTCAAACCCTTAATTAGTCCCAATTTTCCAGGCCCTTTCCTTTACCTCTTACAGTGGTTTGCTTCCATAGTCACCTTGGCTCTTTGGGCAACTGTTTTAAGGTTGTGCTCACTAACACCCTAGAATTCTTTAGCCCCTCAGCAATTTGTCAAAGTTTGTGCCTTGACAATCCAAACCCTGGATACCCCCCATCAACCACTTTTTTTTTGCTTCTGAGGTGCTAAGTGTTACTCAGCACTTCCTTACTTAGCTAGAATATCTCTCCCTTGACAACACTGTGAAACAAATGGACCATTCAACTTCACAATAAACTTCCTACTCCTTCAGGCAATGATTTGATTCCCTATAGTTATGCCAACTCATTTCAGCTGGGCCTTCTTGGCTACTTTTTTTCATGATTTGCTAGCTCCCTTTGCTATTTATTCATTCTTTTGACAAACCTTTATTAGGCAGTTATTGTAGCCCATCTATGGCCCTAAGGATACACTGAGGATACAATGATGATCATCGAGGATACAATGATGACCAAGACTGACAGGGACTCTTCCCTCATAGAATTTCTCACCTAGTGAAGGATGAGGAAAATAAACATGTTTTTCCAAAGCATTTTTATAAAATCAACTTTAAAAAAAAATTATTTTTTTTTAAATTTCTGTATTGATTAAGGTATTACAGAAGGCTAAGTGCAAGATGATCTGAGATAAGAGAACAAGCTCAGGGGTTGTCAAAGGACAGAATGAAAGTCAGTGTAGGTGGACTTTAAAAGGAGAGTAGGAGTGATAGGATATAAGGTCACAGAGACAGATAGGAGACCATGAAAAAGGCTTAGGATTTCATTCTGCTTTCAATGGGGAGCCTTAGGAGAGTTTTAAGCCAGGGAGTCACAATATCTGACATATGCTTTGAAAGGATTGCTCTAGCTGCTATGCAGCAGATGTAAGAGACAAGTGTGGAAACAAAGACACCAGTTAAGAGGCTGATAAAAGACCCAGTTGAGGAATGATGTTGGTGTGCATTAGGGTTGTAGCAGTAGAGATGGTGAAAATTGTTTGGATTCAATTGAGGAAGTCAAAGGCTGAATTATATGCCCAGGGTCTAATAAAATGGCAATTGTTACCTTTATAAGTCATATTTAAATTGTCATTTTACTTGTGTTGTGGCAAATGACCCAGAAGAAAGACAGCCAGCACCCAGAGGAATCAGGAAAGTAAAACCTTTATTACACAGCACTGCTAGTCCAGGGGACTTTGATCCAAAGCCTGAACTGCCAATGTGGGGAGGTTGATATATATATATATATATATATATATATATATATATATATATATATATATATATGTATATATATGTATGTATCTTCTTGTGGCGAGCCCCTTGGGGTGGGCTTTGCAGCTCCGCCCAAGTTACTTAGAATGGGGAAGTAAGATTACTATTTAACTAGATACTGAACTAGGCTATAAGCCCCCAAAGTTGCCCCCTATTTTCCTTCTCACTTGAGCTGAAGGAGAGAAAATGTGTTTTCTGTTTGTCCATCCCTCCTGACTGTGGTTCTAGCACTGATGCAATTGTAAAAAAAAAAAAATGCCATTTGACTATAATTCTAATAAAGTAAGGGAAACATCTACAGTTTTCTTAGCCATGTAAGCATCTCACCCAGGAATGATTTCACTGTGAATATCCTAAATCTAGGGCCCAGTGATGTGTGACACAGGTCTCTGAGATATATACTCATCTTCTCTTGGCATATCTCTGTATTCTCCAGACCCTGCTCTATGCTCATGTAATTTATAAACAAGATATTACCAGTCAGCAACATTTGTGAGTAAGACTCCTAGCTAGGTTAGAGGAGACTTGGTCCTTGTTGGCCAGGAAAGCTCAGTCTAATACAGGGTATTCATAAAGGAAGTCTTAAAATAATAGGGATATAATCCCTGATCCCATAAGGTTCCTCGCTTGATTTAGGAGAAAGGAAGAACAGAAAACATAGATATACATATAAACCACACATGCATATATGTCACAGTCAAATATATATATAAACACCAAAATGTCACAAAACCACAACCAAGAACTGCAAGGCATTATGTGTTTAAGTGAACCTATATTCCCTGATTTAATGAGGAGGCTAACTGAGCTTGAGTTTCTTACATAATATAGAATGTATTGAAATTCAAATATTGCTCTCCTTTGATGCGGACTCATAATTTTAATGAACACAGATAATTTCCCCAAAAAACAAAAAGTGCCCATTAATAGACATATGAAAAGATGCTCAATGTCACTAATTATCAGAGAACTGCAAATTAAATGAAATATCACCACACACCTGTCAGAATGACTATAATCAATAAATCAACAAACAAGTGTTGGCAAGGATATGGAGAAAAGGGAATCCTTGTGCACTGTTGGTGGAAATGTAGATTGCTGCACTGCAGCCACTGTGGAAAACATTATAGAGGGTCCTAAAAAATTAAAAATAGAATTGCCTTATGATCCAGTGATTCCACTAATGGGTACACTAGTGACGCGTCACATGAAATCACACAAGACCTGGGACCCCCTCCCTCCACACCATGGGCCTGCCCCGAGTCCCAGAGTCCTGCTCTGTGAGGCTGGTGCGCCATGGGACGGCCCTAAGTCCTGGAGTGCCACCCCAATGCCCTGCCTCCGGGCCAGCCAGGGCCATGGAAACCCCAGCAGAAGCCCTGTGAAGCAGCCACCAGGACCCTCGAACCCTCGCAGGACCGCAGGAACCCCGGCAAAAGCTGCACGGAGTGGCTGTCGACCTCAACCCCACTGTCCCACACCTGTGTGTGCACTGCCATCTTGTGACAGTGTTATGGTGTGAGGGTCAATTTGCATATTACATCTTTATTATATAGGATATCCGAAGAAAACCAAAACACTAAGTTGAAAGAATATGTAAACCCCTATGTTTATTGCTATGTTAGTTACAATAGCTAAGATAATGAAAGCAACCCAAGTGCCCCTCAATAGACAAGTGGATACAAATGTTGTGGTACATATATACAGTGAAATATTATTCTGCCATAAAAAAAAGAATGAAATCTTACCATTTGTTGCAGCATGATTGGACCTAGAGGGTATTATACTAAGTGAAATATCAGTCAGAGAAAGTCAAATACCTTATGATTTCACTTATATGTGGAATCTAAAGAGAAAAATAATTGAACAAACAAAATTGTAGTAGACTCATAGATACAGAGAACAGACTGATGGTGGCCAGAGGGGAGAAGGGTTGGGGGCTGGCTGAAAAAGGCGAAGGGATTGAGAAAGAGTGGTAGTTACAAAATAGTGATGAAGATGTAAAGCACAGCATAGGGAGTATAATCAATAATATTGTAGGGAGAAACCAAGATGGCGGCATAGGTAAAAACCTAAACTGCTGCCTCGCACAACAATTTCAAAACTACAACTAAAAGACAGAACGGACACCATCCAGAACCACAGGAAAGCTGGCTGAGTGAAAATTGTACAACTAGAAGGAAAGAGAAAAGCTCACAGAGAATTGGAGGTACAGCAAAGGGTCTTTGTGCGCACAGAGAGGAAGGGCGGCTGAGAGCCTGGCTGACTTTCTCTGGCGGAAGGGGGAAGGAAGCCCCCGACCGCACTGAACCCCAGTTCTGACTGCACTGAACCCCAGTTCCAGGCGAGCCTCTGGGGACCCACGCTCTTACGGGGGGAGTCTGGACTCTCAGGCGGAGACTCCGGAGCCGGGGAAGGCAGAGGTCTGAAGGAGCACGCGTGCCAGTGCGCACAAAGGCTGTGGAGGTTGCCACAGGCTTTCCCTAGTGGAAGGGAGTCAGAGGCTACTGACTGCACTGAGCCCCAGTTCTGACTGCACTGGACCCCAGTTCCAGGGGAGCCCCTGGGGACCCATGCTCTTGTGGGGGGAGTCTGGACTCTCGGGAGGAGACTCGGGAGCCGGGGAGGCAGAGGTCTGAAGGCGCGCACATGCACGCAAGGGCAAGGCTGATGGGAAGCCAAGACTGAGACTCCACCCCATCCAAGCTGAGCACAGAGGCTATTGCAATTTGGCAAGTCTAATCCTATAAGGCTGTCTCCAGCACCAAACTTCTCCCAGCATAGACACAGCTGATCCTCACAGCCAACTGGCCTGGAGGTCAATTCTTCCCAGTGATACCAACAACAATAAAGACTTAATTACAACAAGGCTGTACACACAGTCCACAAAGGGGTGCACCAAGAGTGTCCACCTCAGGTTAACTGGGGAGGCAGACCCACTGGGCCATATTGGAAACCTTGCACACAAATCTACCTTACCAACTCAGGGAAGCAGTGAAAATGCGGCGTCAAAGAATCAGATCACAAACGAAAGAAATGGAGGAAAATAAACGACTGGATATAGAATTCAAAACCACGGTTATAAGGCTTTTTAAGAATATCCTAGAAAAGGCCGATAAATATAACGAGACCCTCGAAGATATGAAAAAGGACCAACTAGAAATTAAACATACACTGACTGAAATAAAAAATATTATACAGAGACCCAAAAACAGACAAGAGGAACACAAAAATCAAGTCAAAGAATTGAAATACAAAGAAGCAAAAAACACTCAACCGAAAAAGCAAAAAGCAAAAAAAAAAAAAATCCAAAAAGTTGAAGATAATGTAAGAAGACTCTGGGACAACTTCAAGCGTACCAACATCAGAATTATGGGGGTGCCAGAAGAAGAGAGAGAGCAAGATACTGAAAACCTATTTGAAGAAATAATGACTGAAAACTTCCCCCACCTGGTGAAAGAAATAGACTTACAAGTCCAGGAAGCGCACAGAACCCCCCAAAAAAAGGAATCCAAAGAGGACCACACCAAGACACATCATAATTAAAATGCCAAGAGCAAAAGACAAAGAGAGAATATTAAAAGCAGCAAGAGAAAAACAGTTAGTTACCTACAAGGGAGCACCCATACGACTGTCAGCTGACTTCTCAACAGAAACTATGCAGGCCAGATGGGAGTGGCAAGAAATTTTCAATGTGATGAATAGCAAGAACCTACAACCAAGATTACTCTACCCAGCAAAGCTATCATTCAGAATTGAAGGTCAGATAAAGAGCTTCACAGATAAGAAAAAGCTGAAGGAGTTCATCACCACCAAACCAGTATTATATGAAATGCTGAAAGGTATTCTTAAAGAAGAGGAAGAAGAAAAAAAGTAAAGATAAAAATTATGAACAACGAATACATATCTATCAACAAGTGAACCTAAAAATCAAGTGAATTAAAAACCTGAGGAACAGAATAATCTGGTGAATATAATAGAATCAGGGGCATAGAAAGGGAGTGGACTGATAATTCTCAGGGGGAAAGGGATATGGGGGGTTCATGAAGAGACTGGACAAAAATCATACACCTATGGATGAGGACAGTGGCGGGGAGGTAAGGGCAGAAGGTGGGGTGGGAAATGGGTGGAGGGGAGCTATGGGGGGAAAAAGGAGAAATAATTGTAATAATCTGAATAAAGATTTATTTAAAAAAATAATATTGTAATAACTATGTATGGTGCCAGGTGGGTACTTGAAATATCAGGGGATCATTCTATAAAATATATGATTGTCTAACCACTATGCTATACACCAGAAACTAATACAAAATAATATTGGATGTAAACTGTAACTGAAAAAAACAAACAAAACAAAACAAGTGTTACCTGGCATTAGGGATGTAAATTGAATCTAATTCTTAAATTTCCTCTTTGTAGATATTATTTAGTGTTTAACCTTGAAACAGGGATGACACTATGTAAGTGGTAAAGAAATTGGTGTTTATTGAGTACATACTATCTACCATACACTTTTTAGAAATTATTTTTGCAACAACCGTGTAAAATATATTATCTCAACACTAACAATGAGATAACTGAGGCTGAGATGGGATTGGAAAGCAGATCTATCTGACTAAACCTCATGCTCCTGCCATGTAATAGTATATAGACACTTTGAAATATTCTATTTAGCTTCTACCCATTGAGAGTAGGGTGGAGAAACTAGAACTTTCTAAAAATATTGGGCAACAATTCCAAACAGTTCAATTTTTTTCAACCATTTTGACAGATGACAAATACTATAGATAGTGAGGAAAGTTCAAAGAGAGCAACATATTTAAGCAAAGCAAGAATTTTCTTTTAATGAAGTTGTCTGAGAACTTCAGTTGTTTTTGATCAAAGAGTGGAATTTTTGCTTGATTAGTATTCATCAGAGAGCAGTTATTTTGTGGATTTAAATCTTCTTTGTTGGAGTACATATAACTATTGCATCTTTATCCAAACCAAGATTTTGGATAAATATAAGAGTAAGTGGGGGCATAAAATACAAATAAACAAAAGTTCAGAGAAATTTCTGATTAGTTTCAGCCAATGAGAGTTCTAATAAAACAGAAAATTTATATTTAAAGGTGAGTGGGGAGGGATGTACAGTACAGCTTTTGTGAAAAATAGCTATAGAGTGTTGACATATTCATCATGAATTCTCCTTTGGTAATGTACTTTTGTGTTAGTATGATAGATGACAAATCTTTATGACGAATTGTTGCATTATAACATTTTATATAATTTCTGCATAGATGATATTTCAGTAAACCCTCACTCACCTGTGTTATTCTAGTACACATAAAGTACAAAGTTAGCCTCTTCGAAAGTTCTTATGCTAAGGTAGTGAGGAGACTACATCAAAGAACAAAGTTACCCACTTTTCTCCTTACAAGGGTATGGTGGGAACATTGATTTCTGACGGAAATTTTTAACATGGGTATTTTTTTTTCTTAGTGAATAGATAATATTATCAGTTCCAGTTACTTAGTAACTTAGTTAAGTTATATTCCAATAAGGAGTCCATTAAATCCAATTAACTTTGACCCTTAGTTTTAAAGTAAAATGCGTCAGATCAGGTATTTCATGAAACAAAAATATCTCTATAAGATGCCCTGGGCTCAATACAATATGTCACTAATTCCCTGCGCAGGAAATACTTTTCAGAATGATGACCCAATGAGAGCCTGAGACAACAAGAAATGATACAGTTTTATCCTTTAGATTCTAGCTTCTAAAGCAGAGAAGTGTACTAAGATATTATGGAAAGATTTTCCAACAAAAATAAAGGGTGAAGTTATAAAGAACTTTCACAGGTGTGACAGAATCTTAGCAGGTTAGAACAGTGGACTGAAACTAACAAGATGAAGTATAATTAGGACTAATGAAAAGCTCTCTACTCAACTTCTCCCTCTCTCAAAAAAAGGAAAAAAAACTCAAGTGAGGAAACCAAGGTTGAAGTGACTGCTTGTGAAGAACCCTAAAGGGTTTAGTTTACTGTAGTGGCAAAACCAATTAGTCATAACCAAAAAAAAAAAAAAAACTAATATAATCTGTGAATACATTGTATATTTTCTAGAAGGTTACAGTCCCACTATTATGGATGTTCATCAGATTACATGCATAACGTGGTGTTTTATGGGGATATTTTAGGGAGAATATTGACAAATTGGAGTGTGATAAGCAAAGGTGACCAAGGTGGTTAATAGTTTCTAAAAGCAATGGTTGAAGGAACTGAGAGTGTCAAATAGGAGTTGAGAGTAGAAGGCATAATAGCTCTTTTTGTGACTTATGAAGTGGTTACATGTAGAAAACAATGGATTTATTTTTTGTGGCTCTAGAGACTGTCACTATGACCAAGTGACTTTAAAAGATAAAAACATTTATGGGTTTTATGAATTGATTCCTTCACTCTGCCGGGAGTTGTACTAGATGACCTTGCAGATCCCTTCGAATTACAGCATTTAAGCTTCTGAAATGTATCCAGCTGATTGTTAATCCTCTCCTCACCTTCAAACTTCACTATACAAAATTCAGTTGTCTGGAAAAGAACAAAATCACATCAAATCAATTTGAGCTGGATTTTATATCTATACTTTTAAGGTAACTGTGTTGCTTTGTCTTCATCTACTTGATTTTTCTCTATATCTTTGTCCTTCTTTCTTTCTCCCCTAATTTTTAAATTACTCTCTGAAGGTGCCATTATTCAAACTCAGTGAGACCTAAATTATAATGCAGTTATATGGTATATATGAAGGCCAACTCTAGTGTTGTGGGCTAACTATGGAGACATAAATCTATGAACTGTGGATTTCAAAAGTTGACTTCCCTTTTTTTTTCCTGTCTGGAAACTAAAGTTTAAATCCTGGAAGGAAGAACAATAACTTTTTTTTTTAATATATTTTATTGATATTTTACAGAGAGGAAGGGAGAGGGATAGAGAGCTAGAAACATCGATGAGAGAGAAACATCGATCAGCTGCCTCCTGCACACCTCCCACTGGGGATGTGCCCGCAACCAAGGTACATGCCCTTGACCGGAATCGAACCCGGGACCTCTCAGTCCGCAGGCCGACGCTCTATCCACTGAGCCAAACCGGTCTCGGCAAGAACAATAACTTTTGGGTTGATTTGTAAGATATCTAAGAAAGTACAACTACAGCTCTGAGTTCTGAGAAAGTAATTGCTCAAGAAAAACAACTATTATTTTTCCATTTTATTTATTTATTTATTTATTTATTTATTTATTTATTTATTTATTTATTTTTATTGATTTCAGAGAGAAAAGGAGAGGGAGATAGATAGAAACATCAATGATGAGAGAGAATCATTGATTGGCTGCCTTCTGCTCTCCCCCTACTGGGGATTGAGCCCGAAACCCAGGCATGTGCCCTGACTAAGAATGCAACCGTGACCTCCAGATTCATAGGTCAATGCTCAACCACTGAGAAACACTGGCCAGGCTATTTTGCCATTTTAAAGGTAGCTGTGGCAGCAGCAGTAGTGGCACCCAAAGCAGTTGGGTCTTTGCTTGGAGAAGACACAATGAGGATGGCAAAAGTTTGCTTGACAGAGGGCATTAGATCATCCTATAATCTCCATTAGCCCTACTGTGCCCAATACAAAAACTCTTCAGGGTAATAGCATTTCAGCTTAATTGGTAGAAGATATGTGCAGTCTATCACTATAAAAATAATGTAAACTTACTAAGCATATGGAAAGATGATTAATGTCACTACTCATCAGGGAAATGCAAAGTAAAGCTATATCACTACACACCCACAAGAATGGCTAAATTCAATATATTGACAATACCAAAACTTTGTGAGTAGGTGAAGCAACTAAGATTCCTATATTTTGCTGGCAAGGGTAGAAACTATTATAATCAATTTGAAAAACTATTTCACAGTTCCTTATGATTAAACATACATTTTATCCTGTGACCCAGCATTTCTCCTGCTAGGCACTTTTTCTAGTAGAAAAGTAAATTTGTATACACAAAAGAGGCTTGTAAAAATGTTTAAAGTAGCTGTAATTATAATACCCCCAAGATGGAAACAATCCAAATGTCCCTCAACAGGAAAATGGATAAATACATTATGCTATATCTATTCGTTGCAATGTTCATGAAACATGCCACTGAGTTGGCTCTGACTCGTGGAGGCTATATGAATGAGTGATTTCCATAATGTCCTATCCACATAGACTCATACTGATGGCTTCTTTTATGGAGTCAATCCATCTCATATTTAGTCTACCTCTTTTCCTTCTGCCTTCTATTTTCCCCAGCATTATTGTCTTTTTGAAAAAGAACCCTGTCTTCTCATGATATGCCCTAAGTAGGACAGCTTTAGTTTTGTCATTTTTTCCTCTAGCATGTTTCAGGCTTAATTTGCTCGGGGTCTCTAGTATTGCTCTAGTACTCATTGAATTAAAAAAGAATGAATTATTGATAGATGCTAAAACAAAGATCAAGCGTTAAACCACTTTATTGAGGTACTAGAGGCCTGGTGTATGAAATTTGTGCATGGGTGGGATCCCTAGGCCTGGCTGGCAATCAAGGCCGAACAGTTTCCCTGCCTCCTTGCCTCCCTGCTCCTCCTTCCCTTGCTGCCCGCATCTGCCACCACCCACCCCTGGTTCCCTGGCCCAGCTCAGGGCCTGGCCCCAATCGGGAGATCGGGACTTGCCAACCAGAGGGAGGGGCCAGGAGGTTGGCCAGCAGGCCCTGACAAGGGAGCAGGCCCTTGGCCCCGCTGGGAAAGGACTGCATCTGCCACCACTCACCCCTGGTTCCCTGTCCCAGTCCCGGGGCCCAGCCATGATTGGGCAATCAGGGCCTGCAGGCCAGGGGAAGGAATTGGGAGGTTGACCAGCAGGCCCCATCAGCAATTGGGGCCTGTGAGCTGGGGAAAGCTCCTGCATTGAGCATCTGCTCCCTGGTGGTCAGTGCACATCATAGCAACTGGTCGTCCCGGTCGTTCTGGTCATTCTGTCGTAAAGGTCGCTTAGACTTTTATATATATATAGATTATTGACATAAATACTATACATATTAAATGTATACAATTTAATGAGTTTGGTGATATGTACACACCCATGAAATCATCACCACAATCAATGCCATAAACATACCCGTTGCCTCCAAAAATTTCTTCCTGCCCTCTTTATTGTATTGATAAGATAGATTGTGATAAGAACATTTAACATTATTAAAGCCCACTCTTTTAGTAGATTTTTTTTTTATTTTTAACATATTTTATTGATTTTTTACAGAGAGGAAGGGAGAAGGAGAGAGAGTTAGAAACATTGATGAGAGAGAAACATCAATCAGCTGCCTCCTGCACAGCCCCTACTGGGGATGTGCCTGCAACCAAGGTACATGCCCTTGACCGGAATCGAACCCGGGACCCTTGAGTCTGCAGGCCAACGCTCTATCCATTGAGCCAAACCAGTTAGGGCAGTAGATTTTTAAGTATACAACTTAGCATTATTCACTATAGGCACTATGATGTACAGTAGATATCTAGGACTTATTCATCCTGGAATACTCAATTTGTACCCTTTGACCAATATTTCACTCTTTACCCCACACCAGCTCCTGGTGATCACTATTCTGCTTTCTGCTTCTATTAATTTGACTATTTCATATTCTTCATATAAGGAGGGTTATAAAGTATTTGTTCTTTTGTGTCTGGTTCATTTCACTTAGCATAATATCCTATAGGTTCTTCTATGTTGTTGCAAATAATAGGATTTCCTTCTTTTTCTAAGACTGGCCAGTAATACACAATGAGAAAAGAATATTCTCTTCAATAAACAGATGAATCTTATACACACAAGGTTGAGTGAAAGAAACCAGATACCAAAAAAAGTATATATTGAATAATTCCATTTAAATTAATTTCAAAAACAGATAAAACAATCAAGACAGTGGTGGCCTGGGCTTAGGGATTGTAGTGAGGGATTGATGGGGAAGGGGTAATAAGAGAAATTTCTTCTGGGATTATAGAAATATTCCATATCTTTATTTGGGTTTTGGTTACATGGGTGTATACATTTGTCAAAATTCATTAATTTTTTACACTTAAGAAACATGCATTTCTCTATACATAAATGTTACTTCAATAAAAATGTTAAGACAAATAGGCCGATAATTAGGAAATAGAAACTTTCATGTAAATCAAAGCAAGAACCATGTTCTTAGTAGCTTTATATGGAGATGCAGACAGTCTCCCTAGGTAGACCCCCAACACATCACCACACCTAAATCCCCTCACCATACAGAAACTCTGGAGTTGACACTGGTTGGCTCATATGGAAATAAACAGCTTAGAAGAGGATATGCTCCTCAGAGGTCAAGAGATCCATGGATGGTCTGGATATTTGATCATTGAAACATGCACCCAATCTAAAAGAGGATCTAAAGAATGAAAGGCGTCACCTTGCTATACTAGCAGTCAGCAGCTGTGCATCACTGCAGGTTGCCCAGGACCAAACCAGAGAGGGTTGGACCTGCATTACCACCATTTGTCCACCATCCAGAACTGAAATATCATTGCTGACATGTACACATAAGGAACTGTTTGACATTGAAATTGGGACTCAAAAGAACTGTTGGCCCAGAAAGAAACTCACTACAGACTGATTCATTTGCCTCTCAGCATAACCATTATTGCTTATCTCATTTTCGGTTCTTATAAGTGTATTTCTAGTATCACATGATCTCACTCATCTAGGGGAAATAATGAACAACATAAACTGATGAACAAAAACAGACCCGGAGACAGGGAAGCATCAATCAGACTGTCAAACCTCAGAGGGAAGGTAGGGGAGGGTGGGGGGAAGGGGAAGAGATAAAGGACTTGTATGCATGCATATAAGCCTAACCAGTGGTCACGGACAACAGGGGGATGGGGCATGTATGGGGAGGGGTTTGGGATGGGAATGGGGGGATGAGGACAAATATGTGATACCTTAATCAATAAAGAAATTAAAAAAAATAAAATTAAATTAAAAAAAATAAAGAATGAAAGGGAGTCTCATATGGAAGCATGTAAAAAGTAGGGAGAGTTGGGAGAGATTAAAGCCTTCCATGTGGTTTTACATGGCAGCCATTTGTTAGGAAGGAAAAATTATGGCTTTAGAACGAGGCAGGCATGGTTATAATTCATGCTTTTTCATGGACTCAAGACTTCATCTGTGCACCAAAAAGGTTGCCAGTTCAATTCCTGGATAGGGAATGTTTTCAAATGAATGGGACTCTATCAAACCAAAAAGATTTTGCATAGCCAAAGAAAACATTAACAAAACAAAATTTGTAAACAACAGCTTCAACAAAGAGGCTAATATCCAAAATATGTAAACAACTCATACAATTCAACACCAACAAACTACAATCCAATTAAAAAATGGGCAGAGGCCAAACAGACACACTTCTCCCAAGTAGACAGACAAATGGGCAATTGATATATGAAAGGATGTTCAACTTCACTTCATTAGCTATTAGGGAAATGAAAATCAAAACTGCAATGAGCTATCCCCTCACACCCATTATAATGGCTTTTTATCCACATGATAAGTAGTAACAAGTTTTTGGAGAAGTTGTGGAGAAAAATTGAGTCAATCTTGATTCCTCCATTGCTCTCATTCCTTTAAACATAAGGAAGTTTTGCCAATACTCTCTTGTATTTATCTCTTAAAATCTTATCTTTCTCTCTAACTCCCAACTAATAGTTTATCACCACCAGTATGAAATCCAAAATGCTTATCACAACCTTCCAATGCTCATTTACTTAACCAATATTTTTTTTGTGCTGCCAACTCTTTTCTAAGCATGGTGAAACATGCTTTTCATATTTAAGCCCTGGCTATTACTGCATTGTCATCTCTGTTAACATGATCCAACCTCCTTCCCTTTTTCATACTTGAATCATAACTGCTCTCTTGCTTCTCTATCTTTGCAGAGACTGCTGTAATTCAGGGTTGTTGTTTTTAAGAATCAGTTTAAGTGTTAAGTGGAAATAATTATATACCGTGTGACCCTATATTGTTTGTGGCCATGCAAGGGTAACTGGATAAGTTATTTGATTTTTTTCTTGTGGACAGTACATCTGCATTTTTATCAGTCAACATAAGGAAAGGGCTAAATTGGCCTGAGGAGTTCTTATTGAAGTTGGGGAATGGTGGGTTAGATGGACTTTAGGTGAGAAAGGGAGCCAAGGGTGACATGTCTGACCAAGATGTCTTCCAGCCCAGCCAAGAAAGGTGGACTATATTGGGCTTGATTTACCCAAATACATTTGGAATACACTTACTCAATATTTTCACCCAAATCCCGAGTTAGGCCAGTAAAGGAAATATTTTGAGGCTCAAATATTTTTTGACCCTCATTACAACATGAGGATGGTCCCCTTGTCTTCATGGGTAGTATGCTAATACTGAAAGGAGGAAAGAAAAGAGGAAGGAATTTTAACATCTTTTTGCACTTTTTTGTGTTTCTTTAAGCTTCTGATTGTGTAACACTACTGCTAGTTCATCTTCTTTACTAAAACTCAGTTTGTTTTCTCAATATATCCTTTAGTGGGTGTTTCCCAAAGGCTACAAGGTCTATCTTTAAAGAGATTATATTTCAATCTAATTTTCTAGCCTAATACTCCACTCTAACAATTCCTGAGTCTTTTGCTATCTTGTTCCACTCTCATTTAGGAGATCTCCCCAGGATTTTAAACTCAGCATGGAAATAAAAACATATCAATTTCCTCCTCTCCTAGGAAAGCTAAACAAAATCCCAAGTGTAAGACATATGACCTGATGTTTGGTTCTTTCCTCTAACATTATACATTTTTAAATTATTATGAAATCTTTGTTTTTCAAACCACTGTTTCATCTACTCATAAACACTGTATTGCTGGCAAACGATTGCTCTACAATCCAGTTTTTAAAACAAGAACAAGAACAGCAACAAGAACCATGCATATAAGACTTATTATGCACTGGGCACTGTTCTAAATTGTGTGTGTGTGTGTGTGTGTGCAATATAATCCTCATATAGGTTTTCCTATGAGTCAGGCACTACTATTACTCAAACTTTACTGATAGAGAAATAGACACAGAGAAACTAGGAGACTTACCCAAGGACACATAGCTAGTAAATGTCAGAGGCATGCATTTAACTTAGGTCAGTGGTCAGCAAACTCATTAGTCAACAGAGCGGCAAACCGCGGCTCGCGAGCCGCAGTTTGCCGACCACTCACTTAGGTCATCTGGCTCTCAAGTCCATTCCCTTAACCATTATGTTTTACTGGTCTCCCTTTGACTATCAGGCTGAGGTAAATTCATCTGACATTTCACATTCTCTCCCTAGCAGACTTTCAAGATACTATTATTAAAAACACAACTTAAAATGTCCTAGTCTAAACTCCATATTTAAACTACAATACAGTAACCACTAGCCACATGTGGTTATTGAGCACTTAAAATATGGTTAGTGAAAATGAGCAACTGATTTTTTTATTTTATTGAATTTTAATTAATTGGAATTAAAATGAAAATAGCCATACATGGTAGTGACTACTAGATTGGACAGTGATGTCCAATCAGAAGAGAGATGTTGGCCAATCATGTACTTGCCACTAAAAAGAACAACAAATACTTAAGAGTGTGGCTCCATTTCTTCCTAATAGAATAGGACATATTTGGGAATCTAAAACACAGGAAAAAGTAAAGAGCAATTAAATGTTGGTATTGAATTGAAAGTGATACTAGGACAAGACAGGCCAAGAGAAGTAAGGGCACTGAGGTAAGTCACAGATAGACCATGTTAGGGCCTTGCAAACAGGTACAAGTTTACAGCCAGAGTGCCAGGGGTGAGGACTAAGAAGAAAAGCAGGTATTAGAGTTTTGGATGTGAACTAAAGCAAAAGGAATATAATATTGTATTCTGATTATAATTAAAAAATAAATTAAAAAAATTATGCCCTCGCTGCTTTTGCTCAGTGGATAGAGCATCGGCCTATAGACTGAAAGGTCCTGTGTTCGATTCTGGTCAAGGGCACAAACCTCGGTTGCAGGCTCCTCCCCAGCCTGTACCCTGGTTGGGGCACATGCAGGAGTCAAATAATCGATGTGTTTCTCTCACATTGATATTTCTCTCTGTCTTTCCCTCTCTCTTCCATTCTGTCTAAAAATCAGTGGAAAAAATCCTCAGGCGAGGATTAAAAAAATTAATAGATAATCTAATCAAATCTTATTTTATTGGATATATTATAAATATAGAGCAATGACATTTAAAATAATAATATGAAATACGAAGGCATGTAATATAAAAAATTGAAATGATATGATTTGATCATATTTTCCCTTCAGTTTGGTTATTGGACCCATCCTATACCACTGCTTGAATCCCTATGGGCAGTGCTAATAATTTGAGATAATTTTTTACTTACTTTAGTCTAATTTTATAAGTGCTATTAGAAAAGATCAGCTGGCTTGAATAAAATTGCCTTCTCGGTACCAGCTAGCTATGAAATTATTGGCTTTTTGAGGGTTTTCAGAATAATAGATGAGATAATAGTAGGTTTTTAAAATCTCAGTTTAGATTAGATTTTGCCGCATTTAACACCAATGATTTTGCAGAAGCTTTTATAATTCAGTTCTATTCTTTATGAATTCCCCACCTTTAATCCTCTTTCTCTATTTTCTCAGGAAATAAAATCTGTCCCTTTTCCTCTTTCTCTCCTTTTCTCTTTCCTTTCCTCCCTTCTTCCATCCTTTCCTTTGTCTCTCTCTTACACACATATAGAGACATGCTAAAACATAGTCATATAGCAAGTGGACAGACCACAAGCCATCCTTATTGAAAGCTCAATCCTCAATCTATTTATTGCAGTTTGTGGAAATGCCTGATGGGCCTCTGTGTTAAAAGTTATTCAGGGCAAACCAACACAATGATTACTTAGTCTTATAACCATCACATTCATTTAAAAGTCTTACTAATATTGCCAAACTAACTCTAATATTTGAAAGAATGCTATCAGTCTCTCTACTCTAAGATCCTTAGGGGGGAAAAAAGCCAAAATATATTCATGTATTCTTGTTGAATAAACTCTTTTGCCCTGTTTCCTGAAATGTTTATAGTTATTCCTTTGGGTTAAATCATTTCTTAAAATGAAGAAAGACTAGGGTGGGAAGTGTTGCTTTAGGGAAATATGTATGTGAAAAAGATTTATAATTTGTAAAGAATTAGGGGATGTGATATTTTTATAATGAAGCATTACTCATCATTAAACCCCTTTCTGGAACAGTGGATTCTTAAAAATATGGATGAGAATTGATAGTTTGGAATGGTCAGTAATTTGGATTTATGATATGAAAGGCACAGACTTACTAAATTTTTATCTATTATGCATTTAGGGCTTCTATATAAGACTTTGTTAAACCAAACATTCAACTAAGGGCTGAACAATGTTTGACAATCACTACTCTAACAGGAAAGTCATACTAGTAAAATTTTGCACTGGAAAGGATCATAGAGATTATGTCTTCCAATCATCTCATTTTATAAGGAAACTGAAGTATAAACAGATTATGTCACTTACCCCAGGTCATGTACCTAGCCAGTAGCCATAACCTCATGATCTTGGCTCTGAATGTGTTCCCATTTCCCAGAAAGATTCTTCCTGTGTTTCTTTTCTTGGAACCATTAGATACTAAATTCTACCGTGTTTCCCCAAAAATAAGACAGTATCTTATATTAATTTTTGCCCCCAAAGACACGCTAGGTCTTATTTTCAGGGGATGTCTTATTTTTCCATGAAGAAGAATACGGTACACATTTATTGTTAAATGAAAATAAAGGAAATTTATTACCTGTATACGGTACGGTAGTACGGTAGTTGTCAACACAAACCAGACAAACTGTGAATCCTATAGTATCAAGAATTTACTCATTTATTCAATGACAATCATGTCATCATCTTCTGGAACATCATCATAACAATCCAATTCCTGAATTTCCTGGTGAATTTCTTGTGACTCCATTTCTTTCAGAATCAGTAAACCAAATCTCTCATGTTTAGCAATAGCACTGTCTTTAAATGAGTACTTCTTGTCAAGGTAGCCTGCTCGCAGTGCATTTGCAATGCAACTGTCAGTGATTTTCTCCTATGAATTCTTCACCCAAGTCACAACTTCCTGCAGTTTAGGATTCACAAAGTTTCCACGCTGATTTCTCTCCATTCTATTTTCAATGTAGTCATTAATTTCCATGCACAAATTGTCTTTGAATGGCTTGTTTATTGCAATATCAAGAGTCTGGAGATAGGCCGTCATTCCTGCAGGAATCATTATCTGATCTATTTTTCTTTCGTGAAGAAATGTCTTCATGTCTTTAGCGTGGTGAGTGCTGGCTGCATCCCAGACTAGCAGACCTCTTTGGCTCCCTCGCATAACAAGCGGCAGCATTAAATTGACCCACTTCCTTATAACTGCTTGTGTGGCCCAGGCTTTTTTAGTTTCAAGAATAAAAACGCCCAAAACACGTTCAATCTTTTCCTTCTTGCCCTTAGAAATGATTAAAGGTGGGATTTTAGTGCCATCCAGACGAATTGCCAAAATACAGGAAACATGTGCACTTTTGTAAGCAGTGGAGGGAATGTACGCTAAGGAGGCACCCCGCTGTTCAATTGTTGTTTGAGATGATTGGCCCATAAACACTGCAGTTTCATCCAAAGCAATCATGTTGGAAAGATTGTATTTAGAGAAGTCAGCATCATCAATAAAGGACTTGAATGCAAGTGCTCGCTTAATAACTTGAGTATCTTCCAACCTAAACAATGTTGTAGATCTTCTTAAAGACAGTTCACTTCGCTGAAGGAAATTATCCAGCCAGTGTTGTGATGCTTTGAAGTCTTTGGGGGCTATGTCAAACTGTGGTGCCATTGCAAGGGCAAATTCTTGAATCTGAGCCCTCTTCACAACCAAAGCCTTTGCTCTCCTGTCAACAACCCATTCACAGATCAGGTCTTCCAGCTCGGAAAATAATGGTTGCCGACCTGATCCACATTTGCGCTTTTTAGCATTTCCCTTGTCCACTTGTTCAATGAGGTTACCATACTCTGCTCGCCATTTTCGGACCAATCGGATACTCAACATCTTCTTTTTGCAGAAAGCAGTAAGATTTTGGCCCCAAGAGTCTTCCATGATTCCTTTCTTGTACTCCATGGAGTAGCTTTTTCTTTTTGCGCTCATTTCTAGGGGTAAAAAAAAAAGGAATTGGGGTATCAAGGTGGGGGGAGAGGGATCACTCAAAATGACACAGGGGGCATCAGAGGGGGGAATCAAAATGGCACAGGAGAATCAGAGGGGGGATTACCATTTTAGTAACCCCTTTTGATCCTCCTATGTCATTTTGATTGTCCCCTCTGATCCTCCTGTGTCATTTTGATTGTCCCCTCTGATCCTCCTGTGTCATTTTGATTGCCCTCTCTGATCCTCCTGTGTCATTTTAAGTGATCCCCCTCCCCCCACCCCTGTGCCGCTGAACACCTTCACCAGACATCCCCCCTACCCCTTTATCAGACATTTATCCCCTGGGGCCTGCCTGGGGACTGTCACTGGGCTTGCTGGGGCCTGGATCTGGGCTGGGCAGGGTCTGCCACTGACTGAGAACCTTCAGTCATCATGAAGGCGGCCGCGAGCATCAGGTAGTGTCACCAGAGACAGACCAGCACTCACCACCTTCGCCGCGTCCCGTCCGCTCTAATCCTCCTGTTCTACACGCATCTGCGAAAGTCTCCTCTCTCCCGCCCCAAGCTCACCACTCACTCCAACCTCCGCTCCGCCTCCACACAGCAGTGATGTCAGGACTCCGCATAAAGTCAATGGTTGCTAGACGCCAGTTGGGGCGGCCCGGGCGGCCCTAGCGACCAGTTTACGGTAAATTAATTTTCATTCTGAGACAGCCTGGGGGCCTTATTTTCGGGGGATGCCTTATATTTCACTCAGAAGGAAACCTGTAAGTAGGTCTTATTTTCGGAGGATGTTTTATTTTCGGGAAAACACGGTACTAGAGAACCATGACACAGGCCAAATCTAGCCTCCAGAAGTTTTTATAAATAAAGTTTTATTGGAACACAACCACATCCATTCATTTTCTATTATCTGTGGCTATTTCTGTGCTACAAAAGCAAAGTTGAGTAGTTGTGACAGAGACCATATGGTTCGCAAAGCATAAAATATTTCCAACCTGGATTTTTACAGATAGAGCTTGCCAAACCCTGACCTGAAGCCTAAAGTGTATTCTATCCTATAACATCCCACTGAATGGAATCAGAAGGAACAGGAAAAATGAATTCGATGGCATGTTTTGTGGCTTCATGCCAGCAGAGCAAATCCTTGAAACGGCCATCTTCCAATTAGCCTTTTCCTTGATTGCCAGTTTCCTAGTCACTCAAGGTTGCTAAAGCCTCCCCTTAACACACCATTTGCCAGGCCATCTGCATACAATTGGTCTCCCTAGTAATAGTTCCAGCATTATTTCTGTTCACTCATAGCCTAGCTTCTGATTTTTAAAGGCCCTGCATGCATTTTTATCAGAAGAAATTTTGCAAAACACAGATATTCAAAATATAGGAAGATTTTTATTTTATTTTTTAATGGAGAAGCTGCTTCTTCACAGGGAGCCAAACTCCAGATGGTGAGATGCCTCACTTGCCTTATGGCCAGTGGGATATTTTGCAATAAATGCAGAGGTAGGCCTGCTGACACTAATCAGTGTTCCAAAAGCCTCTGAAAGTTTAAAGGAATACTCCTGCCTATATGAAAGCAGTTGTTCAGTCTTGGGCCCTGACTAGGGAAGTACTTTGGGGAGGTGGGTGGGGATTTAAAGGGCTACATTGAAACTACAACTGTGCTTCATTCAGAGCCTGTGGCTGTTTTTTTCTAGGATATATACCTTGATAATACTTTTCAATATTGTTAGCTAATGCTAATAATAGCATTTACTATCTGTCAATTTTTGCTACAGATTGAATGTGGGAAATAAGCATTGTTTTTCTTCACATTGTATATGTGATAAAGTTGATCCTCAGAGAGATCAGGTGACTTGCCCAAGGTCAATTGGTAATAAACACCAATTTTTTTAAATTAGAGTTTACATTAAATAGTATTTTCTATTATTTTCAGGTGTACAGCATAGTCATTAGACAATCATATACTTTACAAAGTGATCTCCTTGGTATTTTCAGTTCCCAACAGGCACCATACATATTTATTACAATATTACTGACTATATTTACTGTGCTGTACCTTACATCCTCATGAACAAAGAAAATAGAAATAGACTCATAGATACAAATAATAGACTGATGGTTGCCAGAGGGGAGGGAGATTGGGGAACTGGATGAAAAAGGTGAAGGGGTTGAGAAGTACAGATTGGAAATTACTAGCCTGATTTTTTTAATGAGCAATAATAGAAAATCTTATAATGCTAAGATGCAGAAACAGAAAATAATCTTTATGTGAAACAAGATGCATTTTAGAATTGCCTAAAGGCTGTTCTAAAATCATTGTACTTGCTGGTCTTTTATGTATAAGACATTCAGATTATAGTCAGAAGTTGGTAGTGTTTTACAATTGTTTTAAACCAATTCAACTGATATATTCTGGGTATGTTCCAGGGTCTGTGCTGGGTTCCAGTCATCTAGAGGTGGTAATAATATAGTCACTATTCTCAAGGAGTTCACAGATTAGCCAAGAAGATAGACATACATAATTAACAAACATTTGTTGAATGACGAATGAAGTGCTGGGATTACTGCGATGGCTGAGAAGGACATGGGACTTGTCTTCATAAATCTCACAGTTCAGTTGGTAAAGCAAACATATAGACAGATACAGAATGTGTTTGATGATGAATAAAATAATAAAAGTGGGTATAATATGGAGTTAGGAATTTTGCAGATACACAAATTGGGGAAGGACATTTCTGTCAGGGAAACCTATAATGTGCAAACTCATGGATATTTGAGAAAGCACAATGTTTTAAGGGATTTATAGGTAGTTCAATTCTCCTATAGGATAAAAGGGGTGAGAGAACATGTACTAGTTAGTACCTGGACACAGAGAGGTGGAACCAAGGTGTTACCTCCCCCCACATTTAACCAGCATTTATGGAGTATCATTTGTATAGGGCACTGGAGTATGATCTGTAGGATGCAAGAGAGATAGAAGATATTTCTGTAAAATCCAATTCTAAAGATAATAGTCTGCTTCTGTAGGTAAAAAACAGCTAGGGTACATAAGCAAGGGCATGCATGTGTGGTCCACACTGAATATTTGAGTTTGGGGTTTTGGAATGGGCTTTCCTCCCTTGGATAGAAAATTCTTTTTTTTTTTTTCTCTCTTCTCCTAGTCTTCTACTTATTTTACTTTATGCCATACCATTTTTTTTCTGTTTTTAAATCCTTACTATTTATCTACCTCTTGTTTGTACTTTATCCTCTCCCATTTTCTCCACTTTTCCCCCCTGGGGAGTGTTAGTGAAACCCTCAGAGTTAATCTCTGTCTCCGTCTCTTCTCTCTTTCTCCTTCTTTTCCTCTCTCCATCTCTATCTATAACAGGTAAGGTCTTGGAAGGATAATTAGAGAGAAAAGAATAATCTTTTCAGTTATTTTTAATTCCAGCCTCAAACACAGAGAAATGGCACAGTCCCCTCATGTGCTACATAGAAGGTTTTTGGACTTAAATCTAAGCTGTGCTCAATTATGTCAAGGTTATGGAATGTGTCCATGTACATGTTCTCTCACATTCTCTTAGAAGTTCATTGCTCCCCCATTTCCCCCTGTGAATTGAAAGGGACTTACATTTTTATTATTATTTTTAGTTAATACTTATTGTTAAGACTAGAGGCCTGGTGCACGAAATTCGTGCACAGGGGAGTGGGGTGTCCCTCAGCCCAGCCTGTACCCTCTCCAATCTGGGACCCCTTGAGGGATGTCCGACTGCCCTACCGGATTGGGCCTAAACGGGCAGTTGGACATCCCTCTCACAATCCAGGACTGCTGGCTCCCAACTGCTTGCCTGCCTGCCTTCTTGATTGCTCCTAACTGGTTCTGCCTGCCAGCCTGATCATCCCCTACCCACTCCCCTGCCAGCCTGATTGATGCCTAACTGCTCCCCTGCCAGCCCGATTGCCCCTAACTGCCCTCCCCTGCCGGCCTGGTCCCCCACAACTGCCCTCCCCTGCAGGCCTGGTCCCTCCCAACTGCCCTCCCCTGCTGGCCATCTTATGGCTGCCATCTTGTATTCACATGGGGGCAACTATCTTTGACCACATGGGGGCAGCCACCTAGTGTGTTGGAGTGATGGTCAATTTGCATATTACTCTTTTATTAGATAGGATAGAGTCCTGGTGCACAGGTGGGGGCCGACTGGTTTGCCCTGAAGGGTGTCCTGGATCAGGGAGAGGGTTCCCTTGGGGCATGGGGAGGCCTGCGTGAGGGGCCTATGGTGGTTTGCAGGCTGGCCACACCCCCCGGTGACCCAAGCGGAGGCCAGGGCTGGCTGGAAGCAGGTATCTGGGATTTATTTATCTTCTATAATTGAAACTTTGTAGCCTTGATCAGGCCAGGCCAGGGCAGGCAGGAAGCTTGGCTTCCTCCATCGCTGGGGGCAACCCAAGCCTCTTGCTTTCTCCAGCTCCTTGGCTGCCGCCATCTTTGTTGGGATTTATTTATCTTCTATAATTGAAACTTTGTAGCCTTGAGCGGAGGCCAAGGCAGGCCAGGGTGGGCGGGAAGCTTGGCTTCCTCCATTGCTGGGGGCACCCCAAGCCTCCTGTTCACTCCAGCTCTGTGGCTGCTGCCATCTTAGTTGGGTTAATTTGCATACTCACTCTGATTGGCTGTGGGTGTAGCGGAGTGATGGTTAATTTGCATGTTTCTCTTTTATTAGATAGGATTATTACAGATGTCCCTCTTCCCCCCTCCTCCCAGCTCCCCTCCACCTGGTTCCCACCCATCACAGGCCCTCACCACCTTATTGTATGTGTCCATAAGTAATGCATACATGCTATAAGATCTTTGTCTAATCTCTTCCCATACCCCCCACCACTTCCCTCTGAGAATCATCAGTCTGTTCCATTTCCATGCCCCTGATTCTATTCCATTCACCAGTTTATTTTGTTCATCAGATTTTTTTATTCATTTAATTTTTAGATTCAATTGTTGATAGGGATGTATTTGTTGTAATTTTGTTGTTCATATTTTTTTATCTTTTTCTTCTTCTTCCTCTTCTTAAACAATATGCTTCAGCATTTCATATAATACTGGTTTGGTGGGATGAACTCCTTTAGCTTTTTCTTGTCTGTGAAGCTCTTTATCTGACCTTCAATTATAAATGATAGCTTTTCTGGGTAGAATAATCTTGGTTTTAGGTTCTTGCTATTCATCACTTTGAATATTTCTTGCCACTCCCTTCTGGCCTGCATAGTTTCTGTTGAGAAATCAGCTGTCAGTCATATGGGCACTTCCTTATAGGTAACTAACTGTTTTTCTCTTGCTGCTTTTAAGGTTCTCTCTTTGTCTTTTGCCCTTGGCATTTTAATTATGATGTGCCTTGGTATGGTCCTCTTTGAATTCCTCTTGTTTGGTGTTCTCTATGCTTCCTGGACTTGTAAGTTTATTTCTTTCACCAGGTAGGGGGAGTTTTCTGTCATTATTTCTTCAAATAGGTTTTTGGTATCTTGCTCTCTCTCTTCTTCTGGCACCCACATAATTCAGATGTTGGTATGCTTGAAGTTATCCCAGAGGCTCCTTACACTATCTTCATATTTTTGGAATCTTTTTTTCTTTTTTCTCTTCTACTTGGGTGTTTTTTGCTTCCTCCTATTTCAAATCATTGATTTGATTCTCAGATCCTCTAGTCTACTGTTGAATCCCTGCATATTATTCTTTATTTCAGTCAGTGTATGCTTAATTTCTGACTGGTCCTTTTCCATTTTTTTGGCATTCTCACTAAGATTCTTAAAAGTCTCACTGACTTCCTCAGAGGTTTCTAGAAGATTCTTGAGTAACCTTATAACTGTGATTTTGAACTCTATATTCAGTAGTTTGCTTTCTTCTATTTCTTTCATTTGTGACATGTTTCTTTGTCTCCACATATTGGGTAGTTTCTAAGTATCCTTGAGTTGATAGAGTGGCCTTGTGTAGTAGGTGTCCTATAGGGCACAGTGGCTCAGACTCCCCAATCACCTGAGGTGGACACTCTTGTTGCACCCCTTTGTGGGTTGTGTGCACAGTTTTGTTGTAGTTGAGCCTTGATTTCTGTTGGTCTGACTAGGAGGAATTGACCTCCAGGCCAATTGGCTGTGGGGACCAGTTGAGACTATAGTGGGAGAGCTGCTCTGCAGGAGACACCCTTATGGGGCAAGACTTGCTTCAGGGGGGCTTTGGTGCTCACTGAGCCTGCCCCTTGAGTGTGTCGCTTATTGATGTGAAGAGTTGTAATCTGGTATGGTCTCACACTGACCACTGGGTACACTGGCTCTTGGGTTTCCAGGGAGATGCAAAGTCAGCCATTGCCTGGGGACACCCAGCAGAAGCTACAGAGAGATATGCAGATTCCTCCTCTATGTATTGGGTTTGGAAGCGCCCAGATGAGGCCCAGCTGTGAAGTAAGGCAGGCTGGTGCTATTGCTGGGTCTTGGGCTTTTTTTGATCGGTTTGGGGCTCCCTGACCCTGCTGTAGCTTGTTTGACAAAGTTTTAGCCTGATTAAGGACAGACCATTCATATGCAAAAGCAGCTGTGCACAGCTTGGGTGGGTTTGTAAATTGGGTGGGGTGGGATTTCAGGGAATCACCAGGGTGGAGCAAACAGAAATGGCTGCCAGTCAGTCCTGCACTGGGGAGGTCCCAGCACCGGAACAATGACTGTTGTAAGCACCTCCATCTGAAAGAAAGTTGCCCCTGAGTTCCTGCCCTGATGCCAGACAGTCCACTTTCTCCCTGTATGTGTTTGGGTCCCCCAGAGGCCTCTCCCAGTGCTGGAGCTCAGAGGAAGCGGGAGCTTGTAAATTCAGTTCATGGTGCCAGCCTTTTAAGAGAAGCAGTTTGGTCTCCAGCAGCTTGTGTGTCACTTAGCCCCAATCGGTACTGATTTCTATAGTCCATAGTTCTTCTGCCCATAGGGACTTCTTTCCCCAGCTCTGGAACCCTGGGCTGGGGGTCTGGTGTGGGGCTTGGACCCCTCACTCCTCTGGGTGGCCTCCACAGAGGCAATCTCCCTCCCAATTAAAAAAGTGGCACACCTGGGCGCTGGACCAGCCCGGTCCGCACCTCCATAACTCCTACCAGTCTCCATGTACTTTATTATTTACCTCTATAGTTGTAGTACTTTCACTCAGCCAGCTTTCCAGTGGTTCTGGATGATAGTTGTTCTGTATTTTAGTTGTAATTTTGATGTGCTTGTGGGAGGCAGCAAGTACAGGCATTTGCCTATGCCGCCATCTTGATTCTCTCTACAGGGACTTACATTTTATTGTCACTTCTAGTTCTGAATTTTTCTTTCCACTGACTACTCATTCTCACTGGCCTCTTTCTCACTGTACTTTCTGCCATGTCAATCCAGAGCTGGGAGGCCAGTCATATTTCTTTTATTTCCACAACAAATACCTGCATAAGCTTTTGTATGTGGGCAAATGTCACAGCATCACAAATATCACAGTATCACAAATAGCCTTTTTCCTCTCTTTCCCATCACAAACTTTTATCAATTTTAATGCATGAAAGTTTAACTTGCTTTTTTTTTAAACTATTTTTTCCAATCCAGGCCCTACTGGTTTCACCTTTTTTACCTAATTTACCATTAAGATAATTTGTTAAAATATTACTTATTTTTGGAAGGATTCTGTCCAGTTATTAAAATAACACTTCATCATGGTATAATAATGGTTTAATAGCATACCTTCTCTCTGAGGGTTCTGCAAATTCCCTCAAGGAGTCCCCAAGGGACTAGGCAGAAGATTGAAGCTAAGGCAACAGGGTTATAGACATCCACTTTAATCTCTTATGTTTTTTAAATTTTTATTTATTGTCTAAAGTTTTACATATGTCTCCTTTTTCCCCAATTGACCCCCCCAGCCATTCCCACCCCGGGCAAGCCCGCACCACCCCAGTGTCTGTGTCCATTGGTTATGCTAGTATGCATGCATATAAGTCCTTTGATTGCTCTCTAACGCCCCCTCCCCTGCCATTTGTCTCTGCATCTATTTTGTTCATCAAATTATGTTGATCTGCCAAAACCGGTTTGGCTCAGTGGATAGATCGTCGGCCTGCGGACTGAGGGGTCCCGGGTTCGATTCCGGTCAAGGGCATATACCTGGGTTGCGGGCACATCCCCAGTGGGAGGTGTGCAGGAGGCAGCTGATCGATGTTTCTCTCTCATCGATGTTTCTAGCTCTCTATCCCTCTCCCTTCCTCTCTGTAAAATATCAATAAAATGTTAAAAAAAAATAATCCAGTTTCTTAAAAAAAAAAAAATTATGTTGATCATTATATCTCACATATGAGTGAGATCATGTGATAGCTATCTTTCTCTGACTGGCTTATTTCGTTTAGCATAATTCTCTCCAGTTCCATCCATGCTGTTGCAAACGGTAAAAGTTCCTTCTTTTTTATAGTGGCGTAGTATTCAATTGTGTAGATGTACCACAGTTTTTAAATCCATTCATCTGCTGATGGGCACTCAGGCTGTTTCCAAATCTTAGCTATGGTGAATTGTGCTGCTATGAACATAGGGGTGCATATTTCCTTTCTGATTGGTGTTTCTGGTTTCTTGGGATATAGTCCTAGAAGTGGGATTACTGGGTCAAATGGAAGTCCATTTCTAACTTTTTGAGAAAACTCCATATTGTCTTCCACAGTGGCTGCACCAGTCTGCATTCCCACCAGCAGTGCATGAGGGTTCCTTTTTCTCCACATCCTGGCCAGCGCTTGTAGTTTGTTGATTGTTGTTGATAGCCATTCTGACAGGTGTGAGATGGTATCTCATTGTTGTTTTGATTTACATCTCTCAGATAATTAGTGACTTTGAGTATGTGTTCATATGTCTCTAGGCCTTCTGTATGTCCTCTTTCAAAAAGTGTCTATTTAGGTCCTTTGCCCATTTTTGATTGGATCATTTATTTTCCTTTTGTTAAGTTGTATGAGTTCTCTGTAAATTTTGGAGATTAAACCCTTACCTGAAATATCATTGGCAAATATGTTCTCCCATGCTGTGGGCTTTCTTTTTGTTTTGTCCATGGTTTCTTTTGCTGTGCAGAAGCATTTTGTCTTGATGTAGTCCCATTTGATTATTTTCTCCTTAGTCTCCATTACCCTAGGAGCTGTGTCTGTAAAGATATTGCTACGACATATGTCTGCTATTTTGCTGCCTATGGAGTCTTGAAGGATTTTTATGGTTTCCCGTCTTACATTTAAGTCCGTTAGCCATTTTGAGTTTGTTTTTGTGTATGGTGTAAGTTGGTGATCTAGTTTCTTTTTTTTTTTTTTTTGCAGATATCTGACCAAATTTTCCAGCACCATTTATTGAAGAGATTGTCTTGAATCCATTGTATGCTCTTGCCTCATTTGTCAAATATTAATTAAGCATAATGGCTTGGGTCGATTTCTAAGTACTCTGTTCTGTTCCATTGGCCTATATGTCTGTTCTTGTGCCAGTACCAGGCAGTTTTGAGAACTTGGCTTGATATCTGGTATTGTGAGCCTTCCAAATTTGTTCTTCTTTCTCAGGATTGCTGTCTCTATTCGGGGTCTTGTTTATTCCAGATGAATTTTTGGAGAGTTTGTTCTAGATCTTTGAAGTATGCTGTTGGTATTTTAATGGGGATTGCATTGAATCTGTAGATTGTTTTGGGTAGTATGGACACTTTGATGACGTTGATTCTACCAATCCATGAACATGGTATGTTCTTCATTTGTTTATGTCTTCCTCTCTTTTTCCAATGTCCTGTAGTTTTCTGAGTACCTCCTCAGTTAAGTTTACTCCTGGGTGTAGGTGTTTTAATTTTTGTGTGCAATGGTAAATGGAATTGTTTTCTGTTTTTTTTTTTTTTTCTTTTCTCTTTCTGTGAGTTCATTATTGGTCTATAAAAAGGCCATAGATTTCTGGGTGTTTATGTTGTATCTTGCTACACTGCCAAATTCATTTATTAGGTCTAGTAGTTTTTTGTTGGAGTATTTGGGGTTTTCTATGTACAGTATCATGTCATCTGCAAATAAGGACAGTTTTACTTCTTCTTTTCCAATTTGGATGCCTTTTATTTCTTTTTCTTGTCTGATAGCTATGGCTAGCACTTCCAGTACTATATCAAATATGAATGATGAAAGAGGGCATCCTTGTCTTGTTCCTGTTCTTAAGGGAAATGGTTTTAGTTTTTGCCCATTGAGTATGATGTTGGCTGTTGGTTGTCATATAAGGCTTTTATTATGTTGAGGTATGATCCCTTTATTCTCACTTTGCTGATAGTTTTTTTTTTTTTTCAAGAAAGGGTGTTGGATTTTGTCAAATCCTTTTTCTGCATCAAATGATATGATTATGTGATTTTTGTTTCTCAATTTGTTTATCTGATGTCACATTTTTTGATTTGTGTATATTGTACCATCCTTACATACCCGGAATAAATTCCACTTGGTCATGGTGTATGACATTTCTAATGTAATGCTGAATCTGATTTGCTAGAATTTTGTTGAGGATTTTAGCATCTGTGTTCATCAAGGATATTGGCCTGTAGTTGTCTTTTTTTTTTTTTTTTTTTGAGTATCTGGTTTTGGAATTAGGGTAATGCTGGCTTCATAGAAGGAGCTTGGAAGTGTTCCTTCCTCTTGGATTTTTTGGAATAGTCTGAGGAGTATAGGTTTTAGTTCTTCTTTGAATGCTTGCTAGAACTCCCCTGTAAAGCCATCCAGATAAGGGCTTTTGTTTGCTGGAATATTTTTTATCACTTCTTCAATTTCTTTGGTAGTTATAGGCCTATTCAGGTTTTTTTATTCTTCCTGATTGAGTTTGGGGAGCTTGTATTTTTCTAAGAATCTGTACATTTCATCCAGGTTGTCCATTTTGTTGCAATAGAGCTGTTCATAGTATTTTTTTTTCATAATCCTTTGTATTTCTGTAAGAATCGTTGCTACTTCACATCTTTTATTTCTGATTTTGTTTACTTGGGTCCTCTCTTTTGCTTCTTGGTGAGCCTGGCTAGAGGTTCATCAATCTTGTTTATCCTTTCAAAAAACCAGCTCTTGGTTTTGATGATCTTATACATTATTTTTGGTCTCTATGTCATTTATTTCTGCTCTGATCTTTATTATTTACTTCTTCTGTTTATACTGGGATTTTCTTGTTGCTCTCTTTCTAACTCATTGAGATGTAAAGTTAGATAATTTATTATCATTTTTTCTTGTTTTTTTGAGGTAGGCCTGTAGAGCTATGAATTTCCCTCTCACTGTGTCCCATAGATTTTGGATTGTTGTGTTTTCATTGTCATTTGTTACCATGATGGTTTTTATTTCTTCATTGATCTCTTTGGTATCCCAATCATTGTTTAATAGCATGCTATTTAGCCTCCAGGTGTTTCATTTTTTCTTTGTATTTATTGTAGTTGATTTCTAATTTTATGCCATTGTGATCTGAGAAGATGCTTGATATGATTTCTATCTTCTGGAATTTGAAGAGACTTTGTCTGTGTCCCAGTATGTGGTATGTCTTTGAAAATGACCCATGTGCACTTGAGAGGAATGTATATTCTGTGGCTTTGGGGTGAAATGTTCTGAAGATGTCAATTAATTTCATCTGATCTATTGAGTCATTTAGGATTGATGTTTCTTTGCTGATTTTTTGTTTAGAAGATTTGTGCAGTGGTGTTAGTGGGTTAGTAAAGTCCCCTACTATGACTGGTTAGTAAAGTCCCCTACTATGACTGTATTGCTGTCAATCTCTCCCTTGATATCCTCCAGAAGTCTTTTTTTTTTAATGCATTTGGGTGCTCCTGTATTGGATGCATATATGTTTACCCGAGTTATATCTTCTCGTTTGATTGCTCCCTTTAGTATTATAAAGTGGCCTTCCTTATCTCTTGTTATGGCCTTCACTTTGAGGTCTAATTTGTCAGATATAAGTATTGGTACCCCGGCTTTTTTTTTTTTTTTCATTTCCATTCGCCTGAAAAACCTTTCTCCATCCCTTCACCATCAGTCTGTGTGAATCCTTTGTTCTGAGTTGGGTGTCCTGTAGACAGAAGATATATGGGTCATGTTTTCTTATCCACTCAGCTACCATATGTCATTTGATTGGGCATTTAATCTATTTACATTTAAAGTTATTATTGATAAGTACTTGATTGTCCCTATTTTTATTCTTTTTTATTTTTTTATTAATTTCTTTATTGATTAAGGTATCACATATTTATCCTCATCCCCCCATTCCCATCTCAAATCCCTCCCCATACATGCCCCCAACCCCCTGTTGTCCGTGACCACTTGTTAGGCTTATATACATGCATACAAGTCCTTTGGTTGATCTCTCCCCCTTACCCCAACCCTCCCCTACCTTCCCTCTGAGGTTTGACAGTCTGATCAATGCTTCCCTGTCTCCGGGTCTGTTTTTGTTCATCAGTTTATGTTGTTCATTATTTCCCCTAGATGAGTGAGATCATGTGATACTAGAAATACACTTATAAGAACCGAAAATGAGACAAGCAATAATGGTTATGCTGAGAGGCAAATGAATCAGTCTGTAGTGAGTTTCTTTCTGGGCCAACAGTTCTTTTGAGTCCCAGTTTCAATGTCAAACAGTTCCTTATGTGTACATATCAGCAATGATATATCAGTTCTGGATGGTGGACAAATGGTGGTAATGCAGGTCCGACCCTCTCTGGTTTGGTCCTGGGCAACCTGCAGTGATGCACAGCTGCTGACTCCTAGTATGGCAAGGCGTCATCAGCGTCTTCCATCTCTAGACTGTTTCTCTTCTGTCTTCATGGCTGGAGCAGTCCTGTCAATTCCTCTCTGTTACAGGAATCCATATGGTCTTGGAGGTGTTTTCGGAAAATATACAAGCATATTCTCGACCAAAAGTTAATAAAGGAATCTTTTCTATAAATTTGACTTGGGATCCTTTTTCATTTTTTGCCCAAACGATTTTCCTTTCGCTTGTTTTGACACCATCTGTGTTTTTCATGGGTGTCTTGCTGTTAGCATTACAAATGAAAGTTAATTTTCTTTTTTTTAAAATATATTTTATTGATATTTTACAGAGAGGAAGGGAGAGGGATAGAGAGCTAGAAACATCGATGAGAGAGAAACATCGATCAGCTGCCTCCTGCACACCTCCTGCTGGGGATGTGCCCACAACCAATGTATGGTGCCCTTGACCAGAATCGAACCCGGGACTCTTCAGTCCGCAGGCCGATGCTCTATCCACTGAGCCAAACCGGTTTCAGCGAAAGTTAATTTTCTAAAGTAAAAATTTTCTAGATGTAATTTACTTACAGGATATTTTTCCTTACATAATATTCTTCTACTCTCCCCCCTTTTTTGATTTAAATATTAGTAGGCTTTTGGAAATTTTATAATGTAGTCTTGATTGCTTTTAAATTTTAATTTTTTGCACTAAAATATGACTGTTTTAGGTTCATTACATGTTACACAATTTTACCATGAAATGAACTACCAATAAAAATTTTAGTTACCACTTTAGGAACAGCTTTTTGTCCAGTATCATTAATTTTTCTAGAATATTCGCTTATTTCAATTAGCCACTTTAAATTAGTCTGAGAACTTGAGTACTATTTTACTGTCAAATTTAATACTCTAACAACAATATTATTTTACCTTGTAAATATTAGTGGAAAGGATTATTTGCCTTCTTGAGTAGGCTCTGAGCATTCCCGGTGCTAGGCTGGATTTAGATATCAAAAACCCACTTCCCCACACCATGGGTACAAGACAACTCAAACAAGTCTTGTTGCAATGAGAGGGCAGCTGCTGTCGGCCAAGTCTCTGTTACCTGGGTCCCAATTTGAGCTGGGCATGGGAATTGAAGCAGCCCTGGGGGCAGGAGACCTCCCTCAGAAGGGATGAGGGTTCAGGCCCCTGCAAAGTTGGGGGTGAGTGTCTGTGCCCCACCTCTGTTGACCCCCAAGTTCTCTCCTGATGGCCCCTCTGCAACTGTGCCTGTCTTAGGTTGTTCCTTCCCAGGGTATCTTACCCGTCTCTGGCTAACCAGCCATCCTCCGGGGCCAAGCAGGGTGATGTGAGGTTCAGTTCTGTCTCCTTGGTAGCCTATGCCCCCATGGCCTCCACACCCAACACCTGCCGTGGGATCTCCTCGCCTGCTGGCGGGGCACTGGCACTAATCACATATCTTGGGAATCCAGGTTTCTTCTCCTGGGAGGGCCCAGCTCACCCCACTGGGCGAGAGACAGATCCATGGAACCAGCCACCACTAGGATTCAACCTCAGCATGAACAGAAAGCTCAGGCAATAGCTGTGGGCAATTGGATTGTGAGAAGAGGGTCCCTCTTGGCCAAAAGGGCAAGAGGGGTCAATATAGAATGCTCAGGTGCCTTCCCAGGGGGCCCTCTACACAGTGAAAGGGATTAAATCCTTTCATGTCCTTTTTAAATTGCTGCCAGACATTCAAGGAATCAGTTTGTAAGTTTGTTTGGGATAATTGTACATTATGCTGTTGTAATTCTAAAATATCAAGAGATATGTTACCTTTGTCTCCAAGCACCAAAAAGATGATTTTTTATTGATTCCCAAGGGTGTGAGGTACTATTATACGTAATGGGGGTAATACAAATCAGGGAGAAATTATAATGACATTGTAGAATAATATCTTGTAAGGATATTCTTTGCTCTAGGCCAGGGCAATTCCATTTCAAACTGGTTGTCAATTTCTTTTTGTACAGACAAGGTCTTAGTTACATTTTCTGCACCTCTCCGAGGAGCAAGTAGTGATAGTCCCTTCCTTTGTTGTCCACTTAAGCCAGAAAGCTCTCTTTAATTTTACACACAAAGGAGCAGTGGTTTGATTTTGTGTCATACAAAAGGAAATTTGGGTCATTACCCCTGTGTAATTATACTTCCTTGCCCCACCCATGGTCCTTCTGGATGACCAAGGTGTTTGATATTATTGGTGACTACATTAGGCGGGGGCTCAGCCCAGGTAAGGGCTCTTACCCATGAAGGGTCAGGAACATACGTCCAAAATACTTCCCCATTTTCCTCAGGTAATATTACCGTACAGCTGATGACTGCTAGCATGACAAGAAAGACATTCTCAGGCGTTCTTGGGGTTCTGGTTACCTCACAATTTCTTTTCTATTTTTTTATTTTTATTTTTTTATTATTTTTCTACATATGTGTCCTTATTCCCCCATTATCCCCCATCCCCACTCATGCTTCAACCCCCTGTTGTCTGCGTCCATTGATTAGGCTCATATGCATGCATACAAGTACCATGGTTGATCTCTTCCCCTTACTCCCACCAACCCCCTCCTTCCCTGAGGTTTGAGGTTCTGATCAAAGTTTCTCATTCTCTGGATCTGTTCTTATTCATCAGTCTATGCCATTCATTATATTCCACAAATGAGTGAGATCATGTGATATTTATCTTTCTCTGCCTGGCTTATTTCACTTAGCATAATGCTCTCCATCTCCATCCATGTTGTTGCAAATGGTAGGAACTCCTTCTTTTTCACTGCAGCGTAGTATTCCATTGTGTAGATATACCACTGTTTTTTAATCCAATCATCTGCTGATGGGCATTTAGGCTGTTTCCAAATCTTAGCTATGGTGAGTTGTGCTGCTATGAACATAGGGGTACATATATCCTTTCTGATTCCTGTTTCTAGTTTCTTGGCATATATTCCTAGAAGTGGGATCACTGGGTCAAATGGCAGTTCCATTTTTAGTTTTTTGAGGAAACTCCATACTGTTCTCCACAGTGGCTGCACCAGTCTGCATTCCCACCAGCAGTGCAAAAGAGTTCCTTTTTCTCCGCATCCTCACCAACACTTGTCGTTTGTTGATTTGTTGATGATAGCCATTCTGACAGGTGTAAGATGGTACCTCATTGTTGTTTTGATTTGCATCTCTCTGATGATTAGTGACTTTGAGCAAGTTTTCACATGTCTCTTGGCCTTCCTTCTGTCTTCTTTCGAAAAGTGTCTATTTAGATCAGTTGCCCATTTTTTGATTGGGTTGTTTATCTTCTTTTTGTTAAGTTGTATGAGTTCTCTGTAAATGTTGGAGATTAAACCCTTATCCTTGATATCATTGGCAAATATGTCTCCCATGTAGTGGGCTTTCTTGTTGTTTTCTTGATGGTTTCTTTGCTGTGCAAAAGCTTTTTATTTTGATGTAGTCCCATTTGTTCATTTTCTCTTTAGTTTTCATTGCCCTAGGAGCAGTATTAGTGAAGAAATTGCTTTGGCATATGTCTGAGATTTTTCTGCCTGTGGATTCCTCTAGTATTTTTATGGTTTCCCATCTTACGTTTAAGTCCTTTATCCATTTTGACTTTATTTTTGTGTATGGTGAAAGTTGGTGATCTAGTTTCATTTTTTTGCATGTACCTGTCCAATTTTCCCAACACCATTTGTTGAAAAGATAGTCTTGACTCCATTGTATGTTCATGCCTCCTTTGTCAAATATTAATTGGGCATAGTGGTTTGGGTTGATTTCTGGGTTCTCTATTCTATTCCATTGATCTATATATCTGTTCTTGTGCCAGTACCAGGCTGTTTTAAGGACAGTGGCTTTATAATACAGCTTGATATCTGGTATTGAGATCCCCCCTTCTTTGTTCTTCTTTCTCAGGATTTCTGCAGCTATTCAGGGTCTTTTTTTATTCCAGATGAATTTTTTGAAGGTTCGTTCTAGGTCTGTGAAATATGCCATTGGTATCTTATTTTTATTCTTTATGCCTGTGTTCCTTCTTCCCTTCCTATTTCTTCTTTTTTACAGCAGACCCTTTAGCATTTCTTGCATTGCTGGTTTGGTGGTAATAAACTCCCTTAGTCCTTTTTTTGTCTGTGAAGCTCCTGATTTCACCCTCAACTTTAATTGATAGCCTTGCTGGATACAGTATTCTTGGATTCAGAGCCTTGCTTTGCATGACTTTGTATGTTTCATTCCATTCTCTACTGGCCTGATGTGTTTCTATTGAGAAATCAGTCGATAGTCTGATGGGATATCCCTTGTAGATAACTTTCTGACCCTGTCTGGCAGCCTTTAAGATTCTTACTGTGTTGTTGGTGTTTGCCAATTTAATTATAATATGTCTTGGTGTTGGTCTTTTTGCATTCATCTTGTTTGGAACTCTGCGAGCTTCTAAGACTTGTGTGAGTTTTTTCTTCTTCCCAATATCAGGGAAGTTTTCTGTCATTATTTCTTCAAATAGGTTTTCTATTCCTTATTCATTTTCCTTTCCTTCTTGGAACCCCTATTATGTGGATGTTGTTTTGTTTCATGGTGTCCCAAAGTTCCCTTAGGCTCTCCTCCTGTTTTTGAAGTTTTTTTTTTCCAGTTGCTGTTCTGCTTGTGTATTTTTTCCTACCTTGTCTTCTAGCTCACTGGTGCGGTCCTCAGCTTCTTCTAGTCTACTGTTGATGCTTTCTATTGTTTTCTTTATTGCAACAACGTTATTTTTCATTTCCTCTTCGTTCTTCATTTTCTCTTGGTTCTTACACATATTGTTGAATTTGTCTCACATCCTTTTCAGCATCCTTATGACCATTGCCCTGAATTCTTTCTCTGACATATTGCTTGCCTCCATTTCGTTTACTTCCTTTTCCAGCGATTCCTCCTTTTCTTTTGTATGGGGGCTGTTTTTTTGTCTCCCCATGGTTGCTCCTCTCAGGGTATCTGGTTATGTAGCTCTCTCTCTCCTGTGTTGACTTAAAGGCCCAAAATACAGCACGACAAGACACAATGTACAGGGTACCAAACACAAATGTATTCATGATACCATTAATCACAAAAGGTGACCACCAGAGAAAAGAGAGTTAGGAGAGAGAAAAGAGTGCAAAAATGATAATGAGAAAAGGAAAAAAATGTAAGAGAGAAGAGAAAGAGAAATAAAAAGAAGGGGAAATATATGTACTAGTATATGGGGAGAAAACTCCAAAAAACCAATAACTAATCCAAAAAATGCAAACAACAAACAGCCAAATAACAAACACCCAGATGAATCTGAAGAGGAAGAGCTTATTTCTAGAAGGTAAGGTCAAGGAATTGAATGAATGGGGAAATGGCCACAATTCAGTATAGAGGAGGTAGAGTGAGAATGAGTATATAATAAGAAAAGTAAAAAGCAAAATACAAAAAAACAAAACAAAACAAAACAAAAAAACCTTAGAAACAATCAAATAAACAACAATAACAACACAGAAAGAAAGAAAAAGGAAACAAAATTGGCTAGTGAAGAAAGAGAAGAGAGAAGTGTGCCTGGACTTAAAGCAGAGGAGAGAAAATTAGATATATGAGTAAGATAAATTTTTAATAGGGAGTAAAAAGAAAGGATAGAGAAAAACTAAAGCAGGAACAGGATAAGAGAAACAGAACCATAAAGGGGAAAATTGAGGAAGAGAGTGTTTGCATAAAGGAAAAAAATTGAGATTGAGTAAAATAATGCTAAAAGAACAAGAAAAATAGAATGTAGAACACTAATCCCAAAATAAAATAAAATAAATAATATAAAACTTAAAAAAGGTAAAATAATGGTAGTAATAATAATAATTCTATCTAATAAAAGAGTAATATGCAAATTGATCATCACTACAAGACACAAGATGGCTGCCCCCATGTGGTCAAAGATGGCTGCCCTCATGTGGACACAAGATGGCTGCCACAAGATGGCCTGCAGGGAAGGGCAGTTGTGGGCAGTTGGGAGTGACCAGGCTGGCAGAGGAGGGCAGTTGGGGCAGACCAGGCCAGCAAAGGAGGGCAGCTGTGGGGGACCCATAACTGCAGAAGAGGACGGTTGGGAGGGACCCAGGCCTACAGGGGAGGGCAGTTGGGGGGGACCAGACCTGCAGTAGAGGACAGTTGGGGGGCCAGGCCTGCAGGCAAGGGCAGTTGGGGGGGTACCAGGCCTGTAGGGGAGGACAGTTGGGGTGGGACCCAGGCCTGCAGGGCAGGGCAGTTGGGGGGGACCAGGCCTACAAGGGAGGGCAGTTGGTGGGGGCCAGGCCTGCAGGGGAGGGCAGTTAAGGGTGACCGGGCCAGCAGGAGAGGGCAGTTGGGGGTGACCAAACTGGCAGGTGAGGGCAGTTAGGGGCAATCGGGCTGGCCTGGGAGCAGTTAGGCATTGATCAGGCTGGCAGGGGAGTGGTTAGTGGGTGATCATCCCAGCAGGCAGAAGCGGTTAGGGGCAATCAGGCAGAGGCAGGTGAGCGGTTGGGAGCCAGCAGTCCTGGATTGTGAGAGGGATGTCCAACCGCCCGTTTAGGCCCGATCCCACCAGTGGGATCGGGCCTAAACGGGCTGTTGAACATCCCTGAAGGAGTCCCAGGTTGGAGAGGGTGCAGGCTGGGCTGAGGGACAACCCCCCCCCCTCCGGTGCATGAATTTCATGCACCGGGCCTCCAGTTAAAAATAAAAATGTAATAATAAAAAAGTAAAATCAAGTGAGAAAAACATTTAGTTTTTTAAGTAAAAGATAAAAAAAAGTGAAGTAGAAAAAGTCATTCATTTCCTATACTATTCTGCTTGGCACATCTGTTTTCTGTCTGTTAGTCAGCACAGTGTTGAAGTTTCCTGCGATCCACAGCTCCTCTGTGTCATAAGCCACAACCTTATTTTCAAGCGGGTGGGATCTCCTGCTCACTTTGTTTCTTGGCCTGCCTTCAGTTGTATTTACACAAGAGTCAATTTCTAACACAACACCTGGGTGGCAGTGTTTCTGTATTCATTTCCAGGACTAAATGGCCCCTCTACCCAGTGTTTAGATTCTTCTTTCCCTGCCACAGCACTTAATACTGGATTGGAGGGATGGACTGATCCAGAACTGGTTTCCTGCTCATGTCTCCTTATTCTGATCCCCAGTTTCTATAAAAAAACCTTTCCCCTGCAGTCTTGGTGAGTGTTTTTAATTGGAAGATCGTATGTACTGGACATAGTAAGCAAAAGCAAGGAGGAAAAAAAAAAAAAAAAAAAAAAAAAAAAAGACAAAGAAACCACATGACTCACATCTTTTTCCCCGGGCACTGCACTGCCGATATAGAACTTCAGACTGCCTTTCTGGGCACAGTTTCCCACAGCTGTGGGCTTATATCTACAGTCCTCATCTGCCAGCAGCCCTGTGGACCCCCTTCCACTTTTGAGGGCTACACTGACCCCAAGGGCCTTGGGTTTGGTAGGAAGCAGTCTCCCTCTGAGACTCTAGTCTGTGCTGCACATGTTTTTCCCTCCACCCTGGATCCTAGATCTTACCTCTCTCTAGGCCAGTGGTTCTCAACCTTTCTAATGCCATGACCCTTTTATACAGTTCCTCATGTTGTGGTGACACCCAACCATAAAATTATTTTCATTGCTACTTCATAACTGTAATTTTTCTACTGTTAATGCATCGTAATGTAAATATCTGTGTTTTCCGATGGTCTTAGGCGACCCTGCTAATGGTTCTCAACCTGTGGGTCACAACCCACAGGTTGAGAACTGCTGCCGTAGAGCCTAAGACCATCGGAAAACACAGATATTTACATTACGATTCATTAACAGTAGAAAAATTACAGTTATGAAGTAGCAACGAAAATAATTTTATGGTTGGGGGTCACCACAACATGAGGAACTGTATTAAAGGGTCATGGCATTAGAAAGGTTGATAACCACTGCTCTAGGCAATCTCTGACCTTTCTGTCCACAGATTGCCTCACCAGCTGTGTTTAATTCGCCAATTCAGGGTGGATGTTATTCAATTCAGCTGTTCCTTCTATCTGCTCTGTGAGAAGGTGCATGACCCATCTGCATATTCAGTGCCACTTTGTCTCCCCCTGGACAAACTTTTTAGGTGCCCACAGCTGGGGAGGCTGGAGTCTCAGTGTTCATGGTTTCACAACTGAGGCAGCTGGTCCCTGGGCAATGTGGTTGTAGGGTCCCGGGCGGTATCCAAGGTCTCCCCAGTTGAAGATAAGGCTGGGTTTCTGATCACAGCCGCTCTCCCCTTCAAGATGGCGTGGTTTCTGCGGCAGAGCCAGCTGCTCTAGGAGAGATTACAGCAGTAGTGGAGGCTGCCTGGCCAGAGGAGCCTGTCTGCTAGTCCCTAACAGTCCTGTGGAATGAAGCTGTCCCTCACTCTCAAATACAGACACTCCCTGCATGTCCGTGCACTCTCCTTTTGCTCTCTCACTCACACACTATCTTGCATCCTGCTGTCCCGATGGCTGCCATCTTTCTCTTCCACTTTAATCTCTTTTACATATTCAATTTCTTGACCACTGGGGGTAAAGAATAATTTTAATTCCTAAAATAAAATTTGAAAATCACTGCTTTAACAGCTGAACTTAACTCTAAAAGATAGTATGCATTCCAAAAATATAATTTTGTTCCAAAAGAAGTCAGAAAACATCAAGAATGTTGGATCTATCTTATTTATTGAAAAATGATTCAGGCTGTTTGGAGGTCATGACAAATCCCCAAGGTTGACATAAAAGGGAACAACAGATCTTTTGGAGAACTCATCAGAGGCTAAATCATTGGTAGAATGGACTCTGGGGCATTATGGCATTTCTAGGAAGAGAATCACTTTCGATTTATGGCAGACTTTGGAGTCCTGCTATATCATGTGATTGCATAGGACACGAAGATTTGCCAAGGGGGAAATTAAAGATACAGCTGTGTACTTGAGAAGCCCAGTTCTTAGTTCCTGCTTTTACTTTCAGCTAAATGTGAGTGATGGACAGCTTGGCATTTGAGTTCAAGATGATTTTAATTTTTGATGCCATCCTAAAATATTTTTTCCTTGCTTCATATACTCCCCTGACCATGAGTGTACTTGGCAATGTGAGATGGGACTCCAGCTGTCTCTCAGATAGATTGATTTGATATGCTATCATTTAAGAACAAATATAATTCTATTAATTATGCATTTCTTTTTCTGATTAACTCTTGTGTATAATTAAAAATAACTGGTGAGTTTCCTGGAATTTAATAGAATTTCATGGTGTTTTGATTTTTTACTCAAATTGAGGTAATTTATACACATCTTGTTTCATTTATGGATTAGTATCTCATCTAAGATAGAAGTTGTATTGGCTATATCTTTGTGTCCTTCATAGTACTGGGCAGATATTAGGTGTACAGAAATAATTTGTTGAATTGACTGTGCCAAAGTGGACCATGGCCCACCATATTATTTCATGTGAAAAAAAAGGGGGTTCCTGTTGAAAATAAGTTTACATTGTTTAAGGGATTAAGAGGAAGGGAACTGACAATTTTATTAATTTGCTGTGTGTTACACTTTATCCCTAGAATCCTATGTGTTCTCATTTAGTATTGTGCTTGTACACCAATACCTCAGGTTGTATGGTAGATAATAGGATCTTCCTTGCCATGATGTTGGATTTTTATTCAATTTAATATGTATACTATGTCGTTCATATCTTGATTTTGCTGCTATGACTTAATCATTAGGGCTTCCTTTAGGGCTGGGATCTGAGAGATAGGGCATCCATTCAGTCCCCAGTAATTTGGTACCACCCATTTTGGCTATTTTTATTGTGCTTAATGAATCTACTTTCCTATATTCTGAGATCATCACAAGGCACAGAGTATTAAAAAAGAAATTAATGAGACATACAAATAACCTTGATACTGTGTCCTTGAAGTAGCCTCCAAATATAGCTCCTTTCTGTCCTACATACTTCCCTTCCTAGTTCTCTAACAAGTCCTCACTTCCTAGTTTCTCTATGATCATACCCGAGATCAGGTTAGAGATTTCCCTATTAACCTTGCCATTGAAAGAACTGGTGACTCTGTCTTGCCCTTAATTTCTTCTCCAACATGTAAAAAGCAACACCTCAAGCCTAAGGCTCCTGAGGTTCATGGATATATCTCGTCACAGTTCTCAGTGTACAGAGTCCTTCTCTTAGTTTTTACTTCCTCCCTTTTACTTTAGTTTTCCTTCCATACAGAGGTCTGAGCTCTTTTTATCTCTTGTCCTGCTGGCCCCTGGAAGCACTTCAACCCAATAACTCTAGTTAACATGCATCTCTACTCGTTTGCTTCTCTGAATAGTTCCATGTAAATCACAGAATGGTGAGAAGGTCACATGTTGAACAGAAGGACCCAGACAATAGGGAGAACATTTCTTCCCAGCAGGTAAACTCAGATATGAAAATCTGTATTTATGCAACAAATAAATCAAGGGATAATTTTTCACTTTTCAGAAGGATTCACCATGGGTTGTTTTTGTTTTGTTTTGTTTTGTTTGTTTGTTTGTTTGTTTTTTTAATAGCTTGTTCCCTTAGTGCATGTTACAATGGTATTCTATTGTAATAAAATAAAATAAAATGAAAGTGCAAGTTTTCAAAAATAGGTAATTATTATAATGCCTGGTAAATCTTATAGACTTTTTTCTGTTTTGAAAATATTTTTTAAATAGGCTCATAGTTGATATATATGACATGCTAATACAATAATCCTGAAGGGAGTCAGGGTTTTGAATGAGATCAGTATTTCTTCCCATAAGACACCTACAGCAAAATCTCCTATGATATTTTTTAAATATAAACTCTCCAGTGGAAAGGCCTGAGAATCTGAGCTTTAACAAACATCTCCATGTGGTTATAATTCACACTGATGTTTCTGAGAACCATTGGACTAGATTTTTTTCCTGCCTGAATCTTTCCTGCTTATCTTTCATTGGCTTTAAAGAAAAGCATATATGACCTTAACTGTCTTGTCAGAGAGGAAACAGAGATACTAAAATCGGAATTTTAAAGAAGGGGATATTAAAAGCAGGAATATGTGTTATTATGTGTTTATTCCTGGGTTTAACAAAACAAATGTCTTAAAAATATAATGAAAAATCTGAAGAATGTTCTTATGTACAATCTTCTTTTTCTTATTTGTTTAATCATTTTTTTATTTTTTAACTAGAGGCCTGGTGCATGAAATTTGTGCATGGAGGGGGTTAACTCAGCCCAGCCTGCACCCTCTCCAATCTGGGACCCCTCCAAGAATGTACGACTGCCCATTTAGGCCCGATTCTCAGGCCTAAATGGGCAGTCGGACATCCCTCTCAGAATCCAGGACTGCTGGCTTCCAACCATTTGTCTGCCTGCCTGCCTGATTGTCTCTAACCGCTTCTGCCTGCCAGCCTGATAACCCCATAACCACTCCCCTGCCAGCCTGATTGATGCCTAACTGCTCCCCTGCTGGCCCAATTGCCCCTAACTGCCCTCCCCTGCAGGCCTGGTCACCCCCAACTGCCCTCCCCTGCTGGCCCGGTCACCCCTAACTGCCCTCCTTTGCCAGCCTGGTTGACCCTAACTGCCCTCCCCTGCAGGCCATGGTCACCCCTAACTGCCCTCCCCTGCTGGCCTGGTCCCCCCAACTGCCCTCTCCTGCAGGCCTGGCCCCCCCCCAAGTGCTCTCCCCTACAGGCCTTGTCCCTCTCAACTGCCCTCCCTGCAGTCCTTATTCCTCCCAACTGCCCTCCACTGCAGGCCTGGTTCCCCCGAACTGCCCTCCACTCCAGGCCTGGTCACCCCTAACTGCTCTCCCCTGCTGGCCTTGTCCTTCCCAACTGCCTTCCACTGCTGGCCCAGTCACCCCTAACTGCCCTCCTTTGCCAGCCTGGTTGCCCCTAACTGCCCTCCCCTGCTGGCCTTGTCACCTCTAACTGCCCTCCCCTGCAGGCCTGGTCACCCTGAACTGTCCTCCCCTGCAGGCCTAGTCACCCCTAACTGCCCTCCCCTGTTGGCCTGATCACCCACAACTGCCCTCCCCTGCTGGCCATTTGTGGTGGCCATCTTGTGTCCTCATGGGGGCAGCCATCTTGTGTGTTGGAGTGATGGTCAATTTGCATATTACTTTTTTATTAGACAAGATTATAGTTGACATACAATATTATATTAGTTTTAGATGTACACTCTAGTGATTAGACATTACATAACTTACTAAGTAATCATCCTGATAAATCTCATACCCATCTGAAGCCTTACATAGTTATTAGAATATTATTGACTATATTTCCTATGTTGCACTTTAGATCCCCATGACTATTCAATAACTACCAATTTGTACTTCTCAATCCCTTCAGCTCTTTCACCCATCTCCCCAACCCCCTTCCCATCTGTCAGCCATCAAAATATTCTATCTCTAAGCCTGTTTCTGATCTGCTTGTTCATTTATTTTTGATTTTTAGATTCAATTGTTGATATATATGTATTTATTGCTATTTTATTTTCATGTTTTTATTTTATTTTTTTTCTTAAAGAAGACCATTTAACATTTTATGTAACACTGGTTTAGTAGTGATGAACTCTTTTAGCTTTTTCTTATCCAGGAAGCTCTTCAATTGTCCTTAAAATTTAAATAATAGCTTTGCTGGTAAAGTAGTCTTGGTTGTAGGTTCTTGGTTTTCATGAATTTGAATATTTCATGCCAGTGCCTTTTGGCCTGAAAAGTTTCTGTTGAAAAAATCAGCTGAGAGTCTTATGGGAGTTCCCTTGTAGGTAACTAATTGCTTTTCTCTTGCTGCTTTTAAGAGTCTCTCTTTATCTTTGAACTTTTGCATTTTAATTATAATGTGTCTTGGTGTGGGTCTCTTTGGGGTCATATTGTTTGTGACTCTGTGCTTTCTGGACTTGCATGTCTATTTCCTTCGTCAGGTAAGAGAACTTTACTGTCATTTTTTCAAATAGTTTTTTTTTTTAATTTCTTGCTTTCTCTCTCCTCCTTCCAGCCCTTCAATGATGCAAATGTTTTCATATTTGAAATTGTCCCAGTAGCTCCTTACAGTGTCCTCATTTATTTGCATTCTTTTTTTTCTTTTTGCTGTTCTGATTGGGTGTGTTTTGCTCCCTTATATTCCAAATCACTCATTTGATTCTCAGTTTCATCTGCTCTGCTGTTGATACCCTGTAAATTATTCTTTACAGGTTCTTTTTTATGGTTTGTATGTCTTTTCCTGCTGTGAAAGTTCTCACTAAGTTCCTTAACCATCATTGTAATCATTGTTTTGGCCACTTCCCTGTGTATGTTTCTATGTATTAATAGAGCTACTATGTCTCCTGGACTTGGAAGAGTGGCCGTGTATAGCAGGTGTCCTGTAGGGCCCTGTGGCTCATTCTCTGTTGTCACTCAAAATGGGAACTTCAGGTGCACCTTGTGGGGGCTATATGAACTGTCCTGTTGCAGTTGAGCCTTGATTGTTCTTGGCATCACTGGGAGTGATTGACCCACAGGCCAATCAGCTACAAGGACTGGCTGCAACTACAGTGGAGGAGCTGCTGTATAGGAGTGGACCCAAAAGAGCAGGACTTGCTTCAGGGGGCTTTGGTACTCACCGGATAAACCTCTTGAATGTGTCACTCATGAAGGTGGTAGGATTGCAACCCAGCATGATTTGAAACTGTCCACCAGGTGCACTGGCTCTCAGGCCTTCAGGGAGCTACAAAATCAGCCACCACTTGTGCCCTATTTGGGGTTACTTGGCAGAAGCTGCAGAGCAATCTGCAGATGGTTGCTTCTTGTGCTGGGCATAGAGGTGCCAAGAAGAGGCCAAGCTGTGAACCAAAGTGGGCTGCTGCTAGTGCTGGGCCTGGGGCCACTTAGCAATAGGTATGGGTATGCTGATGCCAGATGCTACTCATTTGAGACTATAGAAAAGTCTGAAGCATGAGGCAAGAGAAGCCAGTTGTATGAAAAAGCTACTGGAAACAACTTGGATGAGCCTACAAGTTGGGTGTGATAGGGTTCTCAGGTAATCACTAGGGCAGGGTAACAGTGTTAGCCCTGTTAATGGAGTCTCAGGTATGGCACCTGCATGTTGGCTCTTTGGGTGGGGTCTGAGAAAAGGAACAATGGCCTCTGTCAGCACTTTTGTCTGTCAGAAAACTGCCCCTCCTCCCTAGCTCTCACCATGATGCTAGAAAATTTAGTTTCTCCCTATATGTCCCTGGTTCATTTCAAGCTGCTGCCCCAGCAATGGCGCACGGAGGGAGGGAGTCCAAGTAAGTCCATGTGAGAGCCCTTAAAGGGGAACTGCCTGGGACTCCAGCAGTCTCTGTCTCCCTCAGCCTCAATCACTGCTAATTTTTATAGCCAGAAGTTATGAGGACTTTTCTTCCTGTCACTGGAACCCTGATCTGGTGGGTCTGTTGTATAGCTAGTACCCCTGGCTTCTCATGGGGACCACAGCAGGCAAGATATCCCTCCTGATTTTAAATTGCCATATGTGGCTGTGTAACCAGCCCATGCTGTGTCTTTTCCCCTCTTACCAGTCTTGATATGGCTTTTGGTTAATTCCCTAGTTGTAGGATTTCCATTCAGTTAGATTTCAGATGGTTTTGAATAATGGTTGTTCTGCAGTTTACTTGCATTTTTAATGTGGTTATGAGAATATTCAAGTACCATGTTTACCTACTAGAGGCCCGGTACACAAAATTCATGCACTGTGGCTGGGCGGGGGGAGTCCCTCAGCCCAGCCTTCACCTTCTCACAGTCTGGGAGCCCTGCGATCCATTGCCCCTGCAGAAGGAGGCCCCACCCACCCTCTGCAGTGCTGCTGGCCAGGTAGTCTGGGCCTCCCTCTGCAGGGTGATGATGGGGTGATGGCGGGGTCCCTGACCAATTGTATCATACCCACCTTGGTTGGCCTGGCACCAGTGGATGTCATAGCATGGTCATCCGGACGGTTGTTCTGCTGTTCAGCCATTCAGTTGATTTGCATATTACGCTTTCATTATTATAGATGCCTCTATCTTGACCAGAAGTCATTCTCACTTCTTTTGTATATAGTCCTATGTGATAGGTGAGCAGACATTATACACTGGATATGGCTGTTCAACATTTTGGCTTCCTATGCTTTTTGACAATTTGTTCTCAAATAGTGTTGTATTAAATGATGCATTCTTTGCTTCATAGATCCATACTGTTTTGTTGTCATTTGCTCTACTACTCTCATTTTCTATCATTCATGTCAGTAAAAAGTAATTCACCCTTTGAATGTTAAGCTTTGTGCTAATCATCATGTCAAGCTTCTAATAGAGAGATGGTCATGGTAGTGAGGTAACTGAGTCAACCAACAAGCTATTAGCAGTTCCAATGTGATTTGAAGTGACTCTCTGACCCAGACATGAAAAATGACAATGAATGAGTACAAAGTGGAAATGCCTGTTATGACTATTACATAGATCAGTAAAGATGACATTACAAGCTCCCAGAAACTCTCTTTAATCCTATGTACATTATGCTCACTCACTTCCCCAAAGGTAACTTATCCTGATTTCTAACTCTATAGATTAGATTTACTAATTTTGAATTTTATAAAATTTGAATCATATAATTTGTACACTTTTGAAAATTGATTATTTCATTCAATATTTTTGATAATATATTTATATTCTGGATGTACATCCTTTATCAGTTACATATTGCAAAAGCAGCATTTATTGGCTTGCATATTCACTTAATGGTTATTCCTTTTGAACAGAAGTTAGTAATTTAAATATTTGCCAATGATACATCTGTTAAGAGGTTAATATAAACAATTATGAAGAACTTATACAATTCAACACCAAGAGAAAAAACAATCTAATTAAAAAATGGGATAAGGACCTGAATAGACACTTCTCTATAGGGGACATACAGATGTCCCATAGATATATGAAAAAAAAGCTCATTGCCACTAATCATCAGAGAAATTAAAATTAAAACCACAATGAGATATCACCTCATGCAAGTCAGAATATGGCTATCATCAATAAATCAAATACATTTTGGCCAGGATGTGAAGAGGGAACCCTTATCCACTGTTCATGGGAATGCATATTGGTGCAGCTACTGTGGAAAACAGTATTGAGTTTCCTCAAAAAATAAAAAATAGACCTGCCTATGACCCAGTGATTCCACTTCTAGGAATATATCTGAAGAAACCCAAAACACTAATTCAAAAGAATATGTGAACTCCTATGTTCATTGCAGAGTTATTTATAACAGCCAAGATTCGTTAGCAACCCAAGTGCTCATTAATAAATTAGTGGATAAAAATGTGGTATATTTATACAATGGAATACTACTCAGCCATGAAAAATGAAATCTTACCTTTTGTGACAGCATGTGTGGACCTGGAGAGTATTATGTTAAATGAAATAAGCTAGTCAGAAAAAATAAATACCATGTAGTTTTACTTATATATAGAATGCAATGAGCAAAATAAACTAACAAACAAAATAAAAACAGATACATAGATGGATAGAACAGTCTGACAGCTGTTAGAGGGGAGGGTTGTTGGAGGACTGGGTAAAAAAGGTGAAGGGCTTAAAATATATATATAAACAGACATACACAACAGTATGGTGATTACCAAAGAGGATGAGGGAAAGGGCAGATGGGGAGAAATAGACAAGGGTACAGGGAGAATAAATGGTGATGGAAAGAGAGTTGACTTTGGGTGCTGAACGCAGGATGCAATATAAAGATGATGAATTCATAAATAAATAAATAAATAAATAAATAAATAAATAAATAAACAAACAAAATAAATAAATAAATAAATAAACTCCCATTCATTGTATTTTCCTTCAGGTGAAAAGTCTTTCCTTACTCCTCAAGGTCTCAAAGCTATTGCCCTAAGCTAGTTTTTGGATATTTTGTTGTTTCTTTTTTACATGTTGGTCTATAAATCTATTTTGAAATGATTTTTGTACATGCCATGTGTCAATTTTCACTTTTTCCCTCTGGTTATCTAAGTGATCCAACACTTCATTTTCCCATTGCTATCCAGTGCCACATTTGTCATTAATCAAGTATCCACATATATAATGGCCTGTATCTGAATTCCATGTTATGTTCCATTGATTTCTTTGTACCAATACCACACTCTTAATTATTGTGATTTCATGGTAAGTACTGGTAATCTGGTAGTGTAAATTCTCCAACACTTTTTCCCCCCAAAGTTTCTTTGACCATTCTTGGCTCCTTGTATTTTCACTTAAATGTTATAATTATGCTGCTAATATCCACCAAAACAGTAGCATTTTAATTGGAATTGTAATAAATCTATAGTTAGATCAATTTGGGAGCATCAACATCTTTAAAGTATTGAATGCCCCAGTCTATGAACTCAGTTGTATTTCTCCATTTATTTCAGTCTTCTTTAATTTCTACCAATAATGCCTCAGGGTTTTCCTGATTAGTATATATATTTAATTAGATGTATTCCTGTGTATTTGGTTTTTCTTTTTTTGTGTTGCTTTTGTAAATGGAGCCTTTTAAAAAATCTGTATTATTATTTGTTGGTACTATATAGAAACACAATTGATCTGTGTATGTGGACCTTGTATCTAGTCATAGTGCTAGTTATTAATTTTCATAGTTTATTTTTAAAGTTCTTTATATTTTTATATATACAATCCTGCCATATAAAAATATTAAAAGTTTGATTTCTTCCTCTGTAGTCCTTAAACTGTTTTATTCCTTTGACCTCTTGCTTCAATGAGCATCTTGAATACAAGCACTTCTTTAAGTATTTATCTTGCTGCAAGTTCTATGTAAGTCTTTTGTTAGACTAAAGATGTTTCTTTGTATTATTAGATTAATAAATTATTTTTAAAAATCATGAATGAATGCTGCATTTTATAAAACGTTTTATCTACTTCAATTGATATTATTTTATTTAATTTATTTATTTAAATTTATTTTTATTGTTGAAAGTATTATAGATGTTTGTCCCTGTCCCCCCCCCCCCAACTCCCTCCTCCTCCCCAGGCCTTCACTGCACTATTGTCTGTCCATGGTTTATGCATATATGCATATAAGTTCTTTGGTTAATCCCTTCCCACTCCTCCCCCCTCTGTAATTTGTCAGTCTGTTGCATGCTTTGTTCATCAGTTTATTTTGTTCATTAGATTCCACTTATAAGTGATTTCATGTGGTACTTGTCTTTCTATTTTATATTTTCCTTGATTTTGCTAATGTATTGAATTGCAATTATTTGTTTTTGAAAGTTCAATAAGCCTTGCATTCCTTGGTTTTTATTTCCCTTTTTAATTCTATTAGTTTTTGTTTCACATATTTTGATGCTATATTTTGTGTACACAAACTGAAACTTATTATATTTTCTTGATATAATGTTTCATGAAAATATAGTGTATTTATTATTAGTCATGTATCTTGCATTAAAGTCTACTTTTTCTGTTTTGGAAGTACACCAGCTCTCTGTCTAATGGAAGCATAATGTATCTTGTCTATCCTTTTACTTTCAAAATTTTTTCTTTTAACTTTCAGCTTTTCTGCATCCTTATATTTAAGGTACATCTATTGTAAGCAGCACATAGTTGTTGTTAATCAAGTTTGATCATCTATATATTTTGTTGGCATGTTTATGCCATTTATATTTAATGAAATTGTTTATCTATTTAGTTTTATGTATACCTTCTAACTAGTTGTTTATTTTTTATCTTTGATTTGCCCCCACCTGTTCTATGCTCCCTTACCTCTCCTTTATTACCTTATTTTATATTTTTATTTTTAATCCTCACCCGAGAATATTTTTTTCATTCATTGTTAGAGAGAGTGCAAGGGAGGGAGGAGGTGGAGAGAGAGTGAGATAGAGAAACATTGATGTGAGAGAGACACATCGATTGGTTGTCTCCTGTACGCTGGCGATTGAACCTGCAACCAAGGTATGTGTCCTTGACTGGGAATGGAACCTACGGTCCTTTAGACTGTGGGCTGACGTTTCAACCACTGAGTCAAATTGGCCAGGGTTATTGACTTATTTTAGATTAAGTATATTTCAAATATTTTATTCCTGCATTTTACTAGCTTATTGGTTATTGATTTTATTATTATTCTTTTAATGGTGATGACAAATTATAACATGCATCTTTGACTAATTAAAGGTTAATTTTATTTTTATATTTCTGACTTCATAGACCAAAACAATGTCCTGAGGATCTTTTATCTGCACCTACCACCCCAACCTTTGGGTTATTATCATTGTATATTTTAATACCATATCTGTTTTAACCACCCCAAAGATATTATTACTATTATTTTGCATAGTCAATACTCATTTTGTTTTGACAATATATTTAATCTTCCTTTTGTTTACTCTTAACTGCATCTCCATTAATAAGGTTTTTTGATTATTATTTCTCTCAACTTATTAGTATTAAAATGTTTATTTTGTCATTTTATTATTTTAATTAATTTTTAAAATTTTGTATTTACAATAAATTGTTAATAAGTATAGAAAATACCCATATACCTCACATCAATTTTTCACTATTATTAACATCTTACATTAACATGACACATTTGTTGCAATTAATGAACCAATATTGATATATTATTATTAAAGTCAATACTTTATCTGATTTCCTTCTTTTTTTTCAGTGTATGGAATTTCTGCAGAGATTTAGAGAAATAGCATTCCAGAAAGAATCAACAAACAGTAGGAGCAAGAGTGTAGGACAATGATCCCCAAGCTATATTGTGCATCAGAAACAGTTGGAGAATTTTTAGAACATGCACGTAACATGATTCTATCTGCTGAGCTTTGCACTTAGTAGGCTTGAAGGGTAGGTCCAAGAATTTGCTTCTTTCATAGGCTCACACAGTGATTCTGTAGCAGGTGGTCTATGGACCACACTGGGTGTAACACGAGTTCAAATGGAAAAGTAAAACAACTATTTTATATGAAATAATTAGAAAAGATTTCAAATGCTGTTATTTTGTTCATTGTTGCATAAATAAGAAGGATATCACATATTAACTAAAGAAAAGTTATCTGTAGGAAAGAAGTCTTTTTTTTTTTAAACCTCACATGAGGATATTTTTCTATTGATTTTAGAGAGAATGGAAGAGAGAGGGAAAGGCAAAGAGAAACACCAATGTGAGAGAAACACATCGATTATTTGTGTCCTGCATGAGCTGTGTCCAGGGCTGGGGCTGAGGAGCAGCCTGCAACCGAGGTATGTACCCTTGACCGGAATCGAATCTGGGACCCTTTGGTCCGCAGGCCGGCGCTCTATCCACTGAGCCAAACCAGCTAGGGCGGAAGGAAATCATTTATGACATTTGAGAGTAATTAGTAACTTAAGAAAATAAGTTTTGTTTTAGGTAAATTAGGTGTTCTTTGCCCACACACACACACACAAAAAAAAGATGAAGCTTTCAAAAGCATGGTGTACACCAAGCATGTCAAACTCAAAGGCTAACATGGGCCAAATAAACAAGGTTTAAGTTTATATGGGCTGCAAAAGAAACAAAAGCTTCAATTTTCATAGAAATGTAGGTTTATTTCGATAGAGACATGCTGAATACAAAGGGCTGAAATAAATGAGTAATGTTAACATAAAATAATAAAACATTTTAAGAAAAATTAATATTTTTCTTGAACATTAACTTACTAGACACTGAATAACTGCACAAATTAATAAGCATAACACAAATGAACCTATTTTTCTTGTTCTCCGAAAGCGAAATATTTCCTGTTGCGCACACCGAACAAGTCAGTCCAAGACTAGTGACATGGCAATCGGCTGCTAAAATATTCGCTGCTAGTATTAGTTCAGCCACATTAGTGGAGAGAAATGGTGCACCTACATGTAAGGTGCGTAAGGAAAGGAATGCAACACGATTATAATAATCAGTCAGCGACCATTGTAGTTCATTATTAATAATTATGTATAACAGGATATTGTAAAAATTAAGTTACAAAATTTTTATTAAAACTCTTTATATAAAATTCTTATATACTGTTATATTGGCTGGGCTGTAAAAATATTCATTATGGGCTGACATGCTTGGTGTACACTCTCAGGAGCTTTCTTCCACTCTCCTTTTGAAGAAAGTGAGATTCATGGACTAATGTGTTGTGATTCACCTTACTCTTGAAGCTTCTGTATGAACTGCCCCCTGCCTGTGTCTCTTACCTCATATTAATTGTTTTTATTTTTCAAAAAATGTAAATCAGATTATGTCACCCTTTTGTTTAAAACCCTCCTAAGTCTAACTATTAGAATTAACTCCAAATCCCCTTTTCTTTGCCTAGGGTTCTATCATGTTACCTGCCCCCAGGCTCTTCTGTAATCTTACACCCTACTACTCCTTTCCTGTTCTCTATAGTTCAGCCACATTGTTTTCCTATCTGTTCCTCTAAAATTTCAAATTTATTCTCCTTACTTGGCCTATGAATTTGTTGTTTTCCCTGCCTGGTAATTTTTACCATAATTCTAATCTCTGCCTGGCAGGCTCCTTCTCACCATTCAAATCTCAAGTCAAATATCATTACCTCAAAGAAACTGTCCCCTTAGCATACTAAATAAATTTTCAAACACTCTCATTCCTGTTACCCTTTATCCCATCACCCTGTTAAATAAATGTCCTTCATATTGCTCACATAACCTAAAATTATATTTTTCTTGGTTATTTTCTTCCCTACTAGAACTTAAACTCCTTAAGTTCAGGAACCTTTTTGTTTGTTTGTTTGTTTGTTAATTGATAACGTTCTTGTACCTTAGAAAGAATTAACATATAATATTAATACATATCTGTTAAAAAATAATGAATTCAGTAAGTGCTACCAAAGGTCTCCCTTAGTCTAATCTCTTCCCATATCTCCATTTGTCAAAATATTCCTTTTTGCTGTTTTTTCATCTCAGAGAGACATTTTCCTAGTCTAAAGCTCCTATAGGCTTTTAAAATGAATTATACCCCCGATGAAAGTATTGCCTTAAGATCGGATCAGGCTTGTATATTCCAGGTCAGATAATGAAGGGGTAGTATTTTGGGTTAGGAGCAAGATAGGAGGGAGTTGAGAGGGAACATTCTGGAGAATGGGTCCCTTCTAGGGAAGATAGATCAAACTGAAGTTACATAATAGCCAATCCAGTCATTGGGTACATTGAGAGAACAGAATGAAGGCACCAAATATACTGGTAAATTGTGTGGACTTCCAAATTGGCTAAGTGCCAAATCTGGAATTTTTCCATTTTCCCATTTGTAAGCAGTTCTCATTTCACATCCAGGCTCAGCACCTGCACTCCCTTCAGAAAACCGTCTTTTCAAATTCCTGCAACTTATTTGTCATTTTCTTACATGCTACAACAAGTTGTATCTATTGTTGCATTGTCCTGTTGACATAACATAATCTGCCCTGACGGATGCAACTATGGTATCTCAGTGACTCATAAATGGGAGACGACAGAGGGTTGGATTCTGAAGTGTGATGGCACATGCCTTTTCTGACAGAATCTTAATGACCAGATGTGGTTCCAAACTTCCATTTGTGAGCTGAAGCTTTAATGGGTTTTGGAACACAGACTGAGAACATGCTGTGAACTGAAGGCACCATTGGGATCTGTGTGCCAAGCCCTCAAGATGTTTACCAAAATACCGATAATAATAGCTAATATTTACATGGCACTTACTATGTGAAAGGCACCATTTCTGAGTGTTTCACATATGCTAGCGTATTTAATCTTCATAATCCCATGAGTCAGAAAAAACTGTCACCACAGAGGCACAGAGGAAAGTGAGATACAGACTGGGTAAGTAAATTGCCCAAAGGTACACAGCTTAGAGCATGTCTTGAAGTTCAGTTCTGGCTGCCAAAACTGAACTCTTTTTAAAAATATACATATATTTTTATTGATTTCATAGAGGAAGGTTTCCTTTGTTTTACAATGAGGCTTTCTGACAAAGTGGGAGAAATCTGTGATTTCCTTTCCCTCTGCTGTGTTGTGGGGGAGGGAGCGTTAGAGTATACACATTGACATTGCATTCCACACATCTAGCCAAATAGTCAAAAGCAGCAGTCTGCCTAACTCTGAGCCAGTGAGAGCAACTTCTGTCAGATTTCCAAAGCAAGCCTTCTTTGTCCTTTAGACAACCCCAGTTTTCTCTTTGCTGTTCTTCACATACAAATGTAACATATTCTACCTACTGTCCCTAAATGTTACTTCGAATTAGTTCTATTGCTCTTGGGATGGAGCAAACTGATGCTTCCCATTTTATCCATTCCCTATTGTGATATTTAAATCACAATAGTTTATCAAGATTTAAGCTTATCAAGTTTAGGGACTCAAGCTGGACTGGTTTGGCTCAGCACAGCAGTTGAGCATCGACCTATGAAACCAGGAATTCATGGTTCAATTCCCGGTCAGGGCACATGCCCAGTTGCAGGCTGGATCCCCAGTTGGGGGCTTGGAGGAGGCAGCTGATCAATGATTCTCTCTCATCATTGATGTTTCTAACTCTTTCTTCCTCTCCCTCCTCTCTCTGAAATCAATTAAAATATTAAAAAAAGATTAGGAACTCAGGCTGTGGTCAGAATTTAGGGTCCCAGTCCTATGCCAAGGTTAAGGTCTGAAGCAGTGATGAGGATAAGAGCAAACTCATTGTCACACATGGGGATTATACCCAGACTTAATAGTACTGCCCTTTAAGGAAACCATTCCCAGAAAGGCAGCAGGGACTTTAATATGCTGGTCTTGGTGCCATTTGCAAGGCAATTCAAATCCCTTAATACAGTTTTTTCTGCTCCCCACCTGCTGCCATATAGTTAAGTTTCCTGCTAGTTCTACTTCTCTGTGAAGTGTGCAAGGAAATGAACCTGTTTTATTTCCTTCAGACACAGCAGTCATTGATTCCCTGTCGGTGGAGTGAGACAAGGCAAGGATAGGCTGCCCCAGCCACCTGCCAATTGAAATATGGCTTTTATAAATACATTTGACCCCCCCACCTCACCCCAGGTCATCACCCAGGTGACTTGGTAACATCTGTAGAAGGCTTATCAAAGTTAGAAACCAACTCTTTTCCCCACACCCAATGAAGAAATATTGCCTCATCTATCAGGAGGGAAACTTAGCCATGAGCTCAGTTGGAAGCTGCTCTTTGCATGCCCCCTGCTTCTGTTTCTAATGACTTTCCTTTGACATTAGCTGCACTCCACTGCCATGGAACCCCTGCACCCATTGAGGATGGACTGAGCTGGGCATGCTGCCTTGGTTTTATGAAGTCGCAGCCGTGTTGTCTTCTTGCCATCACTGCTTTCACAGGGAAAACAGTCTTTTATGCCTTAAAAAAAAAAGCATCAAATCTTCTTACTTTAACTTCTGCCACAGCAGTACAAAAGACGGCAGACCTGGCAGAAAGAAGGGATTGTGGAGAAAGCAACCCCAGGAAGATAGGTGGGGGAGATGACATGTTTCCTTTATAGGAAATGCACCATTGTCAACTTTGGCTATTTAAAAGATATAGCATTCTGTTCACTTGGAATGTTTGTCCTGCTTTATAGCCTACACCCCATGTGGGGCTTTGTCTAGGCCAGTGAGTTTCAAGGGATGGGAAAGGTTTTTACTCCATGTGTGTTTGGAGAATAGGAGGGCAGGGGTAGGGTGAGGACAAGATTGAATCAAAACTGGTCAGGGAACAGGCAGGACTTAGGAAAAAATATTAAATATTTTTATTGATTTTAGAGAGGAAGGGAGAGAGAGGTAGAAACATCAATGGTGAGAGATAATCATTGATCAGCTGCCCCTGCATGTCCCACACTGGTGATCAAGCCCGCAACCCAGGCATGTGCCCTGACCGGGCATCGAACCTTGACCTCCTGCTTCATAGGTCAACACTCAACCAATGATCCATGCTGGCCTGGCAAATCCAGGTCTTTTTGACTTCAGATCACATACTCTTTTGTTTTGCCTCACTGACCCCTGCTTTCCCAGATTTATTGCTTTTACTTAGTAATGTTTCTGTATAGTCTTGGGAAAGAATTGGTGCTTCCCTATACTACAACACAACTCAAAACAAATTGTTGCAGGATCTGAGAGGGAAGTTATTTGCTCATGGTACTTCCTCAATCAGAGCATCTTTATTTCCCATGGAATCCAGGCACGTTACTTCCTTTCTGAGTAGCATGTGTACCAATGTAGCCCTCTATGTGATACAAAGACCTGAGTTTGATGAAATCCATCCTACCCCTGTGTACTGTATGTGTAATAAGTACATAAGGAATAGAAAGCAAAGGATTTGAGGGAGGGACTAGAAAATGTAAAAGAGTTGATACAAATATTAACAATAACAGCTTTTGGGAGCAAGCACTAGTAATGTGCCACTGAGTGCACTTACTTGTTCTTTGATTGTGGCCTCATCATCCAAAGATGGCACAGAGCTTTGTGGACATAGTATATGAATCATATCCTCTCCCCATCCCAACTTTCTCATGAGGTTCCTTCCTGGAAATATTTCATGCTGCTATCTAACTTTTCTATCCATTAGTCTGTCCATTACTGAATGTCTGCTATGTGCTAAGCACTTTGCACTAAATGTTGTCTTTGTAATTGCTCATTTGCTATTGCATTGCAGGTGGCAAGATTAGAATGTGGCATGAATCACTACAGGAATACATATTTATAGATATTTATTGTAGTGTGTGCTGCTTTTGCCAACTTCCTTTGGTTAGTAGTCTGTCTGCCACGTCTGGACCACTGTTGCTTAGGCTGTGTTTTCTCCAACACGGTCAATGACATCTTCCTTTTCAGATAGCTTTGTTTCCCTTGATCTTAACTGATGTTACCTCTTTTTAAATGAATTTTCTGAATTAAAACTTTCTCTAATTTTTCTCAGTGTGATCATGAGACCACTGATTCAAAATTGCCCACAATAATTCTTGTTTAAGTGCAGATTCCTACAGTCCATCTCCAATTTAAGAAATTGGAATCTCTAAAAATTTGGGCCCTGGACTCTGCATTCCTATCACACTCATGTTAAAGAACTCTTGCTCTAATCGTTTTTCTTCTTCTATTCCAAACAGACACCTGAATCCTCTTCCATCTTATTGTTTTCTACCTTCAGAGCAGTTTAGTGTCTCCGGGAGATACTTGAGATGATCTTTTATGTTCCCAGGAATTAACTGCTAATCATTTAAGAGAAATACTTGAAGCCATTAAGGTAATTAAAGCAAATGTATATCATCCATGCCCTGAGGAGTGCAGGGGCAGTTAAAGAGGGAAATGTGTGGACAGTGCCTCTCATATACACAGGACGACCCTATAACTAGATCTGAACGCCAGCCTATAACCCATTCACTAATAGCACATTTCTCATTTCAACCTCATGTTCACAGGCTTGTCAGTGGGGTGGCTTTTTACATCCCAGTTCATCAGCTCCACTGAAATGTAGTGATACTTTTACCTACACAATAAACTTCAAAACACCTGGCCCTAAAGGCAGAGTTGGGAAAGGGAAATTGATTTCAATTTCCAATTGTAATGGCTAACGGTTGCCAGTGTACAGTTAGGGTGCAGGATAATGTTATCTTGGAGTGCACTCTGGCTCTCAAGGTCAAGCTAATGAGATGCTAAGAAATAGTAATCTCATACGGGAGAGTTTCCAAGCTGTAGAGGTGCCCTGAAGATGTATAATGCAGTTTGTATACTCAAAAATCATCACTCATTTTCACTTGAAGTTACTGGCGTTGAAAATATCTAGTGTTGCCCTGACCGGTTTGATTCAGTGGATAGTGTGTCGGCCTGTGGACTGAAGGGTCCCAGGTTCGATTCCAGTCAAGGGCATGTACCTTGGTTGAGGGCACATCCCCAGTAGGGAGTGTGCAGGAGGCAGCTGAATCGACATTTCTCTCTCATCAATGTTTCTAACTCTCCATCTCCCTTCCTCTCTGTAAAACTCAATAAAATACATTTAAAAAAAATCTAGTGTTGGATACAGAGACAGAAGTCCAAATATTAATTAAATTAGAAAAAAAACAATTGACCCAATGAATCACTTTATCTCAGGTAACCATATTATTTATAGTTCAAACTGGGAAAATTTTGAGAATGGAAAGGACTGCTATTAATCAAGCCAGGACAATAGGCACAAGCTGGTATGTAATCAAACCTTATTCACATTCATTTAGCCTTAGCAGGCAAACTCTGACATACAGTCTTATTTCCTATTGCAAGGAACTACTGGTATACAAGTCAGTATTTTTGGGATTCAGAAACACAAATAGATTTAGGGAGAAGCTAAATAGAAAATCAATCTTTTTTTTTCTTTGTTCTGAATGATGAGTCACCTTTTTTTTTTTTGGTCAAAAGTAAACAATGGATTCTTAGGATATACATATTCCCCTATGTTCATAGAAGCAATATTTACAGTAGCCAAGATCTGGAAACAGCCCACTTTCCCACCAGTAGATGAGTGGGTAAAAAAAGTCCTGGTACATTTTCACAATGGAATACTGCATGCAGCCATGAAAAGGAAGGAATTTTCCCAATAGAGGGTGTGCAGGAGGCAGCTGATCAATGATTCTCATCATTGATGTTTCTATCTCTCCTTTCCTCTCTTAAATCAATGAAAAATATTTTTTAAGAAGATGTACAATTAGCCAAAGAATATATATTCACAGCCCATGGTCATGGACAATAGTGTGGTGAAGAGCAGGTGAGGGGGAGGTATGGGCTGGGAGGATGTGGCTAAAGAGGGGGAGAAATGGGGGACATCTGTAATAGAGTCCACAATAAAAATAAATTAAAAAATAAACACATTTCAAAATGTGAACACTGGGAAGATGGTGACAGGTGACTGAGTGACCCTTCCACCATGGCAACAGTCAGCGTTTTTCTGCCTACAAGAGCCAAGTAAAAAGTTATGAATATTACTCTATTTTAGACTATCTGCTAAGAATTTCAATTGCAAAAATAACCTTAGAATGCATATGGGCCATTTTAGGCTCCAGTTTGGCTTTAGGATTTGGGAGATTTGTAGCCCAATTAATCTCAGGGACATCCTTTACCCTTCAGTTATTTTCCTATATTATTCCAGACACATAATAATACACTAAAAATGTTCTCAAAAGCACAAGAGTTCATGCACATATGTGCATATGCATGCACACACATGCATACTGTGTAACACCAGCAACCAAACTCAGCCTGAGGGGGATTTCAGGATCTAGTGACAAAAGAGTGTGGCCCCATGTTAGATTCCAACACAGAAGGATATCATTCTGTTTCCCCTCTTCTGCAGTGTGCCACCTGCTTAGTGGGACAATCTATATCCCTATAGGAATGGAGGGAAGAACATAATATGAATCATCTCCTTTATTTAGACTGTTCCTCATTCTCCACTGCTTTTACTACTTTCTTCCTGTTAAACCAGATGTTCAGATTTAGGCAAACTGACTCAAAAATTTCCTGTGAATGATTGCTAGCCTCCCTGGCACATATAGAATATAATAGAAGTGGTTATTGTATGCAAATGCAGTGTTGAATGACCCCTTATAGAGCCGCAATGCCACACTGTAAAAATCATTGATAGCTCCTGTTCTTTGACTTCCATGGGTCCCTTGGGGACCCTTCAGCCTGTGTGTCACCAATCCATATGAAGGTTGCCCAAGATTTAGCTGCCTTTTGTAGAGGATCTTTTCCTGAAGTTGATAGTGAACTTTTAGGAGATGATGTGCAAAGAGTATTTAATATTGATTTCTTGTCTGTACTATTGGTCCTGAGGGCTTAGACTGCTTCAAGTGTATGAACTAAGATATTGCAGATATTTTTGGACTACCTAATCACCCCTTTCATTCCCAAGGTCTTCTCTAGGGAACAGCCTAAGTTTGATAGGTGATCAGGATATCCCCTTGTTTGTATTCTTTTTTTATTTTTAAAATTAAATTTATTGAGGTGACATTGGTTAATAAGATTATATCGGTTTTAAGTGTGTGTATATTTCTATGATCCATGATATGTATATCGCATTGTGTGCCCACCACCCAAAGTCAAATCATCTTTCTTCACCATATAATTGACTCCCTTTATGCTTTATTTTCCCTCACCCCTCCCCTTTCCTCTGGTAAACACCATCCTGTTGTGTCTATGAGTTTCAGTTTTATATCCCACATATGAGTGAAATAATATGGTTCTTAGCTTTTTCTGATGGACTTATTTTGCTTAGCATAATATTCTCAAGGTTTATCCATGTCACAAATTTCATTATTTCATCTCTTCTTGTCTGAGTTGTATTCCATTGCATTTATGTACCACATCTTCTTTATCCAATCATCTATCAAAGGACCCTTTGGTTATTGTCATATCTTGGCCACCATGAATAATGCTGCAATAAACATAGGGGTGCATATAGCTTTGCAAATATGTGTTTTCAAATTTTTCAAGTAGATGCCCAGAAGAGGGATTGCTGGGTCATATGATAACTCTATCTTAATTTTTTGAGCAACCTCCATACTGTTTTCCATAGTGGCTGTACCATTTTACATTCCCACCATCAGTGAATGAGGGTTCCTTTTTCTCCACAACCTCTCCAACACTTGTTATTACCCATTTTGGTGATAATAGCTATTCTGACAGGTGTGACGTTATATCTCATTGCAGATTTGATGGGCATTTTCCTAATAGCTACTGAAGTTGAGCATCTTTTTATACTGTATATCTCTTATCCATTTTTATGTTTTCATAGGAGAAGTGTCTGTTCAGATCCACTGACCATTTTTAAATTAGATTGTTTGTTTGGTATCAAGTTGTGTGAATTATTTATGTATTTTGGATATTAACCCCTCATTGGAACTGTTGTTTGCAAAAATCTTTCCAATTTGGTTGGTTGCTTTTTTGTTTTGATGGTAGTTTCTTTTGCTGTATGGAAGCTTTTTTAGTTTGAAATAGTCTCATTAATTTAGTTTTGCCTTTACTTCTCTTGCCTTTGGGGTCAATTTTAAAAAGTCTTCTCTAAAACCAAGGTCCATAAGTCTAGTACCTATGTTTTCTTCTATTTAAATTATTGTTTCAGATCTTATAATTAGATCTTCGATCTATTTTGAATTAATTATTTTACATAGGAACAAACTAGTATAGTTTCATTCTTTTGCATGTGGCTTTCCAATTTTCTCAGCACCATTTACTGAAAAGGCTTTCTTTTCTCCATTGCGTGTTCTTGGAACCTTTGTAAAAAATAATTTGCCCATATACATGTGGTTTTATTTCTGAGCTCTCAATTGTGTTCCATTGGTCTGTGGTTTGTTTTCCTGCCAATAAGTTGCTGTTTTGAAAATCATTGCTCTGTAGTATAATTTGAAATCAGGTAGTGTTATAACTCCAGCTTAGTTCTCTTTCCTGAGGATTGCTTTGGTTATTTGGTGTCTTTTGTGGTTCTGTACAAATCTGATAATATTTTTAAAAATATGTTTTTTGAATTAGTTTTACAGAAAGGAGAAAGAATGAGAGAGAGAGAGAGGAAGGGAGAGGAGAGAAAGGAGGAGAGCAACACGGATCTGCCACCTCCTACATGTGCCCTGACTGGGAATCGGACCAATGACCTTTCATTGCACAGGATGACACTCAAGCAACCATGACACACTAGTCAGGGCCAAATCTGATAATTTTTTGTTCTGTTTCTTTAAAAAATATCAGTGGGATTTTGCATTAAATCTGTCATTTTCCTTTGGTAATATGGCCAATTTCACTATGTTGATTCTTCCAATTTATGAAAAAAGATTATCTTTTCATTTCATTGTGTCTTTTTCAATCTGCTTTAATAATGCTTTGTACTTTTCAGAACATAGATATTTTACATCCTTTGTTAAGTTTATTTCTAGATATTTTATTCTTTTTGTTTTAATTGGAAAGGGAATTGTGTGTTTCTATTTTCATTTCTTATTCTGAAATTTCACTGTTAGTATATAGGAATGCAGTGGATTTTTGTACATTGATTTTGTATCCTGTATATTTACTGTATTTGTTTATTTTTCTAATAGTTTTTTTGGTAGAGTCTTTAGTGTTTTCTATATAAAGAATCATGTCATCTGTAAAAAGTGACACTTTTACTTCTCCCCAATTTGAATGCCTTTTATATTTTAAAAAATATATATTTTTTATTGATTTCAGAGGGGAAGGGAGAGGGAGAGATAGAAATATCAGTGATGAGAGAGAATCATTGGTTGGCTGCCTCCTGTATGCCCCCTATTGGGGATCCAGTCCGCAACCCAGGCATATTATTTTACACTTTGTTTTGCTAATGTGATGTATTACATTAATCAATTTGCTTATGCCCTTGGAATGAAATCCATTTGATCTTGGTGTATTTTTTGATGTATTGTATTTTATTTGCTAGGATTTTGTTTAGGATTTTTACATTTGTATTCATCAAAAATACTGGTCTATTGTTTTCTTTGTTTTATGTTATCCTTGCCAGGTTTTGTTATTAAAATTATTTTGGCCTCATAAAAAGTGTTAGGAAGTATGGCCTCTTCAATTTATGGAAGAGTTTGAGAAGGAAAGGTATCAAATCTTATTTGAATGTTTGGTAGAATTCACTAGTGAAGCTATCTGGTCCTGGACTTTTATATTTGTAAGGTTTTGATGGTTGTTTCAATTTCCTCACTGTTGATCAGGTTATTTATATTTTCCAGTTCTTCATGATTTAGTCTAGGAAGGTTATATATTTCTAGAAATGTATCCATTTCTTCTAGGTTATTGAATTTGGTGTCATATAGTCTTTCACAGTATTCTAGTATGATCCTTTGTATTTCTATGATGTCTGTGGTAACTTCTCTTTCATTTTTTATTTTGTTATATGAGTCTTTTCTCTTTTTCTCTAGTGACTCTAGCCAGGGGTTTATAAATTTTATTAATCTTTTCAAAGAACAAGCTCTTATATTACTTTTTTGTATAGTCTTTTTGTTCCAATTTCATTCAATTCTGTTCTAATTTTTATTATTTCCTTTCTTCTGCTGACTTTGGGCTGCTTTTGTTCTTATTATCCTAGTTCTCAGGATGCAATGTAAGATTGTTTACTTGAGGTTTTTCTTGTTTCACTTTTCTGTGGATGCTGTTGGCTTGGAGAATCATTTTCTACTATTTTGAAATGAGTCTATCTTTGTCTTTGCAGCATAGATATGTCCTCTGAAGGCAGCATATGGTTTGGTTTTGTTGTTTGATCCAGTCAACTACTCTGTACATTCAATACATTAACATTTAGGATTATTATTATTATTATTATTATCATTATTATCATCTGTTGCTGTTGCAAAAAGAAGACAAGTTCTATCAGTGTTTGATTCCATTAGTGTGAAGTTATTCTGTTTAAAAAGTGATATTATAGTACCCAGTGTCGGTCATTGAAGAATGTGGCTCAGACAAAAAAGGACTTTGCAAATCACCTGTGACTTCAGCTTCTTGTGGCCTTGGTTTTTAAGAAGGTGGGAACTCAGTCTTCTAGACTTTCTCTTCTTCAAACTTGCTATTGGACAAATTTACCAGGTGTTTTGTTTTTTTAATTAAATGTATTAGTGTGGCCGGAACCGGTTTGGCTCAGTGGATAGAGCGTCGGCCTGCGGACTGAAAGGTCCCAGGTTCGATTCCGGTCAAGGGCATGTACCTTGGTTGCGGGCACATCCCCAGTAGGGGGTGTGCAGGAGGCAGCTGATCAATGTTTCTCTCTCATCGATGTTTCTAACTCTCTATCCCTCTCCCTTCCTCTCTGTAAAAAAATCAATAAAAATATATAAAAAAATAATAATTAAATGTATTAGTGTGACCATTTAGGGTAATTATTGATGTATGAGGATTTCCTATATCCCTTTTATTTTTTGTTTTCTGGTATTTCTGTGCCTCCATTGGTTCTTTTTCTATGTGTTTCTGTATATTTCTATCTATTGTTTTCATTTGGCAATAGTCCATACTTTTTTCCCCTCCGTTTTCCATTTTTTTTAAGTTATGTGTCTCAGGTGTGTGTGTGTGTGTGTGTGTGTGTGTGTGTGTGTGTGTGTGTTTGTCATTAGGTTTCTAAAAAAAAAGTTTTACATGTACAGTAGTCCTTTTTCTTTTGAATGCATCTGATCTCCATCATTCTTTGCAAATTTAGACCCTTACCCCATTCATTTATGTTTGGAGAGTTGGAACACATGTAATACTTTTGTTACATCATATTCTGAGCTGAGACAGTTTTACTTTGTTGTTGACTAAACCCCTACTTTACACTCACTCACATAGCAATCTCAACTAAAATGAGCAAAACTCCCAGAGCAAATGTATGATTCTTTCCTCTAGATCTTTTCCTTTATAGATCCCCCAACATACCCTTAAACTTCAGCTCTGATATTTCCCCATACCTCACACCCTCACACCACATTGCAATAGGAGAGGAATCATATACCTGCTATGGGTGGGGGGCATAAAATCTAGGAAGACTTTCTTTTCTGAAGGAGGCTGAATTTAAGCTTGGCCTTGAGGGATAGAGATGAAAGGAATAAACAATCCAGAGAGAGATATTTGAAAGAGCAAAGATACAAATAGTGTCTGAAAGTGGTTATCAACTTTACTTTGAATTGTGATTAACTGTGGTTAGGGTTCTTACACCCTCTCTATCTTCAGATATTTTGATTAAGGAAAGGTGTGTGGGGTTTTTTTGTTTGTTTTTTTTTAGTCATCACCATTCTCTTCTACACATTTGGACAACTTTTTGTTTTCCATTTCATTGACATTCTCCATACTCTTTCCTAATGATAGACTATCCATTTCCTTCTCCTCTCCCTAACCAAGCTAGACCCATTAATGACACGTCGCAGTTCTCATCTCTTTCCAGAAGCTCTTCTTGACAGAAGCTGCTAGATGTCTGTTCTCCATTGTTCTGAACTCTGATCTAAAGCACTGCCCAGCTCTACCAAGTATTAGGAGACTGTTCATAACAGGTTATTTTATATAGTGAAAGTTAAGGTTGAGGAAATACAATCTTCTTTGAATTTCTCATACCTTTTGCACAGTGCCATGTACATAGTACGTACTGAGTAAATGCTTATTAAGTAAATTTGGTTAATGTAGCACACTGACCTTAACTAATTATTTTCTTTTGGTTGGAATGGGAAGTTTTTGGTCTAGAGTATATTTGCAATCATAAGAATTCAATAATAGAAAATGAGCATGATAAGAAAGGAATGAACTAATTTCTTGGGATATATTCCTAGAAGTGGGATCACTGGGTCAAATGGGAGTTCCATTTTTAGTTTTTTGAGGAAACTCCATACTGTTCTCCACAGTAGCTGCACCAGTCTGCATTCCCACCAGCAGTGCAAAAGAGTTCCTTTTTCTCCGCATCCTCGCCAGCACTTGTCCTTTGTTGATTTGTTGATGATAGCCATTCTGACAGGTGTAAGATGGTACATCATTGTTGTTTTGATTTGCATCTCTCTGATGATTAGTGACTTTGAGCAGGTTTTCATATGTCTCTTGGCCTTCCTTCTGTCTTCTTTCGAAAAGTGTCTATTTAGATCAGTTGCCCATTTTTTGATTGGGTTGTTTATCTTCTTTTACAATGTCATTATAATTTTTCCCAGATTTGTATTACCCCCATTACCTATAATAGTTCCTCGCACCCTTGGGAATCAATAAAAAAATCATCATCTTTTTGGTGCTTGGAGACAAAGGTAACACATCTCTTGATATTTTAGAATTACAACAGCATAATGTACAATTATCCCAAACAAACTTACAAACTAATTCTTTGAATGTCTTGCAGCAATTTTAAAAGGACATGAAAGGATTTAATCCCTTCCACTGTGTAGAGGGCCCCCTGGGAAGGCACCTGAGCATTCTATATTGGCCCCTCTTGCCCTTTTGGCCAAGAGGGACCCTCTTCTCACAATCCAATTGCCCACAGCTGTTGCCTGAGCTTTCTGTTCATGCTGAGGTTGAAGCTTCATGGTGGCTGGAACCATGGATCTGTCTCTCACCCAGTGGGGTGAGCTGGGCCCTCCCTGGAGAAGAAACCTGGGTTCCCCAAGATATGTGATTATTGCCAGTGGCCCGCCAGCAGGTGAGGGGATCCCAAGGCAGGTGCTGGGTGTGGAGGCCACGGGGCATAGGCTACCAAGGAGACAGAACTGAACCTTACTTCACCCTGCTTGGCCCCGAAGGATGGCTGGTTAGCCAGAGACGGGTAAGATTCCTCAGGGAAGGAACAACCTAAGGCAGGCACAGTCGCAGAGGGGCCATCAGGAGAGAACTTGGGGGTTAACAGAGGTGGGGCACAGACCCTCACCCCCAACTTTGCAGGGGCCTGAACCCTCATCCCTTCTGAGGGAGGTCTCCTGCCCCCAGGGCTGCTTCAATTCCCATGCCCAGCTCAAATTGGGACCCAGGTAACAGAGACTTGGCCGACAGCAGCTGCCCTCTCACTGCAACAAGACTTGTTTGAGTTGTCTTGTACCCATGGTGTGGGGAAGTGGGTTTTTGATATCTAAATCCAGCCTAGCACCGGGAATGCTCAGGGCCTACTCAAGAAGGCAAATAATCCCTTCCACTAATATTTACAGGGTAAAATAAGATTGTTGTTAGAGTATTAAATTTGACAGTAAAATAGTACTCAAGTTCTCAGACTAATTTAAATTGGCTAATTGAAATAAGTGAATATTCTAGAAAAATTAATGGTACTGGACAAAAAGCTGTTCCTAAAGTGGTAACTAAAATTTTTATTGGTAGTTCATTTCATGGTAAAATTGCGTAATATGTAATGAACCTAAAACAGTCATATTTTAGTGCAAAAAATTAAAATTTAAAAGCTATCAAGGCTACATTATAAAATTTCCAAAAGCCTCCTAATATTTAAATCAAAAAAGGGGGTATAGTAGAAGAATATCATGTAAGGAAAAATATCCTGTAAGTAAATTACATCTAGAAAATTTTTACTTTTGAAAATTAACTTTCATTTGTAATGCTAACAGTAAGACACCCATGAAAAACACACATGGTGTCAAAACAAGCCAAAGGAAAATCGTTTGGGCAAAAAATGAAAAAGGATCCCAAGTCAAATTTATAGAAAAGATTCCTTTATTAACTTTCAGTCGAGTATATGTTTGTATATTTTGAGAAAACAACTCCAAGACCATGTGGATTCCTGCAACAGAGAGGAATTGACAGGACTGCTCCAGCCATGAAGACAGAAGAGAAACAGTCCAGAGATGGAAGACACTGATGACGCCTTGCCATACTAGCAGTCAGCAGCTGTGCATCACTGCAGGTTGCCCAGGACCAAACCAGAGAGGGTCGGACCTGCATTACCACCATTTGTCCACCATCCAGAACTGAAATATCATTGTTGACATGTACACATAAGGAACTGTTTGACATTGAAACTGGGACTCAAAAGAACTGTTGGCCCAGAAAGAAACTCACTACAGACTGATTCATTTGCCTCCCACTATAACCATTATTGCTTGTCTCATTTTCGGTTCTTATAAGTGTATTTCTAGTATCACATGATCTCACTCATCTAGGGGAAATAATGAACAACATAAACTGATGAATAAAAACAGACCCGGAGACAGGGAAGCATCGATGAGACTGTCAAACCTCAGAGAGAAGGTAGGGGAGGGTAGGGGAAGGGGGAGAGATCAACCAAAGGACCTTTATGCATGCATATAAGCCTAACCAGTGGTCACAGACAACAGTGGGGTGGGGGCATGCATGGGGAGGGGTTTGGGATGGGAATGGGGGGATGAGGACAAATATGTGATATCTTAATCAATAAAGGAATTTAAAAAAAGAGAAAGGAATGAACTAAAGCAGACTATCTTACATATATTCTGGCTTGAGTCTGGGCCGAAATAGTTTATGATGGATTTAGAAGCTTTCTTCCTGGCAAGGAGAATTCCATCTTTATAATAGTGTTTTTCACATTTTCCCTATTAGAGTTGTTAAAACCAGAAAGCTATGCCAAGTAGGTAGGTGTGTGTGTGTGTGTGTGTGTGTGTGTGTGTGTGTGTGTGTTTCTGTGTTTCTGTGTTTCTGTGTGTAGATGCTTGTCTTTGCATATTAAAAACTTTTGTAAGTGCATTCTTTATGCCTGAAAGCCCATGCAAACTCCTGATCTGGGCATATACCCTATACCTTTAATTTGCCAGTATTTTTTAAATGAAATTTACAGTATGGCCTGGCTGGTGTTGTTCAGTGGTTGAGAATCGACCTATGAACCAGGAGGTCACAGTTCTAGTCCCAGTGAGGGCACATGCCTGGGTTGCGGGCTCCATCACCAGTAGGGGGCATGCAGGAGGCAGCTGATCAATGGTTCTCTCTCATCATTGATGTTTCTATCTTTCCCTCTCCCTTTCTCTCTTTTAAGTCAATAAAAATATATATAAAATAAAACTTACAGTATGTTTGTAACCCTCTAGTAGATACAAAATACTGAAATATAAAGGGATGTTTATATTCCAATGATAAAAATCCATATTCATTCTAGAGTATAGGGAGAGAGCATAGAATAGGTTTCCTAGGAATGGACCAAAAGTCATTTGAAATTGAATTTCCACATCCTGTGCTGAGTAGTCCCCAAAACATGCTTCACTTAGCCCACAGATCATCAGCAGAAGGTAAATTAAAGTTAAAAAGAAACTTGTTAAATTTCTGGGGACTACATGTAGCTGACATGTCCCTTAGCCTACAGTTAAATTATTCTAGTGGATAAGCTCTATCATTTTGACAGTACAGGTGCACAGGATACAATTAAACAGAGCAATACTCTATGTATTTATCTCCCTCTCAAAGACTTCAAAATTTATCATTTACAATTTAAAACGAGTTTCAGCAATCTTTACATCTCTAAGTACAAGTAAAACATTTATTTTGGCTATTTGGGACAGTTCATCAGAGCAAGACCCTGTGGAGACTTTGAACTGTATCATTTAAAGGGTCTGATGCCAAAAAGTCTTTGTAATTCTAAGCGAAACACACCAGATACATTCAAGCGCAGGAATGTGCACATGGCAAGGATTTGATTGCTAGTTTACTTTGATGAGTGTGGGAAAATGCAAGACGCTTCTAGGAATTTTTCTTTTTAGTCTAGCACTAGGTAATGCTAAAACAACCAATATTTCGTGTCAGATAGCAAAGCTAGTATAGAAGCTCTTTTCCAAAACACAGACTAAATAAGAAATGTTATTAACTCAAATGTTCATCATTCAATTTTTAAAAAAGAAACTACCTCACTCTGCTCAGAACCTTGACTTCCTTGGCCTCTGCGTCTGGGAGGGCTTTGGTGAAGTTAAGGACATGGAAGATAGGTCATTTGTCTTCTGGCCAGAAGCTGGCCATATATAGGAATAAATCAGTCCAGCAACAGCAATTCTGCTATCACAAACCCAGCCTTGGGCATAGTCATTTTCAGAGCTCTGTCACCTCAAAGCATGCAAAGTCACTTTTCCTTTGATGAAGATGGGCCAGGGTAGCTGTTTTAGAGAGGCTTGCTTCTCTACATTTTTTCTCTACAAATATTTCCTGCAGCTGACCATGGATAGGGACTAAAGTCCTCTAAGAGACATGAATTTTATTCTTAGCAGTCAGTATTGTTGCCTAAGTCCAGAATCCAGCTCTGGGGTCCAATGAAGCCTCGATTCTGAACCCTCAATCACACAAGTTCCTGGTCTGTGTTGTCCATTGATTGCAGGATTTTTTCCCCCTCACTGACTTCTGTGCATTTGAAAAGTCCTCAGTGGGTGAGTATGGGAAGCCACACAACGGGATCAGCTAGTGTATAATGTGCTCTTTTTAGTCTATATGTAAAATAACCCTAGGTCTTGGAATAAGATAATAGACTCTCATTTATTATACTCTTGTGAGTGTCCTTAAGGTTCTCATGGCTTTACTGTGAAATGTGTAGGTCAACATATAATCCACCTGCAGAGACAGCCAGATGTGGTTCTTAAGGTATAGCACTGGTTTACTTCCCCACATCGACACATGAAGTCATTCCCAGACCTTTATCCCTATCTTGGGAAGGACAAGATAGGGATAATGGTCATGACTTGTCATGGTTCAACTAGGCAAGTCAAAGCTTGCAACTAAGGGCCAATGGCAGTGTACACAGAGCTGAAAAAAATATAAGAAATAGTGAAATCCCTTTTCAAATAAAGTAATATTTTGTTACCTGGTGTAGGAATTTCTATAAATAACTTCTATTAGTTAAACATGTATTTAAAAATCCCTCTTTGTAGTCAAGACTTTTAGGTGTTCTCTATCATTGGAAACCTGTGCTGCTTTATTTATAGTGCAGCTTCTATTTCATAGAGTAATTCATACATGCATTTTGGAGTGGTATCTGCCAGTGCATATATGTATACTCTGTACACACATTTGTATATTCCAATACCATGTATATAGAAAAAAGAAGAGCTGTCATTTGATACACAGGTATATGTGTGTTTAAATGTATGTATGTGTGAGTGTAAAATCTTTTAAAAATTTAGCCAGTAATGTGATTTGACATCAAATTGCAGCAGTTAATTTTTTGGTCCTTGTAATTTGTATCATAAACATGAATGACTAGCACTTGTCTGTAAGTGAAAAGCTAGTTAGTTACTCCTGTGGTTCAAGAAGGAAAGAGAGACATACCTTGTCTATTGCATAAAGAGCATAAAATATTACTACTGTATATGCAGTATATGCTCTTACTCTGGAATTGTGACTGGAGGGGGTTGGAAATGGAGAACAGGGCTTATTTTTTCCTCCTGTTTTCCATTCAGTTCCATCATTTTCTTAACCTGTTCCTTGTCACCTATTTTTTTTTTAACATGAGTAAGTCCTACAGCAAAGGTTTTGTACTCTTCCATTCTGTCTGCCTGCCTTTTGGGATTTTGGCCATTCTCTGGTATGCTGATACAGAAGATCTCACCACAGAAAGTAGGGTTTGATCTTTCAATCTGATCCTTTTTGTTTTTTAAATCTTGGCATAATGAGGCTTCTGTGTCTTCATCCTTCAAGGGAAAAGTCCTTGGTTCTTACCACAAAGAATTAAAGAGAAAACATGTTCAATTAAGTTTCAGCTAATTTGTTTTGTTTAAATTAATGCATCAAGTAATCTGTAAATGTTAATTTTGTAATAACTATTGTGTTGTTCTTTAGCACATAAGTGTACAAATTTTCATTTGGAAAAACACAGAAATAGTGAAATCCCTAGCATGCAGTGTAATTGTCACCTAGCTCTTGCCATGCTGGGTATTCTTTGTCCCCTAGCAAAATCCATGTGTCACCTACTTAAAAAGATCCACTAGTGCTAACTCCAACTGAACTCCTTATTCTACTTAACACCTTTCAAAAGAAAAATGAAACAAATTCAGGTGCAGTGTTAATATGATCACATTAAAGGAAGAAAGCACCTACCCATTTTGCTTCTAGAGCATACCCACTTCTTCAACAACAAATCTAATACTTCTGACTTGATGGAGCTGGTCATGGTGCCCCATGAAACCAAACTAATGGTACATCTGGTTCCTGTCATGCACTGAACATGTTATAGGTTTCTATATTTTTTAGCAGATGAGGTGAGCCTGAGAGAGGATGAGGGTTTGTGACAGCTGGTGGCCTTTCCTTCTGCTTGGCATGCCTACCTCAGCCAGAAACTCAACAGGAAAGCTGCTTGAAACTGGCACTGGGGATAGGACTATGATTAATATTATCCAGCTCCCAATTAAAACCTGGATATGTCACCTGGCCATATCTCCTTTATTACTAATATATACAGTATATCCTATATAATACAGAGCTAATATGCAAATGGTCGTCATGCCCTTGCGCCCTTGCGCTGGGGGATCTGAGGCCAAGCCGGGGGACTTGAGGCTGTGCCACCCACCCTGGCGCCGGGGTCGGGGGACCTGAGGCTGTGCCCCCTATCCTGTAGGGCTTGACTGGGTTGGGGCCGGCCGGGTCTGGGTCTCGTGCAATTTTGAGGCATGTGTGGGTGGGCGAGGACTTGATTTTGGGTCTCCCAGTGCTCCCCAGACTCTGACAGGAGGGACATTTTCATATACATTTTACTAATTTTCTTTCATCTTTGACACTTCTATTATAGAGAAAGGGCAAATAGCAATATTAAAATATTTCCTCTAATTAATCCCCTTTTAATGTGCACAAATTTCATGCACTGGGCCACTAGTATATATGTGTGTGTGTGTGTGTGTGTGTGTGTGTGTATATATATATATATATATATATATACATATATATATATATATATATATATATATACATATATATATATATATGAACTTTCTTTAGCTTTTTGAAAACAACAACAGACAAACATCACTTTCTACTTTATTATTTCCAATGTCCCAGGAGCAAACAACCTTAGATAATAAAAGTCAGCTGGTGATTGAACCTATAAAATAATAATACCCTGACATGAGCTCAAAACCACTTGGAGAAGTGAGATACATAGGAGGAATAGAAGTTCTCCACTTCCTGATTTTGAAAAATGCATCCAGCTCTTTCTCAATCATCCTGGGAACTATACAAGCTAACAGGGAAGTTACTAGCTCTACACACCCAATCCTTTTTTAATTGGGAGTGATATAGTGTCATATGATCAAATTGTGTCACTCTGTCTGCTCTTCTCATGTTTCCTCCCACCCAAAGAATAAGGTGATATTTTAAACACCCTCTCATTCATTTCCTCTACACACACATACCCTTGGCTACTATGATAAACATATATTTGAATAAAGGTGCTAACGGAAAAATATGACAGTTCATTTCTATTACCGGGCATTTTTCCAATCTTTTTGATGGGCCTTTCAAGGCTTAACTCAGAGAAGGAAGACACTTAGAGATTTCAAGTCAATGCAGTAAGGACTTGGATTAGCAGTATTCTGGAACAGAGGATTTCTTAACTATCTTCTCCAGCTACTCAGGAGTCAATTATTATTATTTTTTAAAATATATTTATATTGATTTCAGAGAGGAAGAGAGTGGGAGAGATAGAAACATCAATGATGAGAGAGAATCATTAATTGGCTGCCTCCTGCACACACCCTACTGGGGATCAAGCCTGCAACCCAGACATGTGCCCTTGACAAAATCGAACCCATGACCCTTAAATCTGCAGGCAGATGCTCTATCCACTGAGTAAAACTGGCTAGAGCAAGAGTCAATTATTTAAGAACTTTCCTAGCTCCCACCCCTCATGTAGCACCCCACACTCCTGCAGCCTCCAAGTCCCATTGAGCAGAAAATGAATGAAATCAACCCAGAGTTTAAGTCTGCAGGTTTCACTGCCCAAAGCCTTGAAATTCAGAGTGAGGGAAGAGTTAATTTTAAAATTTGTATATCCTAGTATTCCTCACTCTTAGTTCTTTCCTTGCAATTTAAACAGAGACTTGACATTTCTAATTAGGAAGTTTTACATCCAAGCAAGCGGAATTTACCCCCAGCTGGGAAAACATGGCTTAGTAAGAGTTTGACATCAGCCCTCATTGATCTGAAGATTATCTCCTGTTTGAGACTGAAGAGCCTCTGGGAAACTGGGGAGGGGAAACAAATGTGGGAAAGTGTGTGGAAATGCTTTCTTTGACTTCAGGGTTAGGTGGATAAAGTCTGGCACACAGAGATTTGGGAGCTGAAATGGTTTTCTTTCTTCCCCTTACTGCATCCTTCCTCCCCTAGCTCCCCTTGTCAATATTTCAGATCTGAACTTGTTGATCACAGCCATCAGAAAGATTTTCACATTGTTTTATCTTCACTGACAATATGGCTTATTGCTCTGTGGTTTTCAGAGACTTGGTGGGGCTATTACAAGTTGTTAAATTAAATAGGGAGAGTTATCAGGAAAGTGAATTATCTCAATTTCTCTCCAGGACAGTATATTAGGGGTCCTACCAAAGTTATTGTCATTGGGAAGTTTACCTTCAAATTGAGAACTAACTATATGAGGGTTCTCTTTATCATATTTTACTTGATTTCTTCTGTTGGTATCTTTTTTTAAAAAAATATATTTTATTGATTTTTACAGAGAGGAAGGGAGAGGGATAGAGAGTTAGAAACATCGATGAGAGAGAAACATCGATCAGCTGCCTCCTGCACACCCCCTACTGGGGATGTGCCCGCAACCAAGGTACATGCCCTTGACAGGAATCAAACCTGGGACCCTTGAGTCCCCTGGCCGACGCTCTATCCATTGAGCCAAACAGGTCAGGGCATCTTCTGTTGGTATCTTTGACATACCAGGATTTCCCATTACCCAATGTCTTTCCTCTGTGTCCTTGGGACTTCATGTCATATCCTTTATGTACATACTGAGATCCTATGACTTAGCTCACTTCCTCTACAGGATGCATAATGGCAAGATGTAGCTCCCTTGTACTGGAATGTCTTCATTGCTACGGAGGAAACTCTGGTTCCCAAACTCCTTAAGTCAAGTGTTTAGGTGCATCTCAGGGAAGTAGAGTCCATGCTTCTCATTCTAGACCTATCTAGAGGCCACTCTACTTTCTCTTGGGAACCACCATGCTGTATTCCTTATCATGCTATCACTATGGATGGTACTGTGACATCATGGTTAGCTTTTTGTTGAGCTCCACTGCATGACTGTTCTTCTGTGGACTATAGTCCTTTAAGTGCTAGAACTTGTAAGGCTGTTTGACTCCCATACCTCAGAGTTGTCCTGAGAAGTTTTTTTCAGGGTCACCACACTCAGGGTTCTACTTGATTCCCAAGAGAGCTTGACATTGTCTTGAGGCAGGATTTGTAAGGGTAAGATCTCCCTTTGCTTGGTATGAGTTTTTATATGGCCTAAGAATTATTGTATTCCTTTGGTTACCTCCTTCTAGAAGATTATCTTAACTTTTACATAGGGGATATGACAAGATTACCATCTTCAAGTCTCTAACAAACCCTATGATCTTTATGCAAATTGATGTAGTGTTCTATAGTTCTAGAAAAACAGGAACATTTTTTTATCCCAAGTTCTTAGGCTTAAACTGATAAACTTATTAATGGAAGAGGGCTTTGCTACTGCAGAGTGTCTTATAAGTAAACTTTAAGAGATAATGACCTTGCCTTTGAGTCATAGCTTTAAGATAGCTAAGATAGTGGGGAGTTTTTATACAGAAGAGGCCTTAGAAGGCTTTAGAAGTTCCTTGAACCAATTTAAGTAGTTAGCCACCTGAATTTCCTATACATAAGAACACCTTGGACCTAGAGACAAAAGGCCTGAGGATGAAATAGGTGATAGAAGTGGTAGCAGCAGATTGGGTGCACCAAGGAAAGAGTCACAATCATTTTTTGAGGGTCTCAGGGTCAGATGGGTATCAGAGTTCAAGGCAGACTATGTCAGCATTAGGTGAAAAATCCAGTGTTGGAACAGTCATGAGAAGAAAAGAGTTGGTCAATTTCTGAGTAGGAAGCCAGTTATACATGAACCAGTTAATAGAACCATCAGGGAGCTAAATCCATGTCAGGGTCATAGCCTTGGAGAATGCTTGGCTATGAGGTGATCTTCAGGAGTTAGAAGAACAGAGGAAAGTGGATGGTATAATGTTAGCCAACTAGTTAGGAGCCAGTAATCAGAGGCATCTAAACAAGTGAGTCAGGTAGAAGATACAATTTAAAGCACCAGTGTCATGAATCAGTGCTGAGTCAGCCTATGTATGAGCTTTGATATATTTTTCTATGAAGCAAGAACCCATTTTCTAAGTCTAAGTATTGAGTTAGAAATAATTGAAAGCTGTTGATTAGAGTGGGAAGTAAAAACTTAAAGTGACAGGCAGTTCTGAGAGAGCTTGAGTTACCCATTTCTCTTCCTTCCAAAATGGAAAATTTCTCTTTGTCCAGAGCTTGGTACATAGTGGACATTTGATTAATGTTTAATCTATAATAATGAAAGCATAATATGCAAATCGACCGAACGGCTGAACAGCAGAATGACCTTCCTGATGACCATGCTATGACACCCACTGGCACCAGGTCAGCCAAGGCAGGTGAAATGCGATTGGTGGGAGGCCCTGCCATCGCCCCATGATTACCCTGCAGAGGGAGGCCCAGACCACTGGCTGGTGGGGCAATCAATCGGGAGGGGCTCCACAATCGCCCCAAAGAGGGGGCCCAGGCTACCCGGCAGTGGCGCTGCTGTGGGTGGTTGGGGCCTACCTTTTTGGGGTGATCAATTGCAGGGCTCCCGGACTGTGAGAGGGCACAGGCCGGGCTGAGGGACTCCCCACTCTGAGTGCACGAATTTCGTGCACTGGGCCTCTAGTAAATAAATAATTATTTTATTAATATTATACAGACATTAAGAATAAATGTATCTGCTTTAATTAGAGGAGTTAATTTAAAAAACTAAATTCATGAAGTCAAAGGCCATGTTTATCCAGTACCCCCACTGACTATCACAGTGCCAGGCCCATATTAGGTACTAGGTAAATATCTATTAAATTGATAAATGAAATTTGTTTAAGGATCCATGGGATGAGGCCCATCTTGGCAGTAAGAGTACTGTAGCATGTTCTTGTTATTTTCTCTTTGGGTGTTCTACAAATGTGACAAGGGCAGGGAGGATCACACAGAGTTCTCTAACTTGTAAGTTAGAAGATGGGAGTGGTTTGCATTTTATTTAAGCAGAGTAAAGGGTCTTCTCTCTTGGGTAGAGTGCACAGTTATACTATCTCTAAATCCTAAAGCATTCAGTAGCTTTTGAGGATGGAAGAAAGGATTGTGGTAATAGCGATTAGAATTAAAATATGATTTGAATTATTTAAATTTGATTTGCACAGGCCATTACATAATTATTGTACTGTAAAACATTATATATATGTGGACACAATACTATGAATCATATTTCAAAGGAATTGAAGCCACTTTATAATGGTAACTATGTCTTCACAATTCACCTTGGCGGTAAGCAGCATAAATTATCACTTGGGAGAAACAAGGGATATGGACTCAAGTTAGTGCTAAATTATCAGTCTAAGATATGAATGTGCTTTCCCATTCAGGATAGTAGGCAAACTTTATACACTGATTTTTTTCTCTGTTGAAGTGAACATTGGGAGAGCTGTGGCAGGGGGCAAAACTGTAGTTTGCCAAATTTTTCATAGAAGTTTCAGCCTTCCCATTTTGTTCCCTTTGCCCCTTGAAGTACTCTTCAAATTTTCAGTACCCTGCTGATTTCTACCTTCCTCCCTTAATTAACCAGGAAATAATTTGATCACTTTACCTCTGCAACATTCCTGTGATGATGCTTTTTCTGCCAGCTGTTGTTTGTACTTCAATTCAAACCAATGGCTATTGAACATCTACTGTAGACAAGGTACCAACTGGGCCAGATGTGGTGGATATAAAGGCTAATGGGTCACAGTTCCATCCTCAAGAAATTAACAACTTGATATTTAAATGAAAAAGATATAAGACAGGCTTTAGGATAATCCAGAAACAAGACTATAAAACATGCTATAAACATAATTCAAACAAAATATAACAGGAGTATATAAGAAGTGGGTTATTTTTTACCAGGATTTTAATTGGGACTTGAAAGTTTATTACCCAGCAAATAGAGATGTTGGAGAAGGGCATTATGAGCTGCTGAAAAGCATGGGAAAGGTCTACTAAAAACAAAATGTAGGACAGGTTCCAAGAACAAGAACAGTGAAGAGTTTCTTGTGGTTAGAATATAGAGTGCATGAAAAGTATGTTATGGGAGATGATACCAATAAATTAATTATTAGGAAAAAATAGTTTAATAGATTTCATACTTTATGGAATAGCAACCCTTCACTGATTTTCGAAGAGGAGAGCTCTAATTTAGAAATGTAAGTCTGATGGGACCATGAATGTTGGGTTGAAGTGTGGGAGTCTGAAGGATGGGAAATAGTTAAGAAGCTACTATAAATGCTTAGGTGATTTGTGATGATGCCCTGAACCAGTCTACTGGTGGCGAAGATGGAAAGGTGGGATAGATAAAAAGACAGGAGAAAGATCTATAGAATTTTAGTGAATAGAACAGATACATGAAGGGAAGGAGGCTTTAAAGGTGATATCATTATATCAATCCTGATCAACTGGGAGAAATTTAATACATAAATCAAACATGGAATCACTGGAGTAGTTAGTTAGAGGAGACAGGTGATGAGATCAGATCAGGACACACTGAGCTTAGGAGTTACTTGTATATTCAGATGGAGATTTTCAGGAGGCAGCTGGAAATGCATGCAGTATGATTCTCAAGAAAAAATTTAGAGTGAAAAATATGGACTTGGAAGATATCATAGGTGTAACCAATTACTCTATAGGACTGGTGGCATCACTAAAAGTGGGGGTCTAGTGTGAGAAATGAAGACTGAGGATATTTCCTTGTGCAAATCCTATGTTGATGAAGTAGGATGAAGGAAAGGAACTCACAAGGATATTGGAGCAAGAGTAATGAAAGAAATGTGATAATGAGATCAGTGCATACTCATATCTCATCTGTTTCTTGAGTTCAGAGAATTTGTTGTATTTGTGTCTCAGCCTAGTAATTGCTCGAGAAATACTTGCCAAATGAGTGAATGAATGTATCACAGAAGCCAGTGGATAAATGTTGACATATGTGGTCTGAAGTTGAATAGAATTTCACTTGGCAAGGGCACTGGATGTGGTGATAAAGAGGTCATTCATTGGTAATTTGGTCAGAGCAAATCTGTGGAGAGGTGAAGGCAGAAATCAGATTAGAGTAATTTGAGCAGTGAATTGGAATTGGACATGAAGAAGCAGAACTGAGTATAAACTACTCTTTTAACAAACATTTAGAGTAAAGAGAATGAGAGCTATGATACGTTTTCTTGTTGAAAAGATACTTTGCATTCATTTTATAGATATGTTGATTGTGTACTATTTGCTAGACACTTTACTGAATGATATAATGTTTTAATTAGAGTAAGACTTGAACAGATTTGTGGGTCAAAGAGAAGGACTCAATTGCAAAGAAAAATGACTATAAATGTAAGAGGCACAAGGGCCGAACTCACAGTGTAAGGTATTAGTGGATGCCAAAAGAACTGACAGACAGCAGAGATTCATAGATTAGTCTTCAAAGCTGTGAGTACTTCTTCCTTTGAAATAAGAAGTAAGAATTAAAAGAAAGAAAGGTAAAAATATAGGGAACTTTTGAAGTTGGATCACTGAGAGCCGAAATAATTCATATGAAATGTTCCTTTCCCCTCAAAAAAAGCAGGTAGAAGAGGTCATCTGTTGAAATAGTAGGCTTGGGGACCTTGAGAAAAGTGGAATATCTTTAGCATAGCTACCTTGAAAGATTCCCCAAGTAGACTGGATTGGTGAAAAATCAAAGCATTGTCAATCATCTCTGAAAGTCCAACCAAGGATGGATAACAAAAGTTGATATAAAAGAGCCCATCATGATATTCACATAACTTTCTCCCAGCAATGCTTAGCCCTCTAGGAGTAAGAAAAAAGTAAATGGATACTTTAATAATATTAATAAACAATCTAATTAGGAGTTTGGTGGATACACATATATAAAAGTTAAAGGATTGAGGTTTGGAGCAGTGATAAGAGAGTATGATTGAATATATTTTTCCAATTTGTATGCATTTTTTAAGCCAAACTCATTGTGGTAGATGATTTTTCTGCATGTTCTAATTATAGTATCCAGTTTATAGATAATAAGAGCTTGGCTCAGAAAGGTTGCCAAAAGTTTCTCAGATAGTTTGAATGGAAGCTCAGATTCAAATCCCTTTCTTCCTCCAAATACCATACATTTTAAAGTCGTTAGCAATAGGATAATTTTATTTTAGTTTTTAAATATATTTTTATTAATTTCAGAGAGGAAGGGAGAAGGATAGAGCGATAGAAACATCAATGATGAGAGAGAATCATTGATCAGCTGCCCCCCTGCATGCCCCCTACTGGGGATGGAGCCTGCAACCCAGGCATGTGCCCTTGCCCAGAATCGAACCTGGGACCTTTCAGTCTGCAGGCCTACGCTCTATCCACTGAAGCAAACTAGCCAGGGCTAGAATAATTTTATTTTCTTTCTTACTGTTAAAAGGATTATTAGGAGGGAATGGGGTAAGGAATTAAGGGAATTTAGGAGCTAGAGAGGCTTTTCCTTTGTCCATGAAAGAATTAAACATACATTCCCTTGCTATTCCTGAAGGTTGTTTTTTTATCCTTAGTTACCTGAGTCAAAGAATAAATTAGTTCTTATTTTGCCATTCTTCTTCCACTTGCTAGTGTATTGTATTTTAGATTACTTCCATTTTGAAGTTAGAATGACCTGGGTTTGAATCTTGCTACATACTAATTGTGAAACCTTGAGTAACTTATGTAACTTCTCAGGGCCTTAGTTTCCTTTTCTATGTAATGGAGACAATACCTCATAGGACTAAGCAAGATGATACTTATCAATCCCCTAGCAGAGTGTTATGTGAGTTCGGTAAATGCCATTATCATAAAATTGTCTGTCATCATTACTATTACTTTTTTTTTTTTTTACTTTATTAACACTGGCCTTATCCTCTCTCATTGTTCTGCCCCAGGATTCTTAGATGTTGAGAAATATTCCTCCTAGAACTGTGATCATGTTCATTCCCAATCCCTGAAGCCTAGAAAGCAATTCAAAATATTATAGTCCAGAGTATCAGGTGTCTCAGAACATTCTTCATCAAGATTATTTGACTGGGACAAGAGAGAGGTCAGGCACTTTGGCTTTTAGCTGATAAAGCACAGGGACACTTAGTTCTGCAACAAGTCAGGGAAGAACAGTTGCTTGGAGGGTAATTTCAGATTTAGAGGCTAAAATCTGAGACCTGTGTTGCCTTTAGTTTGTGTAGTGAGGATGATGATTAAATAGGGTCAGTATGTGTCTACAATAATGCTAAAGACCTAAAATTACAAAGAGAAATTAATGAGGGGATTTTTGCTTTCAGTCCTTTCTTGATCTGGCTCTTTCTTCATTTCTCAAACTTATTCCCACTTCACACTTGATACTCCAGCAGGGATGAGCTGCTTGCCTTTTTCTCATACACATTCCAGTGCTTGTACTGCCACTACGCCTTTGCCCCTATGATCTGTTTGTATCTATTGCACTCCTGTCCTTTTCCTAGTACACTCCTACTTATGTGTTAAGAATCAAGTTATATATTCCCTCCTTCAGAGAGATTTAGCTGGTTTTTACTCCCCATTCCCCAGAGCAGATTGGGCTCTCCATGTGCATATTTGAGGTACTGGTCTTATTTTGTACTCATAACATTTAGCATGGCATTTAGCACAAAACTAATGTTTAGTAAATGTATGTTTAAAAACATATGTGTTCAGCCTGGCTGGTGTTGCTCAGTGGTTGAGCGTCAACCCATGAACCAGGAGGTCACGGTTTAATTCTTGGTCAGGGCACATGCTTGGGTTGTGGGCTTGATCACCAGTGGGGGGCATGCAGGAGGCAGCCAATCAATGATTCTCTCCCATCATAGATGTTTCTCTCTCTCTCTCTCCCTCTCCCTTCCTCTCTCTCTGAAATCAATACAAAATAAACAAACAAAATAAACATACACATAAAAACCTATGTTTGTAGGTGGCATAGTAGTAATTATGTAGGTCATTTAATGTGCATTGAATAACAACAGTGGTGGAAGTTCTATTGGATTACAGCAGTGATTTCTACATGTTTCCTGTCTTCACAGTTTGTTGCTGATATAGCATGGTTGTCTGCTCACAACTTAAATTACTGGGAACACTGCTTATAAGGCACACATTTTTCTTTATAGACCTTTGTTCGTTAACCTCTGGGGATTTCAGAATTGCTGTATATGATCTAGTTTGGAATAAAATCCCAAAGAATTAAGCCTCCTGCAAAACAAGTTATACATATATAATATTTCAACAGGCGTATTTCATTGTATTAGTAAAAGCCGATTTACCTGGCCTCCTATTGCCAATAACTCTCCATTAAGTGGTCCCTTCCCAAAGTTGCTATTTAAAGAGAACTGATATTCATAACATGAGCCCTGAGACCCTGTGGCTTTACAAAGTGCCTTCTGAGTCATCAAAAGAAAGTTCAAGGTCTGTTCATTCTTTGAAAGTTGTCTCATGCAGCATGTTAATTATCAAGTAGAAGCTTAGATTCCCCATATCTCTTGACCATGCCAGAAAACAGATTTCTTTAAACAGGTCTGATGACAGTAACTGGATTATTGTGTAGAATTTAAGTAGCATGCCAAGCATGAGTTTTGTCTTTAAAATCAGGAACCTAGATACTGTTTCTTTTCTTTCAGAGACAGTTATTTTAAGGATTAATTAAATGATACCTGAATCACGCCTCTGGTCCTTCAGAGAAGGGTGTTAGATAAGTGTGATACTGCCAAGTGAAGCAGGTATTGTTTCTTGTAGTCAACACTGAAAATTCTTACAGTTTTCATCTAAGTGATGATGATATTTTCCCTTTTATATTTAAGGTTGACCATCTCTTGCTTCAACTGGATATAGAATTTTGAATTAGTGTCTTGCAATATATGCTTTTCCTCAGCTATGTAACTGGCTTTATATTATGCTGTATCTTGGAGAGAAATGAATGCTTCCTAAATAAATGAGCATGATTCCATATAACAGGATAATGTCATTTTGGGGGAGATTGATTATTTCCTTCTGGAAATATGCTTATAAAATTATGCTTACATGTTAAATATAATGTTAAATATTACAGTGGTCTTTTGGCTGAGGTGTTGAGTTCTTTCCCAGCCATCTGAGCACAAGGGATAATATGAACAAAGCTGCAGGTGCCACCCTCTGGGAGAACAGTTTTAAAATATTTGTATATGGCCTGGCCAACACCCCACATTATATCTCATAAAGTGTCCATAGTACAGGCAGATTATGTTAAACAGATTTTCTTTCTTGAGAACTGGGAAATGGACCAGTTTTTTAACACTCTAACTGGGACATCATGTGACACTGAGGCTGGAGTGGCCTTGTTTAGGCTATGTGCCAATGGAACAAAAGCCAGGTGGGAGGGAGGGAGAGAGAGAGAGAGAGAATGAGAGAGATTGATTAAAAGAGAAGACACAATTGCCCCTGCCCCCAAAAGGAGTCTTTGTTCTGATCATTTTTGCACTTTCTGGTTCCTGCCTATGCTCCCTAACCTAGGGTCTGTGACATACTCCTGTATTCTTCTATAATTCTATCACCTTTTTTTTGTCTGGTCAAATTTAATTTACTTTTTGTTCCTTGCTTTATTATGAACTCTAATTAAGATAGTCACTTGATTTTGATCTTGATTTACATGGAAAAAAACAAAGTAATATTTTAAGTACATATTTTAAAAACTGGATGGACATTTTATATTGGAAATTTGCCTAGTGTCTACAAAGATAATATAAATAAGTGATATGTATGCATGGACCATTATATTAAAATAAAATTTCAATTTGCTTTTTTACCTTAACTTTATTGAGAATTATGCTGATTTTTCAAATTTTTGGAGATCAGTGCATCTTCTGTCTGAATGCTGTGGGAAAGTACTATATATATATATATATATATATATATATATATATATATACACACACACACACACACACACACACACACACACACATGCACTTACCCCATTTTCATCCTTAGCAAAGATATTTAAAGGTCATGTTGCTTTTATGATTTTAGCACACTGTTGCTGGAGACTGCTGATCTTTAATTAAAAGGTCAGATCTCTCAGCTTCCTCTGGTGACTTATGGTTATTTTTATTACCAATGAGCTGAATTTGTATTATTTAATAAAGCTGGATTCAAATAATTATTTATTCTCTAGAGTTCTGGAAAGATTAATTAATTTTGAAGGCTAAGTTAAACTTAAAATTTCCATTTAATTAAAATATACCCTCTATTAAATAGCATTGTTAGCAATCTCCAAGGAATATTTTGATCAGCATCTTTTCTCTCTTGCCTTTGGCCTCTTGAAATCCCCATAATCTTAAATTTCTTGGTTCTTTGAACCAAGGCTGCAAGCCACAGTTGGCTTTGGTGCATAACCCATTCCTTTAAAGCAGCATTTCATTTCCCAGGGGTATCCCAAGAACCTCATGCCTTCAGACTCATCTTGGCTACTGATGGTGCTATCTTTTCTAAGTTCTGTCTTCCTCTTACTACTATAGACAGTTAGTCAGAGGGGTGGGCCATGTGGGGGCTGCACAGAGGATGCAGGCAAACTGGGATCTAAGGGTGCTCTACGGACTCCAACCAGCTCCCCCGATAATATGTGGGCACCGTGTCCAGCATCCAGAAGCAGGCTGAGGGATCTCCAGGCTTCCTGAAGGCAGCTCCTGCAGCCCACTGACCCTGATACCATGTACAGTCAGGGAGCATTGAGGGGTCTCCCCCATTGGCCAAGATGGCACAAGAACAGGTTCTTACACTGAGAATGCCAAAGGCTAGAAATATGACTGGGTAAGGCCGAGAGTACACCAAAAGCTAGCAATATAATTCGATTGAGAAAAAATTCCTATCCCTATAAGAATCGCAGGCTTAAACAAGATGAGATGGTCTTTGAAAAGGGAGTCCAGCATTCTCCCAGGTCAGCACCTGAATAAACCTCTTTCCTTTCTTATTTGTTGTTTAATCCTCACCCAAGGATATTTTCCCATTGATTTCCAGAGAGAGTAGAAGAGAGAGGGAAAGACAGAGAGAAATATCAATGTGAGAACTATCGAGGTACATACCCTTGACTGGAATCGAACCCAGGACCCTTTGGTCTGCAGGCTGATGCTCTATCCACTGAGCCAAATTGGTTAGGGCAAACCTCTTTCCTTTTGCACCAGCACCTGTCTCATGAGTTTGGCTATCATTGTGCTTCGATTTCATTGCAACCGGTAGCCAAACCCACTTATTCAGTTTCACTCTGAGGTCTCAATATTTACCACTTGATATCCCATATTCTCATGCAAAATTACAGTGGCTTTAGTATGATCCTATAGAAGCTCTGTTTTATCTGCTGTGATCCTGTGGTAAACCATTTCGTATGATGGTGTCTAGAACTACAGATAACTTGACAGATTTTCAACCTAGTGCAACTTAAGTTGAAATTGGAACAGGAATTTCTATCTCATTGACATGTAATGACTTAACCCATAGTAATAAATGATAGTGAAAATTGGGGGATTTGGGGTATGAGGTGGACCAAAGTGGGGTCCTATAGGATTTCCCACTTCAGATGGTAAAAGGCTCTCTCCCCTTTTGAATCCTAGTGTGGACTCTGGGAAACAAAGATAGAGGTAACCTCATAGTGGTACATGAACAAGACTAGAGATGGGGCATTTGGAAATACTCTCTTGTTCTACTCTGATACTATAGTAAAATCTTTGTCCTATGTTATAATTTTATTTATTTATTCATTCATTCATTCATTTAACATTGTTAGTAAACATGTACCCTATTTTGCTAGCATAGTGCCACCTGCTAGGCATATAATACTGGTAAAACACATAATCTGCCCTCAAGGAGTATGCAACTATGGACAGTGAGAAAAAATATGCATACATTGTAATGTTATAATGTTACATTTTTATTGTTGTTGATAGGAAAAACATAGAACTGGGACACCTAATCTATACTTGGGTATTCAGGGAAAGCTTCTAAACAAAGTGACCTCTAAGAGAAGTTCTAAATGAAGTGTGTGTGTGAGAGAGAGAGGTGGTGGGAAGAGGGTGGGGAAGAGAAGAGAAAGGTACATTGCATGAAGGGGAAGAAAGGGGAAGATAATGTTCTAAGTCTTAGTGCTCTTTTAAGGTATAGAAATTAATTTGGCAAAGTTGGAGCATAGACTACAAGCGTAGGCATAGGCAATAAAAACAAGCTGAAAAATGAAACCAGGGCCCAGCGTGTGGAAAGGCTTTATGCCATACTAAGGGGTCCCAACATTATCCTGAGCACAATGGGGGGCTTTTGAAAAGTTTTAAAGCAGGAAAGTTACACCATCATTTCATTTTCAAAAAGTCACTGTGTGTACTGAATGTGGAATGGAATTCATTGTGGCAAAGGAAAATGCTGGGAAACTAGATAGAAGACTATTTTTGTTGTCCAAATGATGGCAGTAGCAGTAGGGATGAAGAGAAGTGAATTGCTTTGTGATATATTATAGCTGAAGTGTAGATTTCTAGATCATCCCTATCCAATGTCTATGAAAATAAGTAACACAGAGCAGGTGTTCAATTAATATTTGATGAATGAGGAAATCAAAGTGGCTAGGTGAAACCTTGGTATATACTTAAGACAGTGTAGGAATAAATAGAGTGGGAAGGAAAGGGCCTATGATTGGCTGGAGGCTCTGCTCATGTTTATAGAAGGAAAAAGACAACAAAATAAGTTAAAGAAATGTCAAAGAAGTAGGATGAGAACTGTGAAGGGAATTGGTGTTGAGGAATTAGAAACAAAGTATAGCTTTTTCTTTCAAGATGTTTGTTAGTTTGAAGTATATGAGAAATAAGACTCAAGAGATAGAATGGACCCAAGAAGGGTTATTTTTAATGAGCGAAGACATAAGAACTTTTAAAATTCAAAAATCAAAGGGAAGAAACAAGAACCAAGAGAAGGCAGAGCTAGGTGGCAGAAACAAGTTCTATAGGATGAGGTTATGGGTACTGTGATAGTAGAAAAATGACAACCCTCTCAAGATGTTCATAGTCTAACTCTGGAACCTGTGAATGTTACTTTACCTGGAAAAAGGGGTTTTGCATGTATGATTAAGTTAAGGATCTTACTATTAAAAGAGTATCCTCGCCGAAACCGGTTTGGCTCAGTGGAGAGAGCGTCGGCCTGCGGACTGAAGGGTCCCGGGTTCGATTCCAGTCAAGGGCATGTACCTTGGTTGCGGGCACATCTCCAGTGGGAGGTGTGCAGGAGGCAGCTGATCAATGTTTCTCTCTCATCGATGTTTCTAGCTCTCTATCCCTCTCCCTTCCTCTCTGTAAAATATCAATAAAATATATTTAAAAAAAATAAAAAAAAAAATAAAGAGTATCCTCTTTTATAGGGTTGGGCCCAATGTAATCATTAGGAAAACAATGTCAGTCAGAAAGTGATGTGAAGATGCTACCCTGCTGGTTTTGAAAGAGAAGGAAAGGGGGCAAGGGCCAAGCCTGTAGGTGGCCTTTGTACATAGGAAAATACAAAGACATGGATTTTTCCCCTGGAGCATTTAGAGTGGAACACAGACCTACCAGCACTTTGCTTTAGTCTAGTTGAACTTCTGACCTCTAGAACAATCAGATAAGAATATTGCATTGTTTAAGCCAGTGGTCGGCAAACTCATTAGTCAACAGAGCCAAATATCAACAGTACAACGATTGAAATTTCTTTTGAGAGACAAATTTTTTAAACTTAAACTTCTTCTAACGCCACTTCTTCAAAATAGACTCACCCAGGCCCTGGTATTTTGTGGAAGAGCCACACTCAAGGGGCCAAAGAGCCGCATGTGGCTCATGAGCCGCAGTTTGCCGACCACGGGTTTAAGCCATTAAGTTTCTTATAACTTGTTGCAGCAGATATAGGCAACTAATACAGGCACCAATGGAGCTGTGTGCCTTGAAAATAGGACTACATCTTCTTGTAAAACTGAAGAAAACACAGAGAGTGAATAATGCAACAGTGATATTTTCAGGTGTAAAGAGTAAAGGGGCAGTGAGAGTTTATAGGCTCTTTTAAAAATACTGGAAGTTGAACTGAATGAATCAGGACTAGTTATAACTTTTAGACCCAAATGTCTAAGGTAGGCATTATGCATCATTGGCTGTGATCATTTTAATGTGGATTGGCTATATTTTAAGTAAAGTAAAATAAAATTATTGAAATATTCCAAATACTTATACTGATCAGAGAATTATTATTTTTTTAATTGCAGACTTTCCATTGCATTTTAAACTCCAGGAGGGCAAGGAATATACTTTTTGTTCACTATTACTTCCCATGCTTTGCACAGTATCTGGCATGTCACAGGTGCCTAATAAATATTTGCTAAATGAATGAGAAAAGGAAAAGGCGTCATCAGAGTCCCCAACCTATTAAGAAACATTTAATACATATTTTTATTTACATACAGGTTTTCATGAATATAGCTTTTGTTTAAAGAGGGGGATGGCAACAATTGGATTCATCATTTACTCAACAAATTGGGCATTTTGGGCTTTTACTGTCTGCTTTAGGAAAAGTGGGTACAACAGTTAGCATGAACACATGCCTGCTTTCATGCAATGTATAGTATTTTTAGGGGAGACAAACAATAAACAGGTACTCTATGGATTCACAAGTCCTCTGTACCTCCTACAAGGAAATGGCATTGCTTATCCAGTATTAGTGCGATGTGAATTTTGAGTGATTTAAAAAAAAAAAGAAGAAGAGGGGGTTTTGTGGCCATCTATATTCTTATCTAGTCCTTCTTTTTATTAGGTTCTACCTAGGGTTGGTTATGTGATAGAGTAAAGGAGGAAAACTAGCATTTTTAAATTCATTCTATGTCTCAAACATTGTCACTGTCCTAACTGTCCTATTTCTCTTTCTCTCTCTCTCTCTCTCTCTCTCTCTCCATCTCCATCTCTCCCTCTCCCTCTCCTTCTCCCTCTCCCTCTCCCTCTCCCTCTCCCTCTCCCTCTCCCTCTCCCTCTATCTCTATCTCTATCTCTATCTCTATCTCTATCTATCTCTATCTCTCTCATATAACCATCTAAAATGTATTTACCATTTTCTATGTCAAAATAAAGTTAAAAGCAGCTTATGTAAGTTATTTTCTACTATTATCCCCATTTTATTCATGAAGAAACAGGCTCAGAGATGTAAGGAAAGTGCTTAGGAACACACTACTAGTAAATAAATGGCAGAGACAGGATTTATATACTTGTTTACCACCAGAACCTATCTCGAACAATCATACCAGTGTATTTAGCTCAATTGATATTGAAAAACATGACCTAAACTTCAACTCTGAATTTTAGCAAACTACAGCAAAAGTCTTTAGTTGACAATTTGAATTGGAGTTGTAATAAGCCACTGTATGACATAATACTGCTGCAAGGAAAGGCCCTGGATCATGAAACCAAACATTTTGAAGGTATAGCGGATGTTGGAGATGTGAAGGAGCATCAGTACTGTTGAGGCTGAGTCTGCCAATGGGCTACCGAGTGTGTGAATCCAGAGTATGTTTCCAGAAGGTGTCTCACTGAGCCATACCTTTTTGTGGGCTCCCTTTTCCCTGTCACAAATGTCAGCTTTGCTTTTACTTGCTGACTTTCTGGGTTTCATGATCCCATTAATTGCCTGGTCCAGGTCCCTGATGCGGTGCTGTGATTAAAGAAGCATTACAGTGTGTCCCTGGCCACGAGGAGGAGCTGAGACTCAGGTGTGGGAGACAGCGAACAATTTAAATTAGCTGCAGCTGATTTCCCATAACCTGGTTGTAGTTGTGGAGTGCTTCAGCTCAGATTATTTGAATAACAGGCTGAATTGACTGAGCTCTCCCATCCCCTTATGGGAGTCTGTCTAGTTTGAACTAAAGAAGCTGATGTGATTAAGTGCAGGGTTTTTGATTAGGTGGACTTTGACAAGGCTTATTTGATTGTGTCAGGCTGGGGTTTCTTGAGGAATTGCCTCTATCTCAAAATTGAACCACAACTTGACATGTCTGGGAACTTGGGATTTCCCGGCTGTGAGGCTGCCGGAATTAATTTTAATTGGCTAAAAGTAAAGACAAGGAATTCAGAATACCACTCAAGCTCCCATTATCTCACCCAACTATTTGTTTTCCTATCATGGACCCTAATTTAAATGACATCTGCAGGCTCTGCAGATCATTCTAATCTTTGCATTGTGCTTGAGAGGTTCAAATGTTCCCAGCCAGAGGAATTTCTTGGCCTCACCCTACAGGATTTATACCTGGGCCATGTTTTACTCAAGCATCATAATAGAGCCTCCAGGCAGGACATCTGCAGCAAGATAATGGAGGGAGTAGGGGAGGATAAGAGTGGGCTTGATGTTTACACCATGTGCAGCTAATTATTCATTTCACTAAATGCTGTAACATTATGTCCTTTAATGAAAACCTATGGGACCTGCCATAAAGCTTGGGTTCAGTAGTTCCCTAATTACTGCAAGGCTGCATCTTGTAGGCAATTCAAAAAATTCTCAGGTCCACTCCCCTATGAAAATTAGAGAGAGTCTTAACATTGTGGGTGCTGGAGCATCTCTATGTCTATATTTCTTGTATTTGGAGGTGGGTGTCCATTTTGTCTTATATATGAGAACATATTAAATGCTGCATCAAAGTTTGCCCGGGCAGGCCAGCTCAGGGTTCAACCTCTGACAAGGCAATTGGGATAGTTTGGGGAAAGAGTGAGGGTCTGTGAGATAAGGGAAATGTAGGCACCTCTATTTTGAGCAACAAGCTATTAACGCCCACCTCAAAGCTCTTGAGTCGACCCAGGTTTCCATAGAATTAATTCCACAATGACCTTCCATTACCAGTAATAGCTTGCAAATGACAAAAAACTTTACACCTGGTTTTTAAAGAAGGGCATGAATACCTGTTGAGTAAGAACTGTTTCTGAAGAGGAGCAGATGTGATAACCAAACTCAACTCCTTGGGTGATGTTAGAGCAGTGGTCAGCAAACTGTGGCTTGCAAGCCACATGCAGCTCGTGAGCCGCGGTTTGCTGCTCTGTTGACTAATGAGTTTGCCAACCACTGACCTAGACTCTCGATTCCAATAATTACAGGCTGTTGTTGTTCCTTGTGATTAAGCCCTTATCCCAGTGGTTGGCAAACTTGTTAGTCAACAGAGTGGCAAACCGCGGCTCATGAGCCGCATGTGGCTTGCGAGCTGCAGTTTGCCGACCACTGTGCTAGAGTAATTGTGTGCCAGATTCATGTTTCCCCTCCCCCACCCTTTTTCTATCCTATCTAATAAAAGAGTAATATGCAAATCAACCATCACTCCGCTACACCCACAAGCCACGCCCACCAACCAATCAGGAGCGAGTATGCAAATTAACCCAACCAAGATGGCTGCAGCCACGGAGCGAGCAGGAGGCTTGGGTTTCCCGCAATGGAGGAAGCCAAGATTTCCGCACACCCTGGTGGGCCCAGGCCTCCACTCAAGGCTACAAAGTTTCAATTATAGAAGATATGTAAATCCCAAGAAAAATGGCTGTGGCCTGGGAGCAAGCAGGAGGCTTGGCTTCGCTCAAGGCTACAAAGTTTCAATTAAAGAAGATAAACAAATCCCAGATACCAGGGCCTTTGCTTGGGTCACCGGGGGTCATGGCCGGCCTGCAAACCACCACAGGCCCCTCGCCCAGGCCACCCACACCCCAAGGGAACCCCCACCTTGATCCGGGACACCCTTCAGGGCAAACCAGCTGGCCCCCACCCGTGCACCAGGCATCTATCCTATCTACTAAAAGAGTAATATGCAAATTGACCATCACTCTGACACACAAGATGGTTGCCCCCATGTGGTCAAAGATCCTGCCCCCATGTGGACACAAGATGGCCACCACAAGATGGCCAGCAAGGGAGGGCAGTTGGGAGGGACCAGGCATGCAAGGGAGGGGAGTTGTGGGCGATCAGGCCACCAGGGGAGGGCAGTTGGGAGGGACCAGGCCTGCAAGGGAGGGCAGTTGGGGGCGATCAAGCCTGCAGGGGAGGGCAGTTAGGGGTGACTAGGTTGGCTGAGGAGGGAAGTTGGGGGGGACCAGGCCTACAGGGAAGGGCAGTTGCGGGGGACCCAGGCCTGCAGGGGAGAGCAGTTGGGGGGGACCAGGCCTGCAGGGGAGGGCAGTTAAGCATGACCAGGCCTGCAGGGGAGGGCAGTTAGGGGCAAACAGGCTGGCAGGGGAGCAGTTAGGCATCAATCAGGCTGGCAGGGGAGTGGTTAGGGATGATCAGGCTGGCAGGCAGAAGCGGTTAGGGGCAATCAGGAAGGCAGGCAGGCAAGCAGTTGGGAGCCAGCAGTCCTGGATTGTGAGAGGGATGTCCAACTGTCCTACCGGGATCCGGCCTAAACGGGCAGTCGGACATCCCTCGAGGGGTCCCAGATTGGAGAGGGTGCAGGCTGGGCTGAGGGACACCCCCCCCCCCATGCACGAATTTTGTGCACTGGGCCTCTAGTCAACTAAAAAAGGCAAATATTTAAAGTAACACAGAAGCTACAATGACTCATTCAGCATAGGATCCCACCAGTAACCATGTCAGCCAAGGACAGATTGTGAGGAACCATGGTTGCCTTTGTGATGCTCTGTTAGTATTTCTAACTTTCTGGAATTCGGGAGAAACAGGCAGCCAGACACTCTTCCATGCTTCCCTGGCCACAGCATCTTCCTTATGAATTAAAATTAAGAAAGATTAATTAGTTTGCTGCTGTAGAGCATGTGGAAGATGACTGCTCCCACGATGCATGTAGAGAGGGTGCTACAGGCCTGTGATTCATTGCTCTGTCAGCAATGTGAGATACACTGTATGAAAATGCCATATAAATGCAAATACAAATACAAACACCATCTTCCCCTGTTGGGTAGTGATAAGGTGCTCAACCAGATGAGACATTAAGATGTAAAAATGGAAAAGTAATAGCTGGGAGGGGAAAAACATACACAATACTCCTCAAAGTAAGTTTCCCTTTTTAAGAAAGTCATTAAAGTGTTTGCTCCCCCCTCCTGCAACCAATGACAGTCACATGGGCTAAATGGATAAGCCATAGTTAGAAACGATGCATTTGTGATTAATTCAATTAGGAAGAAGAGAAATTAAAAAATAGGTTTGGGAGATAAGTGACTTAATGTGCAAAGGAGAGTGTTTCCCCCAGAGGTGAGTAACTCACAACGAAGTCACCTCTGATATGGGTCTAGTTCAGCTGTGGGCAAACTACGGCCTGCAGGCCAGATCCGGCTGTTCTATCCGGTTCTCTTGCTCCCCCCTCCACTCCTTTACTTTGAATTTATATTAGTTCACACAAACACTCCATCCATACTTTTCTTCCGGCCCTCCGGTCCAGTTTAAGAACCCATTGTGGCCCTGGAGTCAGAAAGTTTGCCCACCCCTGGTAGTTAGTGACTCAGTAATGAATTTGGATCCCTTCCATTTCAAGTGTTTTATTTTTATTGATTTCAGAGAGAGAGAGAGAGGGAGAGAGAGAGAGAGAGAGAGAGAGAGAGAGAGAATGAGAATCATTTTTTTGGCTGCTTCCACACACACCCTACTGGGGATAGAGCACTCAACATGGGCATATGCCCTTGACTGGAATCTAACCTGGGAACTTTCAGTCAGCAGGCTGATGTTCACTCCACTGAGCCAAACCAGCTAGGGCTCTTCAAGTGTTTTAGATGGAAGGGGTCAAAAGCAACAAAGCAGCCAAGTGAAGTCCTAGCCATGTGCTTCGCACTTTCTTCCTTAAGGAGAAGAGGGCTTTGCAGAGAGCCATTTGCTCAGTTGTGCTCCCCAATTGTGTTGCAGTTCGATGGCTTGTTGTTGATATATGAAGAGGTCCCTTAAGATGAATGTGAAAGGAAAATGAATAGTGGAATCATAAAATTTTAGAGCTGGAATGGGCTTTAGAGGGTTTTACCGTAGTTCAAGAACTGAATATTTAGCTGGACCCTGTCAGTAGTGAAGCTTTTCAACCAAATCAGCATTCTTGTAGAAGAGCCTGAAAAGTCCCATTGGGTTCCATCCAGGCTACAATGACAAAAACTGGGGTTCCAAACCAAAAGATGTCTTGGGGGCAGACCTGCTTATCTTTCCTGACATCATCCTCAAAGCTAAGGGACCTTCTAAACAACCCACATTTCCCTTTATAGTCCACTTGAGAGGACATTCACTGAATTATTGAAACTCTTCTTGAACCAGTTTATATTACCTGCCTGCATCCTGTCTTGAAACATTGTGTTCGCTACAACTTCAGTTTATTGGTCCCAAAGCTTTTCTCCTAGAGTTTCACATTTGGAGTGTGGCCAGGAAGTTTAGTTTTAAACTTCTGGGAATATGCGAGTCTTTCCTTTTGGATTCATGAGCAGGAAAAATATATCAACAATGTCATTCAGGCTATCTTAGTGCTGCCACATTCCTGTGCTTAATATTTACAGTGGCTTCTAATTCTTTATTGTATCTAAGCAGCATTGGTCAAGTTGGCATGCAGAACCTGCCATTAATTTAACTATTAATAATTTAAATCAGGGCTCAGCCAATTATGTCCTATGGGCTGGGCACCTGTTTTTATAAATAAAGTTTTATTGAAGCACAGCCAGGCTCTTATCTATGTATTGTCATTGGCTGCTTTCCCACAACAGTGTAGTTAAATAGTTGCTGCAGAGATCATGGCCTACAAAACCAAAAATAGTTAATAGCTAGTCCTTTACATGAAAAGATTGATAACACCTGCTCTATATCACCAGTGCAACACAATTACAGGAGGAATTTTTCTAAATACAGATTGCTAAAAACCTACCTTGGTCCTATTGAATACGAACATTCCTGGGTGGTTCTTGGGTTTCATGTTTCAAAAAATACTAATATACCTTGGTTAGTAAGCACTGTTCTCTATGAACATTCTAATTTCTAACAACAGCCTGTGGGTAACAATTTGAGTTGTATTAAAAACAGTGATATAAATTTCACTATGTATTTCTTGCCAAATTGATGACATAGAATCTCCATATTCCCTCCAAGGTCACACCTAAGATAGTGTTGGAAGTTTTCAGGGGATTTTTGGTGTAGTCTTGCATAAGTTTTTCATTGCTAATTGCCACCTGCCTCCAGTTATCACTAAGTATGCATTGTGTATCTTCATGCCCACAAAGCACTGTCCCCTCTGCCAGCTATTGCCTTGTCTGCCAGGCACCACTGTCCTCTGTCACTATTGATAAACCAGAACCCCCGACATGTCAAAGGCACACTGTGTTTCATTGCCAACCATGTGAACTGAATTCCCCCCTTCCCCCTCTGTGCTCCATTATATTACAGGCACACTCAGGTACGGGTGCTGATGCCAAAACTTCTACTGGTATATTAGCAAATTATTTTAGGTTTTAATGTTTCTCCATAAGTCTCAAACATTAATCTAATATGGACTGGCTCAAGAAATGAACCTGTTGTACTCAGATTCATCCAGACTTTGCTTTTCTGTTAAGCTTGTTGCATATATTTACTTCTTCACTTAGAAAAAAATTCTCTTCTAGAAGGTTTATCAGGCCCTCAAGTAAGTAGGCCACCAGTTCCCAAGGCATGAAAAAGCATATCAGAATCACATCTCAGCCTCATACTGGGAAACCACTCACTCTTTGGCCTCTAGCTCTTACCCTTTGATCCCCAGAAAACTTCTTAGCAAAAAATTCAATTCTGTAATTAGCATGAAGTTGAAATCCTTAGATTAAGTGTAGGTTTGTTCTTATTAAGATATAATTTTGTACAACAGAAAATAATTTTTTATTTTAATATTAAAATTTGAGTAATGCAAATGCTGTTCACATGCGTTAGCAGCATGCGGAACAAATCTTTCAAATATATTTCTCGTTATACAATGCACTGTGATGTGAAGGCATCAAACAGAAGAAATGCAGTTTCTGTGTTTAATGAGTATTATAAAGCTTTTTATGAACTTTAAAATAAAGTTTATTTTATGGTGTCATTTCTTAAAAAAAAAGAAAGAAAGAAAAAAGAAGAAGAAGTGTCACACAGTCCTGAAACAAAGAGTTAGCTGGGTAGATACTTTATTTTCTTTAAAACAGGGGAATGTCCGACCCACAAAATCATTTGTTCTGGCCCTGCCAAGGCCTTCCTTAGGTGTGAGTTAATTAAATGTTTGACCAAATACAGCAGGTCAATTTTTAAGTTGATAATTTTAAATGGCCCACAAATGATGTTATAAATATCCAAATGGCCCTTGGCAGAAAAAAAGTTTCCCACCCCTGCTTTAAGAAAATATACTAGAATGTTGAGAGATATTGCCAAAGTTGAAAGTGTCTAGAGAAGGCTATTTAGAAACCATTTCAACTGAGGGGATATGGTTACTTAACTTCATGAAGGTGAGCAAAAGGGAAATACAATAGATGTCTTCAAATATTTGAAAGGATGCTGTATAAAATAATATAACTTGTTCTTTGTAGATGAATTGGGCAGCACTAGGACCAGCAAATGAAAACCAAACTGAGACTCAATTAAATTCAATCTAGAAAAAGGCCTTTGTGACATTAGAACAGACTGTTTTGAAAAGTAGTAAATTCACCTTTACTCTATATTCTAGTTAAACCCACATGGTCAACCACCTGGGATTTAGCACATGGGATTCCAGTACTGAATGGGAGTTTTAGCTAGATCAATAGATTTCGAATTGTTCTCTAAGAGGCCCTAAAGTGTTCCACATCAATGCATCAGTAACAGCTAGGTAGATAAGGAGTGGGGAAGGTAAGATAAAATAATAAAAGTAAATTTAAAATAAAACTGAGACGGCAGCATAATATTGTACATTCATTCTTGAACACCATTGCTTCCCCAGACTCTAGGGTACCATGTAGCATTATATAAGTTCTCAATAAATAATCAGTGAACAAATGAGTGAATGAATGAAAAAAAAATAAATCATTACCAACAATAACAGAGTATTAGAATACACGAAGAACAAAGCAATGCCAGCAGTAAAGTGTTTGTGTCTGTGGAGTGAGGGGGTGTAGAGAAGCAGTGATTTATTACTGGAGATTCCTAGCATAGAGCAAAGTGACTTTTTAGGTAAATTTGAGTTTTGAAGAAGATTGAAAATATAGAATAACAGAGTGTAAAGGAAGAGAAAGCAGAATAACAAAATTCCATAGGAGCAAATACCTGATAAAAATTATGAACAACAAATACATATCTATCAACAAGTGAATCTAAAAATCAAGTGAATAAAAAATCTGAGGAACAGAATAATCTGGTGAATATAGTAGAATCAGGGGCATAGAAAGGGAGTGGACTGACAATTCTCAGGGGCAAAGGGATGTGGGGGGTGCGGGAAGAGACTGGACAAAAATCGCACACCTATGGATGAGGACAGTAGGGGGGAGGTAAGGGCAGAGGGTGGGGTGGGAACCGGGTGGAGGGGAGCTATGGGAGGAAAAAAGAGGAACAATTGTAATAATCTGAACAATAAAGATTTATTAAATTAAAAAAAAAAGAACAAATACCTTATCTATCTTGGTTATTCCTACATTCCCAGTGTATGGGATGCAGTTCCTGGCATGCAGTAGGTGAAAAAATAATTTGTTAAATGAATATAGGTATACATATGTGGTGGTCAAAGTGAGTCATATGCAGAGCACAATGGGTTGATCTTAAAATTTTCAAATTTGAAAGGTGCCAGTAGTTTTCAAACTTGTTTCCAAACTTCCATCTTTAAATGGTACTTGAAAATTTCCTTTTTTTCTGGATAAACAACCCTAGTGTCTCCAACTATTCTTCTCTTTATATTTTACTTATGTCATTTTCTGAGGTGTGTCATTGGGTAAGCTCATAACCACTCTGAGCTTTTGTTTCCCTATCTGTGAAACAGAGATACTAACAATGATACCTACCTCATAGAACTGTTGTTAGTATTCAATTACTAGTAGATAATTTATGTAAGTGTTGGCACACAGAGATGCTCTTTTCTTTTCTTCCAAAAATCCAACGTGGTACAGTGAAATCATCGGAACATTAGTTCAAATACTGACGCCACAACTTATTAGCTTTTTGAACTCGGACATGTTATTTAGCATATCTAAGCCTGAAAGAGTAGTCTTGCTCGAAGAACTATTGTGAGGACTAAATGAGATAATACATATAAATTATTGAGCACAGTACATGATAAGTGCTTAATAAGTGGTAGCTTTTATAATTATCTGGCTAGATTTCAAAAGTTTCTGTTTTGATCTACCGCTTCTGAACACATTCCCAAGTGGTGCACTGCCTTCTGAAAGAGTGGTGGCCAGAAGTCAATAAAATACTACAAGTGTGGCCTGGCCAGCATGGTTCAGTGGTTCAGTGTCAACCTATGAACCAGGAAGTCATGGTTTGATTCCTGGTCAGGGCATATGCCTGGGTTGCGGGCTCCATCCCAGTGTGGGGCATGCAGGAGGCAGCCAAACAATGATTCTCTCTCATCATTGATGTTTCTATATCTCTCTCCCTCTCCCTTCCTCTCTGAAATCAATAAAAAATATATTAAAAAATATTAAAAGTGTGGTCTGACCATCGGATAATGGGCTAGTACTATTATTTAATGGGTTAGACTGCATTAGCTCTTTGGTAGCCCTTGATCAATGCTATTTCATTTTGAGCTTAATAAGTGGAGTATCATACACAATGCTAAATTATACTCTCCCTACCTTTCTCTTGTTTTTGTGCATGTGATTTCTAGGACATACATTCACAACTTTTGGCAGTCATAGGTCTCATCTATTTACTTCTTAGGCATGGATCACCCAGTTAAGTTTATTTTTTACTTATTTATTTTGGTTAATCCTCACCTGAAGATATTTCTTTCATTGAGAGGGAGAAAGAGAAACAATGATGTGAGAGAGACACGTTAATTGGTTGCCTCCCATTTGTGCTCTGACTGGGGCCTGGACAGAACCTACAACCCAGGTACATGTTCTTGACCAGAATGGAACATGTGACCCTTCAGTGCACAGGCTGATGCTCTACCACTGAGTCATACCTACCAGGGCTCATCTAGTTAACTTTAGAGCACTTAGCTTCTCAGTTGTAGGATGGGTACAGTAGCTTATATCTACCCTAGTAAGGTATCCAAAGAGTTAATAACTTTGAAAAGTGTTTGGAGATTTCCTATAGGCTATGAAGGAAAACCTGTTACATGAAATAGTAATGTTTACTCTGGAATGGTTAGCTATATTTCTTTGCTTTTTCTATATACACACTCAAACAATTCAGATGTTTCCAAAGGACATTATTTATTCAACATGCCATTAAGCTTGCCCTGGCTGGTTGTATCGATAACACTTATCTCATACATTGAAAAGTACATTACTAAGAGGGCACTGAAGTCCATGGCAAGGAAAATGAAAAGCTGAGTTCTCAATTGAAAATATTTTTCTAAAATAGCAGGCAATGGGAACTTTCTAGTCTATGTGTACCTGTATTTTTACTGTATTGTGAACAATAATAAACAATGTATCATAGAGTTTAAGAGCATGGACTCTGAAATCGGACTGCTTGGATTTGAATTCTAGCTGGACCGTATACTAGCTGTGTGACCTTAGGCAGATTATTTGAGGCTCGGTTTCCTTTATCTATCAAATTGGGATTAAAGTAGTACCTATCTGATAGGGTTGTTATGAAGATTAGACAATTTTCTGCACATATAGCCCTTAGAATTGTGCCTGGTAGGTAGTAAGTGCTATGTGTTAGCTCTAATTCTCATTCTAGAATTACTTTACTTCTAGTATTACTGTTATTGTTGGGCTTTCCAGATTTGTTAGTGAGCATGAAACTTCCAATTGATATCCCAATCCATTAGGAAATGCTGTTGGCTGTACCTTCAAGATATAGCCAGAATTTGACTACTTCTTATTACCTCCACCTCTACTGAACTGGTCCAATTCATTATTGTCTCTTTTCTTAATTATTGCAGTAGCCTTCCAATAGCTCTTTACTTTTACCCTTGCTCCTACCTTACACCAGTATTTTTCTCAACACAGCAATCAAAGTGACTACTTAAACCTAAGTTTGATCATGACTTGTCAATGTTGAACTGCCTCCAATTACCTTCATTACAGAGCAAAACCTAAAGTCCTTACATGGCCTTACAAGGTCCTTTATGATCAAGCCCCTATGACCTCTAAGGCCTCATCTCCATAGTCTTCCTCTTAATCGCTTCATTCCAGTCATACTGTCATTTTTGCTATTTCTCAGACATGTCATGTGGGCTTCTCATGGACTTCGTGTTTGCTTTCTTCTCTTCCTGGAAACTCTTTCCTAAGTTATCAACATGGCTCTTTCTTACATTTTTCAGATCTTTGCTGAAATCTCGTTTGTCCAGTGAAGTCTTTCCAGAACCTATGTTTAAAAGGACACATATGTCATACCTTAATCAATAAAGAAATTAAAAAAATAAAACTGCACCCCTTCCAAAATCAGCAAATCTTATTTTCCTACTCTGAATTTTTCTATATAGCACTGAACACCATCAGGAACAATATATGGGTTTATTTATTTGAAGAATACATTTCTTCACTCTTCTCCTTTAGAATATAAGTTCTTTGAGATCAGGTACCATGTTTTGTCCAGTTGATCTGAACTTGATCATGTAAGTACTAAATAAATGTTGCATAGTGTTTAAGCTATTCTCTGGATATTACCCTAAAGCAGGGGTCGGCAAACTGCGGCTCGCGAGCCACATGCGGTTCGCGAGCCGTGGTTTGCTGCTCTGTTGACTAATGAGTTTGCCGAGCTCTGGGATAGGGGCTTAATCACAAGGAACAACAACAACCTGTAATTATTGGAATCGTGAGTCTAGGTCAGTGGTCGGCAAACTCATTAGTCAACAGAGCAGCAAACTGTGGCTCACGAGCCGCAGTTTGCCGATCATTGCCCTAAAGTATTTCATAGTACTTGGAAACAAGTATATTTTAAATACCTCAGGTCCCAATATAGTCCTTAATGATCTTGATTTATCTCCCGAAACAGCTTTATCAGTTATAGTTAATTGAGGGATATCTATATATCTTATCAAAATCTAGAGTATGTGGAAATATGTACTATGAAACAGTAGCTTGGGTCCAGTTTTGGGGTCAGCATCACAAAGGCTTTAGAAAATCTAAAAGAATAGAATTATTAAGCAGAAAGAATCTTTAAAGACCTTGGGGAACATATGATTCTTTATTTAACAACTGGCAAATTAACATTCAAAAGGCCCGTCATTTGTTAGCAGCATGTAGAGCATTCAGATTCTAGTCTAATTACCAAGTTCAATGCCATTTTCATTATACTAGTATGTGATCCTTATCTCTAGGTAGGGCCAGTGTACCATCTAGTTAAGGGTCACTCAACTGCTTTTATCCCAATTTTATCTTCAATAAAACAACTTGAGACCAACTATACAACTAAATACAATGAGGGCAAAATAATATAATACCTGGATCCTGAAGAGAGGGGAGGAAGAAGGGTCAGAATGGGTATGGGTTAATATGATACGCTTCTCTTAAGAGGTGCGTTTTGATGTGTTTTTGAGGAAGATGAAGGCTTGAACTAAAACAAGAAAGAGCTTGTATTGTAGATTAGGGGAAAAAATAGACTGCTTGAAATCTTATAGGGGTTCGCTAGTTTTTTTTGTTGTTGTTGTTGCTGTGTGTGTGTGTGTGTGTGTGTGTGTGTTTATTTTTTAATTATTTTATTTTATTTATTTGTGTGTGTGTGTGGGAGCCAAGGTTATAGCAAAAGATAACTTTGGTTAGAGCAAAATGATCAACTCTTTGCAAAGCAAGGCTTATTTTACTAAAAACAACTTATTCTCTATGTTTACAGTTGATTGACATAAAATTGATGCTAAGAGATGCTGTTTGTTAAGCAATCTTAAAATGATTGTGAAAATGAGGTTAGTCATTTGTGGGGGCTGAGAGAAGGCAAGAATAGGGCAGAGTGGTTTGCATTTGAGGTAAGTACAGGCTGACCAAATAAATGCTAAAAGAGGAATGGGTTTAGGAGATTGGGAAATAAGTCCTGATTTCTGTAAGAGAGGAAAAAGAGAAGAAGTTTGAGTATCATTCTCTACCTCGTCAACATTTTTTAATTCTGGTTGTGATAGAGATACACATTAATATTTTCTTTTTCAAATCCATATGCCTGATAATTTTGCCACTTATTAGATGTGTGATGTTTAATAAGATGCTTACTTCCCTGAATCTAAATGTCCTTATCTCTAAAATCGATTATATGTAGCCATCTCTTAGGGTGACTATGATGACCGGATGAAAGGATGCATTTTAAAGCATCTAAAATACTGCCTGGAGAGAGGGAATAATGGCGGCGGAATAGACAGACGTGTTCCGAGCCTTGTCCCGGAGCAGAAAGAAAGAACAGCTGAGGGACGCACAAGGAGTGTTTGTTGGCTGGTTGGGAGACAGCTGAATTCCAGAAGGAGGTGGGGGACTGCTGAACGGGGTTCCCCAGACCTGGCAGCACCAACTGCGGCTGGGTCCCCTCCCGGAGCTGCGGGCTTGGACGCGGAGTCTGCGCCATCTTGATCCGGAAAGTGGAGCTTATCTGAAGCCTGAGAATCCACAACTGCGGCACCCCAGGAACAGCTGCGAGCCCCAGAACAACGCTCCCCAACTGGCGCAAGCACACGGGTTCAGAGGAGCTCTACACTCCACCACGGAAAGGTCAGATTTCGCCTGGGATAAGGTGAGGTCTCTGATCCCGGCGGGAGAGAGGAACGCGCGTTTTGCGGGAGCTGGAGGACCAGGGAAGTCTGTGCCTAGAAAAATCCGTGGCTGTAGGGGCTGGCGTGATCTGTGATTGTGGAAAGGGGTCCTCAGAGCTGCTAAGAGAAGGGCACTCTAAAAAGCAACCCATTTTGATCTGAAGTGCAGGGACACCCTAAGAATTTCAGGCTGTCCAGACTTACGCGCAGCCCGTGCGCTCCCTTTGTGCCTGGGTTTACTCGCAGTCCTGGAGTTCGCACACTTGGGCTTTTTCCTCTTCAAATCCTTGCTTCTGATTACTAAGCCCAATACATAGGATCACCCAGTTGGGGACACCCTGGGAGACTGCAGGGGAAAGTTGTTTTTCTGGAACCTGGGGATCGGAGCGGGGAGTGACCATCAGAGAGTCAGCTCTGAGGCAGACCACGCCCACAGGCCGGTGGCAGTGCCACAGGGAAAGAAGGCTCTAACACTGCCTAGAGAGGCCATAGATAGACCCGGAAGTCAATCCAGAAACACTGCCACCCAGGGGCTGAATCACAAATTGACTCTTGCGTAATCAAAAATAAAGGAATACGAGAAATTAAGACACACCGCCTGCTTAAAATCAGGACTGGCTTACAACACCGAAGAGCAGTGGATCGCAGGGAACTGCAATACTGTCTGGACTGAGAAACAGGCGTGCCAAACAGAAAAACAGAGGAAGTGAATGACCTTCACTACTTCACATTTTATTTTTACCTTTTATTTTTTTATTTTTTTATTTTTTTTTATTTTCATTTTTTGCATCTTTTAATCAAGAAACTTTTTTTTCTTTTTTCATCACTTGATTTTACCTTTTTAATGATTACATTTTTATTTTCAATCCGTATTATTACTACTGCTATTTTATCTTTTTTTTTTTAAAGTGTCATTTTATTTTCTCTTCATTTTATTTTGGGATTAGGGTTCTACATTCTATTTTTTATCTTTCCTTTAGCATCGTTTTACTCTATCTCAACTCTACCTTTAGGCCATCACTCTCTTCCTAACCTCCCCCTTTTCAGTGTCCTGTTTGTCTTACCCTTTTACTGCTTTAGATTTTCCCTATTCTTTCTGTTTACCCCTTGTTAAAATTTCACCCTACTTACATATCTAATCTCTAATCCCCTGCTCCAAGTCCACATACACCTCTCCCTTCGCTGTCTGAGCTATCCATAAACTTGTCCTTCTCTCTGTCCTTTTGTTGTTGTTTGCTTGAATGTAGATTATATCCAATTTTTATGCTGTTTTTGTGAGATTGTTTTGCTTATTCTTCTTTTGTTTATTTTTTTGTTTGTTTTGTGCTTCAGCTTTCCCTTGCCTCAATCCATATTAGTTGTTGTTGTAGTTTGTATTAATCCCCAGGCACTTGTTGCTGGCATTTGCTGGGATTAGTGATTGTTCTATTGGAGTTTTATCCCCAATATATATAGTCTGTTCCCCTTTCTCTCTTAGTCACTTTCTTGTCTCTCTTACTTTTTTTTTTTTTCTCTTTACTTTCCCTTTTCCCAATTTCATTTTCACACTCCTTTTTTCTTTTTTTCTTTCTTTCGTTCTTTTTTCCTCTTCTTCTTTCTCTCCTATCACCTAATTTGCCTTTCTCTGGTGGTCACCTTTATTGGAGGTTATTAATATCGTGAATACATTCCTGTTCAGTGCCTTGTGAGTTGTACCTGGTAGTGCTGTATTTTGTGCCTTTAAATCAACCCAGGAGAGAGAGAACTACATAACCAGACACCCAGAGAAGAGAGACCATGGGGAGACAAAGAAGCAGCCCGCATATGAAAGAAAAGCAGGCATCACCAGAAAAGGAAGTAAACGAAATGGAGGCAAGCAACCTTCCAGAAAAAGAATTCAGAGAAATGGTCATAAGGTGGCTGAAAAGAATGGAAGACAAATTCGACAATATGAGCAAGAACCAAGAGGAAATGAAGAAGAACCAAGAAGAAATGAAAAATGACATCGCTGCTGTAAAGAACTCAATAGAAAGCATCAAGAGTAGACTAGAAGAAGCAGAGGACCGCATCAGTGAGCTAGAAGACAAGATGGAAAAAAATACCCAAGAAAAGCAACTTCTAGAAAAAAAAATTAAAAGGCAGGAGGAGAGTCTAAGGGAACTTTGGGACAACACGAAACAAAACAACATCCGCATAATAGGGGTTCCAGAAGGAAAGGAAGCTGAGCAAGGAATAGAAAACCTCTTTGAAGAAATAATGACAGAAAATTTCCCAGATATAGGGAAGAAAAAACCCACACAAATCCAAGAAGCTCACAGAGTCCCAAGCAAAATGAACCCCAAAAGACCGACGCCAAGGCACATTATAATTAAATTGGCAAACACCAACGACAAAGTAAGAATCTTAAAAGCAGCAAGAGAGAGACAGAAAGTTACATACAAAGGAACCCCCATCAGACTAGCAACTGATTTCTCAACAGAAACTCATCAGGCCAGAAGGGAATGGAATGAAATATACAAAGTCATGCAAAGGAAGGGGCTGAATCCAAGAATACTGTACCCAGCAAGGCTGTCAATCAAAATTGAAGGTGAAATCAGGAGCTTCACAGACAAAAAAGGACTAAGGGAATTTATTACCACCAAACCAGCAATGCAAGAAATGCTAAAGGGTCTACTGTAAAAAAAAAAAAAAGAAAGAAAGAAACAGGAAGCGAAGAAGTAACACAGGGGTAAAGAATAGGAATGGCGACAAATAAGTACCTATCAATAATAACTTTAAATGTAAATGGATTAAATGCCCCAATCAAAAGACATAGGGTAACAGATTGGATAAGAAAACACGACCCATATATCTGCTGTCTACAAGAAACCCACCTCAGAAAAAAAGACGCACACAGACTGAGGGTGAAGGGATGGAAAAAGGTTTTCCAGGCAAATGGAACTGAAAAAAAAGCTGGGGTAGCAATACTTATTTCTGACAAATTAGATCTCAAACTGAAGGACATAACAAGAGATAAGGAAGGCCATTTCATAATACTAAAGGGAGCAATCCAACAAGAAGAAATAACTCTGGTAAACATATATGCACCCAATACAGGAGCACCCAAATACATAAAAAAACTCCTGGAGGATATTAAGGGAGACATTGACAGCAATACAATCATAGTAGGAGACTTTAATACCCCACTATCACCATTGGACAAATCCTCTAAACAAAACATCAGCAAAGAAACATCAATCCTAAATGACTCACTAGACCAGATGGAATTAATTGACATCTTCAGAACATTTCACCCCAAAGCCACAGAATATACATTCTTCTCAAGCGCACATGGGTCATTTTCAAAGATAGACCATATGTTGGGACATAGGCAAAGTCTCTTCAAATTCAAGAAGATAGAAATCATATCAAGCATCTTCTCAGACCACAGTGGCATAAAACTGGAAATCAACTACAATAAAAACAACCCAAAGAAATCAAACACATGGAGACTAAACAGCATGCTATTAAACCATGACTGGGTTACCAGAGAGATCAAAGAAGAAATAAAAAACATCATGACAACAAATGACAATGAAAACACTACAATCCAAAATCTATGGGACACAGCGAAAGCAGTCTTGAGAGGGAAGTTCATAGCTCTACAAGCCTACTGCAAAAAACAAGAAACAGGGTTAATAAATTACCTAACCCAACAACTCAAAGAGTTAGAAAAAGAGCAACAAGAAAAGCCCAGTGTAAGCAGAAGGAAGGAAATAATAAAGATCAGAGCACAGATAAACGACATAGAGACCAAAGAAACAATACAAAAGATCAACAAAACCAAGAGCTGGTTCTTTGAAAGGATAAACAAGATTGATGAACCTCTAGCCAGGCTCACCAAGAAGCAAAGGGAGAGGACCCAAATAAACAAGATCAGAAATGAAAGAGGTGAAATAACAACAGATCCCGCCGAAATACAAAGGATCGTTAAAAAATACTACGAACAACTCTATTCCAACAAACTGGACAACCTGGAGGAAATGGACATATTCCTAGAAAAATATAACCTTCCAAAACTCAATCAGGAAGAATCTAAACAGCTCAACATGCCAGTAACTATGGAAGAAATTGAAGCAGTCATCAAAGAGCTTCCGGCAAACAAAAGCCCGGGGCCAGACGGCTTCACAGGAGAGTTCTACCAAACATTCAAGGAAGAACTAAAACCTATCCTCCTCAGACTTTTCCAAAAAATTCAAGAGGAAGGAACACTTCCCAGCTCCTTCTATGAAGCCAGCATCACCCTAATACCAAAACCAGATAAAGACAACACAATGAAGGAGAATTACAGGCCAATATCCCTCATGAATGTAGATGCCAAAATCCTCAATAAAATTCTAGCAAATAGGATCCAGCAGTACATCAGAAAGATCATACACCATGACCAAGTAGGATTTATCCCAGGAATGCAAGGATGGTTCAATATCCGCAAATCAATAAATGTGATACATCACATAAACAAATTGAGAGATAAAAATCACATAGTCATATCAATTGATGCAGAAAAAGCATTTGACAAAATCCAACACCCTTTCTTGATAAAAACTCTCAACAAGGTGGGAATAGAAGGATCATACCTCAACATCATAAAAGCTATATATGATAAACCCACAGCTAACATCATACTCAATGGGCAAAAACTAAAACCATTTCCCCTAAGAACAGGAACAAGACAGGGATGCCCACTCTCACCACTCCTGTTTGACATAGTACTGGAAGTATTAGCCAATGCAATTAGACAAGAAGAAGAAATAAAAGGCATCCAAATTGGAAAAGAAGAAGTAAAGCTGTCCTTATTTGCAGATGACATGATATTGTACATAAAAAACCCGAAAGACTCCATCAAAAAACTAACAGACTTAATAAATGAATTCGGCAATGTAGCAGGATACAAAATTAACACCAAGAAATCTATGGCATTTCTATACACCAACAATGAACTTACAGAAAGAGAGACTAAAAAAGCAATCCCATTTTCCATCGCACCAAAAAAATTAAGATACTTAGGAATAAACCTAACCAAGGAGGTAAAAGACCTATATGCGGAAAACTACAGGACACTGAAAAAAGAGATAGAGGAAGATGTAAACAGATGGAAGAACATACCATGTTCATGGATTGGTAGAATCAACATCATTAAAATGTCCATACTACCCAAAGCAATCTATAGATTCAATGCACTCCCCATTAAAATACCAACGGCGTATTTCACAGACCTAGAAAGAACTCTCCAAAAATTCATCTGGAATAAAAAAAGACCCCGAATAGCCACAGCAATCCTGAGAAAGAAGAATAAAGTAGGAGGGATCTCAATACCAGATTTCAAGCTGTATTACAAAGCCACTGTCATCAAAACAGCCTGGTACTGGCACAAGAACAGACATATAGATCAATGGAACAGAATAGAGAATCCAGATATCGACCCAAACCAATATGCGCATTTAATATTTGACAAAGGAGGCATGAGCATACAATGGAGTCAAGACAGTCTCTTTAATAAATGGTGTTGGGAAAATTGGACAGATACATGCAAAAAAATGAAACTAGATCACCAACTTACACCATACACAAAAATAAACTCAAAATGGGTACAGGACTTAAATATAAGACGGGAAACCATAAAAATACTAGAGGAATCCACAGGCAGCAAAATCTCAGACATATGCCAAAAGAACTTTTTCAGTGATACTGCCCCTAGGGTAATGGAAGCCAAACAGAAAATAAACAAATGGGACTACATCAAAATAAAAAGCTTTTGCACAGCAAAAGAAACCATCAACAAAACAACAAGAAACCCCACTGTATGGGAGAACATATTTGCAAATGGTATCACTGATAAAGGTTTAATTTCCAACATCTACAGGCAGCTTATACAACTTAATAAAAGGAAGATAAATGATCCAATAAAAAAATGGGCAACGGACCTAAATAGAAGCTTTTCGAAAGAAGACAGAAGGAAGGCCAAGAGACACATGAAAACATGCTCAAAGTCACTAATTATCCGAGAGATGCAAATCAAAACAACAATGCGATACCATCTCACACCTGTCAGAATGGCTATCATCAACAAATCAACAAATGACAAGTGTTGGCGAGGATGCGGAGAAAAAGGAACCCTCGTGCACTGCTGGTGGGAATGCAGACTGGTGCAGCCACTGTGGAGAACAGTATGGAGTTTCCTCAAAAAACTGAAAATGGAACTCCCATTTGACCCAGTAATCCCACTCCTAGGAATATATCCTAAGAAACCAGAAACACCAATCAGAAAGGATATATGCACCCCTATGTTCATAGCAGCACAATTTACAATAGCTAAGATCTGGAAACAGCCTAAATGCCCATCAGCAGATGACTGGATCAGAAAACTATGGTACATCTACACAATGGAATACTATGCTGCCGTAATAAAGAAGGAATTACTACCATTTGTAGGCACTTGGATGGAATTAGAGAACATTATGCTAAGTGAAATAAGCCAGTCAATGAAAGAAAAATACCACATGATCCCACTCATTTGGGGATAATGAAAAACATTATAAACTGATGAACAAAAAGATAGTTACAGAGGCAGTAAAGCATCAAACAGACTGTCAAATTACAGTGGTAAGGTTAGGGAGAGGTGGGGGAAATAAGAGATCAACTGAAGGACTTATATGCATGTATATAAGAGTAACCAACGGATGCAAAACATTGGGGGGTGAGGGCATATATGGGAGTGGGGTGGGGGTCGGGGGCAATGATAAGATATGTACACATATAATACCTTAATAAAAATTTGAAAAAAAAAAAAAAATAAAAAAAAATAAAATACTGCCTGGTACATGATAGCTCTTACTCTGTATAATAAAGCTTCTATTGTATTATAGTCCACCAAATATATAGCATAATAATATACATTCTGATTTATTCCTAAATTAAACCAGGAGAGGCAGATGACATTTTGGTGGCCATTGTTACTGTCAATAATTTTATTTTTCAAAAGAGCTATTCACTTGCCATTATCATCACTAAAAAACAAGTGCTAGCTTATATATAAAAATGCATACATTTTCCTCTTCCTTTTTTGAAAATGCAGGATCATTCTCTGTACTACCCTGTTTCAAAATCCAGGGCCAATGCCTCCATTTTTCTAAATGACTATTTCTGTAGCCACTTATTCCTTATTGGTAGCAAGCAGATGTGGGACATTTGTTGAGAGGAGTTCTTTAAAGGGCAGTATTGTTTCTGATTTTAGAGATGGACTTTTCTGACCTTTTAGAAGCTAAGACCTTTTATTCAGAGGGAGGGTAATGTCTGTTTATGTTGATGATTTCTCATCTGTGAATGTCCAGTTGGATGATATAGAGAGTTCTTGATGTTGAAGTGCCACATGCTGTTTCCAGGCTTGGCTTACAACTTATGTAAGGCTACTGGAGGCTGCTGTTGTGAAATAGCTAAAAACACATGTTCCTTTGTAACATCCATCAGGGAACAAATTTTCCCACTGTGTGCAAAAAGAGTTCTGGGCAGGAGAAACAGATGACATAGCGAACACCAAGGTGAAGGAATGGAATCAATCAAAGTCTCTGAGGACAGTTGAAGTTCATTTTCTCAGAGACTTGACTCCTAGAAATACTCTCTGTATCCTTTGAGATACAGTCTAAGACAGTGCTTGAGAGAAAGACAGAAACAACGAGAAAAACACACTTTCACAGTCACAGACAAAAAAATATATATATATCAGAGTCAACCTAAGAGAGACAGATTGAGTTAGAGACAGATTGAGGAAAAAATAGGCAGGGAGAAACGGACCATGGAGAACTCTATTATTCTCTATATTAATGTAGAAATCTGCTTTGGCTGGAGTTCAGAGTGAGACAAACAACCTGCCATGGGGACTGCTTATAAAACCAGGCGCACAATGTGTACTGGAAAATGTCATTGTTCTGCCAAGAGACATTGGAGCCATGTGGGACCTGTGGGGGAATCTATAATCTGGAAAGTCTATAATGGGAGGTGAGAATAGGGGTTCCTAAATAGCTATAGCATATGCAATGCCTCTGGAGCCACCAAAATAATCAGACTCTAGCATTCAAGGCTCCCAGTTTGTATCCAGAAGGCCAGAGGCTAGACAAAGCCTATAAAGTGAAATAATATCTACACTCAGAAAAAAATTGGTCTTTCTATCCAAGCAGACACAATGGTGGGGAGATAATGGAATGGTGATGTTCAAAGATGTCAGATGCAGGCATGTATAGCAAAATAGAGTGGGGTGGGCTAAGGAGGTAGTATAGAACAATGCATAGAAATTATCTAAAAATATAATATAGATGTAGTTGAGTTTATATTGTAGTAATAATTTAGCAAAAATTTACAAAATAGTAGTCCGGCTAAGATTGAGTCTAAGAAAGTAAAAACAGCCTCAATCTATACATCTACATATGGGCAATTGCTCATATAACATCTAAGCAATCTACTCCATTTAGATCTGAGGAATGCTTTGTTTTGAAAATGACTACTTCAGTTAAGAATACTTATCTTAATACTAGAGGCCCGGTGCATGAAATTCATGCACAGGTAGGATACTTAGGCCTGGTGGTCAGGGTCAGCCAGGGCCTTCTGGCTGCTGGCCAGGGCTTTCCTTCCCGCTGCCCACCACCAGCCGGTCCTCTCTCCCCTGGCTGCTGGCTGCCAGCTGCCGGCTGCCATCTGGGGCCTTCCTTCATTCTGCACCACCTCCTGGGGGTCAGTGAAGTGATAGGGGGTGATAGACCTCCTGGTTTCCCAGTCAAACTCCTGCAGGGACACTTTGCATATTAGCCTTTTATATATATAGATTTCCATCCAGGCTTCAGATAAGAAACTTCAGAGTGATAACATCAGGCAGGAACTTTCTGCATAGACATCAGACTTCTATAACAATAACAGTATTGGTGAATTTAAAAAATTAGAATGAAAACAAATTATTCAATTAAATCATAATAATGATGCACAAATTATATACAAAACAGAAATGTGAAATAAAAATTAAGACAACTTCTCCTCTTATTGTCCAGAGATGACAACTGTTCATATTTTGGTATCTGTTCTTACAGATATATTTTCTGCACATATATAATATTCATGCATAGACTTAAAAATATGTAGAATCTTAAAAACAAAATAAATGAACAAACAAAACAGGAACAAACTCAGAGATACAGAGAATGAACTGCTGGTTGCCAGAGGGGAGAGGCTTTGGGTGGCTGAGTGAAAAAGATGAAGGGATTAAGAAGTACAGATTGATAGTTACAGAATAGTCACAGGGATATAAATTACAGAACAGGGAGTATAGTCAATAATACTGTAATAACTATGTATGGGGCCAGGTGAGTACTGGAAATATTGGGAGGATCACTTTGTAAAGTATATAATTCTCACATACAGAAGGCCCAGAGACATATGAAAACATGCTCAAAGTCACTAATCATCCAAGAGATGCAAATCAAAACAACAATGCCGTACCATCTCACACCTGTAAGAATGGTGCTCATCAACAAATAAACAAATGACAAGTGCTGGCGAGGATGCGGAGAAAAAGGAACCCTCGTGCACTGCTGGTGGGAATGCAGACTGGTGCAGCCACTGTGGAGAACAGTATGGAGTTTCCTCAAAAAACTGAAAATGGAACTCCCATTTGACCTAGTAATCCCACTCCTAGGAATATATCCCAAGAAACTAGAATCACCAATCAGAAAGGATATATGCACCCCTATGTTCACAGCAACACAATTTATAATAGCTAAGATTTGAAAACAGCCTAAGTGCCCATCAGCAGATGAGTGAATTTAAAACCTGTGGTACATCTACACAATGGAATACTATGCTGCTATTAAAAAGAAGGAATTTTTACCATTTGCAACAGCATGGATGGAACTGGAGAGCATTATGCTAAGCGAAATAAGCCAGTCGGAGAAAGATAAATATCACATGATCTCACTCATATGTGGGATATAATGATCAACATAGTTTGATGAACAAGAATAGATTGATCTAGAGACAAATGGTAGGTGGGGGTTTAGAGAGCAACCAAAGGACTTATATGCATGCATATTAGCATAAACAATGGACACAGACACTGGGGTGGTGGTGGCTTGCCCGGGCTGGAAAGGAATGGGGGAGGGGTCAATTGGGGAGAAAGGAGACATATGTAAAACTATAGACAATAAAAACATAATAAAATAAAAAAGTATATGATTCTCTAACTACTATGCTGTGCATATGAAAGTAATACAGAATAATATTGCATATAAACTATAATTGAAAAATAAAAACTATAAATAATGGCATACTATTTATAATACTCTAATATTTATATTTCATCCTACAATCTATCTATATAAAAGGCTAATATGCTACGTGTCCTTCCCACCTTCTGACTGGTCACTATGAAATGCACTGACCACTAGGGGGCAAAGCTCAATGCAGGAGCTGCTGTGAAGCACACAGAGAAATGGCACCACAGACCTGGTGCCCAAAAAGCAACACTCATCTTCCTCCAAGTGGGACACAGGCCCTGCCACCACCCCGGAGTGACAGTTCACCAAATCTCAGCCAATTCTGCAGAGACCCCATGGAACAAAATGCAGCCCACAGCCCAGCCCAGCCTGGAAATGGTGGCTGTGGTTGCCGGGTAATGATGTCATGTAGTGATGCCCAGCTTCCTCTCCCTTGCAGTTTCTTCAGCCCACGAACACAGGTGGAAACATTTCACACTTTAACCAAATATCTGTGAAGTGTTTTCCCCTGCCTCATCTCATTTGATCATCACAGAAGTCCTGGAGTAGGTACATAGGAAACTCTGTGGAATCCTGTTTTCTTTTCATTAGCCAGAAAATGGAGATTTAGAAAGCTTAGAAACTTGACCCAACTGAAAAGAAGAAAGAAATGAAATGAAAATGACTTCAGGTTTTCTCAATGCACAGAATATAGTCAGATACTGCTGCAGTTAAATATTTTACCCTTTGTTCTCCCTGCATGATCTACAATAATAATCTGCTTCGTGTTGATATTTACTGCTGTGTTGCTGACAACTACCTGAAAGAGAACTTGGGGTGCTTCACTGGGCTGGAAAAAGTTTAGCTACATCAGAAAGCAGGTCTACTTAAGCAAGTTTATTCTATCCTATTTAATAAAATCCTAATATGCAAATTGACTGAATGACAGAATGACCAGTTGCTATTATGTGCACCGACCACCATGGGGCAGACACTCAATGCAGCAGCTGCCCCCTGGTGGTCAGTGTGCTTCCACAGGGGGAATGCCACTCAGCCAGAAGCTGGGATCAAGGCTGGCAAGCATAGCGGTGGTGGCAGGAGCCTCTCCCGCCTCCGCTGCAGGCGGGTGGTAAGGAGCGAGGCGTCCTGGACTGCGAAGGGATGTCCAACTGACGGCTGAGGCAGGCATCCCCCGAGGGGGTCCCAGAGTGCAAGAGGGCACAGGCTGGGCTGAGGGACACCCCTAACCCCCCATGCACAAATTTTATGCATCTGACCTCTAGTATATTATATATGTCCTTCCATATAAACTCATACTCTTCTAAGAAGTACCTACATCATGATTTACAATGAAAATATAGTATTCCATTGCACAGATGAACCACATTCTATTTATTAAGAATTTGAACTCAGGAACACCAGAGGGGTGAGGGCATGAGTTGGGAGGGGGTTGGGGGGTTAATGGAGGGATGAGGACACATATGTAATACCTTAATCAATAAAGAAATTTAAAAAAAAGAATTTGAACTCAGAGCAATCTGACAACAAAGCCTATGCTTTCCCCACAAAGTATAAACCAAGGTATTAGGATGTACTACCCCTGACTTTCCTGTTTGGACATGTTTTCTGAAATACATTGTTATAAGTTTTTTTCATAGCTTAAAGCAAATGACCTGCACCTGCAGAAGATAAGACACACTCCTCAGCCGACTTGGTTGCTCCCCTCTACCTGACCTAGTTGTGCTCCCACCAGACATTCTGCTATCTTCCAAGGATGTCCTATTCAGGCAGCTCACCAGGTGGCTAGTGCAACCCTGACCCAGTCATTCTATAAGGAAACATAAACACCCTCTTGGTGCTGACACTGACACACTGGTCTCAGCCCGCTGTTAGAGAATGTAACAAAATTTCATAAACTCTCACGTCTTTGACCTGGCTCCTGTTGGCGTGGACCTAACACAAGGCATAACTAAAAATATACAAATTTACATGTAAAGCATGAAGGGTATAACTGCAATCAGTGGTTGGCAAACTCATTAGTCAACAGAGCCAAATATCAGCAGTACAACGATTGAAATTTCTTTTGAGAGCCAAATTTTTTAAACTTAAACTTCTTCTAACGCCACTTCTTCAAAATAGACTCCCCCAGGCCATGGTATTTTGTGGAAGAGCCACACTCAAGGGGCCAAAGAGCCGCATGTGGCTCGCGGGCTACAGTTTGCAGACCATGGACTGCAACAAAAGGATTCTAGGGTTCCTTGTATTGTTTAGGGGGATGGTGTAAAGAAAATGATTGACTTTAGAATTTTAATCAGGCATGCATGATAACAAAGTAAGGGTCATTTCTAAAAATAAGGGAAAAAGATCAACATTAATTAAAAAACAACAACAACATTCTCATTCATTCTCCACATAGTAGCTCAAAAGCTAACTTGATTACAGATATACCTTGTTTTAGAGAGCCTACTTAGAACAGTGAAAAGAGCCTTGGGATATGAATCCAAAGACTAATATTCTCTTTGTCTGAGCTGGTTGCTAGTTGTGTGACTCTATAGACTTATTTACTCAAGAGAGATAGGTCTGTAGAAAAGGAGGGCTCAAGGTTTTAGTTTATTTTGTGTTTTAAATTCCAGCTGAAATTATTACCTACTTTTGTGTGAGTAAGATCAATTTACATTAGTCGATGTATTCAATTTATATTTGGGCATCTCTTCGAGTGACTGACTGCCAGAGCAGTTGCCCAGTTTGCTTTTCTCTTAATATGATTCTGTCTACTGCCTTACGTGTGCCTCAGAAAATAGGCTTTGCTGTTGAAATAGGGAGGTTTCTTTAAGGACACAGCCCAGCAAACCTATTGCCTTTGAACAGTTTCTTGGTCAATATGTTTCCAGTTTACTGACCCATTTGGCTCAGTGGATAGAGCCTCGGCCTGCGGACTCAAGGGTACTGGGTTCGATTCCGGTCAAGGGCATGTACCTTGGTTGCGGGCACATCCCCAGTGGGGGGTGTGCAGGAGGCAGCTGATTGATGTTTCTCTCTCATCGATGTTTCTAACTCGCTCTCCCTCTCCCTTCCTCTCTGTAAAAAATCAATAAAATATATTTTAAAAAAATATGTTTCCAGTTTAGCCTTTGGAGCAGAGTGACAAAAGTTGAGTGGCAGTGGGGGATGGGAGATGGAAGACCCTGGAAACTGACAGAGGTAGTTTCCTTGATAGCAGTAATCTCCCTAAGCATAGAATTTGTGTCCATTCAGATCACTAATGACCCTCTCACAAAGCCCACTCAAATGAACTCAAAAAATGGCCCACATGTAAAGAGATAACCCAAACCTTTGTCCCATCCTTAATACTCCCCTTTTCTTCCTTTCTGTGCTTCGAAGTGCTGACTCCCTTTATCATATCCTGTCTCCCTCCCTATAGTCTGTGTGCCTAGATCACAGCTTCAGACCTAAAGCCCACTTAACGTTTTCCTAATATTAAAGTACACTGTACTCAAAGCATTGTATGCAAAGAATAATTGGTATGCCCAGAGAGTATGCAAGCCCACATCCTATTCTTCCATTTGTCTTTGATAATGGGACTAAGCCAGGCTAGCTAGTTAATGAGCCAATTATTTTAGGACAAGCCAGCAGCTCTGGACACACAGCTCTATAGCTTTGGGGTTTCATTTTATTAAGGACTCTTTTCTTCAGGGTTCGCCTTTCCCTTTGGGAAACTCTTCATGAGAGTCAGAGGCCAGCGCTGCAGGTACCTAACTTGAAGCCATGTGACATGCTGATATTTTGAGTACTTCCAAAGATAAAACAGAAACTTTAAGGAAGAAATTGTTCCTTTCTCTCTCTTTTTTCCTCTCCCTCCCACCCTCACATATATATATATATATAAACTTTAATTTTACCTTATAATTTTCTTTAATATAATATAAAACTTGGAAACTGCACATACTCTGTGCCAACGTGATTCTAATAAAATAACCATGTGTATGTGGACAAAGATTCAGTTGAAAGAATATTTAATCATTGTTTATAATCGAATAATTTTTACAATCACAAATGTCTAGTAATAGGGGGCATCATATACAAATACTATGATGCAATTAAAATCATATTAAAAATGGAAAAATATGTTTATATATATATTAAGTAAAAATACAGGTTAGAAAATGTAATGTGAGCGTGTGTGTGTGTGTGTAATTTGTAATGATTGGATATACACCAAAATATATAAAGTGATTTTCTCTGGGTGTTGGGACTACTGAAGACTTTCATTTTTCTAAATTTTTATTTTAAGTTATTAAAACTATATCAATTATCTTTATTTAAATCCCTAAGATTTATAATTATTAACCTTGTGTTACTTTGTTTCGTCATTTTATAAATGAGAGAAATAAAACATTACTAAGAATATCATTGTCCCTATATTCTTCTCTTACCCCCCTCATCCTAAAGCATACAAAATAATAAATTCCTTATATTTCTTTCCAATCACTATGAATAGTACTTATTTTCTTTGTCTTCATTTTCTCATTTGTTACAATAAAAGAATATTGCTTTGGTTATGAGAAAAAGTTATTAAACTTTCTCCCTGGATGCATTTATATTTTGATTTAATTTGCAAGAACATTGTATATAAATGATTTTTTTTCTAGCATGAAATTACATGAAGTAAAGTATAAGCTGTATAGATTGATTTAAATACTATGTCTAGGTATATTTTGTTAATTGACATTGCCATTTATAAACTGTGGGATCTTGGACACATTTCTTATCCTCTTTGTCCTTCAGTTTTCTCATCTGAAATTGGGATAGCAATAGTTTTCAAATCACGGGAGTTTTTTGTTGTTGTTGTTTTTGCATAGATTAACAGATAATATATGTGTTTAGACATAAGTGGTTTTCAATACAATGTAGCCATTATTATTCTGAACATATTTACCAGTAAATCTAAAATGGGTTATATAGGACATTAGTTTTAAAGCATGGCCACAAATTCTTTGATCTTCCTTACACTGAGGCATGACATCTTGCTTACTTTTCATTGAATCTAGATTGACTTGTGACTATTTGAACAATAGGATGTGATAAAAGTTATGCTTTGTGGCCTCTGAGGCTAACTTTTTTATTTTATTTTATTGTTTAAAGTATTACAAATAGTAGTACATATGTCTCCTTTTTTTTCCAATTGACCTTCTCCCAGCCTCCCTACCCCCCGGCACAAGCTCTCACCCAGCCCAGTGTCTTGCGTCCATTGGTTACGCTTATATGCATGCATACAAGTCCTTTGGTTGATCTCTTACCTCCCCCCGCAACCCTCCCCAGCCTTCCCACTGTAGTTTGACAGTCTGTTCGATGCTTCTCTGCCTCTGTATCTATTTTTGTTCATCAGTTTATAATGTTTTTCATGAGGCTGACTTTTAAAAGCCATGGAGATCTACTATTTTCTCTTAGAACATTTTGAGGTAAGCCTTGTAAGAACCTTGAAAGATGTTCAAATATTGTGACCCTACTATGCTTGAGATGCCACATAAGTGTTCTGGTATCAATTGAACCCATCCTTTCTGCCATCCACAACCAGGCACTAGGTATGCAAGTGAAGCTTCTTGGACTGTCCAGCTCATCCCATTCACCAGTTCAGTATCACTAAATGAACCCTGGTTAATGTCGTGGGTTCCAGAATAAATGCCCAGCCAGCCTTGTCCAAACTTCTGACCTATAAGATCTATGAGATATAATGAAATGATTGTTTTAAGTAATGTAATTTTAACTAGTGTTTGTGTGTGTTGCAACAATAGCATTTAGAAGATATTTTGCTACTAGTATGAGGGTACTGTCCTAAAAAATGAATGCCCCTAGCATGTCTTTGGAACTGAGCAGCAGAAGGCAGCCAGAAGAACTTTGAGGAGACTGTAAGGGGAATCTTGGTTGTACCTCAAGGACGCTGTTAGTGAGGGCTTAAAAGGAAATGTTACTGGCAGCTAGAGGAAAGGAGATGTTGTTTGCAGTGGCAGAGAGTTTAACAAAACAAGCAGAAAATATACCTAAACTGATGAATCTGGCTAGAGACATTTCTATGCAGAATGTTAACACATTGTACACCAGTAGTTTCATTGCTAACTTTACCCAGTGGCCAGATACGTTTCTATTGAACGAGTACAAAAAACGTTTTACAATGTATCATACTTTAAAAAAATATTAGATTGTAAGAACATGTAATAAATAACTTCAAAATGCAGTGGGTATTTAATTTTAAGGCATGCCTTTAACATTTATGTGACACACAATGTAATATGAAAACATGAGAATGCTTGTGATCCACATGCAATGTGTTAAATGTATCAACTAGCTCCTTTTAGTTGCATATCATCTATAATAATAAAGGCGTAATATGCTAATTAGACCAGATGACCTTCCGGACAAAGCCAGGGCTGCAAGGGAAGCCTGGGCCCAAGGTGCCAGAGGGAAGTGGGTGCTGGCAGCCTGTGGAAGGAAGGCCTACTCTTGCACGAATTTTGTGCATCGGGCCTCTAGTATGGTATAAAGAAGGATGAGTTAAAGAAAGAGGTTTTCAGTTGTCAAGACTTTAGAGGAAATATAAGAGTTAAGATTTAATGCATTAAAAAATAAAACTATTTTTCATCTCCACTCAATACAATTAGAATATTTTCAAAGTAAAAAAGGACCTTAAGACAAAGGTAAAAACATATAATCACAGTGTAAAAAATAAAGCCAAGGGTGTGGCTGTAAAACTGTTAAAACTTAAAAAGAAACTTAAGATGCTGCCTCATGGAACATTTAAGACAGGCAAAAGGCCTTTCTAGGATTCAGCCTCAACAAAAAGCAAAACATATTGAAAGGCTTATCTTGAAACAGTTTTGGGGTATGGCATTTGCCTAATGGAATGAATAATAAATGAATGCCTACAGAGTTAGCAAAGTTTTAGAAACAATTATATCAGCTTGGACTGGAAGGAACAGAGAAAATATAAAATTAAGAGAAACTTGGATACCAACCATATATAATCAGGAAATAAACTGAGGCAACTACTCAGCTGCAAACATAGATTAATTTTTATGAGAAAGGAAGGATGAGTCAGAGGGAGGAACCAAGAGATTAAAGAGTCAAATAACCAAGACCCAAGGAGTAAAAGTGGATGCTAAGAAGGAAACTGTATGGAAATTCTGGATTTCAAAATTTCCCTGGACCCAGAACTTCTATGTGCTTCCTGCCTCTGTCTTTATTTTTTTTAAAAAATATATTTTTATTGATTTCAAAGAGGAAGGGAGAAGGAGAGAAAGATAGAAACATCAATGATGAGAGAGAATAATTGATCTGCCTATGCAAGGCTGCCTAGTGGGGATCAAGCCCACAACCTGGGCATGTGCCCTGACTGGGAATCAAACCATGACCTCCTGGTTCATAGGTTGATGCTCAACCACTGAGCAACCCCGGCTGGGCTTGCCTCTGTCTTTAAATGAGAATACATATTCTTATATTATGCCTGACCACTGTTGTATGTTCAGCGAAAGATAACTTGTCTCATTTTATACGTCTTCAGTTTGAAAGGATCCATGTCTAAGGACTGAATCCAAGGAGCCTTATCTTACCTAGACCTAATTAAGGTGACAAAGTCCTTGAATTTAAATTTGAACTTGATGCCCAGTTTAGATACAACTCTTTGAGAGTATTGGGAAGAACTGAGTATATTTTGCATGAGTGATGAATATAAATAATTTTTAGCCAAAGAGGACCCTGTGTGTTTAAAACACGGTTCCAAATACTTTGACATTTCTGATGAAGAGGACAGATATCTGTCCCCTTCACTTAAATCAGATGAACTTATGACTTCTTTAAATATGTCACTTTTCAGTCTAGATCTTAAGAGACAATGTGGCTTACAGCAATCCTGAGAAAGAAGAATAAAGTAGGAGGGATCTCAATACCAGATTTCAAGCTGTATTACAAAGCCACTGTCCTCAAAACAGCCTGCTACTGGCACAAGAACAGACATATAGATCAATGGAATAGAATAGAGAATCCAGATATCGACCCAAACCACTATGCGCAATTAATATTTGACAAAGGAGGCATGAGCATACAATGGAGTCAAGACAGTCTCTTCAATAAATGGTGTTGGGAAAATTGGACAGATACATTCAAAAAATGAAACTAGATCACCAACTTACACCATACACAAAAATAAACTCAAAATGGATACAGGACTTAAATATAGGACAGGAAACCATAAAAATACTAGAGGAATCCACAGGCAGCAAAATCTCAGACATATGCCAAAAGAACTTTTTCAGTGATACTGCCCCTAGGGCAATGGAAGCCAAAGAGAAAATAAACAAATGGGACTACATCAAAATAAAAAGCTTTTGCACAGCAAAAGAAACCATCAACAAAACAACAAGAAACCCCACTGTATGGGAGAACATATTTGCAAATGGTATCACTGATAAAGGTTTAATTTCCAACATCTACAGGCAGGTTATACAACTTAATAAAAGGAAGATAAATGATCCAATAAAAAAATGGGCAAAGGACCTAAATAGAATCTTTTCGAAAGAAGACAGAAGGAAGGCCAAGAGACACATGAAAACATGCTCAAAGTCACTAATTATCCGAGAGATGCAAATCAAAACGACAATGCGATACCATCTCACACCTGTCAGAATGGCTATCATCAACAAATCAACAAACGACAAGTGTTGGCGAGGATGCGGAGAAAAAGGAACCCTCGTGCACTGCTGGTGGGAATGCAGACTGGTGCAGCCACTGTGGAGAACAGTATGGAGTTTCCTCAAAAAACTGAAAATGGAACTCCCATTTGACCCAGTAATCCCACTCCTAGGAATATATCCTAAGAAACCAGAAACACCAATCAGAAAGGATATATGCACCCCTATGTTCATAGCAGCACAATTTACAATAGCTAAGATTTGGAAACAGCCTAGGTGCCCGTCAGCAGATGACTGGATCAGAAAACTATGGTACATCTACACAATGGAATACTATGCTGCCATAAAAAAGAAGGAATTACTACCATTTGTAAGCACCTGGATGGAATTAGAGAACATTATGCTAAGTGAAATAAGCCAGTCAATGAAAGAAAAATACCACATGATCTCACTCATTTGGGGATAATGATAAACATTATAAACTGATGAACCAAAAGATAGTTACAGAGGCAGTGAAGCATCAAACAGACTGTCTAATTACAGCAATAAGGTTAGGGAGAGGTGGGGGAAATAAGAGATCAACTGAAGGACTTGTATGCATGCATATAAGAGTAACCAACGGATGCAAAACATTGGGGGGTGAGGGCATGTATGGGAGTGGGTTGGGGGGGGGCAATGGTAAGATATGTACACATATACCTTAATAAAAATTAAAAAAAAAAGAGACAATGTGGCTTTCTCATGGTTCTTGGGGCACTAAATCTGGGGGAAGGCAGCTACCACATAAGAAGTTCCACCAGCCTGAGACCACAGCCTGGAGATGCCATATGTTAGGTGCTTTAGTTGTCAGTCACAGCTGAGCATAGCCCCTAGACTCTGACAAATTGCAAGATATGTGAGTGAAGTCTCTTGGTTCCTCAGTATATCATCTTCCAGCTGAATACAACTGAGTGACCACAGTTGATCCACATGAAACAAAGAATCATTCAGCAGAGTCTGATTAAATTTTTGACCTACAGAATTCATGACATGTAATAAAATTCATAGTTTTATGCCATTAAATTTTAAGATAGTTTGGTTATGAAGCAATAATAACTTAAACATAATTGTAGTGTTATCTGCTATATAAATAATGCCCTCATATATGAGATAAACAAAAATTGATGTCCAGGTATACCTTCAATATTCACTTCAAAATGACTCATTCTATGGCCAACAGTTAGCATTCTTTGATGACTATAGTGTTGCATGGAAGCCATAAATCTTTAAAGGGATGGACTTTAGCCCTGGCTGGGTGGCTCTGTTGGTCCCATGTGCACCAAAAGATTGCAGGTTCGAATCTTGTTCAGGACACATTCCTAAGTTTCAGGTTCTATCCCTGGCTGGGAGGCAACCCATCAATGTTTCTCTCTCTCATCAATGTTTCTCTCTCTACCTCTCCATTCCTCTCTCTCTCAAGTAAATAAAAGCATATCCCTAGGTGAGGATTAATAAAAAATGAGTAGACTTTGGGCTATGATATGGGATACAATATAATGTTCCTGGCTCCAAGATATCTTCTAGCTACTATATCTTAATGTCAGAAACTCCTTTTTTTATGAGTTGTTGCTTTGACATAAAGCATTCTCTATGTTCCAGGCCTGGAGCAAAGAAAAAAACTGTTTAAAATGGCATGGAGATCCATTATTAGCCATTGACAAGCCAGAGCAAATATTTTTATGATACTTTTCCATTGCCCTTGGAAAGCAGAAAGAAAGGCCTTGTAGAAGAAGGTATAAAATTGAAAGGTTCATGAATGAAAGGCAAGAGGTCCCAAACATAGAATGGAGGGAGGGTAATTGAGAAAGATTGCCCTAGGGGCGTGACCTTAGAAGGTGAGTCTTAGCAGTTTGGAAAAGCCTGAGAATACTAGGTATGTATGGGAATAGTAAGATTCATTTATTCATCATTGTCTCAAGGACCAACCCTATATATGTGTGTTTGTGTGTGTGTATGTGAGTGAGGGGGGAGAGAGAGAGAGAGAGAGAGAGAGAGAGAGAGAGAGAGAGAGAGAGAGAGGTGGGGAGAGAGGGAGAAAGACAGAGAGAAACTTTTTGAGTGTTATTGCCTTAACAAAATATTTCCTAACATTTCCTTACTACTTCCTAATTTATGAAACATATTTTCATATTTGAATGCTGGGAAATAAACATCTTTTCACGAGGAAAAAAATCTTTAGAAAGATAAAATGACTTGCCCCAAATCACAAATTAGGCTACATTGGAAAGATTAACCTCAAATTTCATGACAATTGACTATTTCCACCATACAGCCTTGAAGTGTCAAAGTTGTTTTTTCTTGGTACATGTCAATGTACAGTTGTGTAGAACGAAGACAAAGCAAAATACTCTGTGTACAGTAGGCACTGTTAACAAACTCCAATCAATTGTTCAGATTGGATTTAGAGCTTGGAATGCAGACATGTTTAAGCATTGTATAGGATCTTAGAAGCCTTTTATTTATACCAGGAATTCATTTTTAATTTTCAATGGAATAATATCTGTTAAAAGAAATAAGGTTAAGAGTGGAGAACAAATGCAATTAGCTAAGACAATGTAATTTTGAAAAACACAACTCCTGCTATTTTAAGGCTGCCATGGTACATGAATACAAAGATCTTTGGATAAAGGTCCAATGCAAAATGAAATTCCCCAGGGATGAAATCATTGGTTAATGGTCTTCAGCCCAGCTTCAGGACCTGGTTTGGATCACAATGGGAATGAGGGGAGAAACAGAATGCCAGGGCAGTGGAACATATGCTGCCCCACAAGGCAAGTGGTTACTGGCTATGTGGTTTGGGCAAGTGATTCTTTGAGTTTCAGTTGCCTCATCAACAAAGTAGGGGATTATTTTTACCTGCTTGAAGGCAGGTAGCTGGAGCAGATGCTCTCCTGAGGTCCCTTACCATTTTAATGTATAAGATTGTAATCTTTCCTCTTTGGATTCCCGGTTCCCTCTATGGACCTTGCATTCATTGATTTATCTAAGCCCTTTGTAACTGATGTCTATTTTGGCCTTTAGGGTAATGAGTTCTGCTGAAGTTCTAATTCCCTTTTTTTTTTTAAACTCACTATTTTTAATAACATGCGGCTGTGAAGTGACACTATGGCTTTAGGATTTGGTCCAATCTTCCCAGTTCCTTGGTGACACTAAGTCCCAGGCAGATTTGAACACCAGAAATGCACAAGAATAACTGTGGGTAAAGGGGAAATAAATCTAAGTCCTGTGTTCATTTCCTTCCTAAATCACTTGCATTAACAATCTATGAAACATTTTCTTTGTGAATTTAAAACTGACTTCTACAATCCTTAGTTTAATAAAAATTAATTCAGTTTATTTTTATTGTTTACAGATAACTTGCTTTTTTTCAGGGCTGGCTGGGTATTTGTTATGATCCTTAATTACATTATAAGTTTTTGAGATCATCACAAAAGAAATAACAATGGTATTTTATAACACAAAAGAGTGAAACTAAATCACAGTGGCAGACGATAATATGGAATAAAATGTATTCATAATCCAAGAAAATGGAACTTGCCCACAGCAAATATTAATTATGGGAACAATCATCTGACTAACAACACTTATTTGAGGAACAGGAAATAATTCTAAATTTCATGCCAGTATTGTTTTACAAACCCAAATGGTATTTGTTTTGAGTCAGAAGACAATATGTGGTTTTTATATTGAATTATTTTTTAAATTAAATTTTCCTTCAGATTTTAGTAAGTCAGGACAATGAATAAATAACTACATTAATGGACTTTCAAATATATTTCTATAACAAACAAAATCACCATATATCTTAGGTGGGATTTGTAAACTGGAGTTGAACTTTATGATTTATGTTGTGTGAAGAAACAGCCAACCCATGTTTGTTATTTTCTTTATTCAGTAAATATTTTTAAACCACCTGCTTTGGGGCAGATACCATACAAAGTAACACAATATGATTCTGAACAACACAGATGTGAGTTTAGCTCTCATGAGATTTAAACTCTAGTAGAAAGACAGTACAGAACAAGTAATAAGTGGTTTTAGCATTAGTGAGGACAGTTCAACATGAGGTTTAAACCTATGCTCAGGTTATACACTTCACCTGTGTGTACTCAGACATGTTACTTTCTCAGAACCTCATTTTTAAATTTCTAATAAAGGAATAGCAAATACTGTCTCACAAAACTGATAATAACATACTATAGTTGAAAGAAAAAAAAAGTGATTTTTTTATAAATGGGAAACAGCCCATACACATTAATGCTCTTGATCTTTACATACATCCATTTGTTTAAGAAGTTCTTAGGCAGATTTAGGCCATTTAGATTCAGAGACCTCTTACTTGTTACTTCATTCCTGTGCCTGAACACTAATTTTCACATTTCTTTATTCCTGATGTCCCTTTCTACTCACTGCCCCCATTGAGCACTCTGCCACCAGTGGCCTCTTTGTCCAGGTCAGGATTGTATCAGGACATTAATCTTTTTTTTTATAGCTTTATTGTTACAAAATTATCCTTCACTGGAACAAATTGCTGAATTGTCCCAATTAATGGCTATCGTTTTCTTAAATATAAAGCTTGTTTTTCACTTGCAGTTTACATTAAATATTATTTTATAATAGTTTTAGGTAATAGAACAGCATAGCGATTAGACCCTTGTCAAATCACATACTTGACTTAAGTGTTCCCCCTCATATTTCCAATACCCAAATGGCACCACACATACTTATTAAAATATTATTGACTATATTTCCTATGCTGTATTTTATATCCCCATGACTATTTTATAACTATTACACTGTATTTCTCAATCCCTTTTCATCCTTTTCACCCAGTTCCCCAACTGCCCTCCATTCTGGCAACCATTAGTCTCTTCTATAAATCTGAGTCTGTTTCACTTTTTTTTCTTTAGATTCCACATAGAAGTGAAATAACATGGTTTTGTATTTTTCTGTCTGACTTACTTCACTTAGCATAATACCCTCTATTTCCATCCATCTTGTCATACATGGTAAGATTTTGTTTTTATATGACCGAGTAATATTCCATTGTATGTGTGTACCACAGCATTTTTATCCACTCATCTATTGATGGGCACGAGGGATGCTTCCATAGCTTGGCTATTGTAAATAACATTGCAATAAAATGGGACTGCATATATTCTTTCAAAATAGTGTTTTAAATTTCTTCAGATATATGCCCAGAAATGGAATTGCTGGGTCATAGTGCAATTTCATTTTTAATTTTTTGAGGACCCTCTATAATGTTTTCCATAGTGGCTCTGTTTGTTGTTCTTTTTCTAGTTTATTTATGTGTGTATGGTTAGATTGTTTATTTGAGTTTCTTTTTTTCCTTCTTGAGGTAGGCCTGTGATGCTTTGAATTTTAATCTGAGGGCTGTGCTCACTGTGTCCCATATATTTTGGGTTGTTGTGTTTTTATTTCATTTTGTCTCAAAGTATTTTTTTATTCTTCCTTGATTTCATTGTTAACCCATTCATTGTTCTATTTCCTTTATATGTCATTTTGTAATATTACTGTATCTTTGTTTATGTTGTCACCGAGTTCCTCTATTCTTTTCCTGAGTTCCTTAAGCATACTTATAATTATTGTTTTGAACTCTGTATCTGGTAGATTGTGTTCCTCCATTTCATTTATTTATTTTTTCTGGTGATTTCTCCTGTTCTTTCATTTCAGATATGTTTCTTTGTCTCCCTGTTTGCCTCTCTGTATGTGTTTCTGTATCTTAGGTAGATGTGATATCTCCCAGTCTTGGTATAGTGGCCTTATGTTGCAGGTGTCCTTTGGGGTTTAATAGCAGGCTCCCTAACCACCTGAGTTAGGTGTCCAGCAATGTTCCTTGTGAGGGTTCTGTGACCCCTCCTGTTGCAGTTGAGTTTTGATAGCTGTTGGCCTACCCAGGGTGTGTTCAACCCCCAGGCTGGCTAGCTGTTACAATTTTCCCTGCCCACAGTCTTTGAGCGGCTGTAGGAGGGACTGACCCCTGAAGCTGAATTTGCCCCAGCAGGGGCTTGTGCCTGCTGAGATCTTCCTTTAGGTGTGCCAATTGTGGAATTAAGTGGGTCATGCTCTGATGTGTTTTGAAGCTTACTTCCAGGTGTGTTGTTTCTGAGGACTCTTTGGAGGAACTCCAATACATATCAATGTAAGATGCTGTCTGTCCAAGTCTTGGAACCCTGTTAGGAGCTACAAAGCAATCCAGAGTTGATGGTTGTCTCTGTTGTTCCTGGGTGCATATCACAGGGTCCCAGCTGCCTACTGAGGCAAGCTGCCATTAGTACTGAGCCCAGAGAAGGTCTGCAAAAAGCCCGCAACTCTCTGAGTTCCACCTCTGCTACTTAGCTAACTATAAGTCTCACTTATTGAAAGTGCTTCTGGTGGTACTCAACTTGCATGAGGCAGGTTCTCCGTGATTCACTAGGTCAGGGTGTGTGATGTTCAGAAGGTTGATTCAGATTCAAACTCAATGTCAGTGCTAGACTTGAGACCACTCAGCAAAAGTCTCAGTGTACAGCAAGGTAAGCTGCTACTTGCCTGGGGCATGTGAATCTTTGTGATGCAGTGAGGTCTTAGGGAGTCTTCAGGGGGAGGCTAGTAGAGTTCATCAGGCTGTACAGGTTAACATTTGGCCATGTGGAGAAAGGACTTTGCACAGAAATTGTGGCACTGGTTGTAGCATGGCCTTGGTGGGGGGGAGGGAGAGAGTGACTCTCTCCCCTGAGCCATACAACTCAGTCTCTTCATGTGCTTCTTTGACAACCCCTGAGTCTGCCCATATCTTCTTGAAGCCTTTTAATAAAGACTGCAGTGGATCCAGGCTGCCCACAGCTATCTGATTTGTTGGCAAGGTGCAAGCTTGGCAGGTGGGGCCACAGGGAGTTGGCAGGGTGGGGCCATTGGATCATCCCAGGCTGAGGCCATTTGGAAGGGAGTGCTTGATCCAGAAAAGATGGTGTCTGTGAGCAGTGTGGTATAAGGACTCAGCACAGGGACAGTGTGGCTGACCCTCTAGCCCTCTCCCCAAAGCCACTCAATGGAATCTCTCTCTGTATAACTTCAGTCTGCTCTGAGCTGTGGACTCACTGCCAGAGACCATGGTGAGTACCTGAGAACTTATTTTTGTGCCCTGGCTCTTTGGGAGGGTATCAGGGTTTCTAGCAGACTTCTATCTCTCTCTGGTGCCAAGTATAGCACTGGAAAGAAGGGCAATGTCACATTTTCACAGCCAGATGTTACATGGGCTCCTTTTCAGGGCTCTGGTACTATGGGCTCTTGAACACAGCATGTGGTTGAGACTCCTCACTCCACAGGGGCCACGTCTGAAGCTAAGATATCCTTCCAGATTCTCAACCATCACACATGGACATTAATAGTTTTTACCTTGTTAGGATATTCTATGAGTGGCTACCACATATATTTCTCCTTTTCTTTTTTAAATAAAGATACTTTTATTAATTTCAGAGAGGAAGGGAGAGGGAGAGGGAGAAGGAAAGATAGATAGAAACATCAATGAGAGAGAATCATTAATCAGCTGCTTCCTGTATGCCCCACATCCTTCAACTTGGGCATATGACCTGATCTGGAATTGAACCATGACTCCCTGGTTCTTAGGTTGTTACTCAACCACTGACCCATGCCGGCCAGGCATCTCCTTTCTTTTCTCAATCAATTTATTCTGTTAGATTAGTAGGTAATGATGATTTTTCAAGAATGTGACATTGCCCTTCTTTCCAGTGCTATACTGGGCCCCAAGTCTATTGTCTCTCAACCTCTGGATACTGGTTAGAGTTCTTTTAATATAGACACAAAACTTACAGAAAACTCACATTAACTTCTTGGAAAACAACAACTTATAGAAGACTGATCATTTAATAAGTAGACCTGAAAAAAAGGCCAGAATTATATGAAGGAACAATGAAAGAACTAGTATGAGATTTTTCTTCCAACTCAACATATTGCCGTAATTTATGTTACCAAGAAATTTGTAATTCCCTACTATTCGTCACTCATTAGAGCCAAGACATTGAAACTAATTCACAGAAAATGCTTTTGCAGAGAAGGTAGGCTTGAGATAGTTTCAAAGCTAAGCAGAATAGATTACTTTAACAAAAAATAAGTTACCATACAAAATGTTTTAAATGTGGAGTGATTTAATGAAAATGGATCTGGAAGACATTCTAGGTAGGCAGTGTCATACAAGATGTTCTGCAGTAGGATTAGTGTCAGAAAAGCATGGATTATTGATAAAAAACTTGACTATGAGTTAGGAAATCTGTTTTCTACTCCTGACTCATTAGTATTAGATTTGAGACCTTGAGCTTTTATCCTCTTGGGGTTCAGATTTATTATTTGCCAAAAAATTGGGGAAATGAAGATTGGTTAAAATAATTCCTTCCATGAAATAAGAAAAGCAGATAGAAGATTATTAAAATAATCTGATACTGCTGTGAAGAATAGATGCATAATGGTGGCAATAGAAATTAAGCAGAAGGAACAAATTGGAGAGAAGCATTTTGTAGGAATTAGTGTTCAGGATTCAATGAATAACTGTATGTTAAATGGATTGGGGGAGGGGAGAGTCAAAGCTGACTTTAATGTGACAGTTCTGAATAACTAAGTATTTGAGATTAACAGTAGCACTCATGGGGTAATAAAGAGAAAAGCTTATATGAAAGGATTTGGTGTTGAGATGAGTTTATCTAAGAGAAGCTGAGTGGTACCAGGAATATACAAATATGTGTACATATACATGTACCTGGCATTTCCTTCTCTGTTATATTCACTATTAGAGGCCCAGTGCATGAAATTTGTGCATGGGCAGGGGGGTTCCCTCAGCCCAGCCTGCACCCTCTCACAATGCTAGACCACTGGCTCCTAAGCGCTCACCTGTCTGCCTGCCTGGTCAACCCTTACTGCCCCCCCCTGCTGTCATGGTCACCTCCAACTGCCCCCTGTGCCAGTGTGCTTGCCCCCAACTGCCAGCCTGCTCACCCCCAACTGCCCCCCTGCTGGTCTGCTTACCCCCAACAGCCCCGCCCCTCACCAGCCTGATCACTCACAGCTGCCATCCAATCCTGGCCTGCTCACCCACAACTGCCTCCGGTGCTGGCCTGCTAGCCCCCACCTCCCCTTCCCACTGGCCTGCTCATCCCCAACTGCCCCCCTGCTGGCCTGCTCACTCCAAACTGTCCCCCCACTATCCTGACCACCTCCAACTGACCCCCACTGATGTCTTGCTTGCCCCTAACTGGCCCCCTGATGGTCTGCTTACCCCCAATGGCCCCACCCCCGACCAGCCTGAACACTCACAACTGCAGTCCCATCCTGGCCTGATCACCCACAACTGCTCTCCCCTCTTGGTCTCTAACCACCTCTACCTCGGCCCCACCACCATGGCTTTGTCCAGAAGAATGTCCAGAGGGTCTCCTGGAAGGTCTTCCAGTCTAATTAGCATATTACCCTTTTATTAGTATAGATAGAGGCCTGGTGCTTTGGTGGGGGCTGGCTGGTTTGCCCTGAAGGGTGTCCCAGATCAGGGTGGGGTTTCCCTTGGGGCGTGGGGCAGCCTGGGTGAGGGGATGAGGGCCATTTTCAGGCTGGTCAAGTCCCCCAGTGGGGACCCTCACCGCATAGGGGTGTGGCCAGCCTGGGTGAGTGGTTGAGGGCTGTTTTCAGGCTGGCCACGCCTCCTGGTGATCTGGGATTTATTTATCTTCTATAATTGAAATTTTGAAGCCTTGAGCGGAGGCCAGGGTGGGCAGGAAGCTTGGCTTCCTCCATTGCCGGGGGCAACCCAAGCCTCCTGCTCACTCCAGTTCCATGGCCACCGCCATGTTGGTTGGGTTAATTTGCATACTCGCTCCTGATTGGCTGATGGGCTTGGCTTGTGGGTCTAGCAGAGGTATGGTCAATTTGCATGTTTCTCTTTTATTAGATAAGATTATCTCTGTGCAAATGGAGAAAACTGAGGATATCATGCTCCATATAGGTGGTTTTCTGTACATTGCATTGTGCACATACACTGTGAAACACTAGAATGTGGTAAAATATAAAGGGGTTTTCATACAATGATGGTTAAAAATTGTGAAGCAAAGTACAAATGGAAGGACCTGCTACAATATAGAGTCTTATCGTCTGGGTACTTCTCAGTTCAAAATAGATTCTTTTTCATGGTCACTGAGAAACTAATTTTTACCTTTTTTGATTTTCCTATAAACACAGAAATCCAAGAACTGCTTTGCAAATCTGCCTTTTGATTTTTCCTCCATGCCCTGTCATTTTTAATTTCACAACCATTTTCCTCAAAAAGAAGTTCGATAATGCTGAGATGTGTTGTACCTCATCCGTTGCAATATATTGAAAGGAACTCACAATTGTATACAGATTGTATAATACCTTTAGATGAATCTTATTTCCTTCCCTTAGATGGTGCTAATAGGGTATGAAAGGAAAACATGATTATATCAGACTATTATTATGATATTCTATAGAGTCCTGGAGTCACTTGAATGGTTTGAAATTAAAAACAAGTGTGTTCTCTGAGAAGTCCATAATACTGTCAGAGATGACAACCTATTTTATCAGCTTGAGTCCCAAGACATTAACCCTCTTTTCTCTTCTACTGTATCCTAGAGACTCCTCAAAATCTCTCCCAAAATTTTTTAATGGAAAGAAATATTATTTACTGCAATTATTAGAAAAGGTTAGTTTTTCTCTCAGATAATAGTCTTCTTATCCATTTAGACTGTGGCTTGAGTGTCAGTAACACACTTGTAAAGGTGTAGCATACCCAGGCTAGGAACACCATTGATAAAGTCTTTTATGTAAGGGATGTCGCTTAACTTGCCTGCCACTCAGAACCTTGTCAGGGCACGAGAACCTGCAATTTTCAAGTGGAGTTGACCTGATCTAGGTAACTCTCAACAAAAATGCCACAGGAGTTTTTAAACTTATATCTTCAGGAGATGACAAGAAGTTTAGCTAGGGATTACCAAACAAATGCCATGAAATTACAGTTTCCTAAACAGTTAAGAATATGTACATACAACATGCTGGAATTATAAGAGATAATACTCTGATACTAATATCTAATTTTCATGCACAAGAAATTTTTTTAAAGAAGCCTTCACGTAAGGGTGAGAACATTTCTATGTTTTTATCCAATGCACATTTCTTTAATTTTCAAGTTATCCAAGTTCTTTGGATCCTTGTTAGAGTGCTCTGTGCTGCTTGCCCTGGGAGTGTTCTCTCTGAGGGCACTTTATTTGATGTTTATAGGTGACTTGTTAGCACAGTAGGTGGTAGTGCATCAGTCTCACATTTCAGCCTCTAATTAAACACTTGCTCCAAATCATTTGCAGTTTAGAGTATTTATCACATTTTGACCTAAAGAACCCTGGATTCTCTCTGAAGTGTCTCCTGTGTGTTACATATTACCTTGGGAACCATTTCTTGTATGTTTCTTTGTCCCTTTGACTTTCTATCTATCTCTCCTGTGAATGTTCAGTGTTTTCTGGGAAGCTGACTCTGTGAAGATAGAAACAGTGTTTTAAATTCTCTTCTTACCATGGTGAAAAAACTGACTTCTAGAAAGGATATAAATTCTAATGCTGAAGCCTTGATGCTATAGCATTTCCTATTTAACACTATTAAACATGCCCTCATGGTCAGACTTTGATTGTTTTATATCCACTGTTATGTGGACTATGCTTTATCTCAGTGACACATAAAACCAGACATGATTTCTTGAACTATAACTCCAGATTGACAGACAGACTTAGAGCTCTTAGAGCTGGAAGAAAGGACAAGGTATCATGAGATGTAGCACTTTTCACTACTAACATATGTTTCTTAAGGTACTGGCATTTGTAATTGAGACTGTAATTAATATACGTTTGTAGATTTGGGGGGGGCAGGTTTAGTGGTCACATTAGCTGCTGTTTGGGCAAAGCATTGTGGCTAGGTTAGAAAACCTCTCTGTTACTAAATGAAGATATTTCCATGGAACATCACATTAAAAGCCTAGACAGCTAGAGCCCTATTAAGTGCAATCCTCAATTAATTGAATTATATAATTGATGATTCAGGTTTAAGTGAAAAGGATAGAATAACTGGAAACAATTCCACATTAAGCATCTAGTGAATGACATGTTTATTCACTCCTTAACTTAGAATTAGGCACCGGTATAGTGACAAAGTACACAGTCCTTGCATTCAAACAGAAACAGACAAATGGACAAATAAATGATTACAGTGAAATGTCTTAAGTATGGAGCCAAACATGGGATATAATAGAATGCCTAGGATAGAGTTCATCAGGTGGTGACATATGAAGTTAATTTTGAAGAAGTAATAGAAGTAGGCCAAGTGAAATGGTATAAAAAGGACACAGGGCATTCCAGACAAAGGAAAAAAACAAAACAAAACAAAACATGAGGGAAGAAAGCATATACATAGTAAGAAACACAAGTAGTTCAGTATAGCTGCAGCACACAATGGACTGTGGCTGCAATAGAAGTTGGACTTGTAGTCAGAAGCCAGATTGTTAAGGGATACATACATCAGATTAAGGTATTTAGACTTTATCATGTAGGCAATGGAGAGTTACTGAAGAATTTTCACATGCAAACTGCCATGGTTGTATTTGCAGTTGAGAGGTATCTCTGATGCAATGTAGAGCCTGAATTATAGAATTTAATACAGGAAGAATGGCCTGGCCAGCATGGCTCAGTGGTTGAGCATCAACCTACGAAGAGGAACTCACAGTTCAATTCCAGGTCAGGCCCCTTGCCTGGGTTGCAGACTCCATCCCCAGTGGGGAGCATGCAGGAGACATATGATCAATCAATGATTCTCTCTCATCATTGATTGTTTCTATCTCTCTCCCTCTTCCTTCCTCTCTAATATATATATATATATATATATATATATATATATATATATATATATATATATATAAATGACTGCCCAACCATCCAACAATCCAGTAGGTATGACGTACACTGACCATCAGGGGGCAGACACTCAATGCAGGAGCTGCTGAGATGTGGTGACTTGGCATCGGCGGTTCTGGGTGACGCACCCTGGAACCAGAGAGGAGGAAGCCCAATTCCTCGTGGGCTGCATGATTCCACCTTCAGCCCTGAGTTACATTATTGCTGGGGCACTGTCTGCCCCAATCTGGTTTACTGCCGAGCTGTGATGTCTTGGGAGCGTCAGTTCTTGGGTGATGCAACCTGGAACCAGAGGAGGGAATGCGGCTCTGCTTCCTTTCAACGTGCATGAATCCGTGCACCGGGCCACCAGTGTGTGTATATATATATGTGTGTGTGTGTGTGTGTGTGTGTGTGTGTGTGTGTGTGTGTGTATGAGAATGAAAAATAATTAGTTGGCTATTCTCACCAAGTGAGAAATGAAGAGGTGGTAGTTGAAATGGAAGGGATGGCTACAACACCTATTCAGATAGTGAGAAAGATTTATGAAGTTTGATGGACAAGACTCAGTAAATTTGACCCACAGAGTGTGATGTATAAAATAAGAGAATCAGCAGGATCAGACATGGGGACAATAATAAATTCACTTTGTACACGTACATGACAAAAATACTTGGAGATGAAAATCACATTTTATTGGGGCTTGGACTTTGTCCAGTGGCATACAGTAAAGATGATCTCAAGGACTTGTACCATACTCACCTAGCAAATAGATTCAAGTATGTTCACTAGACTAGATTGATTAAATAAAGTCTCAGATTAAGCTTCTTGCACAGCAATTTAATTAGCTAGAACCCACCATTCCCTTGGCATCTTACTTATTGAATATTTATTGTACATCTTAGGTGATAAATCAATCCTGCAGTCAAATATTTTTTGACATTACTGTCACTTTGACCCTTTTATTATTTTAAAAATGAATCACCTTTCCCTAATCACTGCCTAGGAGACAAAAAGCAATCCTCCACTTTACAATTGATCACATTCTCTTTAGTTTGATTTTCACATCCTCTGTTACCCCCCAGAGTGGAACTGCTATTTTTTCCTTGACCATTTACTCATATTCATTATCAATTTTTCCTGAAAAATGTCAAAGCAATTACTGCCTACCTCTTATTTCATCCTCCTTGAAAGAATCTCAAATGTCTTCTTTGGGCCCTACAAAATCAAGGATTGTTTACACCAATCACACAGCTCAACACTTTTTTGCATCTTTTTAAGATAAAAGTTTAAAGTGCCTCCTGATTAAAGTGCTTCTGTGATTTCTGCTCTGCATCCAGTTCTATACTTCACCATTATTTCCTTAGAGCTTCTTTTACAGTCTGAGAAGCAACTTGGGCACAGCTTCCAGTAAACAAAATGCTGAGGAAGGGAGGAGTTCAGATTGGTGGGATTTCCTAGTTACCTGTCTAGAAACTAATGGAAACCCATTTATTTCTCTTGTTTTTTTATTGACATCTTTTTTAGAGTATTTAAATTTACATTGTTGCCCAGTGTGTCTGTGCTAGTGAACCAAATGGAATTGACCTTTGATGTTTCCTTTGATGAATGATCTTTTTAGGACTGCTGCCATTAGTCTGAGCTTTATTGATCATTGTCAGTTAAAGATTAAAATAACATTGCAGCAGAGTCAGACAAAGGTGGGTTTGACTCCTGATTCCATCATTTACTAACTCTGTGACCTTAGCTAAGTCTTTTAATTTTTCTGAGAGCTCCCTGTTTCCTCATCTGTAAAAAGATATAATTATACACACTCTGCATTCCTCTTGAGATTGGTGGGGTTTTCTTTTTTTAATATATTTTTATTAATTTCAGAGAGAAAGGGAGAAGGAGAGATAGAAACATCAGTGATGAGAGAGAAGCATTGTTTGGCTGCTTCCTGCAAGCCTCCTACTGGGGATGGAGCCTGCAACCTGGGCATGTGCCTGATCAGTTGAACTGTGACCTCCTGGTTCATAGGTCAATGCTCAACCACTGAGCCACACCCACAGGGCTTGGTGCGGTTTTCAAGTGGGGAAAGTATTTTACCAATTTTGAGACACTAATACATGTAATTTGGTAGTTTTGACACAAACTTAGAAGTTATGGGAGAAAAAAATGAAAGGTTTTATTGCAATTCTCTGAAAGATACAATGAATGATGTTTGGTGATTTGACAGAATTTGTACTAAACTAAAGCTATTTCCAGAAGGTTAGTTTAAAAAAAAACACACCATGAAAACATGAGAGCTAACATGCATTAGATGCTTACTATGTGCCAAACACTATCCAATATGTTGTAAATAAATTATCTCATTTGCTGATCCCACTGGGGATCAAGTCAGCAACATGGGCATGTGCCCTGACCTATAATCAAACCTTGACCTTCTGGTTCATAGATCAACGCTCAACCACTGAGGTATGCTAGTTGGGCTGATTATTTCTCTTTACAGATATAGAAACAGGGAACTCTCAGAAAAATTAAAAGACTTAGCTAAGGTCACAGAGTTAGTAAATGATGGAATAAGAGGAATTTTACAGATGAGGAAACTTGCTCTAGTTGACACAGAAAGCAAGTGAGAGGATTTCAGTTTGGATTTTGATCAAATATATCAAACTATACTACAAAGCCACTATTCTCAAAACTGCCTGGTACTGGCATAAGAACAGACATATAAACCAATGGAACAGAACATAGAACCCAGAGATCGACCCAAGCCATTATGCTCAATTAATATTTGACAAAGGAGGCAAGAGCATACAATGGAGTCAAGACAGTATCTTCAATAAATGGTGCTGGGAAAATTGGGCAGATACATGCAAAAAAATGAAACTAGAGCACCAACTTACACCATACACAAAAATAAACTCAAAATGGATAAAGGACTTAAACGTAAGACAGGAAACCATAAAAATCCTAGAGGAATCCACAGGCAGCAAAATAGCAGACATTTGTCATAGCAATATCTTTATCGATACAGCTCCTAGGGCAATAGAAACTAAAGAGAAAATAAACAAATGGGACTATATCAAAATAAAAAGCTTATGCACAGCAAAAGAAACCATCAATAAGACAATAAGAAAGCCCACTGCATGGGAGACCATATTTGTCAATGTTATTTCAGATAAGGGTTTAATCTCCAACATTTACAAGGAACTCATACAACTTAACAAAAGGAAGATAAAAAATCCAATCAAAAATTGGCAAAGGACCTAAATAGACACTTTTTGAAAGAGGATATACAGAAGGCCAAGAGACATGAAAACATGCTCAAAGTCACTAATCATCTGAGAGATGCAAATCAAAACAACAATGAGGTACCATTTCACACCTGTCAGAATGGCTATCATCAACAAATCAACAAACGACAAATGCTGGAGAGGATGTGGAGAAAAAGGAACCCTCCTGCACTGCTGGTGGGAATGCAGACTGGTACAGCCTCTGTGGAAAACAGTATTGCATTTCCTCAAAAAATTAAAAATGGAACTTCCATTTGACCCAGTAATCCCACTTCTAGGACTATATCCCAAGAAACCAGAAACACCAATCAGAAAGGATATATGCACCCCTATGTTCATAGCAGCACAATTTATAATAGCAAAGATTTGGAAACAGCCTAAATGCCCATCAGCAGATGAGTGGATCAGAAAACTGTGGTACATCTACACAATGGAATACTATGCTGCGGTAAAAAGGAAAGCACTCTTACCATTTGCAACAGCATGGATGGAACTGGAGAGCATTATGCTAAGTGAAATAAGCCAGGCAGAGAAAGATAAATATCACATGATCTCACTCATTTGTGGAATATAATGAACAACATAAACTGATGAAGAAAAATAGAACCAGAGTCATAGAAACATCGAACATACTGTCCAACCTATGAGGGAAGGCAGGGGGTGAGAGGGTAAGAGATCAACCAAAGGACTTGTATGCATGCATATGAGCATAACCAATGGACACAGACAGTGGTGTGAGGTGAGGACATGTGCTGGGAGGGTGGGGGTGGCTGGGGAGAGGTCAATGGGGGGAAAAAGGAGACTTATGTAGTACTTTGAACAATAAAGAATTTAAATTAAAAAAAAACCTATGATTTTAGCCATAATATGCTGGTTTCATAAACTTGATATAAGCTTGTTATATTTTTATTTGCCAATTTATCCTACAACTATATCACAACAGAACATTCTAAGTTAATTGAGGTACTTGTTTTTACTGTGTTCAAAGGAAGACATAGAACGGTCCCAGCAGCCAAACAATTCAATGGGGTGATGGTTCCTAAATTTTATAAATGACCTTGTTCCCTGATTTCTATGTCAACTATAGGAGCAGATTTAACAAAGTCAAGAACAGCTACTCTGGGAGAAAACTCTTGAAAAAACACACACATACACACAGGTTTGCTCACTAGATTTTAAAGTCTGAGAAGGAAAGGAATATATACAGCGTGTCCCCAAAAATGTGGATACACTTTGAATAATTATTAATTCCAAAAATTTAAATTTGGAAAGAAAGAAACATCAATTGAGCTATCAAAAAATGTGTACACTTTTTGGGGACAATAAATATATGCCTGGCAGAGAGGCTGGCGCATAGTGGGTGCCTAATGAATGTTTGTTCTTTTCTCTTATTTCTCAGCAGAGCTTTTATGTACCCTAAGTCCCTGTTGACTGTGGCTAGCTGTATAATTAAGCAACTCTGCAGAAACCAGCATAAAATGAGATTCAAATGTAGTGTTTGTGTCTACCAAGCAATTCTTAAAAGTTTCTGTACACAAGAGGATTTATATTTAATCAATTGTGTAGCATGACCAGGATATATAATTTGCTTTGAAAAAAATCTTTCGTTGATAAATGTTTATAAAATTTAAGGTATGTCACATTGAAACTAAATTTAGATAAAGTACTTTTAAAGTCATTTAGATTAAGACAACTGGAAAGAATCTTGAGAGTTCAAGTAAATTCCCCCACTTTACTTTTTTTAAGTAGCTCTACTAGTATACCTAAACTTTGCAGAAATCTTTAAGGAATTACATGATGGTTAAGACTAGTTGGAAAGGGATTATACCACTCTTATTAAACTAGGGACCCGGTGCACGAATTTGTGTACCTTGAAAGGAACTGTGGGCTGTGAGGCTGTGGTGGGCACAGGGGTGGGTCTCAGCCCATCCTCCATGCCCCTGCCCTGCCCCTCCTGCCGTGGCCCCTGGTCCCCTATCTGCTGGCAGCCCTGCTCCCACTGCAGCCACCCATGCGCTGACAGTGCTGGCCCTAATCACATCTGCTGATGGCACAGAGCGATTGGGGCTGGTGCCAGCAGCGGGTGCTAAAGGGGTGGTCACCGGCACCAGGTGCGAGAGGCAGCTGCTGGCCCCGATCACCCCTCAGGAGCAGGGGGAGGTGGAGAAGCCCTGGGGTGCGATGGGGGCCAGCAGCCACTGCTCACACCCACTGACAGTGCCAAGCAATCAGGGCCAGCACCGGCAGCAGGTGCGGGTGCTGCCAGCCGGTGTGAGCAGCTGGCGGGACCGCGGCACATGGGAGCAAAGAATTTTCAGTAACCACCAGAGGCTAGCCCCAATGACAGTGACTGACACCCCGCCTTGGTCTGGCGCCCCCACTCACCTGCTCCACCATCCCGCTGTGGCGATGCCCGCCATGTTCCATGCTCTGCTGCCTGCTGCCGACACCCTCCATGTTCCACATGTGCCCCCTGGTGGTCAGTGCACATCATAGTGACCAGTTGTTCGGTTGTTCTGCCATTCGGTCTATTTGCATATTAGGGTTTTATATATATAAATAGGGTTTTATATATATAAATACACAGATTTTATTAATGATGACACATTTTATTATATCGTGTCAACAATCATATTCATTAAAATAACCACTGATCTTAACAAAAATATCTTGATGTGTTTTCCTTGACGTGACAGGCTCACTTTATTAATGTGTTCCTACCTTTACTATTAGGATCATTGATTTTCTTTTTTTTTTAAGGTAATTATTTTCTAATGTAATTGAGAATCAAACTAGAGCAGCGCTACTCACACTTTATGGATTTATGATCCATTTATGCTCTTAATAATTATGAGAACAATGTAATTTTTTACCTTTTACATAATTACTGAAATAACACAGTTTTATGAAAACTAATTTTATCTTCCAAAACAAAAATATAGTGAAATTATGAAATTGTTTTATATTTTTCAATTCTTTGTAATATCTGGCATAACAGAAGCTATATAACTTTTCTGCATTTAATCTGTTACAATATGTTGTTTTCTTTGAAGTATAAAAAGACAATTCAGCCTCACTTAGATACATAGTTGGAAAGGGAACGAATATTTTAATAGTCATTATAGATAATTGTGGATATTCTTCTTTGATACTACATCAAAATTTAATAAGAGGTAGCTTTTTAAAGATTAATTACAATATCACATTGCAAATCATATTAATGAACTTATTAAATTAACTTTTCATATTCTGTTTTGTTAGCAGCCATTTGTTTATCTTGCACTCTGAGTGGATTTTTCACTCATGCATAATTTTGTATCATCATTCATTGGTAATTTGTAAAATATTAATTCACCGAGCTACACAGATTTTATTAATGATGACACATTTTACTATATCGTGTCAACAATTATATTCATTAAAATAACCACTGATCTTAACAAAAATATCTTTGTTTCAGAAAGTGTCATGCTCTTGTTTGTAGATATGTTTCCAAAATTTGAATTTTTGCTTTAAAACTTGAATTTTATCATTGCCAACAAATACTGTCAGTTGTTTTCCTTGACGTGACAGGCTCACTTTATTAATTTCTCAAGAAAACACCAAGAAATTTTCAAGTCTGAATAACCATAGTTTGTCAATCTGTCAAGTGAAAAGTGTCCTATGAAAACAGTAGCTAGTTAAGCTTGCAATTCATATAGTAATACAAATGCTTTTTTTAAGCAGCCGTTAAACTTTGTTATCTATCAAAGTGCTTTATGCAGATATTTTCATGCAAAACATAATACTCAAGGATTGAAATTTAACAAAACTATTAATTTTGATGATTCACCAAGAATATTTGAAAATTAAACTGGCTTTTTGTGTCATGTATTTACTGCAAATACATGGCATTGAAGAATATAATCACTACAACTACTGCTATATGGTGTCACTGTTTTAATTCACACTAAGCTTCCAGTTTTACCCACCATTGATTTTGCTCCTTCAGAACAAAGACATGCTTTGGAAACTCATGACTTAGAGAATGTCTATAAAATGCTGATTTTTTTAACCAGACTTCCAGAAATTCCAATTCATGAGTTTGGGGAGGGGGTCCAATACTATGCATTTTTAATTAGCACTCCAGAGAATTTTGAGGAAGTTAGCCTCTGAAACACATTTTGAATTATGCAGCATTATAGAAGAGATGCCTTCACTTTGCTTATGATTTATGTGACCTAGAATATATATCTAAAACAACTGATTATTTATTTAATAAAATTAGTCATGCTAGCTTCTTCATTGTTGTGTTTTTAAAATTCTATCCAAAATGTTGAATTAATTGATAGCCCTTTCTTTGCGTATAATGTTTTCCCATCTCACATCTTCCATATCTACTTCTTTAATTATCTTTTTATTTTTATTTTAAGTCTGTTTAGACTTTGTATTTCTTTGATTGGTTGTAACAGTTAAAATTGGACAGACATGCCATTCTCTAAAGCTGACCATGCTAAGAGAAAGTCCCTGCTGTGTTTTCACTTCTTAAAATAATCAGATTGTTCTTCCCTTTAGCTCTTCCTTCTCACCTATAGTTTTTTAGCCCTTCATCTGCCTCTGAAATTCTGACCAGAGCTGCCATGCCTGGGGAAAGTCAGAGAATATATATGAGTCTTGCCCAGGACTTTTATAATTGAATAGCTGGGGTTCCTTTCCTGGGGGATAGTACACTGAGCTATGTCTGATAAAGAGAAAAAGAGTAGACTTGAGTTGGAGAGAAAGCTTAAAAGTGAGTATGAACATTTCTTATGTAACTGGCCTACTTCTCTTAACTTCCCTAATAGTGAAATATCTGAAAATAGGTGTTAGCCACTCCTTTGATGTCTCTTCATCTTTCTCTCTTCAGATATCCTGCAATTGGCTGCCTAGTTTCAGAGCTTTGTTTAAACTTGGGAGACTTCAAGCTTCCACTGAGGAATCCTTAATATCACATTGTCTTATTTTGCTAAAATCTACAAGAAACTTGCAGAGCTCAACGCTTCAGGCTTAAAATCTTCCCAGGTGAGAAGAGACTGCATTGGTCTTGTTTGCATTTCTGGTTTGACCTGCTTAGTTCACCCTGTGGGCCATTTTCTTCCATTTTGAGGGCTCAGTTTTTATCATCTCAAATACAATTATGAATCAATGTTAAGTTTCAAGGATGGGTACTGCTGAAGAAAATGTGCTACCCTAAATGCTCAAGCTGGCAGCATGACAGATCAGTGAAACAGACTTTCAATTGCAAAATTGATTTGGTTTAAATCTTTCCTGAGGGTCATAATTTGTGTGTTTGTGGTGTTGGCATAATTTAACTGAAAAGTCTGTTGTGTATGATAAAATTTGTTAAAAGAGCTGCCTTCATCATGCTATCAGAGAATTACATGGGTGGAATTTCTCCCTTGCTAGTGGATGAGGGGTTCTTACGATATCTTGAGGAAAAGAATTTTCTAAGACTCTGCACAGGAGAAAGTAATTTTTATTTGTGTGAAGTTATATTCCTTGGTTTGAAAAGTCCCATTTCCCTTAAACCAGTCCTGTAAAGGTGCAACTGTGGATTCAGCAGAACTAAAAGCAAAGTCAGTGCCCAGAGATCCCGTTCCATAGTGAAGTTGAGTCAGGTACAGCATGAGGCTAGTTCCAGTCCATTAATCCATTGTGTGAAGTCCACATGGCTGTGGGTAGGGGAGTGCTCCCCCTTGCAAGAAGAGGGGCAGGAGCCAAGAGGGCCAAAAGAGAGAACACCTTTTATGTATCTCAGATTTCTAGTACTTGCAGTGGCCATGCCTATTTTGGCCAATGGCTTGTTCCCAGGTATGATTGATAGGCAAGTACCCTCTCTAAGTCATTTAGACTATACTGGGCATGTGTCTACATTGCAGCTTCCCTTTGCTCCTTTCCAGTTATTAATTAATAACTGGGATAAATCACAGTGGTATCAATCATGGTTGAAAACTTTAAAGGTATATAATTTTAATGTTCCAATGTTTGTAAATAACAGGTATGGGACACTGATACATTTATCACTTTATTTTTCAAATATGACTTTAGAATGTGAATATTCCTGCCATATCCACTGACCCCAATTCATGTATAGATATGCATATATGTACAAAGCTGTTTAAACTTTAACATCAAGCACTGGTGCATGCAAGAAATCAACAGCAAATAAAAAACTCCCAATTACATTTATATCTCCAAAACTTATATATTAGTGAAACTAATATTTTCAGACTTTATCAGGTGTGAGATAATACACATATTTGTTGAGCTTGTCCTCTTTAATATAAAATTCAAATATATTTGTTACAAAGCAAGCATATTTTTATAATGATTACTCTAAACAAGTCAGGATCTTTCTTACTTACCAGATATACCGGTTAATAATGTGGATTTTGTAATAAAAAACACGATAATTTCAAGAGAAACATCAAAAGTGCTTTATTCAAAGTAATGCCCATCGCTAGCTACACATTTACCCCATCTTTCAGGTAATTTGTGGATACTCTCCCAATGGAACTTTTCTTGTTTTGAGGCAAACAATTCAGAGACCCAATTTTCCACTTCTTCCTACATTTTGAAGTGCTGCTCAGAAAGTGCGTGAGCCATCGATCAGAACAAGTGGTAGTCTGAAAGAGCAAGGTCTGGTGAATACGGTAGGTGGGTTAATACTTCCCAGTCAAGATCTTTTAACATGTCTTTAACTGGTTTTGAAGTGTGTCATCATGAAGCAAAATTACTTTGCCATGTCTTCTGGCACATTCTGGACATTTCACGATCAAAGCGTGGTTCAAATTGATTATTTTTTGTCGGTAGCGATAAGTATTAATGGTTTCACCTGGTTTTAGAAGCTCATAATACACCACATCTTCCTGATCCCACCAAACACAGAGCATTGTCTTCTTTCCCAAGTGATTTGGACTTGGAGTTGACATTGATGGTTGACTTGGATCAACCCATGATTTTGTGCTTTTGGGATTCTCAAAATAAATCCACTTTTCATCACCAGTCACAATTTGATGCAAAAAAGACTTTCTTTCATGCCATTGAAGCAACATTTTACTGATGACTTTTCGGTTTTCCATTTGTCTTTTGTTCAGTTGATGTGGCACCCATTTTCCTTCCTTTAAAATCATTCCCATTGCTTGTAAATGATCGGAAATTGTTTGCTGAGTAATGTTTAATCTTTCTGCAAGCTGTTTTTGAGTTTGACATGCATCTTCATCCAATAATGCTTCTAATTGTTGGTCTTCAAACTTTTTCAGTTCACCTGGACATTCTTTGTCTTTCACATCAAAATCATCACTTTTAAAGTGTTTAAATCAGCGTTCACAAGTATCTTGAGAAGGAGCATGTTCACCATAAGCTTCCCAAAGTATACGATAACTTTCAGCAGCACTTTTCTTCAAAATAATGAATTAAAACTTCCCGCAAATGCTCTTTTTTTTGGCATGAAATTCAACATTTTTAAGTGTAAAAATATCTGTGATGTTAACACCTTCACAAAATTTGACATATGAAGTTTTGAAGCTTGCTGTCAATACAACAAAATAGCATACATATCAAATCACATATATATCAACATATGTGTAACTCCATCTATTGAAAAAAATCCGCATTATTAATCAGTACATCTAGTAAATAACTAATAACAATAAAAATAGATTTGTAAACAGAAGCTCACACTAAATTATAATTCATGCATCTGCAAATTTTTCTTCCATGCTTTAGAAGTTAAACTAAATTATATTTTTGTCTATGACTTCTATTGAGTTATATGTGACTTGATAATTTATTGTGATATTGATTTTTATATTATTCTTATTTGGGCAGATATACTTTTCCTTCCCCATTCTAAAAAAAAAAAATAGCCCAAACATTTTGTTTCTTTGCCATGGAGAGTGGAGGACTACTAACTTTTGAATCACTGAAAGCAGTAGTTTCCAGAACCCAGAAGGTGACCATAGTCTAGGCCTTTTGATTTTAAAAAACACAGTTTTCTAAAAGAGTTTGCTTAAGAGGAGAAGTTCCAAGATATGGAAGAGGTGGAATAAGGCTACCTGAAGAGTGGAGTGTTTGCTTTTTTAAAAATTTATTGTATAAAGTATTACAAACAGTAGTGCATATGTCTCCTTTTTTTCCCCATTGACCTCCCCCTGGCCTCCCCCCCCACATGCCCTCACCCCCACCCCCAGTGTCTTGTGTCCATTGGTTATGCTTATATGCATGCATACAAAACCTTTGTTTGATCTCTTCCCCCGCTTCCATGGTACATCTACACAACGGAATACTACACTGCTGTAAAAAAGTAGGAATTCTTACCATTTGCAACAGCATGGATGGAACTGGAGAGCATTATGCTAAGTGAAATAAGCCAGTCATTGAAAGATAAATACCACATGATACCAAATATCACTCATTTATGGAATATAAAGAGTGGAGTTTTTGAGTACAGCTTTCCTAAGTCTGTGGTCAGGAATTTTTAAGGAGTTAAAGAATTTACTTGCTCACAGGCCTCTGAATGGGGAATTACTATAGAATGATTGTAAAGGTTTGATCATTTGTATCATAAACTTGCAAACAATGGCAAGGCTCCTTCTGAGAGAATCTTTGGTCAGTTAAGTAGACACTTGAGAGGCGGTGTGAATCTCATGAGAGCAGAATGACTAAATTAACTTAAAGGGTTCCCTTGACAGTACAATTATGTTGCCTAAAAGAAAACTTAAAAGATGAAAAACATTATGTACTGTGGAATTGTACCACCCCCAATTTCAAGCCACCACTTAAGCCTAGGATTCTACTATAATCCTGTGAGGATTGGGGGAGATGTCAAAAAAACAAACAAACAAACAAAAACAAACAAAAAAATCCTAATACCTCTGATGGTGGAGGGTTTGGGCAGATTGCATAATTTGGAAATGAAATGAAGTAAGACATTCATTAAATCCAAGTATTTTGAAATAAAATTATATCTGTAACAAATTCTTCTACACAAACAGGTAATCAATGAGTGGTTGTATTTTTCTCATTTACTTTCTGATTTCCCCAATTTATAGTTGCTTAAAGTACAACACTATTTATGATTAACATGAAATCCTGCTACTAAAGAAAAAGTACTCCTGGCCTAATTGAAATACTATAATGGCATTTACCTTTGCTTTTATTTTCTGACTACCTATTAGAATGACGTATTTAATCAAATTAAAGTCCTCGAACAAAGATTGGTCACTGTTTGGGGGATTAAATATTGTACATTAAATATTTATTTTGATTTAGATTAAGTGGAGAGTAGAATGACAGAAGTCCAGACTCAAAAGAAAACAGAGCTCTAACTGATATCACACACTGTTGTCTAAAGGTACACTTGTTCAGAAATTCTCTGAGAACATAAAGTGACTTTTATGCTCTGTTCTTTTCTTCTATGACTTACAGATTGGTTACTATGTATTGTAAAATTTGTGGTGTGTATAGATAGCAAACTTGCCACCTGAAAAACCTATTTGAACTTAGTGGGAAATTGCCCAGTTCATGACATGGATATAGGAAGCTCTAAGGTAAAGATTTCACAGATAGTCTAGTTTATTTTGTTGATTGTTACTTGCCTTCCACCTAATAAACCCAAAACAGAAGGTTATGAGAGTCTGCATTTCTGTCCCTAGACCATGTAGGAAGTGGTAAACCATGCATTTTATATACATACTAGTGGCCTGGTGTATGAAATTTGTGCACAGAGAGGGGATTCCCTTAGCCCAGCCTGCACCCTCTCCAATCGGGGACCCCTCGGGGGATGTCCGACTGCCAGTTTAGGCCCACAGGGATCGGGCCTAAACTGGCATCGGACATCCCTCTCGCAATCTGGGACTTCTGGCTCCTAACTGCTCACCTGCCTGCCTGCCTGATCACCTCTAACTGCCTCTGCCTCCCTGCTTGATTGCTCCTAACATCTCTGCCTGCCTGCCTGATCACCCCTAACTGCCTTCCCCTGCTGGCCTTATCTCGCCCCCAACTCCCCCCCCCACTGGCCTGATCTCACCCCCAACTTCCCTCCCCTGATGGCCTGGTTGCTTCCAACTGCCCTCCCCTGCCGGCCTGATCTCGCCCCCAACTGCCTTCCCCTGCCAGCCTGGTTGCCTCCAACTGCCCTCCCCTGCCAGCCTGATCTCGCTCCCAACTGCCCTCCCCTGCAGCACTGACTGCAGGACTGACTTCCGGTGTTTGGTCGAGCCTTTGCTTGGTCGTTACGGAACCTGAGGTTTTTATATATTAGGACTAGAGGCCTGGTGCATGAAAATTCATGCACTGGAGGGGGGTTCCCTCAGTCTGGCTTGCCCCCTCTCAGAGTCTGGGAGCCCTCGGGGCAGGAGGCAACCTGGAAATCAGGGGAAGGCAACGCCCCATCAAACCTCTGCTGCAGCCACTGCCGGCAGTGCAAGCCTTGGCAGCCCTAGTTACTTGAACCTCCAGTGGCTCTGGGCGGCTGGGCGGCCGCCATCTGAGGCTTGTCTGTGCCTCGGGCTGGCCTGGGCAGCTGGGGGGCTGAGGGGACTGGGGGACTCTGTAGGCAGGCATGCGGCAAGGCCAGACCCACTGTCCCTGCCGCACGCATGCTGCCCTGGTGGGGCTGAGGGGACTGGGCACCACCATCTTGTGACTGTGCATGCCACCACCTTTCAGGGTGGGGCAGTCAATTAGCATATCCCCCCCTTATTGGCTGTGGGTGCTTCCATCTTTGCAATGGCGTGAGGGTCAATTAGCATATTCCCTCTTTATTAGATAGGACTAGAGGCCTGGTGCACCAAATTGCACAGAGGGAGGGGAGTCCCCTCAGCCCAACCTGCAACCTCTTGCAATCCGGGACCCTTCAGGGGATGTTTGACTGCCAGTTTAGGCCCGATCCCACAGTCAGACATCCCTCTCACAATCTGGGACTGCTGGCTCTTAGCCTCTCACCTGCCTGCCTGATCACCCCTAACCACTTGCCTGCCTGCCTGATCGCCCCTAACTGCTAGCTTGCCTGCCTGATCACCCCTAATTTCTCGCCTGCCTTCCTGATCACCCTTAACCCCTCTGCCTGCCTGCCTGATTTCCCCTAACCACTCGGCTGCCTGCCTGATCCCCTCTAACTGCCTCTGGCTTGCCCCCGGCTGCTGCAGCTTCATCGGAAAGGACATCCAGAATGATGTCCGGAAGGTTGTTTGGCTGTCTGGTCTAATTAGCATATTATGATTTTATTATTATACATACATCTCTAAATTAGGGAAAAGGTGGTTGGAGAAGGATCATGCCTCTTCTTCACTCTTTGCCCATATTCAGTCATCAAAGAAAATAATTTAGGAAAAATAAAATAAACTACAACAAAATCAATACTGAGTGGTCTGCTTTCTTGTTGGAGACTACAGTAGAAGCAAATTATTTAGTCTTTTTAGGCACTGGGCAGCCAACAGAGTTTCTTCAGATGAGAAGATAGAGGTGCCATTTTAGGGAATAATCTTGCAGTGAGGTACAGAATAGATTGGGACATGAAAGAGATGGGAACACATTGACACTAATTGGAAGGTGCTGCTAACATCAGTTAAATATATTATGTATTTCCATAATTTATAATATATTGGGTTGAAATACATACCACTGGTATACTGTTTAACTATTTGTCCCTCTCAATTTCAAATTTTAAATACAGTTTTTCTCATACAATTACTTGAATACATGTGTGTCAAAATACTCACTGTAACTGTTGAAAAACAAAGAAAAACATGTCATAATAATGTAATTGCTGCGTTTTGAAAGAGTGTGTGAGCTAAAGCATATCTCATTAATAGCACAGAAAAAAAAATTCCCCTGAAGGGCAATCTAAATTTAAAAACAACAATGTAATAGAATAAATGAATTTTGTGCTAGAGATAGGCTCTCTAAATTGATTCCAGGTTTTAAAAAATGGATTTGATTGAATGTCACCATTCCATATTAGAAGTGAACATCTGAATTTTGAATTTGAATTTGGTCTGAGCCAGATGTGCTTAAAATTTGATATTAGGTCAGTGTTATAAACCCAGTTCCATTGTTAATGTATTATGTAATTACATAGTAATCACAAGAATAAGTCACATAATCTCAAAGGCATTGGTTTTGCAATTCTGAAAAAAAATATTGAGGAGTAAATTGTAATATCCCAAATGACAGGGCTAATGGTTTGTTTAGTTTTTGCATGTTGTTTACTTGTGGCACTTGCATCTCCAACTCATACCTAAAAGGAAATTAATAAATACTTTCTGAATGAATAAATAAAAATGAAACAATGGTATAACTGTAAACCACATCTAGTTTGTTCATTGATATATCCTCAGCACTTAGCATAGTTCCTGGGAGAAGAATGAATCAACTATATGTGTATATGAAAAAAATCAACAACCTAGTGCATTTTAAACAATTAAATCCAAGATTAGATCTCATTTGTAGGCAAACGAAACTTTTTCAAGTGGATTTTTCCTTTTGCATCAATAACCAAACTAAAATCACTAAGACAAATAGGTCATTGTATGGTATGCAATAAGATTCTATGCAGATGGATGACCCTGTCTAGAGTACACTTATGAGAGCTCCTGAAAGTTAAGTGGATACCTAACTGTTATAGTAGTCTTATGTGGGATGACTCCAGGATCCCTATTGAGAGCTATGAACTTGGGCCTGGAGACATGGGTTTTTGAATTCATAGATATACAACTCCAGTGATTTCCAAGATCATTTGTATGAATAAGAGGTTGAATGTTGCCCCTAAGAAATGAATTCCTTGGACTTTATAAGTTTTTCTTTGTTTCTTTCTTTAAAATGTATTTGTATTGATTTCAGAGAGGAAGGAAAAGGGAAGGAGGGAGAGAGACAGAGAGAGAGAGAAAGAGAGAGATCAATGATGAGAGAGAATCATTCATCAACTGCCCCTGCATGCCCCCTACTGAGGATCGAGCCCACAACCCAGGCATGTGCCCTGACTGTGAATCCAATTGTGACCTCCTCGTTCATAGGTCAACGTTCAACCACTGAGCCACACCGGCTGGGCAGAGCTTAGATGTTTTAATGAGGTAAACCAGGCTTTACAGCATTAAAAATGCATGCTAAGATATAAATGTTCCAGGAATTTTTTGTTGATGAAGAAGAAGAAAAAAGAGAAGGAGGAGGAGGAAGAGAAGAAGAAGGAGAAGAACAAGAAGGAAAAGAAGCAGAAACTCAGCCAGTGTTTCTAAGTGGTTGAGCTTCGACCTATGAACCAGGAGGTCACGTTTCAATTCCCAGTCAGGACATATACCTGGTTTTGGGCTCCATCCTCAGTGTGGGGCATGCAAGAGGCAGCCAATCAATGATTCTCTCTCATCAATGATGTTTTTTTTTTCTCTCTCTCTCCCTCTCCCTTCCTCTCTTTTATATATATATATATATATATATATATATATATATATATATATATATATATATTATATATACACAGAGAGAGAGGGAGAGAGAGAGAGAGAGAGAGCGAGAGAGAGAGAGAGAGAGAGAGGAATTGGAATAGGAGGAGAAGTAGCAAGAAGAGGAAGAGGTGGAGGAGGAGCTAGCATTAATATAATGCCTGTGATGTGCCCAATATTGTCATAGGTTTTGCATTTTATCCTCACAATTGCCCTGAGGTGGTGGTGGTGATTTTATTTATTTATTTATTTATTTATTTATTTATTTATTTATTTTTCTTTATTGATTAAGGTATTACATATGTGTCCTTATCACCCCATTGCACCCCCACCTCCCTACTCATGCCCTCACCCCCCTGTTGTCTGTGTCCATTGATCAGGCTTATATTCATGCATACAAGTCCTTTGTTTTGTTATTTTTTGTTGTTTTTTTAATATATTTTATTGACTTTTACAGAGAGGAAGGGAGAGGGAGAGAGAGTTAGAAACATCGATGAGAGAGAAACATCCATCAGCTGCCTCCTGCACACCTCCCACTGGGGATATGCCCGCAACCAATGTACATGTCCTTGACCAGAATCGAACCTGGGACCATTCAGTCTGCAGGCCGACGCTCCATCCACTGAGCCAAACCAGTTAGGGCTACAAGTCCTTTGTTTGATCTCTCTCCCTCACCCCCACCCTTCCCTACCTTCCCTCTGAGCAGGGGTCCTCAAACTACGGCCCGCCGGCCACATGCAGCCAGCCAAGGACATTTATCCAGCCCACCAGGTGCCGCTGCCTGTTTTGCTTAGCAGCCGACTCATCCTGGGCCCGCAGTGCGCATAGGAATTTGTTCATAGTTTTTTTTTTTTTAAACTATAGTCCGGCCCTCCAACAGTCTGAGGGACAGTGAACTGGCCCCCTGTTTAAAAAGTTTGAGGACCCCTGCCTCTGAGGTTTGAAGGTCTGATCGATGCTTCTCTGTCTCTGGATCTGTTTGTGTTTATCATTTTATGTTGTTCATTATATTCCATAAATGAGTGAGATCATGTGATATTTATCTTTCTCTGACTGGCTTATTTCACTTATCATAATGCTTTCCAGTTCCATCCATGCTGTTGCAAATGGTAAGAATTTCTTCTTTTTTATAGCAGCATAGTATTCTATTGTGTAGATATACCACAGGTTTTTAATCCACTCATCTGCTGATGGGCACTTAGGTTGTTTCCAAATCTTATTTATGGTAAATTGTGCTTCTATGAACATAGAATGCATATATCCTTTCTGATTGGTGTTTCTAGCTTCTTGGGATATATTCCTAGAAGTGAGATTGCAGGTTCAAATGGGAGTTCCATTTTTAGTTTTTTGATGAAACTCCATTCGCCACAGTGGCTGCACCAGTCTGCATTCCTACCAGTAGTGCACAAGGGTTCCTTTATCTTTTCATCCTCGCCAGCACTTGTCGTTTGTTGATTTGTTGATGATAGCCATTCTGACAGGTGTGAGATGGTACTGCATTGTTGTTTTGATTTGCATCTCTAGGATGATTAGTGACATTGAGCATGTTTTCATGTCTCTTGGCCTTCTTTATGTCCTCTTTCCAAAAATATGTATTTAGGTCCATTGCCCATTTTTTTATTGGGTTGTTTATCTTTCCAGTTGTATGAGTTCCCTGTAAATGTTGGATATTAAACCCTTGATAACATTGCCAAATATGTTCCCCCATGCATTGGACTTTCTTGTTGTTTTGTTTATGGTTTCTTTTGCTGTGCCAAAAGCTTTTTATTTTGATGTAGTCCCATTTGTTTATTTCTTTTTTAGTTTACATTGCCTTAGGGGCTGTATCGGTAAATAAATTGATTTCGCATATGTCTGAGATTTTGCTGCCTGTGTATTCCTCTAGTATTTTTATGGTTTCCCGTCTTACATTTAAGTCTTTTATCCATTTGGAATTTATTTTTGTGTATGGTGTAAGTTGGTGGACTAGTTTCATTTTTTTGCATGTATCTGTCCAATTTTCCCAACACCATTTATTGAAGAGACTGTCTTGGCTCCATTGTATGTTCTTGCCTCCTTTGTCAAATATTAATTGAGCATAATGGTTTGGGTCATTTTCTGGGTTCTCTATTCTATTCCATTGATCTATATGTCTGTTCTTATGCCAGTACCAGGCAGTTTTGAGAATAGTGGTTTTGTAATACAGCTTGATACCTGATATTGAGATCCCTCCTACTTTATTCTTCTTTCTCAGGATTGCTGTAGCTATTGGGGGTCTTTTTTTATTCAAGATAAATTTTTGGAGAGTTCTTTCTAGGTCTGTGAAATATGCCATTGGTATTTTAATGGGGAGTGCATGAATCTATAGATTGCTTTGGGTAGTATGGACATTTTAATGATGTTGATTCTACCAATCCATGAACACGGTATGTTCTTCCATCTGTTTATGTCTTCCTCTATCTCTTTTTTCAGTGTCCTGTAGTTTTCCACGTATAGGTCTTTTACCTCCTTGGTTAAGTTTATTCCTAGGTATCTTAATTTTTTTGGTGCTATGGTAAATGGAATTGCTTTTTTAGTCTCTCTTTCTGTAAGTTCACTATTGGTGTATAGAAATGCCATAGATTTTTTGATGTTAATTTTGTATCCTGCTACATTGCCAAATTCATTTATTAAGTCTAAGAATTTTTGATGGAGTCCTTAGGGATTTCTATGTACAGTATTATGTCATCTAGGAATAATGACTGTTTTACGTCTTCTTTTCCAATTTGGGTAACTTTAATTTCTTCTAATTGTCTAATTGCTATGGCTAGCACTTCCAGAACTATGTCAAACAGGAATGGTGAGAGTGGGCATCCCTGTCTTGTTCCTGTTATTAGGGGAAATGGTTTTAGTTTTTGCCCATTGAGTATGATGTTGGCTGTGGGTTTATCATATATGGCTTTTATTATGTTCAGGTATGGTCCTTCTATTCCCACCTTGCTGAGAGTTTTTATCAAGAAAGGGTGTTGGATTTTGTCAAATGCTTTTTCTGCATCAATTGATATGACTATGTGATTTTTATCTCTCAATTTGTTTATGTGATGTATGACATTTGTTGATTTGTGGATATTGTACCATCCTTGCATCCCTGGGATAAATCCTACTTGGTCATGTTGTATGATCTTTCTGATGTACTGCTGGATCCGATTTGCTAGAATTTTGTTGAGGATTTTGGCATCTATGTTCATGAGGGATATTGGCCTGTAATTCTCTTTCATTGTGTTATCTTTATCTGGTTTTGGGATTTGGGTGATGCTGGCTTCAAAGAAGGAGCTTGGAAGTGTTCCTTCCTCTTGAATTTTTTGGAATAGTCTGAGGAGGATAGATTTTAGTTCTTTCTTGAATGTTTGGTAAAACTCCCCTGTGAAGCCATCTGGCCCCGGGCTTTTGTTTGCTGGAAGCGTTTTGATGACTGCTTCAATTTCTTCCATAGTTATTGACCTATTGAGCTGTTTAGATTCTTCCTGATTGAGTTTTGGGAGGTTGTATACTCCTAGGAATATGTCCATTTCCTCCAGGCTGTCTAGTTTGTTGGAGTAGAGTTTTTCATAGTATTTTTATACAGTCCTTTTTATTTCTGTGGGGTCTGTTGTTATTTCTCCTCTTTCATTTCTGATTTTGTTTATTTGAGTTGTTTCTCTTTGCTTCTTGGTGAGCCTGTCTAAAGGTTCATCAATCTTGTTTATCCTTTTAAAGAACCAGCTCTTGGTTTCATTGATCTTTTTTTGTCTCTATGTTATTTATTTCTGCACTGATCTTTATTATCTCCTTCCTTCTGCTCATCTGGGCTTTTCTTGTTGCTCTCTTTTTAATTCTTTAACTTGTAGAGTTAGATGATTTATTACCATTTTTTTAAGTAGACCTGTAGAGCTATATACTTCCTTCTCAGGATTGCTTTCATTGTGTCCCATCGATTTTGGATTGTTGTGTTTTAATTGTTATTTGTTTCCAGTATATTTTTAATTTCTTCTTTGATCTCTTTGGTAACCCAATCATTATTTAATTGCATGCTATTCAGCTTTGAACTGTTTGAAATTTTTTATTGTTTTTATTGTAGTTTATTTCTAATATTATTCCATTGTGGTCTGAGAAGATGCTTGATATGATTTCAATCTTCTTGAATTTGGAGAGACTTTGTGACCCAATATGTGGTCTATCTTTGAAAATGTCACATGTGCACTTGAGAAGAACGTATATTCCATGGCTTTGGGGTGAAATGTTCTGAAGCTGTCAATTAAATTTATCTGATCTAGTGAGTCATTTAGGATTGCTGTTTCTTTGCTAATTTTTTGTCTAGATGATTTATTCTGTGATATCAGTGTGGTATTAAAGTCCCCTACTATGATTGTATTGTTGTCGATCTTTCCCTTGATATCTTTCAGGAATTTTTTTTTAAATGTATTTGGGTGCTCCTCCATTGGGTGCATATATGTTTATAAGGATTTTGTCCCCTGTTGTTTCAATTCCTTTAGTATTATGAAGTGGCCTTCCTTATCTTTTGTTATGACCTTCACTTTGAGGTCTATTTTGTCAGATATAAGTATTTTTACCTTAGTTTTTTTATCATTCCCATTTGCCTGTTTGTGAGAAGCCACGTCCCACTTGGCTTAGGGTTCGGGATCTGGAGGAGGGCCGTGGGCAAATGACGAGATGAGACATGAAATAATAATTTGGAAATTAGGGGCCAGACAGAGAGTCCAATGCTAGGGGAAGGACTTCGCTGGTACCCAGGCCCTGCCAACTTTTTATTCAATTTTTGGATACACATATTGCCCTTAGTCCGGTAGGCAATTCTGGTAGCACACAGACTATCTTAAAGGTCAGTAAATATTAGTAAATATTTACTTTGAGACTATGTGGTCAGAAAATTACTTGAGCCACCATTGTTTTGACTAAACAATCTGTGCATAGCTTTGGCCCTTGCCAGAGCTCAAGGTTCACCAGCATTCTGGGCTCCTTCTTTACACTTTTCTGATAGTGAAGACAGTGGGTAGCTTCCAACACCTGATAGATATTTTTCCATTCCTTCACTTTCTCTCTGTGTGAGTCCCTTGTTCTGAGGTGGGTCTCTTGTAGACAGCAGATATATGGGTCAAGTTTTTTATCCATTCAGCCACTTGATGTCTTTTGATTGGAGCATTTTGTTCATTTACATTTAAAGTTATTATTGATAGGTACTTGTTTGTAGCCATTTTTATTTTTTGTACCTGTGTTCCTTCTTCCTTTTTATTTCTTCTTTTTACAGCAGTCCCTTTAACATGTCTTGCATTACTGGCTTGATAGTGATAAACTCCCTTAGCCTTTTTTTTTTTTTGTCTGTGAAACTCCTTATTTTCCATTCAATTTTGAATGATAGCTTCTGCTGGATAGTGTATTCTTAAATTCCGCCCCTTGGTTTGCATCACTTTGTAAATTTCCTTCCATTATTTTCTGGCCTAATGTGTTTCTGTTGAGAAATCCTTTGATCATCTAATGGGAGATCACTTGTACGTAACATTCTGTGAGTTTTCCTTAAAGAAGTTTTGTGGTGGTGGTCCACTCTGAAACTGAGGAAATTTTAAGTCTGCTTGTCCTTTTTGTTTAATCAGAGAGAGAGAGAGAGAGAGAGAGAGAGAGAGAGAGAGAGAGAGAGAATACCAGAGAACAAACAGGTAAACCAAAACAGATAAACCAAAACAAACACCAAATACCCAGTAAAGTGGGTGGGGGAAGAATCTATACTAATAAAAGCCTAGGTGGTGTCTTCCCTCATGTCATCACAAGATGGCTGCCACAAGATGGCCACCACCAGATGGCAGCTGCAAGATGGACAGCAGGGGAGGGCAGTTGTGGGTGATTAGGCCAGCAGGGGAGGGCAGTTGGGGGCAATCGGGCTGGCAGGGGAGAGCAGTTGGGGGTGACTGGGCCAGCAGAGGAGGGCAGTTGGGGGCGACTGGGCTGGCAGGGAAGGGCAGTTGGGGGTGACTGGGCCTGCAGGGGATGGCAGTTAGGGGCGACCAGGCTGGCAGGGGCAACCAGGCCAGCAGGGGAGGGCAGTTGGGGGTGACCAGGCCTTCAGGGGAGGGCAGTTGGGGGTGACCAGACCAGCAAGGGGAAGGCAGTTGGGGGCAATCGGGACAGCAGGGGAGGGCACTTGGGGGTGATGGGGCTGGCAAGGAAGCAGTTAGGTGTCATTAAGGCTGGCAGGGGAGCGGTTAGGGGGTGATCAGGCTGGCAGGCAGAAGAGGTTAGGGGCAATCAGTCAGGTGAGCAGTTAGGAGGAAGCAGTCCCGGATTGTGAGAGGAATGTCCCACTAACAGTTTAGGCCAAATCCCCACAGGATCAGGCCTAAACCAGCAGTCGGCCATCCCCTGATAGGTCCCAGATTGGAGAGGGTGCAGGCTTGCCTGAAGGACCTCCCCCCCCCCCCCCAGTGCACAAATTTCATGCACTGAGCCTGTAGTCCAGGGGTGGGCAAACTTTTTGACTCGAGGGCCACAATGGGTTCTTAAACTGGACCGGAGGGCCAGAACAAAAGCATGGATGGAGTGTTTGTGTGAACTAATATAAATTCAAAGTAAAGGAGTGGAGGGGAGAGCAAGAGAACCAGATAGAACAGCCGGATCCAGCCCGCAGGCCGTAGTTTGCCCACGGCTGCTCTAGTCTTATATACAAAAACTAAGGTTAAAAATTGGATGAATATGGGGAGGACCTCAGTTCAGTATAGAGGAGTAGAAAGTGGATGAGTGGATAAGAAAAAAGAGAAAGACAAGAAAATAATAATAATAATAATAATAATAATAATAATAATAATAATAAATTTAAAAAATTATTTAAAAATGGGATAAAAATAAAATAAATTAGATTGATGGAAAAAGAATGTAAAAAGAAACAAATGAAAAAAAAGAAATTAAAGAAAAAAGATAACAAAATAATAATAAAATAAAATAAAAATGAAAAAGTGAAGTGTCGTTCCTTTGGCTGGTTTAAGGTCCCACTCTTCTGTACTGTCTGTGGCTTCTCAGTTTCCTGTTGCTGGGACTGAAGGCCTCTCTTTAGGCCAGTCCCTGTAAACTCTCAGGGACTATTCAAAAAAAAATTTTTTTTACCCTTTGTACTACCCAGTGTGTAGTCTTGTGTGGCTGTATTGGGTGCCTGGAGACTGTGGGGAGGGGCTATCTCTTTAGGAGAAAATGGCTGTCTAGGTCCTGCATGTCAGGTATGACTCAGCGCCAGATTTGCAGCCACCTCTCCCGGACACTCTCCTCTCCCCAGCTTCTCCCCAGATCCCACAAGTCCGCACCTCCTCCTGCACCTCAGCCACGGTTGAGTGTCCGTATCCAAAGGTCCTATAAACTAGGTTCAGAGAACAAAAGCACCGGCTAAAAAGAGGGGAAAGAGCTGTGCCTCTGCGAAGTCCTCTCCTCCTTGCATCACGCAGTCTGAGCAGCCGTCCAGGCTGCCCCCTCTGGTCTCTGTCTTTCGTGACTGTGGACCCAGATCCAGAATCCCCTGCCACCAGCAGACCTGTGGACCTCCTTTCCATAGTCAGATGCTGTGTCTGTCCCAAGGGATGTGGCCTCAGTGCTGTGCAGTTTCCCTCTGACCCTCTGGGCTTGGAGGTCTCGCAGTTCTCTCCAGCCCAAATCCACCATTCTCCAGGCATCCTCTGCCCTTCCTGTCTGCAGATTATCTCACCAGCTGTGTCTACTTAGCCAATTCTGGGTGGATGTTATTCAATTTACTTGCTTGTTCTATCTGCTCTGGGACAAGGCTGGGGACACATCCATCTATTCCACCACTATTTTGTCTCCCTCAACGGTGGTTATTTTAATCACTATTTTGCAGATGAAGAAACTTAAGCACAATTGTGTTTAGTAAGTTGTCCCAGGTCATGTAGATAGCAAGTGGAGGAGCTGGACAGTCTGGCTTCAAACTTTGAACCTTGTTCTAAACTGCCTTGCAATCAGGTGCTTTTCAAACAGTTTTCTTGAAATATAAAGGAATACAATTTTATATAGAAAACCAACATACCAAAGTTAATGATTTTCCAAACTCTACCTCAGGGAACTAAAATCTACCCAGAGGCTTTCTTCCATGTGTTTCAGAAATAGCTATGTAATTACTTCGTTTACCACTGTTGCTTCCTTTAGGTCATAATTGGAATCGTTGCTTCTGTAGAGGATTTAGGATCTTCTCTTTTTTTCAATGTAGATTACGTTGATCCATCCTAAACTCAGGAAGCTTCTATCAAGCTTCTCCCTGGTAAATGGGAAATACTGTGTATTTTCTCTAAATGTCATTTAGTGTGTATGCTCAAAACTGAGGAAATTTTAAGTCTGCTTGTCCTTTTTGTTTAATCATGGTTTTTACTTTAACTGATTGGCATAAAACTATAAACAACCTGTTATATCTTTATTTTTATTTAGCCATTTTGTGTAAAGTTTATTAATATTTTATTTTAAATAAATATTTTTTCTTCAAATATTCTGTAGCCAAAAAATGTGTTGCTCTTTAAAAGAGTAATTTGACTATTCCAGGGACCGAATTGTTTCCAAAGAAGTGTACATAATTTGCAATAAAAATCAATGAAAAATAAAGATCCTTTATATAGAATTGTGCTTTGCAGGCAAGTTTGGGACATACTAGTACAGTCACTCCAAGAAGGGGGACATTTTCACTTCTTTGTATAGTTCATCACTGTGGCAAACTCTAGTGCTTAAGAATCTTTGTTTAATTTTACCATTTTAGGGAGCAATGCTTTGCTATGGATGATAGTTTTAGTTGGTGACAGATAGAAAGTGCCTAGACAGAGAGTTTTAATGTTTAGTAAAACCATAGATCATGAGTTTTCCTTAAAGAAGTTTTGTGGTGGTGGTCCACTCTGAAACTGATAGTACTTGTTTGTGAGTCAAATCTGGAATGATCCAGGTTTTGCTGCCATTAGAAAAAAAAATTTAAATAGCTTTGAAATTTTCCCACTGCCTACCTCAGTTTGATAGAGAGAATCCCGGCACAATATTTTTCATACTTGATTTTGTTCTTCAAAGGCACAATATTCCTTTGATAGAAGGATTCTGGTTGGCCAAAGACAAATTTACAAACTCCTGTCAGTAATGGGCCTTGAAAAAAATATTTCTGTAAAAGTCCTCTCAAGATAATACATCAGGGGTCAGCAAAATTTTTCTGTAAAGGACCAAATAAGTATTACATACAGTCTCCGCTACAATTACTTAACTCTGCCATTACAGCATGAAAGCAGTGTTAGGCAAGAAATATAATTTTATTATGTTATGAAATATTCTTCTTTTAATTTTCAACCATTTAAAAATATTTTTAAAAGAGAAACATCAATGTGAAAGCGAGACACTGATTAGCTGCCTCCAGCATGCCCCCTCTTGTGGACTGAGCCTGCATTTGAGTATGTGCCCTTACTTGGAATCAAACCATCAACCTTTCGGTGCATGGGATGATGCCCAACGAACGAGGCCAGGATGATTTTCAAATATTTTATAATACAAAATACATTCTTAGCTTGCAGACCATATGTAAAGTGATTGTAGTCCAATTTTGGCCCATGGGTAACAGTTTGAAAGCCTCTGGAATATAGAAAATGAATGTTTACTATAATCTCATGTCTTGTACTCTTTCCCATAAAATGAAACCAAAACCACCAATTCTTGGCTGAAAGTAAAGGTGTAAACCATTAGATGGCCTATATGTGTTTTCTTATTAATCTAATCAACCTCTTATTTCAAGAGATGGCATTGGCAGAACCGTTATCATAATAGAAGCTGACCAAATAAGAGATGTGAGTCAGAGAATTAGAGACTACAGGATGCTGGGCATCTTCTCCAGCACATATATCCATCATAGCACCAGCAACTGGCATTGACAGATCAGCGTATTACTAAGTCTCTTCTCCTGTGTCTCTTCCGATGGTCTTAGGCAACCCCGCTAGAGAACCTCTGCTGTAGAGCCTAAGACCATCGGAAAACACAGATATTTACGTTAGGATTCATAACAGCAGCAAAATTACAGTTATGAAGTAACAACGAAAATAATTTTATGGTTGGGGGTCACCACAACATGAGGAACTGTATTAAAGGGTTGCGGCATTAGAAAGGTTGAGAACCACTGCCTTAGGGCATGCAAATTCTTAAAACAGCTAACTTCACCCTAACCAGTTTGGCTCAGTGGATAGAGCTTCGGCCTGCGAACTGAAAGGTCCCAGGTTCGATTCCGGTCAAGGGCATGTACCTTGGTTGTGGGCACATCCCAGTGGGGGCTGTGCAGGAGGCAGCTGATCGATGTTTCTCTCTCATCGATGTTTCTAACTCTCTCTCTCCCTTCCATTCTGTAAAAAATCAATAAAATATATTTTTAAAAAAACCAGCTAACTTCCTTAGTGGAATATTGCTGTATACAATGTGAGCTTTAGGGGTTGTAACTATTCCCCAGGACACAGTCACAGTCAATTTTCTGATTCTCTGGCATAGCATGTGAGCCCCTGATAGTAGGTAGAGAGGTCTCTTGGGAAAGAGATGCCAAGATCCACTGTTGAGTGGCATAGTTAGAGTGAACCTTACTTCAGGTTATCTTGAGAAGTCAGTGCTTTTAGTTGGTTCACCTATTGCTCAGCACAAAAGTTGAATGCTCTATGTTTGTTGAGAGTTATGTAGGGTACTACTCCTTGGTGAATCTATACATTTATATACCCTGGATGCTGAGCTATGTAAATCAGGTATGCAAGTCAAAAGAAAGAAATCCCTAATTTGACATTTGGTTTGTGAAGCAGTTTAGTTTAACGGTTAGTATCAGAGAACTGTAGAACTAGATTGCTTAGTTTAATTATTTACTGTAAGCTCTGTGACATTGGCTAATTTACTTAACCTGTCTTTGTCTTATTTCCATATCAATAAAATTAGTATAACTGTACCAACCGTATAATATTTTAGTGAAGATTAAGTAAGTTAAAACTTGTAAAGTGTTTAGAATAATGCCAGGCTTACAATAAGACCTCTATAGGTGTTACCTATTCTTTCTATAATTACATAAATTATATCATTGGCCTGATTGAGAGAAAACTATGAGGCTTCACCTGCTCATAAAGTATAGTAGATAGACTAAATAGCACTGGCCTAGGAGTGAAAATGCCCCTGTTTGAGTCTTGGCTCTGTCACTTGTAACATGCATGGCTTTGGAGAAAGAAGCTCTTTCATAATGGTGAGGAGAATGGGTTGGCATCAGGCCATACATAATGAAGAGTTTGAAGAGCAAGTTTTGTGGAAGAGAAGGTGTAGAAGAAGAGTAGGGTAAGGAGATAAGAGGCATCATTCTTAGACCATGATGAAGCAGCAAGAATCATCTTGGTCTATAACACTAATAACCTTCAGCATTATGGACATCTGTCTTTAAACCTCAGCTCCAGTACTTTTTAGCTGTGTAACAATTTGGGTAAATCACTTATTCTCATATCTCTACAGAAGAGATCATAAGTAATACCTGTTCAAAATGAGAATGCATGCTTATAAAACAAAATAAATTATGCTTGCACATACCAAAGGCTCAATAAATGTTAACTATCATTATAATAATCATCACCTGTGGAACTTTATGTTAAAGATAAGGATACTGAAGCCCTGGAGAAGTGACTTTGTCAAGGTCAGTGAACTAATTAGTAACTAGAATACAGATCTCCTGACATCTAAATGACTATTATTTCCATCACAGCAAACTGTCTTTTAATTTCCTATATAATTAGAGTTTGGCAATTTTTGTATTATATATAGAATATCCAGAAGGAGCATAATCCCTTCTTTTCTATTTTATAAGGTTGTTTCTTGCTATTGAGTTCAGTCTTATTCTCCTCTTTTTTATGCCTGAGGAAAGGTGCTCTGTCACTTCTGGCCCATGGACTCTCCATAGATGCGAATTACCATTGGTGACTATGCTCAATAATGTATTTGGGAATTGATAATATCTCAGCCCTCACTGAAGAGCTCCTACAAGATTATTGCCCAATAGTTGCATCTATTGTTGAGCACTTCTTATTCCAATAGTCTCCACCAGTTCAATGTGTTGGGCTATAAAATATATAGTGAAAGTTTCTTAATTAAGGATCAAGTAGCTCTGAGGACAATAGTATAGTTTGCAGGAACAGAGGTTTGAACTATAACCTTGTAATAGTTCCTTCAGCCAGACAAGGGGAGGTCTATCTTAGGTTTGGGTGTTGCATGAAGAGGATCCTTCTACCCACCTCTCCTTCCATTCTACACAACCACCTTTATCAAGTACCCTAGATTTGTGCCCTGTCACTCTCTTCACAAAAATTTGCCTTCTTCACAGGAGGGCAATTTTTTCCCTAAATTTCCTAATTTTACTTTGTAAACCTGAAACTTACAGGTTTTGACCAAATGATCAAGGAATTTCTACTCTGCTTCAGAAGGTGGAACACTGCCTCTATTCTAGTCAAATCTCTTTAACTCTAGTCCAATATTCCTAATAGATGGAGCTGAAGTTTATTTCCTCACTAAATCCCCTAAGAATTAAGCATTGGAAACAATTTAATATTTCATATATATAAATGATATTTTCCCTAGCAGCAGGGTTTTTCCTTGGCTCCTTAAAAAGAAACAAAATAAATGAATATGTCATTATTAGGCTAAGAAACATTTTTCTCTTTTCTAAGTCTGCCCTGAATGACAAGAGCCACCATCTCAAGTATTTCTCAAGGTGAAGGTCATTCAATTGGACCAATATATAAGAATAAAACTGTCTCTTCCAGTAAAACATTTAGGTATATTAGGAAAATTTGTACACTGATATCAAGTATGTATCCACTAAAATCATCCTGACCTATATATCATGGGGCATTTTTCAATAAATACTACAAGAGATAAGACAAATATTGTAGACTTAATCTGATAAATTGTCATTTTACAGATCGTGGATTAATCAGACCAGGTCTACACTAGCAAAATGAAGGTGATGAATCTAGTTAATTATCTTGACTATCCAAGTGAATACATTTCAATTGCTTTCACTTCCTGGATCTTTCAGATAAAAGCCTATTTTGGTTTAAAATATTTGGATAAATTGTTTAGTTTACAATTTCTCTCTGACAATGAAACTCCATCTCAGGCATAATGGGAAAAAAATGCTTATGGGCCTTGGCACTACATTGCTTTATAAAGTCTCCTTGTCGTGCCATGTTGAAATTTCTTAATGGTGGTATACAGCACCATTTCCTTAGAAAAGAAAGGAAGCATCTAATAAAGATAATGGATGCACAGAAAACATGAGTGGGAGTAAAATCACTTTCTTCTTTGGGTGGGAATAAGGGGCACTGACTTTACCAGGCTATCACTTACTGTCATCAGCCATGCTATCACTAGGCATGGATTGATTTGTTTCCTTCTTCGTTTTGTAAGTTGCAGTGAACTGACTAAGGTATGAAAGCATACAAGACACAGGCAGAACTGGTTGCAGGGAACATCAGGCAGATCAGGTGTGCTTTCAGCAGTATGTGCCTCTGTCCCTTCTTAGCTTTTCCTAGTAACTTCCTGGATGTACAGGAGCATTTCACTTGGCTGTACTGTATTTTTTTTTCACATCTGCCTGTGTGATCCATTACTCTAGGTCCTGCTTCTTGCTGAATGTATTTGAGCTGAGGTTGTTGATGACCCATAATCACTAATGTAATAAACTTTCTAAACTTACATTTACACTATCCTTTACTCATGGGAGTGAGTCAAGTGGGATTTCCAGTCATTGTGGTAAAACTAGTAGGAGAGAAATTGGAGGTCAGGGAGGTCTTTCTAGTACTCAACTCATCCCACAGAGATCACTGCCTAACCTGCCTATGCATAAGGATAAATCCAGAATAGGCTATGTTTGCCATGCATAAATCACAGAAAGAACATAAAGGCTCTGGTTAGGTGTTAGAATATATATTTTACGATGCTCAGTTTCTTGAGTTTAACCTTGTATTTATTTGTACAGCCACGTTTAAACCTTAAGTAGAAAGACTTTTTTCAGAGAGAGTTTAAAAGACAGCACTTTTCAACTTGAATACACCTAAGACTCACCAGAGAGAATTCTGTTGAAAGTCAGATTTGATGGGACCTGAGATAATGCATTTCTAATGCAAGTGTCTAGGTGATGCAGATGCTGCTGGTCTATGGACAACACTGAAGAACATACGTCTTCTATAGAAGGTGTTCTCAAACTGGATCCCATAGAGCTTAGGATTCTATGTGGATGCCTCAGGGGCTAACTCAGAAGCATGAATGTGTAACTAAGGACATGAAACTCTGGAAAATTCCTCCTTCACTCTTTTTTTAAAAAAATAAAGTTAACTTTGATATGTTTAATATAATGGGATCCTGTATATTATTTTATTAAAGAGATAACAGACTTTGATTGCTAAAAATGCAAACTAATAACAAAATCAACAATAAAAAAGTGATCTCAAGTATTTCACAAGGTAAAGGTCATTCATTTAAGACAATTTATAAGAATAAACTTGTCTCTGGTAAAGAATTATTAGGTAGGTATCTTTGAGATATTTGATTATTACTCATGTGAGTATTCCCTTATTAAACTTCAAATTTCCTAGTGGGCAGATCCAAATGAAAAAGTAGATTTTATAAAATGGGAAATATGATTTGTCTATGATTATACAACTAGTCAATTAGTTGTTGTAAAACAAAGAAAACAGAGCTAGATGTCAGATATGCCTTTTGTTTTTGCTGTATACTAATATATGGGTGACCTAGGACATGTTCTCACTTTGGTACATATGTCTTCTTCTTGGTAAAGGAAGAAAATAATCCCTTCACTAGCCAATCCACAAGATTGTGTAAAGTTGAAAGAAAATTATAGGTAGACTGTTACAGGGCAAGGTTAGGAGCAGGGAAAGCTGTTAGGAGAACTGCTGAAATAATTTAGGGGAGAGATTATAAAGGCTTGGCTAGTATGGTAGAGGTGGAGGTAGTGCCAGGTCATATTTTGGTATTTCCAAGGGAAAGTGGACAGGATATGTTGATGAATTAGATGTGAGGTGTCAGGAAAGAGATGTAATTTAATTGATTAGGATACTATTTTTTTCAATTTTTTTATTGATTAAGGTATTACATGTGTCCATATCTCCCCATTTGCCCACCCACCCCATTCCCATACATGCCCTCACCTCCGCCAGTGTCTTGCGTCCATTGGTTATGCTTACATGCATGCATACAAGTTCTTCGGTTGATCTATTACATCTCCCCCATTCCCAACCCTCCCGCTGTAATTTGACAGTTTGTTCAATGCTTCACTGCCTCTGTTTCTATCTTTTTGTTCATCAGGTTATAATATTCTTTATTTTTCATAAATGAGTGAGATCATGTGATAATTTTCTTTCATTGACTGTATTATTTCACTTAGCATAATGCTTTCCAGTTCCATCCATGCTGCTGCAAATGGTAAGAATTCCTTCTTTTTTAAAGCAGCGTAGTACTTCATTGTGTAGATGTATCATAGTTTTCTAATCCAGTCATCTCCTGACAGACACTTAAGCTGTTTCCAAATCTTAGCTATGGTGAATTGTGCTGCTATGAACATAGGGGTGCATATATCCTTTCTAACTGGTGTTTCTAGTTTCTTTGGATATATTCCTAGAAGTGGGATCACTGGGTCAAATGGGAGTTCTATTTTTAGTTTTTTGAGGAAACTCCATACTGTTCTCCACAGTGGCTGCACCAGTCTGTATTCCCACCAGCAGTGCACGAGGGTTCATTTTCTCTGCATACTCGCCAGCACTTGTCCTTTGTTGATTTGTTGATGATAGCCATTCTGACAGGTGTGAGATGGTACCACATTGTCGTTTTGATTTGCATCTCTCAGAGGATTAGTGACTTTGAGCATGTTTTCATATGCCTCTGGGCCTTCCTTATGTCCTCTTTAGAAAAGTATCTATTTAGGTCCATTGCCCATTTTTTGATTGGATTGTTTATCTTCCTTTTCTTAAGTTGTATGAGTTCCCAGTAAATGTTGGAGATTAAACCCTTATCGGGATAACATTGGCAAATATGTTCTCACATGCAGTGGGCTTCCTTGTTGTTTTGTTGATGGTTTCTTTTGCTATGCAGAAGCTTTTTATTTTGATGTAGTCCCATTTGTGTATTTTCTCTTTAGTTTCTATTGCCCTAGGACCTGTAACAATGAAGATATTGCTTTGGCAAATGTCTGAGATTTGCTGCCTGTGTATTCCTCTAGTATTTTTATGGTTTCCCGTCTTACATTTAAGTCCTTTATCCATTTTGAGTTTATTTTTGTGTATGGTGTAAGTTGGTGGTCTAGTTTCATTTTTTTTTTTGCATATATCTGCCCAATTTTCCCAACACCATTTATTGAAGAGACTGTCTTGACTCCATTGTATGCTCTTGCCTCCTTTGTCAAATATTAATTGAGCATAGTGGTTTGGGTCGATTTCTGGGTTCTCTATTCTATTCCATTGGTCTATATGTCTGTTCTTGTGCCAGTACCAGGCTGTTTTGAGAACAGTGGCTTTGTAATACAGCTTAAAATCTGGTATTGAGGTCCCACCTACTTTATTCTTCTTTCACAGGATTGCTGTGGCTATTTGGGGTCTTTTTTATTCAAGATAAATTTTTGGAGAGTTCTTTCTAGGTCTGTGAAATATGCCATTGGTATATTAATGGGGAGTGCACTGAATCTATAGATTGCTTTGGGTAGTATGGACATTTTAATGATGTTGATTCTACCAATCCACGAACATGGTATATTCTTCCATCTGTTTATGTCTTCCTCTATCTCTTTTTTTAGTGTACTGTAGTTCTCTGCATATAGATCTTTTACCTCCTTAGTTAAGTTTATTCCTAGGTATCTTAATTTTTTTGGTGCGATGGTAAATGGGATTGCTTTTTTAGTCTCTCTTTCTGTAAGTTCACTATTGGTGTATAGAAATGCCATAGATTTTTTGGTGTTAATTTTGTATCCTGCTACATTGCCAAATTCATTTATGAAGTCTAATAGTTTTTTGATGGAGTCTTTCGGGTTTTTTATGTACTATATCATGTCATCTGAAAATAAGAACAGCTTTTTTCTTCTTTTCCAATTTGGATGCTTTTTATTTCTTCTTCTTGTCTACTTGCAATGGCTAAAACTTCCAGTACTATGTTGAACAGGAGTGGTGAGAGTGGGCATCCTTGTCTTGTTCCTGTTATTAGGGGAAATGCTTTTAGTTTTTTCCCATTGAGTATGATGTTGGCTGTGGGTTTATCATATATGGCTTTTATTATGTTGAGGTATGATCCTTCTATTCCCACCTTGCTGAGAGTTTTTATCAAAAATGGGTGTTGGATTTTGTCAAAAGCTTTTTCTGAATCAATTGATTTGACTATGTTGTTTTTATCTCTCAATTTGTTTATGTGATGTATCACGTTTATTGATTTGCGGATATTGTACCATCCTTACATGCCTGGGATAAATCCTGTATGGTGTATGATCTTTCTGATGTATTGCTGAATCCGATTTGCTAGAATTTTGTTGAGGATTTTGGCATCTATGTTCATGAGGGATATTGGCCTGTAATTCTCTTTCATTGTGTTGTCTTTCTCTGGTTTTGGTATTAGGGTAAAGCTGGCTTCATAGAATAAGCTTGGAAGTGTTCCTTCCTCTTGAATTTTTTGGAATAGTCTGAGGAAGATAGGTTTCACTTCTTCCTTGAATGTTTGGTAAAACTCCCCTATGAAGCCATCTGGCCTTGGGCTTTTGTTTGCTGTAAGCTTTTTGATGACTGCTTCAATTTCTTCCATAGTTATTGGCCTATTGAGATGTTTAGATTCTTCCTGATTGAGTTTTGGAAGGTTGTATTTTTCTAGGAATATGTCCATTTCCTCCAGGTTGTCCAGTTTGTTGGAATAGAGTTGTTCATAGTATTTTTTAACAATCTTTTGTATTTCGGTGGAGACTGTTGTTATTTCTCTGCTTTCATTTCTGATTTTGTTTATTTGGGTACTCTCTCTTTGCTTCTTGGTGAGCCTTGCTAGAGGTTCATCAATCTTGTTTATCCTTTCAAAGAACCAGCTCTTGGTTTTGTTGATTGTTTGTATTTTTTTTTGTTTTTTTTTTTTTGTTTTTTTGTTTTTTTCTGTGTGTGTGTGTGTTTTTTTTTTTGTTTTTTTGTTTTTGTCTCTATGTCATTTATCTCCACTCTGATCTTTATTATTTCCTTCCTTCTGCTTACACTGGGCTTCTCTTATTGCTCTCTTTCTAACTCTTTGAGTTGTAGGGTTAGGTAATTTATTACCATTGTTTTTTGTTTTTTGCAGTAGGCTTGTAGAGCTATGAATTTCCCTCTCAAGACTGCTTTTGCTGTGTGCCATAGATTCGGGACTGTTGTTTTTTCATTGTCGTTTGTTGCCATGATGTTTTTTATTTCTTCTTTGATCTCTCTGATAACCCAGTCATTGTTTAATAGCATGCTATTTAGTCTCCATGTGTCTGATTTTTTTTGGATTGTTTTTATTGTAGTTGATTTCCAGTTTTATGCCATTGTGATCTGAGAAGATGCTTGATATGATTTCTATCTTCTTGAATTTGAAGAGACTGCCTGTAACCCAATATATGAACTATCTTTGAAAATGACCCGTGTGCACTTGAGAAGAATGTATATTCTGTGGCTTTGGGGTGAAATGTTCTGAAGATATCAATTAATTCCATCTGGTCTAGTGAGTCATTTAGGATTGATGTTTCTTTGCTGATTTTTTGTTTAGAGGATTTGTCCAATGGTGATAGTGGGGTATTAAAGTCCCCTACTATGATTGTATTGCTGTCAATCTCTCCCTTGATATCCTCCAGGAGTTTTTTCTATGTATTTGGGTCCTCCTGTATTGGGTGCATATATGTTTATCAGAGTTATTTCTTCTTGTTGGATTGCTCCCTTTAATATTATGAAGTGGGCTTCCTTATCTCTTTTTATGTCCTTCACTTTGAAATCTAATTTGTCAGATATAAGTATTGATACTCCAGCTTTTTTTCCAGTTCCATTTGCCTGGAAAACCTTTTTCCATCCCTTCACCATCAGTCTGTGTGCATCTTTTTGTCTGAGGTGAGTTTCCTATATACAGCAGATATATGGGTCAAGTTTTCTTATCCACTCAGTTACCCTATGTCTTTTGATTGGGGCATTTAATCCATTTACATTTAAAGTTGTTATTGATAGGTACTTGTTTGTCACCATTTTTATTCTTTACCCATGTGTTCCTTCTTCACTTCCTATTTCTTCTTTTTACAGCAGGCCCTTCAGTATTTCTTGCATAGCTGGTTTGGTGGTAATAAACTCCCTTAGTCCTTTTTTGTCTGTGACACTCCTGATTCCACCTTCAATTTTGAATGATAGCCTTGCTGGTTATAGTATCCTTGGATTCAGTGCCTTGCTTTGCATCACTTTGTATATTTCATTCCATTCCCTTCTGGCCTGATGTGTTTCTGTTGAGAAATCAGTTGATATTCTAATAGGAGATCCCTTGTAGGTAACTTTCTGTCTCTCTCTGGCAGCCTTTAAGATTCTTACTTTGTCGTTGGTGTTCGCCAATTTAATTATGATGTGTCTTGGTGTCGGTCTTTTGTGGGACTCTATGTACTTCTTGGACTTGCATAGTTTTTTTCTTTCCATTATCAGGGAAGTTTTCTGTCATTATTTCTTCAAACAGGTTTTCTATTCCTTGTTTCTCTTCCTCTCCTTTTGGTACCCCTATTATGTGAATGTTGTTTTGTTTTGTGTTGTCCCAGAGCTACCTTAGGCTCTCCTCTTGCTTTTTAAGTCTTCTTTCCAGTTGCTGCTGTGTTTGTGTGTTTTTTCCTACCTTTTCTTCTAATTTGCTGATGTGGTCCTCAGCCTCTTCTAGTTTACTGTTTAAGCCTTCCATTGTGTTCTTTATTGCAGCTATGTCATTCTTCATCTCCTCTTGGTTCCTTTTCATGTTGGTGACATTCTCATTCATCTTCTTATAGTTCTCATTGAGTTCTCATTGTGTGTATTTGTCATTGAGTTGTGTGTATTTGTCATCCAGCCATTTGAGCATCCTTATAACCATTACTCTGAATTCTATCTCTGATAAGCTGCTAGGCTTGAATTCATTTAACTCCCTTTCTGGTGATTCCTCTTTTTCTTTCTTTTGGGGATTGCTTTTTTGTCTTCCCATGTTTTCCTGTAATGTTTTAATTGTAGGTCCAATTGGTTTGATATTCAGGTTCTTTTGGAGATGGTGCTACTGGTGTGATATCTCAGGTCTCTTGGGCTTGGTGACCTAGTGTAGCTCCCTACTTGAGCTATTTGGGTTCTCTTGATGTAGGCCTGTGAGCTTTAAAGGTAAAACTGCAGTGTCTAGAAGTCAGCAGTCATGGAGGAGGGTGTCCCAATTTTTGCTGTCTTGTGCCCTTGATTGAAATCGCATGTGTCCAGCAGGGAATCACAGTGGCACCCAGGAACCATCTGTTGTGGTGATGGGTCTCAGGAGGCCTGCGCTCTGGAAAGGCGTGACTGTGGTGTCCTGAGTTCTGTAGTTGTGGGGTTGGCAGACTCAGCTTTTGCTCCTGCACTTGTGGTGGATATGCTCATGCTCCGAGTGGATAATCACAGGGGCACCTTCGGTGCGTTTGCCAGCGAGGGCACTGAGGTACTCTGACAGGCCCTTGCACTGTAGCCACGTAATTGAGGCATCTGTGTGCAGGTATCCAGGATGAGTGAATTCAGAATTTCTACTTCCAGGGGGAGTGCGTCCCTCTTTATCCAAGATCACACCCAGCAAGGACTCACAGCAACTCCCACAAGCACCCTGAGGATAGATGGGCTCAGGGTGCCTGCCCGTTGGAAATGTGCACACGGACTGGCAATGCCTGCGCAGAGCTCTGATGCACTTTGAAGGGCCCTGGAGCTGAAGTTACACTGCTGGGTTGTCTGTGCAGGTGTCCAGGATGAGTGAATTCAGAATTTCTACTGCGGGGCAGCGTGTCCTTGTCTGTACAGAATCATACCCAGCAGGGGCTCAAAGCAGCTCCCCAGAAGACCCTATGGATAAATGGGCTCAGGGTACCTGCCCTTGAAAATGTGCACGTCTGTGGTGGTAAGTTTGCCAGTGCAGAGTTCTGAAGCACTTTGAGGGGCCCTGGCGCTGAAGTTACACAGCTGGCGTGCCTGCAGGCAGTTGTTCAGGCAGAGGAAATTCAGAATTTCTACTGCGGGGCAGCGCACCCTTGTCTGTACAGAATCACACCAGCAGGGGCTCCCAGTGTCTCCCAGGTGCTGCCTAAGGAATGGTGTGCCCTGGATGCCTCTGCAAGGCTGGAAATGCATGAAAGAAAGTGGTGTCTGGAGTTCTGCCTCTAGGGAGGGGGAAGATGCACTTACTGCTGTTGGAACAGTGCACCTTTGGAGGTGGAGGTCCCAGGGTCCGTGGGTCTGCAGCTGGGGTAGCAGGATTTTGGCTAGAGTGGCTGCTGGGTGGCAGGCAGTGTCAAAGTCCTGTGTGGGTGGTGGTGCTGATGAGTTCCTTAAAAAGGTCATTCTCCCCTTCAAGATGGCGTGGGCTCCATGCCCCAGTCCTGCAGTCCAGGGAGTTCCCACAGTGGTAGTAGTCTCTCATTATCCAAGAGATCCTGGTCTGCCAGCCCCTGCTGCTCCTGCGAGATTTAACTGTCCCTTACTCACTCACACACACACCACACACATCCACACACTCTCCTTTCATACCCTCACTCACTCACTTCCTCTCCCTCACCTCTGTCCTGCCAGTAGCCATCTTTTCTTCCTCAAGTCTAATAATTTTTTGATGGAGTCTTTAGGGTTTTCTATGTACAGTATCATGTCATCTGTGAATAATGAAAATTTTACTTCTTCTTTTCCAATTTGAATGCCCTTTATTTCTTCTTCTTGTCTGATTGCTGTGGATGGCACTTCCAGTACTATGTTGAACAGGAGTGGTGAAAGGGAGCATCCCTGTCTTGTTCCTGTTCTTAGTGGAAATTGTTTTAGTTTTTGCCCATTGAGTATGATGTTGGCTGTAGGTTTGTCATATAAGGCTTTTATTATATTGAGGTATGATCCCTCTATTCCCACTTTGCTGAGCGTTTTTATCAGAAAAGGGTGTTGGATTTTGTCAAATGCCTTTTCTGTATCAATTGATATGATTATGTGATTTTTGTCTCTCACTTCCTTTATGTGATGTATCACATTTATTGATTTGCGGATATTGTACCAGCCTTGCATTCCTGGAATAAATCCCACTTGGTCATGGTGTATGATCTTTCTAATGTAATGCTGGATCTGATTTGCTAGAATTTTGTTCAGGATTTTAGCATCTATGTTCATGAGGGATATTGGCCTGTAATTCTCTTTCTTTGTAGTGTCATTATCTGGTTTTGGGATTAGGGCAATGCTGGCTTCATAGAAAGAGTTTGGAAGTGTGCCTTCCTCTTGAATTTTTTAGAATAGTCTGAGAAGTATTGGTTTTAGTTCTTCTTTGAATGTTCGGTAAAACTCCCCTATGAAGCCATCTGGCCCAGGGCCTTTGTTTGTTGGAAACTTTTTGATTACTGTTTCAATTTCATCAGTAATTATCAGCCTATTCAGGTTTTTAGAATCTTCCTGGTTGAGTTTTGGAAGCTTGTATTTTTCTAGGAATGTGTCCATTTCTTCTAGGTTGTCCAGTTTGTTGGAGTAGAGTTGTTCATAGCATTTTTTTTTTTTACAGTCCTTTGAATATATATGGGGTCAGTTGTTACATCACCTCTTTCATTTCTGATTTTGTTTATTTGGGCCCTCTCTGTTTCTTGGTGACCCTGGCTAGAGGTTCATCAATCTTGTTTATCCGTTCAAAGAACCAGCTCTTGGTTTCATTGATCTTATGAAGGCATCCTCAAACTACGGCCTGCTGAGGACATTTATCTGGCCTGCCGGGTACTGTTGCCTGTCTTGCTTAGCAGCCGACTCGTCCGGGGCCCACAGTGCGCATAGGAATTTGTTCATAGTTTTTTTTTAAAAACTATGGTCCGGCCCTCCAACGGTCTGAGGGACAGTGAACTGGCCCCCTGTTTAAAAAGTTTGAGGACCCCTGATCTTATGTATTGTTTATTTGGTCTCTATGTCATTTATTTCTGCTCTGATCTTTATTATCTCTTTCCTTCTGGTTACTGTGGGCTTTTCTTGTTGCTCTCTTTCTAGTTCTTTAAGTTGCAAGATTAGAGAATTTATTACCATTTTTTCTTGTTTTTTGAGGTAGGCCTGTAGAGCTATGAACTTCCCTCTCAAGACTGTTTTCATTGTGTCCCATAGATTTTGGATTGTTGTGTTTTCATTGTCATTTGTTTCCAGGATGCTTTTAATTTCTTCTTTGATCTCTTTGGTAACCCAATCATTGTTTAATAGCATGCTATTTAGCTTCCAAGTGTTTGGGGTTTTTTTTATTGTTTTTATTGTAGTTGATTTCTATTTTTATGCCATTATGGTCTGAGAAGATGCTTGTTATGATTTCTATCTTCTTGAATTTTAAGAGACTTTGCCTGTGTCCTAATATGTGGTCTATCCTTGAAAATGTTCCATGTGCACTGGAGAAGAATGTATATTCTGTAGCTTTGGGGTGAAATGTTCTAAAGATGTCAATTAATTCCATCTGATCTAGTGAGTCATTTAGGATTGCTGTTTCTTTGCTGATTTTTTTGTTTAGATGATTTATCCAGTGGTGTCTGTGAGGTATTAAAGTCCCCTATTATGACTGTATTGCTATCAATCTCTCCCTTGATATCTTCTAGAAGTTGTTTTATGTATTTGGGCGCTCCTGCATTGTGTGCATATATGTTTACCAGAGTTATATCTTCTTGTTGAATTGCTCCCTTTAGTATTATGTAGTGGCCTTCCTTATCTCTTGTTATGGCCTTTACTTTGAGGTCTATTTTATCTAATATTAGTATTGCAATCCCAGCTTTTTTCTCATTTCCATTTGCCTGAAAAATGTTTTTCCATCCCTTCACTCTCAGTCTGTGTGAATCCTTTGTTCTGAGGTGAGTCTCTTGCAGACTGCAAATATATGGGTCATGTTTTCTTATCCTTCCAGCTACCCTATGTCTTTTGATAGGTGCATTTAATCCATTTATGATTAATGTTATTATTGATAAGTACTTGTTTGTTGTTATAATTTCCCTTAATGTTTGTGTTTCTTTTTGCCTTTCTCTTTCTTCTTTTTACAGCAGTCCCTTTAGCATTTCTTGCATTGCTGGCTTGGTAGTGATAATCTCTCTTAGCCCTTTTTTGTCTGTGAAGCTCCTGATTCCACCTTCAATTTTTAATGATAGCCTTGGTGGGTATAGTATTCTTTGGTTCAGTCCCTTGCTTTGCATCACTTTGTAAATTTCATTCCATTCCCTTCTGTCCTGGAGTGTTTCTGTTGAGATATCCATTGATATTCTAATAGGGGAACCCTTGTAGGTAACTTTCTGTCTCTCTCTGGCAGCCTTTAATATTTTTTCTTTGTCATTGGTGTTTGCCAATTTAATTATGATGTGTCTTGGTGTCAGTCTTTTGGGTTCAACTTGTTTGGTACTCTATGTGCTTCTTGGACTTGCATGGTTTTTTCCTTGCCAATATCAGGGAAGTTTTCTGTCATTATTTCTTCAAATAGGTTTTCTATTCCTTGCTTCTCTTCCTTTTCTTCTGGTACCCCTATTATGCGAATGTTGTTTTGTTTTGTTTTGTCCCAAAGCTCCCTTAGGCTCTCCTCTTGCTTTTTAAGTCTTCTTTCCAGTTGCTGCTGTGTTTGTGTGTTTTTCCTACCTTTTCTTCTAATTTGCTGATGTGGTCCTCAGCCTCTTTTAGTCTACTGTTTAAGCCTTCCATTGTGTTCTTTATTGCAGCTATGTCATTCTTCATCTCCTCTTGTTTCCTTTTCATGTTGGTGACATTCTAATTCAGCTCCTTATAATTCTCATTGAGTTGTGTGTATTTGTCATTGACTTGTGTGTATTTGTCATCCAGCCATTTGAGCATCCTTATAACCATTACTCTGAATTCTTTCTCTGGTATGTTGCTAGCCTCAATTTTATTTAAATCCCTTTCTGGTGATTCCTCTTTTTCTTTTCTTTGGAGATTGCTTTTTTGTCTTCCCATGTTTTCCTGTAATGTTTTAATTGTAGATCCAATTGCTTTGCTACCCAGTTTCTTTTGGGGACGGTGCTACTGGTGTGATCTCTCAGGTCTCCTGGGCTTGGTAATCTAGTGTAGCTCCCTACTTGAGCTATTTGGGTTCTCTTGATGTAGGCCTGGGACCTGGAGAGGTGCAACTGCAGTGTCTAGAAGTCAACAGCCATGGAAGGGGGGTGTCCCAATTTTTGCTATCTTTTGCCCTTGATTGAAATCACGCGTGCCCAGCGGGGACTCACAGTGGCACCCAGGAACTGTCTGTTGGGGTGATGGGGCTCAGGGGGGCTGTGCTCTGGAAAGGCGTGACTGTGGTGTCCAGAGTTCTGTAGTTGTGGGGTGGGCAGACTCACGTTTGCTTCTGTACCTGTGGTAGATTAGGTGCACACTCCAAGTGATGGCTCACTGGGGCACCTGAGGTGCGTTTGCCAGCAAGGCACACTGAAGCACTCTGAGGGTCCCTGGCACTGAGGTTGAGCAGCTGGGCTGACTGTGGGCAGTTATTCTGGAAGAGGGAATTCAGAATTTCTACTGTGGGGCAGCGCGCCCTTGTCTGTGCAGAATCACACCCAGCAGAGTCTCACAGCTGCTCTCCAGAGCACGCTGTGGATAGATGGGCTCAGGGGGCCTGCTCATTGGAAATGCGTGACTGTGGAGGTGCTTTTGCTTGCGCAGAGCTCTGAACATTTGGAGGGGCTCTGGCACTGAAGTTGCACAGTTGGGGTGTCCGTGGACAGTTATTTAGGAAGAGGGAGTTCAGAATTTCTACTGCAGGGCAGCGCACCCTATTCTGTACAAAATCACAACCAGCGGGGGCTCCCAGTGGCTCCCAGGCACTGCCTATGGAGTGGTGTGCCCTGGATGCCTGCACGCTGGAAAGGCGTGAATGTGGTGTCCTGAGTTCTGCTGCTGGGGAGGGGGAAGTTGTACTTACTGCTGCCGGAGTGGTGCACCTTTGGAGGTGGAGGTCCCAGGGTCCAGGGGTCCGTGGGTGGGGCAGCCGGATTTTGGCAGGAGTGGCTGCTGGCTCGCGGGCAGTTCCAAGTCCTGTCTGGTTGGTGGTGCTGATGAATTCCTAGAAAAGGAAGTTCTCCCCTTCAAGATGGCGTGGGCTCCATGCCTGAGTCTCGCAGTCCAGGGAGTGCCCACAGTGGTGGTAGTCTCTCCCTGTCTAAGAGAGCCTGGTCTGCCAGCCCCTGCAGCTCCTGTGGGGATTTAACTGTCCCTTACTCACTCACACACTCACCACACACATCCACACACTCTCCTTTCATCCCCACACTCACTCACTTCCTCTCCCTCACTTCCGTCCTGCCAGACGCCATCTTCTAATCCCCTACAATATCTTTTTTGTTCTGATTAGGATACTTTTGATTCTAAATTTTTTTAAGTTCCTACCAGGAAATACTTTATTCAGGTGATTAATTTTACTCACATTGATGTAAAATTCTGGATTTTTTTCCAGGGAAGATAGAAATGTTCATTGTGTGGCACAGCAACAGAGGTACCTGCTGGTTCACATGATGTTTTGCCAGATCCACATTGTTCTCGTTAATCTCTGAGGCTTGTTTTCTAGAAAAATGGCAGAACTCCTAATGAAGGGATGGATTTGACCTTATGGAAATTTTGATAGATTATTAATCAATCCAGATCAAGAATTCACTTCTTGAATACATTTGGGAAAATAATTGAAATAAACAGGACTGATTATTTGAGAAAAGCAGTTGTGTCTTAAACCCTTCAGTTTTATGTGACTACTCTGCATTCAGTTACCTAGTCAGTGCATTGTCAATGTTGTTGAATTCTTAGTAATGAAAGTCAGTGAAGTCTAAATCTTTCAGGTGTACTTTATTTTCTATAAATCTTGTGTTGCTGAATGCAAAGTTATGAGGGGAAAGGCTGTATTTATCTTGATTTATTAATAAATCAATTATTATTTTAACTACCTTTCTCTATTTAAAGAAATTACTAAATTTTTACTAGGTATTAGGTACTGTGCTAAAAGCCCAAGATTCAAAGAAAGGTATGACACAATACTCGCCTGTAGGAAATATACAGTCTAGTCTAGTCTATGGCACAAAAAAAGGCACATATAATATGGTGTTAAATCCTTTCTAAAAGATATGTGTGCCCCTGGCCATGTGGCCCAGTTGGTTGGAGCATCATCCCTATACACTAAAGTTGAGGGTTCAATCCCCATTCAGGGCACATACAAGAATCAACAGGTGGATGCATGGATAGGTAGAGCAATGGATCTCTCTCTCTCTCTCTCTCTCTCTCTCTCTCTCTCTCTCTCTTCCTTCCTCTCTCTACTTAAAAAAAATCGATATATATATATATATATATATATATATATATATATAGAGAGAGAGAGAGAGAGAGAGAGAGAGAGAGAGAGAGAGAGAGAGAGAGAGTATTATGGGAACACAGAGGAGGAATAGCTAATCCAGACTATAGGTTCAGATATAGCTACATGAAGGTTGTAATTTATGAGCTGGATTTTACAGGATCAATAAGAGTTAGACAGGTAAAGAAGAAGTTGGGGGAGAAGATCACTCATCTAAGCAGACTGGGCTGTATGTGCAATAGCATGCAGGTATAAGAATTTGGCATATTCAGGAAATAATTAGTAGTTGAGCATGGCTGGGGTTAAGGATGCCTACGTGGGATGACAGAATATGAGGCCTGAGAAGAGAGCAGAAGCCAGATAGTAAATAGTGTTATTTGCTAAGTTAAGAAGTTTAGATTTTATAAATAATGATAGCTAGTATTTCATGAGGTTTAGTATGTATAAGTTACTGTTATATTCACTTTACTTGTGTATGCATTATTTAATACTCATAACCATGTAACACAATATTATTATCACTATTTTATGAATATAGTGAAGCTCAGGTACATAATTGCTCAGTTATATAATTGCCCAAGATCATTAAGTAACAGACCTAAGATTGAAATACAATCAAATTTATCTAAACTCTTGCTCTTTACCAATACACTCTATAGCCTTTGTTTAACCTGAAAGTCACAAAGAACCTATGACAGCTTAAAGATGGATTAAAGGCCCTGGCCAGGTAGCTCAGTTGGTTAGAGCATCATCCCAGTATGCCAAAGTTGGGGGTTCGATCTCCTGTCAGGGCACATACAATAATCAACCAATGAATGCATAAATAAGTGGAGCAACAAATCTCTCCCTCTCAAATCAATAAAAAATTATATTAAAAAAGATGGGTTAAAGACTGCTGCCATTTCTTTGATACTCCCCTCATTGAGAGGTCAAGTCTATGCCTTCTTCTCTTGAATCTCAACCAATTCTGCATCTGCCTTAATCAGAAGAGTATAAAAAATGATGCTATGCCAGTTGCCAAGGTTATGCCAGGATAAACTGGGATGCTTCCACTTCTTGTGTCTTTATACACTCTCTGGAAACCCTGAGCCACCATGTACATGGTCCAGGTACTTTGAGTTGCCATGCTGAAGCACCCATATGTATGTGGTTAAGTTGATAGTTCTAGGTGAGTTTAACTTTTCAGGCATACCTCTCAAGACACCAACTGTATGAGTGAAACCATTTCACATTATCCAGAGAAGTCTATCCATCTGATGAATATCACAGAATGACCTTAGTTAACACCACTTACTTGGAGCAGAAGAATTGCCCACCCTATCCCTGCATGAACTCCTGACCCACGATATAATGAGATATGATATAATAGTTATTATTTTAAGCCAGAACATTTTACATAATTTTTGTACAACTTGTTTTGAAGTGATACATAGAGCTAACCCATTGAAGGATTCTAAGTCTTCTATTTGATGAGACACTGAAATCACTGTTTATCCAGCCTAAAGTGCCTAGCATATAGTAGTCACTCTCAAATGAATGAACTCAGCAATTTAGGTGTGTGTGTGTGTGTGTGTGTGTGTGTGTGTGTGTATGTGTGTGTGTGTGTGTGTGTGCGCCCGCGCGCGTGTGCGCACGCGCATGTGTGTACTCTGGGGTGCTCTGTAGAAGTTGTGCTGACAGTCAAACTGGGACTGAATAGTCTGAGAAGACCAAACTCTGTTGTCTCTTGGGGCTTGCCCTTTTCTTACTGGTCTTATGGTTTAAGTTTTGGCAGGAAGGATCTACTTTTTGAACCATTCTAGTCACCTGCATCTTGCTCTTTAGATATCAAATTCCCACTTCCCTCTGACCTTTGGCTTACGTTTTTGGTGAATTATTCTCTTCCTGATAGAGTAGAGAGAATCAGCTTCCTAATAGAGTTTTCTGATAGAGCAGAAAGAATCAGGGAGTTGAGAAAAGTGAAGTATTTCCCAAAGTGCACAAGTTATTTTCAATCAAGTGTCAATTTTAGCAGGTGGAGTAAACTATGAAATGTAACATCTGAGTATTTGGTGAATGTTTAAATCTCTAAAAGCCCATTGCAACTTGAATATGAGCCATGAGGGCTGTTTGTGTAGCAATCTCAACAATTTCCTCTCAAAAAAATCCCCTAATACAGATTTACACCCACCATCAGAATATGCATTTAAAAACCCCAATACATATTAATGAACCTTAAAATGTACTTTAAAATCTCAAGAGTCTGGTTTTAAATGCACAAAATATAATTTGGAGTAGAATGCTGGAACTCCTAAATAGTGAAAACAAAAGTTTTAGTGATATATTTAGTGTCTGCTTGTATTGAAATCTCTCATGTCCTTTGTATTTATAAAGTAGCTTTCACTTCTGAAATAGACCTCACCCCTTCATGCCAGAAGGACAGCTCTATTCCTCCCTCCCTCCCCCCTCCCTCCCTCCCTCTCTCCTTCCCTTCCTTTCCTCCTTTCCCTTTCTTCCTTCCTTTTTTCCCTCTCCTCTTTTACTCTCTCTATGTCTCCCCTTCTCCGTCTGTTTCAAAGACAGATCTGTCTCAGAAGAATAAAGATTTATACCCTATATCAATCATTCACTTTTCACTAGCTCAATCTTTGCTGGGAGAAGTTTCATCCTTTCCAGCAGCTGAAATAAAGCGAATAATGTCACTCTACTTTCTAATATGAAAGTAAAGAGATTTATCTAAAGTGCCAAGTAGAAATGGGTACAAATGGACAGAGGCTCAACTTTTGCTTATCATTCCAGCCCAGGTAGTGGGGTGAATCCTCTGCCTTTAAAAAAAGGAAGATAATTTGCAGAGGGAAGGGCACAGAGATTTTTTGAAAGTTAATTGAAAATAGCAGAATTAACAAAGTTTGAATTATAGTTAGAACAGCAGCAAGAACTTTTCTGTCAAACATGCTATTTTGGTAACCTGATTCAAAACAAGTTCAGTAGGAAAATTAGTGGAGAACCAAATACGTGGCTTTGGAGTAAGCCAGACTTGGCTGCACACTTGATTCAGAGTCCTTAGCTGCTCTAGGACCTTTGCCAAATCACTTTTCTTTTCTGAGCTCCATTTTCCTCATCTATGAGATGGGTATATTAATAGTACTTACTCATAAGGTTATCCTGAGGATTCATTGAAACAGTATTTAGCATATTGCCTGGCACACAGGAAATACTCATTAAATAGTAATGTAGCTGATTTTCTATTATTATGATTATGATTTTTTTTTTGTTAATGTGAAATGGCTATGTTCATACATAGACCAGTTCATTAAAAAAATACAAAACAACATAAAACCACTGGGGTAAATTCCAATTGCCAAAAATGGAAATAGGAGTAATATTCATTGAGAACCTATATAGCATGACATATCTCCTCACAACATGAAATAATTTTCCCAAGGATATACAACTAGTAAGTAATAATTATTGAGATTCAAACTTTGCTTCATCTAGTTCCAAAGCCTGTTTCCCCTTACCCACCTCCATTATGCCTCACAAACAATTATTTTTGGTGCATTTTTCAAATTTCTGTTTACATATCCTATCTCTTTATTCAAGCATTGTTGGCCCACAGTGATAAACAATACCAATTATTTGGTCTGCTAAAGTTATTTGCATTTTAATTCATTCTCCCCCATCACCAAGACATAGACTACTAATTCCGTACAGGGCAGGAACCATACCTGTAATTGCTTTGTGGTATGCATAGTAGGTGCTATTATATTTTTCAAATGATAGTAACCAGATTGTCCGAATTCGACCTCTTGCTTTTCCTTCAAATTGATTTATGTATATCATAAAGACATAGAATGAGAAGTGTCCTTTTTATATTACTTGCCAAGGATAGCTACTATTTTCTCTTGAATATTCATAATTCTTCAATTAAATTAAAATGTTAAGAATACACTGTCCTCCAAATCTTGTAACTTTCTTCTTCTTCAATATCTTCTTGACTAGAACTTACTTGTTCATACATTCTTACATGTCTCTAACCCTCAACTTTCTTGTAAAATAGAGATAATAAAATATGTAACAGGTTTTTGGGGAGGACTTAAAGAAAAACAGCATTTGGGACATAGCAGTAAATGTTAGTCTCTATTTCCTTTATTTGGTAGTTCCTTTTGTGGTAAAAGGTGTGCTATTATTCACTTATGGAGATGTGTGCTCTTTCTGTCATAGTGAGAATGAGCCACCCTGCTCCATAGGACTCATAGTCAAGGTTTGGGAAGAACTTAGCTTGCATAGAAGACCAAACTTTTATTGCTGTGAAGGAAAAGGCAGTAAATCAGTGCTTTGGATGATCACAATGATGACGGGGAACAATTAATCCTATTTGTTTATGGTAGCAGCCAAGCACTTGTTTATTTCTCTCCCTTAGAGATTAGTGCCAGATTCTTTCAAGCCTGCCTAGAAGCAAAGGAGAAGCATCTTTGGTCTGGATAGAAACCTCGAGAGAGCTGCTGAGGCCACAGTAGAGGGGAAAAGATTGTCTAGAAATTATTTTCTCCTATGCCTGACTTTGTATAAATTTTTTCAGGTTTCTTATGGGAATTTTAATTTCAAAATGAGTGATTGCAGTAGATATGAGTATAGGTTACCAGTATGTGATTAAGCTAAACATGCCAGCCATGCCAATGACTTTTGGGAGCTTGTCTTGGGAGATCAGGCACTCAGTACTGTCTAAGCTTATGTCTTGCTGTGAGGTTTACAGTTTTTTATAAAGTGTTGGGAAGAGGCCAGGGCAAAACATTATACCCAACTCCCCAAATTCTAGACTTTTTTCTGAAGTGCAAAGGAAAACAGAGTTGGTTTTCTGAGGCTAAATGGACCCAAATAAACTCAAGACATGCTGTTCAGTCAGGGTCAGTGATCTCTCTTTTTGTGCAACTCTGACTCTTCTTGATTCTACAATGGAAGCAAGTGGAAGAAAACAAAATGTTTTTTTAAAGGGCATACTTGAATAGTTCACACCACTTTAGTGAGAATGTGAAAATCATAGTTTGAGACTACTTTCTGAACTCAATGGGGATCCCAAATGAATTTAGCAACCCAGTCTGATATGGTCTAGATTTTACCAATGGGTAAACTTAGAGACATCTGTTGATATAATATCTTTGACCTCAATGAATAGGCTTATTTTCCCTCCCTTTTTCATACTCTAGGCCTTCTAGTACCTAATTATTAATGGTCCATTCATATTAAGTCATGCCTACTTATGAAGATATGTGCTCTTTCTGACTTCTTTTTCCATACATGCATTTATTCAACATCCATTTTTTATTAAGGATTTACTTTGCTTCAATTTCTTATTTACTTATTTTTCAAAACACTTTTGATTTTATTATGAAAAATACACAAAATTGAAAGCCTAGAAGTATTATTTAAGAATTAGTTGTCTTCACACTGCCAGTGTTTCCAACACTTCCCTATGTATCTTGAATATTGCATAACTTTAACATATCTTAAATCTTTGAGTAGCCTGGCAAACTTCTCAATGTAGATCTCAATAAAACTCCTTGGATTTTCATTGAGATATTTTTAACTTCTTTCCTGTGTCCTTCGTTTGTTCACTTAACTTGCATGTTTGGTCATTGTTACAAGAGCTTTTTGGACACTTTGATTTCCTCTTTCCAGAATTTTAATCAATTCAGGGGAAATCTTCTAATCATTTTTAGTCAGAAGGGTAATGGATATGACAGCCTTCCCTGATATTCTAGCTAATGCACACTACTCTGTGTACATATTCTTCAATATTCCTTGGGAAATCATAATTATATGTGTGTGACATCACTAACATCAGGATCTCAGGATGCTAAATCTGTAGCAATCAGTATTTTCACATTTCCACCTTTAAAGTTTCCTAGTGCTTGGTCACATTCACTCTGTTCTGTGTCTCCATGAAGCGATTGCACAGGTAGGCTTTGGATGCTTAAATTGCTGGATAAGTCATCAGCAACAAGTTTTCTGCTAACAAACACAATGACTTTGTCTTCCAAATTCTTATGTAGACACTGAGGATAAAGGTATAAATAAGACCTGGTCCCTAACCTCAAGGATCTTATAGTCTAGAAATACTTCAATTATTTTGTAAGATGTTCTAGGACAGAACTATGAGTTCTACTTTTTAGTACCCACATATAACTGGATACACAAGATGTGGTGAAGTAAGAATTTATTTAATTGAATTTGGTTGAATTTTGTCTGAAAAATATAGTTTTCTACGTTCATTCCTTAGCAAACAATGCAATACTTGAGAAAATGCCAGTATTCTAAGATTGCATCAAGTTTTACTGCTTGATGAAGCATCACAAACAACTTCAAATACAGATGGATGCAATGCATATATATCTTTTATTGGTAGGAAATTATCAACTAGATTTATGCAACATGTCCCCTGGGTAATTTCAGCTTCACCATTAGTGGCTCATTGGTCTTCTGTTTAAATGTATTTCTCCACACGTACTGGTGTACACAGCCTTCTTTTATTGTGTGTGAGATCTCAGAGAGGCATGACCAATTCTTCCCAATCTGTTTTATTCTGACCTGAACTGTGTTGTCTCCAGAGAAGAGCAGGTAGTCACATAGGTAGGTACTCTAGTTTCCCACCCTTTCCCCACCCATTGGCAAATTGAATTGCTTGTTATTGTAGAATTCATACCAATGAATCCTTTACAAACATTCCACAACATAATGTGACTTTCCAGAGTCTTACTTTATTAAGCAACCCAACTGGTCAAGGTAACACTGGCCAAACCTAGTGTTCAAAAATTTTTTTTTGCCAAATTAAAGAATCTAAGGAAAGCAAAAAAATATGGGGATTCAGAAGCATACCTCTAGTAAAAATGAAACAGGTTACATCAAATTTACCTACTGCTTAAGCAGCTGGAGTGTTTCATGAATTTCCATTCAAAATTCTCACTTGTCTTCTTCCCTCTTCCTAATCCTCTCAAGGGGGTGATAAACCTGTGAGTGAAGGAACAAGTTTTTAATTGTGTGTGTTTTTTTTAAAGTAGTTTAATTGCAACCAGGAGGGAAGGACTGAGCCCATATCTAATACAAGCTGGCTGTAGCACTAATGTATGTGAAGTTATCTTTTCTTTATTTCTCTAGGTACCAGACCATATGGGTCATTTGACTCATCTTGGCAAAATGCTTGCATTGAATTGATGGGCTTGAAAAGTAGCAATTTGTTACATTGACACTTCTCCTTGCACACCTACAAACAGATAGTTATTTGCAGATACATTTTCTTCCTCATTGCTGAGGACCTGTTTATCTTTTGGTATTTTTTAGATGACATGAAAAGAATGAAAATGTTTAGGCCTAAACTGAAGGTCAAAATTGATTGATTGGCTAAAAACCAGTCTTTTGTGTACAGGTTAAATAATAAATCTCACTGAAAACTTCATCTCTCTCTCTCTCTCTCTCTCTCTCTCTCTCTCTCTCTCTCTCTCTCTCACACACACACACACACACACACACACACACACACATGCCACACACACACACAAATGCATGTGAGTGCACACACACATAATATAAAAATTTCTAGGGAAATAGTTTTTTAAAAAGATATTTTTATTGATTTCAGAGAGGAAGAGAGAGATAGAAACATCAATGATGAGGGAGAATCATTGATTGGCTGCCTCCTGCATGCCCCACACTGGGGATTGAGCCTGCAACCCCAACATGTGCCCTGACCAGGAATTGAACCATGACCTCCTGGTTCATAGGTCAACGCTCAACCACTGAGCCATGGTGGCTGTGTGGGAAATTTTTTTTTAAAGCATATATAATTTTAATTTTATACTTCTGTAATAGAGACACTTCAGAATATGTATTTATATATTTACTAGAGGCCTGGTGCATGAAATTCATGCATGGGGGGGTGTCCCTCAGCCCAGCCTGCACCCTCTCCAATCTGGGACCCCTCGAGGGATGTCCAACTGCCCATTTAGGCCCGATCCCACCAATCCCTCTCACAATCCAGGACTGCTGGCTCCCAACTGCTCACCTGCCTGCCTTCCAGATTGCCCCTAACCGCTTCTGCCTGCCAGCCTGATCACCCCCTAACCACTCCCCTGCAGCCTGATTGATGCCTAACTGCTCCCCTGCTAGCCTGTTTTCCCCCAACTGCCCTCCCCTGCAGGCCTGGTCACCCCTAACTGCTCTCCCCTGCTGGCCTGGATCCCTCCCAACTGCCTTTCCCTACAGGCCTAGTCACCCCCAACTTCCCTCCTGTGCCAGTTTGGTCACCCCTAACTGCTCTCCCTTGTAGGCCTGGTCCCTCCCAACTGCACTCCCCTGCTGGCCTGATCACCCACAACTGCCCTCCCTTGCAGGCCTGGTCCCTCCCAACTGCCCTCCCCTGCTGGCCATCTTGTGGTGGCCATCTTGTGTCCACATGGGGCCAGGATCTTTGACCACATGGGGGCAGCCATCTTGTGTGTTGGAGTGATGGTCAATCTGCATATTACTCTTTTATTAGATAGGATAGAGGCCTGGTGCACGGGTGGGGGCCAGCTGGTTTGCCCTGAAGTGTGTTCCGGATCAGGGTGGGGGTTCCCTTGGGGCATGGGGCGGCCTGGGTGAGGGGCCTGTGATGGTTTGCAGGCTGGCCACACCCCCCAGCGACCCAAGCGGAAGCCCTGGTATCTGGGGTTTATTTATCTTCTACAATTGAAACTTTGTAGCCTGGAGTGGAGCCAAGCCTTCTGCTTGCTCTGAGGTGGCAGCCATTTCTGTTGGGATTTACATATCTTCTATAATTGAAACTTTGTAGCCTTAAGCAGAGGCCTGGGCTGGCCAGGGTGTGCGGAAAGCTTGGCTTCCTCCATCACCGGGGGCAACCCTAGCCTCCTGCTCTTTCCAGCTCCGTGGCTGCCGCCATTTCTATTTGGATTTATTTATCTTTATCATTGAAACTTTGTAGCCTTGAGTGGAGGCCTCGGCCAGCAAGGGCAGGCGGAAAGCTTGACTTCCTCCATTGCCAGGGAAACCCAAGCCTCCCTCCTGCTCTATGTGGCCGTAGCCATCTTGGTTGGGTTTATTTGCATATTCGCTCCTGATTGGCTGGTGGGCGTGGCTTGTGAGCATGGCTTGTGGGTATAGTGAAGTGATGGTTAATTTGCATATTACTCTTTTATTAGATAGGATTTTCTAAAATCATCTTGTTCAGTTAGCATATTAGAATACTTTAACACTGCCTTATAAATTGTTTTGGTGCCCAGGTAGGATTGTGATAAAGTTTTAATGATGGCTGTTAAAATAATATATATATATATATATATATATATATATATATATATATATATACATGCATATATATGTGTGTAGATGTGTATATGTATAATATATACAAAACATGTAGTATATATAAAATTGCTAAACCTGTTCATTTCAGTGTCTGCCAATAATAATAAATCAATGCAAAATTTTCAGTGTGACAAAAAATCAGACATGTATGTTGGTAACTGCCTTCTAAAACAGCTAAGTCTAATTGCCTCAGTGAGAAAAAACAAAAACAAAATACAAACTAAAAACAAAAATAAATGAGTTAAGTTAATCTGATAGAACAATGTAGCTATTTTGGATTCACGTGGGAAAAATAGGGTATATTTCAACTTTGGCAAAGCCTATGGTTGCTGAACTCAATATGAAAATGATTGTATTTGTTTAACAGCCTGATGTAGTTTTGTGACATGACTCTCCCATTGGAGTTTCTCAGTATCTGTAGGTCCTTCAACTCAAGGGGAAGCTCATCCCTGTCACTGAAAAAGATGATGGTGACAACCAATATGGATCATCTGGTTAGGAGACCTCAACCTCCAGGCAACCAAGAGTGAAAGTGAACCTAGCTTAAATTTATTAGGCTGTCATGACTTTGTGATGATAGGTGCATGTCTACCAAGTATACCATGGGGCAAAAATAATAATGACCATATCTATGCCCAAGTATCCTATATAATAAAAGGCTAATATGCAAATAGACTGAACAGCAGAACAACCGGAACAACCAAACAACCGAAAAACCAGTCACTATGATGTGCACTGACCACCAGGGGGCGTGTGCAGAACATGGCCAGTGTTAGCCGAGGTAGGATGGTGGAGCAAGTGAGCGGGGGTGCCAGACCAAGGTGGGGTGCTGGTTGCTGTCATCGGGGTGAGCCTCTGATGATTACTGAAAATTTTTTGCTCCCGCATGCCATGGTCCCACCTGTTGCTCACATCTGCTGCCAGCGCTGGCCCCGCTTGCACCCTCAGCCGGCACTGGTGCAGCCACAGGCACTCACTGCTGCTCCAGATCACTCAGTGCCATCAGCGGGTGCTGGCCCTGATCGCCCCTGAGGGCTTCTCCACCTCCCCCTGCTCCTGAAGGGTGATAGGGGAAGCAGCCGCCCCTTGCACCAGCTGACAGCAACAGCCCCACTCACACCCACTGCTGGCGCTGGCCCCAATCGCTCCGGGCCATCAGTGGGTGCAAGCGGGGCTGGTGCCAGCAGCGCATGGGAGTGGCGGCTGCGGGAGCGGGGCTGCCAGCAGACAGGGGACTGGGAGCCACGGTTGGAGGGGCCAGGCAGGGGCACGGAAGATGGGCTGAGACCTGCCTCTGTGCCTATTGCAGCCTTGTGACCCACAGTACTTTTTAAGGTGCACGGATTTGTGCACTGGGCCCCAGTAGAAGATATTTCTGAGTAAGTGGGTATTCTCTATCCTCATGATCATTTTTTAAAACTTTGTGGAGAACAATTTATTTTTTTTCTAGTTCATCAGGATATAATTGACATACAACAATGTATAAGCTTAAGTTGTACATGACATCAGTATATAATGTGAAATGATTACACAAATAAGTTAATATTTATCATCTCATATATTGTGAAAATACATGTGGCTGAATATTATTCCATTGTACATATATTCACCACATTTTATTTATGCATTCATCTGTCGATGAACAGGTAGATTTTTCCATGTCTTAACTATTGTGAATCATTTGGATTGCAATGAGTAATCCTTTTGATATGGTGATTTAATTTGGATGTATACCCAGAAGTAGAAATTCTAGGTCATATAGTGGTACTAATTTATAATTTTTTCTGAGGAATCTTCACACTGTTTTCCACTGTGGCTCTACTAATTTACCAACAGTGCACAAGGTTTCCATTTTCTCTACATTCTCCACAGCATTTGTTATCTCTTGTCTTTTTGGTGATGGCCATTATAACAAACTTGAGGTAATATCTCATTGTGGTTTTGATTTGCATTTCCCTATTGATTCATGATGTTGAACATCTTTTCATATACCTGTTGACCATTTAAATATCTTTGGAAAATTTCTACTTACTATTTCAAAATTAGATTATTTGTTTTTTGTTTTTTTTTTGTTATTGAGCAGTATGAGTTCTTTATATTCTTTTAATATTAACCACTTATTGAATATATGATTTGCAAATATTTTCTGTAGGTTGCCTTTAAATAAGTTATCCTCATCTCTTACCTACCTCCTTCTTATTCCCTGCTCAAAATTATTATAATATTGTGCTGACTCACCAAGAGTTCATGGTTGAAAATATTACTTGTTGTTTTAACAGTATAATATATATAGTTACACTACATATATTGATATCTGTTGACAGAGAGAAACGTATGTTGAATACATGTTGAATACTAGTTATTGAATATATTTCAGAATTCAGAAATTTATGATATTCAAGCCATACCCTTTCATATGATAAGGTTTTCAACAGGTATCTCTGATCATTCGTTTTGTGATTAGTGTTTCTGTACATTTATTTTACATGAATTTGTATATGATTTGGAAGTCTTTTATTGGCTTTATTAGACTACTAGAGGCCTGGTACATGAAATTCATGCATGGGTACAGTCCCTAGGCCTGGCCAGCAATCATAGCTATCTTCCCAGGCTGCCTGCAGCTGGCCCCGCCCCCCCCCACCACCCACCCCCAGTTCCCCGTTCACCATCAGGTGATCAGAGCCTGCTGTCCAGGAAAGGGACCGAGAGGTGGTCAGTGCACCTCATAGTGACTGGTTGAGCAGTCGTTCTGGTCATTCCACCATTAGGGTCAATTTGCATATTACCCTTTTACTAGAGGCTCAGTGCAGGAAATTCATGCACGGGGGGTTTCCCTCAGCCTAGCACACGGGGGGTGTTTCCCTCAGCCTAGTCTGCACCCTTTCCAATCTGGGGCCCCTCTCATAATCCAGGACTGCTGGCTCCCAACTGCTCACCTGCCTGCCTTCCTGATTGCCCCTAACCACTTCTGCCTGCCAGCCTGATCATCCCTAACCACTCCCCTGACAGCCTGATTGATGCCTAACTGCTCCCCTGCCAGCCTGATTGCCCCAAACTGCCCTCCCCTGCAGGCATGGTCACCCAACTGCTCTCCCCTGCAGGCCTGGGTTCCCCCCAACTGCCCTTCCCTGCAGGCCCAGTCACCCCCAACTTCCCTCCCCTGCCGGCCTGGTCACCCCTAACTACCCTCCCCTGCAGGCTTGATTGCCCCCAACTGCCCTTCCTTGCAGTCCTGGTCCCTCCCTACTGCCCTCCCCTGCTGGCTATCTTGTGGAAGCCATCTTGTGTCCACATGGGGCAGCCATATTGTGTGTTGGAGTGACGGTCAATTTGCATATTACTCTTTTAATAGATAGGATAGAGGCCTGGTGCACAGGTTGGGGCCGGCTGGTTTGCCCTGAAGGGTGTCCCAGATCAGGGTGGGGGTTCCTTTAGGGTGTGGTGTGGCCTGGGTGAGGAGCCTGTGGTGGTTTACAGGCTGGCCATGCCCCCTGGCAACCCAAGTGGAGGCCCTGGTATCTGGGATTTCTTTATCTTCTATAATTGAAACTTTGTAGCCTTGAGCAGAGGCCAGGGCAGGTCAGGGCAGGCCAGGGAAGGCAGAAAGCTTGGCTTCCTCCATCGCCAGGGGCAACCCAAGCCTCCGGCTGGCTCCAGCTCTGTGGCTGTCGCCATTTTTGTTGGGATTTATTTATCTTCTATAATTGAAACTTTGTAGCCTTGAGTGGAGTCCAGGGCCAGCCAGGGTGTGCGGGAAGCTTGGCTTCCTCTATTGCCAGGGAAACCCAAGCCTCCAGCTAGCTCTGTGGCCACAGCCATCTTGGTTGGGTTAATTTGCATACTCCCTCCTGATTGGCTGGTAGGCGTGGCTTGTGGGTGTAGCAGAGGTACGGTCAATTTGTATGTTACTCTTTTATTAGATAGGATTATATAGGATAGAGGCCTGGTGCACATGTGGTGGCTGGCTGGCCTGCCCTGATGGGGGCCCTAGATCAGGGTGGGGGTCCCCACTGGGGGGTGGGGCCAGCCAGGGAGAGGGGCAGTGGGTGGTTGGGGGCAGGCCATGCCCCTGACCAGGGTGGAGGTCCCTGCTGGGGGGAGAGGCCAACCGGGGTTAGGGGCCTTTGGTCGTTCTGGTCTCTGGTCGTTCTAGTCATTCTGCTGTTTTGGTCACTGGGCTTTTATTATATAGGATTCTTTTTCTCTTTATCTAGATTTTAAAGTCCTTGAAATAAGAGGATACATTTTCTACTTCTCTGAATGCCTTAATATGATTAAATTAAAGAAGAAAGAGAAAAGGAGGAAGTCACTGCTGAATCCCAATGTTCCAACTAAAGCCAGAGAAGGGCTGGGGGAGAGGTGATGTTAACAGTTACGTTTACTTGAAGCTGTGAGGTAATTTTAACACATCTACTTCAATTTTTTATCTGGGGCAGAGGTCCACTAAACTGATTTGGTTTCTTTCAGGACATGATTACCAGTTATGGACTCAAGCATCTTAATATCCATTATAAAATATAAAATAAGGCAGTGAGCAAATCATATCTGTCTAGGGTTAAAGTTCAAATCTGCTCAATAATGCCTATTTTTGAACTCTTTAACCTTATGGACTCTGAATCTTATTCAACTATTTAGCCATTTATGACTTGCTTGCTGCTCCCCACCTTAGCCAGCCTTCCTGAATGTACCCCCTTTCTTGCTTAGATCTATGGATCTCCCACTTACTTAATGGAAAACATAGTGCTTGTACCTCCAGACCAGCCATATCTTTTTGTCACACATACATCAGGTAACAAAAGTTGAAATGGTTAATTGCACATCTTGAGTTAATTCATGTATAGGAAAGTTAAATACTGTTTTGTTTGGAAATTGCCCATGTAGATTAAGGGAAGGGGTATCATGATTATTATAATATTTATAAGGTTGATAGTAGTATTAAAGAGTGATTCCATATACAGAGCTTGGCAGATGATAGTAGGCACACAATCAATATTATTTTATTTTTTGTAATTTTTTCTAAATCCTTATGTGTTCCTGCCTAACATCTGAAATATGGTAAAGCACTGTGGTGATGTTATCTCTCTCTCTCTCTCTCTCTCTCACACACACACACACACACACACACGTGCATATTCACACACTACTTTGAAGATCCATTCTCTTTCCCATATTTGTAGAACTAAAAGCTTCTGCAGTGCTCCGTGCTAAGTGGTCAGTGCCTTGATCCTTAAATATCAATGGGTACTGCTGAAACCGGTTTGGCTCAGTGGATAGAGCATCGGCCTGTGGACTGAAGGGTCCCGGGTTCGATTCCAGTCAAGGGCATGTACCTTGGTTGCGGGCACATCCCCAGTGGGAGGTGTGCAGGAGGCAGCTGATCGATGTTTCTCTCTCATCGATGTTTCTAACTCTCTATCCCTCTCCCTTCCTCTCTGTAAAATATCAATAAAATATATTTTAAAAAAATCAATGGATATGAAGACAAGCTTTTTGATAAATTGGCTCATATCATTTAGTCTATGTGCTTATTGGCTAATACTATAGTTAGTTTTCACAAAGGTAGTATCAAAACCATAATGATTGACTGCAAGGTAACTCATAGTATTCTCTTTTCACCAATTATTCAGTGAAATATCAGTCTTGGTAACATGGAACAAATGAATGAAGTGCTCTTGAAAAGGATGAGCTACAATATGACAAATCCTGTAGATCAGAACTGATGTTCCAAGAAGGCATTTTTGATATTCACTGGTGATTTTTCATATTGAAAATTGGGCAAAGAGGGAGCACAATGGCTGGTCAAAAGAGAGCTTTCCATCTGTAACTTATGACTATTGTCATTTAAATGGTCTATATATTACACTAACCTGTTACAAGCCTAGGGCATCTAATGCAAAGAAGATGTCATGCAAATAATTTATAGCCTATTGTATGGGAGATGAAGTGCCTTGCGGTCACATTCTTTTCAAATTGCAGGTTGAACCAGAGGCTTTCAGAGTCAAGGTTTCCATTCACTCAGCCACTAATACAGGCCAGCATTTTTCTATTAGTTGGGTAAATTCCATATTCCCATCAGAAGACTGGTGAGGGTGAAATTTTGGTCTGTTTAATCAACTTTGGAATATTATTTAGCACTGTGACTATATTTGTTAACCTTGCTAACTCTTTTTCCCCCAGCATTGGGTGTTCAAAGAAAAACAATTAGTCAATATGATTTTAGCATAATATTAAGGTAGAAACCATTGCAGGGTTCCATCTACCAAAACAACATAAGAAAAAACACAACCAAATAAAATGAGATCTGTCCATTGCCCTTGTTCCTGTCAAAACCTGAATACAATTCTGATGGAAATGTGCAGGAATGGCCTCAAAGTGAGCAGAATCATCCTTCACATTTACCTTTAAAGATTAGGTACCTGAGTTATCCCCCACACCATCTTAACTTCCTTTAGTGATCCATAGTTCTGCTGTCTACAACTTTTTCAAAACCTTCTGTAATCCTTTACATGTTTATGTGCACCATGTTCATTCCCTATTGTATAAACTAAAGAGGCAATAAGATATTGTGGAGACTGAACAAATAACTTTCTGTACAGATATGACTTATAATAAGCTCCTTATGGTATACGTTTTGGATTCTATTTGATAAGTCTAAGGAATGTGGACATCAGCCAGTTAGTTGTAATTTTGGTCAGGATGGAGAGCTGAACCAGATAGTTCATCTAAATCCAAGTTTTCAGTTGCAGTTACTGAGTGAAAGAGGATTGGGAATGATGAATCATGAAGAATATGGCCTAGGACTCAAGTTTATCTTAAGGATATAAATTATAAAAGAGTTGATTAGAAACAGGGTAGAGGCTGCATGCTCATTTTGGGGTTGGGACAGATATTTGTGCACTTGAATGTGCACATGAACAATACCCCCAGAGAGATAAGTGTAATTGTGCGTCAAGGCAGACAGAGCAACAATGAATATAACTTTTGGAGCTAGGGTTAAAATAGAGATAAGTTGCAAGTAATTCTTACAAATGAATAACCTAGAGATTTCTTCAGAAGGCCCGGTCTGGGCACTAGGCTCTGTCATCTATTGACCATATTAATGCAACTAGGTTTTATTTGAGAAACTAACAGAAATGTGACCACCATTGAATAGTGCCTATGCTTAACTACATTTTTAAACTCCCTTTTATCAAAGTGCTTTTATATACTACATATCACTTTATCTTTGTATGTAAAAAGAAGTAAAGTAGTCCCCCATTATCTGTGGATATGTTCCAAGACACCCAGTGGATACTGAAAGGGCGGGGAGAGACCGACTCCATGTTCCCTTTGTTCCATGTCCTTTACCTCGTGGAGTCAGGTTCCCACCCTAGAACCTCTCCAAGAGCCCAACCCACACTTTTGAATTAGCCAATAGAAATGCAAGAGGAAAGTAAGCCGCGCCCTGCCCCCATGTGCAACCTGACCCCGACCAATCAGTGGAGGCCACACTACCTCACCCCTCCTACCTCTCCCAGGCCCCCTATAAATCAGCGCGTTTGGGGTCTGGGGCTCTCTCTCTCTCTCTCCACCTCGCCGCTGCGCTGGTGTGTGTGTGTGTGGGACTGAGCTCGAGCTAGCTCGATTAAAGGCTCTTTGCTTTTGCATTGGACTCTGCTCCCTCGTGGTCTTTGGAAATCACGAAATCTGGGCATAACAGATACCTGAAATGCTAGATAGTACTGAATTCTATATGTACTATGTTTTTTCCCTATACATACATATCTATGATAAAGTTTACTTCATAAATTAGGCACATAAGAGATTAACAATAACTAATAATAAATTATAACAATTATGATATACTGTAATAAAAGTTATGTGAATGTGGACTGTCCCTCAAAATAGCTTATCATTCTATACTCACCCTTCTTCTTGTGATGATTTTAAATGATACAGTGCTTATGAGATAAGATGTGAGGTACTTAGAACAGCATGCAATTTAAAACATGAATTATTTATTTTTGGAATTTTTCACTTAATATTTTTTGGACTATGGTTGACCACAGGTAATAAAACTGCATACAGTAAAACTGCAGATAAAATGGGACTACTGAAAAAGTTTTTCCACAATAAAATTTTATAATCTTAATTGTTAATACCAATCTAAGTATTTTTTATGAAAATGCATTTTTAAGAGTAAAATTTTCCTTCAGAATTAACTCTGCCTTTTAGCAGTGAAATGGTTTTTGTGTGTTATAGAACTATTATCTCTTCTCTGATACATATAATTATCTCCTGAGTATATGTTCAAGTGAGATCAAGCAGGTTCTATAGTCTTAGTTTATTTGGTTTTTCTATGGAATACTACTCAGCCATAAAAAGATGAAATGCTGCCATTTGCAACAACATGATGGACCTTGAGAATATTATGTTAAGAGAACTAAGTCAGTCAGAAAAAGCTAAGAACCATATAATTTCACTCATATATGGGATATAAAACAGAAACTGATAGGCACAGACAATAGTATGGTGGTTAACAGAGGGAAATGGGTGGGGGTTTTAAAGAGTAAAGAGAGCTAAATATGTGGTGACAGAGGATGATTTGACTTTGGGTTATGGGCACACAATGCAGATCATGTATTATAGACATGTATACTTGAAACCTATCAACCAATGTCATTCCAATAAATTTAATAAAAGAGAAAGGTAAATGTACAAAGGATGGGGTCTTCTCTTGATGGGTGGAACATGTGGAATTTGGGGTCTGATAAAGGGACTTTTCATCATGCCAGGGCATGGCTAGGGAATTGGAGGGATTGGGTAATAATATATTTAAACAGATTAATTCTTATCATCCATCCTTCTTTCACTGTCATTGATGCCATGTTTTCCTGAAAAATCTTTTATAAGTTGAGATTTCTTTGTAAGCATGTCCCCTTCTCTATGCAGGAAGAATAGTAACCAAAATGTGCTCAAACTAGAAAAAACTTTATTATGCCTGAAACTATATAGTTTTATCTCACATATGGTGCTGGGCCCAACACCAATACTGCTTATATCATAAACAATATTAATCAAAGGTGTGGGGGATAACTCAGGTGCCTAATATTAATTTGGTGTATCATAGAGTTAAACAGTAGACTGGGATTTAAGAGGCCTAACTGCACTGGTCCTAATTTTGCCTTCAAATGGCTAAATGTAAGTCTATCGTTTAACCTTTCTAGGGATCTATTTTCTTAATTCTAAAATCGGGAGTGGGAATATTGTTCCAGATTAATGATTTTTAAGTGGTCTGTTTATTTGTGAGTGTTTGTGTATGTATTTTTTCGGCATAAATTTTCTTCAAATAAAATATTATGTAGAACTCCCACATATAGAACAGGTTAAAATAGAGCTATCCTGCTTGAAGACACCACCATTTCATCAAACCTGCCCCAAACATGTATCAGCCCTTAGGCTCATTGGAAAATAGTTTAAAAATCACTAGTTAGGATCTAAGGCCCCTCATCACTCTGATCTTCCAAGATAACTAGCCTTGGCAATGCTGAGGCAACATGTTCAAAAGACTGAATTAAATTGAATTTTATCCTGATTCACAAAGATGGGTAAATCCATTGACTTGTTTAGCAGTGCCTAACACAGGGAAGATTCATCCAAAGTATTTATTGTGGTGGACACTCAATGTCAGATATGGTGAATTGTTACAGCCCTATTTAAAAAATAGATAGAGCTCTGTTTAATCAGCCACATGCTGTGCTAAAAATGAATTTGTCCCATTAAGAAGGAGCATCAAGAAATAAAGTCTATCAATGAGGAAGGCAGCTGGAAAACTTACTAAATTACTGGTATATGTATATATGTACAATATGTGATGGTAGAGTTGTTTGAAGTTTTTACTGCAGTAAGTTTGTGGTGACCACATTATTTATAAGTGGCAGCATTAAGTGGAAGTTATGCTGGTCTTCCCAAGTAACTCGCAATAAAAACTTTATAGCACCACACACTATAATCACAAATTTTATTTAAACCACTTATTTGGATTTTGTCCCTTTTAAAATATTTTTATTGATTTCAGAGAGGAAGGGAGAGGGAGAGAGAGTGAAACATCAATGATGAGAGAGAATCATTGACTGGTTGCCTCCCACATGCCCCCCACTGAGGATTGAGCCCACAACCTGGGCATGTGCTCTTGACCAGAATCAAACCCAGGACCCTTCAGTCCACAGGTCAACGATCCATCCACTGAGCCAAACCAGCCAAGGCTGGATTTTATCTCTTAATCCATCTTTATTTTTTCTTCTTGCTTATGTTACTTAACAGAAATATGGCCTCTTTGGAGTGGGTGGGGTCAAGAGCATTTGAAAAGTACTGGGTAGAATTAATTTATGTTCCATTTAGAAATTTATGCATTTGTGTGGGAAGCCCATAGTTTGTCTGCTGGTGGTTGTGGTCAAATATGGATTAGTAAGGATAAATTATGAACCATAACTTATAAGAAGAACAGGTGGGAAAGGCATTTTGAACACTGGAATGGGAATAAAGCTATTAAATATCGTTGACTGATTTCACTATCTCTGCTGCGACAATGTGCTTGAATATACACAATTCAGCCTTTTTGCTTAGAAAACAACTTTGACTTTGCTTCTAGATTGAATTATTATTCGAATATAAGCTTCACTGGAGCAGGTATATATCTTGTATGTAACTCATCACTATATCCCTAGTTCCTAGAAGACTACCTGGCACAGAATAGGTTCTGAATTGAATGAATGGTCGCAATCCTTATTTTTAACAAGGAAATGCACATATTAATCCTGCATCACTGGGTAGGGAAAATGATTTTTCAGACTCTTGGTTGAATCCTTATGAAGCACCCTCTGAACCTGTTAACCTGCAACACAAAATACATGCAGAAGGGAAACCTTGGGTTTGGAATATAGTGAAATGCACCAGAATGGAAAGTTATGATACTTGGCAACCATAGATGTCCACATAGGTAGACTAGGTGCTTGAGGATAAATCCAGTTTTCCATGATGGAATACACTTTAGCTGAGTATTCTGATAATATGATAAAACGTAGTGAATAGCACATCAGGAAGACCACCAGTTAAAGGAGGTAACCTAAATAGAAGAAGAAAATAACAGCAATAAAAACATAGAGATGGAGAACAGATACTTTCTGTCCTAGAGTATTTATTATTTATTTTAAATTAAGTATTTACTAATGCTACTGTATATACATCAATATTTGTCCTCACTAGAGGCACTGTCACAAATTTTGTGGACATTTAATTTTTACTAGATTGAATTTTATATCTCTAGCTTTATCTGAATTTCTGACCTTAACACATCACCTTCTCTGATGTTAAAGTATTGTGATATTCTTCTTTCTCTAAATCTTTTGAACTTTGATTTATCTATCCAGTGAGTCCACAAAAAATATTTAATGGTGTATAGTTTTAGACACTGAGACTATAGTAATCCAAAAAATGAACCTACCTCCAAGTATTCTAGAACCTTCTATTTCCCATATCTAGGCATAATATAATATAATAACTTTTTTCATGTAAAAGTTCTTTTTTGAAATCTCTCAACCATGCATTTGTTACCACTCAGCATCAATTCTCTTCCATTTTCTCAGTATTTATTTGCTTTGTTAACAATCTAAGTCTATAGAAAAATTGGAGTATGATGATTAATTTTATGTGTCAACTAGACTGGGCCAGGGTGGCCTGATATTCATTCTGTCAATCATCATTCTAGATATTTCTATGAGGGCTTTTTTTGGGGGGGTGAGAATAACATTTAAATTTCTAACTTGAGGAAAGCAGATTGCCCTCATCCAATCAGTTAAAGGCCTTAGTAGAACAAAAGGCTGACCTTCCAGAATAAGATAATTCTTCCTGACTAATGGCCTTCATACTGGAATATTGTCTTTTACTGCCTTTGCACTGGAACTCAAAAGTCAGCTCTTCCTGGGTTTTGAACCTGCATGCCTTCAGACTAGAACTACATCATCAGCTCTCCTTTTCTCAGGCCTTCAGACTCAGTCTGGAGGCAAACATCATCTCCTCCTAGGTTGCCTGGACTCACCTTGTAGATCTTGGACTTGCCAGTCTCTACAATAAAAGCCAATTCCTTATAATAAATCTCTTTCTATTGTTTACATAAGAAATGTCCAAACCTGTAGAGAAGTTTTATAAGAGTTTATTTGAGCCAAAGTGACAACATGCTTGGAAGGAATATCTCAAATACTCTAGGGAATGACACTTTTGCAGTTTCATTTATACATTTGGAATTAAGCAGGGATTGTAAGAAAGATTCCATGAACTTGGGAAAAAACAAGGCAGGGAAATCTCCATGATTTAGTCACAATTAGTTAACAAGATTATGTTTCTTGAGGATGGTTATATTTCCGAGGGTTTTGAAAGAGTGGACATGACTTGCTTAAAGCAAAGATAATGTTTTATTAGGAAAGTTATAGGCCTGAGGCCCAGTTAGGAATTTAAGATCAGATCACCCTATGAGATTACTTTTGGTTAGTTTTATTACAAAGCTTCCCTTTTATGTCTTATACTAGAGTCCTGATGCACAAAAACCGTGCATGAGTAGGCCTTCCTTACCCCCAGCATCCGGGACCTGAGCTTGCTTCCCTCCTGCCACCTGCTGTCACCCGGGAACTGGGCTTCCCTCAGGCCCAGGCTTCATCTAGTAGCATGTCTGGTCTAATTAGCATATTACCCTTTTATTATTATAGATACCTTCCATTGATTTCAGAGAGGAAGGGAGAGGGAGAGAGAGATAGAAACATCAATGATGAGAGAGAATCATGGATTGGCTGTCTCCTGCATGCCCCACACTGGGGATCGAGACCACAACCCGGGCATGTGCCCTGACATGGAGTCAAACCTTGACCTCCTGAGTCATAGGTCAATGTTCAACCACTGAGCCACGCCCACCGAGCTCTTGTTCTCATTTTAAAGGAGAGAGAATTAACAATCCAGAGGTCAACTTGCCCAAAACAGCCAAGTTACACAGTGGCAGAGTGGGGTTGGTGAGGGGAGAGCGGGGGACCGGTTCTAAACGTGTACTCATGAGGCCTCTGTGTTAATTGGTTCAACCAGGGGTCGGGTGGACAGACACTGTCTCTAGCTCTTCAAGCGGCACTTCCTGGAGGTCCTCAGATTCTCTGCATGACCCCCCACCCTCCCTACCTGCCATCGGAGCTGAGGAGGGCAGAGGATGGGAAGAGCCATCTGTGGTTCACCTGGGAGGGGATGTGGGAAGGGGAGGGAGGGGCAGATCTGGGAGAACCACAGACCCTGGGGACCCTGGGTGGGAATTAGAGGCAGCGATCTGGATGCTGATCACCCTGTCCCAGCTTTTCAGCAAGCATTGCCTTAGGCTGCGGGACTTGGGGCTGGTCTCTGCCATTCTCTTCTATGGTGATACTTGTCTGAATGCATTTTTTAAAAATCTAGACTGATAGGCTTTTATATTTGTTAATTTGTTTTAATAGATAAAATTTATTAACTTACTTTGACTTGTTGGGATGTGGGGAAAATTGAATATGATTTTAAAGAAAATTAAAATCTAGATGTTACCTTTTTATTTCTTAGGAAAGCCATTTGTTTATTTCCTAAATATACCACACATTGGGGAGAGATGATTTTGTCTAATACTGGTACAAGTCTCGTTCTGGAAGAAGTACATAGATTTATTTTAGGTTCGTAATCTGAATTAGCTGAAGGTGTGAAACCATGTTAGCACTTGAAGAGGAAGGTGTATCACTTCCAGATTTTTTTCTCATAATCATCAATTATGAGTACTCAGAGGGACCCACTTAACACTAAACCAACCTTCAAGCAATAGATAAGTTATCTTTTATCTGTAATTGGTCATAATTAAGATTCTAAAAGTATTTCATAACAAACATCAATTTAATAATGCATAATCATTGGCCTACAAAAAATAACTCAATGTTTCAAGACTTAGAACTTCATTAATGAACAGATAAGTTACTCTGCCATTGATTAACTGAATAAATACATATTGAATCATATGAAAGGCAGTATAGGTTGCATTACTTGAAATATTGGTGGTCATTATTGCCTTTACTATTTCAGATTGGCTGCATTTTCTAATGTCCTTAGCAGGAACAAAGATCCTAAAGGAAATCAATGTGAAATTGGTCTATTTAATAGGCTAGTGCATGGTCTTGTAGGGATATTCAGTGGTGGGGGTTCATGTAGTCAAACGGCCTTAGCAATGAGGAGTGCATAATGCAAAAAAATTAAAGGAGATGATTTGCAGATAGTTCATGTTTATTATCAGTTTTTCAGTTACTTAGTTGAATAACTATTTTACACAATATGTAGTTCAAGTTGAATTTTTAAAAGTAGCTATTAAATGATACAAATTCTATGGCATTTAACCTAAGGCGACACTACCAATTAAAAAGGGAGTCCTGGGTTGGCTTCAATGGTGGCCATTAAAGGAGTGAGGGAAAAGGTGAGGGAGACAAGGAAGGAGGGAGAGTCAATATAAGGATTAAACTGGTCACCACTTGATATCAGGAGCTCCTGGGGATGTCTTCTGAGAAGCTATATAAACAGCTACTTCTACTGACAGTGGATTTAGAAAAAGAAAGGGAAATGATTTATTTTCTAGCACCTATTTCCCATTAGTCAAAGTTCAACCCATGAATCCTTAATTTTCCATGCACTTTGGAGTTGTGCTCTAAGAAGTTCCCTGATTTCTCACACCCTGGAAAAAATAGTGAGCCTCTGATAAAGAAGATAGGACCTCTCAGGTTTGCCCATAGGGAGTAGGTCAGATTCTACATGGAATAATTTGTCCAGTTGGTAGCCAGGGCTATAACAAATGGCCAAAACCCCTGGAGACAGGAATGCCTGAAGTGACATAAAACAAATGTTTGATACATTAGTGCAGTCCAGTTCTATTTTGTGGTTTCACTTGAACTTTACTGAATTAATTCCCCACACACCAAAGTTCAGCTACCTAATAAGGATATCTGTAGTACTGATTAAGATGTTTTGATGCAGTTACAAATAATGTAAACCCTAAGAAAAAGCAAATGAAGAGCTGATGGATGTCTGTAGCAATCTAATGTACTTTCTCTAAAACTTCCCTCTTCCTTGGTTTCTTTCTGCCTCCCTTGCCTTATCATTACTTTCTCTTCTCTCTTTTCTACTATTCTTCCTCAGTGATCAGTCATAGCAGCTTCCCTCATTATTTCATTCCCAAGTCTTTGAATGGATATTTGCAAGTACATTTTGATCACTCAATTATATATTTTCTATTAAGTTTCATTGTTATTTCCTCCTTTTGATTCAGTCTTCAGAGAATAGTGAATCTAAATTTTAGCTTTCAGCCTCTCTGCAAAGGAGTTAATAATCTGTAAACAGACACTTAAATGTACAATCTAAAGAACCTTCCTATGAATTATTTTGTGAAGGGAAACTCATCTTTGTAAGGCAAATAATAACTTCTTTATTTACCTTTGTACCAGGTTTGGGTGTTTGGATTTCAAATTGAATTGTCTTAATACAAAATGAGATACAGAAAGTAGACTAAAATAAAAGGCAAAATGCTGCAACTCTCTCTTTTCTTTTTGTTCATACTTTGAAGCTGTTTTGGAGGAAACCTACCTCCTAGAATGTTTTTGGGATCATTTCTTTTACCATTACTCATAAATATATGTGGATTTTCAGGTTTCAGAAGCTAAACATGGTGAATTGTTTTTGTATCCTGAGTGCCCTGAGATTATATTGCAAGCTCAGACTGTGAGAGTATTTGTGTCTAACTCTTGATTGCATTCCGAGTTTCTTGATTTGTGTTATCATTTAAAGTGTTACAATGGTTTGAAAAGAGTGCAGTAGGTAGAGCTTTGTGTTCTGTGACAGGGCTGGAGGTGTTGGAAGTGGGAAACTTTTAAAAATATGTTTTTATTGATTTTAGAGAGAGAAAGGGAGAGAGAGAGAGAGAAAGAGAGAGAGAGAGAGAGAGAGAGAGAGAGAGAGAGAGAGAGAGAGAGAGAGAGAGAGAGAGAGAGAGAGAGAGAGAGAGAGAGAGAGAGAGAGAGAGAGAAGTAACTGACCCACACTGGCCAGGGTAGAAGTGGTAAATTTTTAAAGGACAATTCTTTTATCAAGTGTGAAAATTGTTATAGTGATTTGGAGTTTTACTTTGCAGTTTATTTTGTGTTGGCTTTATTTAACATCAGATTTCTGATGATTTGCTTTCCACTGGTCTCTCCTCTATATTTTATTTACTGACCACCTTGATTGTTTCTCTTTATTTCCTCTCTTATTTCCCTTCATTCAGTGTCCACTTTTTCTCTTCCTCCTCATTCATTTTCTCTTTCCCTTGACCTTTTCTATTCAGTGGACTCACTTTAATTTCCTCTCCCAATTTTTCCACTCCCCACCTGTAAAAAATGTCTTCTCTTCATTCCTCTCTTGATATAGTTTTTCTTGATTACTCAAAAGAGTTTAGACGGTGGTAATTTATTTTAACTAAAGATGAGGATAGCTCTGAAATACAAAGCTATAAATTTCACAGAAGTACTTGTATAATTTTCTGAAGGAAAATAAATTGACTTGCATTAGGGTTGAATAGCTTCTATCATACAAAATTGCTGTTGTTTGATGTTTAGAAAACAAATGCCCACACTCCATACTGTTAACCATTAGGGGTTTTACCTACCTTAGTGTAAACTTGGAGAGTTAAAGTGGTTTTGCTTTCTTGTTCCTATCACTCCCCATATCCAACACACACACACACACACACACACACACACACACACACACACACAAGCAAGTGTGCATGTGGAAGATGTATTTTGTGAGCAAATTTAATTTCATCACAAATAAATTGCATCCAAATTTGATAGTTCATTGTCTACTGAGAGAAGATGCTCTTTTGATACTGCTTAGGGTTAAGTATGAGTGGCTAAACCCAAGGATACAAAATCTGCTACTTGCTTTTCAATTTTAGAAAGTAGATTTGTTTTCAAGTGATTTAGCTTTGGCCAATTTCAACCATTTCCACTGAGGGAAGAATTCTAGAAAGCTTCCTTTGTTCTGTTACATGACTGGGTAGATGAAAGGAAATGTTTAGATTGCATTTTGAAATGTTCAAAACCCCAAAGGATTTAGTTTTAAGAAATAATTGTATTGAAGAGAGGCATATAGACAGAGAAGTGCACAAAACATAAGTACAGTGCTCTATCGATTTTCAGAAAGTAACCACTACTCAGATCAAGGAACAGAACACTTTCAGAACACCACATGACCACTCATGCCCCTTCTAGTCACTATCTCACAGTCACCCCAATGTAACATATATTCTTATTTATGTATTTATTTATTTGATTTCAGAGAGGAAGGGAGAGGGAGAGAGAGATAGAAAAATCAATGATGAGAGAGAATCATTGACTGGCTGCCTCCTGCACACCCCACACAAGGGATGGAGCCCGCAACCCTGGCATATGCCTTGACCAGTGATACGAGATTTTTTTGGATTGAAACACACAGTGTTCCCCCAGGCAAGATGGTTCGCTGGAGTCGAAAAATGAATCCATGGACAGAAGATGGTATAGCAAAGGTGGAAATTTATTGAAGAACAAGTACAGACTCCCACGTGGGGAGGAGGGGAAAAGTCCCACAGCAAGGATTCCCATGTGGGGAGGGGGAAAGAGTCCCATGGAGTTCCTTTTTTTCCTGGTTTATAAAGGCTGTAGTTTTTGTGTCTTGATATCCTCTCTGATTGGCTACTATTCCCCTTTGATTTGGTCACTATAGCAACTCCTGAGATCAAAGGTCAAATCTCAGGTGGGACGAGTGAGGCCCTCCTTCTTTATTTTGTAAATATAGACCTTTGGCTACTCCCAGTTCTCTTATCTTATAGAAATGTAACTTCTGTCTTTCCCTTGTCTTATGGAAGTGTAATTTTTGCCACTTCCAACTTCCTTGTCTTATGGAAATGTAACCGCTGCCTCCCCCAACTTTCTTGTCTAATGGAAATGTAACATTTTGCAACTCTGTAGCCCTGTGTTTTTTTCATGGACCCCTTTAATTTAAAAATTTCCTAAACCTGCCTATATCCCCCTAAAATTCCTATTTCACTGGGAATTGAACCCTGACTTCTTGGTTCATAGGTTGACACTCAACAACTGAGCCACGCTGACCAGGTGATAACTTATATTCTTGATCCTTCCTGACTTCTAATGCCATAGATAAGTTTTGCTTATTTTGAAATTTATATAAATGAAACCATGCAATATGTACTGTTTTGTTCAGGATTGGATGTGAGATCCATCCATCTTTCATTAGGTAGCAGCAGTTTATTTATGTTGTGAATAAACCAAATTGTAGAATTGCTGAGTCATAGAGAATACTTATGTACAGATTCCATAGATAGTGCCAAAATTTTTCTAAAGGAGTTGGGCCAATTTATATTCCCACCAGCAGTGCTTGAGAGTTTCAGTTGTTCTACATTCTTTCTCTAAAGGTATACACTTTAGTGGCAGTCAGTACATTCACATTGTTTTACAACCATCACCAATATCCATATCCATAATATTTTTTATCATCCCAAATGGAAACTTTGTACCTGTCCAACAATAATTCTACAGGTCCCACCTCCCCTAGCTCCTTATAGCCACTTTTCTATTTGGTGTCTGTATGAATTTGACTATTTTAAGTGGGACTATACAATATTTGTCCTTTTGTGTCTGGCTTATTTAACTTAGCATAACATTTTAAGGTTCAACCACATTGTAGCATTTGTCAGAATTTCCTTCTTTTTAAAGGATTCACTTCTTTTTAATATCTCATTGTATGAATATACCACATTTTGTTTATCTGTCATTTGTCAATGGACATTTGTTATTGTTTTTTTTTCTACTTTTTGGCTATTGTGAATAACGCTGCTATGAACATGGGTGTACACATATCTATTTGAGTTTCTGCTTCTAATTTTATTTTTAGTATATATCTAGAAGTGAAATTTCCAGGTCATATAGTAATTCTACTTATAATTTTTGAGGTATTATTATAGTAATCTCTGAGTTATAGCCACTTTGTCTATATGTGTAACAGTATCTCTTTGTGGTTTGAGTTTGCATTTCCCTCCTAACTAATGAATTTAACTGTCTTTCATCAGTTTACTAGCCATTTCTTTGTTCACTTTTTTTTTCCTTTTAGGTTGTCTACCTTTTAGATACTGCTTTATAGGGCTTTTTATATTCTGAATATGAGTCTATAATAGAATAAATGAGTTGCAAATATCTCTTACACACTGTGGGTTACATTTTACTCTCTTAATGATGTTTTTTTATGTTTATGTTCCTTATTTAGAATATATGTGATACCTGAAGCTCATGAAGATATTATCCTCTGTTGTATTCTAAAGGCTTTGTTATTCTTCCTTTCAGATTTATATGTACAATCTCTCTAAAATTAATTTTTGTATATGGTATAAGATTGTAGTCAATGGGGGTGGGTGGGTATGTAGGAAGAGATTAACCAAATAACTTATATGCATAAAAGCATGACCCATGGACACAGACCTGGGGTGGGGTGTCAGGTCAGGGTGGGCCAGAAGGGGTTGATGGGGAAAAAGGGGGTGGGGGCATGCATACAAGTCCTTTGGTTGATCTCTCCTCCTTACCCCCACCCTCCCCTACATTCCCTCTGAGGTTTGACAGTCTGACCAATGATTTCTGTCTCTGAATCAGAAAGGATATATGCACCCCTATGTTCATAGCAGCACAATTTACCATAGCTAAGATTTGGAAATGGCCTAAGTGCCCATCAGCAGATGAGTGGATTAAAAATGGATTACTAAAATCTTTATTTTCAACAATAAAGATTTTAAAAATTCCCTTTTTAAAATATGTATGACCAATTGATCTCTTCCACTTGCTTGGAAAAGACTGTCATTTATCAGTGGCATTACATGTCATCTTGCCTTTGACATAAACCAAATTCCTTATATATGTGGTTCTGTTTCTGGGACCTTTACTGTGATTTCTTAATTTGCTTATTGTTATAGAAAATCCTTTGTCTTAAATATGGAAGACTTGTTAAAACAAGTCTTAATGTCTATTAATATAAGTCCTCCAATTTTATCTTTTAAAGATTATCTCAGTTATTCTTCATCCTTTGAATTTCTTTGAAATTGTCAAACTCAAGTTGTTAATTCCCACAACTGAAAAACCTTCTAGGCTTTTATTGTGATTTAATTTCAATTATAACTTCATTTGTACAGAATTATATTGTTTATAATATTGAGTATTCCAGCTCATAGCTGTGGTATATCCCTCCTTGTACTAGGTGTACCGGTTAATAATGGCAAATTTTGTAAACAAAGAAAACACGATAATTTCAAGAGAAGCATCAAAAGTGCTTTATTCAAAATAATACCCATCGCTAGCTACATATTTTCCCCATATTTCAGGTAATTTGTGGATACTGTTCCAATGGAACTTTTCTTGTTTTGAGGCAAACCATTCAGAGATCTAATTTTCCACTAGTTCGTACTTTTTTTCAATAATGTTTTTTCCTTATTGATTAAGGTATTACACATATGTCCTTATTGCCCCATTGCCCGCCGACCTCCACTCATGCCCTCACTCTCCTGTTGTCTGTGTCCATTGGTTAGGCTTATATGCATGCATACAAGTCCTATGGTTGATCTCTCCCCCTTACTCCCACCCTCCCCCACATTACCTCTGAGCTTTGACGGTCTGATCAATGCTTCTCTGTCTCTGAATCAGAAAGGATATATGTACCCCTATGTTCATAGCAGCAAAATATACCATAGCTAAGATTTGGAAACAGCCTAAGTGCCCATCAGCAGATGAGTGGATTAAAAAACGGTGGTACATCTACACAATGAAATACTACGCTGCAGTAAAAAAGAAGGAATTCTTACCATTTGCAACAACATGGATGGAACTAGAGAGCATTAATCTAAGTGAAATAAGACTGTCAGAGAAAGATAAATATCATATGATCTCACTCATTTATGGAATATAAAGAACAACAAAAACTGATGATCTTCCTACGTTTTGAAGTGCTGCTCAGAAAGTGCGTGAGCCATCGATCAGAACAAGTGGTAATCTGAAGGAGCAAAGTCTGCTGAATATGGCGAGTGGATTAATACTTCCCAGGCAAGATCTTTTAACATGTCTTTAACTGGTTTTGAAGTGTGTGATGGTGTGTCATCATGAAGCAAAATTACTTTGCAGTGTATTCTGGCCCATTCTGGTCATTTCACAATCAAAGTGTGGTTCAAATTGATTATTTTTTTTTTGTCAGTAGCTATCAGTATTAATGGTATCACCTGGTTTTAGAAGCTCATAATACACCACACCTTCCTGATCCCACCAAACACAGAGCATTGTCTTCTTTCTGAAGCGATTTGGACTCGGAGTCGATGTTGATGGTTGACCTGGATCAACCCATGATTTTGTGCATTTGAGATTCTCAAAATAAAACCACTTTTCATCACCAGTCACAATTTGATGCAAAAAAGACTTTCTTTCATGCCGTTGAAGCAACATTTTACTGATAACTTTTCAGTTTTCCATTTGTCTTTCATTCAGTTGATGTGGCACCCATTTTCCTTCCTTTGAAATTGTTCCCATTGCTTGTAAATGATCGGAAATTGTTTGCTGAGCAACGTTTAATTTTTCTGCAAGCTGTTTTTGAGTTTTACATGCATCTTCATCCAATAATGCTTATAATTGTTGGTCTTCAAACTTTTTCAGTTGACCTTGATGTTTTGTCTTTCACATCGAAATCATCACTTCTAAAGGGTTTAAACCAGTGTTCACAAGTATCTTGAGATGAAACTTGTTTACCATATGTATATGATAAATTTTCTTCAAAATAAAGTAATGAATTAAAACTTCTCACAAATGCTCTTTTTGGGCACAAAATTTGACATTTTTAAGAGTAAAAATATCTATGATGTTAACACCTTCAGCAAATTTAACATATGAAATTTTGAAGCTTGTTGTCAATACAACAAAATAGCATACATATCAAATCGCATATCCTATCTAATAAAGATGGGATATGCAAATTGACCATCACTCCACAACAAAGATGGCCGAGCCCACAGCCAATAAGGAGAGAATATGCAAATTGATGCGACAAAGATGGCTGTGGCCACTCCAGGCCTCTGGGCAGTGCAAGCAAGCAGGCTTGGAGGATCCAGGGCAGGGTGGGACACCTGCTATGAGGGGGGGGGCAGGGATGAAGGGAGCCTCAGGAGGGTGGCAGGGCCAGAGCAAAAGTGGAAGGCGGCTCCAGCCAGAGCAAAGGCAGAAGGTGGAGGCCAGAGTGAAGGCCCGGGACCCAGGTGCCAGAGAGAAACCAGTGCTGGCAGCCAGGGGGAAGGAAGGCTTATTCTTGCATGAATCTTTGTGCATCAGGCCTCTAGTATATCAACATATGAGTAAAAGAAATCTATTAAAAAAATCCGCATTATTAACCAGTACACCTAGTATTTAGGGTTTTTATTTTTAAACTAGTGGCCCAGTGCATGAAATTAATGCACTGGGGGGAGGTGTCTCTCAGCCCAGCCTGCACCCTCTCCAATCTGGGACCCCTTGGGGGATGTCCAACTGTTGGACATCCCTCTCGCAATCCAGGACCACTGGATCCTAACTGCTCACCTGCCTGCCTGCCTGATTGCACCTAACCAGTCTGCCTGCCGGTCTGATCAACCCCAACTACACCCCCATTCCGGCCTGATCACTCCTAACTGCCTGCCTCTGCCAGCCTTCTCATCCCCAACTGCCCCCCCGCCGGCCTGCTCACCCCCAACTGGCCCCTGCTGGCCTGCTCACCCCCAACTGCCACTCCCCACCAGCCAGCTTACCCCCAACTGCCCCCCTGCCGGCCTGCTCTCCCCCACCTGCCACCCCCTGCCAGCCTGCTCTCCCCCAACTGCCCCCCCTGCTGGCCTTCTTACCCTCAACTGCCCCCCCGCTGGCCACCTTGCCCCCAAATGCCTTCCCTGCCAGACTTCTCACTCCCCATTGCCCCCCCTGCCAGCCTGCTTGCCCCCAACTGCCATCCCCCACCAGCCAGCTCCCTGCCAACTGCTCCTTCCTCCAGCCTAATTGCCCCCAACTGCCCCCCCCCTGCTGGCCTGCTTGCCCCCAACTGCCCCCCCCTGCTGGCCTGCTTGCCCCCAACTGCCCTCCCCTGCCAGCCTGACTGCCCCTAACCACTTCTGCCTTGGCCCCACCACCATGGCTTTGTCTGGAAGGATGTCCAGAAGTTCTCCCAGAACGTCTCCTGGTCTAATTAGCGTATTACCCTTTTATTAGTATAGATATTGGTATGTAAGTTCCTGTGTAGAAGTATTGTACATAATTTTTTTACTTATCACTAGGGATTTGATATATTTGATATTGTTAATGTTCTTTATCTGTCTTTCATTTGTGACATGACAGTTTTATTATAAGGTGTCTTAGAGAACTTTGTTTTAGATTGAAATTTTGGGTTGTTCTATTAGTTTTGTGAACTTGGATATACAAATCTCTCCCCAGGTTTGGGATTTTTCTCAGCCATTTTTTTTCTTTAAATATGCTTCTTCCCCTTTTTCTCTCTCTTCTCCTTGTGTTACTCTAATGATGAGTAGACTGTTTTTCTTAATGGTGCCTCTTAAGTCCCATAGACTTTCTTCATTCCTTTTCATTCTTTTTCCTTTTTTGCCTCTTTGACTAGATAATTTCAGATGATCTGTCTTTGAGATCACTGAATCTTTCTTCTGCTTATTCCAGTTTGTTTTTTAAGCTCCCTATTGAATTCTTTATTTCTGTCATTGTATTCTATGACTCCAAAATTTCTGTATGTGTGTATTTTTTATATTTCCTATATCTTTATTAAACTCATTTTGTTTTTATATTGCTCTTCTGGTTTGATTAAACTGTTTATTTCTGTTCCCTTGTAGCTCTCTGAGTATCTCTAAAACAATTATTTTGAATTATTTGTTTGGCAATTTCTGTATTTATATTTGTTTGGGGTCAGTAACTAAATTTATTGTTTTGCTTTGGTAGAGTCATATTTCTTGATTCTTCATAATTTCTGCAGCTTTGTGTAGGTGACTGAGCATTTGAAGAAATAGCTACCACTGACTTAGGTAAAGAAAGACATTCGGCTCAACTGGCCTGGCTCAGTGGTTGAGTGTTGACCAATGAGCGAGGAGGTCACAGTTGGATTCCTGGATAGGGCACATGCCCAGGTTTCAGGCTCTATCCCCCGTGCAGGGCAGGAGGCAGCCAATCAACGTTTCTCTCTAGTCATTGGTGTTTCTACCCCTCTCCTCCTCTCCCTCTCTGAAATCAATAATAATATATTTTTAAAAATGAAAGACCTTTGAGCATTGGTGGGGGCATGCTGGAGCATGCTGTGACCCTGGATCTAGTAAGACAGGATAGAAATATGAGGGGTACTTGGTGGCCCCAGTTTCACTGGGAATGGTTACTTGTTGGATAATGTTACCACAATATTAACAACTGTGTGGTTCTTGTTGAGTGCTGCCGGGGGTCCACAGAGGTTTAAATGACAGTTTGGTTCTTCAGCTGTGAATCCAGGCCAGTGGCTAGGGACCAGAACCACAGCAGACATTGATGGTGGCTGGATTGAGTGGTGTGCACCTGCTTTTCTATGGCGGCCAACAGACCATGCCTGTGTTGTAGCTGGAGCCAATTGGAAACCCACAGGTAGTGCTTGGGGCCAAGAAAAGCAGCAAGGGTCAGGGCCAACTGCAGGCTGCAGTTGCCAGGGGCCTAACTTGTCAGAATTCACTACCTACCATGGCTGCTGGTTCTCACCATAGACACATGGCAGTGGAAGCTGTTGTCAAGAGTCAGGCTGGAGGCATGCAGATGCACTGTTGGAGAAGCTAGTAACAGGTTTTCACAGTGGTGCAGGCTAGTGATAGTAGATAAGACTGAATTTGGACCCACATGTAGCTATAGGCACTCAGAATATCTGTGTACTCTCCTATGGCTGCACAGCCTCTCCACAGATAAGCACACATCATTGGAGGCTGGTAACAAGGATCAGACCAGGAGTGTGCAGGTGCACAGATGGAGGGGCTAGCAGCAGATGAGTCCAGTGGTGCAGGCCAGTGACAGGAGATAGGGCTAGATCTGAGTCCACAAGTAGCTATGGGGGTCCTCGTTGTCAGGGTACACTCTTATGGCTATACTGTATCCCTACTTTATTCACACAGAAGTGTTAGTTGGTGATGAGGGTGTGGATGAAGGCAGGAAGGTATACATCTGGAGGTAGTTGCAGGGGATCTCAGTGGTATAGGAGAGTAACAGGAGATGGGGCCAAATTCTGGCCTGCAAGCAGCTTGGGAGCTTTGGCTACTGACATACATTTTCCAGGCTATAAGTTCTTGTCATGTATGTACACACAACAACAGAGGCTGGTGACAGGTATCAGGCCAGCAACATGCAAATGCATAACGGGTGGGGCTATCCCCAATTGTGTGCACCGTGGTGGAGTGTTAGCTGTGTGATTCTAGGCTGTTGTCTTACACACACAGATGCAGATGCCTGGGCTGGCTACTGGTGTAGTTCATGGGCTCTGATGGAGGTGGAGTGAGGCTAAGGAGCAGGGGAGAACTCAGGTGGCTGGCATCAGCAAATGTGAATACCCATAGAATAAAAAGTGGTGAAATCTGCATTGGTTTGCTGCTCATTGGTTTCCTCAACAGTGAAAGTTGCTGGGGCGCTCTGCAGAGCAGGTCACTGGATACCTTGGTTGATCCCACTACAAAGCTGATGTTGGTAGCCCCTGCTTTTCATTCTTGTTTCTTTCTATACATCTAAGCTTTGCTGGTCTCTGAATGGAGTGAAACTAAAATGGGTTCTTCATGTGGTGCCCCAAAAGGCTGAGGAATCTGGTTGCTCAACACACTCTCCCTTTCCTTGTGAAAGAAAATCTTTTGAACTGAGAAGTTTTCAATAAGCACTGACCAATGCTGGTTTTGGGGATGGGAAAATGCAGGCAAAATAAAACTGTTCTTCCTATTGGTTTTGTGCAGTTATTCTTAAGATTTTTGTTCCACGATGTTACACAATTTTCTTTTAAACTTTAAGTTTATTGAGGTAACATTGGTTATCATAAATTTCAGGTGCACAACATTATAATTCAATATCTGTATATTCTATTGTATGCTCAACACCAAAAACCTAGTTTCCTTCCATTACCATGTATTTGACCCGCTTTGCCCAATTTGTCCTCCCCCAGCCCCGTTCCCCTCTGGTTACCACTGTTCTATTGTCTGTATCTATAAATTCATTTGTTACTTTTTGGTTTATATTTCACATATTAAGGAGATCATATGTTTTTTTCCCTTCCCATCTGACTTATTTAACTTAGCATGATACCCTCCAGATCCATGAATATTGTTTTAAGTGGACTTCAGAGCTCTCCCATAGCTGTTTTTGTTTGTGGATAGCTGTCTGATTGTTGATATTTCTGGGATCTTCTAGTCTTGGTGGTGTCTCTTTTCGCAAAGATTATTTATTAAAATTCGTTATTGATTTCCTTTTGTGCTTTTAATCATTAAAAATATCTTAGTAGAGCAATGACAAGAAGAAACTAGTTGAATCCAGTGAAAATATTAAATCAACAATTTGTTATGTATAGTTATATGAGACTAGGGGCCCAGTGCATGAATTTGTGTACCTTGAAAGGAACTGTGGGCCGTGAGGCTGTGGGGGGCACAGGGGCAGGTCTTGGCCCATCCTCTGCACCTCCACCTGGCCCCTCCTGCTGCAACCCCTGATCCCCTGTCTGCCAGCAACCCTGCTCCCGCTGCCACCTCTGCCGCTCCCATGCGCTGAAGGCGCCAGCCCAGCTCTCATCCACTCAAGGTGCAGAGCAATTGGGGCTGGCACCAGCAGCAGGTGCGAACAGGCCAGTGCCATCAGTGGGTGTGAGTGGAGGCTGCTGCCCCAATCACCCTCAGGAGCAGAGGGAGGTAGAGAAGCCCTCAGGGGCGATCAGGGTGGGCAGCTGCCGCTCGCACCCACTGATGGTGCTGAGCAATCGGGGCCAGCGCCAGGTGCTGGTAGCAGGTGTGAGTGGCAGCTCTGGTGCCAGCAGTGGGTGCAAGCACTGGGCAGGATTGCAGCAAGGGAGCAAAGAATTTTCAGTAACCACCAGAGGCTTGCCCTGATGACAGCAGCCGGCGCCTCGCCTTGGTCTGGTGTTGCCGCTCACCTGCTTCACCATCCCGCCGTGGCCCACACCTGCCATGTTCCACGCTCTGCCACCTGCTGCCACCGCCCACCATGTTCCTCACACGCCCCCTGATGGTCAGTGCACATCATATCGACTGGTTGTTCGGTCGTTCTGCCATTCCATCTATTTGCATATCAGCCTTTTATTATATAGGATAAGACCAATTAGAAAAGTGACCACAATACTACAAATGGATGGTCATGTTAAGTCTTCTTCCAGACCAGACACATTCAAATCCTGTCAATGTCATGAAGTTGTCCCTTTCTTCTTTAGTTGAATATTTTTCAAGGAAATTGAGTAAGGAATAAAATATATCTGTCTTTGTTAGCAAATCTGTGGGAAAGTGTTCTGAAGTGTTTTGAAAATAATATGTATATTATTATTAATTTATGAATAGATACCTCATTTTTGTTGGGTCTAATAGGGGTCATTGAAATTTGAGGAAAACCTCCTTCTATGACTCATTGAGGGAAATTGGCAGTGAACCTGCCAGCTGTGTGTCTGGCTCCAGAAATCTTCCTTTCTCTCTCTACCCATCAAAATAGTTTTTCAGACAAGTAGGTCTCCCACATTAGATTGTGAACTCCTTTCTGAGCAAAGGCCATGTTGATTAATCTTAGGTATTTCCCTCCACAGGCTCAGCATAGTATCTGACAAAGAACAGTTACTCTATAAGTAATAGTTAAGGAAAACAAAATCCATCTAAGCTTCATGATATACTGTCAGGGCTCTGTGGTCCTTAGGAGAAAATGACTATTGATAGGTTAATCAGGTAAAAGGTATATATACTAGTTTAGTGTTACCTCTCTTGAATTAAAAAGCACCTTAATCTACTTAAAAAACACAAATTTCTGAAAAGGCTCTTACCAAGTGAATATAATTGTGGAAATATCCTGGCAGATGAGAGCAAATAAAGTGAACTTTCTGTGAAGACTGAATTCACTTACTTTAGATGTATGGACAATCTTGCTTATAGGCTGCCTCTGTACTCTAGTATACCCATCAGAATAATCTGGTGCTTTAAAAAATACAGGGTGATCCATAAAGAATTGAAAACTTCATAGATTCATTTCTCAGTAACAAAATTATATAATTTCTGCAATTTTCAGAACCATATGGAATGAATCCCTTTTGCATATTCAGATTCAGTGAAGGGGCTACATTTTATTCAAGTAAAAAGGTGAACCACCAAGATTTCCTCTGATGAGACAATAGAAACCAATATGACACATGTAAAAAAGTTGTCAAAAGTTAATAACTTATGTGCCATCTCTTGCACATGAGACTTTGAGTTATCATTTTATATGTATAGTGACATAAATACTATGTTGGACATGTTAATGGAGTGAGGTTTTTCTCCATTGTTAAGAGAGTGTCTCCTTCAACTTCACTTTCCAGAAGGATGAGTCTCTGCTTTACTTCCATCACAAATGTAAAGGTCCCTTAAGAACCATCTAACATGGAGCTAGCCTGGATATAGTGTTCAAAACTTTCACCTACCTTAAAAGTAGCAGCCACCTAGATCCTTAGTTGTTACATTGTGAAAATCGTTTTTCATGTGGGTATGTCTTTAGAACATGGTGTCTTGTACCATTTCTTTCTTGAATGGCTGAGGAAATCAAAGAATACAATCTTGCTGATATTCATACCATTGACATTCTGGGATAAATTACTATAGGACGAAACATGTGCCTGTGGCATAAGAAATATACATTGAACATTTCTAAGATTATAAATATAATTGTGATAGATCCTTCATAAATTAATCTGGCTATATGCTTATATATACCATAGTTAGTAATTCATTTTAGAAACTGTTTAATTATTTTATAAATCACCCATATAACATGCCTTGGATTTTTTTTCACATATATTAAGCGTAGCTTGAGGCTAGCCATTTGCATGTTTAAAATACTCCAAAAAATGTTGGTTTGAAACCAGAGTGGAAAATCCCTTAGTAATAGTCACGTCTGTTTGCCTTATTCTGTTCTCCAATCTGAACCAATGATACTGAACTCTACTATCTTCTGTAACTCCCACCCAAAATGAACACATATACACATGAGCACATCTACATGCATACACACATACACACATGTGCTTGCATGTGAATGCACACACACACCTTGAATACGTGTATTGAGAGCTGCTAGAGACTAAATCATATCTCCTTCCAACAGTTCTCTGAAAATATTTACACCAATCTGGTGATATTAACTTAATCATACATCATAATTGCATAACCACACATTGTAATTATGTAATTACATGTGTTAACACTCAATAAAAATTAAACATAATCACCCTTAGAACATAAACACATGATGACAAAAACTTACTTGATGGATATCAGGAATCTACATGGAAAGCAAAATGCATCAAATGCTATTCTTAATTTGCTATTCTGATCCTTTCTGCCTGGTAGTTTTCATGAGGTGCGACTAGCAAGACACCTTGCATTCAGGATAGAGAAAGAGCTTTGGAAAAGTATTCTAACTGAAGAGAATGGAAATGAAAAAAAAATCAGGAAATATTTCTTGGTTAAATTTGCTAAGATCACACTATGAATCAATCCTGAAATTAAACATTTTAAATATATACTGTATATAATTTAAATACTTATTGGACTTCTGACAAATGGGGTATCATTACATGTAGACATTATTTTAGAAACAAGCTTGCACCCCCTCCATCTGCCCATTCATTCACTCATTTCTTCATCTATCACATATATGTTGAGTACCAACCATGTACTGGGAGATGAGTTAAACACTGGTTCAGGTCCTTATTCTTCAGTCAGCACCCCAATTCTTTTACCTTCTTCCATAGTGTGAAATGCATACCTTTCCCATCAAAACTTCCATTATGTGTCCCTATCATGTCTGGATTGTACCTGAGGTCATAATGAGTTGTCAGAGTCTCAGAAGCTAAAAAAGACTCATGTTGAAGTATTCAAAAGCTAAAAGTTGATTTTAGTACTGGTACTGATAGGCACTGAGTCAATAGTGCTCCTATCTGGAGGCCATCAATATGTTTCAAGTGCTGTCTCTATTCAGGTCTAAAGCTACAAGTTTTCCCTAGCTGGTTTGGCTCAGTGGATAGAGCATTGGCCCGCAGACTGGAGGGTCCCGGGTTCAATTCTGGTCAAGAGCACATACCTTGGTTGCAGGTTGGATCCCTGACCCTGGTCGGGGCACATGTGGCAGGCAACCAATCGTGTGCTCTCACATCAATGTTTCTCTCTCTCTCTGTCTCTTCCATTCTATCTAAAAATCAATGGAAAAATATCACTGGGTGAAGATTAACAACAAAAAAGTAAAGCTAGAAGTTGAGTCAGTGCCTCCAGTCTTCAAGCAAAACACCTTCCTAATGCCTATGTCCACCACTACCATTGGACTGTGTCCTCCTTGAGGAAATAGAGACCATCTAAATAAAACCCAGTGCATAGCAAAGGTTCTTTTATGGGGCATGTCTTCTGTATATTCTTGCTAACTCTCTGAATGGAGAGGAATTAAATAATAAGCACAGCTATCCCTGCCCATATTTCCATTCTGTAATAATCAAAATTGAGTTGTGTTTTTTTTTCACATAAATACTATTCATATATCTTTAAAATCTTCAAATCAAATATCTAAAGTCCATACTGTATTTTGCTTACTTACTACCAATTATCATAATTATTCTAGAGGTACTTGATTTAAATATCTGTTAACTCTTTAATTGGAAGATAATGCTAGCTATCTCACAATAAACAGATACCTAAGCCCCAAGGGAATTTGTTTTTTAAATAAATTTTGTGGTGAATATTTTCAAAAAATAAGATCACTGGGTTATAGAATCTTGTAGTTAAAAGGGAACTTAGAGGTCATCTGGTCCAATCTTCTGGCTTCCACCGAGTATAGAAATGTACACTAGTATGTCCTTGGCAGGTAGGCATTTAGCTTGCTTAAATATTTTTAGAGCAAAGAAGTTCAACATTATATAAGCCAACCCATTGTGTTCTGTCCATGGACCTCCTTATATTAAACTGAAATGTACCTCATTTTAACTTTTCATTGATCCTAATTCTCCTCCAGTGGCTGCACAGAATAAGTTTATATCTTTTTCCACATGGTAACTCTTCAGATAGGTATCATCTTTATTCAACTTCTGCTTCCATTTCTTTGTTTGCTTTTGCCACCTAGACATTGTCAGGTTTTCAATATCCTTCATATGTCATGGTTTTAGAATTACTTAACCCCATCTTTTGGATTTTCTTCTGGTTGCCAGTATTCCTCTGGCAATGTAAGGCCCACATCTAAATTCTTCTCCTGGGTTGGCTTGACCAGGTCATAGATCAGAGAGCCTATTAAACTATCCTCCCATTGAGGAAGGTTTATTTCTTTCTAAGTGAAGAACTATTCTTTATTAAATTATATCACTTGATCCATCATTCTAGTCTGTTGAAATGCCTTTGAAACATGATTCTATCATATGAACTATCTGTTTCTACTTTGTTTGATTGGTAAATGTGGTAAATTAGTGGGCTTTCTGTGATTACTCCAAGTTATTGATAGGGTGTGTAGGAACTATGACAGAAACAGGTTGCCACTGATTTATTCATTGGGGTGCATTCTGTGGCAATGGTCACCCAACTTCACAAGTATCTGCTTAACTGAATCTAATCACCATCATTCTGTGTAGTTGCCAAAATTAAAACATCTCCTTATGTAATCTACATGAACTCTAATTGTAGCATTCAGCAAATCTGCCAGGTAAGTAACACTATTGGAAAAAAAGAAATGAACATGAATTTTCAATCAACCTATATTGGCTGATTTCATAAGTGCTCAAAAGCCATTTGTTCAATAACCCAATCTTTTCCTTTTTCTTTTTTTAAAATATATTTTTGTTGATTTCAGAGAGGAAGGGAGAGGGATAGAGAGATAGAAACATCAATGATGAGAGAGAATCATTGATTGACTGCCTCCTGCATACCCCCTACTGGGGGTCAAGCCTGCAACCCAGGCATGTGCCTTTGACCAGAATCAAACCTGGGACCCTTTAGTCCGCAGGCCGACGGTCTATCCACTGAGCCAAACCAGCTAGGGCCAGGATGTTTTAACTTTGATAAATGCACATGACTCTGAAGAGTATTAAATGTTACTTGGGATAGTGTTAATGACAAGCATAAAGGCATACTGGAGCTGAGAGACTTGGAGAGGTATATTTTTGAACAAATAAGTCTTCTAACGGTGTCCCCTGGAATGAAACACTGTATATAGATACTCACTTACTCTGCCATGACACTTCGTAGGTAGCAGTGAGTTTGAGGCATTTTCCACTGACTTACGCCATACTGTGACAAATTGGACGGTGGGCACAATATGACAGGAAATGTTTCTGACTCAACAGATTGAATTTCAAACACCAGTCTCCTCTGGGCTCTTAACTGCAGGCAGTGGTGTGTTTCCTGAGATACAATATTGGCATGTAATGTTCTCAACTTGGCTCTTTCTTCTCCAGAGGCTGTGACTAGTCTTGTGTCACCTCCTCACACCTCGGTTTGACATAAAGGCTGAGAAAATACAGTTCTCATTCATGATGGGGTGAGGAAGAGTCAATTAGAGCAGAATGACTTTCTCTTACCTGGCTCCAGCTTAAGTATGTCTGCATTTCTCTTTTCTGTATCACCTTTGCTCATTTCTGAACTTTCAGCGAGAGAAAATAACACGTGACTGCTGCTCCCTTTATGATAAGTTGCATGGCCCAGTTAGCCATAATCCTGAGAAATTGAGTTTTTGGTATCTGTGGCATATAATTGACAACCATAGCCCATTTAATCAAATCAATTCCAACTTGGTGATTATTAAGGCATATCTTGAGTAAAAACACAACCATATGGTCCAATATGTTAAATCATTCTCTGCTTGCAAACACATCAAAACACATCTCTCTCTCTCTCTCTCTCTCTCTCTCTCACACACACACACACACACACACACACACACACACACGCATACACACACACACACACACACACACACACTACACACACACAAGCACTTATACACACATAGGAGCTTACTTCCTAAATTTTCCCTTTTTTGTCAACTGCCACTACAGAATGTGAGGGTGAAGTCAGAAGCGGGGGGGCACAGTTTCATAGTTGACTTGATATAATTGGAGTTTCTGTGGCCTTCTCATTCTGCCTTCTTTTTTCTCTACTTCAGCTACATTGGCATCTCATAATTTGGCAATGCACGGGGTCACTTAACGTGTACTAAGAACTCTGAATATAGAGAGTTTCCCAAAATATATGTTTCGGCTGGTGTCTGCACTCATGATAATCCTCTGAAGTTACAGCTACTCTAAGAGAAGACCACATAAATGTAATGATTCAGAGAGGGTCTTGTTCTTTTGGACTCCCAGGAAACGAAGGCAGCAAACTAAAGTTTGTGGCTGCTTGAAATCTTGAAAAGGCAAGGAAAACACTAGTTTTCACATAGATCTTTTGATTGCTATACTTGTGAAACTATTTTGCAAAGAAATTCTCTTGTCCCTATTTATTGCTATTTAGCCAGTTTCAGTTTCTAAGGGCAGGGAAAATAAGAGAACTCAGGGCTGGTATAAACTGTATCATCAAAAAGGGAAACTAGATAAAGAGGCAATAAAGATTTCTGCTCTAGTATTTTTTCAAAAACATTTGGTTGGAGCCCAGTTGGTGTTGCTCATTTGTGACTATCGATCTGTAACCAAAGAGGTCATGGTTCAATTCCCGGTCAGGGCACATGCCCAGGTTGCGGGCTTGATCCCCAGTGTGGGGCATGCAGGAAGCAGCTGATCAATGATTCTCTCATCATTGATGTTTCTATTTCTTTCTGCCTCTCTCTTCCTCTCTAAAATAATAATAATATATTTTAAAAACAAAACAAATAAAATAAACAAACAATATTTGGTGGGATATGTCTTTCTCATTCAAGTCAGATTCTGTTTAGATCATTAGCAGCTGGGCATTTTGGGGATATGTATTGGGACTTTCTGTTTGTTTCCAGTGGGCAGATGTGAATGATTCCTTTCTGTCAGCTTGCCCATTCTCAAGAAACTAGATATGTCATTCTGTTGTTGGGGTCATGGAGTCATTCAGTCATCAGCTGCTGGCTGCCTATCTGCTTTGACAGAGAAGGAAATTGAGGGTGTTAGTGGAGGTTATTTAAGGTCACTCAGTGAGTGTATTGAAAAGAAACCACAAGAAGTGCTTCAGCACATTTGAATTTACAAGAAGATAAGACCAAGTAGAAAAACAATAGTTTGGTTATCAAGTGCTTTTTTATAAAAATAATTGCACTGTATCATTTTTTCTGTATATCCATGAATGTGTATTTTTTTCTTGCCTTTCCCATCAGTCATAGCATAACATATAAAGTAATCAAATTGCATATGTAATTTTCCAAACTATTACTGTACTCCTAATTATCAGGATGCTTATGTATATGTGTGTTTATGTGTGTGTATTTTATGCTGAGCCAAATGAAGTTGCTTTTGGTCTAGGTAAAAAATAGTCAAATATTGACAGTTTCATATGATTTAATCTAACATACTGCAGATGATTAAAATAGTTCCAGTTTTGGATATTATTCAGGGGTCATCCAAAAAGTCCTTATTTTTACTGATTTAAAATTTTTTGCTAAGGCAAAAATTTAAATTGTATATATTGTATGTGAGGAAGTCCTTAACTAGTTAATGACATAAACACCAGTATTAATTAGCTTTAATAAAAATATAGCATTGTTTTAAGTGGAAAAAACACATTTTTTTTCAGCTGTTGCTGGAGATATATGGAAAAATGTGAAGAAAGTAGTGGTTCTTAGTTGGACAATAAAATTTGTTGGTATATTAAAAATAAAGCATCATATTCTATGGTAGTTCAATGCATGATGTGAATAATTCACCCTATATGCTCTATGTGGAAGTAAGAAAGTTCCACTCCTTAAATTATTTCAGCCAGGCTCCAACAAGTGCAAACGTGTTCATCAAGAGAGAAATAAATATTATTTAATGCAGAAAGAATTGCTTAGTCTGCCCTCCTGGTTTTCCTATCCAGCATTGATTCTGTCTTATTTTATATAACAATACTCTGAATTTCCTTTACAAGTTACCCTCTCCCTATCCCTCTCATGTTTTCAGCTATGTGACTTACATGGTATTGATTCAATACACAGCTTCAGGTGGGTCCAGATTGGCCTAAGCCAATCAGTGTATGGTGTTCACCTAATAAATCGATCATGAGTAGGCACATGATGTGATTCATACCAATCATAATGAACCTCAGCAGTTTTGCTGATAATGCTGGGATGAAGACTTTCTCCTCTCCATAGGGTTTAGTACTCTGAGAATGCATGGTTTTATTTCTGCAGCCATTTTTGACACTTTGAGGAGAGATAACCCAAGGACAAAGCTTGAGGGCCAAGGAAGGCACAAATAGAGATTTGCATGACAACAGTGTTGGAACACTGATGGTATTTTGAATTTCTGGATCACATTCTAATTTAAGCCATATTTTAGATTCTCTGGGCCAACCAATACACTATTTTATCCAGACAGTTTTATTTAGGTTTATTTCTCACTAGAAATCAAAAGCATTCTAACCAATATAGATATTTAATTTGAGGTTTGTGGATATGCATAGGAAACATGTAATTCTCAACAGAAATGTTATTTGAGAGAAAACCAAGGAACTGTTCATATATGTCTATGATACAGTTGTAAGAGGAAACACTTAAAGTGGCTGCTTGAACATATTTTCACTATCAGTAAAATATGGTTGAATAATTAAAATGTGTGTTCCATTAAACATTTTTCCTGAGTTTCAAAGTACACATTCCTATGAAAATATTAAAATAGGCAAGCATAGGGCAGAAAAGAGAAGTCACCTATAACTCTACTACCCAGAGGAAAACAATCATTATTCTAGCATATTTGCTTCTATTCTTTCTACTCATTCTTATGTAGTAGGGATCACACTATATATGCAATTTTTATAGTGCTTTTTTCATTTGACACCAAATAATAAGCATTTTCTCACATCATTAACAACTCTTCATGAAGAATATGTTTTTCCCAAAGAAATTACACTTTATTTGAAGATGAGATAGAAATACATCTGAAACAGTGAATGGTGTACTAAAAAGTATTGTGAAATACAATAAATTTGACAATATGACTATCTACACTAATAAAAGAGAAACATGCAAATTGACCATCACTCCGCTACGCCCACCAGCCAATGAGGAGCAAGTATGCAAATTAACCCAACAAAGATGGTGGCAGCCATGGAGCTGAAGCGAGCAGGAGGCTTGGGTTGCCCCTGGCAATGGAGGAAGCCAAGCTTCCTGCCTGCCCTGGCTGGCCCTGGCCTCCGCTCAAGGCTACAAAGTTTCAATTATAGAAGATAAATAAATCCCAGATACCTGCTTCCAGCCGGCCCTGGCCTCCGCTCAAGGAGGCGCTGAAAAAAAAAAGAAAAAAAGGAGGGGCTGGGAGCTTGGATCTGCCATGGGGTGTGGCCAGCCTGAAAACAGCCCTCAGCAACTCACCCAGGTGGGCCACACTCTCATGGGGTGAGGGTCCCCGCTGGGGCCTTAGCCAGCCTGCAAACAGCCCTCAGCCCCTCACCCAGGCTGGCCAGGCACTCCGGCAGGGATCCCCCCCCCACCCTGAAGGGGCTGTGGCCAGCCTGCAAACAGCCATCAGCCCCTCACCCAGGCTGGCCATGCCCCCCAGCGAGGACCTTCACCCCATGGGGGCATGGCCAGCCTGCAAACCACCACAGGCCCCTCGCCCAGGCCGCCCCACGCCCCAAGAGAACCCCCACCCTGATCCAGGACACCCTTCAGGGCAAACCAGCCAGCCCCCACCCATGCACCAGGCCTCTATCTATACTAATAAATGGGTAATATGCTAATTAGACTGGGAGACCTTCCAGGAGACCTTCCAGACATTCTTTGGACAAAGCCATGGTGGTGGGGCCAAGGTAGAGGTGGTTAGAGGCCAAGAGGGGAGGGCAGTTGTGGGTGATCAGGCCAGGATGGGATGGCAGTTGTGGGTGATCAGGCTGATGGGAGGCATGGCTGTTGGGGGTGAGCAGACCAGCAGGAGGGCCAGTTGGGGGCAAGCAGGCCATCAGTGGGGGTCAGTTGGAGGTGATAAGGGCAGCAGGGGGGAAGTTGGGGGCAAACAGGCTGGTGGGGGGGCATTTGGGGGCAAGCAGGCCGGTGGCAGAGGGCAGTAGGGGGGTGAGTAGGCTGGCAGGCAGAGTGGTTAGGGGCAATCAGGCAGGCAGGCAGGCAGGTGAGCGGTTAGGAGCCAGCAGTCCCAAATTGCGAGAGGGATTTCCAACTGCCAGCTTAGGCCTGATCCCTGTAAACTGGCAGTAGGACATCCTTTGAGGGGTCCCAGATTGGAGAGGGACAGGTTGGGCTGAAGGACAACCTCCCCATGCACAAATTTCATGCACTGGGCCTCTAGTAATAAGACAATATGATTGTATTTTTTTAATTTTTATTTTATTGTTTAAAGTATTACAAATAGTAGTACATATGTCTCCTTTTTTTCCCCATTAACCTTCCGCCAGCCTCCCCTATCCCCTGGTAATGCCCTCACCCCCCCCCCCCTCTCAGTGTCTTGCACCCATTGGTTATGCTTATATGCATGCATACAAGTTCTTTGGTTGATCTCTTACCTCCCCCCACAACTGTCTCAGCATTACCCCTGCAGTTTGACAGTCTGTTTGATGCTTCTCTGACTCTGTATCTATTTTGTTCATCAGTTTATAATGTTTTTTATTTTCCATAAATGAGTGAGATCATGAAGTATTTTTCTTTCACTGACTGGCTTATTTCACTTAGCATAATGCTCTCCCATTCCACCCATGCTGTTGCAAATGTTAAGAATTCTTTCTTTTTTACAGCAGTGTAATATTCCATTGTATGGATGTACCACCGTTTTCTAATGTATTCATCTGCTGATGGGCATTTAGACTGTTTCCAAATCTTAGCTATTGTAAATTGTGCTGCTATGTAATTTTTAAGTTATCAATTTAAAATTGAGCTTTAGAAAATCAGGAAGTTTGTCTTAGCAAAGGTGGAATTTACAGGGGAATAGAGTATAGATTAGGGGCAGTGAAAGGATTTAGGCATTCTAGACCAAGAGAATTACATTTAACATATAGTGTGATCTACTTGGGACATGAGCTATGTAGAAGGAACAAAAGCTGGGATGAAGATTTAGTAAGGGTAGTTAGAAATAAGAATAGATATATAAAGTGTTCTGATTTTAGAGGATCTATAAAATCAGGCAAAAACTTTCTATTTCTGTAGAAAAAATTAGGTGTATTTAAATACCTGGATAAATTAGGACTTCATTTAAGTGTCATTAAAAATCACCCAGTTTTATGTCACATGTGATTTTAACTAAGAATTATTGTGGAATGAAGAAGCCAAATGACATGAATAAGATTTTTCTAAGAGGATACAGTGTAAACTGTGGTGTTGCTTTTGCTAAACAATTTGAAATCAAGCACTCTCGAATTATGGCACTTTCTTAAAATGGTATTTTGCTCCTATATACTGTACTTACATTATTTATTTTACTTACTGTAAACCTAGGATATCATTGTTATCTTTATTTTTATAAAAGAAGAAACTAAGGCTCAGAGAAATTTCAGGGAAAGTAATACAGCTCAAACTAGCTTAAGTTTGTTTACTATAAATATGGATATAAATATGAATATAAATATAGTTTGTACCAGATTACTACTCAGACAACCAAATGATAGTGATATAGTTGGGATTTCCCCAACAAGTCCTATGTTCTTTCTTTTTTTATTTCCTATATTGATTTTTATTACACATGTTAAACATTAAGATGAAATGCTTATGCTTTTAAAATGTTCTGAACAGTGTTTCTTGAAGAGGTAAACTTATGCCATACATAGTGAGTCCAATGCCATTGCTTTTTACTATAAAACACAATTGATAAAATGCTAATGCTGGTGGAATCAAATAAATGCTTACATAGAAAGGCCTTCAAAAAACATTAAAGTGCCATTCAATGTCTTACAAATTCATATTTAAAATACATTTGATGCACTTTTTAAAACAGGCCTTTAACATTTTGAGCAGTTTTAGATTCACAGGAAAATTGGGCAGAAAATACAGAGAGTTCCCATATACCCCCGTCTCCTCACATGTATTGCCTCCCCGAGTATCAACATCCCCCAACAGAGTGATATATTTGTTACAATAAGAGAACCTATATTTGCACATCATATTCATCCAAGCTCTATAATTTACATTAGATTCACTCTAGGTACTATATATTCTGTCAGTTTAGACAAATGTATAATGGCATGTATCACCATTACAGTATCATACAGAATAGTTTTACTGTCTTAAAAATACGCTGTGCTCCACCCATTAATCCTTCTTCAATCTAAGCCCTGGCAGCCACTGATCTTTTTACTGTCCCCATAGTTGTTTCTTTTTCAGAATGTCATGTGATTGGAATCATATAGAATGTAGCCTTTTTAGATTAGCTTCTTCTACTTAGTGATATGCATTGAAGTTCCCTAGCTCTTTTCATGACTTGATTGCTCATTTCTTTTTAATGCATGAGGATATTACATTGTCTCACTTTACTATCATTTATTTATCTGCTCATACCCATATTGAAGAATATTTTGGTTGTCTCCAAGTTTTGGCAATTATGAATAAAGATGCTATAAACATTCATGTGCAGGTTTTTGTGTGGGCATAAGTTTACAACTCATTTAGGTAAGTACTAAAAAAAGTGACTGTTGGATTGTATGGTAAGAGTGTATTTAGTTTTATTTATTTTTTTTAAATATATTTTATTGATTTTTTTCAGAGAGGAAGGGAGAGGGATAGACAGTTAGAAACATCGTTGTGAGAGAAACATCAATCAGCTGCCTCCTGCACACCCCCTACTGGGCATATGCCCACAACCAAGGTACACGCCCTTGACCAGAATCGAACCTGGGACCCTTGAGTCCGCAGGCCGACGCTCTAAGCACTGAGCCAAACCAGTTAGGGCTGTATTTAGTTTTATAAGAAACTTCCAAACTGTCTTCCAAAGTGGCTGTACTATTTTGCATTTCCACCAGCAATGAGTGAGAGTTCATGTTGCTCTACATCTTCGCCAGCTTTTGGTGTTGTCAGTATTCTGAAATTTGGCCATTCTAATAGATTTGTAGTGGCATCCATTGTTGTTTAATGTGCATTTCCCTGATGACATATGATGTCGAGCATCTTTTCATATATTTATTTGCCATCTGTATAGCTTCTTTGGGGAGGTATCTGTTAAAGTCTTTGGTCTACTTTTTAAATTGAGTTTGTTGTTGTTTTTTATTGTTGAGCTTTAAGAGTTCTTTGTATATTTTGGAAAGCAGTCTTTTGTCAGATGTATCTTCTACAAGTATTTTCTCCCAGTCTTGGCATTCTCTTGACTGTCTTTCACAGTAAAAAAATCTTAAAATTTAAATGAATTCCAGCTCATTAATTCATTCTTTCATGGATTGAGCATTTGATGTTGTATCAAAAAAGTCATTGCCAACTTTAGAGTTTTTCCTATGTTATCTTCTAGGAGTTTTATAGTTTTGTGTTTTACATTTAGGTCTATAATCCACTTCTAGTTAATTTTTATGAAGAGTGTAAGGGCTATCTAGAATCACTTTTTTTTTGCATATGGATGCCTAGTTGCCTAGTTCTTCTTACCACACTTTACTGCATTGCTAGTGTTGATGTTAGGCTGCTGGGTCTTTGAGTATAGTAGCAAAGGAATCAGTCTATTCATGTCATTACTTCCCTCTTTGTGAATTCTAGTTGTCCATTCATAGTTTGGGCAGTGGTCATATAGTCCAAGTATTTGTTTTAAGGAATTATATATGATAGTACAATTAAGGTTTTCTACTGTCCTATGAGCCTTTGATTATCTGACACTGTTCCTTTACCCATCAAATACCATTAGTCATGGCATGTAATTCTTAGTTCACACCCCTGAAAATTATGTTGCTATTGCTTCATTTATTGCCTTTTGGAATATAGTATGTGTCTGAGATGTTTAAATTTAGCTTAAATTTTGTAGCTTTAGAGGTAATCTGTTTACTTTTCTCCATGGACACTTGTAGGAATTTTTCTTCGTCCCCCTAATACAAATTAGTTTTTGTCACAATATGTCTAAATGCAGATCTCTTTTCATAGTTTTTTTTTTTTAAACTCAGAAATGGTTCCTTCAATTATGTCTTTGGTCATTGCTTGTAATATCTTTCTCAGTAACCTCCATAATTCTCACATTGCTTGTCTAATCTCTGTTTTCTATATCTGTCATTTTCTCTTGTCTTGTTTCCATGCTTGCCTATAACATTTTACTTGTGGAGACTGACTTTGCATTTTCTGGAAGTTTGTCTGAATATAAACTGAAAAATATTAACAATGTGAGGCTAGAGAGAAAAAGCAATCTGGTTACTTCCAAATGATATATGTATGTACAGGGTGGTCAGCCTTTGTTTTGTTGAATCATACTATAGACTGTGAGGAAAGGATAAAGTGTGTTTTGCTCCTTAATTTCAAGTAAGATATAGGTTTCCAGCAGGATGAGACAGGTGGGCTGGTGTTTGTACTTCCTGTACTGTACAGGAATCCCAGATGACCATCTGAGCCAATTTTACTCATCATCTGTGCTTCAAATTTGCAGGTTCTGGTTAATATGCAATTAATACTATAAAATAATAGTTTATTTAGTGGCTGCATTTATTTTCATAGCTTCATAAATGATTATTGCCCTGTTGTTATGGAATCATAAAGTGTATTGAGTTTCATTTTGTAGTATTTTAAAAGAGAAATTATATACTGTGAGTTCACAAATTTGGAATATGTGAAAGTCTCAGGACATACACCTTGGAAATATCAAGGATTTACTATATATGTGTTTATTTGAATCTATGTATTTTATACCATTATGTGCAATAATAGTTAACATTTCTTGAATGTTTGCTATGTAAATTTTATAAGTACTTTACATATATTAAACTCATTAAAACTCTCTGATAAAGGTACTATAATTATCCCCATTTTTACAGATAACAAAAACAAGGCATATGGGGATGTTAAGTGACTTCCCTAAGGTCAAACCACAGGAAATAATGTAGCCTGGATGGAAATCCAAACACTTTGGCTCCAGAGCCCCTGCCCTAAACCACTAGGCAATTCTATCCCATATATATATATATGGGATATTGTGTTTTGCATACTCACAACTTTAAACCTACTTTAATCCCACCCTGTATATTCAGAGTATGTAACATAATAACTGGTACCTCAGAAGGACTAAATTAGAGAATATATGGACAATTACTAGTGGGTTGAATTGTGCCCGGCTAAAAGTTGTTGAAGCTCTAACCCTCAGTTCTTGTGGATATAACCTTGAAAATAGGGTCTTTGCAGATGATCAAGATGAGGTCATTAGACTTATGGTGGTGATCACATTGTAATGTATATGAATGTTGAATCACTATGTTATATAACTGAAACTAATACAATAGTGTATGTCAACCATCTATAATAATAAAAGGGTAATATGCTAATTAGACCGGACGTTTTCCGGACATCCTTCCTGACAAAGCCAGGCCTGAGGGAAGCCAGCCTGGGTCTCAGGTGCCTGCTGGGGGCCAGAGGAGGAAAGCCCAGGTCAAGGGTGCTGGAGGGAAGCTGGTGCCGGCAGCCAGGGGAAGGAAGGCCTAACTCTTGCATGAATTTTCTTGCATTGAAAATTTTATTAGTACTTTAATAAAATATATGAAAATATGAGGTCATTAGTCTGTGCCCTAATTCAATATGATTGTGTCCATATAAAACAGAAACATTTGGACATAGAGACAGATATGCACACACAGTGGATGCCATGTGGCCATGAAAACAGATCAATGTGATGCATCTATAAACCAAGGAAAAACAAATATTGCTAGCAAACCACCAGAAGCTAGGAGTCATGTATGGGACAGATTTTCACTTGCAACCTTCAAAAGGAACCAACACTTCCAACTCCTTGGTTTCAGACTTCTAGCCTCCAGAACTGCGACACAATAAATTTCTGTTGTATAAGCCACACAGTTTGTGATACTTGGTTATTGCAGTCCTTGAAAACTAATAGTTACCTAAACTTCTCTCATTCATGCCTGGCTCCGATACTCCTTAGATAGTAACACAAGATCATTGCAAAGATCTATGATTACCCTGGCCCATGTGGCTCAGCAGTTGAGTGCAGACCCAGGGACCAAGAGGTCATCAGTTAGATTCCTGGTCAGGGCACATGCTCAGGTTTCAGGCTGGATACCCAGTAGGGGGTGTGCAGGAGGCAGCCAATCAATGATTCTCTCTCATCATTGATGTTTTTATCTCTTTGTCCGTCTCCCTTCCTCTCTCTCTAAAACAAATCAATAAAAACATTTTATAAAAATGATCTATGATGAAAACTCTATCCTCTGAAATACATCATAAGTCATAATGGTGAAACTTGAGTGGTTCCACGTGTTCCTCAGGCCCATTGCCCTCTGCCACTTTTGTTAAAAAAATAGTAATTTGGAAATAATTGAAATGTGACAGTTCTAGAATCTGAAGTCATTTTTTCCAGGCTCTGTTCATTGGACATTACCACCAATGTGCTTCTTTTTAGTCAAGACTACGAGAGCAGTTGGGGATGTATATATGAGTATAGGTGTTCTCAAATATTTGTCTGTCTGTCAGACTGCTTCTAGATTTCTCTTTTTTTTTTTTCATTTTTCCCCTGTTTCCTCACCTTATGAGAATGAAGGAAGCCTTCATTGGGTCATTCAGGGTATCTATTCTAGCCACATCCAAAGGGCTGAACTTCTGGCTTGAACTGCCCTCACTAGAATTCAGGGCCAGAAAAGCCCACTTTAGGTCAATGAATGCCATCTTCTTGGCTGGATTCTGTGATAGTTTCCACATTTTCCAATCCATGGCCTTGGCCTTTGACTTAGCTTGAGTTTGAGCATTAAAACTACTTATTTAGGAACACTGACTTTGGTCCTTGACTACACCCTTCACAATGCTCATACTGAGTGTCACTCTTGTCCTCTACACTGTCTTTAGTGTGATTTTTCTTAATATGATAGTTATTTGCCTATATTAAAACCTCCAATAGATAACCACTGCTTAAATGATAAAGTATAAACCCTTCCCAATAATTGTATACAAGACTCTTTACAATCTCATTTCTGCTTTCTTAGTTGTATATATTGCCTAGGATTCTAAAACATATTTCCTCCCTAGAGGGGCAAATAGTAGGCAACACTTGACCTTCCCCCTAGTAAGTAATTACTCAATAAATGGTTGTTGAATTAATTAAATAGTAAAATACATTGGGCTATAGCATGAGGCGGGATGGGGGTGAGGGTTGCTGGGCTTCAGGTAATATCTGGATCTACATGGGTCACCAAAGCAGGAGGACATCAAAGGCACCTTGAGTCCTGTGGCATTGATGGTAGGACACTAACCAGAGGGATGCAGAGAACCTGCAGAGAAATTTTGCCTGTTTTGCAACTCTGCAATTACTAAGAACACTTCTCTAGTAACTATGAAGTGAAGTACATGCCTGAGAAGGAGACTGACTAGGGCATATTGTTTTGGAAGATCTATTATTCGAATCCTATCGTGTCAGTGAATAAATGGACACTTGGTTAATCTAAACATACCATCCTTTAGCACATCCAGACCTGAAACATTACAGTGTCCTGCTAAGGACTTACACAATAGAATTTGGGCATCTGCAAAGTCAGAATCAAAGACTAATCCATACTTGGTTATTCTAAGTGAACTAAAGCATGGTAATTCATTTTCATTATAGATCGAGCATGCTGAGGAGAGGAACTAATCCATTACTGAAATCTGCTGCCTATTCTTCATTAAATGCACTGAGACAAGGGTCAGTCTATCGCCTCACTATAAGAAAGCCAGAGGGAGGGGGATCGACCCCATTAGTGTGAAGTTGGCCAGGGTAGTTTGCAATGTATTTTTGGCAATTGAAAGTGCACTTTTACTAAATGGCGTCTGTCAAAACCTTCTGTGGTAACTGCTTTAGTGGTAAATGTGTAGGATGATGACTGAGGAAGCTGCATGAAAGCCAAACAGATGTGGAAAGCTTGTATTTATAGAACACAGAAAGCAAGAATTAAAGACATTTTTTGTCTTACTTGTAAATGTATTCCGAGGGGCTAAAACAGATTCCACTGGGATAAAAAGGGTGGTGTCCTCTGCTGCTCTTATTGTTCTTAATGCTTGGAAAGAGGTTTTAGCAGAGCTAAAGCAAGAGTATAGTCTTCATGTCTTTCTAAATAGTCATCCTCTGTCCTGGATGGTGTGGTGCAGTGGTTGAGTGTAGACCTATGAACCAGGAGGTCACGATTCGATTCCTGGTCAGGGCACATGCCCAGGTTGCAGGTTTGATCCCCAGTAGGGGGCATGCAGGATGCATCCAATCAATGATTCTCTCTCATCATTGATGTTTCTTTTTTTAAAAATATATTTTATTGATATTTCACAGAGAGGAAGGGAGAGGGATAGAGAGCTAGAAACATCGATGAGAGAGAAACATCGATCAGCTGCCTCCTGCACACCTCCCACTGGGGATGTGCCTGCAACCAAGGCACACGCCCTTGACCGGAATCAAACCCGGGACCCTCAGTCCGCAGGCCGACACTCTATCCACTGAGCCAAACCGGTTTCAGCTCATCATTGATGTTTCTATCTCTCTCTCCCTCTTCCTTCTTCTTTGAAATCAATAAAAATATATTTAAATAGTCACCCTCTGTTAAGCCTCCTTGACTACAAAAGTTTGTTCCCCTGTTGTTTGTTTAAATCGGTCCACTCGGCAGTAATGAACTCACATTGCACTACAACTTTGGGCTTTTTCTTCCTTTGCTTTGTCTTTGTTCATATGTTAAGTATGCACCTGTGTGTATGTGTGTGTGTATGTGTGTGTGTGTGTGTGTGATGGCATGTACATGATGTGCACACATATGTATGTCTTTGCTCTCCATTTCAATTGCAGGCTTCTAACATGCAGGATGTTTGGCTGATTTCTTTTGTTTGCAATACCCCTGTGCTTTGGAGTCTCCATAGGACAGACCTGGCTGTAACTCCCTTTCCCCATCAGACTGTTAGAAAAGTTAATACAAAAAAAGGCCATTCTTAAAATTATATCAGAGACAAACTGGAATAAAAGAAAGAGAGGAATAATGAGTCCTGAGTTTTAACTCTGGTTATGCCACATTCTCCCAAAATATCCTGAGGCAAATGTGCCTCTATCTCTGCATCTCAGGTCTCTAATAAAAAAATGAGAGGATCAGACAGCATAATCTCTAAGGCCCTTTCTTGTGCAGTCTTCCAGAATTTATCATGACCATTCTTTGTTACAGGATATATAGAATTGAGCTTGGGAAGGAAACTGTTCTAATAAATCAGGTTCTTACCCTTAAATATCTTAGTCCAGATACCATTTATTGCGAACCTACTATATACAAAGTGTGAGTTCAAACCCCTTATATCCATTATTACATTTAATCTTTAAGACAACTATATAAGGTTGGCACTATTACATTCTCCATTTTCAGAGAGAGTTTAAGTAACTTGTCCACTGTTATATGTCTAAAACATTCTAGAGCAGCCGTGGGCAAACTACGGCCCGCGGGCCGGATCTGGCCCGTTCGGCTATTCTATCCGACCCGTGGAGCCGAAAGAGCGGAGGGTTCTCTTGCTCTCCCCTCCTCTCCTTTACTTTGAATTTATATTAGTTCACACAAACACTCCATCCATGCTTTTGTTCCGGCCCTCCAGTCCAGTTTAAGAACCCATTGTGGCCCTCGAGTCAAAAAGTTTGCCCACCCCTGTTCTAGAGCCAGAATACAAATTCAAAGCCCATGTTTTTAACCACTGTGTTATGCCACCACATTGAGGCTATAGGACAGACTAATACAAACATGTACACATCTATCTATATAATAGAGGGATATGCAAATTAGCTGGGATGCCATAACATCATGTCTGAACAGCAGGAACCTGAGGCTGCATGGTGCCTGGCCGAGGTGAGGGACCTCAGGCAGCGCCCCTTGCCCCACGGGGCTTGACAGGGGACCTCAGGCAGCACCCCCTGCCCTGGTACCAGGCCGAGAGACCTCAGGCCGCACCCCCACCCCAGTGCCAGGCCGGGGAACCTCAGGCTGCACCCCCCGCCCTGGCGCCGGTCTGGGGTACCTGAGGCTGCACCCCCCACCTGGTGCCAGGATGGGGGACCTGAGGCTGTGCCCACTGCCTGGAGGGGTTTGACAGGGGTGGGACCAGCTGAGTCTGGGTCTCACCCAATGGGGGTGGGGCAGGCCGGGTCTGGGTCTCCTGAGTTTTTGAAGCGTGTGTGGATGGTGGGCAAGGACTTGACTCTAGGTCCCGTGGCATGTCCCAGACTCTGACAGGAGGGAGATTTTCATATACATTTTACTAATTTTCTTTCATCTCTGACACTTATATTATAGAGAAAGGGCAAATAGCAATATTAAAATAGTTCCTCTAATTAATTCCCTTTTAATGTACACAAATTTCATGCACTGGGCCACTAGTATACAGATAAAAGAATAGCAAGAAGTCAAGTGTGAACCTGATGGACTGTGGTTACCTGTAAGCAGGTAAACTCTGTTTTCTAAGACTTGACCTGTGATATAGGCTGCACAGATCTGGAGTTCAAGGTGTTCCAACATGTGAAAGTAACTACAAAGAGATGCTGAGCTGCAGCATGGAAAACAGGAAATGTAACCAAGGGAACAAGCGAAGCACTATAGGAAACCCTGCAGTCTGTATAAGGGAAAAATACACTTTTCAAGGAAAAAGGATACAGTCAATAACTGAGGAAAGTCAGAGGAGAATGATAAAGGAACAATAGAAATGAATCCAGCACAATTTACTCCTAATCACGGCCTGGATTGGCTCTTTCAGTACTTGTGTTTTCAAGCCTGGAGCTTCAATTACTTCTGTGCTAACTTAAATAGGAATTTCAAATCTTCTTAATCAGCTAATGATGAGATACAGATAGTATATGAACCATGAAAAAACCCTGTGTCTGATACATGCCACTAAAATGAAGGCGATTATAGAGGGAAAACCCTATTTCTAATTTAACATTGTCCTGTGAGGTTGGGTGAGGAATGGCTCAAGAATTGGTCAAAGTGAGGACTCATCTCTCCGCCAAGATCATCTACTATAGAGCCACTCTGCCCAGGCTCTCAACTCCATGTGGGGAGAATATAATTTTTATTAGTCTACTCATTTTTTTCAGAGTGAGAGAGAATCCCAGTAGCCCATATGGTTTGGAAAAAATAAAGGACTGGGAGGCTGGGAGATAGTGCAGAGGAAAAGAAATCTCATGGTCCATTTAAGCTATGCTTAAAGCAGGCATTCAGGGAAGTTGAATTGTACTTGGTTGAAGGTGCTCTTGTGTTGAAAAGCAATGACCTGGGTAAGATCAAATCTTATGTCCTTGATCTGGGTACTATGAGGGAGGGGCTTAGGGACATGGTGAGTGGATTTGGAAGGAATTCTTACAACAGAATAGAATAATAAAAGGACTAAAAACTGTATATGTAGAAGTCTCTAGCAAGAGGCTGTTTCTCTGGCTGGCTACAGTGCAGCCATTATATGAATCTTATCCATTAAGTCTTCACTTCATATGGCTTCAGGTCTTCCATGTCCTATATTACTCAGAAACTCTGTCAATGAAGCAAAGAACATTTTCTGAGGTCATTTGTCTCACTTGGAAGGAAGGGACAGTTGAGAGGCGCTGTTAAGAGGATTGAGTGCTGAAACCGGTTTGGCTCAGTGGATAGAGCGTCGGCCTGCGGACTGAAAGGTCCCGGGTTCGATTCCGGTCAAGGGCATGTACCTTGGTTGCGGGCACATCCTCAGTGGGAGGTGTGCAGGAGGCAGCTGATCGATGTTTCTCTCTCATCGATGTTTCTAGCTCTCTATCCCTCTCCCTTCCTCTCTGTGAAATATCAATAAAATATATTTAAAAAAAAAAGAAAAGAGGATTGAGTAAGGTAGGAAAAAGGCTTTCAGAAAGGGAAGGAAAGAGCAGAGAGCCTTAGCAAATGCTCTCTGGTCCCCAATGGGGCAGTGCCAGAAAGAGGGCAAAAATCTGGAAAATTAATTACATCAAAATAAAGAGTCTTTTTGATAACCCCAAAGTGAGGGATAGAAAATTATTTGCAGTAGATGAAAGGCTTATGTATTGCCTTAGACACCTCTTCTTGTGAAGAATGTTAACTCTCAACTCCTTCCATGTATGTTATTCCCTCTGTGGAGCAGCTGATGCCAATTTAGAATGCCCCAGATCCAGTATTCTGAGTCTAAGAATCCTATGGATGTCTTTAGAAAATGTACTAATTTTATTATTAATCCAAGCAAAATCACAGACGGTAAAGCTACAGCAAAAAAAGTATAAATAATACATCCCAAAGCAAGATATGGATGAATTTATATAATTACCTCTTTTAGAATTTTTGTGACTCTCCTTCAATACCATAAAAAAATCAAGGATTGTTTGGGCCTCATCAGATAAAGAAGAAAACATTGAACTGCATTGCAAAGAGCTTACTCTTTGACTAATGTAATGATCTTTTATGCAAACAAGGTATGTTGTCCCATTAGCCTCTGAAGAGCATTGAAGAATCCCCAATTACTACTTCTGCACGCAAGAAGTCTCTATTTCTTCTCTTAGATGCATAGCAAAACAAGACTTTCAAGGCATCTTTAGAAAAAAATATAGTAGTTTTGACCTTGTGTTTCTGTGAGAGACCTGAGGAACATGTCTGGGAAAGCACAGTTTTATGTTATATTAAAGGTACAAAAGTGATTGTACAACAGTGAGCCTCTGGGTGCCACCTTGTTGAAGCAGAAGTGTGGAATTTGATCTGTTCTTGTTTCTTCTTATGGAGGCAGGTTGGAGACCTGCAGCGTTTCTTTCTCTGCTCCATTAGGGAAGCATGCTACTGATATAACCCTAGGATCAGGTGGAGATCTCTGACATTTAAAATAATCTCTATCCAGGAAATGTAAGAGGCAAAAGTAGAGCCTGTTTCTGTCCAGTCCTGGCCACAGGTAAATCCAGGGATCACAGACACCACCTGTAAATGTGAGGTGGAAATCACACCCCCTGTTTTTTGCCTAGATTTATTATTATTATTGTTGTTGTTGTTGTTGATCTTCAAATGAGGATATTTTTCCATTGAATTTTAGAGAGAGTGGAAAGGAAGGGGAGAGACAGAGAGTGAAACATCAATGTGAGAGAGGCACATTGTTTGATTGTCTCCCACACACACCCTGACCCAGGGTCAGGGATCGATCGAGCCTGCAACAGAGGTACATGCCCTTGATGGGAATTGAACCTGAGACAATTTACTGTAATCCTCAAGACAGAGCTCTATCTACTGATCCAAACCAGCTAGGGATAGATTTAGAATTGATCTTAGGGCAAGATCAAATCAACCTGTGGCATATATTTTCTGGAATCTCTTTCTTTTTTATAGTCTCCTGGGTACTAACAAGAATTTAGATCAAGAATGATGATCACCAACATTTCACTTGTGCCTGACAGTTTTCAAATCTTTTTTATCTTGAACTTCTTCCTTGTTTAGCACTTATCAAGTACCTACCATATACCAGGTACCTTGTTTTTACATATATCCATAATTTAATTATCTGTCAATCCTATGTTATGGGTCTGAGTATCCTCATTTTACAGATGAATTAGCTGACACTGAGACATTTAAATAGCTTGCCTAAGTTCCTGAGCCTTGTAAATTGTGGAATCTGGATTTCTATCTACATCTTGATTCCAAAATGTGAGCTGGTTTCATCAAATACCATATCAAATTTTTTGGTGGATGACTATGATTCAAAAGACCATAAGGAGACATAGTCTCACACACATGCATTGTTTTCTTCTTTGTCCTAACCTGTTAACCTCATTTGCATTGCCTTTTCATTTCTTTGCTTGCCCAGATTTGGGTTCACTAATCTCTCCACTTATAGCATTGGCTCTGACCCTCTTCCAAGATGTGTTATAGGAAGTAAGTAAGCCTGTAATGGAAAATGATTTTCATGCCATTTCAATACTCATAGATTGGCAGTAACTACTTAGAATACTTTTGAGAAGGCTTAGATGGTAGTATAAAGGAACAGGTACTATGATCAATTACTGATAGCTATAATGGGCATGAGAGGAGACAGCACCTGTGCTATACATATTTGCTTAACTTCTGGTACCAACACCCCTAGTGAATACCTGAAACCACAAATAGTATGGAACCCTATATATATTATATTTTCTGCTATACCTACATAACTTTTCATTTAATGAAAGCACTTTATGTTTTCTCATTTGGCATATCTGAATTGAAACCATCACTACTCTTCCACTTTGGGGCCATTATTAAGTAAATAAGGGTTACTTGAACTCAAGCACTGTGATACCTGACAGTTGATCTGATAACCAAGACAGCTACTAAAGTGACTATGGGCAGGTACAATATACAATGCTGAAATGCCAGAAAAAAAGGGATGATTCACATCCTGGGTGGGGCAGAGTGGGATGGTGTGAGATTTCATCACGCCACTAAGAGTGACACACAATTTAAAATTTAAGAATTATTAATTTCTAGAAATTTCAATTTAATATTTTCAGACTACAGTTGACCACAGGTAGCAGAAACTGGGGAAAGTAAAACTGCAGGTAAAGGCGGACTACTGTAATCTATGCTTACACCCTTTGACAGGCCTCCTCCCAGTTTTGACTAATGAATCCTCATGTAGTTCCCTGAGTTAATGTTCACTGCTTCTCTGGGCACCAACCCTCACTACTTACTTTTGTTCTGATAAGGCAAATTCCTTTACTTGACTTCAAAGGCTGGTTTATACTTAAGTTAGTTTTCTTTTTTTTAAATATATTTTTATTGATTTCAGGGAGGAAGGAAGAGGGGGAGAGAGGTAGAAACATCAATGATGAGAGAGAATCATTGATAGGCTGCCTCCTGCATGCCACTCACTGGGGATTGAGCCCATAACCCAGGCATGTGCCCTTGACCAGAATCAAACCCAGGACCCTTCAGTCCGCAGGCCACTGAGCCATGACAGCAGGGCCTTAAATTATTTTTCATGGTTTCTTGTTCCTTTTCAGTACATGATGCATGACTAAAACACCTAACATGAAAACTGCCCACCTAGTATCTGCATCTTGAGGCTTTATTACCTCTTGGAAATACCACTTTTTTTAATGCCACATAGTCCTAGTTTCTTATATGCCAATTGAAAATTGCTTTATTTGAGCCCTGGCTGGATAACTCAATTGGTTGGAGCATCCTCCCAATATGCCCAGGTTGCATGTCGTATCTCTGGTCAGGGCACATATGGGAATCAACTAATGAATGGATAGCTAAGTGAAACAGCAAATCAATGTTTCTCTCTCTCTCTCTCTCTCTCTCTCTCTCTCTCTCTCTCTCTCTCTCTCTCTCTCTCTCGTTTCCCTCTCTAAAAATCAATAAGTTAAAAAATTTAAAAACACAAAACTGAATCATTTTAGAGATAGCATGACTTGATTCATAGTCTAAATTTTCACTTTCATCTCAGCTTCCTCCATGTCTGTCACACCCTACTGGGTAGGTAGAGTGCAGATCCAATCCTTTCTGGATCCAGCTCCTGCAGAATCTTGGTGCATGAACGTTTCTGTAACACAGAGATTTCAGTCTTCAATATGTCAAGATATACTGTTTAGATAACAGTATATCTTGACATATTGAAGAATTGTCAAGAATTGGTCAAAGTGAGGACTCATCTCACTTTGGTACTTTGGTACTTTGATAATTATAGACTAAATCCTGCAGAACACCAAAACTGTAAAATTGGGCCCAACCTCAGATATCTTTACATCATTGAGGACATACAAAACTCAGGCTTCAGAACTGAACTTGGACATTTTAAAAATAACTTCAAAAATCAAAGTAATACAAGTATACAGTATGAACTGTCAAATGATACTACAAAATGAATTACCAAAAACAGTGACCATTCCTAGCCTTCTCTAATTTCTAAAATAGAGATTAGACCTACTTCATAGGGCTGTTGAGCCAAGGTATTACAGTATAATACTTGGCCTATCTAGTATGTACTAAATATCTATCCATCTCTGTATCTATTATCATCATTCATATTATTCTATGCACTCTAGTAAAGACTGGAGTGCGAGACAACTTGTTGCCATATTTAGCAGAGAACTCCAAGATTTTATTCCCCCCTCAGTAAATGAGAATAATTTCCTGAAAGCACCAAGAAATGAACTAGCATGTTTTGTGTGTGTGTATTTTTTTTTAACAAAACAGGGAAAACTTGATTAAAAGACAAAACTTTTCCACTGTCTCTTCCCTCCCTACATGTCCTGAAGAACCCTATTGGCAAATATAAAGTTGTCAAGTATAAGGCAAAGAATATGATGATTTGACCACTGGAGAGAGCTTTACCTAGCAAAGAATCATTCTGAATATAAATGTAGAAAACTCCCCTTTCACTTTCTGATTAATATTCTTCTTGTTTAACAGGCACCAAATGCTTAGAGACTGGGGAAGTCATCTGCTTTTGCAATTTGATCATACTTTCAGATTATGCGGTGATAAATTTGTTATAAAGAATGATAAAAATTTTAATTCTCCCCACCCACACAAATGCGCAAAACCAATTTCCCTGTTCAGGTTCCTGAGAAATAAACATGCCAACACAGAAAGGCTATTTATCATGGCTGTCATAATTAGGTCCAATTGAGGAAGTCAAATCCCTTTTGCAAATGACAAACTTAAAGTTTCAACTCACCAGCACCATTTTGCAGGACACGTCTAATAACCTCCAGTCATTTATCACTATTTTCAAATGCCAGGATCATCGGAGGCAAGGCAGGTGTTCATTAATCCAGGTCAATAACCTAAAATTATTTCCATAATTTGACCAGTTTGGAGAGACTGCTTGGCTTCTGATATAAGCATATTTTTTTAAAAAGGTTTTCTTTTTTAATTTATAGAGTGCAGTTTATAAAAAGTGTTAAGGTAGGTTTTTCTCCCTGACTATTGACTTTAGAAGTAGACAGTTGGCTGCTAACTTTATCCAGGTCATGCACATGTATGAAAGTCATTAGGAGACAAGGGGATCAAAGGGACCCCAGGCATCTCCCATTCTGCTTCCTGACAACATAGTGAAAGAAAAAGCAATGCATGTCTAGGGCAATGGCCTATCAAACCACTGGCTAACAGGCGCTGTACACTTTCTGGACTTAGAGACCAAAGATAAAGCTAAAAGTTCTGCTTAAAAATTATAAAGATCATGCTAAATATATCACCACTTCAATTGGCAGGAAGGATCAGGGATTGAGTATATGGTGGGAAGTGATGTGATTGATGAAGAAATTCCATTTAATAAGATACTCTTATAAACTGAGAAATCCCATTGATCTCACCTCTTTGGATTGAAAGTCTTACTAAAATAATGGCTGCTTTCATCGTCAGTATAGTTTAGTGACTTTTAAGGGTTAGATGGAAAAAATGGCAGGGAAAGAGCCGTGGACATTGCACCGACCACCTGACACAAACAAGCTGGGTGTACTTAGGCAAATCGCTCTATTTTTCTGACTCTGATTTCTTTTTTTGTAAAAATAAATAGTACTGACATTATGAGAAACCTGGAAGATAATTCATGTGAGGTAAGTACCCCTTGATTTTTATTACAAGAAGAAAATAAAGCTCAGAAACAATGAGTGACTTTCAAAAATTATTGGTGACACTCTGGGTTACACAGCTAATACGTATCAGAGCCAGACTGTGAGCCCAGGCATGATAGGCTCCCACACCAGTGTTTATTCTCCTATGATATACTGACCACCTGTTTTGCAAGGATTAGAATCCAGTCAAGTGTATCTTGTGGTTCAATCACAAAAGGATGCTATCTCCTTTGTAATCTGACCACCCTACAGGGACTTTTATGTCACTGTACTTAATTCATTGTTATAAGTGTATGTTTTTAAAAAATATTTTATTGATTTCAGAGAGGAAGGGTGATGAGAGAGAGAGAGAGAAAGAGAGAGAGAGAAAGAGAGAGAGAGAGAGAGAGAGAGAGAGAGAGAGAGAGACATGATGATGATGATGATGATAAAGGGAAAAGGAGATAAGGAGATAGAGATATAAACATCAATGATGAGAGATAATCATTGATTGGCTGCCTCCTGTACACCCCCTACAGGGGATCAAGCAGGTTACCTGGGCATGTGCCCTGACCAGGAATTAAACCATGACCTCCTGATTCATAGGTCTATGCTCAATCACTGAGCCACACAGACTGGGCTCATTGTTATAATTGTTTATTTGCTTGTTAGTCTCCTCATTAGACTGTGAGCTCCTCAAGGACAGGGAGCAATATATTATGAATCTTTGTATCCCCAGGATATAGTCCAGTGTTCCGTTACATAGTAAGCACTCAGTTAATGCCTGTTGTAAGAAAAAAATTAAGAAATGGAGGGAGGAATAAACAATTTAGATGGCACTTTGGACTCCTGCCTTGCTGTTACTTCTTTTTTACAACACCTACAATAATTCTGACTCTTTGAACTTTCTGGGAGTTTGAGTTCTGGATAAATGGGAGTTTACAAGGATGTCTAATGAACTTCTTGAATGCTTTAGTGATAAAGAAATCAGCCCAGCCAACTCTCAGGCATGCATCAACTAATCAATAGGAATGTTCAAACTACACTAAGATTTTCTAACAGTTGTCAGGGCTGACTAATCAGTGATTGTTTAAAAAAATCACATGGAAAAGAAAACCTTTCTTTTCTCCTGGGGATTTGCTATGAAAAAAGACCTTGGGTAGGAACTGGGTGATTAAATTCTCAAATGATCTAATTAATATCAGGAAGGCTATGTAAAAATGAGGAAGCAGAGAGGGGAAAGGGGAGAACCGAGGGACTCAATCATGCTCATCATTTCTCCTTTATGAACAGATGTAAAAATGTATCAGACCCCTGATTTGTTAGATTCTCTCAGAGGACTGTAGGTGAGGAGCAGGGAATGGTAAAATGGTTAGGGAATTAGATTAGGAAGATGAAGGTGGATAACAGTGGTTTGTGGCATCCAGTGCTTGTTCCAGCAGCTTTCTTCTTTTTAAAATATCCTATCACATGATTAATGAATCTGAATCACTGTGCATACCTCCTCCCCCATCTCTTACACACACAAACTTAGAAGTATTAGCCCTTCCTGTACCACTTGCAGCTTTTACACTCTTAGAGCTCAGTCCTATTGGTAGTGTTATGGTAAAGGGTCTGTCATTTTTTCCACCATAAACAGTGTTTACCCTAGATTTATTAGTTCAACTGTTTCAAATCCCATAAAGCTTGCCCCAGCTAGTTTTCTCAGTGGTTAGAGCAAGATTGAAATGTTGAGGGTTCAATTTGGTCAAGTGCACATACCTCAGTTGCAGGCTCCATTCCAGGTCCCAGTCAGGGACCATGTAGGAGGCAACCAATCAATGTGTCTCTCACACATAGATGATTCTTTCTCTCTGACTCTTTGCTCCATTCCACTCTCTAAAAATCAATGGAAAATATATCCTCTGATGAGAATTAACAAAAAAAGAAAAATCCCATAAGGCTCAATCTTGGCACCAAACATGAGAGGACAGATGATTTTTAAAATGTTACTGTTTCTTGCCCTGACCAGTTTGGCTCAGTAGATAGAGCATCGGCCTGCAGACTGAAAGTTCCCAGGTTTGATTCCAGTCAAGGACATGTACCTTGGTTGCCAGCACATCCCCAGTGGGGGGTGTGCAAGAGGCAACTGATCAATGTTTCTCTCTCATTGATGTTTCTAGCTCTTTATCCCTCTCCCTTACTCTCTGTAAAAAAATCAATAAAATATATTAAAAAAAATAAAATGTTGTTGTTTCTTTATCTCCAAGCAATAAAAATCTGTTAAAATATTGTTCATTTAAAGCTGAGCATACATGTTCTTATTTATGATTCTGAGTTATTTTTAATCCCTTTATCAAAGATATATGTTTCAAAAATTATATTGGGAATTTTATGGTGGGAAGGCAAGAGTCTTTGGTTATACCTAACCACAATTTGTCATGCAGTAGGGAAGCAAGAACACTGAGAAGGGAGAAATATGGTGAGCTTTGAATAGATATTTTAAGATTTTATTTTTGACTAGAGGCCCGGTGCACAAAATTCGTGCACGGTGGGATCGGGCCTAAACGGGCAGTCGGACATCCCTCTTACAATGCAGGACTGCTGGCTTCCAACTGCTTGCCTGCCTGCCTTCCTGATTGCCCCTAACCACTCCTGCCTGCCAGCCTGATCACCCCCTAAACACTCCCCTGCCAGCCTGATTGATGCCTAACTGCTCCCCTGCCAGCCTGTTTTCCCCTAACTGCCCTCCCCTGCAGGCCTGGTCACCCCTAACTGCCCTCCCCTGCAGGACTGGTCACCCCTAACTGCCCTCCCCTGCAGGCCTGGGTCCCTCCTAACTGCCTTTCCCTGCAGGCCTGGTCGCCCCTAACTTCCCTCCTCTGCCAGCTTGGTCACCCCTAACTTCCCTCCCCTGCAGGATTGATTGCCCCCAACTGCCCTCCCTTGCAGGCCTGGTCCCTCTCAACTGCCCTCCCCTGCTGGCCATCTTGTGTCCACATGGGGGCAGGATCTTTGACCACATGCAGGCAGCCATCTTGTGTGTTAGAGTGATGGTCAATCTGCATATTACTCTTTTATTAGATAGGATAGAGGCCTGGTGCACAGGTGGGGGTCAGCTGGTTTGCCCTGAAGGGTGTCCCAGATCAGGGTGGGGGTTCCCTTAGGGCATGGGGCGGTCTGGGCGAGGGGCCTGTGGTGGTTTGCAGGCCGGCCACTCCCCCTGGCGACCCAAGCAGAGGCCCTGGTATCTGGGGTTTATTTATCTTCCACAATTGAAACTTTGTAGCCTGGAGCGGAGCCAAGCCTTCTGCTTGCTCCGTGGCGGCAGCCATTTCTGTTGGGATTTATGTATCTTCTATAATTGAAACTTTGTAGCCTTAAGTGGAGGCCTGGGCCGGCCAGAGTGTGCATAAAGCTTTGCTTCCTCCATCGCCAGGGGCAACCCTAGCCTCCTGCTCTTTCCAGCTCCATAGCTGCCGCCATTTCTGTTTGGGTTTATGTATCTTCTATCACAGAAACTTTGTAGCCTTGAGTGGAGGCCTAGGCCAGCAAGGGCAGGCGGAAATCTTGGCTTCCTCCATTGCCGGGGAAACCCAAGCCTCCCTCCTGCTCTCTGTGGCCGTAGCCATCTTGGTTGGGTTTATTTGCATCTTTGCTCCTGATTGGCTGGTGGGCATGGCTGGTGGGTGTAGCAGAGTGATGGTTAATTTGCATATTACTCTTTCATTATATAGGCTACTTTGGAGGGAATTTTTCTTTCCTCATGATTCAAGGAAGATTATAGGTGAGCTCTACCTCTTTCCAAAATGACAAATTCAATGCTCATCCCCATGGGATATATTTAAATATCAGTGGAATGATTCAAGTTGCAAATGATTTCAGGATTCCATCTCTTTTGCCAGGAGTAGGTGTACCTGTCTCCAACAATATGTTTTACACTCTGCTAAAAAGTATAATTATGCTGAAACTGTCATGCATAAGTAATATCTTCAATCATTTTGTGAGAGTGGGTAAATTAGGGGGGGCTACTGTTTTTAAAGCATCCATTTATATCCATGTGTTAGGAGATTTGGATATGCTGTCTTATTTAATCTTCACAAAAATATGAATTAGGTATTGCACCAATAATTAATTGAAGAAACAGAGGCTTCAGAATTTAGGCCCAATGAGAAATGGAGATCCTCAAATTTTCTTCTAAGTTAGGCTATAGAAAGTGTATAGAAAGAGACCTGTTGAGACACTGTTTATATTAGAAGCCTGCAGAGAAAGATTGGTAAAGCCAGCCAGTCTTCTGTGTGTGTGTGTGTGTATGTGTGTGTGTGTGTGTGTGTGTGTGTGCGCGCGTGTGCGCACATGTAGGTTAGGTGAGGATAAGGGGAATAAAATACCAAATTAATTCTCCTCTGCGTCATGAAATTTGGGACCTAACAAGCTCTTCCCCACTTATGGAGCACTAATTCAGATTCATTCATTCACAGTCTTATTTTCCCATTCCCTAGTAGTCCCTTCAGTGGGAGGTGGGGGGAGAAAGATAGAAAAAACACCACTTGAATAGGTCTTTGCAGCATCTGTTTTCCACAGCAGGTTCCAGGATAGCTGTTTGTTTTGCCAAAAAAAAGTCATCCTTATCCCTCTTTACCATTAAGACTCACCCTTATCCCTACTTCTGCAGTGCTCTCCTGGGCTTTGCTGTTCAAACAAAGAAAAATTTCTCTCCTTAGAATGTGCTAAAATGTTCCCAATATCCTGGGGACAGATAATTCAATATACTGGCAATGGCAGCCCAGCCCAGAGCAGTGCATCTGACTCCTGTGTCTCAGAACTACAAATGGCCTCGCTGCTTTGCCTTAGGTCTGGTCCCACAGATGGGAGGTCCTGCAAAAATACTCTGGCACTAGCTGCCACAGAGATGAGCATTTATTTGGTCCTTTTCCAGTTATTTATAGCTTTATTTAGTCTATTTATTTGTCTGAATAAGATTGCTCCTTTTCCCCCCGGCAGTCCCTTTCTGGTCAAGTTTAAATATATTTTAAATCTATCCCTAAAAGATGCACCATTTTACAGAAACCGGAACAGCAGCTGTGCAAAAAGCCTCCCATGAAATTCTTAAGACAGTGTTACTTCATTAGCATACAAGCCCCCAACCCCATGCAAAGGCTGTGTGGTGATAGTAAGAAATGGAGACCCTTTGGGAAAAGATGTTCTGATGTCCTGTCTAAAGTTGCTATCAATAGATGACTCCTCCAAATCACCAACATAATCTGTTTAGAAGACAGCTGATATTACTTCCCACAATAAAGATGAAGACCACCTCCGCAAAGCTTGGGCAATGTCTCAGATGGCTTGTATGAAAGGTCAAAATTTATTGAGAACTGGGAGTTTGACTTAAGGTGGGTCTTTTTAACATGGAAACTTGATTATGAGTGGGCAAGCCTCATGATACAACAATCCAGGATGGGTGGAAACAACAAATTGAGGATTTTAGGATGAAGGATTCAAAGAATCCTTCTTATTAAAGAGTTGACAGATCTTTCAAGAAGTTTTTGTAGTCCTGGCTGGTTTGGCTCAGTGTATAGAGCGTCAGCCTGAGGACTCAAGGGCCCCGGGTTCAATTCTGGTTAAGGGCACATGCCCGGGTTTTGGGCTCAGTCCCACTGGGGACATGCAGGAGGCAGCCAATCAATGATTCCCTCTCATCACTGATGTTTCTATCTCTTTCTTCCTCTCCCTTTCTCTCTGAAATCAACAAAAATATATATTTTTTAAACAAGTTTTTGTAATAAACCATCTAACCATTTATTAGGGTAGGACATTTCCAGAGTAAGGAAATGTTAAATGAAGACAATGAAATATCAAAGCCAATTTAAAATATGTATATATATATATTTATTGATTTCAGAGAGGAAGGGACAGGGAGAGAGAGATAGAAACATCAATAATGAGAGAGAATCATTGATTGGCTGCCTCCTGCATGCCCCACACTAGGGATCAAGCCTGAAACCCAGGCATGTTCCTGGACCAGATTTGAACTGTGACTTCCTGGTTTATAGGTCTGATGCTCAACCACTGCACCACTCTGGCTGTGTGCAAAGCCAATTCTTTTAGCAATTTGAGAAAAACTATGGAAGCTTATTTTGCTATTTATTTTGCATTTTATATAATTATTTAGTTTTTGTTTCTTTAGATACCTTAAAATTTTTTCTTATTGTTGTTGTTTCGTTTTGTTTATTGCCAGCCTATCTTAGCTATGGTAAGAGGTAAAGAATAGGAATCAGGGGCCACATTTGGGGTAGAATGTTAGAGCCCAAGCAGCTCACCTCTAGACACTGAGCATGGCCTTGATTATAATTATCAAAGGGTGAAGTGAGGAGACCCTCCATGAAGGGCAAACAAGATGTAGGCTTCCTTTCTTCCTGGTCATTTGTCTGGTGTTGCCTAGGTAGCCAGAGCAGTCTGTTTTAAAAATTTTAACAAGAATGAATCTGTTCTCTTATACTTAACCAATTCTGTTCTGATGTTAGTAAGGCCTTTAGCTCCTGGTAACTTGAGCATTATCTACACATTTTTAAAATACATTTATCTGTTGATCCATGTCTTGACTATTGTAAGCAGTGCTGCAATGAACAAGGGGGTGCAGATATATCTTTGAGATAGTGCTTTTGTTTTCTTCCTATAAATATTCAGAAGTATAATTGCTGGATCATATGATAATTTTATTTTTAACTTTTTGAGGAACCCCCATACTGTTTCCTCAAGTGGCTGCACCAATATACACACCCACCAAAAGTAAACAAGGGTTCACTTTTCTCCATATCCTCCCCAACACTTGTTATTTCTTGTCTTTTTCATGATAGCCATTCTGACAGGTGTAAGGTGATATATTATTTAGATTATGATTTACCTTTCCATGGTGATTAGTGATGTTAAAAACCTTTTTATGTACTTGTGACCATTTGTTTGTTCTTCCAAAAATGTCTATTTGTTTTTTTTGCCAATTTTTTATCAGATTGTTTATTTTTCCTATTGACTTATGTGAGCTTTTTATATATTTTGGATATTTACCCCTTACCAAACATATGATTTGCAATTATTTTATTCCATTGCTTAGGCTACCTTTTCATTTTGTTGATGGTTTCCTTTGCTGTACAGAACCTTTTTAGTTTGATATAATCCTGCTTATTTATTTTTGTTTTTGTTCCCTTTGCTTTTGGTATGAAATTAAAAAAAAACAAAAAAAACCTCATTGCCATTGGAAGAATTTACCAGTTCTTTTTTAAAAATTGAATTTATTGGGGTGACAATTTAGGGTAATTATTGATGTGTGAGGGTTTCCTATAGCCATTTTATTTTTTGTTTTTTGGTAGCTCTGTGCCTCCATTTTTTGTTTGTTTATTTTTTTATTTATTTTTTTTTGTGTGTGTATGTTTCTGTTGTTTTTGTTTGGTGGTAGTCCATAAATTTTTCTATGTTTTTTATTTTTAAAGTTATGTGTCTTAGTTTAGGGTTTGTTCCTTTCTTCTTTTGTTGCTCTCTTGCCTTGTGGTCTGATGAGTTTTTTTACTATTATGTTTCCATTCCTTTCTGCTTACATTTTCTTTGCAGTTACCATGAAATTCATATATAACTATGTATATAACATCCTATTTAAAGTCATTGGTCACTTAAGTTAGAATGCCTTCTAAAAGTACTACTTCTTATATTCATCCCCACCCACATTTATATTTCTGACATCATCCTATCTAATAAAAGAGTAATATGCAAATTAACCACACCTCCACTACACCCACAAGCCACGCCCACAAGCCAATCAGGAGCGAGTATGCAAATTAACCCAACCAAGATGGATGCAGCCATGGAGAGAGCAGAAGGCTTGGGTTTCCTCAGCAATGGAGGAAGCCAAGTTTCTGTCTGCCCTGGCCTGCCTTGGCCTCTGCTTAAGGCTACAAAGTTTCAATTATAGAAGAAAAATAAATACCAACAAAAATGGCTGCAGCCTCGGAGCAAGCAGGAGGCTTGGCTCCACTCAAGGCTACAAAGTTTCAATTATAGAAGATAAATCCCAGATAACAGGACCTCTGCCTGGGTTGCTTGGGGGGCATGGCCAGCCTGCAAACCACCACAGGCCCCTCGCGCAGGCCGCCCCAAGCCCCAAGGCAACCCCCACCCTGATCTGGGACACCCTTCAGGGCAAACCAGCTGGCCCCCACCCGTGCACCAGTCCTCTATCCTATCTAATAAAAGAGTAATATGAAAATTGACTGTCACTCCAACACACAAGATGGCTGCTGCCCCCATGTGGTCAAAGATAACTGCCCCCATGTGGACACAAGATGGCCGCCACAAGATGGACAGCAGGGGAGAGCAGTTGTGGGGACCAGGCCTGCAGGGGAGGGCAGTTAGGGGTGAACAGGCCTGCAGGGGGCGGCAGTTAGGTGCAAACAGACTGGCAGGGGAGCAGTTAGGCATCAATCAGGCTGGCAGGGGAGTGGTTAGGAGGTGATGAGGCTGGCAGGCAGAAGGAGTTAGGGGCAATCAGGAAGGCAGGCAGGTGAGCAGTTGGGAGCCAGCAGTCCTGTATTGTGAGAGGGATGTCCAACTGCACATTTAGGCCCGATCCTACCGGGATTGAGCCTAAACAGACAGTCAGACATCCCTCGAGGGGTCCCAGACTGGAGAAGATGCAGGCTGGGCTGAGGGACACACACCCCCGTGCATGAATTTTGTGTACCGGGCCTCTAGTATTTTATATATTTCTCTGTGTTTATGTCTGCTTCTTAATTTGTTAGTGTAGTTACATGTGTTCTTACTGCATTTGTCTTTTAACTTTCATATAAGCTTTATACTTGGTAGATCTAGTACATTTACTAAATGCTTGCTTTTGCCATTGAGATTTTTTTCTTTCTTATATTTTCTAATTTTCAGTTTTGGCCATTTCTTTTTTACTTAAATAAGTTCCTTTGACATTTATCATAGTAACATTTTAATGGTGATGAAGCTCCTTTAGATTTGCTTTTCTGGGACACCATATCTCTTTCAATTCTGAATGATTACCTTGCTGAGTAGAGTAGGGCCAAATTTTTGGTTATCAGATTTTTCATTCCACCACTTTGAGACTATTATGCCACTCCCTTCTGTTTTGCAAACTTTCTGCTGAGAAAACAGCTGACAGTCTCATGGAGGTTCTTTTGTATATAACTATTTTTTTTCCTCTGCTGCTTTTAAGATTCTCTCTTTGTCTTTAACTTTTGACATTTTAATCATGATATGTCTTCTTGTGGGCCTCTTTGAGTTTATCTTATTTGGGAATTTCTGTGCTTCTTGGGCTTGGATGACATTTTCCTTCAACACATTAGGGATGTTTTCAGCCATTGTTCTTTCAAATTTCTTTCTGTTCCTTTCTCTCTCTCTTCTCCTTATGGGACCCCTCTATTGTGAATGTCAGAACTCCCCTATACATTCATCCTTTTAAAAAATTCTTTATTTCTTTTTGCCATTCCAATTGGGTGAGTTCCATTACCCTGTCTTCCATAATGCTGATTTGGTCTTCTGCATCTTCTAATCTGCTGTTGGTTCCCTCTGGTGTATTTTTCATATTAGTTATTGCATACTTCAGTTCTGATTTATTATTTTTTATATTTTCTATTTCTTTGTTGATGTACACAAAGCTATTTTCTATCTCTGTGTACATCAATACTTATCCTGAGTTCAGGGTGCATCATTATGATCATTTCTTTGAACTCTCTATGTGCTAGATTTCTTATCTTTGTTTTGTGTAGTTCTTTTTCTGGGGTTTGGTCTTGTTCTTTTATTTGGAATATATTTCCTTATGTTATCATTTTGCCTAAGTCTCTGTATGTTTCTTTGTATTAGTTAGATCAATTACATCTCATGGTATTGGAAGAGTGGCCTTATGTAGGAGGTGTCCTGTGGAGCCAAATTGTCACCACAGCTACGAGTATTTATTCCCTATGTTGGCTGTGTTGTGGCACCACTTTGTAAGGGACCTGGGGCCACGTTCTGGAAGGTGCAGCACCACCTTGAATGGGTTTTGGGCTGTCAGGGGTTGCCAGATGGGTGCTAAGAAATGGTGTACCTGCTTTGAAGAGCTCCAGATCAACCCAAGACACCTGCCAGTTGCTGTGGGGTAGAGTAGCAGTTTGACTCCTTGGATGTGCTCTGGGTCATCTGGTGTCACACACTGAGGGGTGATGAAACTTCTTGGAGAGGCTCCAGGGCCAATTTTGGTGGCCCTCTGGGTGCTCAGGTATGGGTACCACCTTGGTAGTGCTTTGAGACCACCCACCAGGTACTAGGTGATGGGGTGATGCCTTGAAGTAGCTTCAGTGTACACTGGCCTAGAGAGAAGCTATGGAATGGGGAGAACTATTAGCAGCTTAATGGAAAGTGCTAGAACTGGTGCTTTCCAGCACAGGGAAAGCTGGATGGAAGTACAGTAAAACAAAGCAATCCAACAGAAAATGGCACCCACCAGTACCTTGTTTCCCAGAGAAAGTTCCAGTAAATCCCTGACTATCTGGCACAAACCCCAAGTTAGCCAGAATATCTGTTTCATGTATGACCCAGGCACTCCTCAAGCCTCTGCACTGAGACTCAATGTTAGTGAGTTCTTTCATGGACTGTTTCCCACAGCCCCTTGTCTCTTGCTGATGTAAGCTTCCCTGGCTCTCACAGCCAGATGTTATAAGGACTTCTTTTTTGTGGATATCCCGTAGGCTGGGAAGTCCAATTAGGGTCTTGGACCCTTCCCTCCTCATGGGGGACCTCCACAGTCATGATATCTCTTCCACTTGGGGGATGCCACAGGGAGAGTGGCTGTCCTACCTGACCAGACTTCATCTCTGCCCATTCCACCCATCTCAATGTGGCCTTTTCTTAATATCCTCAGTAGCAGAGAATCTGTTCTGCTAATCTTCAGGTAATTCTCAGAGACAGTTGTTCAATATCTAGTTATTGTTTTGATGTCTATGGGAGGAGGCGAGTCTAGGATATTCCTACTCTGACATCTTGACTGGAACCTCTATTCTAAACTGCTTATTGAATAATTAAAGCAATATTGCTGGTTTTTCCAGCTTAGCAGTGTGTTCTTATGTATAACTAGAGGCTGCCTGGTGCACAATATCCGTGCACAGGTAAGGTCCCCAGGTTTGGCTGGCAATCAGGGAAGATAGGGGCCTTCTGGCTGCCAGCTGGGGCCTTCCTTTGTTCCATGCCGCCCCCTTGTGGTCAGCGCATGTCATAGCAAGCGATTGAACTCCCAGTCTCCCGGTCGAACTCCTGAGGGGACACTTTGCATATTAGCCTTTTATATATATAGATTAATTACTGTATATAAACAAGCAAGTCTACTTTTGCCCCACCCTGTATTTGTCTGGAGGCATATACTGTATTTGTGTTTCCTGTCTTCATTGCTGAGACAGACATAAAAGCCAACCCAAGAGGTTAAATGAACACTTTGCTGACAGGCAGCATGCTCAGTGCCTAGTATTTGGGCTCTGGAATCTACTCAGCTTGTTTAGGTGAAACATTAAAAAAAATTGTGTTCCTCCAGTAACTGAATTTACAAAACAGAGTGGACATTACCACCTTAATTTGTAGAAATAAACAGGGTATAAAAAGAAAGTGGGGCAAGTTTTGACCAAAAATTCTACCTCAAAGGTCATGATGGCGTTACTTCTTGACCAACAACCTTAACTTACTCAGCTTTCATATACTAAAAACTTGGGGTTGGGGTAAAGGTTTAGGGGTTTGGAAAAGGACCAAGGATGCCTTTAAAATCAAAACAATTTTAGCATAAAAGAGAACAATTACTAAGATTCAACCTCTGAGTTTCAAAGGTTTGCCATAGGGCCAAATTACAACCATAAGTTCTTCGGGTAAGATGCACATTTACCAAGTTGAACATTTATAGTCACTGCCATTTGAAGTTTTGAACCTCCATTCATTTGAAACTTGCCTAATACTATATCACCTCTTGTATTAGTCTTGTACTGTTTTTAACTCTTGAAATACTGAACTTTTTAACACTGTATGTCTTATTCCCTCTAACTAAGACTGTAAGCTCTTGGAGAGAAATGCCTGTATTATGCCCCTCCCCCCCATTCCTTACCAAGAGGGTCAACCTTGAACTGAACCTTGAACTCTTTTCACTTTTTTGAACGCCCTTGGGATATGCATTCTGAAAATGGACACAACATGTTTTTAGTGAAAATCTAATGGCCAAGAGCCCAGCCAGTGTAAACACATTCTTTCTACGTCTTCACTTTAATGACAAAAGATTGTTTAGATTTAGAGAAGAAAAAGAGTGGATTTATTTTACAGTGTGTTAAAGTATTAGAAACGATGCCACTGAGAGTTCTTTGGATTTTATGTGGTATCATGGTGCAAAGCCCAGGCCTCCCTGTTATCCTCAAAGCTGAACAAGATCCCAGGTAATATAGTTCCCCTTCCCCACCTCCACCACATGGGCATTTGAAGCTGACAGTTGTTTTGCATCATGGTCCGCACCACCAGGCTATAAACCAAATGCAAACTAAGGCTTTTCAGCGGACAGGCCCACAATGAGAGAAGTGGAGCCGCACGCAGAGGAGCAACCCCAGAAAGCAGTCAGACGCCGCTTTTCTAGCGTTCCGCTTCTGAAGATAACCAGAAGTAACAGAAGCACAGTTGTACATGGACAGAACTGTAAGCCCGAGAGACAGAGGGCACATATGGACTGGGGACATTCAGAGCAAGAGAATGAGGGCACAAACCATGCAGGGTGATGAGAGTCCACCTGCGGCCAGGGTGTTGTGTGCTAGTGAGTATGTGGGCGTGTGAAATCTGCTCCGGAATCGGTGGATGCGCAGTCTGGCCTGGCATGGCTTCCAGGTCGAAGAGAAGCATGTGGCTTTGTTTCTGGAATGTGAATGAGGGAGCAGAGCCCGGGCTTAAAGAAGACAATGTTCCCTGGCAGGAACTCATAATCTACACCAAGGCTTGGACAGAGCATGAAACTCACTATCCAGCTTCCTGGTCCAAGCTTCTGACTGAGCTGGAAGCCCACAGTGGGGACAGCCTTGATGGCCAGCAAACAGCACCCTCAGGATGTGGTGTGGGCCCCACTGCATCCCCCAGCTAGAGTGGAGGCTCCAAGCTCCCACCACTCTCCATTCCTTTTAAAAATAACACTCACATGTGCTGGTAAACAACTGCAGGGTAGTGAATAAACAACCGCAGGGCAGCTTTGTCAGGAAGGACCTCGCAGCTCCTTGAGCTCTCGGCAGCCCGGCAGCCGTGAGTCCTGGGCCTTGCAGCCACTGTGGCTTTGTCCGGATGGACCTCTGGATGGACGTCCAGAAGACATCTGCCCTAATTAGCATATTGCCCTTTTATTAGTATAGATGTTATTTTCTAGAGATACAAATAAAAATAGTGTAATTTATGTTTATATTGCAATGTCATAAGGGCCATAGTATCATTTGGACAAAAAAAAAATCAGAGCACTGACTTGTACTAATATTGCAGTTGCACCTGTTAATGCCATGAATAATGGTGGGCAAAGAACAGGGAAACGGGAGTTCCATCCAAGGGGGATATAGTGAACAAAAAAGCCAGGAGTTCACCGTTTGATTCCCGGTCAGGGCATGTGCCCAGGTTGTGGGCTCCATCCTCAGTGTGGGGCATGCAGTAGGCAGCTGATCAATGATTCTCTCTCATCATTGATGTTTCTCTCTCTCTCCCTCTCCCTTCCTCTCTGATATCAATAAAAATATATTTTTAAAAAGATAAAGATGTATCTAAATAGATGGAATGTCAGGAAAAGGACAGGTAATTTATTGTGGGCAGAGCAGAATATACATGGAAAGTTGAATGAATGGGAGAAGAAGGATAAATTGTGAAGGGGATTGGATGTTCTTTATGCTGCTAACATTTTGTGTGTGTGTGTGTGTGTGTGTGTGTGTGTGTGTTTAGTGATAACATTTGATATGCAATCTAAACCTTGATTTACTGCTTATTCTATGATCTTGGTAAAGTTGCTAAATGTCCTTATGCCTCAATTTCCTAAATATAATCTCAACTTTACTCTGTTTTATAACAGTAAATGAGATTAAATAAACAAAACACAAATACCATATCTATTACATAGTAGGCATATAGAAATGGCAAATTTGCTTTCCAATCTCTCCTGAGCTATAATTTACTTGATTTGCATATCCCATTGCCCAATAATGTTGGATGAGTAGCAATTTACCATATTTGCACAAGCAAACCTGTGAACAAAGTTCTCCTAAGTTGAATGATATCTAACTTCTTTCTCTAGTCATATGTGGCCTGCAAGTATCCTGATATGACAGTATGAAGAGGAATGCATTGTCTTTAAATAAATAACTTAGAACCAAAGAATGAACCACCTGTACAATTACTAAGAATATAATTTGTATGAAAATATATATTTGTTAGTTACACATTTGTGTATTCATTCATTCAATTATCCAATGAGCATTTAACAAGAACTTACTATATGCAAGGTATGGTGCTAAATGGTTGAGAGATTTCTAATATATGCCTCAATTCCTCAGAGTTCTCTCACAGTCTAATTGCATGTAGCCTGTGATTCATTTCAGTCATTTATAAATTAGAGTATTCTCATGAACAGTTCTTCCTTCTCAGAAAACATACATACTACCCAACAATGTATACACACCACCAATAGGTTTTAAGATCCCCAGTGTGGGGCATGCAGTAGGCAGCCGATCTTTTGCAAAGCCCATACTGAGTATCTAAATAGTCTGTGAGCCCATTATAAGCAGCCAGTACTTATTGTTCAAAAATATTGTTCAGACTGGTCCCTGAACCTCTCAATGATCTTTTCCAAGTATGCTTTTACCGCTTTGTCCCTTTGAAGGAGGTCACTCTAAGTGCATTTTAATGTGTGATGACAAAAGAACAGCACAGCTAGAGCCTCATTGAAAATCTGACCTTGTCCCTAATGTCACAAGAACTTCCTGAGACAATCACTAAGGAGCTATGCACTAGTACCCAGCTGGATCCCTGTTACTTACATTGACAGATACATTATCTACAGATACATTGATTTAATTAAGTAACCAAATTCCATTTTCAACCCTCCAATTCAATTTTAGCATGAGGAGATATTAACCAGTATTCTTGTAGGTGAAATCTGATTGTGTTCAAGAAGGTGTCTGGACAATTGGTGGGAGCCAGGATAGGAAATTAGAGTTCTGAGTTTTGTTCCCATCTCTACCCTGATGGGTAACCTTCAGAAACGTACATCATGGCAAAGTCTAACTTTCTAAAAATCAAATCTTACTTGGTATAATTCTGACAGGGAATTTCAAAATTTTTAACTTTATTGCTCAAAGTATCACAAATGTCCCCCCTTTTCCTCACTGACCCCCTCCATTGCACTCCCACCCCTCCCCAGACCTGCCCCACACAAATTTTTGTCCATGGGCAATGCAAATATGCATATAAGTTCTTTATTTAGTCTCTTCCTGCCCCTTTCCCCCTTCTGAAATACACCAGTATGTTGCATGTTTCAATGTCTCTGGATCTGTTTTATTCTTCAGTTTATATTTTTCATTACATTCCATATGTAAATGAGATCATGTGGTACTTGTTTTTCTATGACTGGCTTATTTTGCGTAGTATAATAGTCTGCAGGTCCCACCATGCTGTCTCAAAGGGTGAGAGATCCATTTTACAGTTGCATAGTATTCCATTGTGTAAATATACCACAGCTTTTTAATCCACTCATCTACTGATGAGCACTTGGACTGTTTTTAGATCTTAACTCTTCTAAATTGCACTGCTATTAACATAGGGTGCATACATTCTTTCTGATTCGTGATTCAGGCTTCTTGGGATATGTTTCTAGAAGTGGGATCACTGGGCCAAATGGCAGCTCCATTTTTAATTTTTTGAGGAAATTCCACACTGTTTTCCATAGTGGTTGTACCAGTCTGCATTCCCACCAGCAGTGCACAAGGGTTCCTTTTTCTCCACAGAAGAAGAGAGGGTATTTATGTACAAAGTCTTTGTAAGCCATATAAAAATATTAATATTGTGTAAAAACTCTTCTGTGTATAATTGTGCTACTTCAAATATATTAAAGATATATCAGTGCTATTTGTCATCAGAAACTATTTTAAACAACAAAGGTATAACTGGAATTATGTTGAGTCAAATTGTGAATAACAGCTTTAACCTAGAGTATTCTCTCTGCCTATCTATCTCCCCCATATCTATAACAAAAGTGATATGCTAATTAGACCAGACATCCTTCTGGACAACCTTCCGGATGAAGCAGGGCTGCAAGGGAAGCCCGGGTCCTGGGTGCTGGAGGGAATCCGGTGCTGGCAGCTGGGAGAAGGAAGGCCTACTCTTGCACTAATTTCGTGCATCAGGCCTCTAATATTTATATAGTTATATATAAATAGTAAGTATATTTACATATACATATTTAAACCAATAGCATAATTGCATGGCATTTTATAATTCACATATAAGTCAATTCATTTTAGTTTGTGTTATCTTTATTTCACTGTTAAATAAATTGAAGTTCAGGGAGATTGTTGCTTGCTACTATTTCCTAGCTAGGACTAAATCTCTGGCATTCTACATCTACTGATGGTTATCTCTGCCATAGGATGCTGTATATACTAAACTAGGGTATAGCTAAAGAAAGCAATGGCACCTGAGAGATTCAAAAGATAATTTGGGCCAAAGGCCTCAAGGACAAAGATATTATTACTGAGGTGAGATATTTGATGTATGCATTTATTTATGTTAGAGAACATTCAAAACACATACACTCACCTTATTTTAACCTCATGATGATATCCATAGTTCCTAAAAATAAATGACTTCTGATATTTTATAAGCAGTGTGTTTTATAGACTCTATTTGGGGCGTTCCATAAAAACAAGGACAAATACCTTTGGGAAATGTGGCATATGATATCATTTTTTGGACATTCATAGTACATATTAGTAGATAAAATGTTCTGAGAAATCCTGTGAAAAGGAAATTTGTTCAAGCTTGGTAAACTCAGCTTTTCTTTCTCTTTAAATCTAATTTCCATTAATCCTCTCCTGGAATACTAATATTTATGTGAAATATAATTTGTAAAATGCAAGGCAATCGTCCTATTTTTCCTACTAACCACATCACTCCTTTTATTTCCATAATTAAGTGAAAACAAAAAGAATCCAAGATAAATAGATGAAGAATATGGCAATATTTATAGTTAGTGTCATTAGAATGGAAACTTATAGAGGCCAAGATATATTTTTCCTATGCTTACTAAAATGTCTAACACAACCCAGTTGCTCAGTAAATTATAACGATGTTTTCATCCAGTTGACATGTAAATTTTCTTTGAGCATTTTTATCATTGAGAAAAATAAAATATTCCTAGACATTAAAAAAGTATTTATTCAGAGCTGTTAGACATTCATCTTTCTAAGGGCTAAGGGCTGAAATAGAGTCTTTCTTTTCCTGTAATTTCATTATCAGAAGTAACTTTTTTTGGTGTCTGTCCATCACATTTAATTCTTTAGCTTAATCAAATCCTACTTGTGAGGTAATGAGTTCTTTGTTGCTTTCTGGATATAAACTTTTTTTTTGCCCATTAGAATGTTGCTTATACTGATGTGCCTATCACAATAAAGCCACATAGCTGTGCGTTTTGTAGTATGACCTCTTAAAATATGAAGACATCTCTAAGGGTTCCTTTTTCTCCACATCCTCGCCAGCACTTGTGGTTTGTTGACTTGTTGATGATAGCCATTCTGACAGGTGTGAGATGGTACCTCATTGTCATTTTGATTTGCATATCTTGGATGATTCATGACTTTGAACATGTTTTCATATGTCTCTTGGCTTTCTGTATGTCCTCTTTCGTAAGGGGTCTATTTAGGTCCTTTGCCCATTTTTTGATTGGGTTGTTTATCTTCCTTTTGTTAAGTTGTATGAGTTCCCTATAAATTTTGGAGATTAAACCCTTATCAGATGTAACTCTTGTTGTTTTGTTGGTGGTTTCTTTTGCTATGCAGAAGCTTTTTATTTTGATGTAGCCCCATTTGTTTATTTTTTCCTTAGTTTCCATCGTCCTATGTGTTGGTAAATATATTGCTACAAGATATGTCTGATATTTTGCTACCTATGGATTCTTCTAAGATTTTTATTGTTTCCAGTCTTACGTTTAAGCCTTTTTTCCATTTTGAGTTTATTTTTGTGTATGGTGTAAGTTGGCAGTCTAGTTTCATTTTTTGCATGTATCTGTCCAATTTTCACAACACCATTTAATGAAGAGACTGTCTTGACTCCATTGTATGCTCTTGCCTCCTTTGTCAAGTATTAATTGAGCATAATGGCATGGGTCGATTTCTGGGTTCTCTGTTCTGTTCCACTGGTCTATATGTTTGTATTTGTGCCAGTACCAGGCAGGATTGAGAACAATGGCTTTGTAATATAGCTAGATATCTGGTATTGTGATCCCTCCAACTTTGTTCTTCTTTCTCAGGGTTGCTGCAACTATTTGGGGTCTTTTTTTTATTCCATTTAAATTTTTGGAAAGATTTTCTAGGTCTGTTATTATATGCCATTGGTGTTTTAATGAGGATTGCATTGAATCTATAGATTGATTTGTGTAGTATGGACATTTTTATGATGTGGGTTCTACCAATCCATGAACACAGTATATTCTTCCAGTTGTTTATATCTTTATCTCTTTTTTCAATGTCTTATAGTTTTTCGAGTAGTCTTTTATCCCCTTGGTTAAGTTTATTCCTAGGTATCTTAATTTTTTTAATTAAGTAGGGGATGTTAATACCCCATTGACACTGGATAAGTCCTCTAGACAAAAAATCAACAAAGAAACAGCAATCCTAAACAACTCACTAGATCAGATGAAATTAATTGATATCTTCAGAACATTTTACCCCAAAGCTATGGAATATACATTCTTTTCAAGTACACATGGGACATTTTCAGAGATAGACCACATATTAGGACACAGGCTAAGTCTTTATCAATTTAAGAATATTGAAATCATATCAAGCATATTCTTAGATCACAATGGCATAAAATTAGAAATCAAGTACAATAAAAACAATCAAAAACAATCAAACACATGGAGGCTAAATAGCATGCTATTAAACAATGAATGGGTTACCAAAGAGACCAAAGAAAAAAATTTTTAAAAGTCCATGTTTTTCTTGCTCACCACTTTATTTATACACTACTTAGCAGATATTAGGTTCTCAATAAATATTTGCTGAAAGTATCAGTATGATATTGTATTATTGTCTATGTTTTACTTATTTCTTGCTGTAAGTCATATTATATATTGACAAAAATGAATGGAAAAGTAGGAGAAGAGAATGATTGTCAAAATTATAGCATTTTGAAAATTCTAAGTAGAAGAAGCCAGTCTGATGGGGGGGAGGGGATGAGTAGATGCCATTGTGTCTCAAACTGAAAACCCAAGAACACTTCTAATTAGATTTGATTGTATCTGTACAAATTTGATTTGAAAAAATGCATTTCACAATACCTAATATAAATAAACCGCACTCTAGATGTTTCCATTGACACTGTGCCAAACTACTGGCCATTCTAAAATGCTTCATTTTTATCTCTTTAAAGGTCAACAAATATATTCTTCATTTATTTTTATTTCTGGAATTAAAGTTGAACAATTGCCACAATTTAGAATGGAAGAGAATCGCAAACATAAAATCTAAGTCTTACTCTCTACCCCCATATAAAGGTGTTATTCTTTCAAAATATAGAATATACTGTTTGCAAACAAACCCTATTGCTACCTTTCCCTTTGGTGTCACCCACCCATTTCTATCTCTGGCTGTTGTAGACTCAAACCATAGCCCTTGAACAAAAATGATGAAGAGGAATCAGCCAGCCTGGTCAGTTGACAAGGTACCTGGAAGGAATGGGGGTACAAGAAATCAATCTTTATTTGGTTATCTGGCTGAAGTAATGCAACAGCATCTGCTTTCTTTGTAGTTATAATATTCAGCCTTTCTAGATTCTCTAGTTCGGCTAAAACAATGCCAAATTTCAGTATTTTTCGCATGTACAAAATGATAGCATTTCAATGGTTTGTAATGTTTCTGCTAAACTATTCAGATCTATTGCTAATTAAGGAACTTGTACAGTTCTCTAGGAAATTACAATTAAGTAATCTAATGGTTTGGTTGTGGAAGGAAGGGGGGAAAACCCTACTTCAGAAGTTTGATAGATGTCATTTTTTTAGAATGGTTAGACTGCTAATATATTTACCCCTGACCTTCATATTTTAGCCTCAAACAACATGAAATAGGATGAGTGCTGATTTAGGGATTAGGGATGAGGTATTTGCTCTTTGACCTTCCTCACTGGTTTGGAGGAATGCCCACCCTCATTCTTCCCTCACCATTGATCCACTACAGGATACCATTTTAGTCAACACTCCCCTATACCTGATAAAAGAGCTCAAAGTGCGTTATAAATGGAAAATAGTTTACCTTCACTGAAATGCTGAGATTGTACATCAACATATTATTTTGTTCATTTTTGTTTTGTTTGGGAAAACAGGGTAAGGGAATTCCACTATGCCTGTCAAGGAATTGACAGAAAGGAAGCATTAAAGACAGCAACTGTGTTTATGAACCAGGGAGGTAAAATCTAGACAAGACCTGGATCATGTATTTTTAACAACTCAGTAAATTTCTTTCACCCATTCCCCAAATCTTCATGTACTAGCCAGAAAAGAATGACATCAAGTTTCAGCTAGAAATAATTTTTTTTGTGAAGGGTAGAAAATTATAAGACTATAAAACATATTTTTAAAGACATTGCAGTGTCCTCCATAAGCTCACTCAAACTTATCCTTGGGGCCATGCTATTCTTACAGGAACAAAAACCTTAGCAAGGTCTTTGTGCTACTTCAGCAACTAAACTCTCCTGGATGAGTCTGAAACAATCTCTTTTTATGTGGAGCTATGTACTGTTCTCTTTAGTAGAAAGTCTGACTTACTTTATTGTTCTTAACTCTTGACATTCAGAGGGGAATCAATAAAAAATTGGTTATGGTAAATGTTTTGTGGAGGAGGTTTGACAAGTTCAGACCCAATCAATGGGCAAGTTGTTCCAAGATGCACAGGTGATAGTGTATGTCTCATTTTTGGAAAATCCTGAAGAAAGGAAAGATTTGTCTTAGAAAGTTACCCACTTTTTCTCACAATTTTATATATTTTTTACCATACAGATATTCTGCTAGCCTTTATTGAGGCAATATAATATAATTGAAATAGCACAGATCTTTAAGCATGAGATGAGGCATGGGAAAACACTTCACAGACATTTGGTTAAAGTGTAAAACGTTTCCACCTGGCTATAAAGTAAGTCATGTTCCTGGGCTGAAGAAACTCCAAGTAGGCTAGTCGCTAGGAAGAGGAAGCTGGGCATTGCTACTTGATGTCATTACCCTGTGCCCACAGCCACCGTTTCTGGGCTGGGCTGAGCTATGAGCTGCATTTTGTGCCATGGGATCTTGGCTGTGATTTGGTGGGCTGTCGCTTCGGGGTGGTGGCGGGGCCTGTGTCCCACTTGTGGGAAGCTGAGTGTTGTTTTGGGGCCCCAGGCCCACAGTGCTGTTTCTCTGTAAATGGCAGGTGTGTGTCAAGGCAGCTCCTGCGTTGAGCATCTGCCCCCTGGTGGTCATTGTGCATCATAGCGACCAGTCCGAGAGTCAGATAATTAGCGTATTAGCCCTTTATATATATATATATATATATATATATATATATATATATATATATATATATGTGTGTGTGTGTGTGTGTGTGTGTGTGTGTGTGTGTTTTCAGTAGCCTTACTTGACCAAATCCATTTTAAGGTCTTGACTATTCTAGAGCTACTAATACAGAGATGTTATAAGACTACTTTTTTGGTAAATAGTGATAATAGCTATGATTTACTCACCTCTTACAATCTGGCAAGCATTGTGCTGAGTGTTTTCATATTAATTATCTCATTTAATCTTCAGAATGATGTTATGAAATATTTTCTATCATTGTCCAAAATTTTAGATGAAATTGAGGTTGAGAGATATTAAGTAATTTGTCCCAGATCACATAGTAAGAAAAGATTCCAACCAAGCCCATTCTAACTCCAGACTCTGTTTTGTGCACATTATTCTCTTCTATATGGAGTAGGCATGCAAAGAAGATTGAAAGAGGAATAAATACTATATAGCTATTACAGTGATTCAGAAAGAGTGGATTAAGACAGTGTTCTCAAAGTGTGATCCCCAGACTACAACATCAATACCACCTGGGATTGTTTAAACATGCATATTCTTGGGCCTCATCCCAGAACTGCTGAAATCAGAAATTCTGGGGATGGAGCACAGTTATCTGTGTTTTAACAATCCCTCCATGGTATTCTAATGCATGCTGAAATTTTAGAACCACTGGATTAAAGTGATAGCAGTAGAAAATGAGAGGCAAGGGAAAATAGCATGATTTGGAGAGAATATAGGTAATTTTAGAATGGAATGTTCCTCACATTTGAACCATGCATAATAAGAAGAATAATGGTGACCTAGAAGCAAGAAAGAATCACCTGTATGGTTTCTCCATCACTTTGACATCAGACAGCTTTCAATAGGTACATTCTGGATAAACAATAATAATTTAACAGCGAGTGCTAAATTATTTTCATCACTGCCTCCCCAACTCTTCTAATAAAGCAAAGCATCAAGATGTTTGCATTCTGCACTGAGGTAAGTGGAAGGGAGTGGTAGCAGTGGGAAATATGTCGCCCAATTAAGCATAAAAGAAAAAAAAAAGATGTATGGCTCCTGTGAAAATAAAATGATTGTAGAAGTTAATTTTAAACAGATGCACATGTGGCTGGTACGATAGTATGAGTCAAGGAAATGACTATATTAATAAAAGTAGTATTATAGCAAATGGAGGTAATAAAACACTGCAACATTAACTGAGCTATATTAGAAGCCCCACTGTTCTTAAATGTTTGCTTTTCAACCTTATTGGAAATTAATAACTAAGCCCCTTGTGAGGAAAGCCTATCCCACTTGAAACAGTATCAAAAGCCTTCATCTCAGTTAAATTAACTGCACTAGTATTTGCCATGGCTGAAGAAAACACCAGCAGTTAATGATAAACAAATCTATCTCATAAGCTAAGTGCCTGAGGAATTGGCCCTGATCACCTAAACTTATAAGGCCAACATAGTATTTGGAAAATACTGGGCAGTTTCAGAACATTTTAACATAAAACATTTTTAAAATATTTTTTTATTGATTTCAGAGAGGAAAGGAGAGGAAGAGAGAGATAGAAACATCAGTGATGAGAGATAATCATTGATCATCTGCCTGCTGCACGCCCCAAACTGGGGATCAAGCCCTCAACCTGGGCATGTGCCCTGACCTGGAATCGAATAGTGACTTTCTGGTTCATAGGTCAGCATTCAACCACTGAGCCATGCTGGCTGGGCATTAACATATAACATTTTAATTGAGACTCATAAACCAGTGAGTGAAACAAGGACAGTGTTATTGTTCCCATTTTATGGTGGGGGGAAGGAGACTCAGAGGTCTCCTATGAAAATGGCCTTTTATTAGGTCAAGTTGTCATTCGTGGTGAGACTTGTTCTGTGTAACTTCCTCTTCCCTTAATATAAATTCTGTTTAAGGAGGTTCCTCAGTCTTCCATGCAATATATTTCTGGTTGGTTTATCCCACTAGTTTTCGGTTGAAACTAGATATGTCTGAATTACAGCAGAACACAAGTTTTGAGATCAAGCTGGTCCCTGCCCCCTCTGGGGCATTTTTTCTTCCATTTAAGATGTAATTGTTCATATTTCCCAAGTCATTAAAATATTATTCTAAAATATAATTGTTTTCACTTTTGCACTGGTATTAATGTTTATAGGAATATATGTGAATATATTTGTGCATATCATTCTTTCATCAGGACAAGATCCTAGCACTGAAATTACTCTGCTCAAGGGTTATGATTATTTTCAAAGCCTTTTGTATTAATGTCACAATATCCCCAAGAAAGATTTGACCTATTTAAATTCTACCCAATGATAGTTGACAACACACCTTTCCCAGAAACTTTGCCAATACTGCCAGTTTGATAGTTTGATAGGTGAACCCTGGTGTTTTATTTCTGTGATTTGCATTTTTTTATTATTAGTACATCAAACAACTTATATTTATAAATAGATTGGCCACTTTCCTTTCCTCTTCTGTGATTCTCTATTCATCTCTTCAGTTCAGTCATTGGCAAACTTTTGTTGTAAAGGACATTTTAGACTTTGTGGCTAAATATTCTGTCACAGCTACTCAACTTTGTCATTGTAGTGCAAAAGCAGCCATTACACAATGCATAAATGAATAGCAAGGCTCTGTTCCAATAAAACTTTACTTAAAAAAACAGGCATTAGGCCAGATTTGGCTCATGGACCATAGTTTGCCAACCCTTAATTTAGTTCATTATGATACTATAACTATTTATCACTTTCTTATTGATTTTTTAAAGTTCTGCATATATCAAGGACAATTAGCCCTTTGTAATCTATGTTGGAAATGCCTCCCAGTTTGGTCCAAAATTATATTTATTTAAATATATATCATTTTCCTTTTGATTTCTCTCTTCTCTTTTATGCTTAGCAAGATTTTCTGCATCAAGAAAACAGAAAACTAGTTACTCATGTTTCCTTCAAGCCCTTTTATGGTTTAATTTTTTAATTAATTTTAATCATTAATCAGAGAGAATCATTGAGCAGTTGCCTCTTGCATGCCCCACAATGGGGATGGAGCCTGCAACCTGGGCATGTGCCCTAACCATGACCTTCTGGTTAATAGGTCGACACTCAACCACTGAGCCATGCTGGTCAAGCTAATTTTATGATTCACTTTTAAATTCATCTGGAAATAATTTTGGTGCAAGGCTTGATGTATAGAACTGACTTCATAGTTTCTAACAAGTAGTCAACCAATGGTGTCAGCACCTTTTATTGAATGAACCTTCTTTGCTCAGTGGGGCTTCTTTTAAAACTAAGTCTCTACTAAACTGAATGTGTCTCTATTGATCTTAGAGGTGTTCTTTGAATCTAGCATCTGAATATAATGGCTCTAGAAGTCTGTTCACTATAGGGGGCCTCTCAAGCTACCTTTCTAGTTATTTAGTCCAGTTTGAAATGTATCAAGAATTCTCTTTTAACTACAGCTGTTGCTGTTGTAGCTGCTGCTGTCCTTTCACTTTGATCTCTCATACATCTCTGTTCCTTTGCATTTGTGTGTAGACTTGTATTGCTTAGTTGAAGACATGCCTTTCTTAAAAAGCAATCACACCGTGACTTTTCTTTCTGTTGTAATTTAGCCTTAGTTCACTATTCTCATTTTTGATGGCCTAAGTTTCCTTATGGTATAGAACTACTTGTATAAACTAAACTATGCCACCTGGCTGGCATGGCTCAGTGGTTGAGCATCAACCTATGAACCAGGAGGTCACGATTCAATTCCAGGTCAGGGCACATGTCCAGGTTGCAGGCTTGATCCCCAGTGTAGGATGTGCAGGAGGCAGCCAATCACTGATTCTCTTTCATCATTGATGTTTCTATCTCTCTCTTCTCCTTTCCTCTCTCTGAAATAAATAAAAATATATTAAAAATAAACTAAACTATGACTTCTTATATTTTCTTTTGATATGTGCCTAAATGCTAACTTTTATTTTTTATGGCCTGACTGTAAGGATAAATTTAGGCTTCATGGACTCCTAAGGAAGCTTACATACCCTAGACGACTGATGAAGGTCATTGATTTTATTTTTTCTTAATTCCACTTAAACTTAAATGACATACTCCCAATAAAGTAGTACGTTCACCTTAACCATTTCATACCTATGATCTTTTCTGATAATAGTAGAGCCTCCTAACCTCCCTAGACCCTCATATCCCAATTGTCACTTTCTGTTTGCCTTTTAAAAATTACTATGCCTTTGCAAATTCAAGGAAAGGTTGTGTCTAAAGTACAGTCAGTAACCTGTATCCACATTTCTGCTTTCCTAACAAAGTCATTTTCAAGTTTTTCATTTCCTTCTGATTCCAATGTGTATATAGTTTGCATGGTGGAGGAAGGACATTATGTAAAAATTCACACATAGAATCTGGAGTTATAAGCTCATCAAAACTCTATGGTTAACCAACAATTTATAAATTATAAGATCTACTTTTAGTGAGAACTGTGCAAACTTTTCATACTAGAAAGGCAATAAACACGTTTTATTGAATTTTTCAGTTGAAAAAAAAATAACATTAACATCCTGCAGTGATATTGTATAATTTAAAAAAAAAATGGATTCATCAACGCTTTTCTAAAAGTAGTTACCTCTATCCTATATAATAAAGAGGTAATATGCAAATTGACCCTCATGTCCTCACAAGATGGCTGCCTATGACCAGGCCAGCAGGGGGGTTAGTGAGGGATGACCAAATGACTGAACCGCAGCTGCATGGGGCAACCTGGCCGGCAGCAGGGGGCAGTTAGGGGCGACCAGGCCAGCGGGGGGGCAGGCAGTTGGGGGTGACCAGGCAGGCAGGAAGATGAGCAGTTAGGAGCCAGTGGTCCCAGATTGTGAGAGGGTGCAGCCTGGGCTGAGGGAACCCCCCATGCACAAATTTTGTGCACCAGGCCTCTAGTATAATTATAGAACTTTTTATGTTGAATGCAACTTTAGTTCATGCTGTTTTAAGTACCATGCAAACATTTATTTATAATCCTATCAGTGCCTTTGTATGGTCAGTTAAGTAAGATGAACTTGTTATACTACAAAGAAACAAAAACATGGAGCTAAAATGATTTGTCCTAGAATGTGCAGCCTGTTAATGAATAAGTAGGACCCACCATGTCTCCCCAATATTTTTAATGCTGAACCTTACATATCAGCAGGTGACTTTGGGTGTGGCAAATTCTTTCCTGTTATCACCAAGAGGCCTCAAGTGAAGAAAATGCATCTATCTCTTGTTGGAAGCCTCTTTCTCTCCCTTAGCTCTGATCCTTCCATTTTCATTCTGTGCTTATAAACACAGCTTATGTTATATGGACATACCTTATTTAGGAGTATTATAAAATCACCAAAACATGAAGATTTTATTTCGTTCAAAATTCTATTGAAAGTTCCTTGACATTGCATAAAATGTGATCTTTGTTTCCTCTCTTTAATACCTAGTTCAGGGCTGCAGACCTTCCTACAGTGGGTAGGGTCTGATATTGAATTGTTCTAAGGAACATACACTTAATTAAGGATAACATAATAGAAGTAAATTAACTAGGACCTGTGTGTCCCTAGCTAAATCACCCTACACCTCTGGGCACTGGTTTCTTTCTATTGAAAAAGGGTGGTTATTTTCTCTCTTAGTCAATTCTGTGATTCCCAAGCATTTCTTACATTTTTTAATAGTACCAGTATAGCACAGTTGTTATGCACATGAATTTTGGAGTCAGATCCACTTAGGTTAAAGTAACAGAACCATCACTCTATAGTTATATGACCTTGGGAAAATAATGTGGCTGCTCCAAACTTCTGTTTCCTTTATTAGTAAAATGAAATAATAATCCCTTTCTCTCAAAGTCATTGTGAGATCATGCAGGCAAAGTTCAGTGTGCAGTTAATGGCACATAGAAATAATTAAATAAATGTTAACTATAAGCTATATTTAGGGCCAGCCCTTGGTAAAACTGTGATAAGCAATGTTCAAGTTTGACACCTCCCTTATCCCTTCCTGTGCTCCTCAGTTTTGTTCTTTTCTCTGTGGTTACCCCCTCCTCACCCACCACAACCAGGTGGAAGTTACTGAGGTGTTTAGGGAGGATTTTGCTGGGAGCATAATGACTACACAATACTGCAGTGACCATGTCTCCATCTAAGCGAGCCATGTACACACAATGCTAATATTTTTAGATCTTTGAGTCTGTAATTTTCCATTTCCCACTTAAGAAAATTTCCCTGGTAATTAATACGGAATATCTGATTCTAGAAACCATGCCTCAAGAGAGCTTTCTGCATGCAATGTGCATTCGTTATTAGGAACTACCTGGCACTCATTTATAAAGCTGATAACAGGCCTGTTTTGCATGATTTCATACAGACTGTGTCTCTCTATAAAGCTATATATTCTCAGAGGAAGAAATCTTTATCTTTATTACATGACAACTCATGTGCTCACATCCATCACTTTTTAGAGTGTAGCTTATTTGCAGTGTGGTGGGAGTTATATAATGTGCCACTAAAATTTCAATAAAGAAGTGAGAGGGAATTAGGGAGGAGAACCACTCATCTGTCCATGAACTCCGTTTTGTTAATAGAAGTGATATCTCAGATCAGTGCCAGATTCTCCTGCCTATTCTAAGTGCCACTGCTATGCTGTTCTACCCAAACCACTAATATAAGGTGTCCCCCAAAATGTATATATGCACTTTGAGTAATTACAAAGGCAGTGGTTATTCAAATACATTTCATTTTCAAAACAGCTATCAGCTGTTAAAGTGTGTATACATTTTTGGGACACTCTGAATATATATATAGTGTGGGGCAAAAATAGGTTTATAGTTGTGAAAACGAGAAATACACTTTCTTCTTGTATCATTATTTTTTATTGTGTTACTTTCCATTGGAATAACTGTAAATCTAGTTTTGCTCCACCATGAATAACACACACACACACTAGAAGTGGGTTGCAGTAAGTATATATTGAACATATTGATGTCAACTCAAGAGGTCCATTTGGATGGGTTTTGGTCATTCTGATCAAGTCAAACACTAATTTTATGTCAGGTTGGAAAATTTGCATAAGGTCGGATATGTGGGGCAGTACTAGGCTGTGTCTGTCTAAGGCAGGGTTTCTCAGTTGTGACACTGTTGATATTTTAGGCCAATGTTTATCAGCATTCTGAACTCAATTCAATAAGATGCCAGCAGCATCCTTCACCTATCCAACTGTGGCAAACAAAAATGTGTCCAGATATTGCCACATGTTCCTGGGGGACAAAGTTACCCCCAGCTGAGAACCACTGGCTGGAGGCTCTCTCCTTTCCCTGCTTCTTCCCCATTACAATTACCATGGATGCAATACAAATGCATCTGAGAGCTTTGTTTGTAAATAGCCACAGTTACAAGGTACAGGCATTTTTTAGGGAAGGAATAAGACACTCACCAAGGATTCTCAACCTCGTCTGTGCACATACTTGGATCTCCTGGAGACCTTTAAAATATACTGTTGTCTGGGTGGCATTGCTCCCTGAGATTCTGATGTTTGGGTGTGTTCTGTGTATTGGTATGTTTAAAAATGCTTCCTGGAATTCTAATGTACTACAAAGTTGGAGAATCACTGTTCTGGATGTCTCCCTTTAGGAAACAGATACTGAAAAGGTAGCTATGTTAAGAGCTTGACAATATGCAAGTTAGGAGAGAGAGCCTGTTTACGTTTCAGGCTGTGGACTTTCCCTGGAAGGGAAATGGTAGATATGAACTGACAGCTAATGTTGCTAGCAGACCAGGCCAAGAAGGGTCTTAGCTAGATACTACTTTGGACTACACTGTATATTCTTGAAAGCACTCCTGCTACCCCCCCCCCCAACATACACACATACAAATAACACAAACACATAAAATGCCATTCTAAGCTAGGAGGAACTTTTTTTTTAATCCTCACCTGAGAATATGTTTATTGATTTTTATAGAGAGAGTGGGAGAGAGAAACATTAATTTGTTGCCTAATATTGATGCCCTGCCCAGAATCGAACTGGCAACCTTTGGTGCATGGGACAATGCTCCGACTAAGCCACCTGCCAGGGCACTATTGTTTAGATAAACTTTATGAATAGAAAAACTAACTTTAGGTTAACTTCTGGGCAGTCCTGAAGGGAAATAAAGTAACCAAAAGATAAGATCCTCCAGAGTAGTTCATGGTATAAAACAGAAAATAGATTACTTTCTTTAGTCTCAAAGGTGAACTACTTTGCTTAGTCCCAGAGGTGGAAGAGAGATGTCTGCCTTAGTCCCAGACATCTATGGCTGATTTTATGCAGATGAGTGACAGCTGGCAAAGGCATTAATCGTAATATTTTTAATTTGTCCTGAAAGTACTTACTAGAATTGTCAAATGCAAGGGTTGAAAGAGAGCCTAATTAGAGGTCATTGAGACCAGTGATTCTGAAACTTTAATGTGCATATGAATCTCCCAGGCCTTTGTTAAATGCTGCTCCTAGTGTGGTCAGGGGATTAACAACATCAGCATCACTTGGGAGCTTATTAGAACTGTAAAATCAAAGGCCCTCTTTCTCAAACTACTGAATGGGAATCTGCATTTTTAATAAGATCCCCAGGTGATTCTTTATGCACTTGAAAGGTAGAAAACATGTAACAGGACCAGCTTCTTTCAAGATTTAATGTGCGGTGGTGAATCTCCCTAGGCCTTATACTATTTCATTCTGGTGAATAATTATACATTCACATTCTCCAGATTTGTTCAGTTTAACTCACTTCTTCAAACTATCACTGAGTATCTACCATATGCCAAGCACTGGGATTATAGTAGTTAATAAAACATTCCCTGCCCTTAAGCCTTTGTCTTTCTACTCCATTCTCAGCTTTACTAGAGTCTGCCTTTTTTGAACCTCTTACAAATGCTGTTATGGAGTGACTGAGGCCCAACTTACCTACACTTGGTTTTAAATAGTAGCAAGATAAATTCCAAGTAGGGTCGCAGAAATATTTTTCTGACTGAATCTCCCTAATTTTAAAAATATATGTATTTTTATTGATTTCAGAGAGGAAAGAAGAGGGAGAGAGAGATAGAAACATTAATAATGAGAGAGAATCATGGTTGGCTGACTTCTGCATGCCCCACACTGAGAATCAAGCCCACATGTGTCCTGACCTGGAATCAAACTGTGATTTCCTGGTTCATAGGTCAACACTCAACCACTGAGCCACCCTGGCTGGGCTGCCTCCCTACTTTTAAATGTGCTCCTTCCAATTCCACACAGTAGCCTCTTGATTTTTTGACACCTCTCACTATTCCTTCCTCAATTTCTATGATATAATATTAATGACTTTCTTTCAGTTTCTTGAAAGCATCACACTCTGTCATACCTAGTGACTTCACATATGCGTTTCCCTTACTGTGGAATGTTCTCCACCTCATATGGTGAACTCATTAATTCTTCAGGATGTATCTTAAGTGCTTTCTTTTCAGAGAAGCTTTCCTTGACCACTTCCTCTTCATCTAAATCAGCTCCTTGTGTTTCCTTTGTAAAACTTATAAAATGGTGAATATAATTTATAACCATATGTTCATTTGGGGCATTGTTTTGAACTGTCTCTTCTACCCATATTCAACCTTCATGGGGATAGAAACTTTGGTTCTTCACCATGGATCTCTAAGGCTTAAATAAATAATTGACACATTGTGGTGCTCAGTATTTGTTAAATGCAATGTATACCTTCTCTCACCAACCTATCTAATATTACTTCCCCCAGCCACTCTTTAACCCACTATCCTGTTTTCTTTTCTTTTTTTCTTTTCTTTATAACTATTATTGTTAGCTGGAACTCTTTTTTTTAATTAATGCATTTTTTAATTATTATCTGTCTCCTCCAATCCTTTTCATGAGTGTGTAGACTCTGAATCAGACAGCCTGGGTTTGAATATCCACTTTACTATTTACTTCATATATAGTCAGCTCCCATGACTCATTATTGAAATGGTGGTAATAATTGTCCCTATCTCATAGGCCTGCTGTGGGGATTGAATGAAAGATTTTACATATCCACCTAGTAGAGTGACTGCGCATAGTAAGCATTGTATGAGTTGCTAACTATTATGATGATGGTAGTTATTATCATTATTTTACATATCTGTTTTCTTGGCAAATAGATCAGTACCATTCATATAGTAGGTGCTCCATAAATATATTCTGAATATATTAAGGAAAGTATTATGCCTTATTATACATTAAACTGATATTTTATTTGGCTGTTGAGGAACAGTGCCGATTTACCAACTTTCATAGAAGTTATTTATTTATTTACCATGATGTACTATAAATTTCCCATAATGACTATGAGTGAAAAGGAAGTAGGTGCTGCTATACTTCTTATTCTGGAAGAGAAGGGATATATGTACCTCCTAACATCTAGATCCAATTTCACTCCCTTAATCAGTGTGACTCTGGTAATTCAGTTCTTAGAACAGTTGTTCAATTAAATTCTTCAGTACACACCCGATTCCTGCTCCTATTAGGTCCATGGTGAACATACATTTTAAATCGATTTTAGACCTATTGTAAAGATAACTTTTGCCTGAGCAAGAAATGTCTTCTAATGCTAGAATTGCTGCTAATTTAAATTCTTTCTTTTATCCTTTTTTACAAATGTTGGAATATTGAGAAAAGTTTGAGCAGGAAGATTCCAGTATTTAATTCAACCTTCTCTCCACATATATGATCGAGAAGCTCAGTGATTTATCATACTCTGTATTTTATTATACTGTCATTTTTTTGTATATTTAAGTTTGGTTAATACAATCTTGACAGCAAGGTGGAATGTAATTTAAATTTTAATATTGTCAGCTGCAGCAATGACAATGTATTATTTTTGCATATGGAAAGATACCAGTTCTCTGATTGACTGATATAGTAAAGGGTGCAACTATATATCTTCAGGTTCCTTTTTAAAAATAAAAGTGAAAAATTACTTTACAATGTCACTATTGTCATGACATAACAGACACTGAATTTTTTCACTAAATTTCTTATTGCCAATGGCCCAATCAAGTTTTAGATTACATATTTTAGACATTTATATCTATCTCAAAAGGAATTATTTATGTTTCAAAATTGGACTTTCAACATTAAAATGCCATCATAAGAAAATCACACAATAATACTTGAGTAGGTTAAATTATGTCTCTCCAAATGCAAAAGTATGAATGTGAATAACTTATAGGGCTGATATTCATACTGTGTCTGAATGTAAGCCTTATAAAAGGGCCATACTATATTTGATTTTGCATTACAAAGATAAAAATTTCAGTAGCACCAATTAGAGTTAAGTGAAAATTAGAGAACCAGAGCCTGATCTAAAGGCAAACAAAAGAATGCTTAGTCCAAGACAAAGGGCAATATTTGGCCTAATTCCAGGCCTATGAATCAGACATCTAGTTATCTAAATGCCATAGCAGGAATATACCCTTTGTTCATACATGATCTGAGTTAAAGAGAGTGTTCTTTTCTTCATGACTCGGCAGGAATGAGCAATATTTTAATCAGTTTGAATAATTACTGTAGATAGATGAACCAGGTCCTTGTTAGTTTTGTTTAACACTGTCTCCACAATTATGCTGGGCACATAGTAGGTACCCAATTATATATTTATTGATTGAATACAAAAATTCTGTTATTTTAAAAATTAAAACCACAGAGCCCTTTTTTAGGTAGTACTTGTAACTCTAGTACTCTCCTTAGGACCTGGGTATGTTTGAAACAGTTTGAAAACCATTGGCACAGGTAACGATAAAAGTGAAATTGAGCCATGGCCAGTGTAGTTCAGCGATTAAAACCTCGGCCTACACATTAAAGGGTCATGGGTTCAATTCCCGGTCAAAGACACGTACCTGACTTGCATGTTCCCTGGATCAGGTCTGGGCGCATACAGGAGGCAACTTAATTGATGTCTCTCTCGCACTGATGTTTCTCTCTCTTCCTCCCACCTCCATCCCTCCCTCCACCTCTCTCTAAAAAATCAATGGAAAAATATCCTCTGGTGAGGATTAACCACAAAAAAAAAAGAAAAGGAAAATGGCACAAGTTGCAACTGGATAGGTCTAGTCTTAATCAATTACTCTGAATCCTACATCATCTTTTTGCCTCCACTTTCCTTCTTTCTTATATTCTATCTGCAGGTGGCAATAGGGAGGATACTAATTAAGGACACAAGATGATCTAAAATGCAGAAAGAGCTCTAGCTGGTTTGGCTCAGTGGATAGAGCACTGGCCTGTGGATTGAAAGGTCCCAGGTTCGATTTTGGTCAAGGGCACAAGCCCATATTGCGGGCTCGATCCCCAATAGGGGGCATGCAGGAGGCAGCCGATCAGTGATTCTCTCTCATCATTGATGTTTCTATCTCTCTCTCCCTCTCCCTTCTTCTCTGAAATCAATAAAAATATTTCTTAAAAATGACAAGATTTAAAAATAAATAAATAAGTACAATGCATAAAGAAGTGTAAAAGCTACAGGGAATTTAATTACATAGTCTGTGAAAATGTGAAATGAGATGAAATCCTATGAAAAGAAAAATAGGCAGTCCTCTTATGTTTTCTGGCATCTCATTCCACAAATGAATCTTACTAGTAGAATAATTTCTGTAATACAGGAGATTAGGTTAGTTAAAGTAAGCAACATATCTGTTTGAAGAAGGGAAAAAGAATGCAGATGAACCGCCCTAACCAGTTTGGCTCAGTGGATAGAGCGTCGGCCTGCGGACTCAAGGGTCCCAGGTTCGATCCCCCTCAAGGGCATGTACCTTGGTTGCGGGCACATCCCCAGTGGGGGGTGTGCAGGAGGCAGATGATCAATGTTTCTCTCCCATTGATGTTTCTAACTCTCTATCCCTCTTCCTTCCTCTCTGTAAAAAATCAATAAAATATATTTAAAAAAAAAAGAATGCAGATGAACCAATCCTAGGATATATCAATACAGCTTTCCAACCTGCTGAAGTAGCATTTTATTTATTTATTTTGAATTTTTAGTTGAATTTATTGGGGTGACATTGATTAATAAAATTATATAGGTTTCAGGGTTACAATTCTATGATACATCATCTCTACATTGTATTATTTGTCTACCACCCCAAGTCAAGTCTCCTTTCATCACCATTTATCTCCCTTTTACCCTTTTCTAGCTCTCCCCACCCCATTTCCCTCTGATAATCACCATACTGTTGACTGTGTTTATAAGGGTTGTTTTTTTCTTAATCCCTTCCACCTTTTCACCCAACCCTCTTACCTACTCTCCTCTGACAGTTGTCAATTTTTCCTCTGTATCTATGAATCTGTTTCTATTTTATTGTTACTTTGTTTCATTCATTAGAGTCCACATATAAATGAAATTGTATGGTACCTGTCTTTCTCTGACTGGCTTATTTTACTTAATGTAATACTCTCGAGATAACTAAAATATATATAATTGGCATGCATTTTTTAACTTCTTTTCTCAGTGTGCATATGGGTTTAATATCCAAATCATCAGGATAATCAGAGGCTATTGTCTGAGAGCATTAGACTACAGAGCTTTCTCTACAATCTGAATTGAAGTATGTAGCTATACTTATGAAAACAATCTGATGTGACAGTTTCCCATGATATAGTTTAAATCCAGAAAACTGGATGCACTATTTAGTTAGGGCACCATGTTAGTAGGAGAATTCTCTATAAAGCCATACTAAAGTAAAATTGAGAGTAAAGGTAGTTTTTTCTATGTGATTAACTTCTTTCAATTCCAGATACCCTACTACCCTGGGCCTGCAACTCTAATTCTGACAACTCTCTTCTTGAGACAATCCTTTAGGATGTTCTATGAAATTTCTACATCCAATAGATGTTGTCTGTGCAGGATGGTGTGTTATATGGACCCTAAATAAAGAAAAGTACAATCATAAAGTTCAAAGAAAAAATAGGTCTGACTCCATTTTCTGCAACCAAAGATGGGAGAGAATAGAGAGGAGAAACACTCAAAGGTGTCATTATGAATATAAGAAATTTATTCAAATGAAGAAAATATAAATAACCAAGAATGTTTATATAAGAGTAGCATGAGATATAAAAATAGTAGTAGAAAGAAAGACTAAGATTCAGAGTGAATGTGGGCTTACCCAAAGGGCTAAGACATATGTAACAATATTGCATTAGAATATTGTATAAGAATAACAGCATCTGATCTAATAAAGAGGGAATATGCTAATTGACCTTCACACCATTACAAAGATGGGGCACCCACAGCCAATAAGGAGGGAATATGCTAATTGACTGCCACACCCTCAAAGATGGTGGTGCCCACAGCCACAAGATGGCGGCGCTCAGTCCCCTCAGCTCTGCACGCCTGCCTCTGGAGTCCCCCAGTCCCCTCAGCTGCCCAGCCGCCCAGGGCTGCCTGAGGCTCAGGTAACCAGGGCCGGCTGAGGCTTGCGCTGCTGGCAGTGACAGCAGCAGAGGTGTGATGGGGCATCGCCTTCCCCTGATTGCCAGGTTGCCTCCCTCCCCTAAGGGCTCCTGGAATGTGAAAGGGGGCAGGCCGGGCTGAGGGACCCCCTCCAGTGTATGAATTTCCATGCACCAGGCCTCTAGTTGCTTATAATAGCAGAATGAAGGAAACAAATCAAGTATATAACAGATGTTGAATGAGAAAGTAGACAGAAGTGAAAATAAAGGAATCATCTTACAGCAGCGGGCAAAAATAGATTTATAGTTGTGCATACACAAAACAGTTTATTTTATTCTTGTATTATTCTTCATTAAAATTATTATTTATTTTTATTATAACTGTAAACCTACTTTTGTCTACCTCTGTATGTATGAAAGTGTATGAATCTGAAAAAGCAGGAAGTTTAGGAAATAGAGCAAGACAGAAACATATAAATGATATAATTCCATTTTGGGAAATTCAATAACATGCAAAAGAAACATGTTATTTAGTGACAGATACGTATTTGATAAAGTATAAAAAAGTATATAGTATATTATTAACACAAAATTAAGAATATTGGTTACCCTTGCAGTTTATAGAATGAGATTGTAATGTTCATAACAATAATAATAACAATGTTAATAATAATGATAACTAACACTATGTTCCAGTTAATTCTCTAGATACTTTCTATGTATTAACATTTAAAGGTAAAAAGAACTTATGTGATAAGTGACACTATTATTAGCCCCTTTTTGTAGGTTGGAAAAATTAAGCACAGGGTAGATTTGTAATATTCTTGAGTTCATGAAGATAGCAAGCAATAGAGCTTTTGAACTGAAGACACACAGCATGAGGTATGAGCCTGCATTCTTAACTATTAAGCTAAATTGGAAAGGGACACGGCGGTATTAGATAAATCAAAGTATATTTTATCATTATTCTTTAAACTGTATAGTCATTTTATATATCCTTTTGTACATGCAGTATTTTACCATTTATGAAAAAATAATAGAAGACAATAACAACATTTATTTCAGAAAACATTGTGCACTAACAGAGCTCTGGGTTGCCTTTGTAGAGAAACCACAGAAACAAGGAGGGAAGCATGATTGGAGCTGTTAACATTAAAAATATATATATAAACCATTGGGGAGACCAAAGGTTGTCAAAACTCTGTATGTGTATGTCTGTGTGTGTGTGCACTCACATGCACTCACATGCATATGCATATGCATGTGCAGGTTATTTCAGCCTGGTGCACAGATTAGCCAGGTACAACAGTGGGGGAATAGTTTTAGTGAGAGCTTTTGTATCCTTTTATTTCTTCTCTACATTACCTAGGAATAATCATTGCCTATTCTGTTGACACAGAAATTGGCAATAACTACCCAGATCTTCTAGTGCCAATAGTTTAATACCAGGATGCTTGTGTGAACACTTTCAAAGTGACCAACCATTCTAGAGCATTCATTCCTTTACCCTATTCCCCACCAAACTTTAGAGCTCATGGATTATAGACTAAGGTGTTTGCCACTTTTAATGCTGCTTATTCCCCAAACCGCAGTGGTTGTGGAGTGAAGTGACAATAAGTAGGTATGTTTAATATTGATTCTGTAATGGTTGGGACAGGTTCTATATCTTGGGACATATTCCCTACAATCTAAAGCAACAATTCGGATTCAAAATGCCTTGGAATATGGCCTTTTCCCAACATACATAATAGTATAGATGATACCTCTATGGGACCAAGAACTCAAAGGCCAAAATAACAAACACCTGAGGAATCCAAGCAATATAGAAGGAAGACAACTAACTGAATAAAATATACCATAAGAAGAAGAATTATTGGCCTGGCAAGTATGGCTTAGTGGTTGAGCATCAACCTATGAACCAGGAGGTTGTGGTTCGATTTGGGGTCAGGGGACATACCTAGGTTGCTGGCTTGATCCCCATTTGGGAGTGTGCAGGTGACAGCCAATCAATGCTTCTCTTTCATCATTGATCTTTCCATCTCCCTCTCCTTTCCTCTCTGAAATCAATAAAAATATATATTTTTAGAAGAAGAAAAATTATTGGAACAAAGGTACTAGGAATTTAAAATAAGAATAGTAAATACCCTCCAAGCAATAAAGGAGAATATTAATATTATAAAGCAGATACATTAAGGCTATTAAAAATCAAGTATATGGAGTCAAAATATTAATAGTTAAAATAATGAACATAGTAGAAATAAAAGAAAATGTAACACTGTAAATGGAACATAAGAAAAAATGCAAGAAAAGTACTGTAATAGTTTTTACAATAAATATAAGTGGGCTAAACTCACTAATATAAAGTCAAATTCTGCAATTGATTTTTTTAAATATATTTTATTGATTTTTTACAGAGAGGAAGGGAGAGGGATAGAGAGTTAGATGAGAGAGAAACATTGATCAGCTGCCTCCTGCACGCCCCCTACTGGGGATGTGCCCACAACCAAGGTACATGCCTTTGACCAGAATTGAACCTGGGACCTTTCAGTCCACAGGCCAATCCTCTATCCACTGAGCCAAACTGGTTAGGTTGCAACTGACTTTTTAAAAGCCAATAACATATTGTCTACAAGAGACACACTTAGAAGTGTTAGAAATGTTGAAATTAAAATTATGGAAAAATATACCAGGGGAATAAGAACTCAAAAAAGATAAAATAGTGTATTTTGGGCCATAAGACATGGTTAGAAACACATCTCCTCCGTGTGTTATAGAGGTTCAATTCAGGCAACCATGAGCTTTTCCATCTTTACTCAACTATTTGTCAACATTTTAATCTTTTTTGTATTTCCTGGGTCTCATTCACTGGAACTCCAGGAGTCATCTTTCTTTGCTTGATGTGATGTACTCATAATTTCTCCTAGAGCTTGAATTGAGAACAAATTAGTTATTTTTTTAATATATTTTTATTGATTTCAGAGAGGAAGGGAGAGGGAGATAGAAACATCAATGACGAGTGTATCATTGATTGGGTGCCTCCTGCATGCCCCATAATGAGGATGGAGCCCCACAACTCTGGCATATGCTCTGACTGTTTATCAAAGCATGTCCTCCTGGTTCATACATAAATGCTCAACTATTTAGTCATGGCAGTTGGGCTAAATTACTTTAAATTGTTTTCTTGAAAGCAGTGTTTTATACCTTATCATATCTTATTGTCTTCAAACATTGACTTCCTCCCTAGAAAGTAAAGAAAGCCATGCAGATGTTTTCTTATCAATAATTCATAGCAGAACTATTTATCCCAAATTAGCATGTATCATTAACTATCTCAAGGACACAGAGTGAATTGTCTTTGAAAAAAGGTCTAAAAAACCTCATGTTTGAGAGAAGAAACTTTGTCCCCAAGCAACTGCTTTCTTCACTCTCTCCTTTCTCAGTGGAAAATGAACAAAAGAAAATCTGAGTTGTCACTGCCCATTTGAGCACTTTGCTTTGTCTAAATTGCTGCAATGATAACTAATCTACACTAAAAAAAGAGAAACATGCCAATTGACCATCACTCCGCTACACCCACCAGCCAATCAAGAAGGAATATGCAAATTAGAAGGACAAAGATGGCAGCCGCCCAGCTGCTCCAGGTGTGGAGTGGCTGGGCAGGGCAGGCCACCTGCTATGAGAGGGAGGGGGGGTGCGAAGGGATCTGCAGGTGCGGCACTCTGGCACAGCAAAGACAAAGACTGCAGACTCTGGAGACTGCAGCAAAGACCAAAACAGCAGATTCCAGCCGAGTCTGCAGTGAAGACGAAGACAGCAGACTCTGGCTGGAATCTGCAGCGAAGACAAAGGTGGCAGACTCTGGCTGGAGCCTGCAGCAAAGTTGAAGAAGGCAGACTCTGGCCTGAGCGAAGGCCTGCGTCCCGGGTGCTGGAGGAAAACCGGTGCTGGAAGCCAAGGGAAGGAAGGCCTATTGCACGAATCTCTTCATGCAATGGGCCTCTAGTGTATATATAAGCCTGGACCCAGGTAGGGAGAGTGAAAAGGATAGGGAGCAACACTGGCCTATTCTGTGTCTAGTTTAACACTTAGTAGATACCAATTACCAGTTGTTCCCATGCTAAATGTTTTATATACATTTTTTTTTATTTATCAATTATAAGTCTGTGAAATATATACTGTTATGATCTCTCCATTTTTCATAAGAAATATGAAACCCGAAAAGGTCAAAAACAGTGTCCAAGTGTCATAACTAGTAAGTAGCAGAGATACAACCAGGGATCTTTGAGCCCACACTTTTCCATGAAATTATGCTGCATGGTTGATCAAGAAAGTTACCAAATCCTTGACACATAGTAGGCACTGAATAAATGATCCCCAAGTAATGATTACAATGGAGACTGGATGCATTGCTCTGGGTAAGAATTCTGAGCCAGAAGAGATCTATTATCATGCATCTGAATTCATGCCATGTTTCCTTTATCTGCTTAAGGATGCAAAATTGCAGGTGTTATTTTAAATTTAAAAGAATTAAATCAATTTTATTTTGACCTTTTAATCATAATTTTATGATACTTCTGATAATACTCAGATTCTTGGGCAATTTCCATATCCATAAAATAATGCTTACAAAAATTCTCATGTTTAGTTCTCCCCTATGGCTTACCAGATCAAATCTAAATTTCTTGGTCCAATATTCAAGATGATCCGTAATATACATCATCTCTTCTGCTCTGGTACTTAGGAGCTACCACTATTGCCTCTTCTTCATGCTCTCTCTCCACCTTTCCCAGTCTTCTTTAATGAAATGAACCCTATTTGCAATGTCCTTCTCTTTCACATGGATTTCTACTTGTAGATATCTATTTATTTTTTTTTACCACAACCCTTGGGATGTGATAAAAGCCACATTTATTGATTTATGCTTTTTAAATAAAATGAAATCTAGTTTGACTAACCACTGAAAAAAGTTGATGAAAAGTTCAATCAGTCATTTTGGATTTTGTATGAGTGCTTTCTCCCTCCTTATGGTTGTATTAGAGTTCCAGGGGCATTTGAGTGTTCCCCTAAGAATCATCATTGTCTGGTGTTTTTCCTTATAGTCATCTGGTGCTGCCTTGACTCTGTTTCACCACAATCTCTTCTATGTCATAATTCTATAAAGTGTTTCTTAACTTCCAGGCTTCATACCTTGTCCAGTATGGTCCTTTGAAGGCTGAAAGCTCTGATGATAACTTTACTCATTTCTGCCAAACTTGGTCACAAAGAACCATCGAGACTCACAAGTTATAAGTGTTTAGATATTTCTATAGGTTTTCATTCAGTCATCCTCATTAAACTTATTTTCACATTCAAATGACAGTTCTCTAAAGGCTCAGATCTCCTCCCAGTCCTTATACCAATCTCCAGGGACCCAGGGAAATAAAGACATAGACCTGTTTCCCTTTTATTTATTTTAAAATATTTATCTTTATTTTTTAAAGTATTACAAATGTCCTCTTTCCCCCTACCATTGCTACTGCTCCCTCCCCAGGCCCCCACTACACCATTGTCTAAGTCCATGAATCTCAGAGGGAAGTGGGGGTGTGTGTGGAGAGAGGAGATATACCAAAAAATTTATATGCATATATGCATAGCCCATGGATACAGACAATGGTGAGGTAGGGTGGGGAAAGGAGCAAGGGTGAATGTGTGGAAAAATACCTATTTCCCTTTTAAATCTTTGAATCAACAAACTGCTGTTTCCTCTATGGTACATTGAAAATTGGCCACAGATTATTTTCATCCTTCTACACAATGTGACTTTAATGTTGTTCTCTTCAAGAGGTTAAATCATTTTCTTTCCTGCTTAAAGCTGGGATTGGTCATGTGACATGTTCTGGCTAATGTAATATTAACAAATGTGAGATAAGCAAGAGGCCTGAGAAATACTTGAACTTTAGAGCTTGTTCTTTATTACTGCTCTAGGCACCCAGGAATGACTATGTAAGGCATCTCAGGTAAGAGTTAGAAGGCTACATGGAGAAGTAAGATATCATAGCCAAGACTATTGACCTCCATATATGTGGGTGAAGTCATCCTGGATCATCCAGCTTCTATCTGATGAGCAACCTCAGACATATGTGTGAGGACAATCAAGATTAGCTGAGCCAGCCCGGCTGGCGTGGCTCAGTGGTTGGCCATCAACCTATGAACCAAGTGGTCACAGTTCAATTCCTGGTCAGGGCACATGCCCAGGTTGTGGGATCGATCCCCAGTAGGGGGCATGCAGGAGGCAGCTGATCAATGATTCTTTCTCATCATTGATGTTTCTATCTCTCCCTTTTCCTTCCTTTCTGAAATAAAAATATATATTAAATAAAAATATATGAAATATATAAATCAACATTAATACACACACACACACACACAGACACACACACACACACATATATATATATATATATATATATATATATATATATATATATATATATATATAAGATTAGCTGCATCAACCCAGCACAAAAGAAGTGCCCAGCAAAAATGAGAGCTAAACAATAGCTGTTGTTTTAATTCACTGTATTAGTTTGCTAGGGCTATTATAATAAGGTACCACAGACTGGGTGGCTTAAACAACAGGAATTCATTTTCTCATCACTCTGGTGCTAGATGTCAGTAATCAATGGGTTGGCAGGGTTATTTCCTTTGATGCCTCTCTTGTGAGGTTGTAGATGGCGGTCTTCTTCCTGTGTCTCACATGGTTTTCCCTCTGTACATGTCTGTGTCCTAATCTCCTGCGTTTATGACATCAGTCATACTGAATTAGAGTCCACCCTAATGACTCCATTTTAACTTAATTGCCTTTGAAAATACCCTGTATCCAAATGCAGTCATATTTTGAGGTACTGGGAATTAGGATTTCACTAAGTGAATTTGAGGGAGGGGCACAATTCAGCCTATAATAGTCAATACTTGTCACTCCATCTATGGGGTTTCCTCACTCAAACAATGTTATCTTCAAGGTGTCACCTTTTCCTTACTTGCTGTAAACTATAAAATATCAGTTCTTCCTTCTCCGCAGTTAAGGAGACCCTAGATCTCTAAGACTCTCCTCTCTTCAGTGGGGATAAAAAGCACCAAGAAATTTGCTCATCAAACTATACAAAAATAAATTATCATGCTCAGCTGACGTGGCTCAGTGGTTGAGCGTGGACCTATGAACCAGGAGGACTAGGTCGCAGGCTCATCTCCAGTCGGGGTCATGTAGGAGGCAGCAGATCAATGATTCTCATCATTGGTGTCTTTACCTCTCTCTCTCTCCCTCTTCCTCTCTGAAATCAATAAAAATATTTAAAAAAATAAATTATCATGCAACATACCAACCCTACAGTCTTTCTTCCATGGGACTTTCCTTAACTCTCTCAACTGTAAACTGTCTTTAATTTCTCTGAATTTCTATAGCACTTGTGCATCCCTACCACACCACTTGGTACTTGAATCTAAACTACCCTGCATTTTAATCCTAGCACATAAATTTGACATCTCATCATGTAGAGGGTGAACTCTTTGTGGGTAAAGCTCTGTCAGATAACTTACAGTTCCCATATAAACATTGGCCATGCAATTGGAACTCTAGACCCAATTTGCTTAGTGATATTACATCTTGCAATCAGCAACTCTAATAATACCTGTTTTCCTTTTAATTTGCGTGTGATCTGACTTTTATAATTTCCATGGCAAATTGTGAAGACCCTATGTTTTGCTCCTTTTGTCATCATAGAAATGTTGTCAAATTTTTAGTGCTTACAATGGGCTTCAGGAAGGAGATACCTAGAACATTAACAATGTTTAGTGTTACTATTTCATGTTTTGAACTTCGCAAAGATTATTCAAGCAGCAAAATAGTTCTTGTAAATATATTTATTTAAATTCAGACTATTAAACCAATTGCTATATTGCATATTATATCTAAAGCTAAGGCAATCTTAAACCTCAGAGACTTTATGGTAGTTATTTGTTGCAAACCAGAGAGGTTCCAATAAACATGCAAGATAGAAAATGATGTTTTTATATCCTAGTTAAAAAGAAAACAGGTGCTATTATAGCTATTGACTGCAAGACGCAATATCACTAATCAAATTTAAACCAGAAATCTTGAGTACCTAGCAAGCTGCTGCAAATAAGTCTGCTGTGAGCTACACACAGTTCTGACACATCTAAAGGGAATTTTCTCTCCAGAATCTGGAAATGCAGAGGATGATTGCCTATCCTTACTGGTGCCCCTAACTATAGCTACTCAGGCTATCCCCACCTTGATCAGTCTGGCCTCTGTGCATATCGTGACCCGAGAATGACTCCTTCCACTTTTATTCCAATAATCTTCTGCCATAACTTTCTTCAAGAGCTAATAAAGAAATTACCTTCTTGAATAAATAGTAATAATAATTATAATTTATTCTGTGCCAAGTCCTATTCTAAATATTTTCATATATTAAGTCATTTAATCCTTTTATTAATCTTGCAAGACTGTTATTTTTCTCACTTTTTACACAGGATGTAACTTTAGTTACAGGGTGATTAAGTAAATAATACATGTCACATGATTAGTCAGTGGAGGAAGAAAACTATAAACCAGGGAGTCTGAGCTTGGACCTCTTGCTATGATGAATTTATTCTGCATACTATTCACATTCACATGCACATTTTAGATTTTTTAATGTCTACTGTATTCTAGGCAGTGTTATTTATTCATAAATGTTATATCAGTTGGTATTCACAACAACTCTGGAGTAAGGATAGAGGTATTGGATACTTGGATATTTGTACCTCACACAAATATGTGAAGATGATACAGAGTTAAAATTATCTATCAAAATCCCTTAAATTGCTCCTAAAGAAAAGTGTACATAATTTTTATGCACACTAAAGTTTCAGAGTATCTTTATCTAAACTAAGGGGAGGAACTAAAATAATAAGAAACATTATATGCTGGTGTGAAAAACATGTATACCATAGTGCCTTTGAGATAACTAGCCAATCCCTAGAAGAGGATAGAGTCTGACTAACTAGAGAATTCTAAAGTGTTGCTGATAGTCTACACATTTTACTTCATACTAGCTTTATGTTAGGTCTCCATAACTTTAATACATGTTCAGATATATTTTGTATGAATATTACACTAGGTAGTGTGATTGTACCTTAGGGATGATTGAGATGTTAGGTTATTGAAGTTAGCTTCTAAGTTAAATGCAGACATATAATGTGACTCTACTATACTGTTTTTCTCATGCTACAGAGAGGAAATTGAGACTCCAAAAAGTTAGGTAACTTGCCCAAAATCACCCAGCTCAGAAGTGATGGCAGTAGGTTTTGTTTCCACTATAACAGGTTTCCTTAAGAGGAAGTATACCATGGTGGTTAAGAGCTCTGACTCTGGCCTGGCCTGCATTGCTAAGTGGTTAAGGTTCGACCTATGAACCAGGAGCTCATGGTTCAATTCCCTGTCTGGGCACATTCCTGGGTGCCATTACTGTGTAGTAGAGACTGTCATCAAAGAGGGGGGATGGAAATGCCAAAATCTTGTAATGATGACTCAGAAGAGGATATCGACAACATAAATGTTACCACAATAATGTACAGTCTCCATCTGCTTCCTACCCGGATGCATTTAGGTGTGCTATTTATATAACATGTTGCATCTGCATTTACATATTTGGGGAGGCTGTTGTAGGAGTAGGTGTTATGCTCCCAGTTAAAGAGACCTGATGGAAACACCTACTCCTACAACAGCCTCCCCAAATATGTTAATGCAGATGCAACGTTATATAAATAGCACACCTAAATGCATTCGGGTAGGAAGCAGATGGAGACTGCATTATTGTGGTAACATTTATGTTGTCGATATCCTCTCCTGAGTCATCATTACAAGATTTTGGCATTTCCATGCCCCTCTTTGAAGGCTGCAATTCCCATCAACAGTGGACTGAAATATATATTTGCATCAAGAGATGTATAAACTTCAAACTGTCAGAATGAGTATGCCTGGGTTGTAGTTTGATAAACAAATATATTACAATGAACCTTGAATAAATTCACTCCTCCCACCACCTTGTGGGATGATCAAAATAGTTGTAAATTTTAAACAATGTAGATCATTAAATTATGCATCACTAAGCCTGATATTTTCCCTGGGGCTGTGAATACAGGGATGGTGCCTACGGAGCCTGAGGCCTTGTGGAGACAGGTTACTGGTAAAATTATGAAGAAAATTATGGTGGACATGTATATGGGCAGGGGGAGAATAACAATCTGGGTGTTAAGAATAAGCTTCTGGCCTGGCCGGCATGGCTCAGTGGTTGAGAGTCAACCTATGAACCAGGAGGTCATGGTTCGATTCCCAGTCAGGGCACATGCCCAGGTTTTGGGCTCAATCCCCAGTAGGGGGCATGCAGGAGGCAGCCTATTGATGATTTTTTTCTCATCATTGATGTTTCTCTCTCTCCCTCTCCCTTTCTCTCTGAAATCAATAATATATATTATATATATTTAAAACGAATAAGTTTCTGTTTAAAGGGCTGGTAGATGTTAATCCAGAGTATCCTTCCTTAACCAGGGATGGGTCCAGGAGATGCTACAAAACACAACTACCATATTTTATCTCAGACCTACTAAATAAGAATGTCCAAAACATGAATTTTTTCATTAAAAAAAAAAAGCACTTCAGATGTTTCTTCTCAGCATCTGAGGTTAACAACCACTTTTAGGAAATATCACGGTTACCGAAGGGGCTTGTTATAAATATAGAAATCAAGTCCCTTACCCACCCTCAGACACTGATTTAGTAGATGTTGTGTTGGGCCCAGAAACCTTCATAGCCAGGTGCCAACTTGATTGCCAGTGTTTGGGAAATACAGTGGAACCTCGGTTTTGGAACTTAATTTGTTCTGGAAGGCTGTTTGAGAAACAATTTGTTCAAAAACCAAATCATTTTTTCCCATTAGAAATACGTATTGTAAATTGAATTAATCTGCTCTAGACCCTGAAATACTTCCCTGTTTTAACTTTCCTTCTATACAGTACATGTCTAATGTACTGTTTCACTTATAAACACTTTTTTAAAAAATCACATCTACACTAATAAAAGAGAATCATGCAAATTCACCATCACTCCGCTACACCCACCAGCCAATCAGGAGCGAGTATGCAAATTAACCCAACAGAGATGGCAGCGGCCACAGAGCTGGAGTGAGCAGGAGGCTTGGGTTGTCCCTAGTGATGGAGGAAGCCAAGCTTCCCGCCTGTCCTGGCCGACCCTGGCCTCCGCTCAAGGCTACAAAGTTTTAATTATAGACGATAAATAAATCCTAACAAAAATGGCTGTGGCCACAGAGCGAGCAGGAGGCTTGGTCAGAAGTTCAGATGATTAGCATATTAGCCTTTTATATATAGAGATATTTTTATTGATTTCCAAGAGGATGGGAGAGGGAGAGAGATAGAAACATCAATAATGAGAGATAATCATTGATCCACTGCCTCCTGCATTTCCCCTACTTGGAATTTAGCCTACAACCAGGGCATGTGTCCTGACCTGTAATGGAACTTTGACCTCCTGGTTCATTGGTGGCCACTCAACCACTGAGCCAAGTGGACAAGTTTATCTTTATTGCAAAGTTTGCTACTTCTTGGTCATGGTGAAATTTCTCAATAAATATTCACAGCACAATTTCCTGAGACATTGAAAAAGTGAGGTTTGGTGGTAATCAAACTTTTACTCAAGCATTCTCTTTTGTTTGCCTCCTGAGAAGTTTTGTTCCACAACCAAAACATATTTCTGTAAACAGCTTAGTCAAGAACTGAATTGTTGAAGATGGGAGACATTTGAGAACGCAGGTTTGACTGTAATGGATGGGAGCATGATTGCAATGAAGCCTTTGATCCCTAGAAGAGCCCAGTACATTTCACAGTTAAATACTAATACATAGTCATTCAATCAGTACATCTCTTGTATATAACATTGAGCTAGACTTCTCTGCACCTGGGAGTGGGAATGGAAAAGAAGCATAAAATATAGGTCTTGGATAAGAGAATCTTTTTATGATCCTGAGAAGACATATTTTTCCCACAGAAAAGAAGATGATAAGGTAGCCTTTTCCTACACCTGGGGTTTGGTTATGGGTTAATGGATGGTGGTCATGTTGGATGAAGGATGGTAATTCACTCTGACCCTTTCTACAGCTCCCTTAGCTTGTTCTCATCATCCAAAATACTTCTACATCTAGAACCTCAGTTTAGAGCTGGCACTGTGAGCAATTAACACCATCAAACCTCTATAACCAAGGAATTTACTCTGAGAAGAATTGGTTGACTTTTCAATTCAGGATTTTTTATTTCTTTCCCTCCTCTGGTTGTCATCCTTTACACTCAGGTAAAAATACTGCCTCTTACCTCTCAAAAAGGAGGTATGAATTGCTCTCCCTAGAATACTGGAGTGAGTTTATTAGTCAAAGAAAGGAAGAACACCTTTTCCCTCTGGAACTGTAATTGCACTTTGTAGGAGAGAATGGACAACTGTACACTCACTTATCTTGCCCAAATATAATGTCTATGCTCTTTTCACACATGGCCTGAGGTTAAGGCACGTGCTGCATTTTAATATTTTGAGGAAATTTTGTCTTGTCACATTAGTTGCCACTCTGCATTTGCCATGTTTTACCAGTGTTTATGGACATCCATTTTATGCTATAAAGCCCACCATTACTGTCACAAACCAACATGTTGTGAAATCATGTGACAGAGTTGTCCTTTTATTCTGAGTTACAGCTCTCCAATGACAAGCTACCTTGTTGACTTTTTTTTAAAATATATTTTATTGATTTTTTACAGAGAGGAAGAGAGAGGGATAGAGAGTTAGAAACATCGATGAGAGAGAAACATCGATCAGCTGCCTCCTGCACACTCCCCACCGGGTATATGCCCGCAACCAAGGTACATGCCCTTGACCGGAATCGAACCTGGGACCCTTGAGTCCGCAGGCAGACGCTCTATCCACTGAGCCAAACCGGTTAGGGCTTGTTGACTTTTTTTTCTGGCTCAAAGCTTGAGCCCCTGTTCAAAAATCTTCACTCTATTCACACTTCCTCCCTGAATTCTACCTTGACTTACAGACTCTGAATTACTTTCCCTTTTATACTAATAGCTGAAAGAGGAAAATGTTGTCTGCCAATTACATTCTTGCTTTGTCTTCTTACACATTTCTTGTCATAGAATTAATCGAGAGGTCTCTGTATGTTCAAATCCAACTCTTTTCACCAAGTATTTATTCTTAACTTGTTAGAAAACCTAAAATTTCATACCACAGGCTCAGCCTTTTGGTATAACTTGTGGTTCTCTAAATGTGGTTTTTTTAATATCATCTATAAATGTGCTAGAAATGAAGATACAGGGAGCTTCACTCTGATTCACTAAATTAGGATCACTGGGAATAGAGTCCAAGAAATTATATATTTTTTGTTGTTGCTAATCCTCACTGGAGGATATTTTTTCCATTGTGTTTTTTTTTATAAGAGATATTGGAAGGGAGGAAGAAGGGGAGAGAGAGAAGAGAAAAACATTGATATGAGAGAGACACATGAATCAATTATTTGCCTCCCATATGCCCCCAGATCAGGACCAGGGATTGGACCTGTAACCCAGGTACATGCCCTTGACTGATGCCCTTGATTGGGAATCGAACCCAAGACCCTTAGATGGGCAGGCTGATCCTCTAACCATGGAGCAATGATGGCCAGGGTAAGAAATTATATTTTGACAAGCTCACTAGGTTGTTTTTATGCTCTATGAAATGTGAGGGAGGCATTCTCACAAAGTATCTCTTGGTACTCAATTGTTATTTGTGTTATACAATATTAACAAATTGACATGGATTGATTCCCAATACAGGCTGTATATTAATCTCACCTGAGGAGCTTTAAATAAATATCTGTGTGGCCCTTGCCGTTTTGGCTCAGTGGATAGAGCATCGGCCTGAAGACCAAAGAAAGGATCCCAGGTTCGATTCTGGTCAAGGGCACATACCTTGGTTGCAGCTCCTCCCCGGCTCAGGCCCTGGCCAGGTTGTGCACAAGAGGCAACCAATTCGTGTGTTTCTCTCACATCGATATTTCTATCTTTCCCTCTCTCTTTCATTGTCTCTAAAATCAATGGAAAAATGTCCTCTGGTGAGGATTTAAAAAAAATACCTGTGTGTGGGTCAAACTGATCAGATAAACTAATGACAGAGTTATGAGTGAAGTGTCCTGACTGGATCGCTGGTCATTAAGGAAGCACAAAGTAGACGTCAGACTCAAAGTGGGATAAAAGTATTTGTCTGAGTTAGCTTGTAGGATTCTTGTATGAAACAAAACACATGAAAGGCTCTTGTAATTTTTTTTCTAAATATATTTTTATTCTCAAATTCATCTAGAAGTATACTATTACTACCACAACCATCAGTAGTAATAGTAATAATAATAAAATACCAGACAATCCTTACTGAACTTTTTATGTTATAGGACTAGACTTGCTGACGTTCTAGGGATTATTAGTTTCCCTGTTTTTGTTTTTGTTTTTTTCCAAATTAGAATGGGCATACTATAAAAACCAGTGATTGTTGTTTTTAGAGACTGTTGAAGATGAAGCCTTCAGCTAAGACATTGTCTTTGTCATGTAAGGAAACAGGCTTCTTTAAGTGACCCTTTACTTGTTGAAGAACATTAGTCTGTTACTGATTATCTTTGTCATCCACTACACACTACTGAATATTAAATTAGAATCCAAGTGAGGTAAATAGTTTTCTGTTTTTGGATTATTTTAATTTTAATACATATATAATTAATTACCTCCAGATAGTTAATGTTTGATTATATTTTTTGCTCACATAGGCATAGCCTTTGAATTCATGAGCCCTTTGTTCACTTGTTATTCTTAGCCACATAAGATTCTTGTTTAATACTTTGGTGGCTAAACTTTTCTGGATTTGCTGCAAACAACTCATATCAGTGGAGAGGAATGTTTTAAAAATATATTTTATTGATTTCAGAGAGGAAGGGAGAGGGAGAGAGAGAGAGAAACATCAATGATGAGAGAGAATAATTGATCAGCTGCCTCCTACATGCCCTACACTGGGGATGGAGCTCACAACCCGGGCATGTGCCCTGACCAGGAATTGAACCAAGACCTCCTGTTTCACAGGTCAACACTCAACCACTGAGCCATGCCAGCTGGGCTGAAGAGGAATTTTGAAACATGAAACTTTGTTGCTGCATATTTAACTAACAATAACTGAAAAGGAAAGCAAGAGAGAAAAAATTAGAAGGAATGTAGATGGAATTTTAGAACAAATAGGCTGAAACTTAATTGATGAAACAAAGAAAGTTATGTCAATCATTTGTAATACTAAAAGGATGCATCAGTTTATAAAAAAAAAAAAATATTTCTGGTTTCTTTACTCTATCCACTGAGCCAAACCAGTTTCAGCAGGGAAAGTGATTTTTAAAGAGGGGGATGGAGCCGAAACCGGTTTGGCTCAGTGGATAGAGCGTTGGCCTGCAGACTGAAGGGTCCCGGGTTCGATTCTGGTCAAGGGCATGTACCTTGGTTGCCAGCACATCCCCAGTGGGAGGTGTGCAGGAGGCAGCTGATCGATGTTTCTCTCTCATCGATGTTTCTAGCTCTCTATCCCTCTCCCTTCCTCTCTGTAAAATATCAATAAAATATATTTAAAAAAAAGAGGGGGATGGAAGAGTAGCCTAATCTTTTTCCATATTACACATATATTCATTTATTGCTTATGACTTAGGTGAGGAACACTCGAGGAATACGGTGTAGAAAGAATAGCAAGTGGAGGCCTTATACTTATTGAGTGAGACTCTTTAGTGAAAGGTGAACAGCAACTAATAAGAGAAAACATCATGTCAACAATGGCTCAATTGGAGCCAGGCTGCACTGAGTGACACCAAGCTTTGTGTTAGTGGAAAGCTAGAGGGAAAAGTGAAGGGTGGGTTTTCATAGGCAGGGCAATGTCAATGCTGGATGTTACTGAAGCAAGGAGGAAATGTGTCAACATGACATGTTTCCTTGTTCTTGCTGTCCTGTTATTGTAAAGAATTGTACAATCAATGGGACCAGCCCAGGAAGGCCTCTGACCCTAGGAAGTAACTCAAAATCGGGCCATAATTTTCATCTCATTAATTAGCAAATTGTTAGTCATACCAGTGATGATTGGCTTTGGGTATGGATATTTCAAATGTAAGTGGCTTAAATAAAATAGAATTTATTTATCTTCTGTGTAAAGAAATCTGAAGGTCCAGGGTTGGTAAATCGGCTCCTCTTTCATGAAAGATATAGGCTCATTCTATCTTTTGTTCATCTTTCAATTTGAGTTCTATATCACATGATCTAAGATGCCTGCTCAACTCTATAGGATAAAAAATATAAACACACTTCCTTTAAGTACACTTCTCAGAGGTTGCATTTGATTCTTTTGTATCCAAACATGGTCACAAAGCCACATCTAATTTAAATGGAAAGTGAAAATTATAGTTATCATTTCAGGCAGTCACATTTCCAGCTAAAATCAGTAGGTAAATAACTAAGGAACAGGAGTACAACAGATATTAGGCAAACTCCAATACTAACATACAGGATTGAGAGAGATATTTTTTATGCTATAAATTATAAAATACTGCCTGATGGTGTTGCTCAGTGGTTGAGTGTCAACCTATGAACCAGGAGGTCACAGTTTGATTCCCGATCAGAGCACATGCCCGGGTGATGGGCTCAATCCCCTCAATCCCCAGTGTGAGGCATGCAGGAGGCAGCTGATCAATGATTCTCATCACTGATGTTTCTCTCTCTCTCTCCCTCTCCCTTCCTCTCTGAAATCAATAAAATGTTTTTTTAAATTATAAAATACAAATAAGAATGTTCTTCATTATTACTTTAATTCAATTTAGTAATAGCTTGTTTAACACCTAAAATGAATAAAGGAATTTTCAAACCACAAGGGAGGGAAAAAGAAATATACCCACACTACAAGGCAGAATGTAACAAGCATTGTCAGAAAGCCTAAGCAAAGTTCTGTGAATTCTAGAGGAGAAAGAGATTCATTCTAGCCAGAGCACTGGGGACCGAAACATCTGACACTATGGCTAGACAAATTGTGACCCTGAGGGCTGAATAGGGTCTGCTGCTCATTTTGGTAAATAGGTTTTGCTGGAACAGAGCCATGCTCATTAATTTATGTATCATCTGTGGTAACTTTCACGCTATTGCCACAGAGTGGAGTAGTTATGATAGAGACTATCTGGCTCACAAAGACTGAAATTTAATATTTGGTCTTTTACCAAAAAAAAAAAAAAAAGGAATTTAAGCCCTAGCCAGTTTAGCTCAGTGGATATAGAGCATCTGCCATCAGACTGAAGGGTCTTGAATTTGAATTCAGTCAAGGGCAAGTACCTCAGTTACAGGCTCTGTCTCCGGCCCTGGTTGGGGCACATGTGGGAGGCAACAAATTGATGTGTCTCTCTCACATCAATGTTTCTCTCTCTGTCTCTCCCCTTCCCTTCCACTCTCTCTAAAATTCAATGGAAAAATATCCTCAAATGAGGATTAACGAAACAAAAAAAGATTTTATGACTGAACTGAAAGGATTCTAATAAGAAGGATAGTATAAGCAGGAGATAGACTGAGTAAAGATAGTGATATGAGAAAATTCAGGGTGTGTTTGTTAATGGGAAAGAAATTACAGTAAAATTTGTAACATACAATGAGCAATGTCGCCAAAAAATGAAATTGTGTAAAATGTGGGGGTACATTTTTGAGAGGTTATTAGAAGGATCAGGACTGGCCTATTCAGCTAGGGATCTGGTTATACAATTCAAATTGGTTTAGGTCCTGGGTGTAGTTTGGCACTGCCTCGTGGGTGATTGGCAAGGTTCCTTCAGGACAAGAGTGGTAATTACAATAATATTCCAATACTTGCACATGTTACCTTGGAAAGATCCAATGAGATTGGGTAAGGCTTGTGACATGGACATGGACTGCATCTATCTACTTTAAAAGTCAGATTGCTTAGTTATTCCCCAACCAGGCTCACATTCTATTTAACATTTTGGCTCTTACCTCCATGGGCAAAAGTAAGAAATGTTACCTGATTGCATTGGCTACTAGGCCTGCACAGAAAATAGGAGCCAGTGACCAAATAAGTTAGAGCCAAGTTTACTTTATTATAGGACGTATTATCACAGGATATATTTTTAATATATTTTATTGTTTTTTTATTTCTTTATTGATTATGGTATTACATATGTCCTTATGCCCCCATTACCCCCAACTTCCCATTCATGCCCCCACCCCCCTGTGGTCTGTGTCCATTGATTAGGCTTATATGCATGCATACAAGTCCTTTGGTTGATCTCTCCCCCTTACCCCGACTGCCCCCTACCTTCCCTGAGGTTGACGTTCTGATTGATGTTTCTCTGTCTCTGGATCTATTTTTGTTCATCAGTTTATGTTGTTCATTATATTCCACAAATGAGTGAGATCATGTGATATTTATCTTTCTCTGCTTGGCTTATTTCACTTAGCATAATGCTCTCCATCTCCATCCATGTTGTTGCAAATGGTAAGAACTCCTTCTTTTTTACTGCAGCATAGTATTCCATTGTGTAGATGTTCCACAGTTTTTTAATCCACTCATCTGCTGATGGGAACTTAGGCTGTTTCCAAATCTTAGCTATGGTAAATTGTGCTGCTATGAACATAAGGGTGCATATATACTTTCTGATTCGGATTCCTGTTTCTAGTTTCTTGGGATATATTCCTAGAATTGGGATCACTGGGTGAAATGGGAGTTCTATTTTTAGTTTTTTGAGGAAACTCCATACTGTTCTCCACAGTGGCTGCAACACTCTGCATTCCCACCAGCAGTGCACAAGGGTTCCTTTTTCTCCCCATCCTCACGAGCACTTGTGATTTGTTGACTTGTTGATAATAGCCATTCTGACAGGTGTGAGATGGTACCGCATTGTTGTTTTGATTTGCATCTCTCTGAAGATTAGTGACTTTGAGCAGGTTTTCATATGTCTCTTGGACTTCCTTCTGTCTTCTTTCGAAAAGTGTCTATTTAGGTCCGTTGCTTATTTTTTGATTGGGTTATTTATCTTCTTTTTGTTAAGCTGCATGAGTTCCCTGTAAATGTTGGAGATTAAACCCTTATCGTTGTATCATTGGCAAATCTGTTCTCCCATGCAGTGGGCTTTCTTGTTGTTTTATTGATGCTTTTCTTTGCTGTGCAAAAGCTTTTTATTTTGATGTAGTCCCATTTGTTTATTTTCTCTTTAGTTTCTATTGCCCTAGGAGCATTATCAGTAAAGAAATTGCATTGGCATATGTCTGAGATTTTTCTGCCTATGGATTCCTCTAGTATTTTTATGGTTTCCTGTCCTATGTTTAAGTCCTTGATCCATTTTGAGTTCATTTTTGTGTATGGTGTAAGTTGGTGGTCTAGTTTCATTTTTTTTGCATGTATCTGTCCAATTTTCCCAACACCATTTATTGAAGAGACTGTCTTGACTGCATTGTATATTCTTGCCTCCTTTGTCAAATATTAATTGAGCATAGTGTTTTGGGTCGATTTCTGGGTTCTCTATTCTATTCCATTGATCTATATGTCTGTTCTTGTGCCAATACCAGGAAGTTTTTTGGGTTTTTTTAAAATATATTTTATTGATTTTTTACAGAGAGGAAGGGAGAGAGATAGAGAGTTAGAAACATCGATGAGAGAGAAACATTGATCAGCCGCCTCCTGCACACCCCCCACTGGGGATGTGCCCGCAACCAAGATATGTGCCCTTGACTGGAATTGAACCTGGGACCCCCCAGTCCGCACACCAACGCTCTATCCACTGAGCCAAACCAGTTTTGGCAATACCAGGAAGTTTTGAGAACAATGGCTTTGTAATACAGCTTGATATCTGGTATTGAGATCCCACCTACTTTGTTCTTCTTTCTCAGGATTGTTGTAGCTATTCGGGGTCTTTTTTATTCCAGATGAATTTTTGGAAAGATCATTCTAGATCTTTGAAATATGCCATTGGTATTTTAATGGTAAGTGCATTGAATATGTAGATTGCTTTGGGTAGTATGGACATTTTAATGATTTTGATTCTACCAATCCATGAACATGGTATGTTCTTCCATCTGTTTATGTCTTCCTCTATCTCTTTTTCAGTGTCATGTAGTTTTCCGCGTATAGGTCTTTTACCTCGTTCGTTAAGTTTATTCCTAGGTATCTTAATTTTTTTGGTGTGATGGTTAATGGGATTGCTTTTTTAGTCTCTCTTTCTGTAAGTTCATTATTGGTGTATAGAAATGCCATAGATTTCTTGGCATTAATGTTGTATCCTGCTACATTGCCAAATTCATTTATTAAGTCCAAAAATTTTTTGATGGAGTCTTTAGGGTTTTCTAAGTACAGTATCATGTCATCTGCAAATAAGGACAACATTACTTCTTCTTTTCCAATATGAATGCCTTTTATTTCTTCTTCTTGTCTGATTGCAATGGCTAGTACTTCCAGCACTATGTTGAACAAGAGTGGTGCGAGTGGGCATCCCTGTTTTATTCCTGTTCTTAGGGGAAATGGTTTTAGTTTTTGCCCATTGAGTATGATGTTTGCTGTGTGTTTGTCATATATAGCTTTTATTATGTTGAGGTATGATCCTTCTATTCCCACCTTGCTGAGAGTTTTTATCAAAAAAGGGTGTTGGATTTTGTCAAATGCTTTTTCTGCATCAATTGATATGACTGTGTGATTTTTATCTCTCAGTTTTTTTATGTGATGTATCACGTTTATTGATATGCGAATATTGTACCATCCTTGCATCCCCAGGATAAATCCTACTTGGTCATGGTGTATGATCTTTCTGATGTACTGCTGGATCTGATTTGCCAGAATTTTGTTGAGGATTTTGGCATCTATGTTCATGAGGGATATTGGCCTGTAATTCTTTTTCATTGTCTTATCTTTATCTGGTTTTGGTATTAGGGTGATGCTGGCTTCATAGAAGGAGCTTGGAAGTGTTTCTTCCTCCTGAATTTTCTGGAATAGTCTGAGGAGTATAGATTTTAGTTCTTCCTCGAATGTTTGGTAAAACTCCCCTGTGAAGCCATTGGCCCTGGGCTTTTGTTTGCTGGAAGCTTTTTGATGACTGCTTCAATTTCTTCCATAGTTATCAGCCTATTGAGATTTTTAGTATCTTCCTGATTAAGTTTTGGAAGGTTGTATTTTTCTAGGAATGTGTCCATTTCCTCCAGGTTGTCTAGTTTCTTAGAATAGAGTTGTTCATAGTATTTTTTAATAATCCTTTACATTTCTGTGGGGTCTCTTGTTATTTGTCCTCTTTCATTTCTGATTTTGTTTATTTGGGTCCTGTCTCTTTGCTTCTTGGTGAGCCTTGCTAGAGGTTCATCAATCTTGTCTATCCTTTCAAAGAACCAGATCTTGTTTTTTTTATCTTTTGTATTTTTTTTTTGTCTCTATGTCATTCATTTCTGCTCTGATCTTTAATATTTCCTTCCTTCTGCTCACTGTTGGCTTTTCTGGTTGCTCTCTTTCTAATTCTTTGAGTTGTTGAGTTAGATGATTTATTACCATTTTTTCTTGTTTTTTGAGGTAGGCCTGTAGAGCTATAAACTTCCCTCTCAGGACTGCTTTCATTGTGTCCCATAGTATTTGCATTGTTGTGTTTTTATTGTCATTAGTCTCCATGATGTTTTTAATTTCTTCTTTGATCTCATTGATAACCCAATCATTGTTTAATAGCATGTTATTCAGCTTCCAAGTGTTTGAATTTTTTGGAATGTTTTTATTGTAGTTTATTTCTAATATTATGCCATTGTGGTCTGAGAAAATGCTTGATATGATTTCAGTCTTCTTGAATTTGGGGAGACTTTGTTTGTTACCCAATATGTGGTCTATTTTTGAAAATGTCCCATGTGCATGTGAAAAGAACGTATATTTCGTGGCTTTGGGGTGAAATGCTCTGAAGATGTCAATTAGGTCCATCTGATCTAGTGAGTCATTTAGAATTGCTGTTTCTTTGCTGATTTTTTGTCTAGAGGATTTATCCAGTGATGTCAGTGGTGTATTAAAGTCTCCTACTATGATTGTATTGTTGTCGATCTCTCCCTTGATATCTTCCAGGAGTTTTTTTTATGTATTTGGGTGCTCATGCATTTGGTACATATATGTTTATCAGGGTTATATACTCTTGTTGTATCGATCCCTTTATTATTATGAAGTGGCCTTCCTTATCTCTTGTTATGGCCTTTACTTTGAAGTCTATTTTGTCAGAAATAAGTACTGCTACCCCAGCTTTTATTTCGTTTCCATTTGCCTGAAAGATGTTTTTCCATCCCTTCACTTTCAGTCTGTATGAGTCCCTTTTTCTGAGGTGGATCTATTGTAGACAGCATATATATGGGTCGTGTTTTTTTATCCATTCAACCACTCGATGTCTTTTGTTTGGAGCATTTAGACCGTTTACATTTAAAGTTATTATTGAAAGGAACTTATTTGTAGCCATTTTTTTTGTGTGTGTCTGTGTTCCTTCTTACCTTTTTTATTTCTTCTTTTTACACCAGTCCCTTTAGCATTTCTTGCATTGCTGGCTTGGTAGTGATAAACTCCCTTAGCATTTTTTTGTCTGTGAAGCTCCTTATTTCCCCTTCAATTTTGAATGATAACCTTGCTGGATAGAGTATTCTTGGATTCCGCCCCTTGGTTTGCATCACTTTGTAAATTTCCTTTCATTCTTTTCTGGCCTGATGTGTTTCTGTTGATAAATAATTTGATAATCTAATGGGAGCTCCCTTGTATGTAACTTTCTGACTCTCTCTTGCAGCCTTTAAGATTCTCTCTTTGTCCTGAATATTGGCCATTGTAATTATGATGTGCCTTGGTGTGGGTCTTTTCGGGTTCATCCTGTTTGGAACACTCTGTGCTTGTGTGGCTTTTGCCTTTGCCACATCAGGGAAGTTTTCTGACATTATTTCTTCAAATAGTTCTTCTAACCCTTGTTCCTCTTTCTGTTGTTCTGGCACTCCTATTATTCGTATGTTGCTTCATTTAATGTTGTCCCATAGTTCCGTTAGTCTCTCCTCCTGTCTTTTAATTTTTTTCTCCGGTTGCAATTCAGTTTAGCTGTGTTTTGCTTCCCTGTCTTCTAGTGCACTAATTCGGTCCTCCGCTTCTCCTAGTCTACTGTTGAAACTTTCCATGGTGTTTTTTATTGCAGCTATATCACTCTTCATTTCTTCTTGATACTTACATAAGTTGTTGATTTTTTCATACATTTCTTCTTAATTCTTACATAAGGTGTTGATTTTTTCTACCTTCTGGTTTATAATCTCTATGACCCTTATTCTGAATTCTTTTTCTGACATATTGCATGCCTCTATTTCACTTAGCTGCTTTTCTGGCGATTCCTCCTTTTCTTTCCTTTGGGGGTATCTTTGTCTACCCATTTTTGGTCTCACCAACTGATCTAGATATCGAGCTGTGCAGGGGCTTCTCCTTGGGTGGCAGTGGCTTCTCTGTCTGTGGTTGCTCCTCGGGCGGTTATGGCAGCAGCTGCTTCTCATTTGGCAGCGGCTCCTCTGGTGAGTGCTGTTCACAACAGTGGTGCCTCCTCTGGCTGGTGGGGGAGGCTGCTAGTATAGCTGCTGTTCTTTGGATGGGGGTGGGCTGATTTTGAGGTTGCTTCTCCTCGGATGGGGATGGGTTGCTCCTGTCTGCTGATTCTTGGATGGGGGCCAGCTGCTCACGTGGCTGCTGCTCCTTGGACAGGGGCGGACTGCTCATGTGGCTGCTGTTCTTTAGATGGGGGCTGGCTGTGTTCTGCTGCTGTTCCTCAGATGGGATGGGCTACTTGTGATGATGCCACTCCTTGGACAGGGGCAGGTTGCTTTCAGGGATATTGCTCCTTGTATGGGTACGAGTTGCTCGTGAAGCTGCTTTTCTTCGGACAGGGGGCGGTCTGCTCATGCGGCTGCTGCTCCTCGCGTGAGAGTGAGCTGCCCGTGCTGTTGATGGTCCTCGGACAGGGACAGGCCTCTAACCCGGCTCCTTCCCGTCAGACAGGTGCAGGCTGCGTGTGGGTGCTGCTCCTCGGACCAGTGCGGACTGCAAAGGGCTGCTACTCCTTGGACATGGGCGGTCTGCTTATGTGGCTGCTGCTCCTCAGATGAGGGTAGGCTGCTCGTGTGGCTGCTACTCCTCAGAAGGGGGTGGGCTGCTCACACAGCTGCTGTTCCTCAGATGTGGGCTGGCGGCTCACACAGCTGTTGCTCTTCGGATATGTGCCCGCAGCTCGTGCGTGTGTTGCTCCTCAGAAGGGGGTGGGCTGCTCACACAGCTGCTGCTCCTTGGATGAGGGCAGGCTGCTCACACAAATGCTGCTCCTCAGATGGGGGCAGGCGGTTCGTGTGGCTGCTGCTCCTCGGAAAGGGACGGTCTACTCACACAGCTACTGCTCCTCAGAAGGGGGCAGGCTGCTTGCACAGCTGCTGCTCCTTGGAAGGTGGCTGGCTGCTCATGAAGCACAGCTGCTGCTCTTCGGACAGGTGCAGGGTGTGGGCTGCCTGCAGCTGCTGCTCCTCAGAGAGGCACCAGATGCATGGGGCTGCTGCTCCTCAGTTGCGGGTGGGCTGCTCAAGCGGCTGCTGCTCCTTGGCTGGGGCGAGCTGCTCACGTGGTTGCTGCTCCTCAGATGGGGGCTGGCCACACACACAGCTGCTGCTCCTTGGACAGGGGCAGGCCACGTGAAGCTGCTGCTCTTAGGCCTGTGGTGGGTTGCTCACGGGGCTGCTGCTCATTGTACAGGAGTGGGCTGCTCAAATGTCTGCTCTTCACATGATTGCAGTGCCCTGGGCTAAAGCATTGGGCCGGTCAGAGGGGAGCCTGCTTCCGATCTCACAGGAGCCTGCGCCCATGGTGGCTGGAGCCTCACTGACTGTGGGATCACAGCCTAGGTAGCATGTCCCTGGCAGGGGTGGCTTTAGAGTCCCAGGTGTTATCTGATATCACTCTGGGTAGAGTTGAGGCTGGGAACCCAGTTACAGCAGCTCTCCCCTTCAAAAAGGCTAAGCCTCCAAGGACAAGCTGGCCTCCCAGTACTGTTTTATAATGGTAGTAGAAGCTGCCTAGTTAGGTGAGCCTGATTAGCCTGCCCCTGAAGGTCCTGTGGGATCTAACTCTGCCTCACTCACTCTCTCTCACTCACACACACACACTACCTGACCACACGCTCCTCTTTTACTCCCTCACTCACTCATGCTCTTTCCCTCACTGCCACATTCTTCCTGCCTCTATAGTTGGGTCTGGGGTGTTATTGACCCGTTCGTGAATGGAGTTTCCTCTCCAGGTGTTTGGTTATGTGGCTTGCTCTCAAGCCCCTTGGCCAGACAGGATAAAATTCACCTCAATAAGACACAACACAGAGGGAACTAAGCACAAATGTACACACAACACCAATAACCCCAATATAAGTGACCACCTGAGCAAAGAGAGTTAGGGCAGAGAAAAGAGAGCACAAATGTTATCAAAGAGAGAGAAAAAGATAATGGATAAAAGACAACGGAATAAAAAGGAGAATATATATATGTATGTGGGGGTAAGACACCACAGAACCAACAGATAAAAAAAAAAAAAATACAAACACCACACACCCAGCAAAGAGGTTTTGGGGCAGAATCTGTAGAGGCTGAGCTTATATAGTGAAAATAAGATTAAGAATTGGATGAATATGGGGAGAACCTCAATTTAACATTGAGGCAGTAGAAAGGGAATAAGTGGATGAGAAGAAAGAGAATGAGAAGAAAAAATAATAAATTTACCAAAAAAATTGATTTCAAAATGGTATAAAAAATTAAAAATAGCAAATAAAAATAGTGATGGAAAAATAATGAAAAAGAAATAGAAAAAAAAGCAACAAACAAAAACAGGAAAACAAAGAAGAAAACGAAGAAAAAAAAGAAGAAAAAAGCGATAATAAAAAAATATAAAAATAAAAGTGAAAAAAGTGGAGTGTCATTCCTTTGGCTGGCTTATGATTCCAGTTGTCTGTACTGTACTGTTTCTCAGTTTCCGGTTGCTGGGGCTAAAGATTTCTCATTAGGTCAGTTCCTATGACCTCAGGGAGTATTCAGATTCCTTTGTATTATTCAGGGTGTGATCTGGGTGTGGCTATATTCGTTGCCTGGAGACTGGAGGGAGGGGCTATCTCTCAGGAGAAAATGGCAACTGGGGCTTAGATATGACTCAGCACCAGACTCGCTACCACCCCTCCTGGACCGCCACCTACTCTCCCCAGATTCCACAAGTCCACGCATTCTCCCGCACCTCAGCCACGGGTAAGTATCTGTATCCGAAAGGTCCTACGAACTAGGTTCAGTGGAGAAAGGCACAGGCCCCAGCGTGAGGAGGGACTGGGTCTCTGCAAGCTCCTCTCTTGCCGGCACTGTGTGGTCCAGCTAGTCCTTCGGGGCTGCCTCTGAGCTCAGATCCAAAATCCAGACTCCAAGGTCCAAAATCCCCTACCTCCTGCAGTCTCATGGTCCCTTTTTTTTCACAGTCAAATGGTTTGCCTGTCCTCAGGGACACGGCTTCGCACCCTGTAGTTTCTCCCTGATCCTCTGGGCACAGAGGTCCGGCAGACTCTCTTGCCTAGATCCTTGATTTTACCTTTATCCAGGAGACCTCTGCCCTTCCCGGCTGCAAACTGTCTCACCAGCTGCGTCTCCTTTTCGGGCTGAATTCCACTCCTTTCAGCCGCTCACTCTATTTGCTCTGGGACAAGGCTTAGGACAGGTCCGTCTATTCTGCTGCCATTTTGTCTCCTCTATTTTATTGATTTTTTATAGAAAGGAAGGGAGAGGGATAGAAAGGTTGAAACATCAATGAGAGAGAAACATCAATCAGCTGCCTCCTGCACACCTCATACTGGGGATGTGCCTGCAACCAAGGTACATGCCCTTGACCAGAATCGAACCTGGGACCTTTCAGTCTGCAGGCCGATGCTCTATCCACTGAACCAAACCGGTTAGGGCTATCACAGGATTTTATATTCTGTTTGGTTGGAGCATAAGGTTCTTGCAAGAGTCACTGGCAAATTAAGAATAAAAACACATTGTGGAAGGTGTTTAATGCCATGATCAAGAGTTTTGGGAACAACTAGATAAAGTCATTTAATTTTTTAAAATATATTTTTATTGATTTCAGAGAGGAAGGGAGAGGGAGTGAGAGATAGAAACATAAATGATGAGAATCATTGATCGGCTGCTTCTTCCATGCCCCCTACTAGGGATCAAGTCCGAAACCCAGGGATGTCCTCTGACCAGGAAATGAACCATGTCCTCCTGGTTAATAGTCAATGCTCAACCACTGAGCCATACCAAGAGGGCAAGTCATTTAATTTTTTTCAAACTAGGGGATGACTTGTTCACTTATAGATAAAAATAACAAAAGCTTTGACTGTTTGTCAATAAAGAGTTTTATTATTTTAAAGAATAAAAGGCATATTCAACTATAAAAGTTTGAGTCAGATGACAACTCTTGAGAAAATAACTGTCTTTTACAGAGAATGACAAGAATATCAGACTATATCAATGATAAGAAGCATCTAGGTGCTGTTGCAAATTTGTCAGAGTTGATGAAGGGATGAAAGAGAGAGATCCCCAGTAGAATATAAGCTATCTGAAGGCAGACTATCTGACTGTCTTTCATGTCTGAATCCTCATCATCTCAGCATGCTGAGCATATCCCGTTAATATACAAGGACATATAGAAGGTGTAGGTGATTGGTTTAAGTCCAAATGATTTTATCTTGTTTTCAACACAAAGCAAGGGTGTATTAGCACATCTGATTAATTAGCACATGATGCTTCCTGTTTTGCTGATCCTAATTTCTGAACCTAGAAATCATCCCAAGTACATTTGCAAATGTATGACGCTGTAACCCATCAATGACAAAAGCATCCTCTGAGAGTGTATATGTGTGCGTTTGTATGTTAAATTACCTGCTTCCCCCTGCTCTGGGATTTTAATTATTTAAATTTTGTTTGTTTTACTTAATTTTACATGAGATGCACTAAGTTTTTCCTTCTAAATGAGCATGGGTAAACTTTGTAAAATTCCTCTTTCTTGCCTTACCTGTATATTTAAAGTCTGAAAGTACTCTTTCTCTGTATCAATGAGAGCTGCTGCTGAGATTTGAAAGAAGCCTATCGCCAATTGTCTGACAAATGTACGTGCTTCTTAACACTCAAAATTTAGCAAAAATAGCCCTGCTTCTTCCAGCTTTCTAAGGCCTCTTCAGGGCAGCATGAATTATTTTGTAGACTCTACTTTTTGATGTATCCCTGAAAGGCAAGGCAAGGTACTTACACTAGCTTCAGATTTCTAAATCCATTAGTACTTTAGTAGCAAATCTGAATCTTTGCAAAACTGCCAAAGGATGATGTTTGACTCTAGGAACCTTTGATTCTCCCAAGTAACAGTTTTCTCCAACTGCTTTTAGTTCACTGTGCTCTCATTATGACATTGGGCTGTCTGGAGACGCTGGAAGAATTTTTGCCTCTGGAGAACCTTGACCCATGCAGCAGCCATCTTGTAGTCCTGAGGAAAACACCAAGAACATTTTAGAAACATAGTCCTTGCCATCGCTGAATTACTGAACCAATGTCAGTCACTGTACTAGTAATAGCCTACTCCCAGACTTTTTGTTTTATGACACCCTTCCCCACTAAGTAAAAGCTCAGAGTTTCTTTTATTTCAGGTGACAGTTGTGCCAAATGACACTGACCTAGTACCAGCAGAGTAGGAGAAAGTATTGCAGGTGCTATCATAGATGGCTCTAAACATGAAAAAAACACAGAGACAGATTTAGTCAGTTTTATCTATGAGGGTCCACTCTCACCTTGGTGAAACTAGTAGTCAGATGACCTAACAACCACAGCACAATTAAAAATGCATTGGTTCTGGCATGTGAGGAAATAGGGTTTAATTCCAATTTTGTCACATGCTGGCATTAACATTAAGATGATTTTGTATGTTTGAAACAGTGAATAGTCCTGCCCATGGCTTGGGTTGCACATTTCATTTGGTGCTTTCAAGGCAGAATGTCCATATCTGGGTTCTAGATTCCTAATTATATTCCATACTAGAGGCCCGGTGCATGAAATTCGTGCACGGGGGTGTGTGAACCTCAGTCCAGCCTGCACCCTCTCCAATCTGGGACCCCTCAAGGGATGTCCGACTGCCCGTTTAAACCTGATCCCAGTGGGATTGGGCCTAAACGGGCAGTCGGACATCACTCTCAATCCAGGACTGCTGGCTCCCAACTGCTCACCTGCCTACCTTCCTGATTGCCCCTAACCACTTCTGCCTGCTAGCCTGATCACCCCCTAACCACTCCCCTGCCACCCTGATTGATGCCTAACTGCTCCCCTACCACCCTATTTTCCCGTAACTGCCCTCCCCTGTAGGCCTGGTCACCCTTAACTGCCCTCCCCTGCAGTCCTGGTCCCCCCCAACTACTCTCCCCTGCAGGCCTGGGTCCCTTCCAACTGCCTTTCCCTGCAGGCCTGGTCATCCCCAACTTCCCTCCTCTGCTGGCTTGGTCACCCCTAACTGCCCTCCCCTGCAGGCTTGATTGCCCCCAACTGCCCTCCTTGCAGGCCTGGTCCCTCCCAACTGCCCTCCCCTGCTGGACTGATCGCCCCCAACTGCCCTCCCTTGCAGGCCTGGTCCCTACCAACTGCCATCCCCTGCTGGCCATCTTGTGTCCACGTGGGGGCAGGATCTTTGACCACATGGGGGCAGCCATCTTGTGTGTTGGAGTGATGGTCAATCTGCATATTACTCTTTTATTAGATAGGATAGAGACCTGGTGCATGGGTGGGGGCCACCTGGTTTGCCCTGAAGGGTGTCCTGGATCAAGGTGGGGGTTCCCTTGGGGTGTGGGGCAGCCTGGGCGAGGGGCATGTGGTGGTTTGCAGGCTGGCCATGCCCCCTGGCGACCCAAGCAGAGGCCCTGGTATCTGGGGTTTATTTATCTTCTACAATTGAAACTTTGTAGCCTGGAGCGGAGCCAAGCCTTCTGCTTGCTCCGTGGCTGTAGAGGTTTTCTCTCTTTTCCACGTCCAGCACGGAAAAGGAACAGGTCCGGTTCCTGAGTGGAGGAGCTGGGGATTAAGAAATAAAAGAAAGAAAGAGACCAGATAGAAAGATAGAAACAAAACTGGGAGCCAGGTGGGACGCCATCCTCTCTGATGGAGAGGCAGCGACCCCGGAGCCCACGCAGCATATTTATTTTATACCCCCAAATACCAGGAAGTATCACCAAAACTTAGGATCAAAGGAGCTTATTTGCATTCTTGAGTAGGCCCTAGTATTCCTGGTGCTTGCCTGTATTTACATATCAAAGCCCGCTCCCCGGCACCTGGACAAAGGTAAAAAGTCAGTACTGATAACACCCCCCACCTTCTTGGGCAGGGCGTAACTGAGACGCAGCTCTGCCATTTGCCTTGGGCTCAGCTGACAACAATTTAAAGAAATGCCCATGTGCCTTCCCAGGCAGCCCTCTACACGTGGCAGTAGCCATTTCTGTTGGGATTTATGTATCTTCTATAATTGAAACTTTGTAGCCTTAAGCGAGGCCTGGGCCAGCCAGGGTGTGCGGAAATCTTGGCTTCCTCCATCGCCGGGGGCAACCCTAGCCTCCTGCTCTTTTCAGCTCCGTGGCTGCTGCCATTTCTGTTTGGATTTATGTATCTTCTATCATTGAAACTTTGTAGCCATGAGTGGAGGCCTAGGCCGGCAAGGGCAGGCAGAAAACTTGGCTTCCTCCATTGCCGGGGAAACCCAAGCCTCCCTCCTGCTCTCTGTGGCCGTAGCCATCTTGGTTGGGTTTATTTGCATATTTGCTCCTGATTGGCCGGTGGGCATGGCTTGTGGGCATGGCTTGTGGGTATAGCGAAGTGATGGTTAATTTGCATATTACTCTTTTATTAGATAGGATTGCATTTTACCTCTTCTCTTCAGGCACAATTGCCCACTCCTAGTCAGATTTATTGCTCTCACATTTTGACATCTGCTGTCAATCACAGAAGAGAAACACCAAATTATTTTTTGGGACCAAATGTTACAGGTTTCTCTGGTTCAGGAGAGTTTATTTACAAAAGTAATAAAACAATCCAGAGTTTATTGGACTTTCTATTCCATGAGTAGTATGCAAAAATCTTTAAACAGAGAGAAACTTGAGACTGAAACATGAATCAAGAACACTTAAAAATGAAAAAATGAGAGCACAGCCAGTGGCTCAGTGGTTGAGCATAGACCTATGAACCAGGAGATCACAGTTCGATTCCTGGTCAGAATAGAGGCCCTGACTGTGGGCTCGATCCCCAGTGTGGGGCGTGCAAGAGGCAATGATCAATGATTCTCTCTCATCATTGATGTTTCTATCTCCCTCTCCCTTCTTCTCTGGAATCCATAAAAATATATTTTTTAAAAAATGAACTAATGAGAAATGAAGGTGGATTACTGATTTTGCCCTGTCAGTTATTGCTAACTAGAGGCCTGGTGCACGAATTTGTGCATGGGTGGGGTCTGGCTGGCCTGTCCTGATGGGGGCCCATTGGCCGGGCTGTCAGGGGGGAGGGTCCGTGGGTGGTTGGCTGGCCATCCCTGGCCCCAATTGGGGTTGGGGGCCAATTTGGGATGGGGCCAGCTGGGGGGAGGGGCCACAGGCCATTGGCCAGCTGGCCTAGCCCCCAATTCAGGGGGGCAATTGGGGGCAGGGCTGGCAGTGGGGAGGGGCCACGGCAGTTGGCTGGTCGGCCCCATCCCCGATTAGGGTGTTGGGGGCCAATCGGGGTCCAAATCAGACTGGTTGGCTGCTGCAGTGCACATCATAGCCACCCATCATTCTGGTCGTTCTGCAGTTCCAGTCACTGGGCTTTTATATATATGTATAGATAATATTTAGCTGCTTTTATATGCTTTGTTCATATGATTTCCACATCCCTTGCTGTCATAAATATGTCATAAGATATTCAAAACCAGTCCACAGCAAGTAATAACAAATGTCAGATGACACACTACAAAGATGCAGGGAGATTATAAAGATAAATTCTATAGCAAAGCTTTGACTCATGTCTTATGGTCATTCTAAAGAAACAACATTTACAAAATGTGAGTGTGAAATTAGCATGGACACCTTAATTAGCAGCCCATTCTCATTAGAAAAGGAAGAGAATAGTAGCTCTAGTTTTGTCCCTGATTTTCTGCATCATCTCCACTCTCTTAAGCATTAAAGAGCTTTTATTGAAAATGTTAAAAAAGACCCAAGCTTCATGCAATGTACAGACTTAATTATTGATCTTTGGGTGATACAAATTATGTTTTTAGGTAGAGGACCAGTCCTTGGTAAAATTTCAATTTGCCAAGTTAGGTGAATTCCCATTTTTTTTTTTTAATTTTGGTTTCCCTTTCTGTCCTTTGACCAACCCCCATCTAATGATACTTGTAGTGTTCAAACTCATGTCTCCCCTGTAGAATCTGCCTTTTCCTTCACATTTCTTCAATCCAAGTCCACTCTATTTAACAGAGCCCTGTTCACCTGGGTCTTGCCTCTGAATTACTGGGCAACAGCTTCCAGAAAAACTAAAGGAGGTTCAAATTTTAATGACTAACAATTACTTCATGTGTTTACTTTTCCTACACAGCACATATGCATTTTAGCTGGAGCTTTTTGTAATCATAGGTAATGATTACTATGAAAATTCTGAATTCCAAGTACTATGAGAAGTTGGTTGGCAGATATTTTTAATTAGTATTGTCCTTTCTGGCATTCTTCAGATCATGTCATCTAATTTACCTACTTATAAGACTGACCCAGCTCATCAGCAATCTTCTTGAAGCAATCAGAAAGCTGATATGTTCAGAGGAAAGTCTTGTTCAGAAAGTGAATGGTATGTAATAGTACTGATTACTGTGTTTGTTTTCATGATTTTCTCTCTGCCCACAAATAAGATTTGAAAAGATGAATTTTTTTTTTCTGTTGGACACTATCCTTGGCCAGCTCTTTCATATTCTTCATTTATTTAAACAAAAATTATTGAATTCTACTGACATTAATGGCTAAATAAATTGAAATCTATCTCTAAAATTTCTTTATTCCTCTTGAAATTCTCCAGTACTTATTAATTCAAAGAAGCATTTATTAAGCACCCTTGGTGTGTCTGGAAAACGATGTGAAATCTAGATAAAAAGAGATGACTAATGGTTGCTGATCTTGAGGAATTCATAGTACAATGAGGGAAAATGTCAAGTAATAAATGCATGATGAAATAGAGTCATAACTTCTCTGGTAGGAGGTACGTAATACATTGTTTAGGCCAGTAGGGGGCGTGCAGGAGGCAGCCAATCAATGATTCTCTCTTATCATTGATGTTTCTCTCTCTCTCCCTCTCTTTTCGTCTCTTAAAATAATGATATATTTTAAGAAGGTAAAAAAATAAAAAAAAGAACCATGTGTCTAGGCAGAAACTAAAATACTGAATTAGACAAGGTAGCTGCAGGGACAAATAATGACTTATGGGCCTTTCCCTGAACAGAGTTTGACAGTTGAGAAATAGTCCAGATCCTGCCTATATGTATATTTAGTTGAGTGAAGAAAAGTTTCCAGTAAATGACTTAGATGGAATGGCTTCAATCGACTGCTATACCATTGGAGTTCTAAGTAGAACTCCATTAAGAGAGCTGCTTGGACCTTTTCTGTCCTCTGTAGGTGACATCTTTTATTGAAAGGATCTCCAGGTTCACTAGCCCAAAGCCCACTCAGGTTGAGTCCTGAGATCATTCTCTAAAAAATCAAGAATATCATTTTCCTTTATCAAAGGGTGTATCATTCCACTTTTAAACACACTCTATATTCCTGTGTCAGCTAAGTGCTGTAATTTTTATAACTCACGTTAAAATACCTCTGCATAGATAGTGTGATATGACATATATATTACTCCGTTAAGCTTTAATTTGGGGGGCAGTTGTTTATTCAAATTAAAAATCCATAACGATCAGATTAGAACAGGTTAATCCACATAACAGAAGTTTTCAACTAGCTTCTTTCAGAAAGCCTAGACTCTATAGAAGATTATTTTTCAAGTACTTCTGTCACTCTATTTTTATCAAAATCTGAAGCTTTTTGCTAATTATCACACATAATGTCATAAATATGCTTTTACTGGTGAAATTCATTACTTTTTAATTAGCGTGATGGGTTATTATAAATGGGCTTTTGTTGGAGATATGAAAAGTTTTCAGGATACAGATATGAATACTGGCTATGTGAATTTCTCTCCAGATTTGATGAAAGCGTTTTACAATACAGCGAGGCATTACTGTCAAGTTGACCCCAAATAGTTTCAACAGTCCCTGGTCTAGGTTCTAGAGAATTTCTAGTTGCCTGATATGACTATAAAAAAATTATGCCTGTAGAATATAGTGTTGTATCTGCCTTGAGTTTCCTTTCATGCAAGGTAGTGCTAGGAGTATCTAAAATGATAGTGAGCTAAGCCTTTATAGAGCTTACAGAACAGATTTATAATCAGTTTCTGCCTGCTTGCTAAGAAGTATTTAATTAATGTATGTATGGCAGAATTTGGTTTTATACTTGCTTTCATTATAACCTGACAGTGACATTAGAGAAAAGTACCTAAAGCTCAGGATTCACCTCAAACTTCCTTAGTTTATATACAGAAAAGAATTTAGGAGTTGTGCATGATCAATTGGCTTAGATCAGTCTGCAACAAAAACTTTTTCCAGAGCTGCACTGATTAACAACTCTGAAGCAAAAGCTTCACACAGAAAGAAGAGATGAGTCTCAGGTAGGTGTTTTATTTCTGACCCTAGTCTCTCTTTTTTGACATTTCTTAAGTTAATGCCTTTAGGGCTGGCCTGTCAGAGAAAGATCAAAGCTCAGCTTCTTACAGGAAGTAAAAAAAAAATTGGCCTTGCCTTATGTATCTTTAATTAAAGGCTTTGAGAAAGATACATGTAAGGATTAGCTAGAGGTTTTATTTGCTTGTTTGTTTAGTCCAGGAATGTGCTAAATATCACAGCTTTTTTAGCATTTGCTTCTCTTTCTGATTTCAACAGGAAAATAACATAAGTAAAAATATTAGAAAACAGTGATCTGCCTTAGGTTTCTAAAAGAAACCCTCCTTATGTGGAGGAGGAGGATGGAATAAAGGCTAAACAAAGAAAAGCCCGATGTGAGAATTGTCCTCTTCAGATAACTACTGCAGGGGCATTGCTGGGCTTGTGAAATATGAGAAAATGGCTTATCAGAGAATATGGTCCCTTCATTTGACTCCATTCCTATGGAATATCTTTAGGGGTCAGGTGAAAAAACGGTTAAAATCAATAAGAAAGAGTCACAGGAATGCTAGACCAAGTTAGTCTGGAATATACCCAGAACAAAGCTTCAGATAGAAACTGAAGAGAGACATATGTCCAGAGAATTTTAACAAAAACATTGAGGTCCTGAATAACCTGGTTAATTCAATCAAAAGTAAGAAGTAAAAATAATTAATTGAATCATCCAGCCTTGCTCATATCTGTTTCTGGATATGACTCTCCCCAGCAAGTCCAGATCTGGACTCAGTCTCTCTATGAATATTGCCTGATTAGTGCTGACCTATTAGTGACTACACTCTACCCCACTATCACTATCTTCATTTAATTCTAAACTCTTACGCCTTTGTATTTGCATTTCCTTTCAGCTGTATTAGTTTGCTTTTGTTAGTATTCTTTAGTCTTTTCAAATATTGTTAATTTTCTCCCCAAATTATACTGTGAACTGCTGGATCTAAGTACTATGTTGTTTCTAATTTAATATAAAAAAAATCTATAACAGTCTCTAATTATATTGCTTTGGAATAGAATGTCAGAATATTAATTAATAACATAATTAGCCTGGGATACTCTGAGAGTTAGACACTGAGAGAACAAATTGGAGCTGGATTGCTTGGCACTGGTGAGAGTAGAAGACTCCTGTGCAGAATGTTTCTGGACATCTCATGGCAGGTAAGTAACAACTAGGACAGTCCTCATAGAACACTAGCCCGTGGAACTCTCCCATTATAAATGGCTTGTTCAAAGTCATTACCTCTGTGTAAAGCCATAAAATAGGTTACTGGTACTTGTACTGTTTGTCTCATTTGGAAATCTCCAGTTTGAATGAGGATCCTGTCCTCCCCATCTGTTCTTTTACCCCTCCCGATCCATCTTCTGTATAACTGTGTAATTTGGGTGTCCAACTTTACAGATGCTGGCTCTTTTTAAAAAAATCTCATTTTATTGACTTGAGGGGGGGGAAGGGGGGAGAGATAGAGAGATTATCGGCTGCCTTCTGCATGCCCCCTACTGGGGATTGAGTCTTGCATGTGTCCTGACTGGGAATCAAACCTGCAATGTCTTGGTGCATGGGTTGACACTCAATCAACTGAGCCACACCAGCTGGGCCAGATTCTGGCTCTTAATTGACAGTTCAAATAACTTTTCTGTGGGCACTATATCTATTCACCCTGCATCTTATGCTTCAACTTCATAACACTGATAAACATAATTCCCTTTCCTCCCATATTAGTTGTTACAGATATACCCGTTCTTTCTTCAAACATATCCCATTTTATAATTGTCATACACAGTAATACTCATTATTCATAAATAATCCTAATATAAAAAAACCCTGGGTCCTTCAGGACCGGACGCTCAAACAACCAGAAGTCAGTCCTGCAGTCAGCACTGGGTTGCCATGGTGACCCAGCACTGACTGCTGAGGGGACTGTGAATCAGACCTGGAGAGAGGCCTGAAGAGAGAAGCAGGGTCTGATCCGTAGTCTCTGTGGCAGCTGTTGATCAGCACTTGCCTCTCACTTTCCCTCTGGGCCTGGCCAGCAGCCGCGCCTCCATTTCTCTCCAGGCCTCCACCAGGGCTACTGATCAGACCCACCTCTCTGATCAGGCCCTGTTGATAGGCCCAGAGACACTGACTGGCATAGAAACCAAACAATCAGAACCAAATCTGGGTGAAGTGTGAGGAGCCAATGGCTGCCTAGGAGGCAGAGCTTTTGATGCTGACTGGCATAGAAACCGATCAATCAGAACCAAATTGGTCGGCAGAGGAGGGCAGTTGGGGGTGAGATCAGGCCTGTAGGGGAGGGCGGTTGGGGGTGAGATCAGGCTGGCAGGGGAGGGCAGTTGGGGGTGATTGGGCTGGCAGGGGAGCAGTTAGGTATTAATCAGGCCAGCAGGGGAGCAGTTAGGGGTGATCAGCCTGGCAGGCAGAAGTGGTTAGGGGCAATCAGTCAGGCAGGCGAGCGGTTAGGAGCCAGCAGTCCCGGATTGTGAGAGGGATGTCCAGTAGTCGGACATCCCCCGAGGGGTCCCAAATTGGAGAGGGTGCAGGCTGGGCTGAGGGACAACCCTCCCCCCCAGTGTATGAATTTTGTGCACCGGGCCTCTAGTATTTTCATAACAATAATAAATCCAAGGTAAGATTATTCCATGGTTTCATGCAGTGGTGGATGGGGAAGCATCTTGTTTTCTCTTATTTTATACCTGATGAGAAAAGAGACACTTGTCCCAGCCATAGTGTGAGATTATTAATTATAGAAGAAGAAAAGGACTCCCTACTAAGCTGACTTTGAGTTTTATTCCTAAAACATTGCTTTCAATGATGAAGCAAGGGAAATGGCAATAGGCTCTATGAGCAATTTTTTTTTCATTTCATAGTTAGACTTAAACTGTTTATTTATATTTTTAGATCACAGGTGAGAATTTTGATATGAGAAAAATTGTCAGTTGTTTGGAAATAAAATTTACAGTAAAGCTATGTTATTAGCATGATTTCTATAGAAGGAGAGAAGATACCAAAACAAAAGAAAAGTGTACTTTTTACTTGCAAAGCATGCAGGTCACATGCAAAACAATGGAATATTTGAGAGCATAATTTTTGGAATTCTAAATATATCAACATTATAGTCTTGATGCCATTGATGCATACTTATTGCACATCTGCTTTATTCTTGCTTTACCTGCATTTTGATCCCTGATACTTGATTATTTTCTTGTTTATTCATAGATAACAGCCTGTGTTTGTAGCATGTCAATTCATTTGCTTTTCATATTTTTAGAACTGCACAATATCTTATCAGATAAACAGTTAAAATTCCTTAACTTGGAGCCTAGCATTTGCAACTATTTATAAAAAGATTGTTCAGGAGGTTACTTCCTCTTTATATTTGGGAAAATAAAAGGGTTTTCTAAGCAAATGGATACAATAACAAAGATTAGAAAAGAACTATTTAAATGGTTTAGCAAAATGTTCCTTTAGCGAGGTTTCTGATTCCAGATGCCCAATGTAAAGCAAGCCCTTAAAAGGACAAATTGGCAGAATAAGGAAATTATTAAGAACAAAAGAAAGTACTAGAAGTGACTCCAAAAGCACCACTTTTGTATCAAGTGTCAATATGTGGAGGCTTTATGAGTTTTTGGAAAGAAATATATGAGTTGTAGTTGGAACACATTTTTAGAACACATTTGTAATATTGGCTTAGGTTGGATATACTGTATAAAGTGGTAAGATAATAATGTTCATCATGGTCCAATAATGACTTTAAGGGGCATCTTCTTTTTAAAAACATTTTTATTGATTTCAGAGAGTAAGAGCTAGAGAAAAAGTGATAAAGAACATCAATGATGAGAGAGAATCATTGATTGGCTGCCTCCTGCACAACCCACACTGGGGATCGAGCCCGCAACCTAGGCACATGCCCTGAACGGGAATCAAACCATGACCTCTTTGTTCATAGGTCGACACTCAACCACTGAGCAACACCGGCATGGCAGGGGGATCTTCTTTAGAAAGCTCCAATAGTTTCACTTGCCTTAAAATATAAGAATTAAAATTAAAAGAAAAAATACTTAAAATTTTAAAATAAAATAAATAAACTTGTCTTGACTTATTCTATTCTATTATGATAATTCTGACCTTTGAGTAAATAGATTATACTAGTATAGTTAATCACTGACTACTTTTTATTTGATAATATATAGTAGTAATGTACTAAGTGCTATGAGAGAAGCAAAATTAAAAATGAAGGTCAAGACGGTCCTTTTAAATCAAATCATAGAGATGTCTTCAGGGTTAAAAACTAACATTTAAAAATGAGTGAATGAATATTTGCCAATATTATGTTCATTTTAGATCTCTTAAATGAAAATATGCATCACAGATAAAGCTATAGTTATGCTACACATGTTACAGTCATTATAACCTATAGTGTTTATATTTGTTATATTGTGAATAAGGATAATTTATGTAAACAGGATTATATGTTGGTTTTAAATTGTTCTGGGTAGGTGTTGCTTGGAGGATTAGCCATAATTTTTGTTCATGCTTAATTTAGTTACTGGGATCAGTGCTTAGGGAAAGAACTCATACATTCTTCTTTCAACCCCAGCACCCCTACTTCATATGGAAATCAAGAAGTTGCCCTAGACTGTTTGGCTCAGTGGCTAGAGCGTCGGCCTGCGGACTCAAGGTCCCAGGTTCGATTCCAGTGAAGGGCATGTACCTTGGTTGCAGGCACATCCCCAGTGGGGACTGTGCAGGAGGCAGCTGATCGATGTGTCTCTCTCATCGATGTTTCCAACTCTCTATCCCTCTCTCTTCCTCTCTGTAAAAAATCAATAAAATATATTTTAAAAAAAAGAAGTTAAATTGATTTTTTTTCATGATCCAATAAGGATATATAATGAACAGAGAAACCTGATTTGATCCTCATACTGCTATGAGAAATATTTCCTGTTAGTGTCTTTTCTAAACTAATTTTAAAAAAATACGTATTGTTCGTTGTCTGTAGCCACTGAAGTCTCTACACAGTTTCTTAGTGGTCAGTTACTGACTGGATAGAGATTTCCTTAAAAGCCTTGAACTAAAGTCCCCTAGTCTTTGCCAAGGGTCTTTGTGTGTCTGTTGGGACACACTTTTAACACTTTGCCAGGCAGTTAACAACTCTGCCTTAGTCTTCACTTCCTCATTGTGCAGAGTCTCAAGGTCAACCTGAGGTGAGAGCATAGGACCTTCTTGAATCTTTCTTGGTCATTTGTATTGCTCTATACATGTGCACAACCCTAGGCATATATGTAGCCCTCTAGGTACCCAGGAATATATCTGAGCTTTTAAAACTCCCTATGCACATCTCATTCACCAACTTTTTACTTTTAAGCTTTTGGATTAGCCTAGTGTGTGCTTCATCTCTTATTTACTACCTCAGGCAGCTGAGATGTTAAACAATTACCTCTGATGATTTATTCCAACAAACTCCCCTGGAAAAAGAAAAGGCTGTTCATACTGAACAAACTGCAAATACGGTCAAATAAAAGACAGGCTTGCAATTGGTATCTTCTAAGAAAACATCATCTACACTAACAAAAGAGAAACATGCAAATTGACCATCCCTCTGCTATGTGCACCAACCAATCAGGAGCGAGTATGCAAATTAACCCAACAAAGATGGCGGCGGCTGTTGGAAGCCGCCCATTGCCTTCACTAGCAGAGAGGTGTGGACAAGGAACCAGGAAGGCTGGTCAACCTTGAAGCTCTGAAAGGTCAGAGCCAACCACCCACTGTCTAGTTGAGACAATGATAGCTAAAGCAACCTCTACCTTTTAATCTTATGTAAATCCTTGCTGATTGGCTATTCCTGGAATTGCCTGCCTAGAGCTATGGGTGGATCCCATGGTCTTAATAAAAAGGATCGCTAGGTCAGAGCAAAGCAGTCTTTCCCCTTGCTTCCCCTGGAGTTGGGCCCCCGCCTGGCCCCCAATATTTCCAAATTAATAATTTAAAGTCTCTTTCATTTGTGTGCGGCCTCCTCCAGAACCCAAACCCTGAACCTGAACCCTGAACCACATGGGACGTGAGAGGGGACACTACAAACTGGCGCCTTCAACATGGGACCTCTGGAGGGGATGATATTTTCACCTAGAACGAAGAAAGGAAGAATACACCGAAAAGGTGGGGGAAAAATACACCGAAAATGTGGGGAAAACAATACACTGAAAAGGTGGGGAAAAGATCACCATATAGGTGAGAGAAATTCACCGCACGCAAAGCCCACGATCAGCTGAAGAAGTCGCGATCTGTAAGTAGGGTGGGAATATCTTTTTCAGCCAGGCTAATGGGGCAGAATTAGGTTATAAAGTAAACTTTATTATAGACTTTTGGTTTGCATGCTTAAGGAATGTGGTTTCTTGTTCAAATTAAAATCTTAATTTGTATTTGGAATCTAAAATCTGTAATAAGAAATGAAACTCCACTGCTGAAACTGCCTCTGGTGTGGAGAAATTCAAAGGTGGCAGGAGAGGGCAGGGCTATCCGATTTCCCTTAATGAGATTACTTAAAGTTTTGTTTAAAAATTATAGAAGAACTCGCAGGGAAATGCAAAATTTGGCCAAATTGGGTGCTAGTAATTACTTTGGAAAGCGAAAAAGAAAAAATTTAAGATCTGTCTTTATCTATTAAGTATGAAAAGATACGCAGCCAGATCTGTTACTGAAAACTTCCCCCAGAGCAAGCAGGATGTGGGGGAAGGGAGACATGTGGCAATCCAATATGGAAGGCCACTCTCCCAGTAAGCTAATTTAAAGTCTCTTTTCTTGCCATGAAAAAGTCTTCTTGCCTTAAAAATTTAGAAATGAGTCTGGGATATCTGTGCACTTGTAAAGGGAAAAGCTAATTTAAGACAAAATGTGTGCACAGTCCGATTTCGGATATTAGATAAAGCCTTGAACTGGACTTGACTCTTTACAAGGGCTACAGAAATGAAAAACCCAAGACTGGCTTTACTGAGAAAAATGGCAGATTTGCACCAAAAGGAAAGAACACAAGCTAGTTCCAACAGCAGATTCGCATTTCCATAATAAAGAGTGGTTTTTAAAATGCTAATGAAGGGTGTTAAAAATTTAACTTTTAAGGCCTTCAAGAAAATCAGTGTTACAAAAGAATTTATCCAAAGTAAATGCCTTAAAATAATTGGAATTGGATTTAAATCTAAAAAATTGTTGAAAAATATTAATTATAAAGATCTAAGTAGCTCAGGTAACTGGCTATGCCCTTTGTTAATGGAGGAAGGGGTAGATGCCCTTCCCCCAGAAGAACAGGTAATCCAGTTTCCCTCCAGCAGCCATCTTTAAAGAATGTTACAATTTTTGCATTTCAATACCTGCAGGCTTGCTACTCAATTTCCCAGGGCAGAGAAAAAACATGGTCGTCTTAAAATCAATTGGCTAAGCCCTTGCCGAACCTGTTTTGCCATTGAGAAATGTGGGTTATGGCAGCTAAAAATTTTAGAAGTTTGCTTCCTTATGAAAAAACCTAGAGGACAGGATTGAATATATTGATTGATTATGTCTTGTATTTTTGAAATTTATTCTTGAAAATAAGTGTTATTAATCTAGGAACTGCTAAATATTTGACTTGCCAGCTTTAAAAGTTCAAGATTCAAATTAAATTGGGAGAAATTATATAGTTGTGGTAATTAAATGCCTAAAGTATAGAAATTTAAAATGTGTTTTCTCTAATAATTCTCCTTCATTTACGTGCGGCCTCCTCCAGAGCCCAAACCCTGAACCTGAACCCTGAACCACGAATTCAAAATATGTTGCTTATTGGTCTAATTAAATAAAAAGGATTAATTCTGTGATCCCAACCAAAAATTTTAGTGCAAAAACCAGTTTAAAATTTAATTGGTATCTTAAGATAATTATAAAAAGTATTATAATATTTAAATCATATATGGATATATATTTGATGTTTTTTCCATGTTACAATTTCAAGGCTTTAACCGAGAGATGATTCTTGGAGAGCTCCAAGGGCCCAGAGTAATTCAAGAAGTTATTCTCTCTTCTTAAAGGAAATATTTTGAATTTAACTGAGCTAACATACTTGAAATTGCATGGAAAGCTTTATCAAATAAAAATTAATAACTATATTTTACTTATAAATGTTATGAAAGTTTTGGCCTCTAAGGAGGGCAAAATGTTTCTTAAAATCCAACAGCGGAAAGTTAAAATGACAAAAAGCCCATAGCTGCCTGCATTTTTAATTAGGCTGAAGGTGGGGCCGCTTTTGTGCCTTGTGAATCAGCATAAACATTTACTAAATTTACTTGCTTTGCTTTTTAAATAAAGATACCTACTTTAATTACTTAATAAATTAGCTTTTTAAATCAAGGTCTTATATAACTTAAGCTAAATGAAAAGCCAATATTTTTAAAGCCACCAGAAACCGTTAGTAAGATTTCTGTTTGTCTGCAGTGTAGTTTTAGCTTTAACAGTTTAGACAGCCACCATGCTGGCCACATGGCTTGCTGCTCACCTGGGGGCCGCCATCTTGAAACAGCAAAGGCCAACCCCTCTCTTTGAATAAAGTTACTGAGACCTCCCATGATCCCTCTGTATATGTTAATTAGCCAAAGGGGATACTCTAAAAATAATATTTTAAGAAAGACAAAGAGTTTTAAATGAAACTCTCTGTAGCCTGAGAATTATTTTGGCAAGAAATAAAGAGGTTTTCTTCAAACATCTGAAGAACTGTAATTGAAAATCAATATATTTGGCCTCATAAACTGAAGTAAATAATTTGTGTTTTTGCCTCCCTGATAAAGCTTATGTTAAAGTTATTTAAAGACTAATTGTAGAAGTTTAATTAATATCATTTATTGTCCATAATCTAGGACAAGTGAAGTTAAAAATAAACTTTATTTCAAATTATTTGAATTGGCTAATTGAAATAAGTGGATATTTAAGAAAACTTAATTGTACTGAACAAAAAACTGTTCCTGAAGTATTAACTAAAATTTTTATTGATAGTTCATTTCATAGTAAAATTGCTTAACATGCTATGAATCCAAAGCAGTCATATTGCTATGCAAAAAATTAAATTAAAAGTTATCAATACTGCATTGTAAAATTTCTAAAAGCCTCCTAATATTTAAATCAAAAAAGGGGGGATAGGGGGAATATATACTGGAAGAATAATTCCCTGTAAGTAAATTACATTAAGAAATTTTTACTTTGGAAAATTAATTTTCATTTGTAAAATGCTAATAGCAAGACACCCATGAAAACACACATGGTGTCAAAATAAGCCAAAGGAAAATTGTTTGGGCAAAAAATGAAAATGGATCCCAAGTCTAATTTATAGAAAATAATTCTTTATTAACCTTTGGTTGAGAATATCTTTATATTTCCAAAAAACAACTCAAAGACCATGTGGATTCCTGCAACAACGGATCCCAAAAGAAACTGACTGGATTGCTCCAGCCATGAAGACAAGAGGAGAAACAGTCTAGAGATGGAAGTCGCTGAAGACGCCTTGCCATGCTAGCAGTCAGCAGCTGTGCATCGCTGCAGGTTGCCCAGGACCAAACCAGAGAGGGTCAGACCTGCATTGCCACCATTTGTCTACCATCCAGAACTGAAATATCATTGCTGACATGTACACATTAGAACTGTTGGACATTGAAATTGTGACTCAAAATATTAGGACATTAAAATTGGGACTCAAGGAACTGTTGGCCCAGAAATAAACTTACTACAGACTGATTCATTTGCCTCTCAGCATAACTACTATTGCTTGTCTCATTTTTGTACTTATATGTTTATTTCTAGTCTGCAGATGCAAGATTTTTTAAGGAAAAAAAAACGGGGCATATGTTGGAAGCCGCCCATTGCCTTCACTAGCAGAGAGGTGTGGACAAGGAACCCGGAAGGCTGGTCAACCTTGAAGCTCTGAAAGGTCAGAGCCAACCACCCTTTGTCTAGTTGAGACAATGATAGCTAAAGCAACCTCCACCTTTTAATCTTATGTAAATCCTTGCTGATTGGCTATTACTGGAATTGCCTGCCTAGAGCTATGGGTGGATCCCATAGTCTTAATAAAAGGGATCATTAGGCCAGAGCAAAGCGAAGTCCTTCCCCTTGAGTTGGGCTCCCGCCTGGCCCCCAATATTTCCAAATTAATAATTTAAAGTCTCTTTCATTTGCATGGAGCCTCCTCCAGAGCCCGAACCCTGAACCACGCGGGACGTGAAAGGGGACACTACAGGCGGCCACAGAGTGGAGGGAGCAGGAGGCTTGGGTTGCTCCTGGAGATGGAGGAAGCTAAGCTTCCCGCCTCCCTGGCCCCCTCTGAAGGAGTGGCTGGGGGTCTGGGCCACTGGGGGCGACCCAGGTTTCCAGCCTGCCCTGGCCTCTGCTCAAGGAGACACTGGGAATAAAAAGGAGAGCTGGGAGCCTAGGTTGCCAGGGGGCGTGGCCAGCCTGAAAATGGCCCTCAGCTCCTTACCCAGGCTGGCTACACCCCCATGGGATGAAGGTCCCCGCTCTGGAGCTTGTCCAGCCTGCAAACAGCCATCACCTTCACCCAGGCTGGCCAGGCACCCCAGCAGGGACCCCCACCCTGAAGGAGGTGTGACCAGCCTGAAAACAGCCCTCAGCCCCTCACCCAGGCTGGCCACGCCCCCATGGGGTGAGATCCCCCCTGGGGGGCATGGCCAACTTGTAAACAGCCCTCAGCCCCTCACCCAGGCTGGATACGCCCCCCCCAACAGGGACCCTCACCCCATGGGGGCATGGCCGGCCTGCATACCACCACAGGTCCCTCACCCAGGCCACCCCATGCCCCAAGGGAACCCCCACTCTGATCCAGGACACCCTTCAGAGCAAACCGGCCAGCCCCCACACGTGCACCAGGCCTCTATCTATACTAATAAAAGGGTAATATGCTAATTAGACTGGGAGACCTTCCAGACATTCTTCTGGACAAAGCCATGGTGGTGGGGCCGAGGTAGAGGCAGTTAGAGGCCAAGAGGGGAGGGCAGTTGTGGGTGATCAGTCCGGTGGGGGGGTGTTGGGGGTGATCAGGCCGGCAGGTGGGGAGCAGTTGGGGGTGAAAAGACCAGCAGGGGGGCCAGTTGGGGGCAAGCAGGTTGTCAGCGGGGGTCAGTTGGAGGTGATCAGGACAGCAGGGGGAGGGGCAATTTGGAGTGAGCCGGCCAGCAGGGTGGCAGTTGGGGGAAAGCAGGCTAGTGGGGAGGGAAGGTGGGGGTGAGCAGGCCAGCAGGGGGGGGCAGATGGGGGTGAGCAGGCCAGCAGAGGGGGCAGTTGGGGGCAAGCACATTGGCATGCGGGGCAGTTGGGGGTGATCAGGCTGGTGGGGGGCATTTGGGGGCGAGCAGGCCAGTGGCAGGGGGCAGTTGGGGGTGAGCAGGCCAGCAGGCAGAGTGGTTAGGGGCAATCAGGCAGGCAGGCAGGTGAGCGGTTAGGAGCCAGCAGTCCCGGATTGTGAGAGGGATGTCTGCCGGCTTAGGCCCCATCCCTGTAAACTGGCAGTAGGACATCCTTTGAGGGGTCCCAGATTGGAGAGGGTGCAGGGCAGGTTGAGGGACACCCCTCCCCCCCCATGTACGAATTTCGTGCACCAGGCCACTAGTCCTATAATAAAAGGCTAATATGCAAATTGACTGAACGGCAGAACTACCAGTCGCTATGATGTGCACTGACCACCAGGGGCAGATGCTCAATGCAGGAGCTGCCCCCTGGTGGTCAGTGAGCTCCCACAGGGAGAGCGCCACTCTGCCTGAAGCTCTGAGCCAGGCTCAGGCTGGCGAGCGCAAGCGGTGGCGGGAGCCTCTCTTGCCTCTGCAACAGCACTAAAGATGTCCAACTGCCAGCTTAGGCCCACTCCCTGCCGAGGGCTCCTGAACTGCATGAGGGTGCAGGCCGGGCTGAGGGAGACCCCCCCCCCCCGGCAAGTGCACGAATTTTGTGCACTGGGCCTCTAGTATCAAATAATGACAATCATCTGGAAATTTGTCTTTGAAGGATCATCTAATTTGTTCTCCTTACTCCAGTTGTTGTCAGGCTGCTGCTTTTCACTATGATTGTGCCTGTTGTTTTCAAGGTTACCATGGAGTATGGGAGGAGGTGATAGGAATAAGGCCATTTAAAATACCACAAAGCTTGCTTCTCTTTTAAAAAATATATATATATTTTTTATTCATTTCAGAGAGGAAGGGAGAGGGAGAGAGATAGACACATCAATGATGAGAGAGAATCATTGTCTGCCTCCTGCATGCCCCACACTGGAAATTGAACCCACAACCTGGGTGTGTGCCCTGACCAGGAATCAAACCTTGACCTTCTGGTTCATAGGTCAATGCTCAACCACTGAAACACACTGGCCTGGCAAAGCTTGCTGCTCTTGCTAAGATTCAGCCATTTCTTGAATAAATATTGCCCAGATTGCTGCAAGCAAGTTTATTTCACCTCAGTTCAAGTACAACTGCAGTTGAAAACAAAATCTCACATTCCCATTTCAAAATCTAGAAAGAGATACTCTGATTTGTGCATTTCTCGTGCAGTGTTTACCCCTGATCTAATTAAGTGTATTCAGCATGAGAGTGTTACATAATTTTAACATGGAATTGATAGGGGGTCCTAAAACCTGATAGAGCACGTGAATTAATCTGAAAAGAATCCTATTATTTTAAATCTTAGAACACGTATACTTATGTGAATAGGGGGTTAAGTTTTTCTTAAGTTTCCTTTTCAAGGCTTGTGAGAAGTGATTAGGAAGATGAGTAAGCTGTGAATCCAGAAAGCAGAACCCATAAGCATGGTCAGGCGGACGACCCACCAGGAGTCAAAAAATCATCTTGCCCTAACTGGTTTGGCTCAGTGGATAGAGCGTCGGCCGGCCTGCGGACTCAGGGGTCCCAGGTTTGATTCCAGTCAAGGGCATGTACTTTGGTTGCGGGCACATACCCTGTAGGGAGTGTGCAGGAGGCAGCTGATCAATGTTTCTCTCTCATCGATGTTTCTAACTCTCTATCCTTCTCCCTTCCTCTCTGTAAAAAATGAATAAAATATATTTAAAAAATCATCTCATCAACATAATCTCATTGCCTGATGACTATAATAGCTGATGTCTGTGGCCCCCCAGGGCTGCACGTAGCACCCTGGTCCTTTTCTCCTTGATAATCCTGTCCCCTGTACCTTACTGGGAGACAGGATTTGATGCTTATAAGTGCCCTGTCTTCTTGGTTGGCTAGCCTTCTCAATAAACACCTAATATGATTCAACCCTGCCTTTGTTATTGGACACAGCAATAAGGAGCCCGAGCCCAACCGGGGGTTTCCTGGTAATAGAATAGGGGTAATGTTTCCAAGAATAGAGATTGATTGAGGATTGTTATAACATTAAATGGTATCTAGTAGATGATCATATCTCTTGAAGTAGCAGAGAATAGTCAATATATTGTGAAATGATGTGTGAATGAAACACAAAGATAATTATTAAGGGAATCTTAGTTATCATTACAAAAATATTATTATAAATTTGGAGGAAAGAAACAAGAAGTTATATAAAGGGAAAAATCACTTTTATTCTTACTATTCAGAGGTGACCATTGTTAACTGTTGATAGCTATTCTTGTTGCATAGAAATATATTATGAAAACTTTCCTATGTCATTTAAATATACTAAAATATGAGAATTTGAGTTTAAGTTTTCAGAGTATTCTCTTTCTTTTTAAAAAATTGTATTTCTAATGAGATTTATCAGGGTGACATTGGTTAATAAGATTATATAGGCTTCAAGTGTACATTTCTATGATACAAGATCTGTATGTTGCATTGTATGCCTTATACCCAAAGTCAAATAATCTTCTGTCACCACAGTTTTGGCCCCCTTTACCCTTTACTATATCCACATCCATCTTTCCTCTGGCAATCACAATACTATTGTCTGTGTCTATAAGTTTCAGTTTCATATCCCACAAATGAGTGAAATCATGGTTCCTAGCTTTTTCTGACTGACTTATTTTGCTTATCATAATACAGGCAGTCCTCAGGTTACGTCAGACTCAACATACGTAGTTTCATGGTTACGTCACCATCTCCCATTTATGTATAAAAAAAAAAGTTCCGTCATTTCTACGTATGTACTACATACGTGCTTTATGTTTTTTTATTATTTATTTACCACATGTAAAGTTCAGGAACTGTTATCTTTCTTTTATTTTATTTTTTTACTGTTTCACTTCATTACTGCTGTGTATGTGCTCCATGTGAGTGAGGTAGGTGCTTATATAGGTTGGTTCTGACTTACAACAAAAATCACATTACATCACACTGTAGGAACGGATCTCCGATGTAACCTGAGGACCTACTGTATTCTTAAGGCTAATCCATGTTGTCACAAATGGCAGTATTTCATCTTTACTTAAGGCTGAGTAGTATTCAATTGTATATATGTGCTACACCTCCTTGATCGAAGGACCCTGTGGTTGTTGCCATGTCCTGGCCATCATGACTAATGGTACAATGAACCTAGGGGTACACATATCTTTGCAAATAAATGTTTTCAAAGTTTTTGGGTAGATACCAAAAAGAGGGATCGCTGGGTCACATCATAACTCTATTCTTAATTTTTTTAGGAAACGCCAGACTGTTTTCCATAGTGGCTATACCAGTTTACATTCCCACCAGCAAGGAATGACGATTCCTTTTTCCCCCGCAATCTTTCCATCACTTGTTATTACTTGCATTGTTGATATTAGCCATTCTACTATGTGTGAGATGGCATCTCATTGTAGATTTGACTTACATTTCCTTACTAGCTAATCAAGTTGAGAATCTTTTCATATATCTGTTGACCATTTGTATGTCTTCTTCAGAGAAGTGTCTGTTCAGGTGTTCTATCCATTTTTTAATTGGATTGTTTGCTTATTTGGTGTTGAGTTGTATGAGTTCTTTCAGATCTGTTTGCAAATACCTTCTCCCATTTGATTGGTTGCCTTTTTGTTTTGTTGTTGGTTTCTTTTGATGTACAGAAGCTTTTTAGTTTGAAATAGTCCCATTCATTTATTTGCCTTTACTACCCTTGCCTTTGGGGTCAAATTCATAAAATCATCTTTAAGACTAAAATCCATGAGTTTAATACCTATGTTTTTTATGTAATTTATTGTTTTAGATCTTTTACTTAGGTCTTTGCTCAAATTTGAATGAACTATTGTACATGGGGAAAAACAAGTCTAGTTTTATTCCTTTGCATGTGGCTTTCCAACTTGCCAGGTTTTGTTATCAGGGAAATTTTGGCCTCATAAAATGTATTAGAAAGTATTGCCTCTTCTTCAATTTTTTGGGAGAGTTTGAGAAAGATAGGCATCAAATACTTTTTTAATGATTGGTAGAATTCACAAGTGAAGCCATCTGGTCCTGGACTTTTATTTCTTAGGAGGTTTTTGATGGTTGTTTAAATTTCCTCACTGCTGAACAGTCTATTTAGATTTTCTTGTTCTTCATGATTCAGTGTAGGAAGGTTATACATTTCTAGAAACATCAATTTTTTCTAGTTTATTGAATTTTGAGGCATAGAGTCTTTCATAGTATTCTACTAAGATCCTATTTCTGTGATGTCTATGGTAATGTCTTCTCTTTCATTTCTGATTTTGTTGTGTTTTTTTTTGCCTTAATTAATATTGCATTTTAATTAATTTTTATTTTTTTCTTTGTTGATTAAGGTATTACATATGTGTCCTTATCCCACCACTGCCCCCCCCCCCCCCCCGACCCCATTCATACCCTCACCTCCCTGGTGTCTGTGTCAATTGGTTAGGCTTAAATGCATGCAAAAAGTCCTTTGGTTGATCTCTCCCTCTTACCCCCACCCTCCCCACCTTCCCTCTGAGGTTTGATTGTCTGATTGATGCTTCTCTGTCTCTGGATCTGTTTTTGTTCATCAGTTTATGTTGTTCATTATTTACCACAAATGAGTGAGATCATGTACTATTTATTTTTCTCTGCTTGGCTTATTTCACTTAGCATAATGCTCCCCAGTTCCATCCATGCTGTTGCAAATGGTAAGATTTCCTTCTTTTTTACCGCAGCGTAGTATTCCATTGTGTAAATGCACCACAGTTTTTTAATCCACTAACCTGCTGATGGGCACTTATGCTGTTTCCAAATCTTAGCTATTGTAAATTGTGCTTCTATGAACATAGGGGTGCATATATCCTTTCTTATTCTTGTTTCTAGTTCTTGGGATATATTCCTAGAAGTGGGATCACTGGGTCAAATGGGAGTTCCATTTTTAGTTTTTTGAGGAAACTCCATACTGTTCTCCACAGTGGCTGCACCAATCTGCATTCCCACCAACAGTGCACGAGTGTTCCTTTTTCTCCGCATCCTCGCCAACATTTGTCATTTGTTGACTTGTTGATGATAGCCATTCTGACAGGTGTGAGCTGGTACCTCATTGTCATTTTGATTTGCATCTCTCGGATGATTAGTGACTTTGAGCATGTTTTCATATGTCTGTTGGCCTTCCATATGTCCTCTTTCCATAAGTGTCTATTTAGGTCCGTTGCTTATTTTTTGATTGGGTTGTTTATCTTCCTTTTGTTAAGTTATATGAGTTTCCTGTAGATGTTGGAGATTAAACCCTTATCAGATATAACATTGGCAAATATGTTCTCCCATGCAGTGGACTTTTTTGTTGGTTTATTGATTGTTTCTTTGCTGTACAGAAGCTTTTTATTTTGATATAGTCCCATTTTTTTTTATTTTTTCATTAGTTTCCTTTGCCCTAGGAGCAGTATCAGTGAAGAAATTGCTTCTGCATATGTTTGAGATTTTGCTGCCTGTGGATTCCTCTAGTATTTTTCATGGTTTCCCGTTTTATGTTTAAGTCCTTTATCCATTTTGAGTTTATTTTTGTGTATGGTTTAAGTTGGTGGTCTAGTTTCTTTTTTTTTTTGCATGTATCTGTCCAATTTTCCCAACACCATTTATTGAAGAGACTGTCTTAACTGCATTGTATGTTCTTGCCTCCTTTGTCAAATATTAATTGAGCATAGTGTTTTGGGTCGATTTCTGGGTTCTCTATTCTATTCCATTGATCTATATGTCGGTTCTTGTGCCAGTACCAGGAAGTTTTGAGAACAATGGCTTTGTAATACAGCTTGATATCTGGTATTGAGATCCAACCTACTTTGTTCTTCTTTCTCAGGATTGCTGTAGCTATTCAGGGTCTTTTTTATTCCAGATGATTTTTTGGAAAGATCATTCTAGGTCTGTGAAATATGCCATTGGTATATTAATGGTAAGTGCATTGAATATGTAGATTGCTTTGGGTAGTATGGACATTTTGATGATGTTGATTCTACCAATCCATGAACATGGTATGTTCTTCCATCTGTTTATGTCTTCCTCTATCTCTTTTTCAGTGTCATGTAGTTTTCCACGTATAGGTCTTTTACCTCGTTCGTTAAGTTTATTCCTAGGTATCTTAATTTTTTTGGTGTGATGGTTAATGGGATTGCTTTTTTAGTCTCTCTTTCTGTAAGTTCATTATTGGTGTATAGAAATGCCATAGATTTCTTGGCATTAATTTTGTATCCTGCTACATTGCCGAATTCATTTATTAAGTCCAAAAATTTTTTGATGGAGTCTTAGGGTTCTCTAAGTACAGTATCAAGTCATCTGCAAATAAGGACAACTTTACTTCTTCTTTTCCAATATGGATGCCTTTTATTTCTTCTTCTTGTCTGATTGCAATGGCTAGTACTCCCAGCACTATGTTGAACAAGAGTGGTGCGAGTGGGCATCCCTGTCTTATTCCTGTTCTTAGGGGAAATGGTTTTAGTTTTTGCCCATTGAGTATGATGTTGGCTATAGGTTTGTCATATAAGGCTTTTATTATGTTGAGGTATGATTCCTCTATTTCCATTTTGCTTAGGGTTTTTATCAAGAAAGGGTGTTGGGTTTTGTCAAGTGTTTTATCTGCATCAATTGATATGACTACCTGATTGTTATCTCTCAATTTGTTTATGTGATGTATCATGTTTATTGATTTGTGGATATTGTACCATCCTTGCATCCCCAGTATAAATCCCACTTGGTCATGGTGTATAATCTTTCTGATGTAAGCTGGACCCGATTTGCTAGAATTTTCTTGAGGATTTTGGCATCTATGTTCATGAGGGATACTGGCCTGTAATTCTCTTTCATTGTGTTGTCTTTATCTGGTTTTGGTATTAGGGTAATGCTGGATTCATAGAATGAGCTTGGAAGTGTTCCTTCCTCTTGAATTTTTTGGAATAGTCTTAGGAGGATAGGTTTTAGTTCTTCCTTGAATGTTTGGTAAAACTCGCCTGTGAAGCCGTCTGGCCCCAGGCTTTTGTTTGCTGGGAGGCTTTTGATGACTGCTTCAATTTCCTCCATAGTTATTGGCCTATTGAGATGTTTAGATTCTTCCTGATTGAGTTTTGGAAGGAAGGTTGTATTTTTCTAGGAATATGTCCATTTCCTCTAGGTTGTCTAGTTTGTTGGAATAGAGTTGTTCATAGTAATTTTTTTAACAAGCCTTTGTATTTCTGTGGGGTCTATTGTTATTTCACCTCTTTCATTTCTGATTTTGTTTATTTGGTCCTCTCTCTTTGCTTCTTGGGGAGCCTGGCTAGAGGTTCATCAATCTGGTTTATCCTTTCAAAGAACCAGCTCTTGCTATCATTGATCTTTTGTATTTTTTTTTTTTTTTTGGTCTCTATGTCATTAATTTCTGCTCTGATCTTTATTATCTCCTTCCTTCCACTCTCTGGGTTTTTCTTGTTGCTCTGTTTGTAATTCTTTGAGTTGTAGAGTTAGATGATTTATTACAATTTTTTCATGTTTTTTTGAAGTAGGCCTGTAGAGCTATAGACTTCCCTCTCAGGGCTGCTTACACTGTGTCCATTAGGTTTTGCAGTGTTCTGTTTTCATTGTCATTTGTTTCCTGGATGTTTTTAATTTCTTCTGTGATCTCTTTGGTTACCCAATCATTGTTTAATAGCATGGTATTCAGCTTCCAAGTGTTTGAATTTTTTTGATTGTTTTTATTGTAGGTTATTTCTAATATTATGCCATTGTGGTCTGAGAAGACACTTGATATGATTAAAATCTTATTGAATTTTGAGAGACTTTGCCTGTGACCATATATGTGGTCTACCTTTAAAAATGTCCCATTTGCACTTGAGAAGAATATATATTCCATGGCTTTGGGGTGAAATGTTCTGAAGATGTCAATTAAGTCCATCTGATCTAGTGAGTCATTTAGGATTGCTGTTTCTTTGCTGTTTTTTTTTTTTTTTTTTTTTTTTTGTCTAGAGGATTTATCCAGTGTTGTCAGTGGGGTATTGAAGTCCCCTACTATGATTGTATTGTTGTCAATCTCTCCCATGATATCTTCCAGGAGTTTTTTTTTTTTTTTATGTATTTGCCTGCACCTGCATTGGGTGCATATATGTTTACCAGGGTTATTTCCTCTTGTTGAATTGCTCCCTTTAGTATTATGAAGTGGCCTTCCTTATCTCTTGTTATGGCCTTCACTTTGAGGTCTATTTTGTCAGATATAAGTAAGGAAGAGGGAATTCAGAATTGAATTCCCTCAGCTTTTTTTTTTCATTTCCATTTGCCTCTAAGATATTTTTCTATCCCTTCACTTTCAGTCTGTGTGAGTCCTTTGTTCTGATGTGGGTCTCTTATAGCCAGTATATATATGGGTCATGTTTTTTATGCATTCAGCCACTCGATGTCTTTTGATTGGAGCATTTAGTTCATTTACATTTAAAGTTATTATTGAGAGGAATATAAGATAGTGGCTGGCAGGACAGAGTTGAGAGAGAGGAAGTGAGTGAATGAGGGGATGAAAGGAGAGTTTGTGGATGTGTGTGGTGTGTGTGTGTGAGTGAGTGAAGGACAGTTAAATCCCTGCAGGAGCAGCAGGGGTTGGCAGACCTGGCTTTCTTGGACAGGGAGAGACTACAACTGCTGCAGGCACTCCTTGGACTGCGGGACTCGGGCAAGGAGCCACTGCCATCTTGAAGGGGAGAACTGCCTTTTCTAGGAACTCATCAGCACCACCACCCACACACGACTTGGAACTGCCCGCTACCCAGCCGCCACTACCGCCAAAATCCTGCTCCCTCACCCGCAGACCCGGGGACCCTGGGACCTCCACCTCCAAAGGTGAACCGCTCGGCAGCAGTAAGTACAACTTCCTCCTCCCCAGCAGCAGAACTCAGGACACCACATTCACGCCTTTCCAGTGTGCAGGCATCCAGGGCACACCACTCTGTAGGCAGTGCCTGGGAGCCACTGGGAGCCCCTGCTGGGTGTGATTTTGTATATACAAGGGTGTGCTGCCCTGCAATAGAAATTCTGAAGTCCCTCTTCCTGAATAACTGCCCACAGACACCCCAGCTGTGCAACTTCAGCGCCACGACCCCTAAGAGTGTATCAGAGCTCTGCACTGGCAAAGGGACTGCCACAGTTGCACATTTCCAAAGAGTGGGCCCCCTGAGCCCATCTATCCACAGGGTGCTCTGGGGAGCTGCTGTGAGACCCTGCTGGGTGTGATTCTGCACAGGCAAGCGTGCGCTACCCCGCAGTAGAAATTCTGAATTCCCTCTTCCAGAATAACTGCCCACAGTCACCCCAGCTGCTCAACCTCAGTGCCAGGGCCCCTCAGAGTGCATCAGAGCTCTGTGCTGGCAAATACCCCGCCACAGTCGCACATTTCCAATGGTTAGGCACCCTGAGCCCATCAATCCACAGGGCACTCATGGGAGCTGATGTGAGCTCTCGCTGGGTGGGATACTGGACAAACAGGGACATACTCCTCCCTGGCAGTAGAAATTCTGAATTCACTCATCCTGGATACCTGCCCACAGATGCCTCAATTACATGGCTTCAGTGCCAGGCCCCTTCAGAATGCTTCATTGTGCCTCGCTGACAAACACACCCCGGGTGCCCCTGTGAGCTGTACTGGGAGCGTGCACCTATCCACCACAGGTGCAGCAGCAAAAGCTGAGTATTATCACTCCACAACTACAGAACTCTGGACACCACAGTCACACCTTTCGAGTGCACAGGCCCCCTGCTCCCCATCACCCCAACAGATGGTTCCTGGGTGCCATTGTGAGCCCCCGCAGGGCATGCATGATTTCAATCAAGGTCACAATATAGCTAAAATTGGGACACCCCACTCCATGGCTGCTGACTTCTAGACACCGCAGTTGCGCCTCTTCAGCTCCCAGGCCTACATCAAGAGAACCCAAATAGCTCAAGTAGGGAGCTACACTAGATTACCAAGCCCAGGAGACCTGAGAGATCACACCAGTAGCACCATCCCAAAAAGAACCTGGGTAGCAAAGCAACCAGATCTACAATTAAAACATTACAGGAAAACATGGTAAGACAAAAAAGCAATCCCCGAAGGAAAGAAAAAGAGGAATCACCAGAAAGGGAGTTAAATAAAATTGAGGCTAGCAACATACCAGAGGAAGAATTCAGAGTAATGTTTATAAGGATGCTCAAATGGCTGGATGACAAATACACACGACTCAATGACAAATATACACAACTCAATGAAAATTATAAGGAGCTGAATGAGAATGTCACCAAAATGAAAAGGAACCAAGAGGAGATAAAGAACGACATAGCTGCAATAAAGAACACAATGGAAGGCTTAAACAGTAGACTAGAAGTAGCTGAGGACTGCATCAGCGAATTAGAAGACAAGGTAGGAAAACAAACACAGCAACAACTGTAATGAAGACTTAAAAAGCAAGAGGAGAGCCTAAGGGAGCTTTGGGACAACACAAAATGAAACAACATTTGCATATGGGTACCAGAAGGAAAGGAAGAGAAGCAAGGAATAGAAAACCTGTTTGAAGAAATAATAACAGAAAACTTCCCTGATATTGGCAAGACAAAAACTATGCAAGTCCAAGAAGCACATAGAGTACCAAACAAGATGAACCCCAAAAGACAGACACAAAGACACATCATAATTAAATTGGCAAACACCAACAACAAAGTAAGAATCTTAAAGGCTGCCAGAGAGAGACAGAAAGTTACCTACAAGGGATCTCCTATTAGAATATCAATGGATATATCAACAGAAATACTCCAGGCCAGAAGGGAATGGTAGGAATGAAATATACAAAGTGATTCAAAGCAAGGGACTGAACCCAAGAATACTATACCCACCAAGGCTATCATTCAAAATTGAAGGTGGAATAAGGAGCTTCCCAGACAAAAAAAGGGCTAAGAGAGTTTATCACTACCAAGCCAGCAATGCCAGAAATGCTAAAGCAACTGCTGTAAAAAGAAGAAAGAGAAAGGCAAGAAGAAACACAAACATTAAGAATAAATATGACAAAAAACAAGTACTTATCAATAATAACATTAAACATAAATGAATTAAATACACCAATCAAAAGACACAGGGTAGCTGAATGGATAAGAAAACATGACCCATACATTTGCTTTCTGCAAGAGACCCACCTCAGAACAAAGAATTCACACAGAATGAGAGTGAAGGGATGGAAACATATTTTTCAGGAAAATGGAAATGAAAAAAAAGCTGGGGTTGTGATACTTATATCTGATAAAATAGACCTCAAAGTAAAGATCATAACAAGAGATAAGGAAGGCCACTACATAATACTAAAGGGAGTAATTCAACAAGAAGATATAATTCTGGTAAACATATATGCACCCAATAAAGGAGCACCCAAATACATAAAACAACTTCTGGAAGTTATCAAGGGAGAGATCAATAGCAATACAGTCATAGCAAAGGATGTTAATACCTCACTGACACCACTGGATAAATCATCTAAACAAAAAACAGCAAAGAAACAGCAATCCTAAATGACTCACTAGATCAGACAGATTTAATTGACAACTTTAGAACATTTCACCACAAAGATACAGAATATACATTCTCCAGTGCACATGGAACATTTTCAAAGATAGACCACATATTAGGACACATGCAAAGTCTCTTCAAATTCAAGAAGACAGAAATCATAACAAGCATCTTCTCAGACCATAATGGCATAAAACTAGAAGTCAACTACAATAAAAACAAAACAAAAAAAAAATCAAACACTTGAAGGCTAAATAGCATGTGATTAAAAAATGACTGAGTTACCAAAGAGATCAAAGAAGAAATTAAAAGCACCCTGGAAACAAATGAAATTGAAAACACAAGAATCCAAAATCTATGGGACACAATGAAAGCAGTCCTGAGAGGGAAGTTCATAGCTATAAAGGCCTACCTCACCAAACAAACAAAAAAAATGGTAATAAATTATCTAACCTTACAACTTAAAGAACTAGAAATAGAGCAACAAGAAAAGCCCACAGTAACCAGAAGGAAGGAGATAATAAAGATCAGAGCAGAAATAAATGATATAGAGAACCAAAAAAATTTAAGATCAATGAAACCAAGAGCTGGTTCTTAGAAAAGATAAACAAGATTGATGAACCTCTAGCCAGGGTCACCAAGAAACAAAAAGAGAGGGCCCAAATAAACAAAATCAGAAATGAAAGAGGTGATGTAAGAATTGACCGCACAGACATACAAAGGATTGTAAAAAAATACGATAAACAACTCTACTCCAACAATCTGGACAACCTCAACGAAATGGACACATTCCTAGAAAAATGCAAGCTTCCAAAACTCAACCAGGAAGATTAAAAAAAAAAAAACTGAATAGGCCCAAAACTATTGATGAAATTGAAGCAGTAATGAAAAACTTCCAGCAAACAAAAGCCCTGGACCAGATGGCTTCACAGGGGAGTTTTACTGAACATTCAAAGAAGAACTAAAACCAATCCTTTTCAGACTATTCCAAAAAGTTAAAGAGGAAGGCACACTTTTAAACTCTTTCTATGAAGCCAGCATTACCCTAATCCCAAAACCAGATAAAGACACCACAAAGAAAGAGAATTACAGGCCAATATCCCTCATGAACATAGATGCCAAAATCCTCAACAAAATTCTAGCAAACCGGATCCGGCATTACATTAGAAAGATCATACACTATGACCAAGTGAGATTTATTCCAGGAATGCATAACTGGTACAATATCCGCAAATGAATAAATGTGATACATCACATAAACAAAGTGATAGACAAAAATCACATAATCATATCAATTGATGAAGAAAAGCAATTTAACAAAATCCAACACCCTTTTCTGATAAAAACGCTCACCAAAGTTGAAATAGAGGGATCATACCTCAACATAATAAAAGCCTTATATGACAAACCTACAGCCAACATCATACTCAATGGGCAAAAACTAAAACCATTTCCACTAAGAACAGGAACAAGACAGGGATGCCCGCTTTCACGTCTCCTGATCAACATAGTACTATAAGTGCTAGCTACAGCAATCAGACAAGAAGGAGAAATAAAGGGCATCCAAATTGAAAAAGAAAAAGTAAAATTGTCATTATTCGCAGATGACATGATACTGTATATAGAAAACCCTAAAGATTCCATCAAAAAATTATTAGACTTAATAAATGAATTTGGCAATGTAGCAGGATACAAAATTAATGCCAAGAAATATATGGCATTTTTATATACCAACAGTGGACTTACAGAAAGAGAGACTAATAAACAATCCCATTTACCATCGCACTAAAAAAATTAAGATACCTAGGAATAAACTTAACCAAGGAGGTAAAAGACCTCTACTCAGAAAATTACAGGACTTTGAAAAAAGTGATAAAGACATAAATAGATGGAAGAGCATACCATGTTCATGGATTGGTAGAATCAACATCATTAAAATGTACATACTACCCAAAGCAATCTATAGATTCAATGCACTCCCCATTAAAATAGCAAAGACATATTTCACAGACCTAGAACAAACTCTCCAAAAATTCATCTAGAATAAAAAAGACCCCGAATAGCTGCAGCAATCCTGAGAAAGAAGAAAAAAATAGGAGGGATCTCAATACCAGATATCAAGCTGTATTACAAAGCCACTCTTCTTAAACCTGCCTGGTACTGGCACAAGAACAGACATATAGACCAATGGAGTAGAACAGAGAACCCAGAAATCAACCCAAAACACTATGCTCAATTAATATTTGACAAAAGAGGCAAGAACATACAAGGAGTCAAGACAGTCTCTTCAATATATGGTGTTGGGAAAATTGGACAGATACATGCAAAAAAATGAAACTAGATCACCAACTTACACCATACACAAAAATAAACTCAAAATGGATAAAGGACTTAAATGTAAGATGGGAAACCATAAAAATACTGGAGGAATCCACATGCAGCAAAATCTCAGACATATGCAGAAGCAATATCTTCACTGATACAGCTCCTAGGCCAATCTAAACTAAAGAGAAAATAAACAAATGGTACTACATCAAAATAAAAAGCTTCTGCACAGCAAAAGAAACCATCAACAAAACATCAAGAAAGCCCACTGCATGGGAGAACATATTTGCCAATGTTATATCCCATAAGGGTTTAATCTCCAACATTTGCAGCGAACTCATACAACTTAACAAAAGGAAGATAAACATCCCCATCAAAAAATGGGCAATGGACCTAAATAGATACTTTTGGAAAGAGGACATAAGGAAGGCAAAGAGACATATGAAAACGTGCTCAAAGTCACTAATCATCTGAGAGATGCAAATCAAAATGACAATGAGGTACCATCTCACACCTGTCAGAATGGATATCATCAACAAATCAACAAACAACAAGTGCTGGCGAGGATGCAGAGAAAAAGGAACCCTCGTGCACTGCTGGTGGGAATGCAGACTGGTGCAGCCACTCTGGAGAACAGCCTTGAGTTTCCTCAAAAAACTAAAAGTGGAACTCCCATTTGACACAATAATCCTACTTCTAGGAATATATCCCAATAAAGTAGAAACACCAATCAGAAAGGATTCAAGCACCTCTAAGTTCATAGCAGCACAATTCACCATAGCTAAGATTTGGAGACTGCCCAAGTGCCCATCAGCAGAAGACTGGATTATAAAAGTATGGTACATCTACTCAATGGAATACTATGCCGCTTTAAAAAAGAAGGAATTCTTATCATTTGCAGCACCATGGATGGAACTTGTGAGCATTATGCTAAGTGAAATAATCCAGTCAGTGAGAAAAAAATACCACATGATCTCACTCATTTATGGATAATAAAGAACATTATAACCTGATGAACAAAAAGATAGATACAGAAGCAGAGATGCATCAAGCAGACTGTCAAATTACAGCGGGAAGGCTGGGGAGGCGGGGGAGGTAAGAGAGCAACAACCAAAGGACTTGTATGCAAGCATATAAGCATAACCAATGGACGCATGACACTGGGGGGTGAGGGCATGTATGGGAGTGGGGTGGAGGGGCAATGGGGAGATATGGACACATGTAACACCTTAATCAATAAAAAAATTGAAAAAAAGAAAAGGTGAAATTGTAGCATAAGTGCCACAGAAAGAAATTAAAAAATTTTAAATAATAAAATTTTTAACATAAAAAAATTAAAGCGGAAATCCTCTTTGCTGGGTGTATGGTGTTTTTTTGTTTGTTTGTTTGTTTGTTTTTGTTTTTTTTTTTTGGTGTATCTATTGGTTCTGTGGTGTCTTACCCCCACATACATATATATATTCTCCTTTTTATTCCGTTGTCTTTTATCCCTTATCATTTTCTTCCTCTTTGATAGCATTTGTGCTCTCTTTTCTCTGCCCTAACTCTCTTTTCTCAGGTAGTCACTTATATTGGGGTTATTGGTGTCATGTGTACATTTGTGCTTAGTTCCCTCTGTGTTGTGTCTTGTTGAGGTGAATTTTATCCTGTCTGGTCAAGGGGCTTGAGAGCAAGCCACATAACCAGACACTTGGAGAGGAAACTCCATCCACGAACGGGTCAATAACACTCCAGACCCAACTATAGAGGCATGAAGAATGTGGCAGTGAGGGAAAGAGCATGAGTGAGTGAGGGAGTAAAAGAGGAGTGTGTGGTCAGGTGGGGTGTGTGTATGTGAGAAAGAGAGTGAGTGAGGCACAGTTAGATCCCACAGGACCTTCAGGGGCAGGCTAATCAGGCTCGCCTAACTAGGCAGCTTCTGCTACCATTGCAAACAGTACCAGGAGGCCAGCTTGTCCTTAGATGCCTAGCCTTTTTGAAGGGGAGAGCTGCTGTAACTGGGTTCCCAGCCTCAACTACACCCAGAGTGCTCTCAGATAACACCTGAGACTCTACAGCCACCCCTGCCAGGTACATGCTACCTAAGCTGTGATCCCACGGTCAACGAGGCTTCAGCCACCCTGGGTGCAGGGTCCTGTGAGTTCGGATGCAGGCTCCCCTCTGACTGGCCCAACGCTTTAGCCCAGGGCACTGCAACTACTTGAACGGCAGACATGTGAGCAGCCCGCTCCTATCCAAGGAGCAGCAGCCCCACGAGCAACCCGCCATAGGCCTAAGAGCAGCAGCTTCATGTGGCCTGCCCCTGTCCAAGGAGCAGCAGCTGTGTGAGCAGCCAGTTCCCCCATCTGAGGAGCAGCAACCATGTGAGCAGCTCACCCCATCCGAGGAGCAACAGCCACTTGAGCAGCCCACCCACTACTGAGGAGTGGCAGCCCCACGCAGGCGCCCCCCCTCTGAGAGGCAGCAGCTGCATGCAGCCCACACCCTGCACCTGTCTGAAGAGCAGCAGCTGTGCTGCACGAGCAGCCAGCCACCTTCCAAGGAGCAGCAGCTGTGCAAACAGCCCGCCTCCTTCTGAGGAGCAGCAGCTGTGTGAGTAGACTGTCCCTTTTCAAGGAGCAGCAGCCGCATGAACCACCTGCCCCCATCCGAGCAGCAGCAGTTATGTGAGCTGCCTGCCCCCATCTGAGGAGCAGCACCTGTGTGAGCAGCCCACCCCCTTCTGAGAAGCAACAGATGCACGAGCCAATGGCCTACATCTGAGGAGCATCAGCTGTGTGAGCAGCCTGCCCACATCTGAGGAGCAGCAGCTGTGTGAGCAGCCCACCCCCATATGAGGAGCAGCAGCCACATAAGCAGACTGCCCACGTCCAAGGAGCAGCAGTCCTGTGCACTCTGCACTGGTCCGAGGAGCAGCAACCACATGCAGCATGCACCTGTCAGACGAGAAGGTGCCAGATGAGTGGCCCGTCCTGTCCACGGAGCATCAACAGCATGAGCAGCTCACTCCCACACAAGGAGCAGCAGCCGCATGAGCAGACTGCCCTCCGTCCGAGGAGAAGCAGCGGCACGAGCAACCCGCACCCATACAAGGAGCAGCAGCCCTGCAAGCAACCTGCCCCTGTCCAAGGAGCGGCGGCATCATGAGTAGCCCATCCCATCTGAGGAACAGCAGCACAAGCAGCCAGCCCCCATCTAAAGAACAGCAGCCACGTGAGCAGTCCGCCCCTGTCCGAGGAGCAGCAGACACGTGAGCAGCTGGCCCCGTCTAAGGAGCAGCAGACACGAGCATCCCGTCCCCATCCGAGGAGCAGCAACCTCATAATCAGCCCACCCCCGTCCAAGGAACAGCAGCTATATGAGCAGCCTCCCCCACCAGCCAGAGGAGGCACCACTGCTGCAAACAGCACTCACTAGAGGAGCCGTTGCCAACTGAGAAGCAGCTGCTACCGTAACCGCCCGAGGAGCAACCGCAGCCAGAGAAGCCACTGCCACCCAAGGAGCAGCCCCTGCACAGCTCGACATCTAGATCAGTCGGTGAGACCAAAAATGGGTAGACAAAGATACCCCCAAAGCAGCCGTGGGCAAACTACAGCCCGCGGGCCGGATCCAGCCCGTTCGGCTGTTCTATTCGGCCCATGGAGCTGAAAGAGCGGAGGGTTCTCTTGCTCTCCCCTCCACTCCTTCACCAGCAACAGTGTTAACATGGCAACGTTGGGAAACATGGCTGCAGCTCCTTCTGAGTGGGCGGATTTATATCCGCCCATTCAGCAGAAGGAACAACCTCTCAATCTTCCAGAGGCTCCTTGTAATGCCCGCGGACGCGTCCCCCGACATCACCCTGGGAATGCGTAGACACGTTATCGTGGTGATGTAGGGAGACACGCCCCTGGAGAGCACAGTATCAGAGCATTAGCTAAAAAGGAGACCAACAACACTGTTCCCACTGAAGTTGATGTTTTAAAGACCAAAAACCTTTCAACCCAGTATACATTGCCATCTACATCTACGTCCCAGGCATAATTTGGAAATTGCACTAAAGAAAATGTTTAATTTACTGTTTACACATTTTGTTCTTTTCTATTTGTTTTAGTTTTAAATTATTTTATTATATTTAAGTTTAATTTGAAAGGCTTTTGTACCTTTCCTTTGTTAGGCAATTTTATTTTGCCTTTGCCATCTTCAATATAAGGTATGTTATTGTGCTATGATTCCTCCATTTTTTGAAGTTTCAAATTATAATAATTAGTGTTTACATTCTTCTTGTTAAAATGTTTGAAATGAATAAAACTATTGAAATGAAAAAAAAAGACCGTACCCTTTTATGTAATGATGTTTACTTTGAATTTATATTAGTTCACACAAACACTCCATCCATGCTTTTGTTCCGGCCCTCTAGTCCAGTTTAAGAACCCATTGTGGCCCTCGAGTCAAAAAGTTTGCCCATCCCTGCCCCAAAGGAAAAAAAAGGAGGAATCACCAGAAAAGCAGCTAAGTGAAACCGAGGCATGCAATATGTCAGAAAAAGAATTCAGAATAAGGGTTATAGAGTTCATAAACAGGATGGAAGAAAAAAATCAGCATCTTATGTAAGAATCAAGAAGAAATGGATGAAAAAAGAAACAACTTATGTAAGAATCAAGAAAAAATGAAGAGTGATATAGCTGCAATAAAAAAAAAAAAACACCATGCAAAGTTTCAACAGTAGAGTAGGAGAAGCAGAGGACCGAATTAGCGAATTAGAAGACAGGGAAGCAAAACACAGCCAAACTTAATTGCAACTGGAGAAAAAAATTAAAAGACAGGAGGAGAGCCTAAGTGAGCTCAAAATAGATCAAGGACTTAAACATACGATGGGAAAGCATAAAAATATTAGAGGAATCCATAGGCAGAAAGATCTCTGACATATGCCAAAGCAATTTCTTCACTGATACACTCCTAGGGCAATGGAAACTAAATAGAAAATAAACAAATGGTACTACATCAAAATAAAAAGCTTTTGCACAGCAAAGGAAACCATCAATAAAACAACAAGAAAGCCCACTGCATGGGAGAACAGATTTGCCAATGATATCAATGATAAGGGTTTAATCTCCAACATTTACAGGGAACTCATGCAACTTAACAAAAAGAAGATAAACAACCCAATCAAAAAATGGGCAACTTATCTAAATAGACAATTTTTGAAAGAAGACAGAAGGAAGGCCAAGAGACATATGAAAACCTGCTCAAAGTCACTAATCATCAGAGAGATGCAAATCAAATCAACAATGTGGTACCATCTCACACCTGTCAGAATGGCTACTATCAACAAGTCAACAAATCACAAGTGCTCGTGAGGATGGGGAGAAAAAGGAACCCTTGTGCACTGCTAGTGGGAATGCAAACTCGTGCAGCCACTGTGGAGAACAGTATGGAATTTTCTCAAAAAACTAAATATGTAACTCCCATTTGACCCAATGATCCCACTTCTAGGAATATATCCCAAGAAACTAGAAACACGAATCAGAAAGGATATATGTACCCCTATGTTCATAGCAGCACAATTCACCATAGCTAAGATTTGGAAACAGCCTAAGTGCCCATCAGCAGATGAGTGGATTAAAAAACTGTGGAACATCTACACAATGGAATACTACGCTGTGGTAAAAAAATGAGTTCTTACCATTTGCAACAACATGGATGGAGATGGAGAGCATTATGCTAAGTGAAATAAGCCAGGCAGAGAAAGATAAATATCACATGATCTCACTCATTTGTGGGATATAATGGACAACATAAACTGATGAACAAAAATAGATCCAGAGGCAGAGAAACATCAATCAGAACGTCAAACCTCAGGGAAGGTAGGGGAGGGTGGGGGTAAGGGGGAGAGATCAACCAAAGGACTTATATGCATGCATATAAGCCTAATCAATGGACACAGACAACAGGGGGTCGGGCATGAATAGGAGGTGGGGGTAATGGGGGAATACGGACACATATGTAATACCTTAATCAATAAAGAAATTAAAAAAAATAAATAAAAGCATAATATGCTAATTATAAAATAAAGTTATTTTTGCTAGGTACTTGTTTGTAGCCATTTTTATTTTTTGTGCCTATATTCCTTCTTCCCTTGTTATTTCTTCTTTTTACACTATTCCCTTTAGTATTTCTTGCATTGCTGGCTTGGTAGTGGTAAACTCACTTATTTTTTTTTTTTTCTGTGAAGCTCCTTATTTCTCCTTCAATTTTGAATGATAGCCTTGCTGGATAGAGTATTCTTGGATTCAGTCCCTTGCTTTGCATCACTTTGTAAATTTCCATTCATTCCTTTCTGGCCTGATGTGTTTCTGTTGAGAAATCATTTGATATTCTGATGGTGGATCCCTCGTACGTAACTTTCTGTCCCTCTCTTGCAGCCTTTAAGATTCTCTCTTTGTCCTGAATGTTTGTCATCGTAATTATGACGTGTCTTGGTGTGGGTCTTTTTGGGTTCATCTTGTTTGGAACTCTCTGTGTTTGTGTGACTTTTTTCTTCCCCACATCAGGGAAGTTTTCTGACATTATTTCTTCAAATAGGTTTTCTAACCCTGTTTCCTCTCTTACTGTCGTTTTGGCACCCCTATTATTTGTATGTTGCTTTGTTTCATGTTGTCCCAAAGCTCCTTTCGTCTATCCTCCTGCCTTTTAATTTTTTCCCCAATTACAGTTCAGTTTCAGTGTGTTTTGCTTCCCATTCTTGTAATTCACTCCTCTGCTTCTCCTAATCTACTGTTGAAACTTTCCATGGTGTTCTTTATTGCAGCTATATCACTCTTTATTTCTTCTTGATTCTTACATAAATTTTTTTATTTTTTTCATCCATCTGGTTTATGAACTGTATGACCCTTATTCTGAATTCATTTTCGGACACGCTGCGTGCCTCTGTTTAACTTAGCTGCTTTTCTGACGATTCCTCCTTTTCTTTCCTTTGGGAGTTTCTTTGTCTCCCCATTTTTGCTCTCACTAAAGGATCTAGGTGTTGAGTCATGCAAGAGCTGCTCCTCGCGTGGCAGTGGCTCTTCAGGCAGCGGCTACTCCTCGGGTGGTCATGGCAGCAGCTGCTCCTCAGTTGGAGGTGGCAGCTCTGGTGGTCGCTGCTTGTGTAGCTGCTGCCCCTCGGATGGGGCAGGCTGCTCACTCAGCTGCTGCTCCTCAGCTGGGTGCATGCTGCATGCGGCTGCTGCTCCTTGGATGTGGGTGGGCTGCAGGGCTGCTGCTCACATGGTCACAGTGCCCTGGGCGTACTCCAGGCGTCTTCTGCCCTTCCTGGCTGTGAACTGTCTCACCAGCTGTGTCTACTCCATCAATTCGGGGTGGATGTTATTTGATTTATTTGCTCATTCTATCTGCTCCAGGACAAGGCTTGGGACACGTCTGTCCATTCTGCCACCATTTTGTCTCTGATTTTGTTTATATGTGTCTTTTCCTTTTTTCCTTAGAGAGTCTAGCCAGGAGTCTGTAAATTTTATTAATATTTTCAAATAAACTGTTCTTTGTTGCATTAATCTTTATAGTTTTTTTTCTGTATTTCATTCAATTCTGTTCTATTTTTTATTATTTCCTTTCTTTTGCTGACTTGGGGATGCTTTTGTTCTTTTTATTCTAGTATTTTAAGATGTAATGTTAGGATTTTTATTTGAGATTTTTCTTGTTTCTTGAGATAGGCCTATAATGATATAAACTTCCCTCTTATTGTCATATGTCTTATTGTCATTCTCATTTATCACTATATGTTTTGATCTGATCTTATTTTTCTTCTTTGACCCAGTCATTTTCTAGTCGTATGTTGTTTATTCTCCACGTATTTGTGGGTTGTTTTTACTTCCATTTTGCAGTTGATTTCTAATTTCAAAGCCTTGTTGTTAGAGACTATGCTTGTTATGATTTCAGTTTTTTCTTAAAATTTCTGAAACTAGTTTTGTGACCTAACATATGGTCCATCTTTGTGAATGTTCCATGTGCATTAGAGAAGAATGTATAATCTGATATTCTGGTATGGAAGGCTCTGTAGATGTCAATTATTTCCATTTGGTATGATGTATCATTTAAGGCCTATATTTCTTTGTTGATTTTCTGTTTGAATGATGTGTGTAGAGCTGTCAATGGAATGTTGTGGTCCCCAACTATGATTGTATTTTGGTCTGTTTCTCCTTTAATTCTGTTTGTAGATGTTTTATATATTTCAGTGCTCCCTGATTGGTTGCATATATATTAAGACATGTTATGTCTTTTTTTTTTTAAATATATTTTTATTCATTACAAAGAGAAAGGGAGAGGGAGACAGAGATAGAAACATCAACGATGAGAGAAAAATCATTGATTGGCTGCCTCCTGCATATCCCCTAGTGCTGTGGTCAGCAAACTGCGGCTCGCGAGCCACATGCGGCTCTTTGGCCCCTTGAGTGTGGCTCTGCCACAAAATACCATGGCCTGGGAGAATCTATTTTGAAGAAGTGGCGTTAGAAGAAGTTTAAGTTTAAAAAATTTAGCTCTCAAAAGAAATTTCAATCGTTGTACTGTTGATATTTGGCTCTGTTGACTAATGAGTTTGCCGACCACTGCCCTAGTGGGAATTGAGCCCACAACCCAGGCATGTGCCCTACCAGGAATCTAACCATAACCTCCTGGTGGGCAAGATGTGTTATGTCTTTTTGATGCAGTGTTCCCTTTATCATTAAAAAATGTCCATCTTTGTCTGTTGTTACCTTTGCTATCTTGAAATCTATTTTGTCAGATATAAGTAAGGCTATTCCTGATTTTCTGTGGATACTATTTGCTTGGGAATCATTTTTTTCATCCTTTCACTTTGAGTCTATCTTTGTCTTTGCAGATTATATTTGTCTCCTGAAGGCAGCATATGGTTGGGTTTCATTTTTTGATCCAGTCTGCTACTCTGTGCCTCTTTACTGGTGAATTTAGTCCATTTACATTTAGAGTAATTATTGATGTATAAGAATTTTGTATAGCCATTATATATTTGGTAGCTCTGTGCTTCCATTGGTTATTTTTATTTGTGTTTCTGTTGTGTTTGTTTGTTAGTATTCCATACTGCTTTCTTCTGTTTCCTCTTTTTTTATGTGCCTCAGTTTGTGTGTGAGTGTGTGTGTGTGTGTGTGTGTGTGTTGTTACCATTAGGTTTATAGAAAATAAAGTTTCATATATACAGTAGTCCTTTTTTTAAAATATATCTTATCTCTATCCTCCTTTACAAATTCAGTCATTTACCTCCTCCTCTTTTATGTTTTTGTTGTCACAAAATATGCCTATTTATGCTGTAAGGTTGTAGTTTCATGACCTTTTATTCTTTGTTTCAGGTAGAATAACTTCATTGAATATTTCCTGCAATGGAGGTCTTCTGGTGATAAATTCCATCAGCTTCTGTATGTGTGCAGAAGTCTTTATTTATCCTTCATATCTAAAGGATAGCATTGCTGGATATATTATTTTTGGCTGGTTATTTCTCTTTCAGTAGTTTGAATATTTGGTCCCACTTTCTTCTAGCTTGTAGAGTTTTTGCTGAGAATTCCCATGATAATCTAATGGATATTCCTCTATAGGTTACTTTCTTATTTTCCCTGGCTGCTTGAAGAATGCTTTCTTTGGCATTAATTAGCGATACTTTTAATACATTTGCCTTGGAGAAGGCCTTTTTGGATTGAGGCAATTAGGTGTTTTGTGTCCTCTTTGGATTTTAGGATCTAGGTCTTTCCACAGGTTTGGGAAGTTCTCATTGACTATTTGTTTGAATAGGTTCTTTTTCCACTTCTCCCTCTTGTCTTCTTGCAGTATGCCTATTGTTCTTTCTGATGGAGTCAGATAGTTCTCATAGAGATCTTTCATTTTTTATGCTCAAGTCTCTCTCTTTTTCCCTTTGTCTCATTTTTAGATTTCTGTCTTCTATACCACTAATCCTTTCTTCTGTCTGGTTATTTCTATTTCCTATGCTCACTATTTCATCCTTGATCTTTTTTATTCAGTTCTCTTATCTTCAGATTTTCTATTAGATTCTTTTTGTAAAGTTTCAATCTTTTTGGTAAATTAATCATTCTGTTCATTGATTTTGCTACTGAGTATATTAAACTGCATATACTAGTATGCACTTTCTTGCATCATGGTAAGTTTTTTGCAGAACTGCAATCTTGAATTCTCTGACATTTAAATAATGTATTACCATGTCCTTATGCTTATTCTCTGGAGATTTTAAGTTTTTCTTTATGAGCTGCCTTGTTATCTTTGTTATTCCTGGTATTTGATGGATTCCTTCTCTCTTTAGGCATCTATGTATGCTTGGCACTTCTCTAGTAGATTGATAAGAATAAATCTTTCAATTGTTTTCCTGTAGGTGGCATGGAATCATACATTTTTTAGTTCTCTTGCACTTCTCTGGCTTTTCAGATTTCCTCATGGTTGTGGAAAATAGCTTGTGTTCCCTGGGAAGGTGGGCATCTCCTTTATGACCCAGTCATTCTGTTTCTAGAGCACCAACCCTACAGCATAATGCAGTGGAAATGGGCCTCCAAATCCCTGAAATCCCAGTGCTGTCTTCTGCAGCCAGACGCCATCAGCAGTGCAACCTTGATGTGTGGTGGTGGGGTGAGCTTGGGGAACCTGGCCTCTTCCTTTATTGCTTTGCTATCCCAGCAATGGTCATAAGCATACCTTTGTGGCATCCACCATATGCCTCCACCTGAATCTGGGATTAGTTGCAGAATACACCCTTCACTCAGGGAAAAAGTGTTTCTGTTGTAACAGATCTCAGGTGCAACACTATGGGTGTGGGGAACTGAGCTATGGGAGATTAAGGGAAGGCAACCAGACTTCATGACTTTGTCTGTCTGGAATGCTAATTGCCAGACAATTGTGGCCGCACCTCTGTGCTTCATCTCTGCCCAGGTCACTGGGCTCAGCCATAGCTCATACTGCTCACTCCTGCAGAAATGCTCACTAAATCTCTTTGCTATTCTGGGCTAAACCTGATTTCTCCCCTCTCTGGTCTGAGCCTCACATTGAGCTCTGGGATGCAGGGTGGTGTCTGTGGCTCCTTTGAGTTATTTTCCTTTTTCACCTCACTGGGTCACTCCCACTTGCTCACCTCTAGATATTTGAATGAGTGGATCTCCCAGATGTGTTTGTGCATTGAGCAGGGAATCCTTTGTTGAATTATAGCTGTTCTAATTGTTGAAACATCAAGGGGAAAGAACAATGGGATCTCTCATGGTGCCATTCCTCTGATGTCATTCCCCATAGTATAGTATTCTCTTTTTAATTCCAAGGTCTCTTAGGCCTCAATAGTCTATGGGTGCAAATGGGTTAACCTTAACCAATATAACTCAAATATTACTGATTATTTTTCTTACATAGTTAATTTAGAATTTCAAATATATACAAAATCTTTCCTACTTGTTTAGGAACTGTTTTATCCATGACGATGAACATTATTTTACATAAAACATTGTGTACAAATTTATGTTTAGAATTAATTCAGTTATGTTTTTCCTGTACTTGTGGGTCAAAAAGTCTCAATATGTTTGATGCTCTTGATATATTTTCTTAATTGCCCTTTAGACTTGATTTTTAAATTATATTTTTATTGTTTCTTTTTTTATTTCAGAGAGAAAGGAAGAGGGAGAGAGAGATAGAAACATCAATGATGAGAGAAATCATTGATTGACTGCCTTCTGCACACCCCCCAACTTGGGATCGAGCCTTCAACCTAGGCACATGCCCTTGACCACAATTGAATCCAGGACCCTTCAGTCCACAGGCCAATGCTCTATCCACTGAACCAAACTAACCATGGCTATTTTGTTTATTGTTGATAGTATTACAGCTATCTCCCATCCTTCTCTCCCCTTTACCCGCTTCCTTCCAGCCTCTACCCACCCCAGGTCTTTACTACCCTATTTCCCGTGTCCATGGTTTACTTGAGTTTTAAATGCTATTTTTTGTGATAAGATTTTCTAAAGTCTGACAGAATAAACTTTTTCATGTGTCAAAAATTTTTCTTGCATTAACTTAAGTAAACAGTTTTTATGAAACTGTTTCTTAAAAATTTTAAATTTACTGTGACAAATTGAATACCCACTCATACATTATTGGTCAAGTAAAAATAATTTTTAAAATGTTACATAAAACTTATCTCATCAATTTACTGTAGAAGTTCAACATTTTTTATTTTTAATGATGATTTTATATTCTGTTTAAAGTTACTTTGCACTTGTTAGTAGATATAGTCCTTGTGGTATTTTAGCTACTAAAGAAAAGTTATTGAATCTCTAAAAGTATAGAGAAGGCTATTTACTACCTTTTGATGATGGTATCTTCCCTGAATGTAAGCTCCAAGGAAAAGCTTTTAGTCCAATTTTAATCTTCCGTTTTCAAAGTGTTGTTCAATCGATTTATGCTGCTGCATATCCAGACAGTAAATTTATCAAGAATCTCTAATCTTAGGCAATAATTATGCTATGCTCCTCATAGTTACATGTCTTTCATTCAGCTGCTTCTTTAAACTGGCAAGTCTGTATTTTTCTTTCCTGGATCTTTTTGTTTTATATTATATGTGTAAAATTACAATAGAGTAAAGAGTCAGTATGCATAGTTATATCAATGATAAGTGTAAAATTTGAAGGGCAGATATGTAGGTTATTACTGTAAAACAGAATTTAACCACATTGAATTGAATTATAGTTTGTTTCAATATGGTTGTGAGGAAATGACTGGTCTGTAACTGAGAAGTTTATTGGTTGGAACATTATATCAAATGCTAGTAATGTTAGCAATGTTTTTATTCACTCTCTTAAAGATCTAATTATTTATGTGTTACCAGAATTTTTTTCTAGTATCTGGAGTTTCAAAGACATGGCCTATTCTCTATCCTTAAGATGCACACCTTTTTATAAATCTACCGATACAAACAAATGAATCTGGCAGTGACCTTTTATTTAAATTGAATTATCAGCCATGCTAATATAGTTAATAAAGTAAGTATTACACTCTATAAACTAAGTTTCTTGTATATTCCCATATCTCTTCAGCCTTTGGACAGAAAAAGCAAGATAATTAAATTTAACTCAGTTTTGCTTTTCTTTAGTTTAGTCACTTACATGGTTCTCTCTGAATAAGGAAATATACTTTCAGGTGCCATTGTTGCTTCACTCGACTCTCCCATCTCTTGGTGCTGGGTTATTCAGTTGGGTAGTTATATTCTAGAAAAATTCAGGCACTGAAAGTGCCACTGTGTGCTCTTTTTATGTTATATTCCACTGATCAAGAGAATAATGTGCCCTCACAAAATTCTTAATGTGGGAGGTGTGTTCTTTTTCTCCAAGACAAGTAGAAGGCAGTGACCTACACATATAATTACATATATAAACTCAAATAGCCCCCCAAGTAGAGTGTTATGAGCTTTAAAATGAAGCAGGGGAAGGATTTTGCAAGCTTATTATGGCTTTTACATAGTTATATCTTCCTACTTAAACTGTTCTTTTACAAAGAATATCTTTGGTTTTTAATGGTTGTCATTTTTCTCAAATGGATTAGAACTTGGGTAGAGAAAACAACTGTTATTTTTGAAGCTTTCCCAGAGTCTCCAAACTCTGCAGGGCGGGGAATGGGGGGGGGGGGGGGCGGGCATGATGCCAATGGAGTCCAGATGTCTTATGGACTTTTCTCACTGGTTCAGGCTCATCATTTTCCACCTAGCTCCTTCTTTCCTGAGGACAAGTTCTCCCCCAGGAGGCTCCTCAGGCTTGCATGCTCCCAGCAGTTCACCAGCTGTGTCCAAGTAACCTTAATCCCAGTTTGTGCTCAAGTTGAGTGGGGCTAATGGATCAGCTGTCTTTAGTGTATAGAAATGTCAATTCTTAGAGCCAAGACCTGTGAGCTAGGGAGTAAAGTCTGGAAACAGAAGACCAATTGAGGCTGCAAGTTGCTAGTTTTCAGATACAGCCAGGATCAAACCCAGAAAGACATGGCTTGGCAAAGTTAAAGGAGAGATTCAAGTCTATAGTCAGATTGTAGCAAAGGTCATAATTAGGTAGAAAAAGTCACAGGCTCAACCTCGAGGACTGTTACTGAACCAATGAGCCTTGAAATTACAGACTTTAAGAATTCTCAGTAAACCTCCAGAGGATATAATTATAGTAATTAAAAAAATCTATGTCAGTCTTTGTTTATATATATTCTTTCAAAGAAATTTATTGTTTCTAATTAAATAGATAAGCTGGTTGTCACATTTCTTAAAGGAATAGTGACTCCAATACCAGACAGTCTGGGTTCAAATCCCAGCTCTACTGTTTACCCAACTTATATGATCTTGCTTAACATTATTCTTTACTTCTCCATACTTAAGATTTTTTGTTGTTGTTGTCGGTTTGTTTGTTTTATGGTGTTTTTAACCATCTTTAAAATGGGGAAAATAATGATGTCTACTTAAAAGTGATATTGTCAAGATTAAAAGAATTAATACATGTAAAAATTATAAAACAGTGCCTAGTGCATAGTAAATATTCAGTAAATACTCAGTAATTGTAGGCTTGAAATGAAAGTAGAATAGCCCTGATTGAGAAAAGGGTAGGTAAGGACATCTCATAGCCCCATTCTCTTACTAAGTTCATGGCAGTCTCCGTAGGATTCATAGAATTCTTATGGTTTTCCAGAGCATACTTTACATTCATTGGTCTAATAACAACCATGACCCAATCCAAGAGTTCTCTCTACTGTATCTTGGTCAGATACTGACCTCTGTTGAACACTTTCCACTATGGTGAGTTCATTATTTTAAAAAGCTGTTATATAGGTGAACATGTTCTCCCATTCAATGGGTGGTCTTTTCATTTTGTTGATAGTTTCCTTTGCTGTGCAAACACTTTTTAGTTTTATGTAGTCCCATTTGTCTATTTTTTCTTTTGTTTCCCTTGCCAGAAAAAACATTACCAAAAAAATATCCGAGATTTTAGTATGTTTTCTTCTAGAAATTTTATGGTAACGAGTCTTACATTTAAGTGTTTAATACAGTTTGACTTTATTCTTGTGTGTGGTATAAGAAGTTGGTATAGTTTCTTTCTTTCTTTTTCTTTTGGCATGTATCTGTCCAATTTACCAAAGACATTTATTGAATACACTACATTTACTCCATTGTATGTTTTTGCCTCTTTTGTCAAATATTGACTATAGAGCAGGGGTGGGCAAACTTTTTGACTCGAGGGCCACAATGGGTTCTTAAACTGGACCGGAGGGCCGGAACAAAAGCATGGATGGAGTGTTTGTGTGAACTAATATAAATTCAAAGTAAAGGAGCGGAAGGGAGAGCAAGGGAACCGGATAGAACATCCGGATCCGGCCCGCGGGTTGTAGTTTGCCCACGGCTGCTATAGAGTCATGGATTTATTCACCAGTGATATATCTGACAAGGGTTTAATATGCAAAATTTATAAATCCTATCTAATAAAGAGGGAATATGCTAATTGACCCTCACGCTGTCACAAAGATGGCAGCACCCACAGCCAATAAGGAGGGAATATGCTAATAGACTGCCCAGCCCTCAAAGATGGTGGCACCCACAGCCAATAAGGAGGGAATATGTTAATTGACTACCCCGCCCTCAAAGATGGTGGCACCCACAGCCAATAAGGAGGGAATATGCTAATTGACTGTTCCGCCTTCAAAATGGCAGCACCCACAGCCAATAAGGAGGAAATATGCTAATAGACTGCCCCGCCCTCAAAGATGGTGGCACCCACAGCCAATAAGGAGGGAATATGCTAATTGACTGACACTCCCTCAAAGATGGCGGCGCCCACAGCCACAAGATGGCGGTGCCCATTCCCCTCAGCCCTGTTGGGGTGGCAGGTGCACAGCAAGGCTGGGCCCGCCCCCAGGCAGGCCCAGCCTTGCTGCGTGCCTGCCTCCGGAGTCCCCCAGTCCCTTCAGCACCCCAGCTGCCCAGGGCCGGCCTGAGGTACAGGCAAACCTCAGATGGCAGCTGCCCAACTGCCCAGGGCTGGCCCAAGGCACAGGCAAGCCTTGAATGGTGACTGCCAAGCCAACACCCAAGGTGCAGGCAAGCCTCTGATGTCGGCTGCCCAGCCACCCAGGGCCACCCGAGGCTCAGGTAACCAGGGCTGGCTGAGGTTTGCGCTGCCAGCAGTGGCAGCAGCAGAGGTACGATGGGGCATTGACTTCCCCTGTTTGCCAGCTCGCCTCCCGCCCCTGAGGGCTCCTGGACTGTGAGAGGAGGCAGGCCGGGCTGAGGGACCCCCGCTCCAGTGCATGAATTTTCATACACCCGGCCTCTAGTAATTTATAAACTCAATACCAAGAAAACAAATGATCCAATTAAAAAATGAGCAAAAATCCTGAATAGACACTTCTCCAAAGAGGCAATCACCGTTTGCAAATAGACATATGAAAAGACTCTCATTGTCACTAATAATCAGAGAAATGCAAATTAAAACCAAAATGAGATATCACTTCACACCTGTCAGAATGGTTGAATGGTTATCATCAATAAATAAACAAATATGAAGTGTTGGTGACGATGTGGAGAAAAAGAAACCCTCATGCACTGCTGGTGGGAATGCAGCTACTGTGGAAAGTAGTATGGAATTACATCAAAAAATTAAAAATGGAACTGCTTTACAACCCAGTGATTCCACTTCTGGAATTTATCCAAAAAAACTCAAAACACTAATTCAAAAGAATATATGTTCTCCTATGTCTACTGCAGCCTTATTTATAATAGCCAAGATTTGGAAACATCCCAAGTGTCCATTAGTATATGAGTTGATAAAAAAAGCTGTGGTACATTTATACAATGTAATACTACTCTGCTGTAAAAAGGAAGAAAATTTTACTCTTTGTGACAGCATGGGTGGACATGGAGAATATTATGGTAAGTGAAATAAGCCAGTCAGAGAAAGATAAATACCATATGATTTCACTTATTTGTGGAATCTAATGAACTAACAAACAAAATTGAGACAGACTCATAGATACAGAGCAGGCAGACAGCTCTGGCAGTGGTTGTTTGAGGTGGATGGAGGGATTGAGAAAAAAAAAAGAAGAGAGAACTTATGGACAACAGTGTGGTGATTGCATGGTAGAGGGTAGAGGTGGAAGAGGGCATAGAGGGAATAAATGGTGATGTAAAAAATAAAATAAATAAAAATAAAAAATGGTTGCACATAGTTTTAAGTATCTCAAATATTAAAGATTCAAATCTCCTACTCAATAAAGTTTGAGGTACCATTGATCCAGGAGGCAACAGGCTATAATAGGAGGACCAGTTGTCCTTGCCTTTCAGAAAGATCTAGAATACCATATGTGCCACCTCTTAGCTGTATGACCTCAAGAAAATGACTGAACTTTGTATTTACTCATGTTGAAAATTGGATAATCTTTCTATTTAACTCACAGTTTTCCATGCTTATTAAATTAGATGATATATGTGAAGTTCCTGGCTCATAATAAGCACTCTAAAAGTTTCCTGTGCCCTAGCTGGTTTGGCTCAGTGGATAGCGTGTCGGCCTGCAGACTGAAGGCTCCTGGGTTCAATTTTGGTCAAGGGCACATGCCTGGGTTGTGGGCTTGATCCCCAGTAGGGGGTGAGCAGGAAGCAGCTGGTCAATGATTCTCTCTCATCATTGATGTTTCTATCTCCCTCTTCCTTCCTCTCTGAAATCAATAAAAATATATTTTTTAATTTTTTAAAAAGTTGCTTGTTACAATTCTACTCATTGGTCCTCTTTGCTCTTTAAAGATCAATAGGAAAAAAATCATATTGTTCTTCCACATGGTTGCCTATCAGATTTTATAGTTAAGCAGATGCCATGAATCCTACTTCCTCTTCTTGTTCTTTCCTGTCCTGGTTTTTCTCAAATGTGCTTATATTGTCATTTTTTTCCAGACCCCTCACCATCCTGTATATCTCCTTTTTATTATTCTTTGTTTGCAATGTTCTTCTAACACTGTGACAATCCAGCCTGATTACTGGTTGCATGTAGGTATTAGACCTTCCTTAGATAGAATGCTTTTAGTTTATTAAAAAAACCTAATTTTCTGAAACTTCATTATGTTCTTGGCTTACCTGAGCCTGTGTTTAACTAAAAACACAGATTGGGGTAGAGGTGTGAGATTTTACCTAAGTTGTTTTCAAACTATTTCTTTGTTCCTGCCTTATTCAAAAGACTCAATCTCTTATTCATAAGAGTTGTCTAGGAAGTGTGTTTGCATGTGACACTAAAAGTCTCCTGATATTAGGACATTATATAAAAAATACCAATAGTATGGGAAACCTGGGCAAAACCATATATTTTCTTCTAAAATGTCTTCTTTTTTGTCTGTTATATTCTACTAGAGGCCCGGTGCACAAAATTTGTGCATGGAGGGAGGATTCCCTCAACTCAATCTGCACCCTCTCCAATTGGGGACCCCTTGTGGGATGTCCGACTGCCATATTAAACCGGCAGTCAGACATCCCTCTCACAATCTGGGACCACTGGCTCCTAACTGCTCACCTGCCTGCTTGCCTGATTGCCCTTAACTGCCTCTGCCTGTCAGCCTGATCACCCCTAACTGCCCTCTCCTGCAGGCCTGATGTCGCCCCCAACTGCCCTCCTCTGCTGGCCAATTTGGTTCTGATTGGTCGGTTCCTATGCCAGCATCAAAAGCTTTACCTCCTAGACAGCCATTGGCTCCCCACAGCACCCAGATTTGGTTCTCATCGGTTGGTTTCAATGGCAATCAGCGACAAAAGCTCCACCTCCTAGGCAGCCATTGGCTCATCACAACACCCACCTTTGGTTCTAATTGGTCAGTTCCTATGCCAGTCAGTGTCAAAAGCTCCGCCTCCTAGACAGAGATTGGCTCCCCATAGCACCCACCTTTGGTTCTGATTGGTCGGTTCCTATGCCAGTCAGCATCAACAGCTCCACCTCCTAGGCAGCCATTGGCTCCCCACAGCACCCACCTTTGGTTCTCATTGGTCAGTTCCTATGCTAGTCAGCGTCAGAAACTCCGCCTTTCAGGCAGCCATTGGTTCCCCACAGCACCCACCTTTGGTTCTGATCAGTTGGTTCCTATGCCAGTCAGCATCTCCAGGCCTATCTCTGGGCCTGATCAAAGAGGCGGGGCTTAACAGCAGCCCCCACGGAGGCCGGGAGAGAAAGAAAACCCTGGTTGCTGGCAAAGATCAGAAAGAAAGAGGGAGAGAAAGAGAGAGGTAAGTACACTGATCAATAGCTTCCACTGAGGCTGCAGATCAGACCCTGACTCACTTTCTGGGTCTCAGCCACGTGAGCAGTCAGTGTTGGTTCACCAGGCTGCAGCTGGGTAACCCAGCGCTGACTTCTGGATGGTCTGCGTTTGGTTGCAGGCTCGGCCCCTTCCCAAGCCTAAAGCCTCTGCCCCAGGCTTTAGGCTTGGGAAGGGCCCCCCCGCCCCTCTGATGGCTGGCTGGGAGTGACCTGGGTGCCCAGGAGGTTCCCAGGACTCAGGTATGTATGCAAATTAACCACCATCTTTGTTGGGTTAATTTGCATACTCACTCTGATTGGCTGTGGGTGTAGGAGGTATGGTAAATTTACATGTTTCTCTATTATTAGGTAAGATTGGCTTCAAACTATAAGATGATGGCTACACAAAGATGCATCATGAGAGTAGTAGCAAAAATTAAGGTGGAACCCAAATATATTTCTCATCATCTCTCGCAACAATAGACACACTGTGTTGGATCAAGTCAGTTGGTTTAGATAGTGGTCATGGTTTTGCTCTGATTAGACAACTAAAGTTACTTCTTCCTTTCTGACTTTACCAATTTAGACTTATAATTCAAGCAATGAATGTGGAGATTTTGTTTTCATTTATACTGAAGATATACTAAAGATCAGTCACCATGCCAGAAACTCTAGAGATGAAATGTACCCGATATGGTTTTTGCACTTAAGGAAATTACAGCCAGCTATAACTAAATAATCCTATCTAATAAAAGGGTAATATGCAAATTAACCGTCACTGCGTGACAAAAATGGTGGCGCCCATAGCCAGAAATATGGCGGTGCCCATAGCCACAAGGATGGCAATATCTGCTGAAGCCACGGATCTGGCGGAGCAGGCAGGAGGCTTGGCTTCCTTCCTCGCTGGGCAATGAAGGAAGCCAAGCTTCCTGCATGCCCAGGCTGGCCGCTGAGGGAGACATGCAGGGAGTGCAATGGGGAGACATGCGGGGAGTGAGCGAGGTTCCCTGTCTGGGGGTTCCAAATCCACCATTGGTTCCTTTCACCGCTGATTCCCCTCCTCACAGGTATCCTCCATGCAAAAGCTGTTCCGTGCAAATATGTCATGTCCTAATGGGTGAATCCTAAACCAAATGAGTGTCACATCTGGGCAACCTAACTCCCGTCAGAAAAAGGACCTGGGAGGAGGGATTTAGGAATCACAAAGCCATCATGACCTGCTTGGTCTCCAGAACTGCTGTCAAACACAGGCAGTCTGAGACCCTCCCAAACACCACCTGAGCTAAACCTGAGAACCAAGATATTTTCAAGGCCCAAAGTTTATGGGGGTAAGGGGGCAGGGGAGCAAAGCAAGCAGTACAGCCAACTCAACCAAAGATGCAGGAGCTTAAGATAATGCAGAAAAATGTCCTGGCCACCAATGCTCTCTGGCAGACGTGATGCCCACACCCACCTGGGGGGAGGGGGTGTGTACCTGCAGAATTTAAGGCCACCGGCAGGAGGGAAAGTAGAGGCATGCCTAAGGATTTTTTGTACATGTTCCACAGTTGAGAAGCAGAGTCAGAATCAAGAAGCGAAGTCTTACCTCACCACTGGGGTATTTAAAAGTATCTAAAAATAGCAGTTCCACCACCGAGTCCACTGCCATGTTTGCCACGGATGGGAGGCTCGCAGAGAACTTTCAGTGCAACAGCTGCTCGGGAGAGGGAGAGACTGCAGCACTTCCGGTGGCCAAAGAGCTAGCGCTGCAAACCTTGGCCTATTCCGAAGCTCTGGCCCCGCCTTCTCCAGAGCAGCGGAGATAGGCTGAGAGAGGACAGGCGAATACGGTGGCTCCCGTGGTCCAAATCCTGTCGTCTCCATTAACTAGCCTCTGCGCCCTAGCAGGGAGCCAGCCACCCTGTCCTACAGAGTATGTATTCCACCAGGAGAGGACAGGGATGCGGGGAGGAAACAGCCTTAGACAGACATGAGGTGCAGCTGTTAGAGGGCACGGGCACCATGAAAACATGGGAATGAAGCCACATAGGGGCTCCATGAGGGAGGGGCACAGGGAGGCTCACTGAAGGAAACTGGACTGATGGAGGAGAGCCAGGCGGATGCCTGGAGAAGGGCATCAGGCAGAAGGCACAGCCTATGCAGGGGCAGCAGGACGAGCAAGAGGCTGAATGGAAGGGGGTCAAGGCTGGGTCAGGGGGCACATTCTGCAGGGATCGAGGGCCTGTGAGAACCTGGCGTCCCCTGAGTGCAGGCGGAGGCACTGGGGCTTTAGGTGAGGACCCACTGGCTTCTGTGTCAGGAGCAGACTGAGGGAGAAGAGGAAGCAGGGAGACAGCAGGAGGCAACAGCACCCTCCCCGAGGGCGATGCGGAGACAGTGGAAGCTGTGGCAGCCTAGGTGGCGGCTTTGGGGTGTACTGGAGGGAAACCAGAGAGTGAGGAATGATTTGGGGGGTTGGGGGAGGGAGGAGGAGGCCCCATGCTCCGCTGGGCCCCTGGGAAGACAGGGTCTCCAGCAGCTGCTGGCAGGGGTCCGTCTGTTTTGAGGGTTTGACTGTAACACCCAGACCTTAGTTTGAGCTCCACACGAGGGATATGGAATGTTCAGGACCAGCCTCCCACCCTGAGGTCCAGGAGGCGGGTCATTCCCGGCTGGCTGCCCTAATCCCTCCACACCCCCACCCCCACCCCCCAAGCTCTCTTCAGTGATGACAAGTACTTATTGGAAACAAGCAAATGGTTTTAGTTTTGGTACAAAAAACAACAAAACAGAGTGTACAGTATTATGGAAAGCAAATGTTGAAAACTAGGAAAATGAAGCTCCCTTTTGGACATGCAGATCAGCTGTGCCCAGAACCGGGTCACAGGTGACACAAAAGGTCTCAGGGTCCAATGCAAAGGGCTTCCCCAGGTGGTCTGACTCCAATCCCTGACTCCAGTTTCCAGGACAGAGAGGATCCCTCACCACAGAACAGAATAGCAGAGACCAGCCCCAAGTCCCGCGGCCTAAGGCAATGCTTGCAGTGCTTCCATAGAAAGAAACACTCCTGAGACATTGGGACAGGGCATTCAGCATCCAGATCACTGCTTCTAACTCCCACCCAGGGTCTGTAGTGCTCCCAGCTTTGCTCCTCCCTCCCCTCCCACGCCCCTCCCAGGTGAACCAGAGATGGCCCTTCCCATCCCCCACCCTCTTGAGCTCAGATGGGAGGTAGGGAGGGTGGGGGGTCATGCAAGAAATCTGAGGGCTTCAAAGAAGTGCTGCTTAAAGAGCCAGAGACAGTGTCTCATGAGTGCATGTTTAGAACCAGTCCCCCTCCCTCCCTCCGACTCTGTCACTGCAAAACTTGGCTGTTTTGGGCAAGTCGACCTCTGGAGTGTTAATTCTCTCTCCTTTAAAATAAGAACAAGAGCCCAGTGGGCATGGCTAAGTGTTTGAAAATAGACCTATGACTCAGGAGGTCAAGGCACATGCCCAGGTTGTGGTCTTGATCCCAGTGGGGGGCATGCAGGAGACAGCCAATCCATGATTCTCTCTCATCATTGATGTTTCTCTCTCTCCCTTTCCTTTCCTCTCTGAAATCAATGGAAGATACCCTGTATAATAAAAGACTAATATGCATATTTTCCCCTCCACCAGGAGTTCGACTGCTTGCTATGACGTGCACTGACCAACAGGGGGTGGCACAGAACATGGTGTCAGCGATGAGGCACTGGCAGCGGATGGCAGTGGAGGTGCTGCTGGCCCCAATGGGCTTCTGAGACCGCAGGGGCTGGTTGGGCTCATCATGGGTTCATGCAGGAGCTGGTCTGCCAAGGCTGACTGGGAGAGAGTGTGCTGCCCACCTGGCTTCTGTGCAGTGCAGCTGGGCAACACAAAGGCCCATGCTGCACCCCGGCCCACAGTGTCTAGCCGCACTTACCACATCTCAGCATAGGGACTTGGGCACTGTGACTCAGGCAGAGGGGAACAAGTGGGGGTACGGGGGCCCAGGTACTGCCCAGGGCCCAGAGGTCAGCTGGGACCTGCCCTTCCATGCCATACACTCATGATTCAATAGCCAGCCAGGCCTAGGGACTGTACCTGTGCATGAATTTCATGCACTGGGCCTCTAGTTTCAATATAATATCATAGGGCTATTTTATAAGGATTCAATAGTACAAAGGTATAACAGAGGTGACAACAACTAACTTGCCTGTGAAGTAAGGTTGAAATAAAAGAGGTGGATTTTTTTTGAATCCTAAAGGATAAAATGAATTTAAAAAATTAACAAGGTTTTAAAGTTTTAATGGTACTGTGTGTGTGTGTGTGTGTGTGTGTGTGTATGTGTGTGTGTGTCTGTCTATATCTATATGTAAAATATATGTAAAACACATACTATGTATTATGGAGAGATAACATCTACCTTTTTAATTTAAAACTAGATGCCCAGTGCACGAAATTCATACACAGGTGGGGTCCCTAGGCCTGGCCAGCGATCAGAGCCAATCAGGTTCTCTGCCTCCCTACCTCCCCCCCTCCTCCTTCCCTCACTGCCTGCATGCCGCCACCACGCAGTTCCCTGCCTTCCCCCCACCTCCTTCTCTCACCACCCACATCCACCACCATCCACCCCTGATTCCCTGTCCCAGCCTGGGGCCCAGCCCTGATCAAGCAATCAGGACCTGCCTGCCGGGGGGGGAAGGACCAGGAGGTTGGTCAGCAGGCCCCATCAGCGATTGGGGCCTGTGGGCTGGGTGAAGCTCCTACATTGAGCATCTGCCACCTGGTGGTTAGTGCACATCATAACAACCGGTTGTTCAGTCATAATGGTCACTTTAGCTTTTATATAGAGTATATAGATACTAGATGCCCGGTGCATGAATCTGTGCACAGGTGGGGTCCCTTGGCCTGGCTGGTGATCAGGGCCAATAGGGGACATCTCACCCAGTCCTGATTGGGTCCAATTGGGGCTGGCTGGCTGGGAGGAGGGACTGTGGGAGGTTGGCCGGCTGCAGGAGCTTGGCTGTGGGAGTGCACTGACCACCAGGGGCCAGCTCCTGCATTGAGCATCTGCCTCCTGGTGGTCAGTGCGCATCATAGCAACTGGTCAATCGATCTTTCAGTCGACTGGTCCTTAGGCTTTTATATATATATATATATATATATATATATATATATATATATATATATGTGTGTGTGTGTGTGTGTGTGTATATATATATGTTTTCTCAGAGTTTTTAATTATTTATTTTAATTTAATACCAAAAGTATTTATCATTAACACCCTATTCATTGCTAAAACATTTCAAAATGACCTTTATTTGACAAAATATCTTAAGTACATTTCTTAAGAGGTTGTTTTTTTTTTTTGACAGATGTGTTCTCTTTAATACAAGCTAAAGTGAAAACACTTTAAACTGTTCTTTTATTCAGGCTTCACTAACATAGATTTACCTCCCTCCAAGTCATTTGAATCAGAAAAAGCAGAATATATCTAGATATATGAGTAACTAATGCAGCCAAGCTAATGGATCTTAGTCAATTCTTGGCTGTGAAGAAAACCAAATTTAACCTGGGAAATCAATTGGAAATGTGGGAAACTCAGATGGCAGGAAACCAGTGACCAGGTCCACTTAAAATGGGTCAGAAATGAAATTTCAGACTATAAAATACCTTAAGATTTGGAAGAACTAAGCAATCTAGTGAGTCTGGTTTGCAAGGAAGAAGTATTAAACTTCCTGACTATGGAAGAATAGCATATCCTAAGGGAAATTATAATTAGAGCAGAGCAGATTGTATTTTTTCTTTTTTAGAGGAATTGCAAAGAGAAAGATGAATTCAGTGCAGTCTCCTAAAGGACTGTTCAAAGATCTCCAGGTAAAGAAAAGTCTGTTTAGGAAGCAGGGTGGGGAAAAGAAAAATGGAATAAAATATGATTCTGCTGTATCAGCTAAGAATTTTGGGAAAGAGATAAAGATGCCTGAAAAGTGAAATGAATTTGTGCTCATAAAAGCAGTCAGAGATTATAAAGGGGCACAGGTAATGAAAATCATTTCTGGTAATAGCATAGAGAGATCAGAAACAAAATTGGATGCCTAATAAATTAAAAAGGCTACAATTAAACATGTATTAAGTAGGTGCTTTCTCAAATCTATATTTAACAATAATAGTGCATTTATTTTTTAAGAGCTATGCGGACAAGTTGGAACTAATGTAAACTAGTTGAAAAAGTGGACAGCCAAGAGCCAATAATTAAATGAGAAAAGTAGTACATTAGGAAATAGGACACTTCTAAGTTGAATTCACATTCTATTTATGTGAGCTCTGTTTTTACCTGTATACAATAGTCCCCCTTAACCATATGGCATATGTTGCAAGACCCCCAGTGGATGCCTGAAACCACAGATAATACCAAACCCTATATATACTGTTTTTTTCTACATATTCATACCTACGACAAACTTTAATTTGTAAATTATGCATAGTCAGATATTAACAACTATCCTATATATTAAAGAGGTAATATGCAAATTGACCGTCATGCCTCTCACACAAGATAGCAGCCCCCATGTGTTCACAAGATGGCCACCACAAGATAGACAGCAGGGGAAGGCGTGGGTGATCAGGCCAGCAGGGGAGGGCAGTTAGGGGTGACCAGGCCAGCAGGGGAGGGCAGTTGGGGGAGACCAGACCTGCAGAGGAGGGCAGTTAGGGGCAACCAGGCTGACAAGGGAGGGCAGTTGGGGGTGACTCGGCTGGCAGAGGAGGGCAGTTGGGGGCAATTGGGCCAGTAGGGGAGCAGTTGGGCATCGATCAGGCTGGCAGGGGAGTGCTTAGGGGATGATCAGGGTGGCAGGCAGAAGCGGTTATGGGAAATCAGGCAGGCAGGCAGGCGAGCGGTTGGAAGCCAGCAGTCCTGGATTATGAGAGGGATGTCTGCCAGTTTAGGCCTGATGCCACAGGCAGTTGGACATCCTCCGAGGGGTCCCAGATTGGAGAGGGTTCAGGCTGAGCTGAGGGACACCTCCCCCAAGTGCATGAATTTTGTGCACCGGGCCTCTAGTAACTAATAATAAAATAGAACACTCATAAGTATCCTAATAATAAAAGCCCAGGTGCTTTTAATGACTGATCACAACCAAAGGCTGACCAACCGGAAGTCAGTGTAACTTGTAACGACCGATCACGACCAAAGGCTGACCAACCGAAAGTCAGTGCTGGGTTGCCATGGCAACCTTCACAGTCGCTGCCACATGCTGTGAGCTCAACTGATCAGCTCCCCCCAGCCCATAGGAGACTGGAGAGCTGCAGCTGGTGGAAAGCAGTGAGCCCAGGCTAAGCCGCCCTATGATCACGGGGAGAACAGGACAGGCCCAACTGCCTTGCAATCACAGGCGACGAGGCCAGACCCAGCCACCCTGCAATCACAGGGTGAACAGGCCAGGCTGAGCCTGGCCAAGCTGCCCTGCAATCCCAGGCGAAGAAGCCGCTCCGCTGACCAACCTGTGCTAGTGACCTGTTCAGGCGTGTGGTGCAGAGTCCAGGGCCTCTAGCCTGCAGCCACAGGAAGTCTCCCTCTCTCCAGAGTTAGAAGCACCAGCCCAGGTCTACCCAGCGGTCTGGTCCTGACTGCAGGGGTGAGTTCCTGCAGTCTGGGGTTTGATCCCCACGCATTAGCCCTAGGAGACCAGTGCCTTTGTTATTGCTGTGTGTCTGGGTTTTAATTGGACAAATGCCCAGCGGTCCTGGGCACCAGCTTAGCAAAATCTTTTAGGAGGAGAATTCTCTCTGGGTTTCCTCAAATTCCCTCAGCCCCTACTCACCCCTCTTTAAAGGTGAAGAACAAGTGAGGCCCCTTAAATAAAAATCAGAGGGAGGTCTCCAGCAACAGTGGGCCTCTCTCATCACAGTCATTTGGACTGGATGGCATTTGAGTATTTATCTGGGCACCATGACAGAGAAACACAAGCTCAAGTCATGATCTCTGCCCTTAAAAAAATCACAATCTTATTAGAGCAAGTAGATGATAAAAGCGCAGTAATAACATCAGAATGTAAGGCAACAATACAGAGAGGAACAGAGGCAATTTTTAGGGTGATTTTCCAATAATTAGTACAAAGAATATGTGCTGTGAATTAAATTAAAAAAAAATATGTGTGGAAGTAGCTACTTCATGAGTATGGCATCCCTTCCTATTTTAAAGGAAGCTGAGTTCCATGTGAACTGTTTACTATGCTATGATATCTGAGGCACAGGACAAGGGAGGCCCTAAGTGTACTATGCTTTGATATTTGAGTCATTCTTTATTGTTCAATGTGATTTATTTCTGTATGCCTCAGTTTTGTAATAGTTAAAATTACTAAAATAATACATCTTGCTATAAAATATTACTAGAAGATCAAATGATCAGGTGACATTTATTGTTATTTTCTATAGATGAACACAATCTCTGGTATGCTAAAGTGATAGGTATTATAGAAATATTCAGATAGGGAGACCTACAGGCTTGATTACAAGTGAGGCTTACTATCACAACCCAAATTTATTGCTTAAAAAAAAGCAGGGAGCCAACTAGAAACTGTACCAAATATAAGCCCTTGAAGGGCAAATGTAAATTGGATAACATTTGCTATTACAAGAACAAGAAGAAAAAATTCAGATACAAGAATGAAAACCACATTGCATCCACTCTAACTAGCTGTTAAATAAAAAGAATTATATACTATGAAAATACTTAATACAGATTGTAAAGACATTTGTTCAAAGAGGATTTCCTAGAGTAGGTGATATTTCAGTTAATTTTTTTAAATGTGAAGAAGTTAACTAGATAAAAAAAAAAAGGTGTAGGGGTCCCAAATTGTAGAGGTTGCAGGCAGGGCTGAGGGAACCCCCCTCCGTGCACAAATTTCGTGCACCAGGCCTCTAGTATTATAATAGAAGTCATATGAATGCAGTCTCTCATAACCGATGTGATAAGTAAGACAGCTACTAAGTGACTAACTAGCGGGTACTGTATACAAGATGGGTATGCTGGACAAAGAAATAATTCACATCCTGGATAGGACAGATCAGGATGGCATGAGATTTCATCATGCTACTCAGAACTGTACAATTTAAAACTCATGAATTGTTTATTTGTGAACTTTTTCATTTAATATTTTTGAAACTTGGTTGACCATTGGTAACTTAAAACCATCAAAAGTAAAACAGAAAAATGGAGACTACTGTATTATAAACTCAGTCCATTCATAGGAAGCTAAGTGAAGTAGGAGAGTGTCAGTGAAAGCAGATGTATTTTGAATACAGTTATGGAAAAGGATGGGGATTTTACAAAGTTTTGAGAATTTACAAGTCATATATAAGAGAATATATTAAAACCATGGGAAGTTACATTGGAATGCATAATAAATAGACTGTTAAGAAATAAGAACATATACATATATTCATATTCCACTGACACCCACAACAATTTCATGAAATCTGGGGAGTTGGGAGCAGGAGCTGGGTCAAGGTGCACAAAGGGTGGGAAAATGGGAGACATCTGTAATAGTGTCAACAGTTAAAAAAAAAAGAAATACTTTTTAATATTCAGAAATTGGTTGCATTTTTATATACAAGTAATGAAATATCAAAAAGGGAAACTAAGAAAAGTTGCACCAAAAAAACAGAAAAGTACACACCCAGGAATAATTTTGAGCAAGGAGGTAAAAGATCTGTATTCCAAAAGCTATAAGACACTGAAGAAGGAAATCAAAGAAGATACAAATAAATGGAAACATACCATTTTCATAGATAGGAAGAATTGCCATCATTGTCTATACCACCCAAAAAAATCTATAGATTCAATGCAATCCTTGTCAAAATACCAATGGAGTATTATGCAGAACTAGAAAAATAATGCAAAATTTTATATGGAACCACAAAAAATACTCAAATAGCCTCAGCAATATTGAGAAAGAAAAACAAAGTTGGGGATAGCCTGCTCTCCAATATTAAACTGTATAACCAAAATGGCACGGCACTGGCATAAAAACAGACATGTAGATCAATGAAACAGAATAGAGAGCCCAGAAATAAATCCACCCCTTTGTGACCAATAAATATTTGACCAAGGAGGCAGGAACGTACGATGGGATAAAGACAATTTCTTCAATAAATGGTGTTGGGAAAATTGGGCAGATACATGCAAAAAAAATGAAACTAAACCACCTTCTTACACCATACACAAGAATAAACTCAAAATGGATTAAAGACTTAAATGCAAGCCTGGCCGGTGTGGCTCAGTGGTTGAGTTTCAACCTATGAACCAGAAGATTTCAGTTCGATTCCTAGTCAGGCACATGCCTGGGTTGCGGGTCAATCCCCAGTGTGGGGCATGCAAGAGGCAGCCGATCAATGATTCTTTCTCATCTTTGATGTTTCTATCTCTCTCTCCTGGTTCATAGGTTGACACTCAACCTCTGAGCCATGCTGGCTGGGCCTGCAACCTCAATTTTAATGAAATTGGCAGGGTATCAAAATTATTAAAGAAAATTTTCTTGTTGTATTGTTCCTTATAGTTATAGAAACTCACCAGGGTGGGTACCAACATTCTTATTTCACATACAAGGAAAGTGAGATCCGGAATGGTTCAGTGACTTGCCCGATATCATTCATCCTTCTAATCATGCTAAAGCAGACTCATATTTTGTCTTTGAGGCTAAAATTTTATTTATTTTATTACATGTCTGTCTACTAGGTGATTTACATGGATTAACTAATCCTCAAAAATAACTCTATGGTTTAGGTATTATGATTATTCTCTGATTTACAGATGGAGATATGGAAACTCTAAGATTAACTTGCCTCCTGTCACACAGCTAGTAAGTTGTATAGCTGAGACTCATACCAACATGCATCCTGAGTTCTTAACCACTGTTCCTAGTGTATATATTGCATTACTATTTCATAGAATAAGGGTTGCTTGAATGTATATGTGATGAGGGGTGAGGTAGAGTAGGAAACATCTGAAACATATCTTTTATCTTGAATTTCTATGTATACAAACATCAAAAAGGAAATTTTTGGCTTCCTTGTGCTTCTCCTTATTGAATCCCTCACTTAGAAGTGTTAATTATCCTATTGGTAAATTCAAGAGAAGAAACTGGGCATGCAGAACTCAGCACCCTCTACCTTTCTCTTTAAGCTCAGCCTCTCTGCAGAGAACATTTATTTTGCTCAGCTACTTCGTGTCATAAGTCTTTCAATGCCAGGCTATCCCTGCAAGGAGAGGCCTGTAGTTTACCACACACTATTACTAGGTTCCCAGCAGTAAGAATCACACCTTTGACACAACCTAATCCAAGTTCATCAATAATAATGCTGACACTTAGGCATAAAGCTTCCTTATTGCTTTTTTAGCCCTCAATTGGTTCAGAATTCAGTAGTGAAAAAGGGGTGTGAAATATTGATTACATCAGATTACTAGAGTTATTTATGGTTAAGATTTAGAAGTTTGTTGTTTTTTTATTTTTTATTTTTTTGAGTGGCAAAGAAATAAGAACTAGATATGTTGACATGGTGATAGACATCTGGACACTTAGGCATATCTAGATTATGCTACTGGTTTTCTTTCCTCTAATGCAGTGGTCGGCAAACTGCGGCTCACAAGCCACATGCGGCTCAGGAGCTGCGGTTTGCCGCTCTGTTGACTAATGAGTTTGCCGACCACTGCTCTAATGTATCTAGCATTACTTTATATGCAATACAAATTCTTTCCTTGGTATAATTCCTGTTTAATTGTTTTTGTTGAGTTATCCCCAGTATGACAGTGTTAACTTAGCACCTTCAATTAATACAAGATCTAAATGAATACATAATTAGGTTATTTAAGAAGAAATATTGGCTTGAAGAGTTTAAAGGTTCAGATTAACTATAGAGAATGGGTTTATTGGGCCTGGTAGTGTCAAAATGGTCAATTACTTGTAGCACTCAATCTGGCACTTTCCATTCTATCTTCTTTTGTTTTCCAATTGTTTCATATACTTCAGTGTTTTCTCCCAAATGATATTAGAAAATCTTCTAGACCAAGGGTGACATTATGCTTCTTTTTCATCTTTTACCCCAATTCTTGCCACGTGTATGGCCAAAGGTTATGGGAAAAAAATAAATTTTATTTACTTGGAAAGTGTAAAAAATGTAGTCAGGTTAGCTTTTTTGTAAATTGTAAGGTTTTCTATTTAAATTATTTAATTTTCAGCCAGTTATTGGAGAGGTATGGCATATATCCATTTTCATACTGTGGCTCTTTGGGGGTAGCCTATTGGCAGCATCTTTTGTTAGTATTTATTAACAAAACTCCTAATTGGACTCATCAAAATAGGTTGAAATTTTCAAAATATTTCTAAAACTTTAGTAAGACTGAGTGAGGTGGTAAAGATGTCATGGAAGGTGACCACTGTGATCTGAAAAGCACGTACTCTGTCAGAGTCAGTACATAAATCAGCTGCCAGTGTCCCTGGAGAAGTAGTGCCATTCATGTCAAATTATATCTTAAAGTTTTCAGTGCCTTTTCAAGACAAGTGATGAATAGAGGTAGGCCATGTGACTGATATAGGCTAGTAAGTTTTGTCTGAAATCAGGCAAGCAACTTACACAAGGAAAAGCCTGCCATATTCTTTTGCAGAATTTTAGTGCTGCCTTAACGGTGATGCTGTATATAAATATTTACTCCCTGACGTTATCTGCTAAATAACAAGGGCAGATATCTCACTTTTTAAAATGTATTTTTAAATTTCAATTTTTCATAGTATGGATGCAAAATGTCATGTGCCAGATTTGCACCCCACAGCCTTATTTTCTCATTTTTAAGGGGTAGCAATTTAAAGATCCCAATGGAAGCTGCTAATTCAGTCTTGGAGAATCAGAAACCCTAGATCGTTAACTTTAGATGACTTCGGCTTCATGGATAGCTGTGCTACTGTTTCCCAATTGACTTATTTTCACATCTTTTTCAGGGGTTCAAATGCCAATTAGGTTTGTGACTTCCTCCAAGTCTGTTTAAACCTTCTATACTATAATTGTCTCGTTTAAATATACATAATGATATCTTAAAGTTACCACCTTGCACCAAACCACACTCACTAGTCAGTAAACTTTTAATAAGTATATTTTCTGTGGTGTTACTAGTATTAAGGATAATAAAGGCTACACTGGGAATTTTGTAGCGGTTGTCATTTAGTATTGACAATTAATAGCATCAAGTGTCTAATTAGTACTTATCAACTAGAAAGAAGTAAAAAATTGTCACAGGTATATGCAGTAACATTATTTCTTGCCAGTAGTTAATAAGGAGGTCTCAAAACAGCATTATTTACCCCCAAAATAGGCTATTGTTTTGTTTTCCCCCATAGAAATTGTTACAAAACAAAACAAAAAGGAATGACAACTATGTGCAATCCCCTGAGAAATATTTTTTTTTAATTATGTCTTCTTGTGAGACTTGTAAATTACTGTTTACATTTAAAATTTGCTTTGATTAAATGGGGACCCACATCAAAGTCCTTACTGTCTTAAAGCTATATAGAATAAAATGAGAGTTTTTTCTCTTTGGAGCATCCATAAAACATTTTGGTTTTCTGTAAATTCAATAAAGTTGAAAGAAAGGGGTGAAGGAAGGAGAGGGAAACAAAAATTAGAAGTTTCCCTGTGTTGTGAATTATGCTGTACCTCTTGGGACCAGTCACAACAAAGTGTGATCTGTCGTTAAGACAAAGTGTGTCCTAAAATACATGAAGAGAGAGAAAAGGATCAAGAAGCAAATGTTTCTTTTTTTTCATTTTTTAATAAATCTTTATTGTTCAGATTATTACAATTGTTCCTCTTTTTCCCCCCAAAGCTCCCCTCCACCCGGTTCCCACCCCATCCTCTGCCCTTACCACCCCCCCCCCACTGTCCTCATCCATAGGTGTACGATTTTTGTCCAGTCTCTTCCTGCACCCCCACACCCATTTTCCCCCCGAGAATTGGCAGTCCACTCCCTTTCTATGCCCCTGATTCTATTATATTCACCCGTTTATTCTGTTCATCAGATTTTTTATTCACTTGATTTTTAGATTCACTTGTTGATAGATATGTATTTGTTGTTCATAATTTTTATCTTTACCTTTTTCTTCTTCTTCCTCTTCTTAAAAAATACCCTTCAGCATTTCATATAATACTGGTTTGGTGGTGATGAAGTTCTTTAGCTTTTTCTTATCTGTGAAGAGCTTTATCTGACCTTCAATTCTGAATGACAGCTTTGCTGGGTAGAGTAATCTTGGTTGCAGGTTCTTGCTATTCATCACTTTGAAAATTTCTTGCCACTCCCGTCTGGCCTGCATAGTTTCTGTTGATAAATCAGCTGACAATCTTATGGGTGCTCCCTTGTAGGTAACTAACTGTTTTTCTCTTGCTGCTTTTAATATTCTCTCTGTCTTTTGCTCTTGGCATTTTTAAAAATATATATATTTTATTGATTTTTTACAGAGAGGAAGGGAGAGGGATAGAGAGTTAGAAACATCGATGAGAGAGAAACATCGATCAGCTGCCTCCTGCATATCCCTGACTGGGGATGTGCCCACAACCAAAGTACATGCCTTTGGCCGGAATCAAACCCAGGACCCTTCAGTCCACAGGCCGATGCTCTATCTACTGAGCCAAACCGGTCAGGGCGCTCTTGGCATTTTAATTATGATGTGTCTTGGTGTGGTTCTCTTTGGATTCCTTTTGTTTGGGGTTCTCTGCGCTTCCTGGACTTGTAAGTCTATTTCTTTCACCAGGTGGGGGAAGTTTTCTGTCATTATTTCTTCAAATAGGTTTTCAGTATCTTGCTCTCTCTCTTCTTCTGGCACCCCCATAATTCGGATGTTGGTACGCTTGAAGTTGTCCCAGAGGGTCCTCACACTATCTTCCTGTTTTTTTTTTGTGTGTTTTTTTTTAATAAATCTTTATTCAGATTATTACAATTGTTTCTCCTTTTTCCCCACATAGCTCCCCTCCACCCGGTTCCCACCCCACCTTCTGCCCTTAACTCCCCCCCCCACTGTCCTTATCCATGGGTGTATGATTTTTGTCCAGTCTCTTCCTGAACCCCGCAATACCCTTTTCCCCCTGAGAATTATCAGTCCACTCCCTTTCTATGCCCCTGATTCTATTATATTCACCAGATTATTCTGTTCCTCAGGTTTTTAATTCACTTGATTTTTAGGTTCACTTGTTGATAGATATGTATTCGTTGTTCATCATTTTTATCTTTACTTTTTTTCTTCTTCCTCTTCTTTAAGAATACCTTTCAGCATTTCATATAATACTGGTTTGGTGGTGATGAACTCCTTTAGCTTTTTCTTATCTGTGAAGCTCTTTATCTGCCCTTCAATTCTGAATGATAGCTTTGCTGGGTAGAGTAATCTTGGTTGTAGGTTCTTGCTATTCATCACTTTGAAAATTTCTTGCCACTCCCATCTGGCCTGCATAGTTTCTGTTGAGAAATCAGCTGACAATCGTATGGGTAGTCCCTTGTAGGTAACTAACTGTTTTTCTCTTGCTGCTTTTAAGATTCTCTCTTTGTCTTTTGCTCTTGGCATTTTAATTATGATGTGTCTTGGTGTGGTCCTCTTTGGATTCCTTTTGTTTGGGGTTCTGTGCGCTTCCTGGACTTGTAAATCTATTTCTTTCACCAGGTGGGGGAAGTTTTCGCTCATTATTTCTTCAAATAGGTTTTCAGTATCTTGCTCTCTCTCTTCTTCTGGCACCCCCATAATTCTGATGTTGGTATGCTTGAAGTTGTCCCAGAGTCTTCTTACACTATCTTCAACTTTCTGGATTTTTTTTTCTTTTTGCTTTTTCGGTTGAGTGTTTTTTGCTTCTTTGTATTTCAATTCTTTGACTTGATTCTTGTGTTCCTCTAGTCTGTTGTTGGGTCTCTATATAATATTTTTTATTTCAGTCAGTGTATGTTTAATTTCTAGTTGGTCCTTTTTCATATCTTCAAGGGTCTCATTATATTTATCGGCCTTTTCTAGGATATTCTTGAAAAGCCTTATAACCGTGGTTTTGAATTCTATATCCAGTCGTTTGTTTTCCTCCATTTCTTTCGTTTGTGATCTGTTTCTTTGATGCCGCATTTTCACTGCTTCCCTGAGTTGGTAGGGTAGATTTGTGTGCTAGGTTTCCTATATGGCCCAGTGGGTCGGCCTCCCCAGTTAACCTGAGGTGGACACTCTTGGTGCACCCCTTTGTGGACTGTGTGTACAGCCTTGTTGTAGTTAAGTCTTGATTGTTGTTGGTATCACTGGGAGGAATTGACCTCCAGGCCAGTTGGCTGTAAGGATCAGCTGTGTCTACGCTGGGAGAAGTTCGGTGCTGGAGACAGCCTTATAGGATTAGACTTGCCAAATTGCAATAGCCTCTGTGCTCAGCTTGGATGGGGTGGAGTGTCAGGGCGGAGCAGACAGTTGTGGCTTCCAGACAGCTTTGCCCTTGGGTGCGTGCGCGCCTGCAGACCTCTGCCTTCCCCAGCTTCTGACTCCCTTCCACTAGGGAAAGCCTGTGGCAACCTCCGCAGCCTTTGTGTGTACTGGCATGCTCGCGCCTGCAGACCTTTGCCTTCCCTGGCTCCCGAGTCTCCGCCCGAGAGTCCAGATTCCCCCCCCGTAAGAGCGCAGGTCCCCAGGGGCTCACCTGGAACTGGGGTTCAGTGCAATCAGAATTGGGGTTCAGTGCAGTCAGGAGCTTCGGGCTCCCTTCTGCTAGGGAAAGCTTGTGGCAACCTCCGCAGCCTTTGTGCGCACTGGCAAGTGTGCACTGGCAAGAGCCCCTGCCTGCCGGGGCTCTCCCGGGTCTCCGTCTCCGAGTCTCCGGGTGCCTTTCTCTCTACCTGACAGTCCAGACTCCCCCTGTATGAGCCTGGGTCCACGGGGTTTCGCCTGGGTCCTGGGGTTCAGCGCGGTCAGAACTGGGGTTCAGTGCGGTCTGGGGCTTCCTTCCCCCTTCCGCCAGAGAAAGTCAGCCAGGCTCTCAGCCGCCCTTCCCTCTGTGCGCACAAAGATCCTTTGCCGTACCTCCAATTCTCTGTGAGCTTTTCTCTTTCCTTCTAGTTGTAGAATTTTCACTTAGCCAGCTTTCCTGTGGTTCTGGATGGTGTCCGTTCTGTCTTTTAGTTGTAGTTTTGAAATTGTTGTGCGAGGCAGCAGTTTAGGTGCTTACCTATGCCGCCACCTTGGTTTCTCCCTCTATCTTCATGTTTTTGGATTCTTTTTTCTTTTTGCTTTTCCGGTTGGGTGTTTTTTGCTTCTTTGTATTTCAAATCTTTGACTTGATTCTTGGGATCCTCTAGTCTGCTGTTGGATCTTTATATATTATTTTTATTTCAGTCAGTGTATGCTTAATTTCTAGTTGGTCCTTTTTCATATCCTCAAGGATTTCACTAAACTTATCGGCCTTTTCTAGAAAATTCTTGAAAAACCTTATAACCGTGCTTTTGAACTCTATATCCAGTCATTTGCTTTCCTCCATTTCTTTCATTTGTGATCTGTTTCTTTGTCTCCACATTTTGGCTGCTTCCCTAAGTTGATAGAGTGGCTTTGTACGTGAGGTGTCCTATAGGGCTCAGTGGCTCAGTCTTCCCAGTTAGCTGAGGTGGACTCTCTTGGTGCACCCCTTTGTGGGATGTGTGCACAGTCTTGTTGTAGACAAGCCTTGATTGTTGTTGGTATCACTGGGAGGAATTGACCTCCAGGCCAATTGGCTGCGAGGATCAGTTGTGTCTATGCTGGGAGAACTTCTGTGCTGGAGACACCCTTATGAGACAAGACTTGCTTCAGGGGGGCATTGGTGCTCACTGAGTCTGTCCCCTGAGTATGTACCTTATGGATCTGAGGAGTTGTAATCTGGATGATCCCACTCTGACCCCTGGGTACACTGGCTCTTGGATCTCCAAGGAGGTTCTATTTTAGCCTCTGCCTGAGGCCATCCAGCAGGAGCTATGAAGAGATCTGCAGATTTCTCTTCTTTGTTTGTGTTTTGGAGGTGCCAAGATGAGGCCCAGCTGTGAAGCAATGCAAGCTGCTGTGGGGACCTGGGCCTTCTTTTGGATGTTCTGAGTGTCACTGACTCAGCTGCAGTTTGTTAGGTAAGTTTAGAATTCAAAGGACCAGGTCATTCATATGCAAAAGCCTCTGCGCTCAGCTTGGATGGGGCGGAGTCTCAGGGCAGAGCAAACAGCTATAGCTTCGTGGGGCAGGATCTCAGGGCAGAGCATACAGCAATGGCTTCCTGTCAGCCCTGCCCTAAGAGACCCCTGGGTCTCAGTGTCCCGTCGTAATCACTCCAAGCACCTCTGAGAGAAAGCCGCCCTTGAGTTTCACCTGCTGCCAGACAGTCCAGTTTCTCCCCTATGAGTCTGGGTCCCCAGAGTCTCGCCCAGAACTGGAGTTCAGAGCAGTCAGGAGCTTTTGTCTCCCTCCTGATTGAGAAAGTCAGCCGCGTACTCAGTTGCCAGCCCTCTCCGTGCGTGCACACCTCTGTACCTCTGCCTTCCACAGATCCTGTGAGTCTCCGTGTGCTTTTCTCTTTCCTTCTAGTTGTAGAATTTCCACTCAGCCAGCCTTCCTGTGGTTCTGGAAAATGTTCATTTTGTCTTTTAGTTGTAATTTTGAAATTGTTGTGCGAGGCAGCAGTTTAGGTGTTTACCTATGCCTCCATCTTGGTTTCTTCTGCAAATGTTTCTATACAGCATTTTTTATCCTGGTTGCTTTATATATGTCATCACTAATTGAAAAGGCAGAGGACTGACACCATGATGACATCAGGCTGTCCAGAGGTGTAAAGACAGCTGCCTGAGATCTGGTCTTGAACTGTGTCCAGCATGGCCAATGGTGAACCTGAGTAGGGGCAGTGAAGTATTAAAGAAAACAGACAAAAGAATATAATTGGGGCCAGGTGGATCACTGAGCCTGGATGAGGACACAGTGACACAGCTTGCAAACCAAATCTTTATTTTATAGTCAGATCACACAAAGAAAAACAAGGGAGTGGTCAAGATGTTTTCAATGTTCTTGTGAGTTTCATTCAAATCTACTTCTTTCCTGTTGTTGCAATTCTCTGAACTCTATCAAGCTTTGTTTTGGCAGCACTTGCTACACCTCCTGCAGCCCACATCCCTCAGCTACCTAGGACTACAAGGTCAGACTATAAGGTCAAGCTTACATACAACCATAGCCTTTGGCTATAATTGTGCTGGGAGGGCTTTGCACTCCAAGCTGGAACTTGTATGTGTCTTTGCCACAAGTGGACCATGCCCTCTCATCAGTCCGAGGCTTGAACCTGTCCAAATGCTATAGCTGCTCTCCACATTGTCTAAAATGAGTATTTAAATTTATGGATGAATCCAACCTGAACCTCCAGGCTGAAGAGAAGGAGGTCAGCTTGGCTATATCAGGGAGAATTGATTGGTTAGAATATCTGTGGGAACTGCCATCTTCCCAGAGATCTCTATGCAATTCTCTATCATTATTCCTCTTCTCTCAACTACTAATGCAGTTTGTTAGGCTCCCAAAAGAGAATAACACAGTTGTTTACTGTCTTATATGACTCACCCCTCCTTTTCTCCCACACTCAACTTATGGAAACTACTGTATATATCAACCCTTTATTCTCTTCACACAACCGTAGCCATATCAGAGTTGAGCACACCTTGGTTTCCAAATGCTTGTCTCTATTACAAATAATAGAGTGAAAATTCCAAATCAAGCAAATCATGCATTTATCAAATTACATAATTGAAATATACCTCAAAAAATATTTATCTCGTTTGACAACTAGAGAAAAAACAGGTACAACTTGTGCATGGCTCCTGGGATGGTGTATGTCTGTTTTCAGTGGGTCATCCTCCTAAAAAAGGTATTTTTAAGGGTTGTTGGTTTTTTTGCTCTTCATTATTTTAGCCTTATGTGCTTAAGATGCACACTATAAAATTGATATATGCATACTTAAAGCTACAAGAACCAGAGGAATGATAACCAGTCTGAGTGGAGGTGAAGGATATGATTAAAGGAGAAACATAAAGTATAAATGATAATAATGAGACTAAAAAGATAGATAATTATTCTTTCTGTTGATTGGACCACAGATTTTGTCTGGGACACATCATCTAAAGGAAAGTCTTTGTATTGCTTTTCTTATAGTGAGAATGGATTTCCGTAAACTTCACATACTTTATTACCAACATGTTTTGTAACAACACCACCTTTGAGGTGAATACATTGTGCAGAATCTAAAGGCTCAAAGGCAGACTGTTATGCTTAGAATTCAGATTACAATAGCTCAAATGAATCACGAAAAATAAAATTAAGCTGTGTAAAGATTGTTTTTGTGCTATTGAAAACTGAAGTCCTATGCATCTCCAGCTGAATCAGAGTTGTAAAAGAAAGAATAAATATTGATTGCATGAGTTCACAAAACTTTGTTAAAGTTAGTGTTTTTCCCAGGAGGAAAATATTCGAACCTTTTATTTTGATTGGAGAGTAAGTTCCAAACCTGATGTCAAGGAAATCTCTTGTTCTGAGATTTGCAATCAGGCAATAGGTAGAAATGATTTCTTATTAGCTAGGCATCTGGTAAATATCAGCAGGATATATTTTCAACACAAAAGTATTAGTCGTGTTGTGTATGTTAGAAGGAAATGCAAAGTTAACTTTCTTGGTTGTCTGGTATGTTTTGACAACTGGTTGTTGAGGATAGTAAATAATCATGTGTATAGAAATTTCTCTGATATTTATATTTTATTTTAAAATTCTAGTGGGTATCTAAAAGAAATTAACAAACTGTCAAAGGAGTTGATTCTTCATAATTACAATATGCTCAAATACCGAAGATGTCTGATTTATTCTTTGTATTTTTTTAATTTATTGATTTTAGAGAGAAGGGGGGAGATTGAGAGAGAAACATCTATTTGTTTTTCCACTTTTTTATGCCTTCATTGGGTGATTCTTCTATGTGCCCTGACTGGCTCGAACCTGCAACCTTGGGGTATCAGGACAACACTCTAACCAAGTGAGCTACCTGGCCAGGGCCTTGATATATTATTGCTTACTAGAGGTCTGGTGCACGAGACACGTGCATGGGAGTGGGGTCCCTCAGCCCAGCCTGCACCCTCTCGCAGTCTGGGAACTCTCGGGGTATGTCAGCCTGCCAGCTTAGGCCCGTCTCCCTGGGGCTTTCACAGTCCAGGACCCCTCACTCCTTATCACCCACCTATAGAGAGGCTCCCGCCACTAACGCTGCACTCTCCAGCCCTGAGCCTGGCTTCTGGCTGAGCAGTGCTCCCCCTGTGGGAGTGCACTGACCACCAGGGGGCAGCTCCTGCATTAAGCGTCTGCCCGCTGGTGGTCAGTGCGTGTCATAGCGACCAGTCAGTCTGCAGTTCGGTCAGTTTGCATATTACACCTTTATTATATAGGATAGGTACCTATATGCCTGTCTAGAGTTCCTAAACAATAACATAGAAATTTAAATTCTAACAAACTATATATTTGACATGTTTTATTGAAACTACCTTAAAAATATCTTAGTCATGTCTGATGAACAGAGGAAAATCTTGTAGTTTGTTGTTGGTTCCTGGAATTTGGACCATATTTCTAAGATTTACTAAGCCAAAAGGAGTCCCTGAGCCACTCAGTGTGGAAACCCTCCCCATTGAGATGGGTCATTAGCAAAACCTTCAGGTCCTAGGGGTGGCTTAATTTGCCCATGAGAATGGATTTAAAATTCTGCATTCTCTTTCCTTTAGGATTGAGATTTTAATCCTTATTTCTTTCTTTGTAATATATTTTTTTCTTGTAATATCAGGTAGCAAAGAACAGCTGGAGTGTTATTTTTTCTGGATAACGTATCTTTGTAGAGCTTCTGCATGCACATTCTGCCTACGTACAAGGATGCCTTATATGACAAATAACCTATGGAGAAAATATCTATTATTAAACTATTGGATGCAGTCAGAAATGTGGGAAGGTCTGTGTGCTAGAATAAACTATCATATTCAATGTAAATACCAAGTTGTACATTTGACATCATATGGACAAAATAGGTCTAAGTATGTCATTGGATTTTCAGATCTTTAACTGGTTCTTTTGTCATTTAAAATGAGCCAAATTCAAAGTCTGCACTGTTTTCAACACCTGGATTATGATTCATCTCCAACATATTACTACTTATCCTGCATGTTATAATCTTTCTCATAATTGGACTTCTTCCTGCACAGACACACACACATAGATACACACATACTCCAACTCTCCATTACATATTTTGTTACACATGGGCTTAATTTTTATCTAATTATCTCATGGAATGTTTTACTAATGAGCTCCTGGAGGACAGTGGATTATTATTTTACATATTTGAATGTAATTGTGTGGTTAGTATAGAGTTGGACACAAAATAGGTGTTACTCATTGAATGAATGAGTTAGTGAATGAATGAATGAATGAGTGAATGAAAGAAATTACACAAAACAGCTGGCTACCTGAGTAAAATAGTAGATATTCTGGCATACCTAGTAGATATTGCAGGTTCAGATCCAGACTACTGCAATAAAACAAATGTTGCAATAACACAAGTTGGAATCTTTTTGCTACTGGAAGATCTTGCCTTTAGTTTGTAAAAATTGGAACCCCTATAAAGCACATTAAAGTGAAGCACAATAAAAGAAGGTACACATGTACTAAATGCATACTTTGAAAAGTGCTTGCTTCTGCTTGCATTCTCAGTGTGATCTTTGCCTTCTTTTCCAGAAATTCAGTAGGATTTCAGAAACAGTATACCAAAGTAATGTGGCTGGTGGTGATTATCTTTTTTTTTAGTGGGAATTAATCTCAGGGGACATTTGTTAAATACTCATCAGCATTGATTCATCCCCTTCTCTCTCTGAGCCTTGGTGAAATACCTCTTGAATGAAGTAATTGTTTTGTTTGTTCATTCATTCCTGCAAATGCAAGGAGGCTCCAGGTGATGTGCCTAATTGCCTTTTCCACTACCAAACTGCTGCACACTTTTCAATGGCTTTATCTTTAAAGGAAGTGCCTCAATTTGTTTCTAATTGTGAGTGAATCCCATCTTCTAATTAAGAGATTTGTCAATAAAAGCAATGGGTTCTTGGTGTGTACTGTGGGACAGGCAGCAATTCTATCTAAGTGTGCATCACTTTTCATCCCTCCAGAATTGGGTCAAGCAATTGTGTGGGGTGTTTCTTTGTTTTGTTTTGTTTTGTTTTGTCCTGCTGTTCATCCATCCATGTGTGAGGGGGAGTTAGGCCTTGAGAAATGAAAGCAAATTCACATGGAATCCGTCCTCATAACCACAGCAGGATATAACTGGTTTCTGAAACCTTCAGTAAAGTAAGTCCTGGGCACACAGTCCCAGGGAGATCAATACTAAGAAAACGTTGAAGCAAGAGCTGGAGAAAATTCACAATCATTATTTTCCCTATTGTCTAGCATGTCCAATCCAAAATGTTTGGAAAACAGTATGGAATTTCCTCAAAAAATTAAAAGTGGAACTCCCATTTGACCCAGTAATCTCACTTCTAGGAATATATCCCAAGAAATCAGAAACATTAATCAGAAAGGATATATGCACCCTTATGTTCATAGCAGCACAATTTACAATAGATAAGTTTTGGAAACAGCCTAAGTGCCCATCAGCAGATGAGTGGATTAGAAAACTGTGGTACATCTACACAATGGAATACTATGCTGCTGTAAAAAAAGAAGGAACTTTTATCATTTGAAACAGCATGGATCAACATGGAGAGCATTATGTTAAGTGAAATAAGCAAGTCAGAGAAATATAAATATCACATAATCTCACTCATTTGTGGAATATAATGACAACATGAACTGATGAACAAAAATAGATCCAGAGACAGAGGAGCACCAAACAAGACTGTCAAACCTCACATCGGAGGAAAGGCAGGGGATGGGGGGGTGGGTAAGAGATCAAACAAAGGACTTATATGCATGCATATAGGCATAACCAATGGACAGACACTGGGGCAGTGGGGGCTTGTCCTGGGGGGTGGGAATGGCTGGGGAGGGGTTGATAGGGAGAAAAGGATACATATGTAATACTTTAAACAATAAAAAAAGAAGGAAAGAAAGAACCGTCTATAGCTTTGTGAAAATGACATACACTTCAGGTCATGTATTGTTTTCTTCTTATTTCCTCCTCATAGTCTCTTTTACTGGTAAGTATTTTTGGCCATGACCCCTCTCTCTACAAAGTCAAACTAATATGCTAACTTCTACTTGCCTTTGCTTATACTACACTCCTGAAGAGGAGCATGTGATCTTCCTCCTCTCTGTCTACTTCTATTACATCCTTTTAATACCTGGCTTTGATAATAATACTAACAATAAAAATGATGACCAATGTTGATAACCATGAGAGTGGTGATGACTGTAAATCCTGGAGTAGACTATGAACTCCAATAAAGCAGGAAGTGTATATGTCTTTTTCACCATCCCATACAGCAAACCTAATAGAGTCTCTGGTTTGAAGCAAGTACTCAATTTTAAAAAAAGTTAAATGAATGCCTGATAATACTAGCAGAGACTGATGACTGAAAGCTTGACAGTTTAATCTTTACATTTTATTTATTTATTTTTTTCTTATCATTTAGCACTTTTATTCTATGTTTATTAGAAGTTCTTGTTTTGTCTTATTTAGATATAAGTGTGTTTTCTTTTATTTAAATTCTTTATTGTTTAAAGTATTACATATGTCTCCTTTACATTTTATTTTAAAAACAGGCATTGATTAGTACCTATTTTACAGACAAGAACACTAAGCTTCAAAGTGAAGATAACTACCTACTTTTAAAGCATAGTTACAGCCCAGCCAGTGTGGTTCAGTGGTTGAGCATTAACCTATGAATAAGGAGGTCATGGTTCAATTCCTGGCCAGGGCGTATGCCCAGGTTTCCGGCTGGATCACCAGTGTGGGGAATGCAGGTGGCAGCCGATCAATGATTCTCTCTCATCATTGATGTTTCTATCTCCCTCTTCCTCTCTGAAATCATTAAAAATACATTTTTAAAACGAAAGCGTAGTTAGAGCAGTGCTTCTTAAAATGTAATGTACATATGAATCACCTGGGGAATCCTGATAAAATTCAAGTTTCTATTCAGTAGGTCTCCAGTGGGGCCCACATTTCTGCATTTTTTTAAAAGCTCCCAGGTGATGTGAGCCAGCACTCTAAGCAGCAATATCCCTTTATAATCACTTGCTGGCAAGTATATAAACTTTAGTTCCACCCACATCTACTGAATCGTGATTCTGGAAGTGAGAATCACTGATCTATACTATAAGCAATCTAGTGGTTATTATCAAGATTAACTAAGTAAAGTGTATGTGGAGTGCTTTCTAAAACAAAAAATAGTTTGTAAATATTAGAATCCCACTATTATTTTTGTAATTGGTACTATTACTATTGCTTGTTGGTGATATAAATTTTGTTTCTGTACCACTTCAAACATGAATGTTGGTTGAGAAAGCTGCCTTTACTAATGTACATGTACAATAAAATGTTTTAAATTAAATTGCTGAAAGATTGTGGCAATTTTGGCAAGGGTACTGTAAAGAAAAAAAAATGCATATGCTGAACTCCTCTTGCTACATATTACAATGGAAAAATATATGTATATTTTCAATATAATATATACTAATCCCCATTAATCTTAAATTTTTATAGTTATCACTAATTTAACTGTCATATAAATTAAGTTAGTTAATAAAAATATATCCTATAAATAATGAAATATAGTTCTATATACATTCCTGTTTTACAAGAGTTCTAGAAATGCTTTTCATGCTAATAAGCAGCAAACCACCTACATAGTGCATTAGAGCTTTTGAGTTTATTTAAATGAATACATGGATTAGACTGAAAGTCATGTTTGCTGTTTAAATTGGGAAAGACATGAACAGGTGGCTCTCACATCTTCTATACATCCTTATATGTTTTAGCAATGAGATAATTATTCTAAAATATACATTTTATGGTTGAATTCAGGTTATTTCTGAATTTGACATTTATGTGTTTAATTATGCATCATCACCCTGATATTAAATTTATCTCTCAACTTTGTTAAGCAAAGAATATTGCTTATCTAAATGTGAGGGGAAAACACTTGTTTTAGCTTATTTTTAAACTGATAAAATTACCTTTTGGAAAATCTGACATGGTGCTAAAACTGAGCTTCAGTCCCCTTTCTGTCTTCTTTTTCTCTTTTGTCAGTTTTAGGAAAGTATTACCTGAAAACAATTGTGGGTAGTCTTAATATCATTTAAAATACATATTTAAAGGCATTTAGCCATATAAAATGACAAGCTTCACATTTGGATTATGACAAGTATGACAAAACTATTTCATTTCATGTGTCAGTCAGTTTGTAGTGGCAGCTAGAGTACTGGGCTGAAACAGATTATGACTATTCAACAATGGCTACCAAAGATATGGGAGAGAAGAGTGGAAGCATACATGCCAGGTATGCTCCAGTTTAGGATCAGGACAGAATGTCTTCAATAGTGTCTTGTGTGTTGACCTATAAAGCAGGAGGTCATGGCTTGATTCCCGGTCAGGGCACATGCCTGGGTTACAGCCTCGATCCCCAGTGTGGGGCATGCAGGAGGCAGCCGATCAATAATTCTCTCTCATCATTGATGCTTTTAGCTCTCTCTCCCTCTTACGTCCTCTCTGAAGTCAATACAAATATTTTTTTCAGAAAAATAGAGTGTCTTTAAGAGTGGAAAAAGCAAAGGTTTTAGAGTCAGAGATTCTTTGGTTCAGATACCCACCTTGGGGATATTATTTGAATCTTTTGAATCTCAGTTTCCATAAATGTGAAATCAGAATACAGTGTGTCTCTCACAGTGTTGTAGTGGGTATTAAATGAGAGAACACAGAGAGAGAGTAACTAGCAAAATACCTTAAATTTTCTACCCAGTGTCCCTAAGAAGGGCAGCTATTAGATCAGAGTTACTAAATACATGATTAGACACATTGGTTACCTCATCCTTAAAAGGATACCACCTATTTGCATACCATCACTTGGAAAATCCTTTAAATAGATGCATTTTCATTGAAAGCAAGGAGAAAATATCTAGGGTTCTTATTTAGAATGGTTGACTATGGAAACATGCAACAGAGTAATATACCAGTGAGCAAGTAAGTAACTTAAAAGCACTGTTCATTTGAAAGAGATAATGCTATAGCAATAATGTCTGACAAAGAATAAGAACTATGAAAGTATTCACTAACTAAATTTAAAAAAATAGCATCCCCAGTCAATACTCTACATGAGTACCAAGTCTAATTATAGAAATTCGAGGGATATTGTGTGCTCATTTCTTTTGCTGTCTTCTATTTCTCTTTCAGTATACTGGTGGACACCCCACCACTATGGGGGAAGAAATACCAACATTTTTCTCACTGTAAAATAAACACTTTTTCAATGTTTGGAAAAACTAGCATGGGAAATAAAGAAGAATATCCTACAAGATGAAAAAACTCCAAACTTCCTTTAAGGTAGGTTGTTATTTTTGTTTGTTTGTTTTGTTTTTTTAATAATAAAAAAATCAGGCCCTAATCGGTTTAGCTCAGTGGATAGATCTTTGGCCTGTGGACTGAAGGGTCCCAGGTTCAATTCCTGTCAAGGGCATGTACCTTGGTTGCGGGCACATCCCCAGTAGGGAGTGTGAAGGAGGCAACTGATCGATGTTTCTCTCTCATCGATGTTTCTAACTCTCTATCCCTCTTCCTCTCCTTCTCCCTTCCTTGCTATAAATAATAAAAAAATCGGGCACTAGTACACTGTTTTATCACAGCATATATTTTGACTGTAGCAAGTACCCTTTTCTTCATGAGTTAGTTGTACACTGGTGAACATGTTTATCTTCCCTAATTGCTTTAAAGATCTTTCTTGAGGAAAGGGTTATATTTTATTTATTTTGTATCTCCTGCAGTACCCAGTATACTAGTATAGTAGCTATTCAATATATTTTTGTTTCATTAAATAATGCATTGCCCTTGCTTTTAAAATAATAAATATTAGGTTAAAAATTAGGAAAAGAAAATATTGCTTAATTTAACCACAGAATGTCTTAGTAAACCTACTCAATATGATTTCACATTGTTAGCAAAACAGGACTGAAGGAAGTTTTCCAAACTAAACTCTCCTCATTGATTGTCAACATTACATTCCTCTCTAGCTATATAGTATCTCTAGCTATTTGGCCATCTGTGTCTTGTCTCAACTTCTACATATCTTTTAAGCTACATAGGATTGGAATGAATAGTTTGATCTAAGTAATAATAAATCATTGTATTGTGTAAATTTAGTTACTGTTACTTAACTGACTCTACTGTGCCTTCTTCAAATTAAAGTTCTCAAATCACTGAAAACCCAGGACTTGACTTCATAAAATAGCACCTATGAAGTAAGTAAGCTTATATTTCTTATCCTTGGGTAAATTGTGTTCCCAGCATTGTGTCATATTTGAGCCTTATTTATGGGTTCTTAAAATGATGGGGGTTGCTTCAGCATTAGCTAGGTCTATGTGCTACATGTTTTTTAGATGTTCATGGCACTTTTTGAAGTGGCAACCTACTATCTCTTTACATATTTTCTTAAAACTATCAGTGCTCTGTATTTTTATTAATATATTCACAGTCATCTCATGTTTCTTCGCTCTCTGAACCTGGATATTAGCCAAGCTCAGGTTGAGCTTTGCTTGGCTTTGGGAAAACATAAAGCTAGTCTATGCATTCATTAAGCCTGAACAGTCTTTCCTGAGGGACTCTTGGAATTGTACCATGTAGAGTTAAGAGTGTCTGACCTGAATAGATATAAATGTCAAGTCTACTTTACGATCACCTCAAGTTGAAAGAGTAATAAATGATGACCCCATTTATAGATTTTTTAAAAAATGGAATTGGTACTGTGTGTAGCAATTATTATGCACATGTACAGTGTATCCTGATCTGACACTTGTAAGCATCCCAATTTCAATGTATAAGGAGAGGCCTCCAACTTTCAATGTTCTTTTTTTCTCTCTGGATCTTAGAAGTTCCTAATGATAAATCAGTGTTTAATCATTATTGGTCCTCTGTGAGGTCTAAAGTCACCAAATCAAATATTTTGGCACAAAATAATTTTTAATACATTTTTATTGATTTCATAGAGGAAAGGAGAGGGAGAGATAGAAACATCAATGATAAGAGTCATTGATTGGCTGCTTCCTGCATGCCCCACACTGGGGATTGAGCCTGAAACTACGGCATGCGCCCTAACTAGAATCGAACCGTGACCTCCTGGTTCATAGGTCTATGCTCAACCACTGAACCACACTGGCTGGGCGCAAAATTATTTTTTAACTTACATAGCAATGATAAAAAAATCAGAGGTAAACATCTGTGTAGATCGATATTGTTATGCAGACATGCCTTGTTTATTGAGCTTTGCTTTATCATGCTTCACAGGTATTTTTAAAAATTGAAAGCAAGACCCTCCCCATGCAAAAAGATTATGATTCACTTTATTGTGATACTTGCTTTATTGCAGAGTTCTGTAACCAAACCCTCAATATCTCTGAGATATGCCTGTACTCTGAATATATTTAATGATCCTTTCCTGGATTCAGAGTATGTTGTATAGTCTGGAGATAGATTATTTTCATTATTGTGTATATATATGTGTATATATATATTTCAACCAAATTCAAATACTATCTAATAAAAGAGTAATATGCAAATTAACCATCACTCCACTACACCCACAAGCCACACCCACAAGCCATGCCCACCAACCAATCAGGAGGGAATATGCAAATAAACCCAACCAAGATGGCTACGGCCACAGAGAGCAGGAGGAAGGCTTGGGTTTCCCCGGCAATGGAGGAAGCCAAGCTTTCCTCCTGCCCTTGCCAGCCTAGGCCTCCACTCAAGGCTACAAAGTTTCAATGATAGAAGATACATAAACCCAAACAGAAATGGCGGCAGCCACAGAGCTGGAAAGAGCAGGAGGCTAGGGTTGCCCATGGCAATAGAGGAAGCCAAGCTTTCCACACACCCTGGCCAGCCCAGGCCTCGCTTAAGGCTACAAAGTTTCAATTATAGAAGATACATAAATCCCCCCAAAAATGGCTGCCGCCATGGAGCAAGCAGAAGGCTTGGCTCCGCTCCAGGCTACAAAGTTTCAATTGTAGAAAATAAATAAACCCCAGATCCCAGGGCCTCCGCTTGGGTTGCCAGGGGGCGTGGCCAGCCTGCAAACCACCACAGGCCCCTCACCCAGGCCACCCCATACCCCAAGGTAACCCCCACCCTGATCCGGGACACCCTTCAGGGCAAACCAGCTGGCCCCCACCCATGCACCAGGCCTCTATCCTATCTAATAAAGGAGTAATATGCAGATTGACCATCACTCTAATACACAAGATGGCTACCCCCATGTGGTCAAAGATCCTGTCCCCATGTGGACACAAGATGGCCACCACAAGATGGCCAGCAGGGGAGGGCAGTTGGGGTGACCAGGCCTGCAGGGGAGGGCATTTAAGGGTGACCAGGCCTGCAGGGGATGGCAGTTAGGTGCAAACAGGCTGGCAGGGGAGCAGTTGGGCATAAATCAGGCTGGCAGGGGAGTGGTTAGGGGGTGATCAGGCTGGCAGGCTGAAGCAGTTAGGGGCAATCAGGAAGGCAGGCAGGCGAGCAGTTGGGAGCCAGCAGTCCTGGATTGTGAGAGGGATGTCCGACTGCCCGTTTAAGCCCGATATCATTGGGATCGGGCTTAAATAGGCAGTCGGACATCCCTCGAGGGGTCCCAGATTGGAGAGGGTGCAGGCTGGGCTGAGGGACACACACCCCCGTGCACAAATTTCATGCACCGGGCCTCTAGTATATATATATTTGAATTTGGTTGAAATTTTTAGAACTGAAAATTGTTATAGCCAGGAATCATGTTATGCAATAAACCATATTCTCCTTTCTGAGGTATGCAAAATTCATTTTCAATACAAATTAAGTAAAAGTCAAAATAAACATAAACACTGAGGTTACAATACCATAGCTCATTGTACGCCATAAGTGTCTGTAGATGTAAGTGGCGGACCTTCCCCACATGCCATGTGCGTCTATAAAAAAAAAAAAAAATGTTTTCCTTAAGTGGCAGCCCTGACCAACTTTAAAATCATTTTTCGTGAGAATTTTCAGCTGAAAATATTCAAGAACACCCGAATTGTGAGTAATATATTTATTTTTATAACATTCATTGCAAATTGATTTTTTAAATTAAATTCAAAATATTGTGGCGTGTAGGGATGGTTTCTGTTTTGGACTCTTGGCAGTTAACTGGTAATTAATATCACTATACTTCAGCATCTCTTGTCAGTAGAATATATTTACAAATCAATTTCCTTTTAAAGACTAGGCAAGTTTGGTTTCGCATTAGAATTGTTGCTTTTGCCAGTTACTTCTAGTCTCTCTATAATCCACTGCCTAGTGCGGGAGCCTAAACTAAGAAGGGCAAAAGAACATTTGTTTGGCCATATTACCATGATTGAAAGGTCTAGATTTTCTCAGTTCAATTTTAGTTTTAAATATTGGTTAATGAGATCATCTTTAAAACAAATTCTTAATTTTTTAATTTTAAACCATTTTGAGCTATACTGTAGACATAGTAATTTCTAACTAAAATTATGATAGTTTCAAAAAATTGGTGTCACTTTCACTAATTGGAAAATGCTCAAATATAACATTTATATAGTCTTCTTAGTCACATTAAAATATATATGCATAAACTTGCACTACAGAAAACTCATGAGTTTTTTAGTAGTAAAAAGACAAACACTTCTTTATTGTTATACATCCATTTTAGTTCACACTATAGTGTTTGATTTTCTGTTTCTGAAATCTTCATACTTTACCACTGGTTTCCATTATATCCAAGCTCAAAACTTCATAGACTCTGAGGCAATCAGAACCTTGAATAGGAGAGATAGAAAGGCCAATGATTCCTAGATCATTAGCTTACTTACCACTGAACCAACTTCTTGCTGATCCAATTTTGACCTGGTACTCTATTCTAACAACATTGTTCTTATTTTCTTTCTTGTAATCAAATCACTACCTTCTTGTTTAGTTCTGGCAATTGAATATCTGTTTTTTACCCTGTGCCTTAATTTTAGCCTTAATATGCATGTTCTTCAGGAACTTGGATTTTATTTTGTTTCTTGATATTTCCAATTTTCTATAAATTTTTGCCTCCATACTATAGTCTTAATATTTGGGTAGCTACTACTTTTTGTGAAATTTTCAGGGTAAGAGCCACCTGTATCCAGTGGTATGTTAAAAAATGTTTAATGCTTGACTGGAGAAATAAAGAATATGATTTGTTGTATTTGCTTCTAGACTCCCTGGGACATTTTATACATGAATTCTTTGTTTTCCTTTTTTGTCTGGACTTCCTTAATGTGCTTTTTTCATTATATTCCACTTTTCAATAAAGTGGTCTAGTAGCTAGTCTCTAATGCTCAGTCATTCAGGGTTTGGGTTATCTCCCCATAAATGGAGGCTATGATTGGGTATGGACTTTCATTTCCATTGTATTTAGTATTAGATCATAACTGATACATTTAACATGGTCTAATAGCTTCATAAATATAAAATACTGCTAATTTAAATATCTTTTAAACAAACCATTTTTATTGATATTTTAAATCCCATTAGTTTAAGAATGTTTAACCAACACTAGCAATTTATGATAAATCTTTAGAATTTTGTCCCACTGAAGAAAAAAGCATCTTAAAATCAATTTTGGTTATTATTTAAAACATACGCTTTTTCACAATTTCAACATTATATAATACATTCAAAGTACAAAGCAGCTGACACATAGTAAGCACTCAATAAGTATTAGTTAATAGTAGTGCTTTTAGAAAGAGAAATACATGAATGATGAAATGTGATTACTATTTTCTTTTATTATGTGTATTTTTTATTAAATCATTAATTATAAGATTAGATATGCATTTTTATTTGTATTTAATGCTTTGGATTTAACTAATCTAGCAAGTTGTTAATAGTTAACTTACTTAGTTACAGTCAGTAATAATTAATAAGTAAACTTCCCAGAAGTTAATCTAGAACAAATTGAGATTTATAAAAATAGGTTTCTTCTAGGGAAAAACAAGGTTAGGCTAAAATATTTGGCTTTTTATTTCCTCTTGGAGAATTGTCACTTATCTTTTGCTTCTTAATGTGATAAATATGCCAGGAAGGATCTTAAGGCTGAGCTAAGTATTACATGTTTACTGTCCCCTTCAGGTTGGCAGCTTTGTTTTTCATATCCACCGTGGCTTATAAATGAAAATTTCAAACATTATTTTCAGGTTATGTGGTTACCCAAATAAAGTGCAAGATGTGCATTTCATTCAATCTTGTGAAATTAACCAAATGTACTTTAATTGTAATTGTTGAAGGTTAAGTGAGGCTATTAGGCATGACATTTTGGTATCTATATATATACAAATTTATTTAATGAAAAAGATAAATATAAAGAAAAACAACATTAACAACAGAAATTCTTAACTTTTACAGTTATAAAAACCAAACAGACATTATACATGTAAATTGTTTTTATTTTCCTGAACCTTAAAAATTGGCTCGTCTATTAAGTAAAATTAAATATTATTATCTAAACATGTCAGTTACTATGTCTTTTCTGTTTCATCTACTTCAAAAATATATTCTAAACTCTTTTAAGTTTTGAGTGAATTAAATTGTTCCCTATTTAATTTCTCACTACCATTTATGTAGAAGTTGAAATGTATAACTTTCACCAATTTCTTAAGAGAAATAGTGTTGATTTAAGAAAAAAAAAGGCATGGCTGTTAATTAAGTCAGCATTGTCTTGTTTTCTTAAATAAGGTGAAAAAATGTTGAGCAACAATGAAGTTATTCAACTAATGTTAAAAAGTTACTTATAATGCATATTTCCAAAGCAGGTAATAAAATACTCAAATTCCCTACAATGTGACAGCATGACTTCATGTGTGTGTGACTATAAATTCCCTATGACATTAGTAAAAATGGAAGAAGTCTTTCACATAATTAATATTTCTTATGCTACATTGTTCTATACAGGTTCATAGATAAGTTCAAGCTTTAAAACTAGCATGACATTTTACTTTTTTATGACTTTTTAATGATTCATTCAAACATTTATTCAACAAATGTTTATTGAGCAAACATTATATTGATAGGTACTGTCTGAGCACTAGGGTATGAGGTAAACAAAATAGCAAAGGTTGCCTTCACAAAGATTAAACTCTAGAAAGGGTACATTTGTATCAGATCAAACAATCTTAATATAACTGCAATTCCAAAAATGATCAATATTCTCAACCCCACACCTAGATTCAATTATTGGATGCATGTGTTGATATTGACTGACTCACAGCAACAAAAATTTTGCTTTATTTTTTAAAAGTGTCAATTTTTGCTACTCTGAGATTAAATTCTTTTGAGTATGTTGTCCAAATATTGAAAAAATTCTTAACAACATGAAGCATTAAATAGACCCAAAGACAACAAAATCTGTCACCATTAAACTCATACTTTGAAGTACATATTTTCTGTGGTGATAGTTAAAAATCTTAGAACCGCCTGGCTAGCATGGCTCAGTGGTTGAACATCAACCTATGAACCAGGAGATCAGGGTTTGATTCCTCATCAGGACACATGCCTGGGTTGCGAGCTTGATCCCCAGAGTGGGGTGTGCAGAAGGCAGCTGATCAATGATTCTCTCTCATCATTGATGTTTCTATCTCTCTTTCCCTCTCCCTTCCTCTCTGAAATCAATAAAAACAAAAAAATCTCAGAACAAAACAAACTAAACTAAAGAATAAATATGGCTTTGTTTGAGGTGATGAATAGGTTCTCAAGAGAATTCAATCTACTTCTTTTAAAGATTATATGATGTATTTACATATTTTGAGTTGTATTTGTGTACATCTACAAGACTCTTTACAGACTAAAGATGTCTTTTCTCCTCAAACTCTTGCTTCACATGTCTAAATAGCTATTGACCTTTAAGTGTTGTTTCCTAAAAGGAGTAATAAATGTAAAGGGTAAACTTTACTTTTAGTGTGTACCTTACCATCTTTACCTGTAAATCTCTGTGCCTTACCTACTATGTCCTATCTAAGTTTTAAAAATCTCATTCTTCAACACTTATTGAATGCACATTTTGTGCAAAATCCTCTAATAAATGCTTTGAAGGAAGAGCTAATTATGGACTCAACATACCACTACAGTAAATTACCATTACACTAGTTTACTAATGCCAATTAAATTTTAATTAGCACAATAAAATAGATATGACACAGCTATGTTTTCTTAGTACATAGATTTTAATATGCTGGGTGACATATTAGACTCCTACAATCAAAGTTATTATTATAAAAATAATTAGCCGGTACTTTAGAGGTTCTTCCAAAATATTTTATTTTATTTTTATTTTATTTTATTTTATATTTTATTTATTTTGCAATTGACATTGCCATAGAAGATATTGTAACTTCTGTAGATGTTCTTGAAATCCACCTATAAGATAGCTACTGTAGTTGTGTAAAAGGAACACGAACCTGGGAGATAATAGAACATTTGGCTAATTAATATGTTTTTCTTTAAGTACCAATCAGAAACTATAGTGTTTTTGTTTTGTTTGTTTGTTTACTTCTAACAGAATATGATAAATATTGATGTATGGAAGACAAGATTATCTATCTATATATACAAAGAGCCAGGATCCATAACATCCACAATGACCGAAGGTTTGACCTAACACCCAGGCTGCGCACACAGCAGGCTCTGGTGGGAGGAGGCTCTGGTGGGGACGGTGCTGGGGGAGATGGGGCCAGCACTCAAACTCACTCACAACCACATATACACACACAGACACACACAGCACCCACCAGCTCACAGCGTTTTCTCCCTTTCTTTCCCTCCCTCCCAGCTCACTCTCGAGCCTCTCTCAGAATGAGGCCCCAGGGCGGGCAGAGGGTGGAGCTTCCCCTACTGCCCCTGCCCCCTCCCAGCCGGAAAAGAGGAAGAGGGAGAGAGGGAGGCAGGGAGGCCTGGAGGACTGCTGAGAAAGACAAAGAGAGACAGAGACTGGGAGAGACTGGGATGGAGAGATAGAAACAAAACAGACTGGGCCTGAAGAAGTCTGGATGGAAGGGAGGCCTGTGGGGGCCAGGGACTTAAATGTTTCACCAACCCCTCCCCAACTAACGTGTGGTGCTCAGAAGTGAGCAGGGGAGCCAAAGCCACAGGCAGGGATGGAGAAGGGTGCCCTCCCCTCTGGATACTCCCCGTATCTTCAAACTGGCAGTTGGGGGTGATCAGGCCAGCAGGGAATGGCAGTTGGGGGCCATTGGGCTGGCAGGGGAGGGCAGTTGGGGGCGATTGGGCTGGCAAGGGAGGGCAGTTGGGGGCAACCAGGCTGGAAGGGGGGCAGTTGGGAGTGACCAGGCCAGCAGGTGGGGCAGTTAGGGGTGACCAGGCAGGCAGGGAGGGAGCAGTTGGAGGTGAACAAACTGGCAGGGGGGGCAGTTAGGGGTGATCATGCAGGCAGGCAGGTGAGCAATTAGAAGCCAGTGGTCCTGGATTGTGAGAGGGGTATCCAACTGCCAGTTTAGGCCCAATCCCTGGGGAATGGGCCTAAACCAGCAGTTCGACATCCCCCAAGGGGTCCTGGATTGGAAAGGGTGCAGGCTGGGCTGAGGGGACCCCTCCCTCCATGCACAAATTTCATACACCGGGCCACCACTAGTCTATATATATATATATATATATATATATATATATATATATATATATATCAAAGCCAAGTGACTGGAAAGACCAGAATGACCAGTTGCTATGATGGGCACTCCAGTGGCCAACCTGCCCAATTGGGGCCCCTATCGGTCCCCCCAACCTCCAGCAGCCCCTCCCCCAAGCCAGGACACCAATTGGGGGAGGGGCAGGCTGGCCAACTTCCCATGACCCACCCCTGCCGGCCCCGCCCCTGATCAGCCCCCACCCCGATTGGAGGTGGGGCCAGCTGACCAACCCCTATGTACTCTCCCCCCCACCAGCTCTGCCCCCAATCGGCCCCCATCTGGGTGGGTGGCTGGACCCCACCCATGCATGAATTCATGCACTGGGCCTCTTAGTCTATACCAGGGGTCCTCAAACTTTTTAAACAGGGGGCCAGTTCACTGTCCCTCAGACCGTTGGAGGGCCAGACTATAGTTTAAAAAAAAAACTATGAACAAATTCCTATGCGCACTGTGGGCCCGGGACAAGTCGGCTGTTAAGCAGGACAGGCAGCGGCACCCGGTGGGCTGGATAAATGTCCTCGGCAGGCCGCATGTGGCCCGTGGGCTGTAGTTTGAGGATGCCTGGTCTATACTAATAAAAGGGTAATATGCTAATTAGACCGGGTTGACCGGACATCTTCCTGACATCCGACTTCCTTCTGGACAGTTAGGGGGTGACCAGGATGGCAGGGGGGGGGGGCAGTTAGCGGGCGACTAGGCTAGTAGGGGACCAGCTAGGGGGCAAACAGGCCAACAAACAGAGGCAGTTAGGGGTGATCAGACAGGTAGCCAGGGGGTAGTTAGGGGGTGACCAGGCCACCAGGGGGGCAGTTAGGGGGCAACTAGGCCAGCAGGGGGGGCAGTTAGGGGGTAACCAGGCTGGCAGGGGGGCAGTTAAGGTGCAACCAAGCTGGCAGGTGACCAGTTAGGGGGTGATCAGGCCAGCAAGCAGAGTGGTTAAGGGCGATCAGGCAGGCAAGCGGTTAGGAGCCAGTGGTCCCGGATTGCAAGAGGGATGTCTGACTGCTGGCTTAGGCCCATGCACCAGGCCTCTAGTATGTCATAATAACCCAGATCACCAGGTGATGTAAGAGAAAGTATGTCACTCTGAGTAGCAAATTGATTGAACTAAAATTACAGAACAAAAGCACAACCCAAACTGAAACTATCAGCTGTCTCTGGTTAGTATAGCATTCATTCAATACACAAGGGGCCAAGTACATCCCGCACAGAGGTTAGCATATGGGGCAGTATTTTGACTTCTGTTTTGCTTTCTTTTATTTCAAAAATTTTGCTAGAAGATTCATCTAATCTTGTTGATCACCGAGGCAGATAGCCTTTTGCATGTAATGCAGTTCTTTGTGGATTTTTTCACCATGGACTTTTAGAGAGTTTTGATGCTGGTATTTCACTGTGAATTACCCATATTAATTCACTAGTGGAAAATGGTCTCTAACAATTCATCATGAGTTGTCCCAGGATACATAGTTAGTCCTCAGGCAATGGATAGTTCATGTGGAGGAAATAGCATGCTGATTTGCAGTTATAATTGAAGAAAATTGCTTGAGAGGATTCTGACAGTATAGAAAATAGGCCAATTAGTTACCCAACTCTCATCTTCCTGTAATTCATTATTGTCTCCATTTAATTTTGCTGTCATTTATGAAATGAGGTTAAGAATAGATTAGCTTTTTATAGCCACATCTTACTCTTTTGCTTCTATTTCCTCTTCCTTTTATAAACTATGATAGGGCTGAAAAAAACAGTATTCTCAAAATTGTACTTAACAGTTATTCACCATAAAGCACTTGTTAATATTTAAACCTATCTCTCTCATGAAACAATTAATCATGCTCAGAGTAAGGTTTATTTGTTTTTTTCCACAAAAGGAACCATCAAATGCTACTTTGTAACAATTAAAATTAAATCCAAGAAGACATAATAAGCTTTGGTCAAGTAAAAAGATATTAATATTTGAAAATCAATTTTATAGTGACAAGTTCATTACATGAGAAAAGGGCAAAATAAAAGCCTAATATAGAAAAAACAACTTCCTGTAATATAAAATCTAGGAAATGAACATTTTTCTTTATGCCCCTGTTATTTTAAATTATGTCGAAACATTACTTGTACTTCCTTTGAGAAGAAAATCAATAAATATCATGAGAATTAGAATATTTCAGTGGAGAGGAGCATTGGAAGTTCATTATATTTTCTCACATTTTTATACAGATTGTATAATAAGCTTTGTCTATCTAAGTTCCAAATATCTTATAGTGTTCCAATCAGAACACCTTATTTTGTTTCTGAGGATTAATCAAATAAATTTGATTTATCTGTACTAGGAAATTGTCCTATTTTATGCAGAGGTCACAATATTATTCTTATTACTTTAATTGAAATACATTATGTGTGTAGCAAGTTAGTTTGGATTATAAGAATCTAATCTATCTATTTATTGATTCACATTAATTTATTTTGAATATTTTGACTATTTCCAAGATCAGGATGAATGGGTTACAAGACCAGGTTAAGTCATCTCTAAATTACACTTCAATTACCTGTCTAATTTGGTTGATTTTTGTGCAATTCCTTAAGTTTCTGGGTCAATGATTATAAATATTAGGGATTATAATAAAATTGTAAAGGTTTCTTTGGTTGAGTATGAGCCCCGGTATTATCAGGCCAAGTGTGCAAGCACTTGATATAACTAAGCTGAATTACTACTAAGTGCTTAGTTGTTCCTTTTAGAAATCTATAATGCCAAGCTGTTAGTTATTCAAGGGACCATTTTTTTTGGTGGGTCAAAAATACTTGTGGGGTATTTCATCCACATTCTGGGAAATGAGTAAAGTATTTGATTAAAACTGGAGACATGTAAATTACTTCTAAAATGTTTATTTATGTTGCATTTATTCAAGCTAGGAAAAAATCTCAACGTATACCAACACCATCTTGCTTCTCAAGACCCTAATTATTTCTTGTAATACATAGAACATAATACTGTGAATGAAAACAGCTTAGATAAAAACATTTTAAATACCATCTGCAGAGTCTTTTTTGCATTTTAACATTGTACAGAAAGACAATATGAAAATCTGAACAGAAGCACCCAATAAAAAATAAACCAATTATGCATCTTTATCAGTTTCAATTTTCATCTCCCTCAATTATAAAAACCCATTATGAAACAGATTACTCAACAAGTCAAGGAAACAAAATGGAAATGCAGTTAAATTGCAAACAACTTCAAAACATCCTGTATCTTATGATGGACAATTTCAAAGAAAATTGTATAACAATCTCACTTGACTATCTCTTCTATTTTATTTTGTGTTTTATCTTGTAATAATTATTTGTTTTAAGAAAGATACAATTTATAATATGGACAAGAAATATGCTGTATTCCAAGGGTGGCTATATACATATGTGTTTCCTTCTTGCCACACATCAGTATCCATTTATGAGATGTTTATTCTAGACTTAAGTATATAATATATAGCAAAAGAATAGAGTTCTTTGGGTTTTATTAACAGAATTACATTGAAAATACATTTATTAATCTAATTTAACAATTTCAAAATTACTGAAGAGTCAATATTTCAAGCTAGAACCAATAAAAAGAAAATTTTGTCGATTTAGATTATGTATGTGTTTTGTATATAAGTGAAAAAAGTGAAGGATAGCCCTAACCGGTTTGGCTCAGTGGATAGAGCGTCGGCCTGCGGACTCAAGGGTCCCAGGTTCGATTCCGGTCAAGGGCATGTACCTTGGTTGCGGGCACATCCCCAGTGGGGAGTGTGCAGGAGGCAGCTGATCGATGTTTCTCTCTCATCGATGTTTCTAACTCTCTATCCCTCTCCCTTCCTCTGTAAAAAATCAATAAAATATATTTTAAAAAAAAAAAAAAAGTGAAGGATGGAGGAATAAACTTAGGCTGGATCTGTCTGGCAAATTAGTTGGATAAGATGAAATTGAAAGGAAAAACTTCAGCAATCATCATCAATTATGATAACATGAAATGTTAGTGGTGGTGTTTATGGTTATATGAACCAAATGTAGTCATTTGCCACCTCAAAGTGATTTTTAAAAACTGGAAATAGGAGATTTAATATGACTCTTCCAGGTTGACAGACCGTTTTGAGTCTTTATGACACAGAAAGAAGAAAATGAAACATTTGATCAAGCTAACTATTTAATAACTTTTAAACCAAATATAAATATTTAAATTTAAGTTTACAAAAAGAAGTTAATATATTAAAATAGATTTGTAGATATATTTGGTGCTGTATTTAAGACATAATCTATCGGTGAATAATCTGACATTCTATCAAGAGTAAAATAAAATGTGAAGATAAATAGTAAAAAGACCTGTTAGTGGGCTGATTATATACACATACCATATCACTTAATTCGTGGACATTCACTCAGTGTTCCATTATATGAAACTAGTGTTCAATTAACTTATCATGTCTTTTTTTCATTTGAGTCAGTCAATGGCATAAGTAATCCACAGGTATGTTTGTTTGTGTTTTTTTAAAATATATTTTATTGATTTTTTACAGAGAGGAAGGGAGAGGGATAGAGTTAGAACATCGATGAGAGAGAAACATCGATCAGCTGCCTCCTGCACACCCCCTACTGGGGGATGTGCCTGCAACCAAGGTACATGCCCTTGACTGGAATCAAACCTGGGACCCTTCAGTCCGCAGGCCAACGCTCTATCCACTTAGCCAAACCAGTCAGGGCTATGTTTTTTTCTGTGTGTGTGTTTTTTAGGTATATTTTAATATGACATCAGGTGTTAAAAGCCTCATGTATCCATATAAAGTTCCCACTAAACTTTTCACCTAATATAATTTTTTATACCAAACACCAAACACTTGAGAGTGAAAATGGACACTAAAAGTAAGCAAAAATATGTCTTAAAATATATTTATTTGTAGCCTTATTTTATTTTATTGATTGATCTATAGAATTTTTTACATTAAAATATTTTAAATGAAATTATTTCTAGAAGAGTAAACTAATATCTATGTAAATTAAAGAAAATATTTAATTCATATAAATTATTTATATATTAAAAGTATCATAAGTATAGAATGCTACAGCTTACTTGGAAGAATTAATGAAGTAACATTACATCAATACCAATTCCAAATATTCTACTTTTTCATAGGTTCCTTAAACTTCCAAAATGCTTTTACTGCATGCTGTACACCAAAAATAGTTACATACATACATACATTATGCAAGGATTTTATCATAAAGCTGATTGGAATAATGAAAAATAAGAAAAAACGTCATGATAAATATAACTAGTAAGCTAACTAATTAATAATGTGTAACCATTATGAATTATTAATATATAGCTGTATTTGTCATGGGAAAGTGTTAATGATACACTGTTAAATAAAATTTGTCTACAAAACTGTGTATAATGCTATTAAAATAAAACAATATTGTCAAACAAATCAAAATGTTAACAATGGTTATGTCTAATAGGTGGCCTCTAATGTAAGGTATATTTCTCATTGATAATACTAGATTGTAGAAAACTTAGAAATTACAAATAAAACAAAGAAAATCCCATTTTTAAAATCTTATTTCCACCTATTAGACACTTACTAGCTGTGAGATTTTGGGAAGTCACTAACCACTCAGTTTATTAATTTACCCAGGTGTCAAATGGAGATAATAATGATACCTACCTCATAGGGTTCTTGTGAAGAATAAATTGGTAGCCCAGCTGGCATGGCTCAGTGGTTGAACATCGACCTATGAACCAAAAGGTCATGGTTCAATTTCTGGTCAGGGCACATGCCTGTGTTGCGGGCACAATCCCTTGTGGTGGGTGTGCAGGTGGCAGTCAATCAATGATTCAATTTCATCATTGAAATTTCTATCTCTCTCCCTCTACCTTCTTCTCTGAAATCAATAAAAAATATATATATATATATATATATATATATATATTAAAAAAGAATAAATTCATTAATACATATTAAGTACTTATTATCACCTAGCAAATATGCTGTGTGCAAGAGTTAGCTATGATGTTGATAATAGTAATTATTAGTATTTACAAATATTACATACATAATGAATGTATAATAAAGAAATAATAAAAGATACATCAAGAAAAACATGAAGCAGAAAGCTAGCTGCTAAGGATAGTGGGGTGGTAAGTAAAATTAAATGGTTCATCCCTGTAAAGACCATATTATCAAGGCTGGAGAGAGTTGCAGGAGAGCAAATTAACCCAAATAATGCAAAAACAAAGCAAAAAAAATGAAAGTGGTGGTAGTGATGAAAATGAAGTTGGCTGTACTTTTACTGAGTACCAAATTCAAGTATTGGTATTATACTACATTGTTTTTATTCATTTCTTAACAGAAGGTCTAGTGTTAGTTTTAACTATGTGTACAGGCAAGAGAATAAGTCAGTTGGAAAAGTATCTCATATTCTTAGATTATTGATCAATTTTAGTAACCCTAGTTCACTACTATTTAGTAGGTCAAATAAATGGGAACCCCTCAAAGTATGACTCACATTAAATTAATTGGAAAACAACATCCTAGTTCTTAAGTGGTTGGATAGGGTTAGATATTTGGTTGTAAGTATCAATGAAATTATGCCATAGTCAGGTATTTTAGTACAGAATTTTTGGCATTATACCTGCATTATAGAACAACATAAAACTGCTAGATTTTCAATGGTGCTATGAGGGTTTCTGCATGAAATTTCTAAAGTATATAACAGGCGACAAAATAGAATTTCAACTTGTGATATACATATACTTTAAAAATATTATTTTTACCTTCCAAATTTCTTATGGTTAAAGTAATAAATATAATTTACTATTTTCAAATATAAAGATAATAGTAGGATTAAAACAATGGTAATAAGAATGCTCAAGGACCTTAGGGGAAGGATTAATTATCTCAACTTAAACAAAGAGATATATAAACCATAAAAAAAGAACTAGTCAGAAATGAAGAATACACTAGAAGGTACCAATAGCAGGTTAGATAAAACAGAGGATCAATGCAACGATTTAGAGGGCAAGATAACAGTAAGCACCAAAATGGAGCAACAAAAAGAAAAGGGAATTCTTAAAAATTAGGAAAGTCTAAAGGAACTCTGGAAAAACATAAAACATCTGCATCATAGGGGTGCCAGAAGAACAGAGAGAGCAAGGGATCAAGGGCCTGTTTCAATAAGTAATGACAAAAGTTTCCTAATCTGATGCAGGAAAATGTCATACAAGTTCAGGAAGCACAGAGAGTCCCTATCAAGATGAACCCAAAGAGGCCCACACCAAGATACATCATAATTAAAATGTCAAAGGTTAAAGACAAAAGAGATAATCTAAAAAGCAGCAGGAGAAAGACAGATACATAGAACACACTGACAGCTATCAGAAGGAAGGGGTGTTGGTGGGGGGCTAAGTGAAAAAAAGGTGATGGGATTAAGCACAAAAATACACACACACACACACACACACACCCCTATAATAATAAATGAATAATATGCTAATTAGACCGCATGTCCTTCCAGAAGACCTTCTCCATGAAGCCGAGGCTGCGAGGGAAGCCTGGTCCCAGGTGCCTGCCGGTGGCCAGAGGGAAGCCTGGGTCCCAGGTGCAGAGGGAAGCCGGTGCCGGCAGCCAGGGGAAGAAAGGCCTACTCTTTCACGAAATTCGTGCATTGGGCCTCTAGTATATATTTACCTCTTTTACTTTAGATTGACAATAAAAAAAACACGATAAATTATGATCTCTGAACTGTCACTCAAATTGATAAATAGAAAATGAATATTTTTTTTCTTAATTACTAACTTGCATTTAAAACAAAAACAGACAAACAAAACACCCCCTACACCTATCATTTATGTCAGATGCCTAAAGGAAGTTTTTCTTTCCCTAAGACCAACAAAAATCAAGGACAGCTTTCTCACAAAGCAAAATTATATTTTAAAAAAAGAAAATATATGCGTTTTCTTTTTTTTACCTGAGTGTCTTTGCTTCATTTTAACTACCTAATGAGTGCATGACCAACAGAGACACTTTACAAATACACAGACAGGTAGTTTATATTCCTAGAATAAATTGTCCCTTCTCTGCTATCAATACAAGTCAATAAATGTTTGCAGTTACTGTATTTCTTTCTAACAGTCACATAGGAAAGTTGGACTAAGACATCTCTGTTAAATAAATTATCCTTCAGAGTTATGTAATGTAAACACAGGTAATACAACTTCCCAGATATGTGTCCGTTTACTCAAAATTGTTTCATTAACTGAATTATAGAATAAAACATTTCATTTTCATGTTTGTTTACATTCTTTTTCAGCATTGACACATCACATTAGGGACTATGCTTTCCTTTCATCTGCAGTTTATTTTATCGGTGGTTTCTCTGAAGGATCAGAACATCCCTAAATGCTGCTGGCTGTTGGCTAACAGAACAAAGTTAATCTCAGAAAATGAATTAATTAGCCATTGTGGCAATTAGCACCCTTTCCTGATTTTGAGTCTATTCAGCAATCATTTGAGGATCCACATTTAAAAAAATAATTCTTTGTTGTTGAAAGTATTACATATGTCCTCTTTCCCCTCCATTGACCACCTCCAGCCTGCCCCTGCCTGCCCCCCCACCCCAAGCCTTCAGCACCATATTGTCTGTGTCCATACATTATGCATATATGCACACAAGGTCTTTGGTTGATTACCTTCCACCCACCCATCCTACCCTGCCTTCCCTCTGAGATTCCACACTCTGTTCCATGCTTCAAGTTTCTGGATCCACACTGTTCATCAGTTTAGTTTATTACTTAGATTCCACATATGAGTGCAATCATGTGATACTTGTCTTTCTCTGACTGACTTATTTCACTTAGCATGATACTATCCAGGTCCCTCCATGTTGTCTCAAGGGTAAGAGAGTCTTCTTTTTTACTGCTGCATAGTGTTCCATGGTGTGAATATATCACACTTGTGCTTTTTTTATCCACTAATCTACTGATGGGCACTTGGGCTGTTTCCAGATCTTAGCTATTGTAAATTGTGCTGCTATGAACATAGGGGTGCATACATTCTTTCTGATTGGTGCTTTGGATTTCTTAGGATATATTCCTAGAAGTGGGATCTCTGGGTCAAATGGCAGATCCATATTTAGTTTTTTGAGGAAACTCTACTGTTTTTCATAATGGTTGCATCAGCCTGCATTCACACTAGCAGTGTACTAGGATTCCCTTTTCTCCACATCCACACCAACACTGGTCATTTGTTAATTTGTTGATGGTAGCCCTTCTGACAGGTGTGAGATGGTACCTCATTGTCATTTTGATTTGCATCTCTCAGATGATTGGTGACTTTGAGCATTTTGTCATCTGTCCCTTGGCCATCTGTATGTCTACTTTGGAGAAGTGTCTATTTAGGTGCTTTGCCCATTTTTCAATAAGATTGTTTGTCTTCCTTTTGTTAAGTTGTATGATTTCTTTATATATTTTGGATATTAACCCTTTATCAGATGTGTCATTGCCAAATATGTTCTCCCATACAGTGGGCTTTCTTTTTGTTTTGTTTATGGTTTCTTTTGCTGTGCAGAAGCTTTTTATTTTGATGTAGTCCAGCCCGGTCTGCGTGTCTCAGTGGGTAGAGTGTTGGCCTATGGACTGAAGGGTCCAGGGTTCGAGTCCCTCAAGGGCACGTGCCTCGGTTGCAGGCTTCTTGGGTAAAGATTATTTTAAAAAAACCCACAAAGTTTGATATAGTCCCATTTGTATATTTTTTCCTTAGTTTCCTTTGCCTTAGGAGATGTATCTGTAAACATATTGCTACCAGGGATGTCTGAGATTTTGCTGCCTATAGTTTCTTCTAAGATTTTTATGGTTTCAAGACTTACATTTAAGTCCTTTATCCATTTTGAGTTTATTTTTTTGTAGGGTGTAAGTTGGTGGTCTAGTTTCATTGTTTTGCATATATTGGTCCAGTTTTCCCATGACCATTTATTGAAGAGACTCTCTTCACTCCATTGTATGCTCTTCCCTCCTTTGTCAAATATTAATTGAGCATAACAGCTTGAGTCAATTTATGGATTCTCTCTTCTATTCCATTTATCTATATTCCTGTTCTTGTGCCATATCAGGCTGTTTTGATTATAGTGGCTTTGTAATATAACTTGAAATCTGGTATTGTGATTCCTCCAACTTTGTTTTTATTTCTCAAAATTGCTGTAGCTATTCAGTGTCTTTTTTGACTCCATATAAATTTTTGGAGTATTTGTTCTAGCTCTGTGAAATATGCTACTGGTATTTTAATAGGGATTGCATTGAACCTGTAGATTGTCTTGGGTAGTATGGACATTTTAATGATTTGATTCTACCAATCCATGAACATGGTATATTCTTCCATTTGTTTATATCTTCTTCTATCTCTATTTTCAATATCTTGTAATTTTCCAAGTACAGGTCTTTTGCTTCCTTGATTAAGTTTCTTCCTAAGTGCCTTAATTATTTTTTTGCAATGGTAAATAGGATTATTTGTTTAGTTTCTTTTTCTGAGAATTCATTATCTATATATATATATAAAACCCTAAGTGACCAGTCAACCATTTGACCAGTCACTATGACTCACACTGACCACCAGGGGGCAGATGCTAAATGCAGGAGCTGCCCCCTTGTGGTCAGTGCGCTCCCACAGTGGGGGCGCCACTCAGCTGACCAACATGAGCCAGATGCTGAACTCACAGCTGAGGAGCGCAGTTGCAGCGTGAGCCTCTCCCACCTAGACAGCAGCGCTACTGAGCAGCAGGCACAGCAGGGTCAGGATGAGCCGGAGCAGTGTGGCGCCTGGCCCAGGCTTGGGCTCCTCCCCAGTTGCATGCCACTTTGTGCACTACTACATCTCTTGGGGGTCCCAGATTGCGAGAGGGCACAGGCCAGGCTGAGGGACCCCACCAGTGCATGGGGCCTCTAGTTGGTGTATAAAAAAGCCATACATTTTTGGGTGTTGATTTTGTATCCTGCTCCATTACCAAATTCATTTATTAAATATAGTAGTTTTTTGGTGGAGTCTTTAGGATTTTATATGTACAATATCATGTCATCTGCAAATAATGAGAGTTTTATTTCTTCCTTTCCAATTTGAATGCATTTTACCTTTGTAAGCCATAAGCATCTATGGACCTTCCCCACACACCACATGCGTCTATAGCCGCAAACCTCGCTTATCAACTCTGCTCGCCCAATTTTAAAATCAACTTGTTAGTGACATCTCTGGGTTTGTAAAGAAAACTAAATTCATAAATATTCCAGCGCATATGGAAGAAATTCCAATATCGATATATAGGGCTGCCTCTCAGACTCATGAGAGATAAACACTGTGACACTTGAGATTTGTTTGTGTTATCATGAATTTCACGCCTAAAATGGTAAACATGGTATGCATTCTTCATTATTATTTTACAGATTTCATCTTTGGAGTATCAACAAAATTTAGTGTTTTCTAGTAGACAGTTTATTTTTATTTCATGCTTGCATTTGTTGGTACTTCTGTAGAATTGAAAATTATTATTTTATTATTGAATTTATCATTGTAATATGTTATATTGTGCAAATAAAATCCAATTCCCATAAATGGCATCAGATGAAAAAATAATCGAACCAAGCACCTCACAAGAAGAGGAAGATGACACCCTTTATTCAACTCCAGAGTCAGATGATTTTTTAAATTAAATTAAAAATATCATGGCATGTAGGGATGGTTTCTGTTTTGGACGTGTGACAGTTAACTGGTTTATTTCTTCTTGTTGTCTGATTGCTGTGGCTAGGACTTCCAGTACTATGTTGAATAAGAGTGGTAAAAGCAGATATTCCTGTCTTGTTCTTGTTCTTAGGGGAAATGCTTTTAGTTTTTACCCATTGCGTATGATGTTGGCCGTAGGTTTGTCTTATATGGCCTTTATCACATTGAGATATGCTCCTTCGATTTCCACTTTGCTCAGAGTTTTTAACAAAAATGGGTGTTGGATATTTTGTCAAATGCTTTTTCTGTGTCTGTTGATGTCATGTGATTTTTGTCTTTCAGTTTGTTTATATGATGTATCATGTTTACTGATTTGCAAATATTGTACCAGCCTTTCATCCCTATAATAAATCCTACTTGGTCATGGTGTATGAATTTTTTAATATACTAGAGGCCTGGTGAACAAAATTCTTGCACTGGGGGGGCATCCCTCAGCCCAGCCTGTGCCCTCTCACAGTCCAGGACCCCTCACTCCTTACCGCCCGCCTGCTTGCTGCTCTTTACCACTAGGCTCACTGCTCCTTAGCGCTGCCGTGGAAGCTGGAGAGGATACCACCACCGCTGCTGCACTTGCCAGCCGTGACCCCAGCTTCTGGCTGAGCAGTGCTCCCCCTGTGGTAGTGCACTGACCACCAGGGAGCAGCTCCTGCATTGAGCGTCTAACCCCTGGTGGTCAGTGCCTATCATAGTGACTGGTTGTTCTGCCGTTTGGTTGATTTGCATATTAGGGTTTTATTATATAGGATTGCTAGATGTGATTTGTTAATATTTTGTTGAGGATTTTAGCATCTGTGTTCATCAGGGATATTGGCCTGTAATTCTTTTTCTTTTAGTGTCTGTATCTGGTTTTAGAATTAAGATAATGCTGGCCTCATGAAAAGAATTTGGAAGTGATCCTCTTGGATTTTATGAAATAGTTTGAGGAATATAGGTATTAGTTCTTCTTTGAATGTTTGGTAGACTTCTGGTCCTGGGCTTTTCTTTGCTGGGATTTTTTTTATTACTGCTTCTATTTCATCAGTTGTCATTTATCTATTCAGGTTTTCTGATTCCTCCTGATTCAGTTTTGAGAGATTGCATTTTTCTAGGAATTTGTCCATTTCATACACATTGTCCAGCTTGCTGACACATAATTTTTCATAGTATTTTCTTACAATCCTTTGTATTTCTGTGGTGTCAGTGGTTACTCCTCCACATTCATTTCTGATTTTATTCATTTAGGTTTTCTCTCTTTGTTTCTTCATGAGTCTGGCTAATGGTTTATCAATTTTGTTTATCCTTTCACAGAACCAGCTCTTGGTTTCATTGACTTTTTGTATTGTTGGGTTTTGTTTGTTTGTTTGTTTTTCACTTTCTACGTTATTTATTTCTGCTCTAATATTTATTATTTCCCTCCTTTAACTCTCTCTGGGCTTTTCTTGTTGTTCTCTTTCTAGTTCTTTAAGTTGTAGGGTTAAATAGTTTATTGCTGATTTTTCTTGTTTTTTGAGGTATGCCTGTAGTGCTATGAACTCCCCTCTCAGGACTGCTTTTGTTGTTTCCCAGAGCTTTGGGGTTCTTGTGTGTTCATTTTCATTTGTTTCCAGGAATTTTTTTCTTTCTTTCTTGATCTCATTGGTAACCCATTCCTTGCTTAACACCATGCTCTTTAGCCTCCATGTATTTGAATGTTTTGGGATGTTTTTACTGTAGTTGATTTCTAATTTCATTCTACTGTGATCTGAGAAGATGCTTGATAGGATTTCAATCTTCTTGAACTTGTAGACTTGTTTTGTTTCCTAATATGTGATCTATCTTTGTGAATGATCCATGTGTATTTGAGAAGAATATATATTCTGGTGCTTTGGGGTGAAATGTTCTATAAATGTCAATTAAATCTATCTGATCCAGTGTGTCCTTTAGATTCCCTGTTTCCTTGTTAAGTTTTTGTCTGGAAGATCTATCCAGTGAAGTCAGTGGGTTTTTTTTTTTAATATATTTTATTGATATTTCACAGAGAGGAAGGGAGAGGGATAGAGAGCTAGAAACATCGATGAGAGAGAAACATCGATCAGCTGCCTCCTGCACACCTCCCACTGGGGATGTGCCCACAACCAAGGTACATGCCCTTGACCGGAATCGAACCCGGGACCCCTCAGTCCACAGGCTGACACTCTATCCACTGAGCCAAACCGGTTTTGGAGAAGTCAGTGGGGTTTTAAAGTCCTCTACTATGACTGCATTGTTGTCGATCTCTCTGTTAAAGTCCTCTAGAAGTTTTATTATATATTTTAGGTGTTCCTATATTGGGTGCATATATGTTTACCAGGGTTATATCCTCTTGTTGGATCAATCCCTTTAGTATTATGTAATGACCTTTGTCGTGTCTTGTGATGGCTTTCATTTTAAAGTCTATTTTTGTCAGATATTAATATTGCTACTCCAGCTTTTTTTTCTATTTGCATGGAAATGTTTTTCCATCCCTTCACTCTTATCCTGTGTGTGTCTTTTGTTCTGAGGTGGGTCTCTTGTAGACAGCATATAGTTGGGTCATGTTTTTGTATTGATTCAGCTACCCTATGCCTTTTGACTAGAGCAGTGGTCGGCAAACTGTGGCTCGTGAGCCACATGTGGCTCGCGAGCTGTGGTTTGCAGCTCTATTGACTAATGAGTTTGCCGACCACTGCGTAAGGCATTACCCTTACCCAAATGTTTTGACTTCAGGTTAAAGACATTAGTACATTATTAAAATGTTTTTTAAGTGTTTTTCCCTAAGGCAGTGGTCAGCAAACTCATTAGTCAACAGAGCGGCAAATCGTGAGCCGCAGTTTGCTGACCACTGCCTCAGGGTAATGTGAGCATAATTATTTAAGATATCCTCCTGTTTTTTAATTGTTCTTTCTTTTTGGTTCTCTGATTGAGTGATATTTTCAACTCTGTCTTCTAATTCACTGATTCAGTCCTCAGCTTCACCTAATCTGCTCTGCATTCCTTCCAATGTGTTTTTTACTTCTATTATGTCATTCTTTATTTCCAACTGTTCTTTTTTCATAGTTAATATATCTTTTTTTCATGCTTTTGAGCATCTTTACCATCATTACTCTGAACTCTGTTTCAGATGAATTTCTTATCTCTGCTTCATTCATCTATTCTTCTGGAGAATTCTCTTGCTCTTTCATTTGGGGGTTGTTTTTTGTCTCCTCATTTTGGCTGTCTCTTTGGGTTTATGACTATGTATTAGGTAAATCCTCTACACCTCTCAATCTCTAGTGCAGGACAGTGTCAATCACTGCTTTTAAGTAGATCAGGCAAAATTCAAAGCCTCCAGAGACCACCTCTGACTACAGACTGATAGGATTCCGACTTGAATTGTCCCCAGCCAATCGTCCTCTGGTGTGGTGAGAGTTTTTTCAACAGGGTGGGGCAGTTGCTTCTGCTTGGAGGCTAATTGTTGTTTTTAGTCTATTAAGTGGCCTCAGGGCATAGTGTTTTTCAGTAGGGTGTGTTGACTGCCTTCCCCCCAGGCAAGGCAAATGTCTGTGTGGAAAAGATGTCCTCCACTGGGTGAGGGAATGACTCAGCACAGGAAACTGGGGATGTCTACCTTCTGAGTTCTAATCCCCAAGTCCCCCAGTCCTGGCTTCTGCACACACGCAGCTCCAGTCCATTCTGCCCGCCCTTTGTCAAAGCACAAGGTGGGTGGATCTACAGGGCATTTTGTGCTTTGGCCTTGTAAGAGTGTGCCTGAATCTTCAGCCATCACTCCCTGGCAGACAGTAACCCCGCTGCTTTTCACAGCCAGATGTTATGTGGGTACCCTTTTCAGTTACGGTGCTCCCTGCTTGGGGGGGGGGGGCTCATCTTGTGGACTAGATACCAGAGTTCTCAGTAACAACCCCCCACAGCTGAGCTATCTCACCAGAACTTTAGTTGCTGTCTGTGGGTGCCCAGCTAGCCCTTTTGCGCCTCCACCCCTCTTACCAGTCTCTATGAGGTCTCCATTTTTTATCCTTGGGTATCAGGGTTCTCTCCTTTGAGTTTTCCATTGATTATTCAGGAATTTTTTCTGTATTTTAGTTGTAATTACAGTTTGTTCCTGGGAGCATGTCTGTGAAGCCTCCACTTACTCTGCCTCCATTTTTAATCTCATCAGGATCCACATTTTTTAACCAAGAAGCAGAAAGATCAAAATGAGAATAAATTTCCCTGGCCAGTGTGGCTCAGTTGGTTGAGCATTGTACCAAGCACTGAAAGGTTGTCGATTTGATTCCTAGTCAGGGCACATGCCTGGGTTGCAAGTTTCATCCCTGGTCAGGTTGTGTATGGTAGGTAACCAAACTCTCTCTCTCTGTCTCTCCCTTCCTCTCTAATATTAATAAAAACACTTTTAACCCATTATACACCACTAGAGGCCCGGTGCATGAAATTCATGCACAGGGGTGTGTGTGTCCCTCAGCAAAGCCTGCACCCTCTCCAATCTGGGACCCCTCGAGGGATGTCCGACTGCCCGTTTAGGCCCGATCTCACCGGTGAGATCGGGCCTAAACGGGCAGTCGGACATCCCTCTCACAATCCAGGACTGCTAGCTCCCAACTGCTCGCCTGCCTGCCTTCCTGATTGCCCCTTACCGCTTCTGCCTGCCAGCCTGATCACCCCCTAACCACTCCCCTGCCAGCCTGATTGATGCCTAACTGCTCCCCTGCCGGCCTGGTCACTCCCAACTGCTCTCCCCTGCTGGCTTGGTCACCCATAACTGCCCTCCCCTGAAGGCTTGATCACCCCCAACTGCCCTCCCTTGAAGGCCTGGTCCCTCCCAACTGCCCTCTCTTGCTGGCCATCTTGTGGTGGCCATCTTGTGTCCACATGGGGGCAGGATCTTTGATCACATGGGGGCAGCCATCTTGTGTGTTGGAGTGATGGTCAATCTGCATATTATTCTTTTATTAGATAGGATAGAGGCCTGGTGCATAGGTGGGGGCCAGCTGGTTTGCCCTGAAGGGTGTCCCGGATCAGGGTGTGGGTTCCCTTGGGGCCTGTGGTGGTTTGCAGGCCGGCCACGCCCCCTGGCGACCCAAGCAGAGGCCCTGGTATCTGGGGTATATTTATCTTCTACAATTGAAACTTTGTAGCCTGGAGCAGAGCCAAGCCTTCTGCTTGCTCTGTGGTGGCAGCCTTTTTTGGGGGGATTTATGTATCTTCTATAATTGAAACTTTGTAGCCTTAAGCAAGTCCTGGGCTGGCCATGGTGTGCAGAAAGCTTGGCTTCCTCCATCACCGGGGGCAACCATAGCCTCCTGCTCTTTCCAGCTCTGTGGCTGCCGCCATTTCTGTTTGGGTTTATGTATCTTCTATCATTGAAACTTTGTAGCCTTGAGTGGAGGCCTAGGCTGGCAAGGCCAGGCAGAAAGCTTGGCTTCCTCCATTGCCGGGGAAACCCAAGCCTCCCTCCTGCTCTCTCTGGCCATAACCATCTTGGTTGGGTTTATTTGCATATTCGCTCTGATTGGCTGGTGGGCGTGGCTGGTGGGCGTGGCTGGTGGGTGTAGTGGAGTGAGGGTTAATTTGCATATTACTCTTTTATTAGATAGGATAAGCATCTGTAGATGCAAGCAGCAGACCTTCCCCACATGCCACGTGCATCTATAAAAAAACATGTTTTCCCTGAGTGGCAGCCCTGACCAACTTTAAAATAACTTTTGTGAGAATTTTCAGCTGCAAATATTCAATAACACCCAAATTGTGAGTAATATATTTATTTTTATAATATTTATTGCAAATTTATTTTTTAATAAATTCAAAATATCGTGGTGTGTGGATATGGTTTCCATTTTGGATGTGTGGCAGTTAACTGGTTAAATGAGAAAAAAATTGGAAAATTTGGAGTTAAATGTTTCTTTTCTAAATCATTTTTTTTAAAAACTGTTAAATGGATTCATCAATGAAATAAGTATGTTTCCTCCAGACCTGACTAAGAAAGTTTAATGGGACAGGCTCAGATACTTGGATTTAGTGTTCAAAGACTCAGGATCCTGTTTATAAGTCCCAAACTCTTCCCTCATTCTGGAGGAGCTGAATCTAAAAAAAAATTAATCAGACTTTAAGTATTTGGGATTCACCCCATAGGTGTCCATATTCCCAATTCCCCTCCCCCAATATATGGATTCAGAAAGGTTAAATGAAAAAAATCAGGTTAAAAGGAGTTAAATCACTTCAGGAGTGAGGAAGTCATAATTCTTTGGCTTTGTTATTAGCGCTGAACCTGGAGATACCCAAATGAGACCATCATGCAGCTAGAAGAAGGTATGAGGAAAAAAAAGGGAAATAGGCCTATGTCTAATGTGGAGTCTTGTCACTGAAGCCTAACTGTGTTGGTTTTAGCAAATTATTTTCTTCATAGAAAAACCACTAGCAAAAGTATAGTTCATCCAAATTTTAGTGAGTTATTTTTTGTGCCATACAATAAAAGTTAAAGAGGAGAACAAAAACAGCTTTTGATTTGAAGGAAGTTAATGGTATTTCATTAACAAACTGTAAATAGTAACAGCATAAGCTGTATGGGAAGCTGCTTTCACAGGCCATAAATGCTTAATGTTTATTACCAATAAAAGTCAAAGGAGCATTTAGTAAAGCAGTTTACCAAACAAACATTAAATACTTTAATGCATTAGCTTCAGTGGACAGAATCAGGCTATTTAATTAGCAATGAGTAATATGTTAAGCTTTGATTCACCACAAATGATCTGCAGCGTAATATAGGATGATAGCCTTTGAAAGCAAGTGATGAGGGTAAACATCAATTTTGGAGTAAGAGGATGATATTCTTAAAAGCAAGGGAGGTTAAAGACCAGTTATGGGAGTAGTTGAGTCTCTCAAAAATAAAAATGGAGAAATACTTTTTTGTCTTATGCTGCATTAGGTGATGGAAAGAAAATGATTCTTCACTTCTAAGCTGTATGGTTTGGAGAAAATTACTACCTAAGTTTCAGTTTCCTCATCTGCAAAATTAGTCCTCTCTCACTGAGTGGCTATGAATATCAGTGATAGCATATGCATTTTTCTAGGACATGAGTGTTCATATGTAATTTTACTTTATATTACCTCATTCTTCGGTATCCTTCAATGCTGCTTCTACAGACTTGCACTTCCTCCATCCCTTCCCCTCCCCATTCTCCTTTTCCTTCTCTTCTTTGTGCCATTTAATCAGCACACATAGGTGAAGCTGTAAACTTATTTGGATTTCAAGAAAAATTAAATCACAGATTACCTTTACTTACAGACTTTTATTATAAGGGCATACATAATAATCTCATTTGCCAAATTGTCAAAACAGATCTCAGGATTTCAATCACTGGTCTTCATAGAGAAGGGGAAATGTTATTCATTATCACTTGGAACAGCAACCTGAGCTGAGTAATATACCTTCTTTTTATCCATCTAGCATTTATTCTTTCCAAGGGATGTTTTGATTGGATTTGTTTATTACTACTCACTGTGGGAGACTTAATGCCAAACCACCTCAGAAATGATTGGCCGTCCTTGTGCCCAAGTTCCTTGTGCATTCTTCCATAGACCAATCAACTGAATCCAGGTTTGCATATTTGGCTACTCTTACACCCTATGCTGCATGAATCAGAGCAGTTTATGCAGGAAATATCCTGTTGGGGCCACTTTTCTTCAAACAGAGAAGAATATTTAATGGGCAGTTGAGAAGTTTTATGGAGATGTGTTCACATTTATTATGAAGACATAATATATTTCAGATAAAATACCAAGGAACTTATATACATTGAGTATTTTAACAACCCTGTGAAAATAGTCATTATCTCCTTTTTATAGATGAGTTAAAAATGGGACACTCAAAAAATGTTAGCAAATATTCCAAGTCATAGCATCTGGTCCATGATATTGGTTGTATTCAAAATTAAGGTTGGCCATTGTTCACTCTTTCTCATTTAAGTAGCAACAGTTCTGCTATTAACTCATTGGTCTTGTGTAAGTCACTCTCCCACTTGGCCTTTACTTTCTTATGTGAAAATAAAACATTGAATTGTATGATCTACAATCTATTTTTTTAAATGCATAGAAACACCATTTTATTTAAAACATTACAAATATATATATATAAAATAGAAAAATAGCAGAACTACTCTTGTTGAAGTAAGCATATGAGTTTCTGCTAATGTTTTCTCTATTTAACAGCCTTCCTCCATATCCAAGGTCCAAATTCCACTCAATCCCTAAAACCATGCTCAATGCCACTTCTTTCATTTAGTGTTTCCTGATCTACTAAACCATAATTCCATATTATTCTGAATGTTTATAACATTTAACTTGTAGATCCTATGACTGTATTATCTTCTACTTATTTGTGAAAATGTCTTCTGTGGTTAACTGGCCATTCCTGGAGAGTAGGCAATCTCTCATATCCATCGTTGTATCCTCCACATCATCTTTCACTGTGTCTGACAAATACTAAGTTTAGGGATAAAAAATAGGTTGTATTTTATATTCCAACTCAAATTAATTTGTAGTTGAACCTTGGTGTAAAATATTCTAAAACTATGCAAGGTTCATAAGGAATGTCAATAATGTATAATGTGAACTATCAGTTAGAAGTTTTTATGTAACATGTCAAAGATTCCATCTCAAATTATCCTTAATAAAAAATGAAATTTATCAGATCATATAAAAGAATGACTCTATGTTTGAGGCTATATCTAATTTTACTCACTGGAATATTATCAGGGCTCCTCTTCAGATTCTTTGCAATTATCTCAGATCTGTCCTACTCTGCATGTCAGCCTCATTTTTAGTCAAGTTCCCTTCATGTTATCAAAAGTGCCAGTAATAGTGCCATATGTTACCTCTTTAAACTACAGACCACATCATGTTGATAGGTGTGTGAAGTCTCCAGAAATATCTTCTTATGTATTATTCTTCCATATTGGTTTAAATATATATTCTTGAACTGACACTGTGGTCAAAAGATGGAGTAAATTGATTGCATTTAATCAATTAGATGCCAATTCTTGAAGAATATGAACTGAATGGAGTGGAAACATTGCTTTTAAAATGGAGTCACAGGAAGAGAGTTAAGTAGGTTGGGTTTATTAGAGAAACGGAGACAGGTGTTACAACCTTCAGCCTAAAGTATTGACAGACAACCATAAAACAATGATTTCTCAATTGGAGAAAAAGTAAAATTAGTGATTGATGAAAATGTGGTAGCTCATTTTTATTACATTTACTAGAGGCCTGGTGCACAAAATTCGTGCAAGGGAGAGGGGGTGTGTCCCTCAGACCAGCCTGCACCCTCTCCAATCTGGGACCCCTCGAGTGATGTCTGACTGCCCGTTTAGGCCTGATCCTAGTAGGATCAGGCCTAAACGGGCAGTCTAATATCCCTCTCACAATCCAGGACTGCTGGCTCCCAACTGCTCACCTGCCTGCCTTCCTTCCTGATTGCCCCTAACTGCTTCTGCCTGCCAGCCTGATCATCCCTAACCACTCCCCTGCCAGCCTGATTGATGCCTAACTGCTCCCCTGCCAGCCTGTTTGCCCCTAACTACCCTCCCCTGCAGGCCTGTTCACCCTTAACTGCCCTCCCCTGCAGGCTTGATCATGCCCAACTGCCCTCCCTTGCAGGCCTGGTCCCTCCCAACTGCCCTCCCCTGCTGGCCATCTTGTGGTGGCCATCTTGTGTCCACATGGGGGCAATCATCTTTGACCACATGGGGAAAGCCATCTTGTGTGTTGGAGTGATTGAGTGATGGTCAATTTGCATATTATTATTTTATTAGATAGGATTAGATAGGATAGAGGCCTGGTGCATGGGTGGGGGCTGGCTGGTTTGCCCTGAAGGGTGTTCCGGGTCAGGGTGGGGGTTCTTTTGGGGTGTGGAGTGGCCTGAGCAAGGGGCCTGTGGTGGTTTTCAGGCCAGCCACGCCCCCTGGCGACCCAAGCGGAGGCCCTGGTATCTGGGATTTATTTATCTTCTATAATTGAAACTTTGTAGCCTTAAGCAGAGGCCAAGGCAGGCCAGGGCAGGTGGAAAGCTTGGCTTCCTCCATTGCCAGGGAAACCCAAGCCACCTGCTCTCTCTGTGGCCGCAACCATCTTGGTTGGGTTAATTTTCATACTCACTCCTGATTGTCTGGTGGGCGTGGCTTGTGGGTGTAGCAGAGGTACAGTCAATTTGTATATTACTCTTTTATTAGACAGGATTTTGTCTAATTTTATACATATAGAACAGTTGAAAAGAGAAAAAAGTGTCCTTTTATTCCTCATCCTCTTTCCCCTAATGCTAACTTTTTACACAGTATTGTATAATTACCAAGAACAAAAATGTGACATTAATTAAATATCATTAACCAAACTACAGACATTTTAATTTCACCATATTTATTCTCATTCTTCTTATTTGTACCAGGATTCTATCCAGGATCCCTGATTACAATTGTTTATTTCTCCTCCAACCTGGATAAGTTCTTTAATTCATCCATGTGTTTCATAACTTTTATAACTTTTCAAGGGCACCAATAGGTTATTTTGTAGAATGTCTCTCGATTTAGGTGTTTCTAGTGATCAGAGAGAGGTTATTTATTTTTGGTAAGAATAACACACAAATGACAGTATGTCTTTCTCAATGCATCGTATGAAGGGGTTCTTGATGTCCATGTGTCTAATCACTGGTGATGTTAATCTTGCCCACTTGATTAAGTTGATGTCTGTTCAGTTTTCCAATGTAAAGTGCCTCTCTTTTGCATTGTAGTTGATAATTGTCTTGGGGGAGATGCATTGAGATTTTGTAAATATAATTTCTCCTCAAACTGTCACTCACTAATTTTGCATCCATCCATGGTTCACATCTTCAGGGTTTATTTCTGTAGTGACTTCCCAGTGGTGATTCTATATCTCCCCCTTTTCTTTACATGAATTAATTACAAGTCTATTGTCTCTTCTCCAACATTAATTTATTTAATCACTTATTTATTGTTAGTATGGACACAATTTATTCTATAGGTTAAAATCTAATATTATAATTAATATGTCCCTCAGATTTTTCTAGATTTAACTTCAGCTCCTTCTGGTTGTGGGTTGTGTTTTATTTTGATGTGTGCTATCTTCCCTTTTAATTTTTTTAAATGAAAATTTTTATTTTGGAAAAATTATAGACTCACATGCAATTTTAAGAAACAATATAGATATATTCCATGTAACCTTGACACAATTAACCTATTACAATATTATAACCAGGATATTGACATTGGTACAATCTATTGATTTTATTCAGATTTACTTGTTCTTATTTCTGATTGTGTGTGTGTGTGTGTGTGTGTGTATTTAACTCCATGAAATTGTCTCTCATGTGTAGGTTTTTGCATTGAGAGTCGGGATACAAAACAGCTTCATCACCACAAATATCCCTAGTACTGCCTTTTATGACCTCTCTCCCCCCAAATATCCTCCTTCTGTAATCCCTACCAACCACTACGCTGTTCTCACTTTTTATAATTGTGCTATTTAAAGTATGTTAAAGAAATAGAACAAAGTAGTATGCAATATTTTCAGATTGGCTCATTTCACTCAGCATAATTTTCTGGATATTCATCTAAGTTGTTGTATACATTGATAGTTCTTGCCTCTGTTTTTACTGAGTAGTGGTTCATGGTGTATTAGTCAGGGTTCTTAGTGACTTCACTAAGCCTGATCCAACTTTATGTTTCTTCCACTATTATCCCATACTGTTAGTATCTATTCCTAGCTATGTTACCCATATTTCTGTCTACATAAATTTGAAAAATCAAGTAGTGTTTTTGATGTGTAGTCCACTTCCTCATCGTTCATACATTATACTTCATCTTTAGGTGGGGACTTGAGTATAATTATAGGTCTAGAAGCAAAGTCAGATGTTGGGACAGGTCCCAAGGAGACAGCATTGTCTTATATACTAACAGTCTTGGGGGAGGTCCTTAAAGTTTCTTCAGGCAATTCAGGGTGATTCCTTCATTGAGGCATGGAGAGGATACTTCCCTGGGGAAGGAAAGAGACCTTTTCTTCTGGCAAAGAAGACATTAAAATTGAGAGGTTCAGCTCTAGCCAGTTTGGCTCAGTGGATAGAGTGTTGGCCTGTGGACTCAAGGCTCCCGGGTTTGATTCCAGTCAAGGTCATGTACTTAGGTTGCAGGCTCCTCCTCTTCCGGGCCCTGGCCAGGGCTCATGCAGGAGGCAATCAATCGATGTGTTTCTCTCACATCAATATTTCCCTCTGTCTTTCCCTCTCTCTTCCAATCTCTTTAAAAATCAATGGAAAATATCCTTGGGTGAAGATTAAAAAAAAATTGAGAGGTTCGTTTTCCCCATCTTCATCATGGTCTTTCCATATATTCACATTCCAACTTTTAGGATCCTGTTCCTTCCCAATCAGTGCCTTAAGGTTTATAGTGGACACTATGAGATTCAGAGTTCAACTTACATTATGATTCATCTAATCACAGGATGAGGTTCTGCATTTGATTTTCCAGCAATCTCAGATGGGAATATATAGGAGATAGAGGTCTTCTTTGAGACAAACATAGAATATTTCAAATAATTTATTCAGCACTTAAGCTGGGAATTTGAATCCCTAGTTTATTTTTTCTTTTTCCAACTTTTTCTAGGGATATTAGGAGAATGCATCTAATTTCGTTAAATTCCTTAGTTTGAGAAAAATATTCAAAGGTTTCACATACACAGTCACACGGGTTTTTGTTTCTTATACATGGTTGATTAAGACTAACCAATGGTGAAATTTTGCATGTCTCCATTGCTAGATCACATCATGGACTATCAGTAGTGTCTTTACTACTGAAAATAAAGACATTATTAACATCTTTCAATTTAATCAAATTAGAGTGCCAATTCCAGAAACCTCAGTACCAATTCAGAAAATTCACACTTGAAATTATGTCTCTCTAGAACCACTCTTGGTACCAAAATCTGTATTAGTGAAGGGTACTTCAGAGAAACAAAAACAATAGGATTTATTTATTTATTTATTTATTTATTTATTTACTTACTTACTTACTTACTTATTTACTTATTTACTTATTTATCTAGTTATTTATTATGAGGGATTGGCTCATGCAATTATAGTGTCACACAAGTCCCAAGATATACAGTCAGCAAGCTGTATCCAGTACAAGTTTGAAAGCCTGTAAACCAGGAGAGCCAATGATGTTGTTCTGATCCAAAGGCCTATGTACTGGAGACCCAGGAATAGTCAATGTTTCTATTCAGTTCCCCCCCCAAAAAAATAAATCAGTACCACAGCTCAAAGAAATTTAGGAAGAATTTCTTCTTATTTGTGGGAAATTCAGCCTATCTGTTATATTCAGGTCTTCAACTGATTGGATGGGGCCCACCCACATTAGAGTGGGCAATCTGCTTTAATCAGTCTATCAATTCAAATGTTAATCTCATTCAGAAACATCCTCACAGGCACACCCAGCATGTTTGACTAAATGTTTAAGCACCCTGTGGCTTAGACATGTTGGTAGATAAAATTAATCATCAAACATGATATAAGCAAACCCCAGATTGTTTACCTGTTCACCTGTTCAAAGATGCCTGGACTGATTTCAATTTTTTGACTTTTGGAAAATCCCAGGAAAATTTGTCTACAGGTGTTTATTTATTTTTCTAATATAAACATGGGTTTTCATTTTCCTGGGAAATCAAGTTCAATTGGTGGGCTGTATGATAATTGCATGTTTTGTTTTAAAATAAACTGCAAAACTATTTTCCAGAATCATTGCACCATTTTACATTCCCAACAGCAATATAGAAATAATCCATTTTCTCTGTATCATCACCAAAGTTTGGTTTTGCCAATATTTTTTACTTTAGTCTTTCTCATAACTATTTAGTAGGGTCTAGTTGTGATTTTAATTTCTATTTTATGGTAGCCAATGATATTGAGCATCTTTTTTTTTTTTTGCTTTAAATTTTATTTTCTATTGTTAACAATATAACAGATGTCAGATTCAGAGTTCTATATATGAATATAGAATTTCTATATCTGCCCCCCTTCCCTTATCTTTTCATGGGTTTAAATGCCATCTATAATCTTTGCTGAAATATGTGTTAATGTATTTTGCCCATTTTAAAAATATCTTTAATGATTTCAGAGAGGAAGGGAGATGGAGAGATAGAAACATCAATTATGAGTGAGAATCATTGATCAGCTGCCTCCTGCAAACCCCCTACGAGGGATTAAGTCTGCAACCCAGGCATGTGCCATTGAACGGAATTGAACCCATGACTCTTCAGTCCATAGGCTGACACTCTATCCACCGAGCCAAAATGGCTAGGGCGCCCATTTTTTAATTAGATCATTTGTTTACTGTTGAGATTAGAGAGTTTCTTTTAATATATTCTGGATTTAACCTCCTTATTGAATTGATATGAAAATAATTTCTTCCAGTTTTTGGCTTGTATTTTCATCTTCTGTACAGATACTTTCATAGAGCAAACTTGTTTAATCTGATGAGGTCCACATGATCTTTTTCCCCCCTTTTATAGAAGAACATGTTTTTGTGTCAAGTCTAAGAACTCTTCACCAAGCTCTATATCCTGAATGTTTTATCTTTTATTTTTCACTAAAAAATTTATAGTTTTATATTTTGTAATAAAGTCCATAATCCATTTTAGATTACTTTTTGCATAAGATGGCTAGCTTTACATTGAGGTTCACAAAAGAAAGCCCAAGGTAGACATACACCTTCCCCAACATTGTGGGCTGTTTCCCAGGAGGCTCAAACAGGTCTTTCACAGGGATCATTAGTAGAATCTTTAGGTTGACAAGGTTTCAGATAAGAAATATGTTATCATTTGAATTGGTGTTCCCCTGTAAGTGATTATGTCAGTTCTATCTGGCTGCTTTCAAGATGATTTTGTCTTTAACTATTAGAAGTTTAATTATGATGTATCTTGACAGAGAATTATTCTGGTTTACTTATGTGGGATTCAATCAGCTTTTTAATCAGTAGATTTATGTATTTCACCAAATTTGGGACGTTTTCATTCCTTATTTCTTCAAATAATCTTTAAACTTCTTTCTCTTTCTTATATTAGTTTGGGACTCTCATAATATGAAATGAAGGAAGGGAGACTCCAGCCCATGGGAACAAACCATAACTTCCATTCCAGGGATAGGTGCTTATTGTGACAAATTCCCCCTTTTAATGCTGTTTTGGTCTTCATTGTCTCCAGGTGGGTTTAAGAGATTCTCTGCCTCATGGAGATAAATAATACTTCCTAGGCCAGGAACTTACTTAGGCTAGATCCTTTTGCCTGTGACACTCAACCATCTGGCCATGTGGTTTTTCTAGATCAGCTAAGCCATTATCCAGCCTTCCTGCTATAATAAAGAGTAATTATTACTCCAGACACTTGTTTTATCAGTAACCCTTTGTTGAATGTCTCTAGATGAGGAAAGGGCTTCTCAAACCCCTGGGAACAAAGAGTGTGTCTAGCTCTGGGTCTTGTAATGGTAGGATTCCCCATTACTTGAACCACCTGGGCCCCTCGTGTTTTTAGTTAGGGGAATGGAGTCTCAGGACTGGAGGAAATGATGATGCTTCCTGGGCTGTGTACTTGTACTTGACAGCACTTCCATTGCCAACTGCCTGGCCAGTGTCTCTAAGACAGGGGAGGGTGGTATCTCACATCTGCCAGGGAAGGAGAATGGTTCTACTGGCCACTTACTTTCAGTTGACTGATGATCAGGCCCTCTTGCCAGTGCTCTTGGGTCTGCCTGGTGTTGTTGAAGAAAATCTAAGTACATCTTGGATAAGATTGAAGATGCCTAAGCTCATCTCTATGTTCTATGGCTATGATGGCTATCAGGAGTCTCAGGGCTTAGAATACTTTCTGATATTGTGTCAGGCATCCTAGAACACTTGCTGCTATGTTTTTTCTCTAGTCCTTGGGTCTTTAGGCACTCTACCTTTCTCTTTCTACCTTTAAGGGTTATCCTTTGATTTACTCTGGTGATTTTTAGAAGAACTGGTGAAAGGAACAAGGAGAAATGAATCTATTTTATATGGTGAGACCAGAAGTCTTGCCTGTTTTCTTTTGACAGGTACCATCTTTTTTTAAGTCTTTTCTTACTTTCAGGGAAGCACAAATTATTTCAGACTCATCTTGCATTTTCCCTGCCACAGACCTGGATTCACAAGTACTTTTTGTAGGGGCCTGTTTTCTGTTTGGGGAGAACAGTCTTTAGACACCAAGATCTGAGTGTAAGATTTTATTATCTACAATCTATTTTTATTATCTATAGTCAATTTGATTATTACAGTTACATCAGATATTTTCTACCTCAGTTCCTTCAGTGTGATTGTGTTATTTATTTATAATAAGGATCATTTGTAAATTACTGAATTCCTTTTGAGTTCTACCTTTCAATCATGGTTGATTTTAATTATTTGTTTATATATTTAGCATATGAAGTGTATATGAAACATTAATATGCATTCAAAATCCAGTAATTCTTCCTAATCTCTACTACACAGTTTCAATTCCTCCTTTCTTGCCACTTCTTGTTCACTTGGCATGTGTAGGTAACCAATCCATTCAGTTTCCAGTATGTATATCTTTCCTGTATATCTTTGCACAAATGAGCAGATACATGTTCACTTTTTATAGCACATATTCTTACACAAAGATTAAGATACTCTTTTGAGGGTTTTATTTTTCCACCTAATACTATGTCCTGGAAATCATTTCATGTCAGTCAATAGATTTTTAGTCATAGGAAGACTTTGCTTACATAAGAATTAAAAGATAGCTCATCCATATTTTCTTCTAGTACTTATTTGTTTTCATTTTGTACATGTAGATTCATACTACATTTGGAATTTATTCTGTTTTTTAATTAATTTCTTTATTGATTAAAGTATCACATATTTGTCCTCATCCCCCCCATTCCCATCCTAAATCCCTCCCCAGGCATGCCCCCACCCCCCTGTTGTCCATGACCACTGGTTAGGCTTATATGCATGCATACAAGTCCTTTGGTTAATCTCTCCCCCTTCCCCTTCCCCTCCCCTACCTTCCCTCTGAGGTTTGACAGTCTGATCGATGCTTCCCTGTCTCCAGGTCTGTTTTTGTTCATCAGTTTATGTTGTTCATTATTTCCCCTAGATGAGTGAGATCATGTGATACTAGAAACAGCATAACTATTATTGCTTGTCTCATTTTCAGAATTTATTCTTGTGGTGTATCGTAAGATATGGGCCCACTGGTCTCTGAACTGTTTATTGAAAAAATTATCTTCACTCCTATAATTTGAGATATGGTGGCTCATTTTGAAGAGCTGGTGGCTTGTGATTTGAGAACCAATGAACTATACACTGAGTGGCCAGATTATTATGATCTCTGAATGCATAATAATCTGGCCACTCAGTATATATATATTAGAGGCCTGGTGCATGAATTCGTGCATGGGTGGGGTCCGGCCAGCCTGGCCAGGGGGAGGGGATATGGGCGGTTGGCCAGCCTGCCTGCTTGTCGAACTCCTGGTCTAGGGGACAATTTGCATATTAGCCTTTTATTATATAGGATATACACTGAGTGGCCAGATTATTATGCGTTCAGAGATCATAATAATCTGGCCACTCAGTGTATTATGACAAAATAATACAAAGCACATACATAATACTGTAAATTAAGCCATCACAGGAGGGAGTAGGGAGTCAAATTTTCTCAGGAATTATGGTGTCATTAAGTCTGAAATGTGGTGCTAAAGGAATGAACATGAAAGAATTTGGTTTGAGGAGGTGATATAGGCAAGAGAAGGAGAGAAATGGGTCTAGAAATAATTTCACTAATGTAGACATTACTGTAGGATTTTTGAGGCAGAGGGCATAGGGAAGAGAGCAAAGGAGATGGTATAATTTTGCTTTATAAACTCTGAGTTTGGGATTTTATTTCATGGACTGACATTTATGACAGTTTATGATCATAATAATCATGTAGCTAATGTTGTGCAATTCAATTACTGTACTGTTGTGAACATTAACAATCATGTAGCAGATCTGAAGAGCAGGGGGACAAATAGGCAATATTCATATTTCAGTTAGTTACAGCCTATTGCATAATTACTTAAAATAAGTTGCCATTTGTACAAAAATGGCAACAATTAATTCTGTGACTAATGAATCATTTGGAAGTTGGTAGTGTGCACTAAATTGATTTATGAAACATGAAAGTGCATACCTTGTCAGCAATCATTATGATACAAAAATATTCATGTTTGCAAAATTTTGGGCTGAAATTATGTCTCTTTCTTGACTACAGTTGCAACTCTTTTGCAGTGTCTATATTAACTCTGTATTTTATGAATGTATTTTATGGGGTAGACCTGGGGAAAACTTTTTTTCCTTAATTCATTTAATTTTTATCTGGAGACTGCGATGCTCATTTTAAATGAGTTTGTGAAGGAAACATTAGCTATGTAAGGCATTTGTTTTTGCCACTAAGATTTTTAAAAAAATTAAAATATTTTAGGAATAATTAGGTTTTAATGGTATTTTGAAAAATGATATGTATTAAGTTTCTAAAATATATTAAATATAGGATCTTAAATACATTAAATACAGAATCTATACATTTTGAATATAGTAAATGCAGAATCTATAATCTTTTCATTTTAATTATGTATCTTTAAATGAACTTTTAGGTATATTTAATTCTAAAAAAATTCTTTTTCCTAGATATTTATTAGGAAAATATAATAAACTTGCATCTAACCATTCTAATCTCTTGTTTTGTATGCCATTTTTTTCTAGCTAATAGTTGTTTGTGTGTATTTTTATAAAAATATGGTGAATTACTCTAAAATTATAATTATAGATTTATCCTGAAAAATGTACAGATAACAAGCTTCCTCAAAAGATGGCTTCCTCATTAGTCCTGAAACAAAAGTAGTCTCCACTGAATCATTGTTAAACCAAGGTGTAAAATAGAAAATGTCTCACTGATTACAAAACATCCATTAAATGAATGTCTCCTATTATTATGGATATCAATATTATATTTGTACTTCTTTATAACACCCAGAGCACCTAGTGCAATGCTGGGTACACAGAAGATACTCATTAAGATATTATTGATTGATTATGGGATAAATCTGCATTAGACTGCTTATGAGGTTGTTATAAGGAAGCTGAGAATAGGTAAAAGCACTTTTTAAACAGTGTAAGTGCAAGTCAATAATAAGTACCTTTGCAATAATAATAATCCTAATAGAATAGATACAGAAAATAATAGGTCATTCTTTATCTTGTCTCTTATGCAATTTGATGCTTTAATGTGTTTTTAAAAAATATTAGATCATTGATAATTAGAAAGAACCAATGTCTCATATGACAAAATGTGGAGGCACCATCATAATGGCTCCATTAGTGATCTTATATGACCTCTTCTGTTTTTTGAGTTAACCATAAGTTATTATTAACATTGCTTAAATTGTGTTTGAAAGGGTAATATTACATAGCCCTTCAGTAATGTTTTAATGGGATCTTATGACACCACTTCAAAGAAAGTTACTTAACTTTGCATGTAACCATGGTTCATTATTCATTGAGACATGTAACTTCTCAGACATTCTGGAGTCCATAAGTCCTCTGAAATCACAGTAATTGAAAGATTGATGTATCAGGCTTTTTATTAAAAAAACTGTGCATGATTAAAAAATTAAAATCAATATCCAGATTTAAAAATAAACCTGGGGAATGTGTAGAAACTTAGGAAGAAACTGCTGAGGTGATATATTAAAGTTAGGCTTATTAGGCTAAATTTCAAAAACAGATGTTGCATTATGCTAAAAATTTAACTGAACTGTATGCAACAGTTAAAATTGTTGAAGTACTTGCTCTCATTTGCTTATTATTTGTATGATAAAAAATATGTTCAAAATACTTTACTTTTGCTACTAAGGTGGTTGTTGCAAATCTATATGTTTGTAATTTTAATCTGAGAGTCTTCCTGGAATCTCTGATTAACAGTACTCACAACTTAATGATTATCTATACATGTTAATTATGTTTAAAGTATTACAGATGTCCCCCTATTTTTCCATTGACCCCCTCTACCTGGCTCCCACCCCACCCCAGGCCTTCACCCTACTATTGTCTGTATCTATGGATTATGCATATATGCATATAAGTTCTTTAGTTGATCTCTCTCTTCTGAGGATCTCCTCAGTCTATTCCATGCTTCCATGTCTCTGGATCTATTTTGTTCATAATTTTATTTTGTTCATTAGATTCTACATATAAGTGAGATCATGTGACTTGTCTTTCTCTGACTGGCTTATTTTGCATAGCATAATACTCTCCAGGTACCTCCATGCCATCTCAAAGGGTAAGATATATTTATTTTTTTACTGCTGCATAGTATTCCATGGTGCAAATGTACCACAGCTTTTTTATCCACTCATCTACTTATGGGCACTTGGGCTGTTTCCAGATCTTAGCTCTTGTAAATTGCACTATGAACATAGGAGTGCATACATTGTTTCTGATTGGTGTTTCAGGTTTCTTAGGATATATTTCTAGAAGTGGGATTACTAGCTCAAATGGGAGTTTCATTTTTAATTTTTTGAGGAAACTCCACACTGTTTTCCATAGTGGCTGCACCAGTCTGCATTCCCACCAGCAGTGTATGAGGTTCCTTTTTCTCCACATCCTGACCAACACTTGTTTGATTTATTGAAGGTAGCCATTCTGGCAAGTGTGAGGTGGTACTTCATTGTCAGTTTAATTTGCATCTCTCTGATGATTAGTGACTTTGAGCATGTTTTCATATGTATCTTGTCCATCTGTATGTCCTCCTTGGAGAGCTGTCTATTTAGGTCTTCTGCCCATTTTTTGACTGGGTTGTTTGTCTTCCTTTTTTTTTTTTTTTTTTTTTGCGTTGTTTGTCTTCCTTTTGTTGCGTTCTATGAGGTCATTATATACACTGAGTGGCCAGATTATTATGATCTCTGAACGCATAATAATCTGGCCACTCAGTATATATATATATATATATATATATATATATATATATATATATGTATTAGAGGCCCAGTGCATGAATTTGTGCATGGGTGGGGTCCGGCCAGCCTGGCCAGGGGGAGGGGACATGGGCAGTTGGCCAGCCTGCCTGCTGGTCAAACTCCTGGTTGAGGGGACAATTTGCATATTAGCCTTTTATTATATAGGATATACACTGAGTGGCCAGATTATTATGCATTCAGAGATCATAATAATCTGGTTATTCAGCGTATTTTGGATATTAGCCCATTATCAGATGTATCATTGGCAAATATGTTTTCCTATACAGTGGATTCCCTTTTCACTTTGATGCTGATTTCTTTTGCTGTGCAGAAGCTTTTCTTTTTTAATGTAGTCCCATTTGTTTATGTTTTTCCTTTGTTTCTCTTGCCCTAGGAGCTGTATCAGTAAAAATTTTGCTATGTGAGATGTCTGATATTTCACTGCTTATGTTTTCTTAAAGAATTTTTATAGTTTCACTAGAGGCCTGGTGCACAAAATTTGTGCACGGGGGTGGGAGGTTGCCCTCAGCCCAGCCTGCACCCTCTCTAATCGAGGACCCCTTGGGGGATGTCTGACTGCCGGTTTAGGCCTCATCCCAGGGATAAGGCCTAAACTGGCAGTCAGACATCCCTCTCACAATCCTGGACTGCTGGTTCCTAATCACTCACCTGCCTGCCTGCCTGGTCGCCCCTAACTGCCCCCCTTGCTGGCCTGGTCACCTCCAACTGCCCCCCACCAGCCTGGTCGCCCCTAACTGCCCCCCCCCACTGGCCTGGTTACCCCTTAGTGCCCCCCATGTGGGTCTGGTTTCCCCATACAGCCTGCTTTTCAGTCGTTTGGTCGCCCCTCACTAACCCCCCTGCCAGCCTGATTGCCCCACACAGCCTGTTTGGTCTTTCATTCAGTTGTTTTGGATGGGACAGTCACTTAGCCTTTTATATATTTACTAGAGGCCCGGTGCATGAAATTTGTGCATGGGAGGGGGGGCAGGGGGAGTGTCCCTCAGCCCAGCCTGCACCCTCTCCAATCTGGGACCCCTCAAGGGATGTCCGACTGCCCATTTAGGACTGATCCCAGTAGGATCAGGCCTAAACGGGCAGTCGGACATCCCTCTCACAATCCAGGACTGCTGGCTCCCAACTGCTTGCCTGACTGCCTTCCTGATTGCCCCTAACTGCTTCTGCCTGCCAGCCTGATCATCCATAACCACTCCCCTGCCATCCTGATCACCCCCTAACCACTCCCCTGCCAGCCTGATTGATGCCTAACTGCCCTCCCCTGCCAGCCTGTTTGCCCCTAACTGCCCTCTCCTGTAGGCCTGGTCACCCCTAACTGCCCTTCCCTGCAGGCCTGGTCCCCCCCAAATGCTCTCACCTGCAGGCCTGCGTTCCCCCCAGCTGCCCTTCCCTGCAGGCCTGGTCGCCTCCAATTTCCCTCCTCTGCCAGCCTGGTCACTCTAACTGCCCTCCCCTGCAGCCTTGATCGCCATCAACTGCCCTCCCATGCAGGCCTGGTCCCTCCCAACTGCCCTCCCCTGCTGGCCATCTTGTGGTGGCCATCTTGTGTCCACATGGGGGCAGCCATCTTTGACCACATGGGGGCAGCCACCTTGTGTCTTGGAGTGATGGTCAATCTGCATATTACTCTTTTATTAGATAGGATAGAGGCCTGGTGCACGGGTGGGAGCCAGCTGGTTTGCCCTGAAGGGTGTCCCAGATCAGGGTGGAGGTTCTCTTGGGGCATACGGCGGCCTGGGCAAGGGGCCTGTGGTGGTTTGCAGGCCAGACACACCCCCCAGCAACCCAAGCAGAGGCCCTGGTATCTGGGATTTATTTATCTTCTATAATTGAAACTTTGTAGCCTTGAGTTGAGGCCTGGGCCTGCCAGGGTGTGCGGAAAGCTTGGCTTCCTCCATCGCCAGGGGCAACTCAAGCCTCCTGCTCTCTCCAGCTCCGTGGCTGCTGCCATTTTTGTTGATATTTATTTATCTTCTGTAATTGAAACTTGGTAGCCTTGAGTGGAAGCCTGGGCCTGCCAGGGTGTGCAGAAAGCTTGGCTTCCTCCATTGCCGGGGAAACACAAGCCTCCTGCTCACTCTGTGGCTGCAGCCATCTTGGTTGGGTTAATTTGCATACTCACTCCTGGTTGGCTGGTGGGCGTGGCTTGTGGGTGTAGCGGAGTGATAGTTAATTTGCATATTACTCTTTTATTAGATAGGATAGATGCCTTACATTTAAATCTTTTATCTATTTTAAGTTATTCTTGTGTATGGTGTAAGTTGGCGGTCTAGTTTCATTTTTTTTACATGTAGCTGTGCAGTTATTCCAATACCATTTATTGAAGAGAGTGTCTTTACTTCATTGCATGCTCTTGCCTCCTTTGTCAAAGATTAATTGAGCATAATGGTTTAGCTGGATTTCTGGGGTCTCTGTTCTGTTCCATTGATCTATATGACTGTGTTTGTGCTAGTACCAGGCTGTTTTGATTACAGTGGCTTTGTAGTACAATTTGATATCTGGTGTTGTGATCCCTCCAACTTTGTTCTTCTTTCTCAAGATTGTAGGGAATTATATTTTTAAATTATGCTTTCTTTTTTATATTTAAAAACATTTTATATTTTAAACATTTTAACTTCTAGCCTGAGAATCAATCTCTGTTGGCATAGAACATTGTGACTACAAAGATAAGGAATATTACATTACTGAGATTTCAGTATGGGATTTAAAAACATTTATTCAACAGATGTTTCATAAGAACCACATATGTTTTGACCCCGAGCTTATAGCTTAATGCACAGAAATATAAGTCTCATTCTTTTTATTTAAATAATTCATATTTGCTGGGGGAGAAAGACAGCTCAACAGTAACCAATGTGTGTAATGGAGTGAGAGAGTCTCCTCAAAGCTGAAATCTTAGTTTCTTTACATCTATAAAAATAGATCAATTTCATGATACATCTTTAAAATATCTTTAACACTAACTTTTTTAAAAAACACCTTTATAAGAAAAGATTGTTATGTTTTGTTAAATTTAGTATCACCTTTGGAAACACTGGAGGAGGTCCCGTTATTTATGTTCCTGCCTTCTGGCTAAACCATATTTAAATTCTGGATTTGCTGCAGTAAAGTTTAAATTTATAGAGAAGTGTTTTGTTTAATTCAATTTAGCCTCTTGCTTCCCCACCATGAAAATCCATAAAATATGATTTGTTGAGGAGGGAAAAAAAACATAGTAGCCATAGTAGGTCAGCCATTACATTTTTTTTTTCTCTCAGAAACCATAGGGGAGAAAATCACTTATGAAATGCATGTATTTACAAGCGGATACCAACATTTAAATCCTAGTTGAATCTGTCCACAGCCTCTAGGCTTGATAAACCATGCAGTATTATCAGAAGTGTAAGTAACATTAGAGAAATGGGGGGGGGGGGGTTACATTAAAAAATGGCAAAGGACACAAACCTCAAATTCCCCATTTTTGGAAATTAAGGAGGAAGATATTTAAACTCATTACTGCCTCTGTAATAACGGTCACACAGGATAAAATGAGTTTGGAGCCTATAGGCTTGGAGCAACTATTGCAATATAGAGCAAAGGCACAAGATGTCAATGGTCCTTGCCATTAGTTTAATACGTAAAGGAATCCCCAATTTGGGATTCAGTAAAGAAGGAAACTTTATTCAGTGCAAACAGCTCAATTATAATACAGCATGGCTGTGAGAACCACACGGCTGTGGAACATCTCAATAATGTTACAGCTCAATTTTGAAGCAGCAGGGTGGTGACACAGCATGGCTGTTAGGAGACTCTTGAGTGAGGTGGGTCCTATACTGATCTGATCCACTCTGCTCCAGTAAGACATCTTCCATGTTTCTGTCTTTGGTGTTTCAACACCAGCCAGAGAAAGGCAGTCTTCAGTAAAAAGGAAAAGTGTGCACTCTGAGCCAGAGAGAAGCTGACTGATATAGACAGAGTCCCCCTTCCTAGACCCTGACTGGTCCATCCTCATGCAAAGGAGACATCTAAATGCAGTTTAGTCCAAAAGGCACTGTCCTGATTGGGCAGAATGGAGTTACTCTGATTGGTAGATGAAGATGTTGATGGATATATAGCTGTGCAGCTCTGGTTGAAGGAGAAAAGCCTCAGTCCTATTGGTTGAAATACAATTCCAGGGATCCTCTATAAGGGTTCTCTGATGTAGCAGGAGTAACACAGTGCAGGCAGACAGTTCAGTGACAGAGACAGGGAGCTTAATGCAGATTTCTTGCTGAAATGTAGTTTGTATGAGAAGCCCTGCTTATAAATGGCTGCTAAGTTCTCTATCTCTATATCTCTCTCTTCCAATTTGGCCCAGTTGAGCTACTGAGAGCTCTCCTTAGTAGGTATATAATTTTTCAGGGTCCACAAAAGAAATACAGTACAATGCCACCAAATGTTGCTAAATCTCACAAGGGAACAATTCTCAATGTCAGATGCCAATTTCGGCCCTCATCAAACCATAAACTCTAGACAATAAGCTAGAGTGCCATTTTGATTAAAGACATGACCGAAACCTTGTCAGAGGAGGCCCCATAAGGGGATACATTTTTTTTAACCCTCTCCTTATTCTCCACCCCAATAACAGAAGGGCATTCTCAGAAAAAAGAGGCAGATTTGGAAAAAATAACACCTCCCCATTCCTCCTGGCATTATCAGTTATTTTGGAGTGAAGGGAAGGTTGCATTGGGCAAGAAGGAGGAGAACCTGAAAATGAATAGGGGATTTAATTTTATTATGAATAGGGCAAGACTTAACTGAAATGAAACTGCTTTCATATCTAAAAAACTATGAAAATTATGGAATTTAAATGAGTTAAGGGACCCCAAAGCCTAGAAAAACAAACAAACAAGAATTGAACTGAAACAGTTGATAGTACTCCTTGAAAAAAAACAACAACTTGTCATATTTACACCCCAGTAAATGTATTACCAGACAACTTTTTGCTTAATAAAACATATTACAACTTTGAGTAAAAAAGAGAACTAAAATCATATTTCAAATACATGGTTTTATGACCAGTATGATTAAAATATTTCCTATATCTAAATCATTCTTGTCAGTGAATGCTTGAGATAAAAGATCAACAGTGGGAGTTATAATCTTCAAAAGGATAAAACATTCTCTTATAATCAAACTAGTGGCTCAGTGCATGAATTCGTGCACATTGAAAGGAAATTAATTAGAAGAAATATTTTAAAATCGTTATTCGCCCTTTCTCTATAATGGAAGTGTCAACCAAATTCACGATCGATAATAACAGATCGAAACACACACATGCGATTGGCGTCAGCAAGAGCTTTATATGTATCGTGCATGCATGAGTCAACTTAGCCTTTTATAGATATAGAATAAACTTGCTTAATTAGATCTGCTTTCTGATTTAGCTAAATTTTTTCCAGCCCAGTGAATCACCACTTCAACTTCTCTTTCAGGTAATTGTCATAAACACAGCAGTAAATATCAACACAAGCAGATTATTATTGTAGATCACGCAGGGAGAACAAAGGGTAAAATATTTAACTGCAGCAGTGTTTGACTATATTCTGTGCAGTAAGAAAACCTGAAGTCATTTTCAAGGTCCACCATTTCTTACTTCTTTTCAGTCGGGTCAAGTTTCTAAGCTTTCTAAATCTCCATTTTCTGGCTAATGAAAATAGGACTCCATTGAGTCTCCTATCTACCTACTCCAGGACTTCTGTGAGGATCAAATGAGACCAAGCATGGGAAAATGCTTCACAGACATTGGGTTAAAGTGTAAAATGTTTTCACCTGACTATAAAGCAAGTCATTTTCCTGGGAAGAAACTCCAAGGAGGCTAGTCGCTAGGGAGAGAAAGCCAGGAGTCGCTATGTGACATCATTATCCAGTGCCTTTGTACTGGGCTGGGCTGTGGGCCTCATTTTGCTCCATGGGGTCTTGACAGCATTGGCTGCAATTTGGTGGGGTGTCACTCTAGTGTGGTAGCGGGGCCTGTGTCCCACTTGGGGGAAGCTGAGTGTTGCTTTGTGGGCACCAGGTCCATGGTGCCATCTATACTAAGAGGGTAATATGCAAATTGGTCACAACGCCCTCACAGTAACAACCTAACAGCAGGCTGTGTGGGGCGACAAAGCTGGCAGGGGGGTTAGTGAGGGACAACCAAATGACTCACCAGCAGGCTGCGTGGGGCAACCAGACTGGCAGGGGGATTAACAAGGGATGACCAAATGACTGACCAGCAAGCTGCATGGGGCGACCAGGCCAGCAGGGGGGTTAGCAAGGGATGACCAAATGACTCACCAGCAGGCTGCGTGGGGCGACCAGGCCAGCGGGGGGGGGGGCAGTTAGGGGTGATCAGGCTGGCAGGCAGAAGCGGTTAGGGGTGATCAGGCTGGCAGGGGGGGCAGTTAGGAGCCGGTGGTCCCAGATTTTGAGAGGGATGTCTGACTGCCGGTTTTGGCTCGATCCCTGGGATAGGGCCGAAACCAGTAGTCGGACATCCCCTGAGGGGTCCCAGATTGGAAAGGGTGTAGGCTGGGCTTAGGGGACCCCCCCTCCCTTCGTGCATGAATTTCATGCACCAGGCTTCTAGTTTCTCTATAAATGGCCAGTACAAGTCACAGCAGTTCCTGCATTGAGCGTCTGCCCCCTGGTGGTCAGTGTGCATCATAACGACTGGTCAGACGTTCGGACACTTAGCATATTAGGCTTTTATATATAGAGATGTGTCATTGTGGGAGCAGAGGTCCTCTGCCAGGACCTGGACCTTCATGGATGCTGAGCATTAGATGGAGAAGATATGAGTAATTATATGCATGCAGATTTTATTGCAGACTAAGTAGCCATTGCTAACAAGGAGCCATCAGACAAAACAGTTCTTCAAAGTAGCCTTACAAAGTAGCTACTAACAATGTGGCCACATAAAGCAGCTGCAAACATAGGATCCACTGGTAACAAAGCAGCCCAACCAAGCAGCCAGCCACTGGCTGCTCAGTAACACATTTTATACTAGCTCAGACAAAAGAAGCTTCTTGCCAAATAGTGACATCAATATTTGGGTTATAGAAAAGTATACAGTAAGATTGCTGTGTCCTTGCTTTTGCACCTGCGTATGGCAACTTGGCCTTGAACATCCAGTGTACTCTGCAAATTGGCCTTGAACATCTGGTATACTCTGATTAGGGTTCCCACAGTCATTCGTATATTCATTTAACAAATCATTATTGAGCACATTTGTTCCAGTAACTTTGTTGGGAATATCACAGTGAGAGAATAAAAGTTCTCTTATGGAGCTTATATCCCAGTGGGATGGAGAGAGACAAAAATAAAGAAGTGAATACATAGTGTACCAGATGGTGGTAACTGCTATGCAAAAAATAGATGAAGGACAAAAAACAACTGTTCAGGGCTGGGTTTTGAGTTTATGATGGTCAGGAAAGCATTTGCCAATAACATGACATTTGAGCACAGCTGAAGACAGTGATATATTTCATGGTTTAAGGTTTTACTCTTCTCCCAAAGTATAATTCAAACCATCATTTCAAAACATTTTACAAATTTAAAGCTTGCATACTAATAGTCTCTAGAAACCAGTACACAGCAAGAAATATGATCATTTCTGCTAGGGTAATTTTCTGTATTATCTACAAATATCTTTCCTATACAAAGAAACCATAATACCTTCAGTAAGATTTTTCCACAATGGTGATTTTTTTGGTAGTTTTGTAAATTAAAAAGAAAGTAATTTAAATAGAATCATACAGTGCATAATATTGTGAGATGGATTTATTTTATTCAGCGTAATTTCCTTGAGATTCATCCAAGTTGTTGTGAGTCTAAATAGTTGTTTCTTTTCCATTACTGAGTAGTATTCCTGATATGAGCATATCACAATTTCTTAAAACATTTACTTGTTGAAGGATATTTGGAAAGATTTTAGTTTTTGAATATTAGAGATAGAACTCCTATTAATGTCTATGTATAGATTGTGTTGTGTGTGTGAACATAAGTTTTCACTTTTATGGGACAAATTCTGAGAAGTTCAACTGCTATGTTGGATGGCAATTGCATGGTTTGTTTTATAACAAAGTGCAAAATTGGTTTCCAGAGTATGCTGTATCATATTACATTCCCACCAACACATATGAGCAATTCACTTTCTCTGAATCCTCACCAGCATTTATGCTGTCATTATTTTATTAAAATTTATAAGGATGTATTGACATGTGATTGTGTTTTTATTTTGAATTCCCATGATGGTTCACATTGAATACCTTTTTTGTATACTTTTTTGCTATCTGTTTATCTTTTTTAGTAAAATGTCTTTCCATGACTTTTTCCCCCTTTAATTGGGAATTTTCACCCATTTATATTACTGATAAAGGAGGACTTCCTTCTGCCATTTTCCTATTTGTTTTCTATATGTGATACATTTTATGCTTCTCAATTCATACATTTTATGCTTCTTAATTCATACATTATCAAATAATTTTAATAATTGCTATCTTTCTCTAATGAGATTCCCTTCTCTGTTTCTTTTTATGTCTAGTTACTTATTTAGTGGTTACCATCATAATTAAAATAACATCTGAACTTTACAACATTCCAGTTAACTTAATACCAACTTAATGCCAATAGTGTACTGCTCTTTTATACCTCCATCCCTCCTTTTTAGGTTATTGTCCCTTTTTACACTTTGATGCTTTATGTGCCTATTGTTTGTTTGTTTATTCCTCACCTGAGGATATGTTTTTATTGATTTTTTAAGGGAGAGAAGAAGAGAGAGATGTGAAAGAGAAACATTGATCAGTTGCTCCCTGTATGTGCCCTGACTGGGGATCAAACCCACAATCTAGGTATGTGCCCTGACCAGGAATCAAACCTGCAACCTTTTGATCTACAGAGAGGATGCTCCAACCTGCTGAGCCACCTGGCCAGGGCAGTATGTGCCTGTTAACACAGATCCATACTTATTTTTGCATACATGTAGTTTTCTTATGTCTTTCAGGTGGATTGATTCTTTTATCATTAAGTAATGTCTCTCTTTGTCTCTACAAATTTTATCTGTTTTGATATTTATCTATTTAATATCAATACTGTCTCTCATGATTCATTTCTGCATAATATAATCTTTTCCTATTATTTTACTTTCAAACTTCCTACATTTTTTAATACTGAAGTTATTTTTTCATTTTTCTTTGTGGTTCTTTGTTCTCTGTTCTTTGATTTCTTAGGTTCTCATTTTTCTGTTTATTTTTGCCTTCCTGAGGATTATTTGAATATAATTTTAGAATTATATTTTGATTTAGTTTTGGAGGTATCTGTTTGTATAGTTTTCTTAGTGGTTGCTGTAGGCATTACAATATACTTGAGTTACTCATCAGAGTCTATTCATAATAATGTTTTACCACTTACAATGAAATTCTGAGACCTTACTTCCATTTAGATCTCTTAACCTGCCTCACTTTTAAATATCATTGTCATGATTATCTGTTAGTATTGTAATTTGTGTTTCAGTCATCAAATGTGATGAATCACAGAGGGAAGGAGGAGAAGAGATTAACCAAAGAATTTGTATGCATATTATGCATAACCCATGGACACAGACATTGGTGTAGTGAGGGCTTGGGGGCGGGGACGGGGGCAGGGTAGAAAGTGTCAATGGGAAAAAAAGAGGACATCTATAATATTTTCAGTAATAAAGATAGACTGCTTCGGGGGGGAGGAAAAATGGCGGCGGAATAGACAGACGTGTTCCGAGCCTTGTCCCAGAGCAGAAAGAAAGAACAGCTGAGGGTCGCAGGAGGAGTGTTTGTTGGCAAGTTGGGGGACAGCTGAACTCCAGAAGAAGGTGGGGGACTGCTAGATGGGGTTCCCCTGACCTGGCAGCCCCCACTGCGGCTGGGTCCCCTCCCGGAACTGCGGGCTTGGACGCAGAGTCTGTGCCATCTAGGACCGGAAAGTGGAGCTTATCGGAAGCCTGAGAATCCACAACTGCGGCACCCACAGAACAGCTGCGAGCCCCAGAACACCGGTCCCCAATTGGCACAAACACACAGGTTCAGAGGAGCTTGACACTCCACCGTGGAAAGGTCAGATTGCGCCTGGGATAAGGTGAGGTCTCTGGTCCCAGCGGGAGAGAGGAACGCGATTTTGCGGGAGCTGGAGGACCAGGGAAGTCTGTGCCTAGAAAATTCCGTGGCTTTTGGGGCTGGCGTGATCTGTGAATGTGGAAGGGGGTCCTAAGAGCTGCTAACAGAAGGGCTCTCTAAAATGCAACCCATTTTGATCGGAACTGCAGGGACACCCTAAGAATTTCAGGGCTGTGCCAGCTGCCTAGACTTACACGCAGCCCCGGAGTTCGCACACTTGGGCTTTTTCCTCTTCAAATCCTTGCTTCTGATTACTAAGCCCAATACATAGGATCACCCAGTTGGGGACACCCTGGGAGACTGCAGGGGAAAGTTGTTTTTCTGGAACCTGGGGATCGGAGCAGGGAGTGACCATTGGAGAGCCAGCTCTGAGGCAGCCCACTCCCACAAACCGGTAGTGAGTGCCACAGGGAAAGAAGGCTCTAACACTGCCTAGAGAGGCCAAAGATAGACCCGGAAGTCAATCCAGAAACACTGCCACCCAGGGGCTGAATCACAAATTGTCTCTTGTGTAATCAAAAATAAAGGAATACGAATTAAGACACACCGCCTGCTTAAAATTAGGACTGGCTTACAACACTGAAGAGCAGTGGAATGCAGGGAACTGCAATACTGTCCGGACTGAGAAACAGGCGTGCCAAACAGAATAACAGAGGAAGTGAATGACCTTCACTACTCCATATTTTATTTTTATTTTTTATTTATTTTATTTTTTTATTTTAATTTTTTGCATCTTTTACTCAAGAAACTATTTTTTTTCTTTTTTCCTCACTTGATTTTACCTTTTTAATTATTACATTTTTATTTTCAATCCATATTATTACTACTGCTATTTTATCTTTTTTTTTTTTTAAGTGTCATTTTATTTTCTCTTCATTTTATTTTGGGATTAGTGTTCTACATTCTATTTTTATCTTTCCTTTAGCATCGTTTTACTCTATCTCAACTCTACCTTTATGCAATCACTCTCTTCCTAACCTTCCCCTTTTCGGTGTCCTGTTTATCTTACCCCTTTCCTTCTTTGTATTTTCCCCATTCTTTCTGTTTACCCCTTGTTAAAATTTCACCATACTTACATATCTAATCTCCAATCCCCTGCTCCAAGTCCATACACAGCTCTCTCTTCGCTGTCTTAACTGTCCAAAAAATTGTTTTTCTCTCTGTCCTTTTGTTGTTGTTCGCTTGAATGTAGATTATATCGAATTTTTATGCTTTTTTGTGAGATTGTTTTGCTTATTCTTCTTTTGTTTATTTTTTTGTTTTGTTTTGTGCTTCTGTTTTCCCTTGCCTCACTCAATATTAGTTGGTATTGTAGTTTGTATTAACCCCCAGGTAGTTGTTGCTGGCATTTGCTGGGATTAGTGATTGTTCTATTGGAGTTTTATCCCCAATATATATAGTCTGTTCCCCTTTCTCTCTTAGTCTATTTCTTCTCTCTCACTTTTTCTCCCCTTTTCCCAATTTCATTTTGACACTCCTTTTTTTTCTCTTCTTTCTTTCTTTTTCCTCTTCCTCTTTCTATCCTATCCTCTAATTTGCCGTTCTCTGGTGGTCACCTTTATTGGAGGTTATTAATATCGTGAATACATTTCTGTTCAGTGCCCTGTGTGTTTTACCTGGCAGTGCTGTATTTTGTGCTTTTAAATCAACACAGGAGAGAGAGAACTACACAACCAGACACCCAGAGAAGAGAGACCATGGGGAGACAAAGAAGCAGCCCGCATATGAAAGAAAAGCAGGCATCACCAGAAAAGGAAGTAAACGAAATGGAGGCAAGCAACCTTCCAGAAAAAGAATTCAGAGAAATGGTCATAAGGTGGCTGAAAAGAATGGAAGACAAATTCGACAATATGAGCAAGAACCAAGAGGAAATGAAGAAGAACCAAGAAGAAATGAAAAATGACATCGCTGCTTTAAAGAACTCAATAGAAAGCATCAAGAGTAGACTAGAAGAAGCAGAGGACCGCATCAGTGAGCAAAAAGACAATATGGGAAAATATACCCAAGTAGAGCAACTTCTAGAAAAAAAAATTAAAAGGCAGGAGGAGAACCTAATGGAACTTTGGGACAATACCAAACAAAACAACTTCAGCATAATAGGGGTTCCAGAAGGAAAGGAAGCTGAGCAAGGAATAGAAAACCTCTTTGAAGAAATAATGACAGAAAATTTCCCTGATATAGGGAAGAAAAAACCCACAAAAATCCAAGAAACTCACAGAGTACCAAGCAAAATGAACCTCAAAAGACCGACGCCAAGGCACATTATAATTAAAATGGCAAACACCAACAACAAAGTAAGAATCTTAAAAGCGGCGAGAGACAGAAAGTTACATACAAAGGAACCCCCATCAGACTAGCAACTGATTTCTCAACAGAAACACATCAGGCCAGAAGGGAATGGAATGAAATATACAAAGTCATGCAAAGGAAGGGTCTGAATCCAAGAATACTGGGTCAAATGGGAATACTGTACACAGCAAGGCTATCAATCAAAATTGAAGGTGAAATAAGGAGCTTCACAGACAAAAAAAAGACTAAGGGAATTTATTACCACCAAACCAGCAATGCAAGAAATGCTAAAGGGTCTGCTGTAAAAAAAAAAAAGAAATAGGAAGCGAAGAAGGAACACAGAGGTAAAGAATAGGAATGGCGACAAATAAGTACCTATCAATAATAACTTTAAATGTAAATGGATTAAATACCCCAATCAAAAGACATAGGGTAATGGACTGGATGAGAAAACATGACCCATATATCTGCTGTCTACAAGAAACCCACCTCAGAAAAAAAGACGCACACAGTCTGAGGGTGAAGGGATGGAAAAAGGTTTTCCAGAAAATGGAACTGAAAAAAAAGCTGGGGTAGCAATACTTATATCTGACAAATTAGATCTCAAAGTGAAGGTCATAACAAGAGATAAGGAAGGCCACTTCTTAGTACTAAAGGGAGCAATCCAACAAGAAGAAATAACTCTGGTAAACATATATGCACCCAATACAGGAGCACCCAAATACATAAAAAAACTCCTGAAGGATATCAAGGGAGACATTGACAGCAATACAATCATAGTAGGATACTTTAATACCCCACTATCACCATTGGACAAATCCTCTAAACAAAAAGTCAGCAAAGAAACATCAATCCTAAATGACTCACTAGACCAGATGGAATTAATTGACATCTTAGAACATTTCACCCCAAAGCCACAGAATATACATTCTTCTCAAGTGCACATGGGTCATTTTAAAAGATAGACCATATGTTGGGACATAGGCAAAGTCTCTTCAAATTCAAGAAGATAGAAATCATATCAAGCATCTTCTCATACCACAGTGGCATAAAACTGGAAATCAACTACAATAAAAACAACCCAAGGAAATCAAACACATTGAGACTAAAGAGCATGTTATTAAACCATGACTGGGTTACCAGAGAGATCAAAGAAGAAATAAAAAACATCAAGGCAACAAATGACAATTAAAACACTACAATCCCAAATCTATGGGACACAGCGAAAGCAGTCTTGAGAGGGAAGTTCATAGCTCTACAAGCCTACTGCAAAAAACAAGAAACAATGGTAATAAATTACCTAACCCAACAACACAAAGAGTTAGAAAAAAAGCAACAAGAAAAGCCCAATGTAAACAGAAGGAGGGAAATACTAAAGATCAGGGCAGAGATAAACGACATAGAACCAAAGAAACAATACAAAAGATCAACAAAACCAAGAGCTGTGTCTTTGAAACGATAAACAAGATTGATGAACCTCTAGCCAGGCTCACCAAGAAGCAAAGAGAGAGGACCCAAATAAACAAAATCAGAAATGAAAGAGGTGAAATAACAACAGATCCCGCCAAAATACAAAGGATTGTTAAAAAATACTATGAACAACTCTATTCCAACAAACAGGACCACCTCTAGGAAATGGACATATTCCTAGAAAAATATAACCTTCCAAAACTCAATCAGGAAGAATGCAAACAGCTCAATATGCCAGTAACTATGGAAGAAATTGAAGCAGTAATCCAAGAGCTTCCGGCAAACAAAAGCCCGGGGCCAGACGGCTTCACAGGAGAGTTTTACCAAACATTCAAGGAAGAACTAAAACCTATCCTTCTCAGACTATTCCAAAAAATTCAAGAGGAAGGAACACTTCCAAGCTCCTTCTATGAAGCCAGCATCACCCTAATACCAAAACCAGATAAAGACAACACAATGAAGGAGAATTATTGGCCAATATCCCTCATGAACAGAGATACCAAAATCCTCAACAAAATTCTAGCAAATAGGATCCAGCAGTACATCAGAAAGATCATACACCATGACCAAGTAGGGTTTATCCCAGGGATGCAAGGATGGTACAATACCCGCAAATCAATAAATGTGATACATCACATAAACAAATTGAGAGATAAAAATCACAAAGTCATATCAATTGATGCAGAAAAAGCATTTGACAAAATCCAACACCCTTTCTTGATAAAAATTCTCAACAAGGTGGGAATAGAAGGATCATACCTCAACATAATAAAAGCTATATATGATAAACCCACAGCTAACATCATACTCAGTGGGCAAAAACTAAAAACATTTACCCTAAGAACAGGAACAAGACAGGGATGCCCACTCTCATCACGCCTGTTTGACATAGTACTGGAAGTATTAGCCATTGCAATTAGACAAGAAGAAGAAATAAAAGGCATCCAAATTGGAAAAGAAGAAGTAAAGCTGTCCTTATTTGCAGATGACATGATATTGTACATAAAAACCCGAAAGACTCCGTCAAAAAACTAACAGACTTAATAAATGAATTCGGCAATGTAGCAGGATACAAAATTAACACCAAGGAATCTATGGCATTTCTATACACCAATAGTGAACTTATAGAAAGAGAGACTAAAAAAGCAATCCCATTTTCCCTCGCACCATAAAAATTAAGATACTTAGGAATAAACCTAACCAAGGAGGTAAAAGACCTATAAGCAGAAAACTACAGGACACTGAAAAAAGCAATAGAGGAAGATGTAAACAGATGGAAGAACATACCATGTTCATGCATTGGTAGAATCAACATCATTAAAATGTCCATACTACCCAAAGCAATCTATAGATTCAATGCACTCCCCATTAAAATACCAACAGCATATTTCACAGACCTAGAAAGAACTCTCCAAAAATTCATCTGGAATAAAAAAAGACCCCGAATAGCCACAGCAATCCTGAGAAAGAAGAATAAAATGGGAGAGATCTCAATACCAGATTTCAAGCTGTATTACAAAGCCACTGTCCTCAAAACAGCCTGGTACTGGTGCAAGAACAGACATATAGACCAATTGAGTAGAATAGACAACCCAGAAATCAACCCAAACCAATATGCGCAATTAATATTTGACAAAGGAGCCATGAGCATACAATGGAGTCAAGACAGTCTCTTCAATAACTGGTGTTGGGAAAATTGGACAGATACATGCAAAAAAATGAAACTAGATCACCAACTTACACCATACACAAAAATAAACTCAAAATGAATACAGGACTTAAATATAAGAGGGGAAACCATAAAAATACAGAGGAATCCACAGGCAGCAAAGTCTCAGACATATGCCGAAAGAACTTTTTCACTGATACTGCCCCTAGGGCTATGGAAGCCAAAGACAAAATAAACAGATGGGACTACATCCAAATAAAAAGCTTTTGCACAGCAAAAGAAACCATCAACAAAACAAGAAACCCCACTGTATGGGAGAACATATTTGCAAATGGTATCACTGATAAAGGTTTAATTTCCAACATCTACAGGCAGCTTATACAACTTAATAAAAGGAAGATAAATGATCCAATAAAAAAATGGGCAACGGACCTAAATAGAATCTTTTCGAAAGAAGACAGAAGGAAGGCCAAGAGACACATGAAAACATGCTCAAAGTCACTTATTATCCGAGAGATGCAAATCAAAACGACAATGCGATACCATCTCACACCTGTCAGAATGGCTATCATCAACAAATCAACAAAGGACAAGTGTTGGCGAGGATGCGGAGAAAAAGGAACCCTCGTGCACTGCTGGTGGGAATGCAGACTGGTGCAGCCACTGTGGAGAACAGTATGGAGTTTCCTCAAAAAACTGAAAATGGAACTCCCATTTGACCCAGTAATCCCACTACTAGGAATATATCCTTAGAAACTAGAAACACCAATCAGAAAGGATATATGCACCCCTATGTTCATAGCAGCACAATTTACAATAGCTAAGATTGGGAAACAGCCTAGGTGCCCATCAGCAGATGACTGGATCAGAAAACTATGGTACATCTACACAATGGAATACTATGCTGCCTTAAAAAAGAAGGAATTACTACCATTTGTAGGCACCTGGATTGAATTAGAGAACATTATGCTAAGTGAAATAAGCCAGTCAATGAAAGAAAAATACCACATGATCTCACTCATTTGGGGATAATGAAAAACATTATAAACTGATGAACAAAAAGATAGATACAGAGGCAGTAAAGCATCAAACAGACTGTGAAATTACAGTGGTAAGTTTAGGGAGAGGTAGGGGAAATAAGAGATCAGCTGAAGGACTTATATGCATGCATATAAGAGTAACCAACGGATGCAAAACATTGGGGGGTGAGGGCATGTATGGGAGTGGGGTGGGGGGGCAATGGTAAGATATGTACTCATATAATACTTTAATAAAAAAATAATAAAGATAAATTTAAAAAAATATTTTAAAAATTCAGAAAGAAATGGAAAGTCTATATTTTATGAACTCATATTTTAACTCCTTATAGTTAAATTTTCTTTTCTGATTCTCTAAGATTTCTTTCTTTTTTGGCTTTTTAATTTCTTTATTGATTAAGGTATTACATATATGTCCTCATCCCTCCATTAACCCCCCAAATCCCCCCCCCGACTCATGCCCTTACCCCCCTGGTGTTCATGTCCATTGGTTAGGCTTATATTCATGCACACAAGTCTTTTGGTTGATCTCTCCTCCTTTCCCCACCCTTCTCTACCTTCCTTCGGAGGTCTGGCAGTCTGATCGATGCTTCTCTGCCTCTGGATCTGTTCCTGTTCATCAGTTTATGTTGTTCATTATATTTCACAAATGAGTGAGATCATGTGGTATTTGTCTTTCTCTGACTGGCTTATTTCACTTAGCATAATGCTCTCCAGTTCCATCCATGCTATTGCAAATGGTAGGAATTCCTTCTTTTTCACTGCAGCATAGTATTTCATTTTGTAGATGTACCACAGTTTTTTAATCCATTCATCTGCTGATGGGCACTTAAGCTGTTTCCAAATCTTAGCTATGGTAAATTGTGCTGCTATGAATATAGGGGTGCATATATCCTTTCTGATTGGTGTTTCTAGTTTCTTGGGATATATTCCTAGAAGTGGGATTACTGGGTCAAATGGGAGTTCCATTTTTAGTTTTTTGAGGAAACTCCATACTGTTCTCCACAGTGGCTGCACCAGTCTGCATTCCCACCAGCAGTGCACAAGGGTTCCTTTTTCTACGCATCCTCGCCAGCACTTGTTGTTTGTTGATTTGTTGATGATAGCCATTCTGATAGGTGTGAGATGATACCGCATTGTTGTTTTGATTTGCATCTCTCTGATAATTAGTGACTTTGAGCATGTTTTCATGTTTCTTAGCCTTCCTTCTGTCCTCCTTCAAAAAGTGTCTATTTAGATCCCTTGCCCATTTTTTGATTGCATTGTTTATCTTCCTTTTTTCAAGTTGTATGGGTTCCCTGTAAATGTTGGAGATTAAACCCTTATCAGTGATGACATTGGCATATATGATCTCCCATGCAGTGGACTTTCTTGTTTTTTTTTTGTTGATGGTTTCTTTTGCTGTGCAAAAGCTTTTTATTTTGATGTAGTCCCGTTTGTTTATTTTCTCTTTAGTTTCCATTGCCCTAGGAGCAGTAAAGAAGTTCCTTCGGCATATGTCTGAGATTTTTCTGCCTGTGGATTCCTCTAGGATTTTTATGATTTCCCGTCATATGTTTAAGTCCTTTATCCATTTTGAGTTTATTTTTGTGTATGGTGTAAGTTGATGGTCTAGTTTCATTTTTTTGCATGTATCTGTCCAATTTTCCCAACACCATTTGTTGAAGAGACTATCTTGACTCCATTTTATGTTCATGCTTCCTTTGTCAAATATTAATTGGGCATAGTGGTTTGGGTCGATTTCTGGGTTCTCTATTCTATTCCCTTGATCTATATGTCTGTTTTTGTGCCAGTACCAGGGTGTTTTGAGAACAGTGGCTTTGTAATACAGCTTGATATCTGGTATTGAGGTCCCACCTACTTTGTTCTTCTTTCTCAGGATTGCTGTGGCTATTTGGGGTATTTTTTTATTCCAGATAAATTTTTGGAGAGTTCTTTCTAGGTCTGTGAAATATGCCATTGGTATTTTAATGGGGAGTGCATTGAATCTATAGATTGCTTTGGGTAGTATGGACATTTTAATGATGTTGATTCTACCAATGCATGAACATGGTATGTTCTTCCATCTGTTTACATCTTCCTCTATTGCTTTTTTCAGTGTCCTGTAGTTTTCCACTTATAGGTCTTTTACCTCCTTGGTTAGGTTTATTCCTAAGTATCTTAATTTTTTTGGTGCGATGGAAAATGGGATTGCTTTTTTAGTCTCTCTTTCTGTAAGTTCACTATTGGTGTATAGAAATGCCATAGATTCCTTGGCGTTAATTTTGTATTCTGCTACATTGTCAAATTCATTTATTAAGTCTGTTAGTTTTTTGACGGAGTCTTTCGGGTTTTTATGTACAATATCATGTCATCTGCAAATAAGGACAGCTTTACTTCTTCTTTTCCAATTTGTATGTCTTTTATTTCTTCTTCTTGTCTGATCACAATGGCTAGTACTTCTAGTACTATGTTGAACAGGAGTGGTGAGAAGTGGGCATCCCTGTCTTGTTCCTGTTTTTAGGGGAAATGGTTTTCGTTATTGTCCATTGAGTATGATGTCGGCTGTGGGTTTGTCATATATGGCTTTTATTATGTTGCGTATGATCCTTCTGTTCCCACCTTGCTGAGTGTTTTGATCAAGAAGGCGTGTTGGATTTTGTCAAATGCTTTTTCTGCATCAATTGGTATGATTATGTGATTTTTATCTCTCAATTTGTTTATGTGATGTATCACGTTTATTGACTTGCAGATATTGTACCATCCTTGCATCCCTGGGATAAATCCTACTTGGTCATGGTGTATGATCTTTCTGAAAAACTGCTGAATCCGATTTGCTAGAATTTTGTTGAGGATTTTGGCATCTACGTTCATGAGGGATATTGGCCTGTAGTTCTATTTTATTGTGTTGTCTTCATCTGGTTTTGGTATTAGGGTGATGCTGGCTTCATAGAATGATCTTGGAAGTGTTCCTTCCTCTTGAATTTTTTGGAATAGTCTGACTTGAATAGGTTTTAGTTCTTCTTTGAATGTTTGGTAAAACGCCCCTCTGAAGCCATCTGGCCCCTGGCTTTTGTTTGCTGGGGGCTTTTTGATGACTGCTTCAATTTCTTCCATAGATATCGGCCTATTGAGATTATTAGAATCTTCCTGATTGAGTTTTGAAAGGTTGTATTTTTCTAGGAATATGTCCATTTCCTCTAGGTTGTCTAGTTTGTTGGAGTAGAGTTGCTCATAGTATTTTCTAACAATCCTTTGTATTTTTGTGGGTTCTGTTGTTATTTTGCCTCTCTCATTTCTGATTTTGTTTATTTGAGTCCTCTCTCTTTGCTTCTTGGTGAGCCTGGCTAGAGGTTCATCAATCTGGTTAATCCTTTCAAAGAACTAGCTCTTGGTTTCATTGATCTTTTGTATTGTTTTTTTTCGTCTCTGTCATTTATTTCTACCCTGATCTTTATTATCTCCTTCCTCCTACTCTCTCTTGGCTTTTCTTTTTGCTCTCTTTCTAATTCTTTGAGTTGCAGAGTTAGGTCATTTACTAACATTGCTTCTTGTTTTTTGAGGTAGGCTTGTAGAGCTATAAACTTCTGTCTCAGGACTGCTTTCATTGTGTCCCATAGATTTTGGATTGTTGTGTTTTTGTTGTCATTAGTTTCCAGGCTGCTTTTAATTTCTTCTTTGATCTCTTTGTTAACCCAGTCATTATTTAATAGCATGCTATTCAGCTTCCAAGTGCTTGAGATTTTTGGATTGTTTTTATTTTAGTTTATTTCTAATTTTATGGCATTGTGGTCTGAGAAGATGCTTGGTATGATTTTAATCTTCTTGAATTTGGGGAGACTTTGCTTGTGACCCAATATGTGGGTCTATTTTTGAAAATGTCCCATGTACACTTGAGAAGAACGTGTATTCCGTGGCTTTTGGGGTGAAATGTTCTGAAGATGTCAGTTAAGTCCATCTGATCTAGTGAGTCATTTAGGATTGCTGTGTCTTTGCTGATTTTTTTTCTAGAGGATTTATCCAGTGATGTCAGTGGTGTATTAAGGTCCCCTACTATGATTGTATTGTTGTCGATCTCTCCCTTGATATCTTCCAGGAGTTTTGTTATGTATTTGGGTGCTCCTGCGTTTGGTGCATATATGTTTATCAGGGTTATATACTCTTGTTGTATCGATCCCTTTAGTATTATGAAGTGGCCTTCCTTATCTCTTGTTATGGCATTTACTTTGAGGTCTATCTTGTCAGATGTAAGTATTGCTACCCCAGCTTTTTTTTTTCATTTCCATTTGCCTGAAAGATTTTTTTCTATCTCTTCACTTTCAATCTGGGTGAGTCTCTTGTTCTGAGGTGGGTCTCTTGTAGACAGCATATATATGGGTTGTGTTTTTTTATCCATTCAGCCCCTCGATGTCTTTTGATTGGAGCATTTAATCCATTTACATTTAAAGTTATTACAGAAAGGTATTTGTTAGTAGTCATATCTATTTTTGTGTCTGTGTTCCTTCTTACCCGTTTATTTCTTCTTTTTACAGTATTCCCTTTAGCGTTTCTTGCATTGCTGGTTTGGTGGTTGTAAACTCCCTTAGCCTTGTTTTGTCTGCGAAGCTCTTGATTTTCCCTTCAATTTTGATTGATAGTCTTGCTGGATAGAGTATTCTTGGATTCAGTCCTTTGCTTTGCAACACTTTGTATACCTCTTTCCATTCCCTTCTAGCTTGATGTGTTTCTGTTGAGAAATCATTTGATAATCTGATGGGGGGTCCTTTGTAGGTAACTCTCTGTCTCTCTCTTGCGGCCTTTAAGATTCTCTCTTTGTCGTTTATCTTTGCCATTGAAATTATGATGAGTCTTGGTCTGGGTCTTTTGGGGTTGATCCTGCTTGGGACTCTCTGTACTTGTGTATCTTTTTTCTTCCTCATATCTGGGAAGTTTTCTGTCCTTATTTCTTCAAATAGATTTCCTAATCCTTGTTGCTCTTCTTGTCCTTCTGGCAGCCCTGTTATACATATGTTACTTCCTTTCATGTTGTCACAAAGCTGCCTTAGGCTTTCCTCCTGCTTTTTAAATTTTTTTTCTCCAATTGCTGTTCAGATTGACTTGTTTCTGTACCTGATCTTCTAACTCACTAATTCGGTCCTCTGCTTCTTCTAGTCTACTGTTGAAACTTTTCATGGTGTTTTTTATTGTAGCTATATCACTTTTCATTTCTTCCTGATTCTTGCATAGGTTGTTGACTTTCTCATCTATCCAACGTATAAAATCCACAACCATTACTCTGAATTCTTTTTCGGTCATGTTGCATGCTTCAATTTCACTAATTTCCTTTCTTGGTGACTCCTCATTTTCTTTCCTCTGGGGATTGTGTCGTCTCCCCATTCTGACTATCACCAGAAGGTTCAGACTTCGAGTTGCGTGGACCTGGGCCATGTGCCATGGGAACTTTGCACCACCCGAGTTTCACTGAAGTGCTCTGACACTAGGATGTGTGGCTGCCCTGGGTTGGTGTGAACCAGGCTTTCCCAGGGTCAGTGTTCCCAGCGTTCAGTGTGGTCTTGTGTGCACACCTAGAATCAGGGACCCTGCCTGCACCACACTGTTGGCGTGGGCTGAAAGTGGACCCCTAGCGCGTGCCAGGAGTCAGAATTTCCCTGTGTCTGCACCAAGAATCGAGTATCAGAGTCTCTGTTGCCTCGTGCAGCTTCTCGCTGAGAATCAGGGTCCCCGTGTGCGCATGCACCAAGAATTGGAGTCACTAACTCTTAGTGTGAATGCTCTGTCAGGGATCCCAGGCACACGCGGTAAGAAACAGAGTCAAGTCGGTGGTGCTCAGTGCTGCCTCTTGCAGGGAGAATTTGTGTCCAGGTCACCATGGGGGACTGGGTTGCACAGTAGCTCTGTGGCGTGCCTGCGCTGCAGAAAACTGACTTCCATGTGCGCTTTCCCAGAATCAAAGTCAGGCGACACTGCCACCCTGCGTGGGCTTCAGGTTTGGTCGCCCGATTGCGTTGCGGGGAGAAGATTCCAGTCTCTCAAATTCCAGTCCTCGTGCATGCTCTCAAGCTCAGGTTCCCTGTAGGGGCCCTGAGTCCCACATGCTCGCTCTCAAGCTCAAATTCCCTGTAGGGGTGCTGCAGCCCGCAAAGCTCAAATTCCCTGTAGGGGAGCTGTGTCCCGCGCACACTCTCAAGCTCAATTTCCTGTAGGGGTGTTGTGGCTCGAGCGAGGAGAGGGTCTATCAGTTACTATGGCGCTATCCGTGAGCCTGCGGGGAGGGGGATAGGCTCTTTGACTCACAGAAATCTGCTGCGGGGAAGTCTGGATTCTTGTTGTCTGTTGGTCTGAAGCTGTGGTTGCAGTTCTCTGTCCTCAGTAGCTGCAGGGTCCTGGTTTGTGTCTGAGACCAGGATCCTAGTCTCAAACAGCTCTGTTTCTCAAAATGGCATGGTCACTGTGCCTGCACCAGCTGCCCAGAAGTGTCCGCTTTGTGCACGGGGCTCCGCCATCTAAGACTGCCCGGTTTGGCAGCCCCTTGGGAGACCTGCAGAATCTAACAGTCCCTAGCTCATACACACACACACCACACACGTCTACACTCTCCTCTATCGGTTCCTCACTCTCTCACACTCTCTCCCTCCCTACCTTTCTGCCGGTCACCATCTTCTCTCCTCTAAGATTTCTTTTATCATTTTCGTTAGTTTGAAGAACTTCCATTAGCCAATATTTAAAAGTAGGCCTCCTAGCTATAAATTTTAATTATTCTTAGTCTGAGAATATCTTTATTTTATTCTCATTCCTAAAAAATAAGCGAATTAGCAGATGTCAAATTCATGGTTGACAATGCTTTCCTTTCAGCTGTTGTAAACATTGTTCCACTTCCTCTGGCCTCCATGGTTACAGAGGAGAAATGTACTCTCATTCAAATTGGTGTCATTATACTGTACTGTCCACTTCTCTCTGTCTGCTTTCAAGTTTTTGTCTTTGTTTTTACTTTGCAAAAGTTTAATTATGACTCTTCATGTGTGTGTGTGTGTGTGTGTGTGTGTGTGTGTGTGTGTGTGTTTAGATCTGTCTGGGCTGATCCTATTTAGGACTTGCTCTTTTTTGTATCAATAGGTTAGTGTCATTCTCCATACTTGGGAAATTTTAATTTACTTCTTCATTTTTTTTTAATATGTCTTTATTATTTTTTTAGAGAGGAAGGGAGAGGGATAGAGAGATAGAAACATCAATGATGAGAGCGAATCATTGATCATCTGCCTCCTGCATGCCCCACACTGGGGATTGAGTCTGCAACCTTGGCATGTGCCCTGACCAGAAATTGAACTGTGACCTCCTGGTTCATAGGTCAGTGCTCAATCACTGAGCACGCTGGCTGGGCTCATTTACTTCTTCAAAGGGTCTCTAAGCTTCATTATCTTTCTCCTCTTCATCTGGGACTCTGATAGTTTGAATATTGAATCTTTTGTTATAGTCGCACAAGTCTAAGGCTCTGTTTATTTTTTATAGTCAATACTTCCTCGATTTTTCTGACAATACAAATTCTATTTTTCTGTCTTCAAATTCAAAGATTCTATCCTATTTTTACATCTATTATTGACACTAGCACATTTTTTAACATTTCAGTTTTTAAATTTTATTTTATATCTTTTTTTATAAATTCTATTTGCTTAGGTTATCTGCCTTTTATTTGTTGTAAGAAAGTGTATAATTTTTGAAGAATTTTCAGATACCTGCTTTAAAATTATTTTTTTCTAATTTTATTTTTCAATTACAGTTTACCTCCAAATTTATTTTGTATTAATTTCAGGTGTACAATATAGTGACTAGACAATCATATAATTTACAACGTGTTTCCCCAATATTTCCAGTACCAACCTAGTAGCATACACAGTTATTATATTTTTAATTACATTTTTGGCATGACATTAGTTAATAAGATTATATAGATTTCAAGTGTAAAATTCTGTGATCTATCATCTGAATATTGCATTTTCTGCCTACCAGTCAAAGTCAAATTTTCTTCCATCACCATATATTTGACCTATTTTACCCTTTTTATTGACTACTAGAGGCCTGGTGCACTCCGGGTTGGCCCCTCAGCCCAGATTGTGAGAGGGTGCAGGCCAGGCTGAGGGACCCCACTGGTGCACAATCGGGGCCAGAGAGGGATGCAGGAGGTTGGCCAGCCAGAGAGGGACTTTTGGAGGGCTCCAGGGCAAGTCTGGCCCATCTCACTCAGTCCCGATAGGCCAGACCCCAGCAGCAAGCTAACCTACCGGTAGGAGCATCTGCCCCTTGGTGGTCAGTGCACACCATAGCAACTGGTCAACTGGTCGACTGTCTGCCCCCTGGTGGTCAGTGCACATCATAGTGAACTGTTGAGCAGCCTTAGCATGTCATTAGCATATTACACTTTGATTGGTTGAATGGCCGACCGGATGACTGGACACTTAACATATTAGGCTTTTATTATATAGGATATGCCCTTTACAGTACATCCTCATGACTATTTTGTAACTTCTTAATTCCTTCACCTTTTTTACCCATCCCCTAACCCCCTCCCTCTAGCAACATTTGTGTGATCTCTATATCTATGAGTCTGTTTCTATTTTGTTTGCTCATTTGTTTTGCTCTTTAGATTCCACATATAACTGAAATCATATGGTATTTATCTTTCTCTGACTTATTTCACTGAACATAATACCCTCTAGGTCCATCCATGCTGTAGCAAATGGTAAGATTTCATTCGTTTTCATGGCTGAGTAGTATTCCATTATGTGTATGTACCACAGCTTTTATTTTTAATCTACTTGTGCATTGATGGACACTTGGGTTTCTTCCATATTTTGGCTGTTGCAATGAAGAGAGGGCTGCATATACTCTTTCAAATTAGTATTTTGTTTTTTTTTTCAGATATATGCCCAGAAGTAGAATCACTGGGTCATAAGGCAGTTCCATTTTTAATATTGTTTTCCACAGTTATAGTTGTAGAACCAAAGTTAGAGTTATAGTGTTATAGTTTTAGTTATAGATCATAGTGCTAGTTAAAGTGATAAAGTTATTGCTATAGAGTTATACTTATTTTATTGAGATATAGAATTATAATAATTTTATTTTTATAGCTCTATAGCTACAGTGCAGTGCTATAGTTATAGTAATATAGTTATATTTATAGTGTTTAGTTATTCTAGTGCTAAGGTAATAATTGTATTGATATAGTTACAGTTATCACTATCATTATAGTGTTACTATTAAAGTGTTTGTGTTGTACCTATTTATGTTTGTAGTGTTATGATTAGTGTCATGTTTTAGTTAGAATTTTATATTTCAGTTAATGTTATAGTTATGGAATAATATTTATAATTATTTTTATAGTTGCATAAAATTAATGATATAGTGTTATATTTTTAAAGTTTTAGATATATTTATAGAGTTACTAGAGGCCCAGTGCACAAAAACTCATGCACTCAGTAAGGGGGTGTCCCTCAGCCTGGCTTGCACCCTCTCACAGTCTGGGAGCCCTCAGGAGATGTCCAACTGACAGTTTAGGGCCTAAGCTGCAGTCTGGTCTCCCTCTGCAGGAGGCAACCAGCGGGCTGATCAGGGGATGGCACCAGCAACAAGTGGCCAGCCCCACCCCCCTATCGCCCCTCTGCTGCCACTGTTCACAATCAGGGGATGGTGCCAGTAGTGAGTGGGCTTTCTGTCCCTCTGCTCGCTGGCATGTGCTTTGGCTGGCCTGGCGCTGCCTGCTCACCAGCCCCACCCCCCCACCAACAGGTAGTTCTGCCATTCAGTCAATTTGCATATTACACTTTTATTATATAGGATGGTTAAAGTTAAAGTGTCAGAAATTAGTTATAATTATATACCATTCATCATAATTATAGTACTACTAGAGGCCCATTGCAGGAAGATTCCTGTAAGAACAGGGTTTTCTGCAGCCTGAGCAAAGCCCACCCAGGCGGGCTTCCCTCCCGCCGCCACCCTGTGTTTTCCCTTCCCTCCTGCCGCCGCTGCCCCCCACCCCACGCTTTCCCTCCCACTGCCGCCATCGCCGCCCAGTGCTTTTCCTCCTGCCACTGCCACCCCGTGCTTTCCCTCTCGCCTCTGCCACTGCCCTGTGCTTTACCTCCCACTGCTGCCGTGCCCCCCCACACACACTTTCCCTCCTGCAGCCACTGCTGCCACTGCTGCTACGCCTTGCTTTTGCTCCCGCTGCCACCACCGCCCCGCTTTCCACTTTCCCTCCTTCCTTCTTCTATGTTGTCTTCAGTCTTCACTCCGCATCTGGGTATGCTAATTAACTTCCATCTTTGTTGGGTTAATTTGCATACTCGCTCTGATTGGCTGGTGCATGTAGCGGAGTGATGGTCAATTTGCATGATTCTCTTTTATTAGTGTAGATCACTATATTCATAGTGATATAGTTATAGTGTTAACAGTATTGTTCTAATGCTATAGCTGTAGTGTTAGTAATATATTGTTAGTGATATAGTTATAGTGTTAGTGATATAGTTTATTATTATATTGTGATAATAATATATATATATAATTATTGTGTTGTTTCATTGATACAGTTCTAGAATTAAAGTTATAATGATCTGATAGTTGTAGTGTTGCAGTTATAGTGAATATGTTACTGGTATAATTGTACTTTTATAGTTACAAGGTTATTTTTAGTTTATCATGGTTATTCTTATAGAATCATGGGTCTCTTTATAGTGTACTTGTGCTAGGTATTTATTTTCCATTCAAATTACGGAATCATAGATGTAGTTATAGATTTATAGTTAATATTATTATGTTGCAGTCATTTTATACTATTGTAATACTACATATTTAGTAATAGCAATATAGTTATAGTTATTATAATGTAGTTATCATTATAGTAATTGTAGTTCTAGTATTCTATGTATGTTATATTTATGGTATTTGTGATATAATTTGTGTTATAGTTATAGTGTTATGTTTATAATGAGAGTGTTTTCATTTTTTGTAGTTTTATGTTTATACTAGTAGAGTTGTATTTACAGTTACAGAGTTAAAGTTTTAGATTCATAGTTCTAGTTATATATTCATATTATAATTATAGATTTATTGTTACAATTATAAAATTTATTTTCAGTTACATGGTTATAGTTAGAGTTATTGTTCTATAGTTTTTATAGCTCTAATAATTAGATGTATAGTGTTATAGTTAAATTTTAGTGTTATAGTCTTATAGTGAATTGTATAATTTTATGGTTTCTTTTTGTTTTTAATTTATCTTTATTGTTAAAAGGATAACAGATGTCCCCTTTTTGCTCCTCTCCTTTCCACTCCCTCCCCCTCCCCAGGCCTTCACTGCACTATTGTCTGTGTCCATGGGTTATGCATATATGCATATAACTTCTTAGGCTAATCTCTTCCCACCTCCCTCCCTCTGAAAATCATTAATCAGTTGCATGCTTCCATAATTTCACACACAAACACAAACATAGGCATTTAAAAATTGCAAAACACAAAATAAGAATTTAGTTTTCTCTTTGTTTAACATACCTTTTACTGTAATACATTTCCCTCTCCTCTTTCCCACACCGTGAGTCCTCATCATCAAATATCATGTCATGGCCTCAGGAAATAAAAGAAAGGGTATACCCAATAATTATTTATATATTTACTAGAGGCCCGGTGCACAAAATTTGTGCATGAGAGGGGGGTCCCTCAGCCCAGCCTGTACCCTCTCCAATCCGGGACCCCTTGGGGGATGTTTGACTGCCTGGCCGACAGTCTGACATCCCTCTCGCAATCCGGGACTGCTAGCTCCTAACTGCTCACCTGCCTGCCAGCCTGATTGCCCCTAACTGCCCTCCCCTGATGGACTGGTCGCCCATAACTGCCACTACGTCAGCCCCTGCCACTGTGGCTTTGTGTGGAAGGACATCTGGATGGATGTCTGGAAGACGTCTGGTCTAATTAGCATATTACCCTTTTATTAGTATAGATTCCAAATTATATACACAAGAGTCTTTGAAGAAATTGTGCTACAACCATCAATACAATTATTAAGAATAGTTTTAAATGTTTTTGTATGTATATTCTGCCCACACAACACATTTTTGTGGTTATATCTCTACCATCTGCACATATATCCATTACAAAAAATAATCTCTCTCATTTAAATCTCATTTAGTCTTAGTTCTATAAGTAATTTCCATGTTTAATGCTTACCACCATGTCTTATGTCACAGTCTCTGGATATTTTGTTTAGCTACTTGACATTTTATCTAAGGAACACAATTATTATTTTTGTATTTGGTAATTCTCACCTGAGGATATTTTTTTCCATTGAGAGTGGAAGGCAAGGGGAGCAACAGAGAGAGAGAGAGACATTGAAGATAGAGAGACACATCTATTGGTTGCTTCCCACAGGAGCCCTGACAGGGGCAAGGGATTGAGCCTGCACTGGAAGTACATGCCCTTGACCCGAGACCCTTCAGTCCATGGGCTGACACTCTGACCACTGACATAAACTGGCTAGGGCAAGAAACCCAATTATTTTTTCCATTTCCTAAAGTTCAGTAATTTCAGTCTCTTACAACCCAGTGTCATTGTGTTAATCATTATGTACTTGAATTTTCTCAAGTGCATGTTTATCAGGTGTTGTGTTTCAATTCCAAACCTAATTTATTTAATTAGAATTTTAGGATTTGTTCTGCCTCCAGCTTTGTTTTCCTCTTTACTTATTGTTTAAAATATTACAAATATTAGTATATATATCTCCTTTTTTTCCACATTGACCTTCCCCCAGCCATCCCTAACCCCTGTCGCATGCCCTCATCCCACCCCACCAGTGTCTTGTGCCCATTGGTGTGCTTATGCATACAATTCCTTTGGTTGATCTATTTCCCACCCTCCCCAACACTCCCCAGCCTTCCCGCTGTAATTTGACAGTCTGTTCGGTGCTTTACTGCCTCTGTATCTATCTTTTTATTCATCAGGTTATAATGTTCCTTATTTTCCATAAATGAGTGAGATCATGTGGTATTTTTCTTTCATGGCCTGGCTTATTTCACTTAACATAATGCACTCCAGGTCCATCTATGCTGCTGAAAATGGTAAGAATTCCTTCTTTTTTATAGCAGCGTAGTATTTCATTGTGTAGATGTACCATAGCTTTCTAATCCACTCATCTGCTGATGGGCATTTAGGCTGTTTCTAAATCTTAGCTATGGTGAATTATGCTGCTATGAACATAGGGGTGCATATATACTTCCTGATTGGTGTTTCTAGTTTCTTGGGATATAATCCTAGAAGTGGGATTACTGGGTCAAATGGGAGCTCCATTTTTAGTTTTTTGAGGAAACTCCATACTGTTCTCCATAGTGGCTGCACTAGTCTGAATTCTCACCAGCAGTGCACGAGGGTTCCTTTTTTTCTGCATCCTTGCCAGCTCTTGTCGTTTGTTGATTTGTTGATGGTTGCCATTCTGACAGTTGTGAGATGGTATCACATTGTCATTTTGATTTGCATCTCTGTGATAATTAGTGACATTGAGAATGTTTTCATATGTCTCTTGTTTTTTAAATATATTTTATTGATTTTTTACAGAGAGGAAGGAAGAGGGATAGATAGTCAGAAACATCGATGAGCGAGAAACATCGATCAGTTGCCTCTTGCACACCTCCTACTGGGGATGTGCCCGCAACCAAGTTACATGCCCTTGACCGGAATCGAACCTGGGACCCTTCAGTCCGCAGGCTGACGCTCAATCCACTGAGCCAAACCGGTTTTGGCTTCATATGTCTCTTGGCCTTCCTTCTGTCTTCTTTCAAAAAGATTCTATTTAGGTCTGTTGCCCATTTTTTATTGGATCATTTATCTTCTTTTTATTAAGTTGTATAAGTTCCCTGTAGATGTTGGAGATTAAACCTTTATCAGTGATAACATTTGCAAATATGTTCTCCCATACAGTGGGGTTTCTTGTTTTGTTGATGGTTTCTTTTGCTGTGCAGAAGTTTTTTATTTTGATGTAGTCCCATTTGTTTATTTTCTTTTTAGCTTCCATTACCCTAGGAGCGGTATCGGTGATGAAATTGCTTTGGCATATATCTGAGATTTCACTGCCTGTGGATTCCTCTAGTATTTTTATGGTTTCCCGTCTTATGTTTAAGTCCTGTATCCATTTTTAGTTAATTTTTGTGTATGGTGTAAGTTGGTGGTCTAGTTTCATTTTTTTGCATGTATCTGTCCAATTTTCCCAACACCATTTATTGAAGAGACTGTCTTGACTCCATTGTATGTTCATGCCTCCTTTGTCAAATATTAATTGAACATAGTGGTTTAGGTCGATATCTGGATTCTCTGTTCTACTCAATTGGTCTATATATCTGTTCTTGTGCCAGTACCAGGCTGTTTTGAGAACAGTGGCTTTGAAGTACAGCTTGAAATCTGGTATTGAGATCCCACCTACTTTGTTCTTCTTTCTCAGGATTGCTGTGGCTATTTGGGGTCTTTTTTTTATTCCAGATAAATTTTTGGAGAGTTCTTTCTAGGTATGTGAAATATGCCGTTGGTATTTTAATGGGGAGTACATTGAATCTATAGATTGTTTTGGGTAGTATGGACATTTTAATGATGTTGATTCTACCAATGCATTAACATGGTATGTTCTTCCATCTTTTTACGTCTTCCTCTATCTCTTTTTTCAGTGGCCTGTTGTTTTCCGCCTATAGGTCTTTTACCTTCTTAGTTAAGTTTATTCCTAGGTATGTAAATTTTTTTGGTGTGATGGTAAATGGGATTGCTTTTTTAGTCTCTCTTTCTGAAAGTTCACTATTGGTGTATAGAAATGCCATAGATTTCTTGGCGTTAATATTGTATCCTGCTACATTGCCAAATTCATTTATTTAGTCTATTAGTTTTTTGATGGAGTCTTTCGGGTTTTTTATGTACAATATCATGTCATCTGCAAATAAGGACAGCTTTACTTCTTCTTTTCCAATTTGGATGCCTTTTATTTCTTCTTCTTGTCCAATTGCAATGGATAATATTTCCAGTACTATGTTGAACAGGAGTGGTGAGAGTGGGCATCCCTGTCTTGTTCCTGTTCTTAGGGGAAATGGTTTTAGTTTTTGCCCATTGAGTATGATGTTAATTGTGGGTTTATCATATATGGCATTTATTATGTTGAGGTATGATCCTTCTATTCCCACCTTGTTGAGAGTTTTTATTAAGAAATGGTGTTGGATTTTGTCAAATGCTTTTTCTGCATCAATTGATATCACTATGTGATTTTTATCTCTCAATTTGTTTATGTGATGTGTCACGTTTATTGATTTGCGGGTATTGTACCATCCTTGCATCCCTGGGATAAATCCTACTTGGTCATGGTGTATGATCTTTCAGATATACTGCTGGACCCGATTAGCTAGAATTTTGTTCAGGATTTTGGCATCTATGTTCATGAGGGATATTGGCCTGTAATTCTCTTTTATTGTGTTGTCTTTATCTGGTTTTGGTATTAGGGTGATGCTGGCTTCATACAATGAGCTCGGAAGTGTTCCTTCCTCTTGAATTTTTTGGAATAGACTGAGGAGGATAGGTTTCAGTTCTTCCTTGAATGTTTGGTAAAACTCCCCTGTGAAGCCATCTGGCCCTGGGCTTCTGTTTGGTGCAAGCTTTTTGATGACTGCTTCAATTTCTTCCATAGTTATTCACCTATTGAGATGTCTAGATTCTTCCCGATTGAGTTTTGGAAGGTTGTATTTTTCTAGGAATAGGTCCATTTCCTCCAGGTTGTCCAGTTTGTTGGAATAGAGTTGTTCATAGTATTTTTTAACAATCCTTTTATTTTGGTGGGGTCTTTTGTTATTTCTCCTCTTTAATCATTAATTTTTTTTTATTTGGGTCCTCTCTCTTTGCTTCTTGGTGAGCCTGGCTAGAGGTTCATCAATCTTGTTTATCCTTTCAAAGAACGAGCTCTTGGTTTTGTTGATCTTTTGTATGGTTTCTTTGGTCTCTATGTCGTTTATCTCTGCCCTGATCTTTATTATTTCCTTCTTTCTGCTTACACTGGGCTTCTCTCTTTGCTCTGTTTCTAACTCTTTGAGTTGTAGGGTTAGGTAATTTATTACCATAGTTTCTTGTTTTTTTTCAGTAGGCTTGTAGAGCTATAAACTTCCTTCTGAAGACTGCTTTCGCTGTGTCCCATATATTTTGGATTGTTCTGTTTTCATTGTCATTCGTTGCCATGATGGTTTTTATTTTTTTCTTTATCTCTCTGGTAACCCAGTCATTATTTAATAGCATGCTGTTTAGTTTCCATGTGTTTGATTTCTTTTGGATTGTTTTTATTGTAGTTGATTTCCAGTTTTATGCCACTGTGATCTGAGAAGATGCTTGATATGATTTCTATCTTCTTGAATTTGAAGAGACTTTGCCTATGTCCCAACATATGGTCTATCTTTGAAAATGACCCAGGTGCACTTGAGAAGAATGTATATTCTGTGGCTTTGGGGTGAAATTTTTTGAAGATGTCAATTAATTCCATCTGGTCTAGTGAGTCATTTAGGATTGATATTTCTTTGCTGATGTTTTGTTTAGAGGATTTGTCCAATGGTGTAATGGGGTATTAAAGTACCCTACTATGATTGTATTGCTATCAATCTCTCCCATGATATCCTCCAGGAGTTTTTTTTATGTATTTGGATGCTCCTTTATTGTGTGTGTATATGTTTAACAGAGTTATTTCTTCTTGTTGGATTGTTCCACTTAGTATTATGAAGTGGCCTTCCTTATCTCATTTTATGTCCTTCACTTTTAGGTCTAATTTTTCAGATATAAGTATTGCTACCCCAGCTTTTTTTTTTCATTCCCATTCGCCTGAAAAACCTTTTTCCATCCCTTCACCCTCAGTCTGTGTGCATCTTTTTTTCTGAGGTTGGTTTCTTGTAGACAGCAGAAATATGGGTCGTGTTTCCAATCCGTTACCCTATGTCTTTTGATTGGGCCATTTAATCCATTTACATTTAAAGTTATTATCGATAGGTGCTTATTTGTGGCCATTTTTATTCTTTACCCCTGTGTTCCTTCTTCGCTTCCTATTTTTTTCTTTTTTTTCTTTTTTTTTTTTTTTTTTTTTTTTTTTTTTTACAGAAGACCATTTAGAATATTTTGCATTGCTGGTTTGGTGGTAATAAATTCCCTTAGTCCTTTTTTGTCTGTGAAGCTCCTGATTTCACCTTCAATTTTGATTGATAGCCTTGCTGGGTACAATATTCTTGGAATCAGACCCTTCTTTTGCATGACTTTGTATATTTCATTCCATTCCCTTCTGGCCTGATGAGTTTCTGTTGAGAAATCAGAAGCTAGCCTGATGGGGATTCCTTTGTAGGTAACTTTCTGTCTCTCTCGACTGCTTTTAAGATTCTTACTTAGTCATTGGTGTTTGCCAATTTAATTATAATGTTCCTTGGTGTCAGTCCTTTGGGGTTCATTTTGCTTGGTACTCTGTGAGCTTCTTGGATATGTGTGGGTTTTTTCTTCCCTATATCAGGGAAGTTTTCTGTCATTATTTCTTCAAACAGGTTTTCTAGTCCTTGCTCAGTTTCCTCTCCTTCTGGAATCCCTACTATGTGGATGTTATTTTGTTTCATGTTGTCCCAAAGTTCCCTTAGGCTTTCCTCCTGCTTTTTAATTTTTTTTCTAGAAGCTGCTCTACTTGGGTATTTTTTCCTACCTTGTCTTCTTGTTCACTGATGTGGTCCTCTGCTTCTTCTACTCTATTCTTGATGCTTTCTATTGAGTTTTTTACAGCATCAATGTCATTTTTCATTTCTTCTTGGTTCTTCATTTCCTCTTGGTTCTTACACATATTGTCGATTTTGTCTTCCATTCTTTTCAGCCACCTTATGACCATTTCTCTGAATTCTTTCTCTAGCAGGTTGCTTGCCTCCATTTTGTTTACTTCCTTTTCTGGTGATGCCCACTTTTCTTTCACATGTGGGCTGTTTTTTTTTTTGTTGTTTGTTTGTTTTCTTTTTTTTTTTTTTTTTTTGTCTCTCAATGGTCTCTCTTCTCCGGGTGTCTGGTTATGTAGTTCTCTCTCTCCTTTCCGTGGTGGAGTGTAGAGCTCCTCTGAACCTGCATGTTTGCACCAATTTGGGACTGGTGCTCTGGGGTTTGCAGCTGTTGGGTGGGTGCCGCCATTGTAGATTTTCAGGCTTCTGATAACATCCACTTTTCCCTTCAAGATGGCGCGGTCTCCGCATTCGAGCTGGTCACTCTGGGAGGGAACCCAGCAGCACTGGGGGCTGCCTGGTCAGGGGAGCACTGTCCAGCAGTCCCCCACCATCTCCTGGAGTATAGCTGTCCCTCAACTCACCAAGAAACAATCCCCATGCAACCCTCAGCTGTTCTTTCTCTCTGCTCCGGGACAAGGCTCGGGACACGTCTGTCTATTCCACCACCATTTTTTCTTCTCCCCATCTGTTTTCCTCTTTAATAAATTTTTTATACATGTTGACTCTTCTATACCAATATTCACTATTTGTCAGTTTCACATGAATCATTTTTATCTTTTGCTATTTCTCTTTGTTAATTTTGTAAGTATTCATCTTTCACCTGTCTCTCTGTAAAGTATTTAAAATATTTATTCACATTTGTGATCCCTTTTATATTTATTTTATTTTTGAAACATATTTTTTTACTTTATTTGTAATTGGCTTTTTGAGTTTTATTACCTCATAAATTAGGCTTTTTAAGTTTATAGTTTTCTTGTATCTGTTTAATGATTTTTTAGGTCATCTTTAAATTGATAGTTAAAATAATTATGTATTTTTTGGGCATGCCTTTTTGATATGCTTTAATTTTCTGTAAGGATTTTTATTCTCTTCCCTGTTCTTTCTGATAGTAATCTTTTCTGGGGATTTTGTTTGTTTTTGTTAATTCTCACCTGAGGATATTTTTCTTTAAAATTTTAGGGAGAGTGGAAGAGAGAGGGAAAGACAGAGAGAAATGTTGATGTGAGAGAAACACATCGATTGGTTGCCTCTTGCACATGCCCTGACCAGGGCTGGGTCTTGGTCTTGGGAAGATCCTGCAACCTAAGTACATGCCATTGACTGGAATCGAACCTGGGACCCTTTGGTCGGCAGGCCAACACTCTATCTACTGAACTAAACTGGCTAGGGCATTTTCTGGGGATTTGATTCTGCTAGGTTTAGTAGCTCAATTATTTGTAAAATTTAAATTCTCTAAGTTTTAGGAAACAGAGATCAAGGTAGTTTTGACTTTTACCAATGAGCATGTCTCCATTTTTTTAGTGCTCAAATATACTGAGATTTATTGATTTTATTCCTCCCCACTTTTATTTGGATTTTCTCTTCCATTTTTCTTTCTCATCTCTAGCGTTGTCAATTTTTACTTCACTCTCAGTGCTTTTTCCTCCGTGTGGGGCCTTCTCTAAGAAGACAAGTCTGGTGCTTCAGTTTTAAAAGTTCATACAGTCTACACTCCTCCACCTGTCTAGGACCTTATCAAAAGGCCTTGCATTCACTTGCTAGCATATTGAATGAGAGTTTCAGGTTCAGTTCTCTGATTAGAACTCCATAATTTTCACAGAAAATCTGTTGGATCTTTTCAGTTGCTTCTATACCAAAATGCATTAGATGCCATCTTCTTTTCTATGCTTTGTACACTCCTTTTCTAAACTTATTCATGTGCTTACCTAGTTGTATTTTAGGGTTTGTGGAAATGACATGAGATCTCATTTTGTTTTAAATTTTGTCTATGGGATTTTGATTTTGCTATCTAGTTGTTCTGACACTTTTCATCTGAGGTTTCAGGACTATTGAACATTTATGCTGTCACTGCTGTCTTCTCACCACAGCATGCATGTGCAACTATGTGTCTACATGTATATTTATATTTCCATTACCTAAATCATCTATATATATATATATATATATATATATATATATATATATATATATTGCCTAGAAAAAATTATTGCCTATGAGGTAACCTGCAGATAGAGCAAGTATAATTTAAAAAAAAAGTTCAAAATTGGGGGGATTTTTATTTTAAGACTTGCTAATTATAAACAAAGTTTAAGTAAACCATCTCTGAAAAACATGAGCATTTTAAAATCTAGGTCAATTTGTTACCTCTATCATGATTATTTTTACTTCTGCAACTTCAGTTATTTCTCTGAGTGCCAAAAGTTGCTCTATTTGTTGTTATTTAGGGATTCATTAAGATTTTAAAAATTACACTATTTTGATGTAGTCCCATTTGTTTATTTTCTCCTTAGTTTCCTTTGCCCAAGGAGATGTATCTGTAAATATATTGCCAAGAGAGATGTCTGAGATTTTCCTGCCTATGGTTTCTTCTAATACTTTTATGGTTTCACGATGTATATTTAAGTCTTTTATCCATTTTGAGTATATTCTTGCGAATGGTATAAGTTGGTGGTCTGGTTTCATTTTTTTTGCATGTACCTGTCAAAATTTCCTAGCATGATTTATTAAAAAGACTGACTTTATTCTTTTGTATACTCTTGCCTCCTTTGTCAAATATTAATTGAACATAATGGCTTGGGTCAATTTCTGGGTTCTCTGTTCTGTTCCATACTATCTAATAAAAGAGTAATATGCAAATTGACCGTACCTCCGCTACACCCACAAGCCACGCCCACCAGCCAATCAGGAGCAAATATACAAATAAACCCAACCAAGATGGCTACGGCCACAGAGAGCAGGAGGTAGGCTTGGGTTTCCCCGGCACTAGAGGAAGCCAAGCTTTCCACCTGCCCTTGCCGGCCTAGGCCTCCACTCATGGCTACAAAGTTTCAATTATAGAAGATACATAAATCCCAACAGAAATGGCTGCCGCCTCGGAGCAAGCAGAAGGCTTGGCTCCTCTCCAGGCTACAAAATTTCAATTGTAGACGATAAATAAACCCCAGATACCAGGGCCTCTGCTTGGGTCGCCAGGGGGCATGGCCAGCTTGAAAACCACCACAGGCCCCTCGCCCAGGCCGCCCCACACCCCAAGGGGCCCCCCACACTGATCCAGGACACCCTTCAGGGCAAACCAACTGGCCCCCACCTGTGCACCAGGCCTCTATCCTACCTAATAAAAGAGTAATATGCAGATTGACCATCACTCCAACACACAAGATGGCTGCCCCTATGTGGTCAAAGATCCTGCCCCCATGTGGAGACAAGATGGCCATCACAAGATGGCCAGCAAGGGAGGGCAGTTGGGAGGGACCAGGCCTGCAAGGGAGGGCAGTTGGGGGCGATCAAGCCTGCAGAAGAGGGAAGTTGGGGGGGACCCAGGCCTGCAGGGGAGGGCAGTTAAGGGTGACGAGGCCTGAAGGGGAGGGAAGTTGGGGGGGACCCAGGCCTGCAGGGAAGAGCAGTTGGGGGGGGACCAGGCCTGCAGGGGAGGGCAGTTAGGGGTGATCAGGCCTGTAGGGGAGGGCAGTTAAGGGTGACCAGGCCTGCAGGGGAAGGCAGTTAGGGGCAAACAGCCTGGCAGGGGAGCAGTTAGGCATCAATCAGGCTGGCAGGGGAGTGGTTAGGGGGTGATCAGGCTGGCAGGCTGAAGCGGTTAGGGGCAATCAGGAAGGTAGGCAGGTGAGCAGTTGGGAGCCAGCAGTCCTGGATTGTGATAGGGATGTCCGACTGCCGTTTAGGCCCAATCCCGGTGGACATCCCTCGAGGGGTCCCAGATTGGAGAGGGTGCAGGCTGGGCTGAGGGACACCCCCCCATGCACGAATTTTGTGCACCGCGCCTCTAGTTAATCTATATGCCTGTTCTTGCACCAGTACCAAGATGTTTTGAGTGCAGTGGCTTTGTAGTATAACTTGATATCTAGTATTATGATTCCTCCAAAGTTGTTTTCTTTCTCAAGATTGCTGTGGCTATTCAGGGTCTTTTTTGGTTCCATATAAATTTTTGTACTGTTTATTCTACATCTGTGAAATATACTGTTGGTATTTTAATAGGGATTATAAAGTTTCTGCACAGCTAAAGAAACCATCAACAAAATGAAAAGACAGCCTACTGTATGGGAGAACATATTTGCCAATGATACATCCAATAAGGGGTTAATTTCCAAAATTTATAATGAACTCACACAACTTAATGAAAGGAAGATAAACAATCCAATTACAAAAATGGCAAAGAACCTAAATAAACACTTCTTCAAAGTGAACATAAAGATGGCCAAGATACCTATAATAAAATGATCGAAGTCACTAATAACGCAAGAGATGCAAATTAAAAAGACAATTAGGTACCATCTCACACCTGTCAGAATGGCTATCATCAACAAATCAGCAAATGACAAGTGTTGGCAAGGATGTGGAGAAAAGGGAACCCTGGTACACTGCTGGTGGTAATGCAGACTGGTGCAGCCACTGTGGAAAGTAGTATGGAGTTTCCTTAACCCTTCGGTCCTCAGGCTGACACTGTATCCACTGAGCCAAACAGGCTAGGGCTTCACTGAAGTTTTAATTTGTTTTATCTGATTATTATTAGGTTGAATATATTTCTAAATGTACAAAAGGCCTTGCAATTTTCTCATTTGCAATCTACTTGTTCTTATATTTTTGACAAGTTTTCTATTCACTTCTTTATATTTTGGTATGAAAATTTTAAGAAAAAAATCTTCCGGTTTCTACCTGTTACAGACCACTTTCTGTGTCTATTTGAAACAATTTCCCAGCCTTTTATTTCTTCTTCTTCTTTTTTTGGATACCTGTATGAACGCTTCTTTTTTATTGAATTTATTTAGGTGACTTTGGTTCACAAAACCATACAGGTTTCAAGTGTACAACTCAAGAAAACATGATCTGTGCACTGCATTGTATGCCTGCCGCCCAAAATAAAGTGTCTTTCTGTCCCCATTTACCCAGCCTTTACACCCCCTTTAACCTCTTACATCTACGCAAGTGCCCCTTTCCCTCTGGCTAACACCAAAATGACTGGGGATATTACCCCAACCTCATTATGTGCCCTGACCGGGAATTGGACATGCAACCTTTTGGTGTATGGTACGACTCTCCAACCAACTGAGCAACCCAGCCAGGGCCATTTTAAACATTTTAAAATGTACATTCTCACTGTTGCTCAACATCACATGAACATCCATCTTTAGAATGTTTTTTATCTTACAAAGTACTTTACCCATTAAAAAATAACTTATTTAGTTTCTGCAATGTTTTGTAGTTTTCTGTGCACAAATTTTCATCTTCAGATTTCTAAGTATTTTGTTCTTTTTGACACGATTGTATATTTTGATGTATTGTTTTTTTACTTTCCTTTTCAGTTTCCTTATCATTGAGTTTTGACACATTTTAAAATATGTCAGTTCTTTCAATATTTTCGTTGTTGAAATGCTTATTCCAGCCTTTCCCCCACTTTTTTTAATTGGGTCATGAGCCTTTTTAACATTAATTATAGAAGTTTTTAATATATTTTTATGTAAGCCTTTGTAGATTATATACAGGGGTGGATAAATGTAGGTTTACAGTTATGTGTACACAAAACACAGAGGTTCTTCTTATATTATGTATTAATCATTGCATTATTTATTTGTACTGTAACTGTAAACCTGCTTTTGCCAACCCATATATATGTATAGCAAATATACTTTCCCAGTCTATGGCTTTGGTTTGTATGCTTTTAGACATATTTTGATGAGCCATAACTCTAAATTTTAATATAGTTGCACTATGAAATTTTTTCTTTATTGAAATGTTTGTGTTTATTTCAAGAACTATATTTCTAGCCCAAGACTAAAGGTTATTGTGACAATTTTTGTTATTATAAAACTTTAGTTTAACTTTTTAATTATAAAGTTTACACAATATTTTACACTTGTATCTTTACTGCTTATATTGCCTTATAATTAAATTTGTTTTATTATAATTGCCTAATGTCATTGGTTTTCAGCCTTTCTATTTTTAAATATGTAAATTCTATTAATTTTACTCTAACACTGCTTTTGTTTGCATACTACACCATTGCTATATTATCATTACATTCACAACAGATTTTTTTTTCCATTCTGAATTTTTCTTTTTACCTATGGGTTATTTAGAATTGTTTTTGCTTACTTTCCAAACCTATGGACATTTTTAGTGTCTTTAAATTTAATTTCACTTAATGTGTCAATTATTTTTTCAAATGTTATACATTTAGCATTTGTGTTTTTTACATATGACATGTCATCTAAGATAATTTCCTTTCTATTTGAAGAATGTACTTTAATATTTACTGGAGTCTGACAATGACCAATAATTGTAATTTTATGTGAATGTTTTTCTCTTGCACTTTCATTCTTGGATATTTTGCTGAGTATATTACACTAGGTTAGCATTTATTTTATTTCTGCACCCTGAATGTATCAGTCTTTCATCTTTTGGCTCATCCCTCCCCCCCTTTTTTTTCATTTGAAGACATATGAAAGTCTAATAATTTCTCATTTAACATCAATTTTCTTATTTATTTATTTTTCCTTTGTCTTTACTTTGACTCTGAAATTCCTGTGTATATTTTTTTTCTATTTTTAAATATGTTTTTATTGATTTCAGAGAGGAAGGGAGAGGAAGAGAGAGACAGAAACATCAACGATGAGAGACAATCATTGATTGGCTGCCTCCTGCATGCTCCACACTGGGGATCAAGCCTGCATCCGGGGCATGTGCCCTGACCAGGAATTGAACCATGACCTCCTGGTTCATAAGTCAATGCTCAACCACTGAGCTACACCAGCCAGGGTGTTTTTATTTTGTAATGTATCCTCCTTGTGTTGCATAGGTTCTCTTGAATTTGGATTTTGTTACCCTTGTCCTTTTTGGACAAATATCTGTCATTGTCTCTTTAAATTTTGCTTTTTGTCCCAATCCCTCTATCCTTTTCTGCTGGAATTGCAATTAAACATATGTCAGACATTCATGTTTTACTAATTTTGTATGTAAATTTTCTTGTTTCTATATTCTTCATTCTGTACATTTTTGTTATCTTTCATTTTACTAAATATGTTTCTTATTTTGTCCAATCTATTATTTAAACATCCAATGCATCTTTTAATTTTAAGTTATTTTTAATTCTGATAAAATAAACATAATATAAAAAATTACCATCTTAACCATATTTAATGTACTTTTCAGTGGCATTAAGTACATTCACTTTGTTGTCCAACCATCACAACCATCCATTTCTAGAATTCCTTTTTTTTAATTTTTTGTCAGTTTATTTTGTTCATTAGATTCCACATATGAGATCACATAGTATTTGTCTTTCTCTGACTTGTTTATTTCACTTAGCATTATAATCTTCAGTTCCATCCATGCAGTAACAAAATATAAGAGTTCCTTTTTACCATCACATGGTATTCTATTGTGTAAATGTAAAACTGAAATTCTGTATCTATTAAACAATAGCTCCACCTTCTTAATTTCAATGACTGTATTTTCAGTTCTAGAATTTCCATTTAACTTTCTTTCATACTTTTTTATTCTCAACTCAGTTTTTTGATCTTGTCTTTTATGTATTTGAAAAGTCAGTTGCCGTTAAAGTTGATGTCTAAAATTACTATTCCTCTTTTGCCCAGAGTTCTGCTTTTAATATTAAATATTTTCCTTGTTTTGTAGCTAGTGTTTTTGTTTTCGTGTTTCATTATGTATGATTTTTTTCCATTTATTTTAGGATATTAAATATGAAAAACTATTATAACAGTTATTTCAGGCCAAAATTGATTTATTTTTCCTCTGAAGAAATTTACTTTTGATTCTGGCAGGTGTCTAGGGGCATGGGTAATTTCTAATCACTTAAATCCAATTATAGAAATTGAAATTATTTTTTAAAATATTTTTGTATTTATTTCAGAGAGATGAAGGGGAAGGGAGATATAGATAGAAACATCAATGATGAGAGAGAATCATTGATTGGCTGCCGCTGAGCCTGCAACTCAGGCATGACTGGGAATCAAACCATTGAGCTCCTGGTTCATAGGTTGATACTCGACCACTGAGCCATGCCAGCCAGACAAAATTGAAATGATTTGATATTGAGCTCCCATCACTTAGAGTGCAGACTTATTTACAGTGTTATATTATTCCAGAATGGAAATCCTTATGGTCCCAATCCAAAGCATGAGAACTTTACCAGCGTGCTCCCTCCTTGACAGAATATAACTAAAATGTGTCCTTAGCCATTTAAAATTCTCAACATCTATTATACATTTCCTTGACAATTACTGCTTTGCTGGAATTAGCAGGTGTTTCCAAATAAAAAAAACTACCATAAGTGCTGGATTCACATCTCTGGCGTCCCATCTTCTACCAGATCTTACTCCCTTTGGTATTTACCACATTTTTAGCTTTTCACTGATTTTAAGCAGGTTTTTGTAATATTGTTCTGAGGTTTTCTAGTTTTACTCAATAGGAGGATTGTTTTATATTACCTAGACTGCCATTACTATGGGTGTATCTCTTTTCTTCTTTAGGCAACTCTAAATTTTAGAAATTTCTTACTGCTGTCAGTCAAACATAGTTCCACATAGCTTTCACTAACTGAAACATATAGTACCCCCATAACTACATAGCAAATACCTGATCCTATTTCTGTATACTTATAAAATACTTGAAACTAACTGCATTAGTATAAGATTTAGATGTTAGTAACAGAAAATCTACAGAAATATTTCAAATAAGAAAAAATAAACTTTTCTCTCATATAAACAAAATCCAATTATATGTATTCCAGGGCTGATAAAGAAATTCTGTGATTTCTAGTATATGGGCTCCTTCTAATATTTTTTTATTGATTTCAGAGAGGAAGGGAGAGGAATAGAGAGATAGAAACATCAATGATGAGAAAGAATCATTGATCAGCTGCCTCCTGCACACCCCCTACTGGGGATCTAGCTCACAACCCAGGCATGTGCCCTTGACCTGAATTGAACCTGGGACCCTTCAGTCCCCAGGCCGACGCTCTATCCACTGAGCCAAACCGGCTAGGGCTAATTATTTTACTGCTAGTCTAAGATATGGCTTCTACTTCAGGGTGAAAAATGTCTGTTCCATCTTTACTTTATCAGGTCTGTTTTCCAACTGTCTGTTAGAAAGGAAAAGAAAAGAGGTCACGATTCTACCATTGTAGATATTTGCAGAAGGTATACATATGAGTTATGATGAATCACACTTCCAGGAAACTAGTCAGGAACTTGTCTCCAATAGAGGCTTTAATTTTGTAAGTCATTTTCCAGATCAAACTGGCATTTACTTTCCTCAGGGTGGAAAAGAAGAATTCATATTGGAATATAACTGAAAGTCTTTGCCACAATAATAAACCTATTCCTCTGCCCTCCTTCATGAAATTGCCTTAATATTTACTTTTATCTTTTTTTTCATATGACATAATGCTTTTTTCCATCAATCAATAGTTATTTAATGGGAATTCCTATGTATTAAACACTATTATGTTCAGGGAGTAAAATGTCTAATGATACTTGATTCCTGACTATATATCAATATGACCTGTTCAAGGTAAAATGTGTCGTGTTATCACCTCCCTAACTTCATCAAAGGCTAAAACTTCATTAGTTTTAAAATAAACTAAAGCACATTTTTCCAAGTACATATTTGTGTACTTAGATTTTTGTATCTTTACTCAATTTTCTCATGTTAGATATATCCTCAATGTCTGGCACAGAATAATAACTATGGTATCCAATAGTGTTACCCTTTTCAACACTGGGTCATTTTCCAATTGTACTATCATTTTCTTAATGTACTTTTCCAAATAATTTTCTAATGATAACAACAAAATTGTTTATATAAGTTTTCAAAGGTCATTCCATAATGTCATGCTAAAAAACCTTTTCCTTAGTGTTTATGTCCTTATTTAGTAAGTATGGATGTTTCATTTTTTTTAATCCTCAACCTAGAACATGATTTTCATTGATTTCAGAAAGATGAGAGAGACAGCGAAGAAAGAGAGGGGGGGGGCATTGATGTGAGAGTGAAACATCAATTGTTTGATTTTCTGTGCCAGGCCAGGGCTGATTCATTTTTAGTAATCAATAATAATAAAAGTGTAATATGCTAATTAAACCAGACGTCCTTCCAGACAACCTTCTAAATGAAGCTGGGGCTTCGAGGGAAGCCTGGGTCCCGGGTGCCTGCTGGCAGCCAGAGGGAAGCCTGGGTCCTGGGTGCCTGAAGGAAGCCAGTGCTGGCAGCCAGGGGAAGGAAGGCCTACTCTTGCACGAATTTCGTGCATCGGGCCTCTAGTGTTATAATAACTGTCATTTGTCATTGGAAACATTTCAAGAGAGTTCCCAAACCTCTGTAGAAAAAACACATCCCCAATGCATATTCTTACTGGCAACAAGTGTACGTTTATGATTCTTTTCTTTTCCCATTTGCTTCTTCAGCCATCACCTTTAACAGATGCTTCTTTAATCACACACACACAGACACACACACACACACGCCAGCTTTGCCACTAAGAGTCACAGGTGTCTCAGTTTAATTTTATTAACATGAAAGAAACAACAAAAGGAATAAAACAATTGTTCAACAGAAGTGTCAACATTACAGTTGCCAATTGCTGCTGTAAGGAGCACCCAGGTCTTTTTTACTTTGTAAATGACTGGTGGTTCTTCTCAATTCCCACTTTTAGTTTTTGACCTATGGTCTGCAGGGCTAATTTATGTGAGTTCATAAAAAATTCTATTTATGAAAAATGTTGTTTACTTATTGGTTGAGCACTAAAAAATAAACAATACATCTGCATTTTAATTGTATTCTCTTGTGCTATGTAGCATACTTAATGGCAATACTATGTAGCAGACTTTGGTTGTCAATCCATAAACAATAAATGAAACAGCAAACAACTGATTGTATATATATTTGCTTGCTATATGTCATTCACTTTTTACAAAACTGTTACCAATGACTTATAAGTTAACATCTAGCAAAAACTCCCGATCTGGCTGTACTTTTTCTGCTCAAAAACCATGCTTAACCATGTCCAGAAACATAAATCATAGACTTTAGCTGGACAAATTAGTTTATCTGTAGGTTCATTGTGGGAGAAAAGATAATAAAGTTTAAGAGATTATGAGATTTTGTGTATGCATTTATGATTTTGTAATGATAAATTCATATAGCTGAAAGCTTATGAAAAATAAGCAAACTTTACACAGTACATTTGTGAAATAATGTCACTTCCACCTTCTTTGCATACCTGATTTAATCACTGTTATTTAACTTCAGAGGAAATGCATTGGCCTATAGGCTGTTTGCTAGTGAGCATTAAACAATCTGATAACTATTTTTCATAATTAATAAACTGTCTATTCCTGATAGCTGTCTGCATTAGGCACTTTCTGTAGGCAGTCGCTGAATCTAAGACTCTCATTCTAATGTTGACATTTTCAGTTAGCAAAGTAAGCCCAACAGCATCATTTGCAGTTTTTCAGTTAGGTGGATGCCTTCTGTATTTAAGTAGAGACCAATCTTGCTTTGTTGTTTGCAAGGCATTTTAAAGACATTTATCATATTCTGTTATCCATTCAGACTCTAAAAATGTTGGCATACAATCACCTTTGTCTATAATGGATGGTTATCCTCACAAGGTACAAGGATGTTTTGCTTAAAAACACTTTAGCAACTAAATTTTTTGTGGTATTATAAGTAACTAGTGGTATTACACTCATAGTTTCTCTTTTTATGGCAGTTGTCTTCAGATTTATCTTTGGTCTAAACAAGTAGTTTTATGAATTTTTTTTTTTTAGATTAGAAAGCCAATTTTAAGTGATGTTCTTACATTCCAGAGAATATTTCTGGCTAAATTTCAAACCCACTCAATTTCAGAAAAAGTTAATAACTTAATTGTATTAATATGTATCAAGATGCATTAACCTTTTTGGAGAAAACTATTATTTATCTATACTAATAAAAACTTTTGTTTATCAGGCAAACCTTTTTGAGTGGGTTCAATAGAAGATGAGAAGAGTGGATAATGATTTCAAATATATCTTTTGAGAGTTTTGCTAAAAAAACAAAAGAGTAGGAAAATAGAGGGATTGCTAGAGGGGGATGAAGTGTCTACTTTTTTAAAGATAGAAGATATTACAGCAAAATATATTACCTTTTAAGGCACTTTGATATATATAACATTTTGACATATATATATATATATATATATATATATATATATATATATATATAACATGTTGGCATCATTTACTTAATCTATTATTTTTAGATTTGGTAAATAACACACTTTGATGAACTGATTATATTACTGAATAGTTTACCTGATTCTTCTAATTTAGCACTTCAAATTATATTATTTTTGCCTGGCTGGTGTTGCTCAGTGGTTGAGCATCAATCCATGAACCAGGAAGTCACGGTTAGGGCACATGCCTGGGTTGCAAGCTTGATCCCCAGTGTGGGTTGTGCAGGAAGGAGCCGATTGATGTTTCTTTCTCATCGATGTTTCTATCTCTCTACCCTAATCTCTTCCCCGCTCTCTAAAATCAATAAAAACATATTTAAAAAATTATATTATTTGCATAAAAAATTCTGATCAGCCCTGGAAGGTATTCTCAGTGCTTAGAGTCAGTCCATGCATTGAAGGGTCTTGGGTTCGATTCCCAGTCAAGGGGCACCTACCTGGGTTGCAGGTTCAGGAAGCAACCAATCGATGTGTCTCTTTCACATTGATGTTTTTCTCTCTCCCCCTCCACCCCCTCCTACTCTTTCACTCTTTCTAAAAATAAATGGGGAAAAATATCCTCAGGTGAGGATTAACATAAATAATTCTTTAAAAATTGCTGATCAAAGGCACTAAGTCATTAAATCAATATATAAATAGTTGAAAATTGACATAAATACTGAAAATGCTTGATTTTCCCTTCCATCTCTATTGTATATACTCCAGCCATAAAGAAATTATTCCAGTTACTTAAAATTTGCCATGTAGCCCTGGCCAGTGTTCCTCAGTAGTTAGAGCACACCCTAAACCAAAGAGTCATGAGTTTGATTCCTGGTCAAGGGCACATACCTGGTTTGCAGGTTCAATCTCCAGCCTTGTTCAGGGTGTGTGCTGGAGGCAAGCAGTTTCTCTCTTTCTCCCTGTCCCTCCCTCTCCTCCACTCACTCTAAAAATCAATGGAAAAAATATCGTGGAGTGCTAATTAATAAAACAAGACAAAAAATATTGCCATGTACTCTCCTCTGCCTGTGTTGTTTTCATTCTTCTTTATTTACTTTATTCAGAGTTAAATGGAGAGGATTCTTCCTCCAGCAAGCTCAAAAAACAGCTCTGTTGCCTCAGTTTTGTATTTTCAATGCACTTTGTAATTCATTCAACACAGCACTTATACTCTTTCATGATTGCTTATATAGTTACCTATATGCCCCATTAAATTACAAGTTCCCTAAATTCAAGACATTTTTATTCATCATTTTTACCTTTGGATCTCTATTACCTAATATAGCACCTGGCACATCACAGGCACTCAATAAATACTTGTAACTGACTCTCTGTAAAAAATGAATAAATTAATAATTGTGTGAATATTTTAATAATTATTATGATATTAATTGGCATAATATTTTAGATGATGAGGAAAAATCTTAATAAAATGAAATGTTCAGATAATATTCTCTATTATATTGTGATGTGTGTAAGCAATATAGCGTTATTAATCACATTTTATGGAAGACACAGGAAGGCAAAAATTAAGTCACTTGATATGAATCCAAGCATAAGTAGATGGTAGAGCTAAATCCAAATCTAGGTCTTTGAATTCTTTTCCAGTTTCGATCTAACTTATATCTTATTTTCATTATTTTTTAAAAAATATATGTTTATTGATATCAGAGAGGAAGGGAGAGAGAGATAGAAAAAGAAACATTAACGATGAGAGAGAATCAATGACAGGCTGCCTCCTGCATTCCCCACACTGGGGATTGAGCCCACAATCCAGGCATGAGCCTTGACCTGGAATCAAACTATGACCTCCTGGTTCAGAGGTCAACACTTACCCACTGAGCCATGCTGGCCGGGCCTTATTTTCATTCTTTGACACTCACTGCCCTCCACTACCATCCTGCCTCTCACTTCAGTAGTAAAGTCTAACCTTCTCCCGCTTGCCAAATATTCTCACTTGACAGTAATAGGGGCGCAAATCCTGGCAATTCCTTTTCCTGTAGAATTTTAATAACAAAAAATTTTAATGTCAGTGCCTAATGATACTATACACTTAAGTGAGTGTTCTTTCAACGTGTGGACATTGAGTTTCCTTAATAAGTTACCAGGAGGTTTGTTTGATGCCAACACTTGCCAATTATATCATGAATGCTCATGAATTAAGAAAGTACAATGAGCCCTAGCCAGTTCTGCTCAGTGGATAGAGCGTCAGCTTGTGGATTGAAGGGTCCCAGGTTAGTTTCTGGTCAAGGTCATGTACCTAGGTGGCAGGCTCCAGGCCTTGGTCAGGGATATGGGGGAAGCAACCAATGGATGTGTTTCTCTCACATTGTTGTTTTTCTCTATCTCTCCCTCTCCCTTCTACTCTCTCTAAAAATCAATGGGAAAAATATCCTTGGGTGAGGATTTAAAAAAAAAAAGAAAGAAAGTACTATGATTTGTTACATGTTTTTAGTTTTCAGCTTAAAATAGCTATTTTAAAAGCTTTGAAATAAGAGAAAACTCATCTAGTATTTCTCTTCACAGAAAAAAAAAATATAGTGTTGGTATGAGAGACAAAGGGGGAAAAGTATGCCATATTATTTGCAATGTTATTGTTCCTATTAGTATTAAGGACCTGTGCACTTCACTTAGCAATGTCACATGGCTCTATAATTGTGTTAATATATAGAAACTAATTAAAAGGTGCTTTAAAAAGAAATAACATGCACATTTTAAAATATATTGACTATTAATATCTTTCAAACTAATAAAACAAATCACATGCATTTTCATATAGTTCATTCTTTTGTTTTATCATTTTGTTAAAGCCAATAAACTACCTCAAGAGTCTCTGTTGATCAAAGAAATAGAGAAAAGTGTAAATTGCCAGAAAATTCCATTGAAATAAGTATTTCATTAAAATTAAAAATAAATAATTATGAGTAGCATGTTAAATTCCTCAGATACAAAACTATACAGGTAGATGCAAATAAAATTTTACAACAGATTTGTTCATTTTTTTGATAGGGGCGGTTCCACATATACTGGCTGAACACACATATATAACTGAAAATCTAAATTGCTTTCACAGTATTTAAAAAAGCATTATATCTGGTCATTTTCTTATCAGCAGGAGAATTCTACATAATATAATGGACCCATGAATCTAATTCAGAAACCTAAATAAATTCAGTATAAACAAAATAGTCGTTCTGTTTCTTTTTTGCTCCTATTGTTTATTAGATTTTCCTTACAAAAAATTCAAACATATCTATTCAATAAATTTACAGTAAGAAATGCATTGTGATATTACATAGATTCTAGCCTTACTTAAAATATTTTATAATGTATTTGCTGAATGTTGCAAGTGTTGGTCAGAAATTGTTTCCCATTATGCCTTAAATCATTCTCTATATCCCTCCCTTTCTTTATTCAAAGGCCTCAACATTACCTGGTCAGCCAGTATGTAGGGTGCCTAGCTGATTGACATCATGTAACTCCATAATTACAAACCATTTATGACATTGTAACTAGTGAACATATTATGTAGTACTTTAAGAAATTTTGGCTGTCAAGGCAAGAGATCTTCAGAAAATGGACAATAACACATCTGAATAGTTCTTTAAGGAAGTTGGATTTGAATTAGACTCTTTAAAGTTGATATATTATTGCTGCATTGATTTTTTTCTTTATTAATTAAGGTATTACATATGTGTCCTTATCCCCCATTGCCCCCCCACCCCACTCCTGTTCATGCCCTCAGTATAAGAATAAACTTACTGCTTATGAACAATAACCATGAACAGAAGCCAAAAGTTTTGTATGGGTATTATGTTTCTTGACTATTCTGTTTTGACTACTTTGATGACTATACCATTAAATATCTTATAATTTGAATTCCTGGTGTCCTTTATTTTTACAGAATACTTTAAAAATAGAAGTTACTGTTTTATCTATTATGTTCAAATAAACACAAAAGTTTTATTAATCTTTGCTTCTGACTGACAGCATTTATTTAACATTTTCATGAATTAAAGTTTTGGGTTAAACTAAGGTTTGGCTCTGATGTTTTATCTGTTATATCTGTAGAGAACTCCAGGTGGTAAATATAATTTGCTAGTAGGGAAAATTCTCCATAGGAGATGAATTAAGAGGCCATCAATGTGGTATTGGTTAAAGAATGTTATTGGAGTTAACATTTTGATAGTCATTTATAAATTACTTTCAATTTAATTTTTTTTCTGAGAATCAGGCAAAAAGAAATCTACTTCCCATGGATCTATAACCGATATAGAAACACAGGTTTTGATATACTTCATATGTATATATCTAAAAGCAATTTCCTAAAAAATTAGCTGTGACCTACAAGTTTTGCTTTAAAAGTAATGAAGTGTGCTGGGATCCTTTTATGTTCTAACTAGAAGCCTGGTGCACGAAATTCATGCACTGGGAAGGTGGGTCCCTCAGCCTGGCCTGCGCCCTCTCCCAGTCCGGGACCCCTTGGAGGATGTCTGCCTGCCAGCAGTCAGACATCCCTTTCGCAGTCCGGGGCTCTTGCAGTCCAGGACCCCTCGCTCCATACCGCCTGCCTGCAGTGGAGGCAGGAGAGGCTCCCACCACCGCCTCTGCACTCACTAGCCATGAGCCCGGCTTCTGCCTGAGTGGCACTCCCGCTGTGGGAGTGCACTGACCACCAAGAGGCAGCACCTGCGTTGACCGTCTGCCCCCTGGTGGTCAGTGTGCATCATAGTGGCCGGTCATTCTGCCATTTGGTCAATTTGCATATCAGGGTTTTATTACATATGATTTACTGGAATCTTATATGTCACTTCAGGATGAATTCTGAATGCATACCTAGTGAATATCATTAGAATGCAATAAAACGTATTCTTCAGAGATAATTCTTCAGGAAAGACAATATGCTGAGTAATTATAGAAGGAAAACAGACACACAGTCTAAAAGGCACATGATTAGATGTGAAAACATGCAGATGTAGTTGAATTCTATTCAAAGACTGAGGTCAAGAAACAAGACACTTGACTGGTAACAGAGTGACCCGGATGCAGACTTTATAAAAAGCGAGTATTGTGTTCTACTCCATGGAAGTTAATGTGACTATCCACACTACTCAGAAAGCTGTCAAATCTTTATTCTCTAGTCTGGTTCACTCTCATCAATTTGGCTTCTACCCAATGATTTGTACTAGAGAAGGTGAGAAACACTGTTAGATAAGAAAATGAAGGCAAGAACCATAAGACATTGTTACAGAGGACAAAATTTTTAAAATAACTTTTGAGATATAATTCACATTTAAAATTCACCCATATAAAACATAAAATTCAGTGGATTTTAGTACATTCAAGAAGTTAAGCAGCCATCAGCTATTACCACAATTGATTTTGAACATTTTTATCACCCATTAGAAGAAACCCAAAAAACCTTAGCTTTTAACCCCAACGCCCTATTCTCCCAAGCCCTAGAAAAATACCAATCTATATAGTTGCTTATATTGAACATTTATAAAAATGAAATTATGTAATATGTGATCCTTTGTGACTGACTTTTTTCTTTAGCAAAATATGTTCAAGGTTCATTCATGTCTTAGCTTGTTTCGTTAATTTGTTCTTTTTAATGGCTATCTAATACTTCATTATATTGATATACACCAATTTCTTTAACCATTCATCAATTGATAGACATTTGTGTTCTTTCTCTCTTTTGGCTATTATGAATAATGCTGCAATAGACTTTCATGTGTAAGTTTTTTGTGGCTTTATGTTTTAATTTCTCTTGGGTATATACTAAGAATAGAATTGCTGGGTCATATAGAATTGCTGTGTAATGTTTTGAGGAACTTCCAGATATTTTTTTCCCAAAGTGGCTGCATTACTTACATTTCTGCCAGCATTTCTCCAAATCCTTAGCAATATTTATTATCTGTCTTTTAATTATATCTATCCTAGTAGGCATGAGCCAGTTCCTAGCTCTTTGTGTTTTGCTTTGAATTTCCCTCATGGATAATTATGTTGAGCATCTATTAGTGTGCTTACTGGCCATTTGTATATATTCTTTAGGGAAATATTTATTCAGATCCTTTGTTCATTTCCCTTTAATATTTATTTGTAAAAATTCTTTATATGTTCTAGATACAATAACCTTGTCAAATATATGACTGCAAAATTTTTATCCCATTTTTGGTTTGTGTTTTCATTTTCTTGTGTCTGTGAGAGTATTTCTAGATGAGATAAACATTTGATTTAGTGGACTTAGTAAAGTAGATTGCACTATAATATGGGAGGGCATCATCAATCAATAGAGGGCCTAAATAGGTAAAAAGGCAAAGAGGAATTTTTCCCATTTTTCTCACTCACTATTTGAGCTGGGACATCTCATCATGTGTACTTTTGCTCTTGCACTGGAATTTACACCATTGCCTCTCTTTGTTCTCAGGTTTTCAGACTCAGACTAAATTAAATCACTGGTATTCTTGGGTCTCCAGCATGCAGATGCCAGATAGGTCATGGGACTTCTCAGTCTCCATAATCATGCAAGTAAGTTCCTAATACTAAATCTCATTTTATCTGTATATCTTTATTCATGTATATGCATATGTCTATCTTATTGTTTTTTTATTTTAATAAATATTTATTCAGATTATTACAATTGTTTCTCCTTTTTCCCCCCATAGCTCCCCTTCACCCAGTTCCCACCCCACCTTCTGCCCTTACCTCCCCACCACTGTCCTCATCCATAGGTGTATGATTTTTGTCCAGTCTCTTCATGAACCCTCCATACCCCTTCCCCCCTGAGAATTATCAGTCCACTCCCTTTCTATGCCCCTGATTCTATTATATTCACCAGATTATTCTGTTCCTCAGGTTTTTAATTCACTTGATTTTTAGGTTTACTTGTTGATAGATATATATTTGTTGTTCATAATTTTTCTCTTTACTTTTTTCTTCTTCCTCTTCTTTAAGAATACCTTTCAGCATTTCATATAATACTGGTTTGGTGGTGATGAACTCCTTCAGCTTTTTCTTATCTGTGAAGCTCTTTATCTGCCCTTCAATTCTGAATGATAGCTTTGCTGGGTAGAGTAATCTTGGTTGTAGGTTCTTGCTATTCATCACATTGAAAATTTCTTGCCACTCCTGTCTGGCCTGCATAGTTTCTGTTGAGAAATCAGCTGACAATTGTATGGGTGCTCCCTTGTAGGTAACTAACTGTTATTCTCTTGCTGCTTTTAATATTCTCTCTTTGTCTTTTGCTCTTGGCATTTTAATTATGATGTGTCTTGGTGTGGTCCTCTTTGGATTCCTTTTTTTGGGGGGTTCTGTGCGCTTCCTGGACTTGTAAGTCTATTTCTTTCACCAGGTGGGGGAAGTTTTCAGTCATTATTTCTTCAAATAGGTTTTCAGTATCTTGCTCTCTCTCTTCTTCTGGCACCCCCATAATTCTGATGTTGGTACGCTTGAAGTTGTCCCAGAGTCTTCTTACACTATTTTCAACTTTTTGGATTTTTTTTTTTGCTTTTTGCTTTTTCAGTTGAGTGTTTTTTGCTTCTTTGTATTTCAATTCTTTGACTTGATTTTTGTGTTCCTCTAGTCTGCTTTTGAGTCTCTGTATAATATTTTTTATTTCAGTCAGTGTATGTTTAATTTCTAGTTGGTCCTTTTTTCATATCTTCGAGGGTCTCGTTATATTTATCGGCTTTTTCTAGGATATTCTTGAAAAGCCTTATAACCGTGGTTTTGAATTCTACATCCAGTCGTTTGTTTTCCTCCATTTCTTTCGTTTGTGATCTGATTTTTTGATGCCGCATTTTCACTGCTTCCCTGAGTTGGTAAGGTAGATTTGTGTGCTAGGTTTCCAATATGGCCCAGTGGGTCTGCCTCCCCAGTTAACCTGAGATGGACACTCTTGGTGCACCTCTTTGTGGACTGTGTGTACAGCCTTGTTGTAATTAAGTCTTTATTATTGTTGGTATCACTGGGAAGAATTGACCTCCAGGCCAGTTGGCTGTAAGGATCAGCTGTGTCTATGCTGGGAGAAGTTCGGTGCTGGAGACAGCCTTATAGGATTAGACTTGCCAAATTGCAATAACCTCTGTGCTCCGCTTGGATGGGGTGGAGTCTCAGTCTTGGCTTCCAGTCAGCCTTGCCCTTGTGCGCACGTGTGCTCCTTCAGACCTCTGCCTTCCCCGGCTCCCGAGTCTTCGCCCGAGAGTCCAGACTCTCCCCACAAGAGCGTGGGTCCCCAGGGGTTCGCCTGGAACTGGGGTTCACTGCACTCAGAACTGGGGCTCAGTGCAGTCAGGAGCCTCTGACTCCCTTCCACTAGAGAAAGCCTGTGGCAACCTCCACAGCCTTTGTGCGCACTGGCACGCACGCGCCTTCAGTCCTCCGCCTTCCCCGGCTCCCGAGTCTCTGCCCGAGAGTCCAGATTCCCCCCACAAGAGCGTGGGTCCCCAGGGGCTCACCTGGAACTGGGGTCCAGTGCAGTCAGAACTGGGGCTCAGTGCAGTCAGGAGCCTCTGACACCCTTCCACTAGGGAAAGCCTGTGGCAACCTCCACAGCCTTTGTGCGCACTGCAGTCAGGAGCCTCTGACTCCTTTCCACTAGGGAAAGCCTGTGGCAACCTCCGCAGCCTTTGTGTGCACTGGCACGCATGCGCCTTCAGACTTCTGCCTTCCCCAGCTCCCGAGTCTCCGCCCGAGAGTCCAGACTCCCCCCACAAGAGCGTGGGTCCCCAGGGGCTCGCCCGGAACTGGGGTTCAGTGCAGTCAGAACTGGGGTTCAGTGCGGTCGGGGGCTTCCTTCCCCCTTCTGCCAGAGAAAGTCAGCCAGGCTCTCAGCCGCCCTTCCTCTCTGCGCGCACAAAGACCCTTTGCCGTACCTCCAATTCTCTGTGAGCTTTTCTCTTTTCTTCTAGTTGTAGAATTTTCACTCAGCCAGCTTTCCTGTGGTTCTGGATGGTGTCCATTCTGTCTTTTATTTGTAGTTTTGAAATTGTTGTGCGAGGCAGCAGTTTAGGTGCTTACCTATGCTGCCATCTTGGTTTCTCTCTATCTTATTGGTTTTATATCACTGGAGAACCCTGTCTAATACAGACTTTGATACCAAGCAAGATCCTAGAAAAACAGAATTTTAAACTTGAGTTTTCTAAGTTAGTTCTATGGTTTCTGGGATTGGCTCTCTAATATGACTGGCTTGGAAGATGTTAATGTCCCTATTTCCAGTAATAAAGAGAGTTCTGAGAGTGAATGGTGTGAATTATTTCTGAAGATACACAAAATATCTGCATTTGACAGACATTTGATACTCCTAATAAAAAGTTATAAAAAGAAAGGAGCTAGATGATTCTGTACAAAATATTTTTGAATGTTTTTTGAAAACTAATGAATATAATGACATTGGTATGTTGTTCACGGATTCAACTTCCCAGCTCACACACCATATAAATAAGCTAAGACTTTCCAAGTGTGCCCTGAAGGACACTTTTTTAAAAAATACATTTTTATTGATTTCAGAGATGAAAGGAGAAGAGAGAGACATAGAAACACCAATGATAAGAGACAGTCATTGATCAGTTGCCTCCCACACTGGATATCGAGGCCACAGTCCTGGCATGTTCCCTGACCAGGAATCAAACCCTGACCTCCTGGTTCATAGGTTGACGCTCAACCACTGAGCCAAGCTGACCAAGCTGAGGGACACATTTTACTCTTGAATATGTAGGACTGAAATTGCTGAAAATCAAACCTAGAACCTCAGACCTCAAGTACCTGAATTACAACACAATTTGAATTTTTAGTCTCACAGGTTGTCTACCATTAAATTAAAGGCATTGTTTAGGAAAGAGTGAAATCTATTCAGTTGAAATAGAAACATGTGGGAAAACACTGTTGATGCTGGGGACACTAAACCCCTAAACTCTGATGACACTTCTTAAATTTAAAGTAAACTCAACTCCTATCAGGCCTCTATAGGTAAAGTCCCAGTAGATCTCTAAAGGTGACCCATAAGGCAGTGCACTACACTCCAAAAGAAGTACTTTCATTTTTAATTTATGTAGACAAAAATCCAGGGAAGATGTTCAGGAATAGATACTAAGAATGTTGGGCAATAATAAAAGCAACATAAGGTTGGATCAGGTAGAATTTCTTGACACAAGCTAACAACAGGTTCTGTTAAAGAAGACTGAAATCATATCAAGCACCTTCTATGACCATAATGGTATAAAACTAGAAATCAATCATAAGAAAATAAACTGAAAAATACACAAACAAATGGAAGCTAAATAGCATGTTACTAAACAATGAATGGATTAACAATGAGATCAAGTGAGAAATAAAAAGATACCTTGAAACAAATGAAAATGAAAACACAATAACCCCAAATCTATGGGGCACCGCAAAAGCAGTCCTGAGAGGGAAGTTAGTAGCATTACAGGCCTACCTCGAGAAGCAAGAAAAATCTCCAATGAACAATTTAACCCCACATCTAAAAAAAAAAAAAAAAAAAAAAACTAGAAAAAGAACAACAAAGAAAGCCCAGAGTAAGCAGAGGGAAGAAAATAATAAAGATCATAAAGATCAGAGCAGAAATAAATGACACAGAGACTAAAAAAAAAAAAAGCAATGAAATCAAGAGCTGGTTCTTTGAAAACATAAACCAGATTGATGAACCTTTAACCAGACTCATCAAGAAAAAAAGAGAGAGAACACACAAGTAACAACTGAGTCCACAGAAATACAAAGGATTGTAAGAAAATACTATGAACAACAATATGCCAGCAAATTGGAAAACCTGGGTGAAATGGACAAATTCCTAGAAACATACAATTTTCCAAACCTAAATAGACCAGCAACACCTAATAGAGTAACTAAAAAACTTCCAGCTAACAATACTGCTGAACAAGATAGCTTCAGAGTCAAATTTTACCAAACATTCAAAGAAGAAATAACACCTATGCTCCTCAAACTATTTCAAAATATTCTAAAAAAAGTAAAAAAAAAAACACAAAACGATGTGTAGAAGGACTTTACTTCAACAAAATAAAGACTAAACAATAAAAGCCTACAGCTATATTATACTCAATGGTGAAAAATTGAAAGCTTTTCCACTACTATTTCATTCAACATAGTATTGTTTTACATAGAGCAATTAGATAAGAAAAAAGAAAAAGGTCAGGTTATCCAAATAGGAAAATCAGAAGTAAAAATATTTCTCTTTGCAAATGTCAATCTTCCATCTAGAAAACCTTAAAGACTTCACATACTAAAATAAATTGCAAGGCTTAGTAAATTTACTTAAGTTGCAGGATACAAAATTAACACACAAAAAGAAGTTGTGTTTCTATACTAAAAATGAAGTGTCCATAAAGAAAATGAAGAAAATAATTATAATTACAAAAGCATCAAAACAATAAAATACTTAGAAATAAACTTAACCTGGGGGCAGAAAGAGTTGTACACTGAAAATAACATTGATGAAAAAAAATAAAAAGGCATAAATAATTGTGAAGACTTGTCTTTTCATGGATTAGAAGACATGATGTTAAAATTTCAATACTATCCACAGAAATCTCCAGATTCAATGTAATACCTAGCAAAATTTAAAGGCATTTCTCCCAAAAGTAGAAAAAAAAAAACTATGCTGAAATTTATATGGAACCACACAAAAAATATATATATACCCCACCATGAATAGCCAAAGCAATCTTATGAAGATAGAACAATATCTGAGGCATCACACTTCCTGATTTCAAACTATATTACAAAGCTACAATAGTTAAAACAGTATGCTACTGGCATAAAAACAGACAAATGGACCAATGGAATGGGATAAACAATCCAAAAATATACCCAGGCATATATGGTTAACTAATCCTCAACAATGGTGCCAAGAATTGCACAATGGGAACAAGTTAGTTGCTTAAACAATCATGTTGGGAAATCTGGATTACTATATACAAAAATAAAATGTGTCCATTATTTTACAGGACAAGAAAAAAATCAAACCAAAATGAATTAAAGACTTAAATGTAAGACTTGAAACTGTAAAAGTACTAGAATAAAACAGGGTAAAGTCTTATGACAGTTATCTTGGAAATGATTTCTTGGCTATGACTTTAAAAGCACAGGCAACAAAAGCAAAAATAGACAAATGATACATACAAAACTAAAAAGTTTCTGCATGGCAAAGAAAATAATCAAAAGGTTGAAAAGGCAATCTATGAACTGTAAAAAAATATTTTCAAAGCATATATCTACTAAGAGGTTAAAATTCAAAATATAGGACATCTTTCAAGTTAATAGCAAGCCAATAAATTAATTAAAAAAAGGGCAATATTCTGAAGAGATATTTCTCCAAGGCAGGCCTGTAAATGGCTAACAGATATGAAAAGATGCTCAACATCACTAATTATCAGCAAATTACAATTTAAAATCAAAATGAGATGTCATCTAAAACTTGTTTGGATAGCTATCATGTAGAGGCCTGGTGCACAAAATTCATGCACTGGCGGGGGGTGTCCCTCAGCCCAACCTGCACCCTCTCCAATCTGGGACCCCTCAGGGGATGTCTGACTGCCTGTTTAGGCCCAATCCAGGCAGTCAGACATCCCTTTCACAATCTAGGACTGCTGGCTCCCAACTGCTCGCCTGCCTGCCTGATTGCCTTTAACCTCTTCTGCCTGCCAGCCTGATCACCCCCTAACCACTCCCCTGCCAGCCCGATCGTCCCTAACTGCCCTCTCCTGACAATCTGGTCACCCCCAAATGCCCTCTCCTGCATATTAATTCTTTATTAGATAGGGTTATTTCTTTAACATATTGGACAGCCCTAACTGGTTTGGCTCAGTGGATGGAGCATTGGCCTGCAGACTCAAGGGTCCCAGGTTTGATTCTGGTCAAGGGCATGTACCTTGGTTGGGGGCACATACCCAGTGGGGAGTGTGTAAGAGGCAGCTGATCAATGTTTCTCTCTCAGAGATGTTTCTAGCTCTCTATCCCTTTCCCTTCCACTCTGTAAAAAATCAATAAAATATATATTTTTAAAAAAGAAACATTTAAGATTCCTCCATATCTGCCTCGCTGGTGTGACTCAGTGGTTGAGACCCCAGGCTGCCACCACTGGAAGGGGATCGCACCCCGGCCAGGCTGAGACCCCAGCCCAGGCTGCCACGCCTGGCCGGGGATGGTGCCACAGGGGGTGCGCACCCCGGCCAGGCTCAGACCCCAGCCGAAGCTTCCGCCCCAGCCCAGCCGGGGATGGCGCCACAGTGGGTTCTCGTCCCAGCCAGGCTGAGACCCCAGCCCAGGCTGTGGCTGGGGATCGCGCAGGGCACTGGTGGCTCCCAGCCGGACACCCCAGGCTGCTGCCGCTGGACAGGGATTGCTGCATGGGGGGCGGGCGCCTCCCAGCCAGACACCCTGGACTGCCGCCACTGGGTGGACTGGGGCTCTCCAGCAGAGCTAAGAGGACTGGGTGCCGCCATCTTGTGGATATGGGCACCGCCATTTTTGTCGTGGAGTGATGGTTAATTTGCATAATACTCTTTTATTAGATAGGATAATATATGTACATACATATCACAAGTGTTGATGAAAATTAGGAGGAATTGGAACCCTTGTACACTGTTAGCAGTGTAAAATAGTGCAGCCTCAATGGAAAACAATTCCTTAAAATATTAAAAATTGAACTAATATATGGCCCAACAATCACCCCAAAATTGAAATCAGAATTTTGAAGAGATGTCTATTTACTGTGGAATATTTTACAATGGCCAATAGGTAGAAACAACCAAATGTCCATGGATGGACGAATAGTTAAAAAATGTATGTACACACAATGGAATATTATTCAGCCTTAAAAAAACAAGGAAATCATTTCATTTGTGCCAAACATTGATAAGTCTGAATGACATTATGCTACGTAAAATAAACCAGTCACAAAAGGACAAATCTGCATGATTCCCCTTATAGGCGGTATATAAAATATTCAAATTCATAGAAATAAAGAATAGAATGTTGGTTGCCAGGGGCTGGTGTGTGGGAGAAATGGGGAGTTGTTAACTTAAAAATTTGTGAAGTATATACATTTCATGTTAAGTGTTCTTGCAAGAAAAAATAGATAAATTTGGAGGTTTCTGACTGCTTAACTGTTAAAGGCAGACTTAGTAACATATTTTCTTAACCAATCATAGACAAGGTCTTGGTAAACTGGAGATTTGGGGTACTGCAAACTACTACAAAGTAATTTCACTTCTTACCATGTCTAAATACTGCTAATATTCCTAAATACTATTAATTATAGGTAATGGATTTACTCTCACATTATCTTCCTTATCTTTTTCTCCTTAGAGAAGAATTGTGAATTACTACATAATCTGTATAGGACAGTATGTGAAGGATATGAAAACTTATTAATGTGGGGAGGGAATAATGGCGGCGGAATAGACAGACGTGTTCCGAGCCTTGTCCCGGAGCAGAAAGAAAGAACAGCTGAGGGTCGCACAAGGAGTGTTTGTTGGCTGGTTGGGAGACAGCTGAATTCCAGAAGGAGGTGGGGGACTGCTGAACGGGGTTCCCCTGACCTGGCAGCACCAACTGCGGCTGGGTCCCCTCCCGGAGCTGCGGGGTTGGAAGCGGAGTCTGCGCCATCTTGATCCGGAAAGTGGAGCTTATCTGAAGCCTGAGAATCCACAACGGCGGCACCCCAGGAACAGCTGCGAGCCCCAGAACAATGCTCCCCAACTGGCGCAAGCACATGGGTTCAGAGGAGCTCTACACTCCACCACGGAAAGGTCAGATTTCGCCTGGGATAAGGTGAGGTCACTGGTCCCAGCGGGAGAGAGGAACGCGCGTTTTGCGGGAGCTGGAGGACCAGGGAAGTCTGTGCCTAGAAAAATCCGTGGCTGTTGGGGCTGGCGTGATCTGTGATTGTGGAAAGGGGTCCTCAGAGCTGCTAAGAGAAGGGCACTCCAAAAAGCAACCCATTTTGATCTGAAGTGCAGGGACACCCTAAGAATTTCAGGCAGTCCAGACTTACGCGCAGCCCCTGCGCTCCCTGGGTGCCTGGGCTTACTCGCAGTCCCGGAGTTCGCACAACTGGGCTTTTTCCTCTTGAAATTCTTGCTTCTGATTACTAAGACCAATACATAGGATCACCCAGTTGGCGACACCCTGGGAGACTGCAGGGGAAGGTTGTTTTTCTGGAACCTGGGGATCGGAGAGGGGAGTGACCATCAGAGAGTCAGCTCTGAGGCAGACCACTCCCACAGGCCAGTGGCTAGTGCCACAGGGAAAGAAGGCTCTAACACTGCCTAGAGAGGCCATAGATAGACCCGGAAGTTAATCCAGAAACATTGCCACCCAGGGGCTGAATCACAAATTGACTCTTGTGTAATCAAAAATAAAAGGAATACGAGAAATTAAGACACACCGCCTGCTTAAAATCAGGACTGGCTTACAACACCGAAGAGCAGTGGATCGCAGGGAACTGCAATACTGTCTGGACTGAGAAACAGGCGTGCTAAACAGAAAAACAGAGGAAGTGAATGACCTTCACTACTTCACATTTTATTTTTACCTTTTATTTTTTTATTTTTTTATTTTTTTTAATTTTCATTTTTTGCATCTTTTAATCAAGAAACTTTTTTTTCTTTTTTCATCACTTTATTTTACCTTTTTAATGATTACATTTTTATTTTCAATCCGTATTATTACTACTGCTATTTTATCTTTTTTTTTTTAAAGTGTCATTTTATTTTCTCTTCATTTTATTTTGGGATTAGGGTCCTACATTCTATTTTTACTCTATCTCAACTCTACCTTTAGGCCATCACTCTCTTCCTAACCTCCCCCTTTTCAGTGTCCTGTTTATCTTACCCTTTTACTGCTTTAGATTTTCCCTATTCTTTCTGTTTACCCCTTGTTAAAATTTCACCCTACTTACATATCTAATCTCCAATCCCCTGCTCCAAGTCCACATACACCTCTCCCTTCGCTGTCTGAGCTATCCATAAACTTGTCCTTCTCTCTGTCCTTTTGTTGTTGTTTGCTTGAATGTAGATTATATCCAATTTTTATGCTTTTTTGTGAGATTGTTTTGCTTATTCTTCTTTTGTTTATTTTTTTCTTTGTTTTGTGCTTCAGCTTTCCCTTGCCTCACTCCATATTAGTTGGTGTTGTAGTTTGTACTAATCCCCAGGCACTTGTTGCTGGCATTTGCTGGGATTAGTGATTGTTCTATTGTAGTTTTATCCCCAATATATATAGTCTGTTCCCCTTTCTCTCTTAGTCACTTTCTTGTCTCTCTTACTTTTTTTTTTCTCTTTACTTTCCCTTTTCCCAATTTCATTTTCACACTCCTTTTTTCTTTTTTTCTTTCTTTCTTTCTTTTTTCCTCTTCTTCTTTCTCTCCTATCACCTAATTTGCCTTTCCCTGGTGGTCACCTTTATTGGAGGTTATTAATATCGTGAATACATTCCTGTTCAGTGCCTTGTGAGTTGTACCTGGTAGTGCTGTATTTTGTGCCTTTAAATCAACCCAGGAGAGAGAGAACTACATAACCAGACACCCAGAGAAGAGAGACCATGGGGAGAAAAAGAAGCAGCCCGCATATGAAAGAAAAGCAGGCATCACCAGAAAAGGAAGTAAACGAAATGGAGGCAAGCAACCTTCCAGAAAAAGAATTCAGAGAAATGGTCATAAGGTGGCTGAAAAGAATGGAAGACAAATTCGACAATATGAGCAAGAACCAAGAGGAAATGAAGAAGAACCAAGAAGAAATGAAAAATGACATCGCTGCTGTAAAGAACTCAATAGAAAGCATCAAGAGTAGACTAGAAGAAGCAGAGGACCGCATCAGTGAGCTAGAAGACAAGATGGAAAAAAATACCCAAGAAAAGCAACTTCTAGAAAAAAAAATTAAAAGGCAGGAGGAGAGTCTAAGGGAACTTTGGGACAACACGAAACAAAATAACATCCGCAAAATAGGGGTTCCAGAAGGAAAGGAAGCTGAGCAAGGAAGAGAAAACCTCTTTGAAGAAATAATGACAGAAAATTTCCCAGATATAGGGAAGGAAAAACCCACACAAATCCAAGAAGCTCACAGAGTCCCAAGCAAAATGAACCCCAAAAGACCGACGCCAAGGCACATTATAATTAAATTGGCAAACACCAACGACAAAGTAAGAATCTTAAAAGCAGCAAGAGAGAGACAGAAAGTTACATACAAAGGAACCCCCATCAGACTAGCAACTGATTTCTCAACAGAAACTCATCAGGCCAGAAGGGAATGGAATGAAATATACAAAGTCATGCAAAGGAAGGGTCTGAATCCAAGAATACTGTACCCAGCAAGGCTGTCAATCAAAACTGAAGGTGAAATCAGGAGCTTCACAGACAAAAAAGGACTAAGGGAATTTATTACCACCAAACCAGCAATGCAAGAAATGCTAAAGGGTCTGCTGTAAAAAAAAAAAAAAAGAAAGAAAGAAAGAAAGAAAGAAAGAAAGAAAGAAAGAAAGAGGAAGCGAAGAAGTAACACAGGGGTAAAGAATAGGAATGGCGACAAATAAGTACCTATCAATAATAACTTTAAATGTAAATGGATTAAATGCCCCAATCAAAAGACATAGGGTAACGGATTGGATAAGAAAACACGACCCATATATCTGCTGTCTACAAGAAACCCACCTCAGAAAAAAAGATGCACACAGACTGAGGGTGAAGGGATGGAAAAAGGTTTTCCAGGCAAATGGAACTGAAAAAAAAGCTGGGGTAGCAATACTTATTTCTGACAAATTAGATCTCAAACTGAAGGACATAACAAGAGATAAGGAAGGCCATTTCATAATACTAAAGGGAGCAATCCAACAAGAAGAAATAACTCTGGTAAACATATATGCACCCAATACAGGAGCACCCAAATACATAAAAAAACTCCTGGAGGATATCAAGGGAGAGATTGACAGCAATACAATCATAGTAGGAGACTTTAATACCCCACTATCACCATTGGACAAATCCTCTAAATAAAACATCAGCAAAGAAACATCAATCCTAAATGACTCACTAGACCAGATGGAATTAATTGACATCTTCAGAACATTTCACCCCAAAGCCACAGAATATACATTCTTCTCAAGTGCACATGGGTCATTTTCAAAGATAGACCATATGTTGGGACATAGGCAAAGTCTCTTCAAATTCAAGAAGATAGAAATCATATCAAGCATCTTCTCAGACCACAGTGGCATAAAACTGGAAATCAACTACAATAAAAACAACCCAAAGAAATCAAACACATGGAGACTAAACAGCATGCTATTAAACCAGGACTGGGTTACCAGAGAGATCAAAGAAGAAATAAAAAACATCATGGCAACAAATGACAATGAAAACACTACAATCCAAAATCTATGGGACACAGCGAAAGCAGTCTTGAGAGGGAAGTTCATAGCTCTACAAGCCTACTGCAAAAAACAAGAAACAGGGGTAATAAATTACCTAACCCAACAACTCAAAGAGTTAGAAAAAGAGCAACAAGAAAAGCCCAGTGTAAGCAGAAGGAAGGAAATAATAAAGATCAGAGCACAGATAAACGACATAGAGACCAAAGAAACAATACAAAAGATCAACAAAACCAAGAGCTGGTTCTTTGAAAGGATAAACAAGATTGATGAACCTCTAGCTAGGCTGGCCAAGAAGCAAAGAGAGAGGACCCAAATAAACAAGATCAGAAATGAAAGAGGTGAAATAACAACAGATCCCGCTGAAATACAAAGGATTGTTAAAAAATACTACGAACAACTCTATTCCAACAAACTGGACAACCTGGAGGAAATGGACATATTCCTAGAAAAATATAACCTTCCAAAACTCAATCAGGAAGAATGCAAACAGCTCAACATGCCAGTAACTATGGAAGAAATTGAAGCAGTCATCAAAGAGCTTCCGGCAAACAAAAGCCCGGGGCCAGACGGCTTCACAGGAGAGTTCTACCAAACATTCAAGGAAGAACTAAAACCTATCCTCCTCAGACTATTCCAAAAAATTCAAGAGGAAGGAACACTTCCAAGCTCCTTCTATGAAGCCAGCATCACCCTAATACCAAAACCAGATAAAGACAACACAATGAAGGAGAATTACAGGCCAATATCCCTCATGAATGTAGATGCCAAAATCCTCAATAAAATTCTAGCAAATAGGATCCAGCAGTACATCAGAAAGATCATACACCATGACCAAGTAGGATTTATCCCAGGAATGCAAGGATGGTTCAATATCCGCAAATCAATAAATGTGATACATCACATAAACAAATTGAGAGATAAAAATCACATAGTCATATCAATTGATGCAGAAAAAGCATTTGACAAAATCCAACACCCTTTCTTGATAAAAACTCTCAACAAGGTGGGAATAGAAGGATCATACCTAAACATAATAAAAGCTATATATGATAAACCCACAGCTAACATCATACTCAATGGGCACAAACTAAAACCATTTCCCCTAAGAACAGGAACAAGACAGGGATGCCCACTCTCACCACTCCTGTTTGACATAGTACTGGAAGTATTAGCCACTGCAATTAGACAAGAAGAAGAAATAAAAGGCATCCAAATTGGAAAAGAAGAAGTAAAGCTGTCCTTATTTGCAGATGACATGATATTGTACATAAAAAACCCGAAAGACTCCATCAAAAAACTAACAGACTTAATAAATGAATTTGGCAATGTAGCAGGATACAAAATTAACACCAAGAAATCTATGGCATTTCTATACACCAACAATACACTTACAGAAAGAGAGACTAAAAAAGCAATCCCATTTTCTATCGCACCAAAAAAATTAAGATACTTAGGAATAAACCTAACCAAGGAGGTAAAAGACCTATATGCGGAAAACTACAGGACCCTGAAAAAAGAGATAGAGGAAGATGTAAACAGATGGAAGAACATACCATGTTCATGGATTGGTAGAATCAACATCATTAAAATGTCCATACTACCCAAAGCAATCTATAGATTCAATGCACTCCCCATTAAAATACCAATGGCGTATTTCACAGACCTAGAAAGAACTCTCCAAAAATTCATCTGGAATAAAAAAAGTCCCTGAATAGCCACAGCAATCCTGAGAAAGAGGAATAAAGTAGGAGGGATCTCAATACCAGATTTCAAGCTGTATTACAAAGCCACTGTCATCAAAACAGCCTGGTACTGGCACAAGAACAGACATATAGATCAATGGAACAGAATAGAGAATCCAGATATCGACCCAAACCAATATGCGCATTTAATATTTGACAAAGGAGGCATGAGCATACAATGGAGTCAAGACAGTCTCTTTAATAAATGGTGTTGGGAAAATTGGACAGATACATGCAAAAAAATGAAACTAGATCACCAACTTACACCATACACAAAAATAAACTCAAAATGGGTACAGGACTTAAATATAAGACGGGAAACCATAAAAATACTAGAGGAATCCACAGGCAGCAAAATCTCAGACATATGCCAAAAGAACTTTTTCAGTGATACTGCCCCTAGGGCAATGGAAGCCAAACAGAAAATAAACAAATGGGACTACATCCAAATAAAAAGCTTTTGCACAGCAAAAGAAACCATCAACAAAACAACAAGAAACCCCACTGTATGGGAGAACATATTTGCAAATGGTATCACTGATAAAGGTTTAATTTCCAACATCTACGGGCAGCTTATACAACTTAATAAAAGGAAGATAAATGATCCAATAAAAAAATGGGCAACGGACCTAAATAGAATCTTTTCGAAAGAAGACAGAAGGAAGGCCAAGAGACACATGAAAACATGCTCAAAGTCACTAATTATCCGAGAGATGCAAATCAAAACAACAATGCGATACCATCTCACACCTGTCAGAATGGCTATCATCAACAAATCAACAAACGACAAGTGTTGGCGAGGATGCGGAGAAAAAGGAACCCTCGTGCACTGCTGGTGGGAATGCAGACTGGTGCAGCCACTGTGGAGAACAGTATGGAGTTTCCTCAAAAAACTGAAAATGGAACTCCCATTTGACCCAGTAATCCCACTCCTAGGAATATATCCTAAGAAACCAGAAACACCAATCAGAAAGGATATATGCACCCCTATGTTCATAGCAGCACAATTTACAATAGCTAAGATTTGGAAACAGCCTAGGTGCCCATCAGCAGATGACTGGATCAGAAAACTATGGTACATCTACACAATGGAATACTATGCTGCCATAAAAAAGAAGGAATTACTACCATTTGTAGGCACTTGGATGGAATTAGAGAACATTATGCTAAGTGAAATAAGCCAGTCAATGAAAGAAAAATACCACATGATCCCACTCATTTGGGGATAATGCAAAACATTATAAACTGATGAACAAAAAGATAGTTACAGAGGCAGTAAAGCATCAAACAGACTGTCAAATTACAGTGGTAAGGTTAGGGAGAGGTGGGGGAAATAAGAGATCAACTGAAGGACTTATATGCATGTATATAAGAGTAACCAACGGATGCAAAACATTGGGGGGTGAGGGCATGTATGGGAGTGGGGTGGGGGTGGGGGGCAATGGTAAGATATGTACTCATATAATACCTTAATAAAAATTTGAAAAAAAAAAAAAAAAGAAATGAGGTCTGGGCCCTCAGCATTTTGTGACCCCATGATGCACAGCCAACAGAGTAATAAAAAAAAAAAAAGAAAGAAAACTTATTAATGTGACTGCTTTAAATAAACATGATTTACTGTGTGATGAGAAGTATAGTGACACCATAATGTCTGAAATGTGAGCCCAATTTTGCTGTTCTTTAATAGTCAGGAAACATAAAAATATTACTAACTCAGAGTGAAATGAAAAGTAAGGTGATAATAATTATATTAAGATTATCCATATTCATGGATCAGCTTGATATTTCAGAGCCAAAAATGGTACAATTTTTAAAATTAAATTTTTCTTCTTTGGTTCTGTGTAATTTTAATTACCAAAACAATTTATAATTATTCTTTAATGTGTAATGTGCAGCCCTGATCCTACACACCTACTTTTAGATTTTACTGAAATAATAAAATACTGTGATTTGGGATAAAAAGCAAAATAATAGCTCTTTGTTGAATAGGGAAATTCTATTATATCAATAATCTTGGTTATTGGTGTACTTTTCTTATCAAGTATGGTTTCCTCTCTGAAAAAAAATTGCTTAAATTTTAAAGATAATACATTTAAAAATTGTTAAATAAACATGAACTTCCTAAGTATATAAGAAATATATACTTTGCCTTTGAAGCAATAACCTAGCCTCACTCAATATTTTATCATAATGGCTACTTTCAGATGCTTAAGCTGGAACTTCTTTATTTTTTACAATGGTGTCAATTTGGTCTATGACTTCACTTTGATGAACACAGATTAAAAAAAAATCATCTGTGGATTGAAGGGTCCCAGGTTCGATTCTGGTCAAGAGCACATGCCCTGGTTGCAGGCTCTATCCCCAGTAGAGGGCATGCAGAAGGCAGCTGATCAATGATTCTCTCTCATTATTGATGTTTCTATCTCTCTCTCCCTCTCCTTCTTCTCTGAAATCAATAAAAATATATTTTAAAAAAATCCTCAACAAAACACTGACCTCCAACTTTATCTTAATACTCACAAAATATAAGGGCCTGCCACTATAACCAATCTATTGAACATTTTCATACATTTCTAAATTTAAGATCTAAGACTTTGCTTACATTAGTACACACTTTTAAATTTCCTCTTCTTCCCTTGTAATTTAATTCCATGATTTTTCTCAAACACTATTGGAACCTTTGAGCATCACCATTTCTATGAGTGTTGACAACTTACTTCATCTATTTCCTTAGGCTAAGTCTTTTAATCATGTGAGTACATTATATTATACAGATATATCACTACATAATCACAATTTGTTCACAATGTACCCTTTTATCTAGATTGTAATACGTTCCTGGTTATCAGTCCAGTTTTCCTCTCTCAGACATGCATAATCATATCAGTACCTATGGGACCATTTACATAAATTTCTGTAAAGGTCTAACTGTGGTTGAACTAATTACTGCAATATACAACCATAATGTTTGGCTTCCAGAAGTAAACTTAGACATTTCATGGGTTATTCTATCATCCAAATAACATTAAAAATATGTGAATGGTTGACATTCAGCTGCACTATTAAATCTAAAAATGGAAAAATGCACCACTATTCCATATTTTAGAATTCTGGGTGATAGTTTGGTCTGTTCTCTTCAAATAAAAATGATAAAAGAGCATTTTTTCCATATATTTTTAAAGTACTGAAAGTAAAATGATGGCTTCAAATAATACTCACGAGTTAACATAGCTTTATGGGAAGAAAGCATTACCAGTATAGAATGACCCAGTTGCTTGGAGAAAAATTCACAAGTGAAAAAATTCTCAATGAGGTTTACTTATGTTATACCCACATTACCCTAACCATTCTTTATGTACGGAGATTGAAAAGACCTGCATAAAGCAAGTAGAATGCATAGGTATTAGGCTGTTATATTCAACATTCTTTCGATATTTTTAAGTGTTAGCTTCATGGCTGAACCTTGTGCGGCTAATACTTATTGTTACTGTGGCAATCTTTTATTATTTAATCACAATAGCTTGAAAGCATGTATTATACATATACTGAAGATTTTTAAAAGGAATTTGTGTACCCATAACCCCACAACACATTCTCTTCACACATTTAAGTTGTAGAACCATTTTGCTTTTTTTAAGTATTCAATCATCCCTATACTTTGGAGGAAAAAGCCATGACTTATATTCTCAAAATTTTATTAGATTTAGCATTCAGGTCATGTAGAAAATTGAAAACTTCAAGCAATAACAAGTAATTTTTAGTATAGCAACAAGAATAATAAGAGTAAAGGAAGAGATTTACTTGATTAAATATCATTGAATATAGCTTCTGTGTATGACTCAATTTGTTAAAAATACACACTGTCACTTCTTGGATCAGTCAGAAACATTACAATTTAATAGCTTGGGAAAACAGATTCTCCTTAAGGTTTTATTGTTATCACTTTTGGGGGGTTTTGTTTTGTTTTGTTGTTGGGTGGTGGTGGTGGTGGTTGTTACTGGTTCTTTAGTGATTTTCATTAATTTTGTTTTGTAAAGTCTGCGTATTTGTCATGTGTGCCCACTGATGTCTCCACTCAGTTAACTTAGCAGTCAGAAATCTTTTGGAAAACTATATCTTTATCAATTGCTTTTTAAAAAATATATTTTATTTATTTCAAAGAGGGAGAGAGAGATAGAAACATCAATAATGAGAGAAAATCATTGATCGGCTGCCTCCTGCATGCCCCACACTAGGGATCAAGCCCACAGCCTAGGCATGTGCCCTTGACTGGAATTGAACCTGGGACTCTTCAGTCCACATACTGACACTCTATCCACTGAGCCAAACTGGGTAAGGTGGAAAACTATATCTTTAGATGAGTGAAACTAATAACTCACCAAGTCCTTGCTGAAGGGCTTTGTGTGTGCATTAGGGGAACAACCTCAATATTCAGCGAGGTAGTTTGCAAGTCAACCTCTTGTGCAGAACCTCAAAGTTAGCCATCGGTGGGAACTTAAAGCCTTCTCAGATATTTCCTGAGCAACCACATAGGCCTGTGCTAGTGCAGAGCACCATACATGGGCATGGATATTTTTATCCCCAGGAATATGCTGAGGCTTTGCAAAGCCTACTGTGGACATTTGACCCCCATATTTTCCTTATAAACTCTTTTCTTAGGCTACTCTTTACCTAAGCTGTTATCCACTATCTCAGGAAATTGGAATGTTTAATTGCCTCTGATTTTCTTTTTAATAATGCCTCCAGAGGAAAAGCTATTTCCACTGGGAAAACTATGCATCAGATCAAGGAAAGACAATTTTGTGAGTTGATTCTTCCAGGAAACCACCAGACAAATCAAATAATGACAGTTTTTGGAGGCGGGGCTTAAAAAGATCTCCAGATCCAAGTGCTGCCAGGATTCTTTTTTTTCCTATGATTGTAGTCTGTTGGGTTTTGAAGCAAGTGTGGATCTCTGGAGGGGAGAAGAGGAACAAGGCAAATTAAAATACTCTTCAACTGTGCTAGTCTTGCTGAGATTCAGCCATTTTCTTTAATAATGACCCTATCAATTTATACCTAATATTCACTTAGGGAATTCCCATGAAACTGAACATTTTGATAAAAATATTAGAAAGTGTAATATCAGGAGAAACCAAGATGGCGGCATAGGTAAGCACCTAAACTGCTGCCTCGCACAACAATTTCAAAACTACAACTAAAAGACAGAACGGACACCATCCAGATCCACAGGAAAGCTGGCTGAGTGAAAATTCTACAACTAGAAGAAAAGAGAAAAGCTCACAGAGAATTGGAGGTACGGCAAAGGGTCTTTGTGCACACAGAGAAGAAGGGTGGCTGAGAGCCTGGCTGACTTTCTCTGGCGGAAGGGGGAAGGAAGCCCCCGACCGCACTGAACCCCAGTTCTGACTGCACTGAACACCAGTCCCGGGTGAAACCCCGTGGACCCAGGCTCATATAGGGGGTGTCTGGACTGTCAGGTAGAGAGAAAGGCACCCGGAGACTCAGAGACCCGGGGGAGATCCAGGGGAGCCCCGGCAGGCAGGGTTCTGGAGGCACGCGCGCCAGTGTGCACAAAGGCTGCAGAGGTTGCCACAGGATTTCCCTAGTGGAAGGGAGTCAGAGGCTCCTGACTGCACTGAGCACCAGTTTTGACTGCACTGAACCCCAGTTCCAGGCGAGCCCCTGGGGACCCACGCTCTTGTGGGGGGAATCTGGACTCTTGGGCGGAGACTCGGGAACCGGGGAAGGCAGAGGTCTGAAGGAGCGCGCACGCTCGCGCAAGGGCAAGGCTGACTGGAAGCCAAGACTGTCTGCTCCACCCTGAGACTCCACCCCATCCAAACTGAGCACAGAGGTTATTGCAATTTGGCAAGTCTAATCCTATAAGGCTGTCTCCAACACCGAACTTCTCCCAGCGTAGACACAGCTGATCCTTACAGCCAACTGGCCTGGAGGTCAATTCCTCCCAGTGATACCAACAACAATCAAGACTTAACTACAACAAGGCTGTACACACAGTCCACAAAGGGGTGCACCAAGAGTGTCCATCTCAGGTTAACTGGGGAGGCCGACCCACTGGGCCATATTGGAAACCTAGCACACAAATCTACCCTACTAACTCAGGGAAGCAGTGAAAATGCGGCGTCAAAGAAACAGATCACAAACGAAAGAAATGGAGGAAAACAAACGACTGGATATAGAATTCAAAACCACGGTTATAAGGCTTTTCAAGAATATCCTAGAAAAAGCCGATAAATATAATGAGACCCTCGAAGATATGAAAAAGGACCAACTAGAAATTAAACATACACTGACTGAAATAAAAAATATTATACAGAGACCCCACAACAGACTAGAGGAACACAAGAATCAAGTCAAAGATTTGAAATACAAAGAAGCAAAAAACACTCAAATGAAAAAACAAAACAAAAAAAAATCCAAAAAGTTGAAGATAGTGTAAGAAGACTCTGGGACAACTTCAAGCTTACCAACATCAGAATTATGGGGGTGCCAGAAGAAGAGAGAGAGCAAGATACTGAAAACCTATTTGAAGAAATAATGACTGAAAACTTCCCCCACCTGGTGAAAGAAATAGACTTACAAGTCCAAGAAGTGCACAGAACCCCAAACAATAGGAATCCGAAGAGGACCACACCAAGACACATCATAATTAAAATGCCAAGAGCAAAAGACAAAGAGAGAATATTAAAAGCAGCAAGAGAAAAACAGTTAATTACCTACAACAGAGCACCCATACGATTGTCAGCTGATTTCTCAACAGAAACTATGCAGGCCAGACGGGAGTGGCAAGAAATTTTCAATGTGATGAATAGCAAGAACCTACAACCAAGATTACTCTACCCAGCAAAGCTATCATTCAGAATTGAAGGGCAGATAAAGAGCTTCACAGATAAGAAAAAGCTAAAGGAGTTCATCACCACCAAACCAGTATTATATGAAATGCTGAAAGGTATTCTTAAAGAAGAGGAAGAAGAAAAAATAAAGATAAAAGTTATGAACAACAAATACATATCTATCAACAAGTGAACCTAAAAATCAAGTGAATTAAAAACCTGAGGAACAGAATACTCTGGCGAATATAATAGAATCAGGGACATAGAAAGGGAGTGGACTGATAAATCTCAGGGGGAAAGGGTATGGGGGGGTTCAGAAAGAGACTGGAAAAAAATCATACACCTATGGATGAGGACAGTGTGCGGGAGGTAAGGGCAGAAGGTAGGGTGTGAACTGGGTGGAGGGGAGCTATGGGGGGAAAAAGGAGAAACAATTGTAATAATCTGAATAAAGATTTATTTAAAAATAAAAAAAGGAAAGTGTAATATCAGTCAGAGACCATGCCCTTTATTTGGATAAATATTGGCTTCTATAAAAACAAATAAAATAAAATTTTATGACATCCAGAATACAGGGGAAATCCTAGAAAATTATTTAATCTATAATTTAAAACTTAAAAAACTGCATTTTTAAAAGCTATTTAATTATCTAATATCCAATGATCATAGCTGTAAGCTTCTTCCTTGTTTAGAGTAAGAAAAATAAAAATGAAGTGAATTACTATATTGGTTAGATACTGAACACTGGAAGGTTTATGGAAATGGATGGGGATGCTGCATATTAGAATGTAACTGGCTTACAATCAATTATGATGAAAAAGATAAAATCTTTATATGAAATGTGAGGTTATATCAATTTGAAAGGATAAAAGGACAATATTTAATAAATAAGTTTAAATATCTATAGAACCTACAATTCTGAACATAATGCATTAATATGTTTCCATCCATGGTTTTGAAGCATCCATTTTATATAAAAACTGCTGTTTGAAATTTTAATCCTGCTATTTTGGCTTCTGTAAATGCTTACTTGCTTAAATAATAAGGAAATAAGACTGCTCCCATTCCAGAGAGGCCATAAACCTTCCCTGGACAAAGTTATCAGTGCTGGCACCAAGCCAGGCCTTTGGTTGAGGTCTCAAAGCTCCAGCACAAAGAACTTGCAAAGGGGACTGGAAAACCCCATATTTAGGAGACAAAGAGGGTAAAAAGGTATAAATACAGGAAACTTCCTGTGTGACTTCGCCCAGAATTTGAGAGAATTTTTTCTCTGGGCCCGCGCGTAATAATAAATGTAACTCCATCTCGCTAAGCATTGCTTGCTTCTTCTCTGGTCTTCTGTAACATTAATAATTCCCTGCAACCGGGAACTCAAGCGCGCTTGACCTTTTTGTCCTCTGGTGAGTGGGCCGGGTTTGGGGACCAGGGGCGCTGGATAGGTTTCCAGGAGGCGCGCCCTGCTGATTTAGCAGAATTGCACCGGGGGACACCAGGAGCTTCTGGACCTCAGCCCAGGACCCAGCCGGCATCTGAAGAGAGTGAACGGACACTTCTGGACCTGTCGACAGAATTGGTAAAGCAGGGACCCCTATCAGTCAGGCCCACTCCGAGTGAGTGAAAGGGGGAGCTTGATCACCTCCCCAGAAGTCAACGACTTCCTCAGGCAATTAATCAGGAATCAGGTGGACTGTTTAAACTCTGGGTAAATATCTGGTAGAAGTCAAAAACTCAGACTGTCTGGTGTATAAATGTGGGTGTGAGAGTCTATATGAAGTGAAAGCTACTTTGTGCCATCTGGCTGTACACATGAGAGTATTTGTTATCTCTTTCTGTTGTTTAATTTGTTTAAAAATTTGGCAAACCCCACTTTAGGGGGAACCCTAATTGTGTATAGTAAGGCTGAACACTGTGACGAACTGCAAAAGTTTCTAGCAGCTGTGAGATTTTTCTCAGAGTCTTTTGTTCTCCATCAAGGAGGGAATCAGCCCTGCTAGCAAACAGAGAATCATGTGGTCCCAAGACCTGCGACCTGCCTGCTCTTCCTGATAGATTTATAGTGGGTCTCTGTCAGAGACAGCACCCGCTCTGACTAGAGGGGGTGGCCACCAGCGGAGGGTATCTGCATGGCCCTGGGCATGAAGGCAGATTTGACACTAGCAATCTCCCGAAGGGGGCTCTTTAAAGCTAGTGCCAGAGTAGGGGGAGGAAGAGAGCTGAAGACTGCTCCAGAGCCAGTGTGAGATGGGGTGGTGGCGGTAGGATTCGCTGGGTAGGGTGGTAGGCTCTCAGCCTGCAGAGATAGAGGAGCCCTGGGCTGGAGGACAGGTGGGTGGTCAGAGAGATCAAGAGTAGTAAAGAAGGAGGATTTAAGATCCTCTAAGGCAGTGGTTCTCAACCTTTTTAATGCCACAACCCTTTTAAACAGTTCCTCATGTTGTGGTGACCCCCAACCATAAAATTATTTTCGTTGCTACTTCATAACTGTAATTTTGCTACTGTTATGAATCGTAATGTAAATATCTCTGTTTTCCGATGGTCTTAGGCTCTACAGTAGCGGTTCTCAACCTGTGGGTCGCAACCACTAGCAGGGTCGCCTAAGACCATCGGAAAACACAGATATTTACATTACTCTTCATAACAGTAGCAAAATTACAGTTATGAAGTAGCAATGAAAATAATTTTATGGTTGGGGGTCACCACAACATGAGGAACTGTATTAAAGGGTCACGGCATTAGAAAGGTTGAGAACCACTGCTCTAGAGATTATTCCTGGCCCTCATTCCAGGCCCTTATCTTATAAACAGGACCACTGACTTTTTCAGCAGAGAATTAATTCTATTAAGCTTATAGTCCTCAGGGGTCAATATAACTCCCTCTCCAACAATGGCCCAAAAGAGTCAATGATTTGACTCATGTACATAAAACCAGTGGGGAATGAAGCATCCATCTTATATAAAAACTGCTTTTTGAAATTTTAACCCTGCTATTTTGGCTTCTGTAAATGCTTGCTTGCTTAAATAATAAGGGAAATAAGTCTACTCCCATTTCAGAAAGGCCATTAAACCTTCCCCAGATGAAGTTATCAGTGCTGGCACCAGGCCAAGCCTTTGGTTGAGGTCTCAAAACCCCAGCACATAGGGGCTCTTTAAGAACTTGCAAAGGGGACTGGAAACACCCCATATTTGGGAGACAAAGAAGGTAAAAACATATAAATAGGGAAAGTTCCTCCATATTGGGGCCCAGAATTTGAGAGACATTTTCCTCTGGGCCCGCACATAATAATAATAATTATAAATGTAACTTCTTCTCTCTAAGTGTTGCTTGGTTCTTCTCTGGTTTTCTGTAACATTAATGGTTCCCTGAAACTCTGGGAAGTAATCGTGCTTGGCCTTTTGGCTTCCGGTGAGTGGGCTGGGTTTGGGGCCCGGGGGAGCCGGATAGGCCTCTGGGAGGCGCCGCTCTGCTGATTTAGCAGAATTGAACCAGGGGACTCAGGTACTCCTGGACATCAGCCCAGGACCCGGCCGGAATCTGGAGAGAGTGGATAGACACTTCTGGACCTGTCAACAGAATTGGTAAGGTAGGGGACCTTATCAGTCTGGCCCACTCCGAGTGAGTGAAAGGGGGAGCTTGGGTCACCTCCCCGGAAGTCAAGGACTTCCTCAGGCAAATTAATCAGGAATCAGGTGAACTGTTTAAACTCTGGGTAAATATCTGGTAGAAGTCAAAAACTCGGACTGTCTGGTGTGTAAATGTGGGACTCAGGAGGTGAGTGAATTCAGATTCGATTAAGGAATTATGAGTTCACTCTGCTGTTTGTTTGTGTAGGACTAGCCAATTTGCTAATGAGAAGGGGGACTGGGCACAGTCTTAACTCCTCCGGTAGGTTCTCACCAAAACATTGGTCGAGAATTCTGTTCTGGGGCATGGGTGCCGGGAGTGCCCCCATTCCTGTCTGGGAAGTTGGACATTGTTTCGTTTATCTGTTAAGCTCCAGTCTGGGCTAGTCTACTGAGAGAGTGTGAGTAGGGATGTTTGTCTGTCTAGGCATAATTATCTGCTCATTAACTGGTCTGTGTGAAGCAAAAGCTACTTTGTGCCTTCTGGCTGTACACATGAGAGTATTTGTTATCTCTTTCTATTGTTTAATTTGTTTAAAGATAGTGATGAAATGCAAAAGTCTCTAGCAGCTATGAGATTTATTTTTCTCAGAGTCTTGCTCTCCGTCAGAGAGGGAATCAGCCCACTTAGCTAATGAAATTTCTGTCTATGTTTGTGTACTAGGGGTTTTGGTTTGCTCTGTGATTTTGCTGTATTAGGTTAAATTTTTGGAATTCTGGGGTTAATTTAAAGGTATAAATCTGGAAGGGAGAGCAGCTATTAGAGAGAGAAAGCCTTAAATGTAAAAAGCCTAAATATACAGGATCTCAGACCATTTGCCTTGTTTCAGGACAGAGTAAATGGTTAATGTATAAAGGGGGGAGGGTGTCTGCAGTTAATTATGAAGCAGGGAGTTAGGTTTTTGTTGATTTTTACTGGCTGCAGACCACTCTGCTGGTGTAGGGGTCTGGTCCGTGATCTTATCTGAACTACACTAGATTCAATATCGCAAGTTTTCTGCAAGCACAATTAATTTTTCTTTGCCCTGGTTCATTCTTTTTAACCCTTCCAATACTAAATTAGACAAATACAATAGACTTGAAATTACATAAGGAAGAATATAGCAGTTTTTACTAGACAAGTTTTAATATACCTGCTCTTAGTTTTATCACTGAAGATCTAGTTATGTTTTCTTGAAAAATTACTTTTAAAATATGTTCATAAATGTTAATCTAAGAAATACTGACTGTCTATTTTTAGTAATCATTAAAGGATTGATGTTTCTAAGAATAAGAAATTACTAAATAAAAGGTCTAAGGCATGGTTATGCATTTTTAAAGGACATAAAAAGAAGGTTTAAAGGCTAATTTGAAAATGTAAAATTTATAAAGGTTGTATATGTAATAATAAGAAAAAGAAGTCCAACTAATGTTATCATAATCATCTATTCATGAACTCCATCTACCCTGATTATATATATCTTACATATCTTGTTTGGCTTGCCGTTTTCAGTTATTTATTAGGATCCTCCTAGAGGACATAACCTGGTCTTTCCCTTCCTCTCTCACTCCTGATTCTGACAGCATCTGTAACTGGATTGAAGATCTTTTCTTTCAGGAGGCCCTCCAGGCTTTTAGTCCACAAGAAATTTCCCTGCACACCCTTGTCATCCTCTGCCTTCTTTTCCAGGCCTACTAAGAGTCATTTTTCTACACAGGTCGGACCCCAGCCTCTAGGAGGGAGGGCTGCTGCAGTGACGGCCTGTAGTTTTCTCCGAAACTCCCACTGTTTCTATTTCTCCCCTCTCTAGGAATTGTCTTCCTCTGACTCACAATAGGAAAGGGAGACAAGCAATGGGCCCTGGCATTTGTGAAAGTAACCGGGGATGAAGCTGGTAAAGTTTCCCATTTGCAAATGTACTGAAAAGGTTTAGTACCTGTTGCTGATGGAAAAAGAGGGTCTGATGTCCCCTTCCTCTGCCTTGAACTCTCCCAGAGAAGCTAAAATATTTAACCCCTTAGACTAAGGGGTGGGCCAAGACACCTGGTTGGGGGGTAGTGAGGATAGATACCCTGTTCTTACTTACAGAGAAGCCTGTGGGAAAGGTCAAGGTCCCTGCCAGGAAAGAAGACAGGTGGAAGACAAGAGGCCTAATATCCAAACCACTGCCACAGAAGCGCTTTGCAATATGCAAAGCTGTTTCTAACTGCAACTCTGGCTGTTTTGGACTGGCAGCTTAAAGTCAAATGGCAACAGGAGACAAGCATGACAGGGACCTGTAACTAGTAAACAGGGTTAAAAAAATGGGCAAAGGAAAGGCACTCTCCCTAGACTGGGGAGCCTTCAGGACTTTGAGATTCTCCAAGACAGGAGGAATCTGACTGAGGGACTGGCCGAGACCCCGTTGGGTTGGGAGAACCAGAGGCTGCATATTGAACTTATAAACTGCAGTTTGCTAGGCAGAGTTCCAAGCCCAGTTATATAGGGGTTAAGCTGCCTGTGTACAGCAAAACAACTTTCTCCCGTGCCAGAATACATTTTAGGGAAATTGGACAGACTGTGTTTGTGGCTATAAAAAAAGAAACTGGCCACCATACACAGCCCTGACAGTAGCCTGCAGAAAACTGTGTAATAGACTTAGATGATGCCTGCATCTTCATGGACATGGCTCCAGAGAGACAAGGACAATATTGCTTTGTGTGGGAAGGTCAAGAATAAACATTAGTCACCTCCCTAAGATATTTGTATAGCCCTACCATGTGTCATATATGGTAGCAGAAGATTTGGCTACCTAAGGTGGCCACAGTACCAATATTGTACTTCATTGTGTTAATAATATTGCATTAACCTTACAGATTTGAATGCAGTTGCCTAAAGGGCAGGTGCCCAAGTGGGCAAGGAAAATACCCATCTAGGTTTGGTCTCTATTGAGAGACAGTTGGCAGCCTGTATACTGCCTTGCAGGCCTGTGTGACCATGCCCATGTCATGGGTGGCACAAACCTCAACTTTAGGAAAGTGGGGGAGGCCTATTTAGAACAGAGGGAAGTAATAAAGTGGTGAATACTAGCCCTCTGTTATAGGAATTACAGATGCTGTGAGGTCCTTTGACATGTAAGATCCTGTAAAGGAATAAAGCTCCCTTAGTCCGCTCTGAGAGGATGAGTCACCCCTCCCAGAAACCATTTGTAGTTTAAGGACAAGTCAAGTAGGGGAAGCCCTACTACAGGGAAAACTGTGACTATCTATTTAAATATAGACACATTATAAGTTTCTTCTTGCCATTTGAAGACAGTTATATTACTCTGAAGAGTCCATGAAAAGGACTGGCAAGGAAAATCAGAAGATTTTAAAACAGGTCAGTGTATTTTTCTCCTTATATAATTCCTCCGAAATTTGGCAATGCTTAATAAATCATGGCAATATATTTCTTTGCATAAATTCATTAAGACCGATTTCCAATAGTAGTTTTATTGACCGGAAACTTTGACTGGAGTATCATGTTTTAAAGAGCCCTGTCTGAACTCCAAAGACTTGAAGCCAATAAGAGTGCCATGGGAAAAGCCTGATATCCTGCTTGGTAGTCCTGAAAATACCTGGTGCTAGAGCATCAGGCCCATGTCCTACCATCACTGGCGGTTGGTCAGAGTAGAAGGGGGCAATAAGGGAGCCCCTGCATCCCTGCAGAACCCCCACGGACTCTGGGCCGCAACGAGTAGGAGGGCTACTGAGATGGCCTTAAAGCCTAGGTCATGGGCCCAGGTGGAATTGCTGCAGGTGAGAAATTCACTTAACTCAGAAGATACTACAGGCAGGCCTGATGGCAGCTGGGTGGCTTGGCTTCCTGGCCCTACGGGGCACACTAAGATTCAATCATGAAATTCCAGCAAAGGTAGTCAGTTACCATTCTTGTTATGTTTATGCCAACAATCAGGCCAAATTGAATACAATAGAAAAATTGGTCTTGATTTAGCTCTTTTGATAAACATAGAGGTAATTTGGAGAAGAAAAATTCTATTTCAATAGAAGGTATTAAAACTGAAATATTTTCTTTCCCTTCCACCAGACCATTTGTTGTAACTTTTGCTATTCTAATTGCTCAATAATACTAAATTTTATAAGACAGTTGGTCTCCACCAGGTCACAAGCCCACCTTCTTCCGTGCCTCTGACAGACAGCAAGGATCTCTTGGCTCTGAAAGAAAACTCCGTCCCGCTTCAGCATGGAAGTAGTCAGAGTACCCCACCAACGTCCATTTTCCCTGAAAGAATTCAGAGCCAGGATCCTTGAGGTAATATATAGTAGGCAGTTAGGCAGACATGACCAGAGCAAGGACAATGGCCCAACTGGTGCTACCAGATGTAACTAAGTCTTTCCAATTCTACAAATGTAAGACAAGGGGACTCCCCAGAAGCAAGAGGGAACTAGGCTGCAGATGAGGCAGCCTGGGAGGGTACCCTAAAACTAGTGGGGCCTCTATAGATTCTAGTGACTCTTCCAGACCCTGAAATACCCACCTCACCAGCTTACACAGAAACCCAATCTAGAAAAGCTAAAATCCATAACCAATCTTTACTCAAGTTCTTACTGGCTTTACAGTCTACCCAGGAAGCAATCCAGAAGCACTGTACCAACTTCTGATCTGGTTCATCCCTTCTGCCCTGGTGACTCTGTTTGGATAAAGAAAATTGCCACCCAAGGACTGACTCCTACCTGGAAAAGACCACCCCCACGGCAGTCAAGGTCAATGGGATCCTGACGTGTCTTCATCACACCTGGCTTAAGACAGTCAGGCAAAATAGAGAGTCCAGGACTCTTCAGACCCTCTAGATATTATTCCTGGCCGTTATTCCAGGCCTTTATCTTATAAACAGGACTACTGACTTTATTCGGCAGAGAATTAATTCTATTAAGCTTATAGTCTTCAGGGGTCAATATAACTCCCTCCCCAACAATGGCCCAAAAGAGTCAATGATTTGACTCATGTACATAAAACCAGTGGGGAATGAAGCATCCATCTTGTATAAAAACTGCTGTTTGACATTTTAACCCTGCTATTTTGGCTTCTGTAAATGCTTGCTTGCTTAAATAATAAGGGAAATAAGACTATTTCCATTTCAGAGAGGCCATTGAACCTTCCCCAGATGAAGTTATCAGTGCTGGCACCAGGCCAAGCCTTTGGTTGAGGTCTCAAAGCCCCAGCACTTAGGGGCTCTTTAAGAACCTGCAAAGGGGACTGGAAACACCCCATATTTGGGAGACAAAGAAGGTAAAAACATACAAATAGGGAAAGTCCCTCCATATTGGGGCCCAGAATTTGAGAGACATTTTCCTCTGGGCTCACATGTAATAATAATTATAAATGAAACTCCATCTCTCTAAGCATTGCTTGGTTCTTCTCCAGTTTTCTGTAACACTAACTGCTCACCTGCCTGCCTGCCTGATCACCCCTAACTGCCCCCCACCAGCCTGATCGCCCCTAACTGTCCCCTCCTGCCAGCCTGGTCATGCTCAACTGTCCCCCTGACCAGCCTGATGGCCCTCAACTGCCATTTCCCACCAGTTTGGTTGCCCTTAACTCCCCCCCACCACCAACCTGATCTTCCCCAACTGCCCCCCTGCAGGCCTGGTTGCCCCACGCAGCCTGCTGTTCAGTTCTTTGGTCATCCCTCACTAACCTACCTGCTGGTCTGGTTGTCCCACGCAGACTGCTGTTCAGTCATTTGGTCGTCCTTCATTAACCCCCCTGCCAGCCATGTCTACCCAGGCAGCCTGCTGGTCGTTATTGTTACTGTGATGGTGTCCCAGACAATTTGCATATTCCTCTATTAGTATAGGTACTGTGAACAATGGTATGTTGTAGAATAGATAATTATCCAAACAATGAAAAACCTTGAAGCCAATATGCTAAATGAATGAAGCTAGTTACAAAGGCCACATATTATTATTCAATTTATATTTAAAAAACACAGAAGATAAATCTATAGAGACAAAGATATAGGAATGGGGTTTAGGGCTTACAGGAGGGTGGTCTGAAAAGAGTGACAGCTAAAGACAACAAGGTTGCTTTTTGAGGCGAAAAAAAATTGTTCTAAACTTGACTTGTGGTTTTTGCCCATGTCAGTGAATATACTGAAAGTCATGGAAATATACACCATAAATGAGTGAATGTATTGTATGTGAAATTTATCTCAATAAAGCTGTTAAAAACAAGAAAACAAATATAAGCACCTCTGTAACTGGATTATAGCCATCCTCACTCCAATTTGAATCTGTGTTTCATGCTTAGTTCCTCCCCTTAGCAAAAGGAAGGATATTTTTGTTATTCCACAAAAAGAAGCTCAGCTGATTATAGAAACCAGTTATTTTTGGGGGTGGACAAGCCCACAGCTGGGCTTACTCACTTGGTTCTAGGGCTAGAACTTTTTTTCAGGTTCACAGAGTTATCAAAGCTATCCATAGATAAGGTTTACCTTCCTCTATTTCACCCTAGCAGTACTGGTATCTCAGAGACCTGACACCTTAAAGTCCCTCTAATGCACTCTGGGGACAATTGTTACCATGATGACATTGTTACATAGCGGTAATCATCAATGAAACAACCTCACTAGTCCCTGGGCTGCCATAAGGAGAAGAAATTTCATGGGTTTAGGATGGGGTGCTCTGGGGAATTGGGGACAGCCTGCTAGCTTCAACTGAGTGACACCCTGAGAACTTGGGAATCCTGTGGCTTTAGAATTTCCAGAGGAGCCTACTATTTCACCCCATGGTCAAATGTGCTGGATTTTGGTGAAGTTCAGTAGAACATCTGCAGGCAGGTTTAACCCATACATATTAGACATGCCAGCTGTAGTTTTTGACAGTGGATCAGGGGTCTGCAAAGCAGGCCTGTCTGGAGAGACAGCACCCCATTGTGTCATCAGTTCTGTCTTAGGGCATCCTCAGTTTAACATGCCATTATCAGAACCCTATCAGAAAAGCTACATTGTGGGGGAAAATGCCCAGTACAAGTATGAGGCCTTCCAGTTACACTATCCCATTGAGCGTGGGCTGGTAACAGGGTGGGAGGACATGGAGAAACTCTGGGAATATCTTTTTGAGTGGGAACTGGGAGTAAAATCCTCTCAACAGACTGTACTCATGACTGAGACCTCCTTGAACCCAACAGAGACTTGAGAGAAGATGGCAGAAGTAATGTTTGAGACATTCAAGGTGCCTGCCTTCTACCTGTCCATCCAAGCGGCGGCAGCACTCTATGCCTCTGCCTCTGTCACAGGCCTTGTGGTGGACAGTGGGGATGGAGTAACTTGCATGGTTCCTGTCTTTGAAGGTTACTCCTTGCCTCATGCTATCACCAAGCTCGACGTGGCAGGGAAGGATGTCACAGAGCACCTTGCGCAGCTGCTCCTCACTAGTGGGAGTGCCTTCCCTTACATACTCAACAAGCACTTAGTGGATGACATCAAAGAGAATCTGTGCTATGTGGCCTTAGATCCAGAGAAAGAACCACATAGGAGCCCAGAGGAAGTCCTGAAAAAATACCTTCTGTCAGATGGGAATGTCATCTACGTTGGGGAACAGCGATACCAGGTGCCAGAGATTCTTTTCACACCTCAGAAGTTAGACATCCAAAGCCTGGGACTCTCAAAAAATGATGGTCAGCAGCATTATGAAGTGTGACATGGACATCCAGAAGAATCTCTTTGCAGAAATTGTACTGTCTGGGGGCAACACTATCTTCCATGGGCTTTAGGAATGACTTATGAAAGAACTAAAAGAGCTGGCTTCAAGAGGAACTCCCATCAAAATCACAGCTTCTCTTGATAGGTGTTTCTCTGCCTGGATTGGTGCGTCCATCATGACTTCTCTGAGCAGTTTCAAACCAATGTGGATCACTTCTGCATAGTTCCTGGAGTTTTGGGACATGTGTCATTCAGAGAAGATGCTTTTAAAGAAGCCACAGCACAAGGAACAGCTTGAAGGGTCATATCACAGAAGCACTGAATGAAGGTAAAATCTTTCCATTGTGTTCAATAAAAGTGATATGACATTTTGGATTTTAGTTCATTTTTATTGGTGCCACAGTAATTACTGATCCAAGTAGTGAATGTTTTTTTTTTTTTTGGTCAGGGGTTCTCAAACTGGGTTTATTTGAGCAATGGGAAGAACTTGAATCCCTTCATAGATACATGCAAAACACTGGCTTATTTGCGTAAGTGCAGTTTTCTAGGAGGAGAGAATATACCTTTCAACAGATATTGAAAGGCCTTCATAACCCAATAGTGTTCAGCATCATCAATGAAAATACCCAAAGGCTTTTTATAGATTATAGTAAGTTTCTGTTATTATTTTATTTGTAGTTAAAGCAAATTTTTTGCTCCAATTCCCATATTGAAGATAATTTTTTCAAAAATTTCTGTTTGGTTCCTAAATTTTTTGTTTTACTTAATTAATGCTTTCACAGCAATATTTTCTATAACTTTCATTAGTGTGCATCTTTTTAAGTGGTTCTATTTCACCCTTCCTGTCCTATAAACCTCTTCAGAAATACTTGGGGTATATGTTCAGGCTGTATCCACTTGTAGTGTTAGTAGTAAAAGCAGGTGTTTGAGCCTCATGCCCAGTTTTTGACTCAATGGAGTTCCTGGAATTCATTTTAATCAAATGTCTTATATTTTTATGTTTTAATTGTTGTGGTTTTTTTTTTTTTACTTTTTCTTAAAATTGTTCTTTATTCTTGAAAGTATTTCAGATGTCCCCTCTTTCTTCGCATTGACCCCCTGCATCCCGCACCCACTCCTCCCAGGCATTCACCACACTATTTTCTGTGTCCATGGGCTATGCATGTAAATTTCCTTGTCCCCCAGCCTTCCATCAGAGATTCGTCAGTCTGTTCCATGTTTCTATGTCTCTAGATATATTTTGTTCATCAGTTTATTTTGTTTATTAGATTCCACATATGAATGAGATCAGGTGATACTTGTCTTTCTCTGTCTGGCTTATTTCACTTAGCATAATACTCTCCAGATGCCTTCATATTGTCTCAAAGAATAAGAGATCCTTCTTTTTTATAGCTACACTAGAGGCCCAGTGCACGAAATTTGTGCACGGGGGTGGGGGATGACCCTCAGCCCAGCCTGCACCCTCTCCAATCTGGGACCCCTCAAGGACATCCAACTGCCCATTTAGGCCCGATCCCACTAAACGGGCAGTAGGACATCCCTCTCACAATCCAGGACTGCTGGCTCCCAACTGCTCGCCTGCCTGCCTTCCTGATTGCCCCTAACCGCTTCTGCCTGCCAGCCTGATCACCACCTAACCACTCCCCTGCCAGCCTGATCACCCCCTAACCACTCCCCTGCCAGCCTGATTGATGCCTAACTGCTCCACTGCCAGCCTGTTTTCCCCTAACTGCAGTCCCCTGCAGGCCTGGTCCCCCCCAACTGCTCTCCCCTGCAGGCCTGGGTCCCTCCCAACTGCCTTTCCCTGCAGGTCTGGTCGCCCCCAACTTCCCTCCTCTGCCAGCTTGGTCACCCCTAACTGCTCTCCCTTGCAGGCCTGGTCCCTCCCAACTGTCCTCCCCTGCTGGCCTGATCACCCCCAACTGCCCTTCCTTGCAGGCCTGGTCTCTCCCAACTGCCCTCTCCTGCTGGCCATCTTGTGGTGGCCATCTTGTGTCCACATGGGGACAGGATCTTTGACCACATGGGGGCAGCCACCTTGTGTCTTGGAGTGATGGTCAATTGGCATATTACTCTTTTATTAGATAGGATAGAGGCCTGGTGCATGGGTGGGGGCCAGCTGGTTTGCCCTGAAGGGTGTCCTGGATCAGGGTGGGGGTTCCCTTGGGGTGTGAGGTGGCCTGGGCGAGGGGCCTGTGGTGGTTTGCAGGCCGGCCACGCCCCCTGGCGACCCAAGCGGAGGCCCTGGTATCTGGGGTTTATTTATCTTCTACAATTGAAACTTTGTAGCCTGGAGCGGAGCCAAGCCTTCTGCTTGCTCTGTGGTGGCAGCCATTTTTTGGGGATTTATGTATCTTCTATAATTGAAACTTTGTAGCCTTAAGCGAGGCCTGGGCTGGCCAGGGTGTGCGGAAAGCTTGGCTTCCTCCATCACCGGGGGCAACCCTACCCTCCTGCTCTTTCCAGCTCCATGGCTGCCGCCATTTCTGTTTGGGTTTATGTATCTTCTATCATTGAAACTTTGTAGCCTTGAGTGGAGGCCTAGGCCGGCAAGGGCAGGCGGAAAGCTTGGCTTCCTCCATTGCCGGGGAAACCCAAGCCTCCCTCCTGCTCTCTGTGGCCGTAGCCATCTTGGTTGGGTTTATTTGCATATTTGCTCCTGATTGGCTGGTGGGCATGGCTGGTGGGTGTAGCGGAGTGATTGTTAATTTGCATATTACTCTTTTATTAGATAGGATAGTATTCCATGGTGTAAATGTACCACAGCTTTTTATTCACTTGTCCATCGATGGGCTCTTGGGCTGTTTTAATTGATTTTTAGAGATAAAGGAAGGGAGAGGGATGGAAAGATAGAAACAACGATGAGAGAGGAGCATCATTGATTGGCTGCCTCCTGCACTCCTGCATGGCCCCTCCGGGGGATAGAGCCTGAAACCCAGGTTTGTGCTCTGACTGGAAATAGATCCAGTGACCTCTTGGTTCCTAGGTCAATACTTAACCACTGAACTACACCAGCCAAGCGAGTGTCTCAAATATTTTTGATAGATCTTGTTTAGAGGAGAGACAGAATACCAAGTACGGGAATTAAGTAAAAAAAAAAAAAAAAAGTGCTACCCTGCTTTTAGGGATCAACAGAACCTTTCACTCACTTGGTATTTAATTAGCACAATAGGGCTCTCCATTGTTTTGAGATCAGGCAGCTAAATAGGATGGAGCTGTTGTCCTTAGCAAAGAAAAGTGATGTGCACAAAAATCTCAGGACCCCTATTTCCAGTTGGAATATTAAAAATCAAAACCTCTCCTTATTGTGCTTTTTGTATCAGAAAAATCAATATTATTTCTATTTTGAAAAAAAAATAAAACACTTTAATTCTCACACTTACCAATTGTTAGTATGCCTCATTAATTAATAAATACATTTTTGACTCTATAAAATTTATTTCTCACTTCTACAAACAAATGGAACTAATCAAGTGTAAATTGTCACAAAACTGTCATTTCTGTGACTGCTGTTTTATATTTTAATGCCAAAAATTGTGTATTTTAATTACCCCCTTTTTTTTAAACAATGTGTTTAATTTTCTGTACTGTAGTCATCTGTCCAGTAGTCATCATATCTATTTTCATGTCATCTTTGCAGACAGCTCTTTGGGACTCAAGGTTGTTTAGGCCCTGTGCAGTTTATTTTGTCCTATTTTTTTAAAAATTAAATCTTTATTGCTGAAAGTATTAGATATGTCTCCTTTTTTCTCTCATTGACCTCTCCTAGACCGCCCCCATCCCTTGCCCCAGGCCTCTCCCACCCTGTTATCTATGTCCCTGGGTTATGCACATATGTATCCAAGTTCTTTGGTTGATCTTTCTGAGTTCTTTCGTTAAGCTCCCACCTTCCCTCTGAGATTGGACAGCCTGTTCCATGCTTCTGTCTCTGGTTCTATTTTGCTCATCAGTTTATTTTGTTCATTAGATTCCACATATGAGTGAGATCATGTGATACTTGTCTTTCTCTGACTGGCTTATTTCACTTAGCATAATACTCTCCAGGTCCCTGAATGCTGTCTCAAAGGGTAAGAGATCCTTCTTTCTTACTGCTGCATAGTATTCCTTGGTGTAAATGTAACACAGCTTTCTTATCCACTCATCTACTGTTGGGCACTTGGGCAGTTTCCAGATCTTAGCTATTGTAAAGTGTGCTGCTGTGAATACAGGGTTGCATATATTCTTTCTGATTGGTGTTTCAGGCTTCTTAGGATATATTCCTAGAAGTGAAATCACTGGGTCAAATGGCAGTTGCATATTTAATTTTTTGAGGAAACTCCATACTGTTTTCCATAATGGCTGCACCAGTCTGCATTCCCACTAGAAGTGTACTACAGGGTTCCTTTTTCTCCACATCCTTGCTGGCATTTGTCATTTGTTGATTTGTTAATGGTAGCCATTCTGACAGGTGTGAGGTGATACCTCAATATCGTCTTAATTTTCATCTCTCTTATGATTGGTGACATATGTACAGTTTTTTTATATACCAACTTTACCTTTTTACAGATGGGAAAAAAAGCCTCACTCTTAACTATTTTGTTCCTCTTCTTCCTATTTACCCTGTGAGAAATGAGGAGGAAAAATAGATTATACTCTAAAGTTTAGTCATTTAAGGTAACAGACGTTTTTCATCCCAAATAGCTTGAGAATCATGAATCTGTGAATACCTTAACTAAGTGTTACTGACTCATCATCAGAAAGAGACAGGCCAAGATAGAGACAGAGAGATGTAAATATGAAGAGAGACAAAAAGATAACTGTAGAAAAAATATGGATCCAGGTAAATTTTTCACTACTGAATGAGTCAATTTCTGCAATATAAGTTGATCTGTGACAGCACTTTTTGCATATATCAAGTTCTCTTCTGTACATATGAACATAAAATTCTCTATTCTGTGTATATATATCTTTATTTCTTGGCCAGTTTCATACAGTTTTTAAGTCTGTGGCATTAGAGTATACCTTAATAGATAGTTTGGTAAGATTCCATTATTTGATCTTTCCAAAACTGACATCACTTTATGGACCATTATTTTCCATTTACTTTTATGATGAAACTAGTGACCTGGTGCATGGATTCGTGCACATTGAAAAGAAAGTAATTAGAAGGTGACCAGTGTTTGGGGGTGGAGGGGGCGGGAGGCTGGGCGAGGTGGGCCAGACATGCCCTGGAGCCAACCTCCTGTGGTCCCTTCCCGGCCAGCCATACCTAGGGTGGCACCGTGGCTCAAAGGGTGTCTACGGAGTGAGTGGGGGTCCCTCCAGCAGGTGAGGTTCCTCTGACTGGCCTGTGGGAATTGGACTGAAATTGGCTCTCCAACATCCCCTGAGGGGTCCTGGAGTGCAAGAGGGCACTCTGCAAAGTTGCTGTTATACAGGGTGTAGAATGTAAATGCAAGTGTGCAGTAACCAGATTCGGGGCCAACAGTGCCCCAGCAACAACATAACCCATGGCCAAAGGTGGAATCACACGACCCCAAGAGAAATCAGGCTCCCTCCTCTCTGGTTCCAGGAGTGTCACCCAAGAACCGCAGCTGCCAAGTCACCTCAGCTCGGCAGCTTCTGCGTTGAGTGTATGCCCCTTGGTGGTCAGTGAGCATCATAGCTACTGGTTGAATGTATGAACACTTAGCCTTTTATATATAGAGAGATGACACAGAAGCTGGGAAATAAACATTCCTTTAATTCTTTTAAAAATTTAAGTTCTTTATTGTTTAATGTATAAGTCTCCTTTTTCCCCCATTGACCCGTCCCTAGACGCCCCCAACCCCCAGCACATTTCCTGACTCCCTCACCCCCGTCTGTGCCATTGATTATGCTCATAGGCATGCATACAAGTCTTTTGGTTGATCTCTTAGCCCCTCACCCCCTGCCTTCTCTCAGAGGTTGGATAGTCTATTTGATGCTTCAATGACTCTGGTTCTGTTGTTCATCAGTTCCTGTTGTTCATTATATTCCACAAATGAGTGAGATCATGTGATATTTATCTTTCTCTGACTGGCTTATTTCGCTTAGCATAATGCTCTCCAGTTCCACACATGCTGTTGCAAATATTAAAAGTTATTTCCTTTTTACAGTAGTGTAGTATTCCATTGTGTAGATGTACCACAGTTTTCTAATCCATGGGCACTTAGGCTGTTTCCAAATCTTAGCTATTGTAAATTGTGTTGCTATGGACATAGGGGTGCATATATCCATTCTGATTGGTGTTTATGGTTTCTTGGGATTTATTCCTAGAAGTGGGATTACTGGGTCAAATGGAAGTTCCATTTTTAATATTTTGATGAAACACTATACTGTTTTCCACAGTGGCTGTACCAGTCTGCATTCCCACCAGCAGTGCAAGAGGGTTCCTTTTTCTCCGCATCCTCTCCAGCACTTGTCATTTGTTGATTTGTTGGTGACAGCCATTCTGACAGGTGTGAGATGGTACCTCATTGTCGTTTTGATTTGCATCTCTCGGATAATTAGTGACTTTGAGCATGTTTTCATATGTCTCTTAGCCTTCCTTCTGTCCTCTTTCAAAAGGTGTCTATTTAGGTCCTTTGCCCATTTTTGATTGGGTTCTTTATCTTCTTTTTGTTATGTTATATGAGGTCCCTATAAATTTTGGAGATTAAACCCTTATCAGAGATAACATTGGCAAATATATTTTCCCATGCAGTGGGCTTTCTTGTTGTTTTATTGATGGTTTCTTTTGCTGTACAGAAGCTTTTAATTTTTATATATTCCCATTTGTTTATTTTCTCCTTAGTTTCCATCGCCCTGGGAAATGTATCGGTAAATATATTTCTAAGACAGATGTCTGCTATTTTGCTGACAATGGCTGTTTCTAAGATTTTTATGGTTTCCTGCTTTACATTTAAGTCCTTTTTCCATTTTGAGTTTATTTTTGTGTATGGTGTAGGTTGGTGGTTTAGTTTCATTTTTTTGAATGTATCTGTCCAATTTTCCCAACACCATTTATTAAAGAGGCTATCTTGACTCCATTATATGCTCTTGCCTCCTATGTCAAATATTAATTTAGCATAATGGCTTGGGTCCATTTCTGGGTTCTCTGTTCTGTTCCATTGGTCTATATGTCTGTATTGTGCCAGTACCAGGAAGTTTTGAGAACAGTGGCTTTATAATATAGCTTGATACCTTGTATTGTGATCTCTCCAACTTTGTTCTTCTTTCTCAAGATTCCTGCAGGTATTCGGGGTCTTTTTTTTTTATCACAGATGAATTTTTGGAGAGTTTGTTCTAGATGTTTGAAGTTTGCCCTTGGTATTTTAATGGGGATTGCATTGAATCTATAGATTGCTTTGGGTAGTATGGACATTTTAATCATGTTGATTCTACCAATCCATGAACATTCTTCCATTTATTTACTATGTCTTCCTCTATTTCTTTTTTCAGCATTCTGTAATTTTCTGAGTATAAGTCCTTTACCTCCTTGGTTAAAATTATTTCTCAGTACCTTAATTTTTGTGTTGCGATGGTAAATGGGATTGTATTTTTAGTTTCTCTTTCTGTCAGTTCATTATCGGGGTATAAAAAAGCCATGGATTTCTGGGTGATAACATTGTATCCTGCTACATTGTCAAATTCATTTATTAAGTCTAGTAGGTTTTTTTTTTGTTTTGTTTTGTTTTTTTGATGGAGTCTTTAGGGTTTTCTAGGTACAATATCATGTCATCTGCAAATAATGACAATTTTACTTCTTTTCCAATTTTAATGCCTTTTATTTCTTCTTCTTGTATGATCGCTATGGCTAGCACTTCCAGTACTATGTCAAACAAGAATGGTGAAAATGGGCATCCCTGTCTCATTCCCGTTTTTAGGGAAAATTGTTTTAGATTTTGCCCATTGAGTATGATGTTGGTTATAAGTCTGTCATATAAGGCTTTTATTATGTTCAGGTATGATCCCTCTAGTCCCACTTTGCTTAGAGTTTTTATCAGAAAAGTATGTTGGATTTTGTTAAATATTTTTTCTGCATCAATTTATATGATTATGTGATTTTTGTCTCTCATTTCTTTATGGTATGTATCACGTTCATTGATTTGCAGATATTGTACCATCCTTATATACCTAGGATAAATCCAACTTGGTCATGGTGTATGATCTTTCCAATGTAATGTTGGATCTGATTTGCAACATTTTGTTGAGGATTTTAGCATCTATGTTCATCAGGGATATTGGCCTATAATTCTCTTTCTTTGTAGTGTCTTTATCTGGTTTTGGGATTAGGGTAATGCTTGCTTCATAGAAAAAGTTTGGAAGGGTGCTTTCCTCTTGAATGTTTTGGAATACTTTGAGAAAGATAGGTTTTAGTTCGTCCTTGAATGTTTGGTAAAACTCCCCTGTGAAGCTAGAGGTTTCATCAATCTTGTTTATCCTTTCAAAGACCCAGCTCTTGGTTTCAATGATCCTTTGTATTGTTTTTGGTCTCTATGTCATTTATTTCTGCTCTGATTTTTATTATCTCCTTCCTTCTGCTCACTCTGGGCTTTTCTTGTTGCTCTCTGTCTAATTCTTTAACTTGTAGAGTTAGAGGATTTATTCCCATTTTTTCCTGTTTTTTGAGGTAAGCCTGTAATGCTATGAACTTTCCTCTCAGGACAGCTTTCACTGTGTCCATTAGGTTTTACATTGTTGTGTTTTCACTGTCATTCGTTTCCAGGATATTTTTAATTTCTTCTTTGATCTCTTTAGTAACCCAATCATTGTTTAATAGCATGCTATTCAGCCTTCAAGTGTTTGAATTTTTTTTATTGTTTTTATCACAGTTGCTTTCTAGTATTATGCCATTGTGGTCTGAGAAGAATCTTGATATGATTTCAATCTTCTTGATGTTGGAGAGCCTTTGCATGTGACTCAATATGTGATCTATTTTTGAAAATGTCCCATGTGCACTTGAGAAGAATGTATAATCTGTAACTGTGGGGTGAAATGTTTTGAAGATGTCAATTAAGTCCATCTGATCTAGTGAGTCATTTAGGATAGCTGTTTCTTTGCTGAATTTTTTCTAGAAGATTTATCCAGTGATGTCCCTGGGGTGTTAAAGTCCCCTACTATGACTGTATTGCTGTTGATCTCTCCCTTGATGTATTCAAGAAGTTTTTTGTGTATTTGGATGCTCCTGCATCTATGTTTACCAGAATTATATCCTCTTGTTGAATTGCTCCCTTTAGTATTATGAGGTGGCCTTCCTTATCTCTTGTTATGGCCTTCATTTTGAGTTCTATTTTGTCAGATACAAGTATTGCTACACCAGCTTTTTTTTTTTTCATTTCCATTGGCCTGAAAGATATTTGTCCATCTCTTCATTTTCAGTCTGTGTGAGTCTCTTGTTCTGAGGTGGGTCGCTTGTAGACAGCAGAGGGGGTCATGTTTTATTATCCATTCAGCCACTCACTGTCTTTTGAATGCAGCATTTTGTCCATTTATATCTAAAGTTATTATTGATAGGTACTTGTTTGTAACCATTTTTATTTTTTGTTTCTTCTCCCACCCTTTTTTCCATCTATTTTTAATTTTTATTTTATTGTTTAAAGTATTACACATAGTAGTACATATATCTCCTTTGTTCCCCCATTGACCTTCCCCCAGCCTCCCCTAACCCCTGTTGCATGCCCTCATCCCACCCCCCACCACCAGTGTCTTGTGTCCATTGGTTGTGCTTATATGCATGCATACAAGTCCTTCGGTTGATCTCTCCCCCACAATCCCAAACACTCCCCAGCCTTCCCGCTGTAATTCGACAGTCTGTTCAATTCTTTACTGCCTCTGTATCTATCATTTTTGTTTATCAGGTTATAATGTTCTTTATTTTCCATAGATGAGTGAGATCATGTGGTATTTTTCTTTCATTGCCTGGCTTATTTCACTTAACATAATGCTCTCCAGATCCAACCATGCTGCTGCAAATGGCAAGAATTCCTTTTTTTTTTAGCAACGTAGTATTCCATTGTGTAGATATACCATAGTTTTCAAATCCACTCATATGCTGATGGGCATTTAGGCTGTTTCCAAATCTTAGCTATGGTGAATTGTGCTGCTGTGAACATATATCCTTTCTGATTGGTGTTTCTAGTTTCTTGGGATATATTCCTAGAAGTGGAATTACTGGGTCAAATGGGAGTTCCATTTTTAGTTTTTTGAGGAAACTCCATACTGTTCTCCACAGTGGCTGCACTAGTCTGCATTCCCACCAGCAGTGCACGAGGGTTCCTTTTCTCCTCATGTTCACCAGCACTTGTTCTTTGTTGATTTGTTGATGATTGCCATTCTGACAGGTGTGAGATGGTACTGCATTGTTATTTTGATTTGCATCTCTGGGATAACTAGTGACTTTGAGAATGTTTTCATATGTCTCTTGGCCCTCCTTCTTCCTCAATCCACTGAGCCAAACCGGTTTTGGCTTCATATGTCTCTTGGCCTTCCTTCTGTCTTCTTTCAAAAAGATTCTATTTAGGTCCTTTGCCCATATTTTTATTGGATCATTTATCTTCCTTTTATTAAGTTGTATGAGTTCCCTGTAAATGTATCCCCCTTTATCAGTGATAACATTTGCAAATATGTTCTCCCACGCAGTGGGCTTTCTTGTTGTTTTGTTGATGGTTTCTTTTGCTGTGCAAAAGCTTTTTATTTTGATGTAGTCCCATTTGTTTATTTTCTCTTTAGCTTCCATTGCCCTAGTAGTGGAATCGGTGAAGAAATTGCTTCGGCATATATCTGAGATTTCACTGCCTGTGGATTCCTCTAGTATTTTTATGGTTTCCCGTGTTATATTTAAGTCCTGTATCCATTTTTAGTTAATTTTTGTGTATGGTGTAAGTTGGTGGTCTAGTTTCATTTTTTTGCATGTATCTGTCCAATTTTCCCAACACCATTTATTGAAGAGACTGTCTTGACTCCATTGTATATTCACGCTTCCTTTGTCAAATATTAATTGAGCATAGTGGTTTGGGTCGATATCTGGATTCTCTATTCAATTCCATTGGTCTACATGTCTGTTCCTGTGCCAGAACCAGGCTGTTTTGGGAACAGTGGCTTTGTAATACAGCTTGAAATCTGGTATTGAGATCCCACTTACTTTGTTCTTCTTTCTCAGGATTGCTGTGGCTATTTGGAGGCTCTTTTTACTCCAGATGAATATTTGGAGAATTCTTTCTAGGTCTGTAAAATATGCCATTGGTATTTTAATGGGGATTGCATTGAATCTATAGATTGCTTTGGATAGTATGGACATTTTAATGATATTGATTCTACCAATCCATGAACATAGTATGTTCTTCCATCTATTTACATCTTCCTCTATCTTTTTTTTCAGTGTCCTGTAGTTTTCCGCATATAGGTCTTTTACCTTCTTAGTTAAGTTTATTCCTAAGTATCTTAATTTTTTTGGTGCGATGGTAAATGAGATTACTTTTTTAGTCTCTCTTTCTGTAAGTTCACTATTGGTGTATATAAATGCCATAGATTTCGTGGCGTTAATTTTGTATCCTGCTACATTGCCGAATTATTTATTTAGTCTATTAGTTTTTTGATGGAGTCTTTTGCTTTTTTTATGTACAATATCATGGCATTTGTGAATAATGACAGTTTTACTTATTTCATAATTTGAATGCCTTTTATTTCTTCTTCTTGTCTAATTACAATGGCTAATACTTCCAGTACTAGGTCGAACAGGAGTAGTCGAACAGGAGTAGTGAGAATGGGCATCCCTGCCAAATTCCTGTTCTTAGGGGAAATGGTTTTAGTTTTTGCCCATAGAGTATGATGTTGGCTGTGGGTTTGTCATATATGGCTTTTATTATGTTGAGGTATGATCCTTCTTTTCCCATCTTGCTGAGAGTTCTTATCAAAAATGGGTGTTGGATTTTGTCAAATGCTTTTTCTGCATCCATCGATATTATTATGTGTTTTTTATCTCTCAATTTGTTTATGTGATGTATCACGTTTATTGATTTGCCGATATTGTACCATCCTTGCATCCCTGGGATAAATCCTACTTGTTATTGGTGCATGATCTTTCTGATGTAATGCTGGATCCGATTTGCTAGAATTTTGTTGAGGATTTTGGCATCTATGTTCATGAGTGATATTTGCCAGTCATTCTCTTTTACTGTGTTGTCTTTATCTGGTTTTGGTATTAGGGTGATGCTGGCTTCATAGAATAAGCTTGGAAGTGTTCCATCTTCTTGAATTTTTTGGAACGTCTGAGGAGGATAGGTTTTAGTTCTTCCTTCAATATTTGGTAAAACTCACCTGTGAGGCCGTCTTGCCCTGGCCTTTTGTTTGCTGGAAGCTTTTTGATGACTGCTTCAATTTCTTCCATAGTTACTGGCCTATTGAGATGATTAGATTCTTCCTGATTGAGTTTTGGAAGGTTATATTTTTCTAGGAATATGTCCATTTCCTCCAGTTTGTCCAGTTTGTTGGAATAGAGTTGTTCATAGCATTTTTTTTAACAATCCTTTGTATTTCTATAGGGTCTGTTGTTATTTCTCCTCTTTCATTTCTGATTTTGGTTATTTGGGTCCTCTCTCTTTGCTTCTTGGTGAGCCTGGCTAGGGGTTCATCAATCTTGTTTATCCTTTCAAAGACACAGCTCTTGGTTTTGTGGATCTTTTGTATTGTTTTTTTGGTCTCTATGTCCTTTATCTCCGCTGTGATCTTTATTATTTCCTTCCTTCTGCTTACACTGGGCTTTTCTTGTTGCTCTCTTTCTAACCCTTTGAGTTGAAGGATTAGGTAATTTATTACCTTTGTTTCTTGTGTTTTGCAGTAGGCTTGTAGAGCTATGAACTTCCCTCTCAAGACTGCTTTCGCTGTGTCCCATAGATTTAGGATTATTGTGTTTTCATTGTCATTTGTTGCCATGATGTTTTTTATTTCTTCTTTGATCTCTCTGGTAACCCAGTCATTGTTTAATAACATGCTTTTTAGTTTCCATGTGTTTGATTTTTTTTTCGATTGTTTTCATTGTAGTTGATTTCCACTTTTATGCTACTGTGATCTGAGGAGATGCTGGATATGATTTCTATCTTCTTGAATTTGAAGAGACTTTGCCTATGTCCCAACATATGGTTTATCTTTGAAAATGAGCCTTGTGCATTTGAGAAGAATGTATATTCTGTGGCTTTGGGGTGAAATGTTCTGAAGATGTCAATTAATTCCATCTGGTCTAGTGAGTCATTTAGGATTGATATTTCTTTGCTGATTTTTTGTTTAGAGGATTTGTTCAATGGTGATAGTGGGGTATTAAAGTCCCCTACTATGATTGTATTGCTGTCAATCTCTCCCTTGATATCCTCCCGGAGTTTTTTTTATGTATTTGGGTGCTCCTGTATTGAGTGCGTATATGTTTACCAGAGTTATTTCTTCTTGTTGGATTGTTCCACTTAGTATTATGAAGTGGCCTTCCTTATCTCTTGTTATGTCCTTCACTTTGAGATCTAATTTGTCATATATAAGTATTGCTACCCTAGTTTTTTTTTTCATTTCCATTCTCCTGAAAAACCTTTTTCCATCCCTTCACCATCAGTCTGTGTGCATCTTTTTTCTGAGGTCGTTTCCTGTAGACAGCAGCTATATGGGTCATGTGTTCTTATCCACTCAGTTACCCTATGTCTTTTGATTGGGCCATTTAATCCTTTTACATTTAAAGTTATTAATGGTAGGTACTTATTTTTCGCAATTTTTATTCTTTACCCTTGTGTTCCTTCTTCGCTTCCTATTTCTTTTTTTTTACAGCAGACCCTTTAGCATTTCTTGCATTGCTGGTTTGGTGGTAATAAATTCCCTTAGTCCTTTTTTGTCTGTGAAGTTCCTGATTTCACCTTCAATTTTGATTGACAGCCTTGCTGGGTACAGTATTCTTGGAATCAGACCCTTCTTTTGCATGACTTTTTATATTTCATTCCATTCCCTTCTTGCCTGATGTGATTCTGTAGCGAAATCAGTCTCTAGTCTGATGGGGGATCCTTTGTAGGTAACTTTCTGTCTCTTCTGCTGCTTTTAAGATTCTTACTTTGACACTGGTGTTTGCCAATTTAATTATAATGTGCCTTGACATCAGACTTTTGGGGTTCATTTTGTTTGGGACTCTGTGAGCTTCTTGGATTTGTGTGAGTTTTTTCTTCCCTATATCAGGGAAGTTTTCTGTCATTTTTTTTTCAAACAGGTTTTCTATTCCTTGTTCAGTTTCCTCTCCTTCTGGCACCCCTATAATGTGGATGTTGTTTTGTTTTGTGTTGTCCCAAAGTTCTCTTAGGCTCTTCTCCTGCTTTTTAATTTATTTTTTCTGGAAGCTGCTCTGCTTTTGTATTTTTTCCTACCTTGTCTTCTAGCTCACTGATGCAGTCCTCTGCTTCTTCTATTCTACTGTTGATGCTTGCTATTGAGTTCTTTATAGCAGCGATGTCATTTTTCATTTCTTCTTGGTTCTTCTTCATTTCCTCTTGGTTCTTACACATATTGTTGAATTTGTCTTCCATTCTTTTCAGCCACCTTTTGACAATTTCTCTGAATTCTTTCTCTCTCATATTGCTTGCCTTCAATTTGTTTACTTCTTTTTCTGGTAATGTCTGCTTTTCTTTCATATGTTGGCTGTTTCTTTGTCTCTCCATGATCTCTCTTCTCCGGGTGTCTGGTTATGTAGTTCTCTCTCTCCTGCGTTTATTTAAAGGCACAAAATACAACACAACAAGGCACTGAACACAAATGTATTCATTATACTAATAACCCTAAATAAAGGTGACCACCAGAGAAAAGAGAATTAGGGGATAAGAAAGAAAGGAGAAAAATTAGGGGATAAGAAAAAAAGAGAGAAAAAAAGGAGTGCAAAAATGAAATTGGGAAATGGAAAAAAAAAGTAAGAGAGAAAAGAAAGAGAATAAGAAAGAATAGGGGAAACAACTATTTATATGGGGAGAAAACTCCAGTGGCACAGCCACTAATCCCAACAAATGCCAGCAACAAATACCTAGAGATAAATGCAAACTACAAACAACAACTAATATCAAGCAAGGTGAGGGAAAACAGAAGCAAAAAACTAACAAAAACAAAACAAATCAAAAAGAAAAAGCAAAGCAATCTCACAAACAAGCATAAAAAAACCAATATAATCAACAATCTAGCAAACAATAACAAAAGGACAGAGAGAAAAAAAATTTGGATAGTGAAGAAAGAGAAGAGAGAGTTGTGTTTTGGACTTAGAGTAGGGGATTGGAAACTAGATATATAAGTAGGGTGAAATTTTAACAGGGGGTAAAAAGAAGGAATAGAGAAAATCTAAAGCAGGAATAGGGTAAGAGAAACCGGACAACAAAAGGGGAAAAGTGAGGAAGAGTGTTGGCATAAAGGTAAAGTTGAGATAGAGTAATATGATGCTAAAAGAAAGATGAATATAGAATGTAGAACACTAATCCCAAAATAAAATAAATAGAAAATAAAATAATACTTTAAAAAAAGATAAATTACTAGTAGTTATAATACTGATTAAAAATAAAAATGTAATAATTAAAAAGGTAATATCAAGTGATGAAAAAAGAAAAATAATTAGTTTCTTAAGTAAAAGATGAAAAAAATAAAAATAAAAATGTGCAGTAGTGAAGGTCATTCACTTCCTCTACTGTTCTATTTGGCATGCCTGTTTCCTAGTCAGGACAGTATTGAAGTTCCCTGCGTTCCACTGCTTTTCAGTGTTGTATGACAGTACTTCTTTGTTTCTTATACTCCTTTATTTGTGTTTATACAAGAGTCAATTTGTGATTCAACCCCTGTGTGGCAATGTTTCTGGATTGACCTCCGGGTCTGTAGGTCCTCCCTAGTTAGTGTTTAGGTTTTGTTTTCCCTGTGGAACTTAATACCAGTTTGGGGGAATACGCTGCCCCAGAGCTGGTTCTCTGATTGTTATTCCCCGCTCTGATCCCCAGGTTCCACAAAAATAACTTTCCCCTACAGTCTCTTAGAGTGTCCCCAATTGGATGATCCTATGTATTGGGCTTAGTAATCAAAAGCAAGTATTTAAAGAGGAAAAAAAAAAGAGAAAAAAGAGCCAGAGTAAGTACGCGAACTCTGGCCTGCAGCCCAAGTCTGTGCAGTCTTTATTCCCCTTGGGTCTAAGCAGCAGGCACACTGTTAAAATTTTTAGGCTGCTCTTTTATGCCCAATTCAACTATGGGTTGCTTTTTAGAGTTCCCTTCTCTTAGCTGCCCTGCAGATCCCTTTCCACCTTCTCAGATCACACTAGCCCCAATGGCCTCAGAAGTTTCTGGGCGCAGACTTCCCTGGATCCTCCAGGCCCGCTGTGCAGGTTTCTCTCTCCTGCCCGGACCACAGACCTCACCTTATCCCAGGTGAAATCTGACCTTTCTGTGAGGAGGCACAGAGCTCCTCCAAATTCTCATGCTCACGCTGCTTGGGGACCTGTGTTCCTGGGTTTGCAGCTGTTCACTGGGTGCCGTTGCTGTAGATTCCCAGGATTTTCAGGCATCTGACAACATCCACTCTCCCCTTCAAGATGGCATTCTCTGAGTCAGAGCCAGTAGCTCCAGGTGTGATCCCAGCAGCAGTGGAGGCTGCCGGGTCAGGTCAATCCCCTACAGTCCCCTGGAGTATAGCTGTCCCTCAACTCACAAACAAACACTCCCCGTGCAACCACACACTCTCCCTTAGTTTTCTCATGCACTATCTTGCAGTCTGCCTTCCCATCAGCAGCCATCTTCCTTCCCTCTCCTTCTTCTTTTTACAACAGTCCCTTTAGCATTTCTCGCATTGCTGGCTTCATAGTGATACACTCTCTTAGCCTTTCTCTGTCTGTGAAGCTCCTGATTTCCCCTTCAAATGTGAATGATAGCCTTGCTAAATAGAGTATTCTTGGAATCTCTCATCCCTTTGACTATTTTAACTTTAATTTTTTGTCAGATTTCTCCATGGTTTTATGCTACCAAAAATACTATTTCTACTTATAGTTTGTTTCCCAAGTCTAATAGCAAAATTATATGTACAAGACACATATAACATGATTTATTATAAAAATATTATATGATTATAGTTACAGAACTTTTCAAATAAATGGTGTCTCCACTCAATTAACACACTTAACAAATTAATGGAAAGAAATTAGATGCAGCCAGAAGCCCTTTTTTTCTGTCTTGGAAGCAGAATCTTTTTTTTTTTTTATTATTAAATTTATTGGTGTTACACTGGTTAACAGGATCATATAGGTTTAAAGTATACATTTCTGAGGAGGAAAAATGGTGGTGGAATAGACAGACGTGTTCCGAGCCTTGTCCCGGAGTAGAAAGAAAGAACAGCTGAGGGTCGCATGAGGAGTGTTTGTTGGCAAGTTAAGGGACAGCTAAACTCCAGAAGAAGGTGGAGGACTGCTAGACGGGGTTCCCCTGACCTGACAGCCCCCACTGCGGCTGGGTCCCCACCCCGGAGCTGCTGGCTTGGACGCGGAATCTGCGCCATCTTGAACGGGAAAGTGGAGCTTATCAGAAGCCTGAGAATCCACAACTGTGGCACCCACGGAACAGCTGCGAGCCCCAGAAAACCGGTCCCCAGTTGGCGCAAACACACGGATTCAGAGAAGCTCTACACTCCACCAGGGAAAGGTCAGATTTCGCCTAGGATAAGGTGAGGTCTCTGGTCCCAGCAGGAGAGAGGACCATGCGTTTTGTGGGAGCTGGAGGACCAGGGAAGTCTGAGCCTAAAAAAATCCGTGGCTGTTGGGGTTGGCATGATCAGTGAATGTGGAAGGGGGTCCTCAGAGCTGCTAACAGAAGGGATCTCTAAAAAGCACCCCATTTTGATCTGACGTGCAGGGACAGCCTAAGAATTTCAAGGTGTGCCGGCTGCTTACACTTAGGCGCATCCCCCGAGTTTGCACACTTGGGTTTTTTCCTCTTGAAATTCTTGCTTCTGATTACTAAGCCCAATACATAGGATCACACAGTTGGGGACACCCTGGGAGACTGCAGGGGAGAGTTGTTTTTCTGGAACCTGGGGATCGGAGCGGGGAGTGACCATCAGAGAGCCAGCTCTGAGGCAGCCCACTCCCACAAACCGGTAGTGAGTGCCACAGGGAAAGAAGGCTCTAACACTGCCTAGAGAGGCCATACATAGACCGGAAGTCATTCCAGAAACACTGCCACCCAGGCGCTGAATCACAAATTGACTCTTGTGTAATCAAAAATAAAGGAATACGAGAAATTAAGACACACCGCCTGCTTAAAATCAGGACTGGCTTAAAATACTGAAGAGTAGTGGTACGCAGGGAACTGCAATACTGTCCGGACTGAGAAACAGGCATGCCAAACAGAACAACAGAGGAAGTGAATGACCTTCACTACTCCACATTTTATTTTTATTTTTTATTTTTTGCATCTTTTACTCAAGAAACTAATTTTTTTCTTTTTTTTCACTTGATTTTACTTTTTTAATTATTACATTTTTATTTTCAATCCATATTATTACTACTGCTATTCTATCTTTTTTTTAAGTGTCATTTTATTTTCTCTTCATTTTACTTTGGGATTAGTGTTCTACATTCTATTTTCATCTTTCTGTTAGCATCGTTTTACTTTATCTCAACTCTACCTTTATGCCATCACACTCTTCTTAACCTTCCCCTTTTCGGTGTCCTGTTTATCTTACCCCTTTCCTGCTTTAGATCTCCCCTATTCTTTCCATTTACCCCCTGTTAAAATTTCATCCTACTTACACATCTAATCTCCAATTCCCTGCTCGAAGTCCTTACACACCTCTCTCTCCGCTGTCTTAACTATCCAAAAAATTGTTTTTCTCTCTGTCCTTTTGTTGTTGTTTGCTTGAATGTTGATTATATAGAATTTTTATGCTTTTTTGTGAATTTGTTTTGCTTATTCTTCTTTTGTTTGTTTATTTTTTTGTTTGTTTTGTACTTCTGTTTTCCCTTGCCTCACTCAATATTAGTTGGTGTTGTAGTTTGTATAAATCCCCAGGTATTTGTTGCTGGCATTTGCTGGGATTAGTGATTGTTATATTGGAGTTTTATCCCCATATATATAGTTTGTTCCCCTTTCTCTCTTAGTCTCTTTCTTTTCTCTCTTACTTTTTTTTTCTTTTCCCAATTTCATTTTGACACTCCATTTTTTTTCTTTTTTTCCCTTTCTTTCTTTTTCCTCTTCTTCGTTCTCTCCTATCCCTTAATTTGCCTTTCTCTGGTGGTCACCTTTATTGGAGGTTATTAATATCGTGAATACATTTCTGTTCAGTGCCTTGTGTGTTGTACCTGGTAGTGCTGTATTTTGTGCCTTTCAATCAACACAGGATAGAGAGAACTACATAACCAGACACCCAGAGAAGAGAGACCATGGGGAGACAAAGACACAGCCCGCATATGAAAGAAAAGCAGGCATCACCAGAAAAGGAAGTAAACGAAATGGAGGCAAGCAACCTTCCACAATAAGAATTCAGAGAAATGGTCATAAGGTGGCTGAAAAGAATGGAAGACAAATTCGACAATATGAGCAAGAACCAAGAGGAAATGAAGAAGAACCAAGAAGAAATGAAAAATGACATCGCTGCTATAAAGAACTCAATAACAAGCATCAAGAGTAGACTAGAAGAAGCAGAGGACCGCATCAGTGAGCTAGAAGACAAGATGGGAAAAAATACCCAAGTAGAGCAACTTCTAGAAAAAAAAAATTAAAAGGCAGGAGGAGAGCCTAAGGAAACTTTGGGACAACATGAAACAAAACAACATCCGCAAAATAGGGGTTCCAGAAGGAAAGGAAGCTGAGCAAGGAATAGAAAACCTCTTTGAAGAAATAATGACAGAAAATTTCCCTGATATAGGAAGAAAAAACCCACACAAATCCAAGAAACTCACAGAGTCCCAAGCAAAATGAACCCCAAAAGACCAATGCCAAGGCACATTATGATTAAATTGGCAAACACCAACGACAAAGTAAGAATTTTAAAAGCGGCAAGAGAGAGACAGAAAGTTACATACAAAGGAACCCCCATCAAACTAGCAACTGATTTCTCAACAGAAACGCATCAGGCCCAGAAGGGAATGGAATGAAATATACAAAGTCATGCAAAGGCAGGGTCTGAATTCAAGAATACAGTACCCAGCAAGGCTATCAATCAAAATTGAAGGTGAAATCAGGAGCTTCACAGACAAAAAAGGACTAAGGGAATTTATTACCACCAAACCAGCAATGCAAGAAATGCTAAAGGGTCTGCTGTAAAAAGAAAGAAATAGGAATCGAAGAAGGAACACAGGGGTAAAGAATAAAAATGGTGACAAATAAGTACCTATCAATAATAACTTTAAATGTAAATGGATTAAATGCCCCAATCAAAAGACAAAGTGTAATGGATTGGGTAAGAAAACATGACCCATATATCTGCTGTCTACAAGAAACCCACCTCAGAAAAAAAGACGCACACAGACTGAAGGTGAAGGGATGGAAAAAGGTTTTCCAGGCGAATGGGAATGAAAAAAAAGCTGGGGTAGCAATAGTTATATCTGACAAATTAGATCTCAAAGTGAAGGACATAACAAGAGATAGGGAAGGCCACTTCATAATACTAAAGGGAGCAATCCAACAAGAAGAAATAACTCTGGTAAACATATATGCACCCAATACAGGAGCACCCAAATACATAAAAAAACTCCTGGAGGATATTTAGGGAGACATTGACAGCAATACATTTGTAGTAGGAGACTTTAATACCCCACTATCACCATTGGACAAATCCTCTAAACAAAAAATCAGCAAAGAAACATCAATCCTAAATGAGTCACTAGACCAGATGGAATTAATTGACATCTTAGAACATTTCACCCCAAATCCACAGAATATACATTCTTCTCAAGTGCACATGGGTCATTTTAAAAGATAGACCATATGTTGGGACATAGGCAAAGTCTCTTCAAATTCAAGAAGATAGAAATCATATCAAGCATCTTCTCAGACCACAGTGGCATAAAACTGGAAATCAACTACAATAAAAACAACCCAAAGAAATCAAACACATGGAGACTAAAGAGAATGCTATTAAACCATGACTGGGTTACCAGAGAGATCAAAGAAGAAATAAAAAACATCATGGTAACAAATGACAATGAAAACACTACAATCCAAAATCTATGGGACACAGCGAAAGCAGTCTTGAGAGGGAAATTCATAGCTCTACAATCCTACTGCAAAAAAACAAGAAACAATGGCAATTAATTACCTAACCCAACAACTCAAAAGTTAGAAAAAGAGCAACAAGAAAAGCCCAGTGTAAACAGAAGGAAGGAAATAATAAAGATCAGAGTGGAGATAAACGACCTAGAGACCATAGAAACAATACAAAAGATAAAAAAAACCAAGAGCTCGTTCTTTGAAAGGATAAACAAGATTGATGAACCTCTAGCTAGGCTGGCCAAGAAGCAAAGAGAGAGGACCCAAATAAAGAAAATCAGAAATTAAAGAGGTGAAATAACAACAGATCTCGCCGAAATACAAAGGATTGTTAAAAAATACTATGAACAACTCTATTCCAACAAACTGAACAACCTGGAGGAAATGGACAGATTCCTAGAAAAATATAACCTTCTAAAACTCAATCAGGAAGAATCTAAACATCTCAATATGCCAGTAACTATGGAAGAAATTGAAGCAGTCATCCAAAGCTTCCGGCAAACAAAAGCCCGGGGCCAGACAGCTTCACAGGAGAGTTTTACCAAACATTCAAGGAAGAACTAAAACCATCCTCCTCAGACAATTCCAAAAAATTCAAGAGGAAGGAACACTTCCAAGCTCCTTCTATGAAGCCAGCATCACCCTAATACCAAAACCAGATAAAGAGAACACAATGAAGGAGAATTACAGGCCAATATCCCTCATGAACGTAGATGCCACAATCCTCAACAAAATTCTAGCAAATAGGATCCAGCAGTACATCAGAAAGATCATACACCATGACCAAGTAGAGTTTATCCCAGGAATGCAAGGATGGTACAATATCCGCAAATCAATAAACGTGATACATCACATAAACAAATTGAGAGATAAAAATCACATAGTCATATCAATTGATGCAGAAAAAGCATTTGACAAAATCCTACACCCTTTCTTGATAAAAACTCTCAACAAGGTGGGAATAGAAGGATCATACTTCAACATAATAAAAGCTATATATGATAAACCCACAGCTAACATCATACTCAATGGACAAAAACTAAAACCATTTCCCCTAAGAACAGGAATAAGACAGGGATGCCCACTCTCACCACTCCTGTTCAACATAATACTGGAAGTATTAACCATTGCAATTAGATAAGAAGAAGAAATAAAAGGCATCCAAATTGGAAAAGAAGAAGTAAAGCTGTCCTTATTTGCAGATGACATGATATTGTACATAAAAAACCTGAAAGACTCCATCAAAAAACTAATAGACTTAATAAATGAATTTGGCAATGTAGCAGGATACAAAATTAACACCAATAAATCTATGGCATTTCTATACACCAATAGTGAACTTACAGAAAGAGAGACTAAAAAAGCAATCCCATTTACCATCACACCAAAAAAATTAAGATACTTTGAATAAACCTAACCAAGAGGTAAAAGACCTATACGCGGAAAACTATAGGACATTGAAAAAAAGAGATAGAGAAAGATGTAAACAGATGGAAGAACATACCATGTTCATGGATTGGTAGAATCAACATCATTAAAATGTCCATACTACCCAAAGCAATCTATATATTCAATGCACTCCCCATTAAAATACCAACGGCATATTTTACAGACCTAGAAAGAATTCTCCAAAAATTCATCTGGAATAAAAACAGACCCCGAATAGCCACAGCAATCCTCAGAAAGAAAAATAAAGTAGGAGAGATCTCAATACCAGATTTCAAGCTGTATTACAAAGCCACTGTCCTCAAAACAGCCTGGTACTGGCACAAGAACAGACATATAGATCAATGGAATAGAATAGAGAATCCAGATATCGACCCAAACCACTATGCACAATTAATGTTTGACAAAGGAGGCATGAACATACAATGGAGTCAAGACAGTCTCTTCAATAAATGGTGTTGGGAAAATTGGACAGATACATGCAAAAAAATGAAACTAGATCGCCAACTTACACCATACACGAAAATAAACTCAAAATGGATACAGGACTTAAATATAAGACGGGAATCCATAAAAATACTAGAGGAATCCACAGGCAGCAAAATCTCAGACATATGCCGTAAAAACTTCTTCACTGATACTGCCCCTAGGGCAACGGAAGCCAAAGAGAAAATAAACAAATGGGACTACATCAAAATAAAAAGCTTTTTCACAGCTAAAGAAACCATCAACAAAACAACAAGAAATCCCACTGTATGGGAGAACGTATTTGCAAATGTTATCACTGATAAAGGTTTAATCTCCAACATCTACAGGCAGCTTATACAACTTAATAAAAGGAAGATAAATGATCCAATAAAAAAATGGGCAACAGACCTAAATAGAATCTTTTCGAAAGAAGACAGAAGGAAGGCCAAGAGACACATGAAAACATGCTCAAAGTCACTAATTATCCGACAGATGCAAATCAAAACGACAATTCGATACCATCTCACACCTGTCAGAATGGCTATCATCAACAAATCAACAAATGACAAGAGTTGGCAAGGATGTGGAGAAAAAGGAATCCTCGTGCACTGCTGGTGGGAATGCAGACTGGTGCAGCCACTGTGGAGAATAGTATGGAGTTTCCTCAAAAAACTGAAAATGGAACTCCCTTTTGACCCAGTAATCCCACTACTAGGAATATATCCTAAGAAACTAGAAACACCAATCAGAAAGGATATATGCACCCCTATGTTCATAGCAGCACAATTTACCATAGCTAAGATTTGGAAACAGCCTAGGTGCCCGTCAGCTGATGACTGGATCAGAAAACTATGGTACATCTACACAATGGAATACTATGCTGCCATAAAAAAGAAGGAATTATTACCATTTGTAGGCACCTGGATGGAATTAGAGAACATTATGCTAAGTGAAATAAGCCAGTCAATGAAAGAAAAATACCACATGATCTCACTCATTTGGGGATAATGAAAAGCAGTATAAACTGATGAACAAAAAGATAGATACAGAGGCAGTAAATCATCAAACAGACTGTCAATTTACAGCAGAAAGGTTAGGGAGAGGTGGAGGAAATAAGAGATCAACTGAAGGACTTATATGCATGCATATAAGAGTAACCAACGGATGCAAAACATTGGGGGGTGAGGGCATGTATGGGAGTGGGGTGGGGGGGCAGTGGTAAGATATGTACACATAATACCTTAATAAAAAAATAATAAAAAATAAATTGGCCATAATTTCTGGAAAAAAAATAAAGTATACATTTCTATGATACATGATCTGAATATTGCATTGTGTGCCTACCACCCAAAGTCATATTTGGTCCCTTTTACCCTTTACTATGCCACTACACCCACCCCCTTTCCTCTGATAATCACAATATTATTGTCTGTGTATATGAGTTTCCATTTTATATACCAAATATAATTGAAATTTTATGGTTATTAGCTTTTTCTGACTTAATACGCTTAGCATAATATTCTCAAGGTCTTTCCATGTTGTAGCAAATGGCATTATTTCATCTTTTTTATGGCTGAGTAGTATTCCATAGTATATATGTACCACATCTTCTTTATCCAATTCTCTATCAAAGGGCACTTTGGTTGCCTCCATGTCCTGGCTGGCCCACATGAATAATGCTGCAATGAACATAGGGGTGCATATATCTTTGCAAATAAATGTTTTTGAGTAGATACCCAGAAGAGATATTTCTGGGTCATATGGTAATTCCATTTTTAATTTTTGAAAAATCAACATACTGTTTTCCATAGTGCCTGCACCAATTTACATTCCCACCAGCAGTGAATAAGGGTTCCTTTTTCTCCACACTGCTCCAAAACTTGTTATTACCTGTCTTGTTGATAATAGCTATTATAACAATGTGCGGATGTCTCAGATGTGTTTTTGGGTGAGCAGGGAATCATTTGTTGAATTATAGCTGTTCAAATTGTTGAAACTTCAAGGAAAGAGAATGAGGTGATCTCTCATGCTGTTATTCCTCTGACATGACACATATTTTCTTTATTCTCAAGATTCCATTCTTTGTGGAAGTAATATTGTATATTTACTGAATTGAGGAGGCATTTCATTTTTACAATCTCTGTTATAAATTTATTTGTGAAAATAATGACTATAAAGATTTATGCTTAAGTGTGAGGTTTAAGGTAAAGAACTTGAAAGTGAAAATATTTGAAACTTCTGGTAATTTTTTGGAAATAGATTTTAAATGTGAGGGATGATGTAATCCATATGTTTAATTTCTTTTCTTTTTTTTTTAAAATATATTTTTATTGATTTTTTTTACAGAGAGGAAGGGAGAGGGATAGAGAGCCAGAAACATCGATGAGAGAGAAACATCGATCAGCTGCCCCCTGCACACCCCCTACTGGGGATGTGCCCGCAACCAGGGTACATGCCCTTGACCGGAATCAAACCTGGGACCCTTCAGTCCGCAGGCCGACGCTCTATCCACTGAGCCAAACCAGTTAGGGCTGTTTAATTTCTTTTTATTTAATACGTACGCTTCCTCAAACCAATGTACAAAAGATGTAAATCATCTCTAGCTGCTTTGGCTCAATGGATAGAACATCAGCCCACAGACTGAAGGGTCCCAAGTTCAATTTCAGTCAAGGGCATCTACCTCTGTTGTAGGCTTGATCCCTGCCACTGGTCAACAGGTGCAGGAGGCAACCAATGGATGTGTCTCTATCACATCGATGTTTTTCTCTCTGTGTCTCTCCCCTCTTCCATTCTCTCTAAAAATCCATGGAAAAATATCCTTCAGTGAAGATTAACAACAACAAAAATATCCACAGACATATAAATCACACAAGTATACTAAAATGTTATCAGTTTTAAATGTTGTCTTGAAGGAAAACTTATTATTTTATGAAGAAATGTATTAATGTTTGTGACAAGAATGACTATGCTTTTTTCAATTAATTTTTTAAAATTGTTGTTGTTAATTCTCATCTGTGGATATTTTTTCCATTGATTCTCTGAGAGAGTGGAAGGGAGGAGGAGAGACAGAAAGGGAAACATCGATGTGAGAGACACATCGATTGGTTGCCTTCGGCACATGCGCCAACCAAAGCCTCACAAGGATCTCGCAACTGAGGTACATACCCTTGACCACAATAGAACTCTGAACCCTTCAGTCCGATGCTCTATCCACTGAGTCAAACTAGATAGGGCTTCAAATAATTTTAATTAATAGTATTTGATTTTTAGGGTAGCTTCAGGTGTACTGAAAAAATAAGAGGAAAGTATACAGACTTTCTATATAGTCTCTAATGCTAAGTAATTTCAAGTTTTCCATGTATTTTATTTCATTGAATTTCTAATTTAATCTCATTTTTCTTAAAGGGTATTTTCTGTATGATTTTCATGTTGAAACTCACTGATATTTGTAATATAGAGCAATATATATTCTATCTTGATGAGTGTTAATAATTATATCTTATAAGTATTCTAATTATTCCTGTTTTACAGATGAGAGTTTAGATAATGGGTTAGTTTCCATGCTATCCCAAAAATTGCATAGCTAGAAAATTGTAAAGCTGAAAACTGAACAAAGGCAATAATCAAGTGATAGCTTTGAAAGATTATCACTGGCACAATTATGCTTTGCTCTTTGGCACTGACAATGTTCATTGTAGTCAGTATGTATCTGCAGTTATTAAAAATAATAGACAATAGTGCAATAAAGGCCTGAGGCATGAAGGGGGAAAATAAGGAGTCATCTGTAATACTTTAAATAATAAAAATAAATTTAATAAAAGAAAATAATAGCATGATATTGATGCCAGGGAAATTGGTTTTTCAAATCATTTCTCCCATCTACCAGCTATGCAAACTTGAGAAAATTATCTAACCTTAAATACCTTTTATAGATTAAACTAGTGGCCCTGTGCACAAAATTCATGCACTGGGAGGGTGTCCCTCAGCCTGGCCTGCACCCTCTCCAATCTGGGACCCCTCAGGGAATGTCTGATTGCTGTTGGAAATCCCTCTTGCAATCTGGGACTGCTGGCTCCTAACCGCTCACCTGCCTGCCTGCCTGATTACCCCTAACCACTCTGCATGCTGGCTTTCTCACCCCCAACTGCTCCCCTGCCGGCCTGCTCACCCCCAACGCACCCCTGCCAGCCTGATCGCCCCCAACTGACCTCTACTGATGGCCTGCTCTCCCCCAACTGGCCCCCCCTGCCAGCCTCCTCTCCCCCAACTGCCCCCCCACTGGTCTGATCATCCCCAATGGGCCCCCCCACCAGCCTGAACACTTACAACTGCTGTCTCATCCTGGCCTGATCACCCACAACTGCCCTCCCCTCTTGGCACCTAATTGCCTCTACCTCGGCCCCGCCACCGTGGCTTTGTCCAGAAGATCTCCTAGAAGGTCTCCCAGTCCAATTAGCATATTACCCTTTTATTAGTATAGATAGAGACCTGGTGCATGGGTGGGGGCTAGCTGGGTTGGCCTGAAGGGTGTCCCGGATCAGGGTGGGGGTCCCCCTGGGGGATGGGGTGACCTGGGTGAGGGGCCTGTGGTGGTTTGCAGGCTGGCCATGCCCCTATTGGGGTGGGGGTCCCCACTGGGGATGGTGCCAACCTGGGCGAGGGGCTGGGGCAGTTTGCAGGCCAGCCACGCCCCCATGGGGTGAGGTTCCTACTGGGAGGGTGTGGCCAGCCTGGGTGTGGGGATGAGGGCTGTTTTCAGGCTGGCCACACCCCCTTCAGGGTGGGGGTCCCTGCTGGGGTGCCTGGCCAGCCTGGGTAAGGGGCTAAGGGCCATTTTCAGGCTGACCACACCCCCCAGGGGGGATCCTCACCCTAATGGTGGCTTGGCCAGCCTGGGTGAGGGGCTGAGGGCCATTTTCAGGCCCCTCCCTCGGTGGCCTGCCTGGGCGACCCAAACCTCCCACATGCTCAGGCTGGCTCCGTGGCCACTGTCCACAGGCCCCTCCTTTGGTGGTCGGCCCAGGTGGGCGGGAAGCTTGGCTTCCTCCATTGCCAGGGGTGACCCAAGCCTCCCGCCCACTTCGGCTGGCTTCGTGGCCGCCTCCATCTTTGTCCCACTAATTTGCATATTCCCTCCTGATTGACTGTGGGTGTTGCGGAGTGATGGTCAATTACCATATTTCTCTCTTATTGGTAAGATGTTTATGTCTTCCTAAAACTCATTTTTTTAAACCTAATCTCCATGATGGTATTTGTATGTGGAGTCTTTGGAAAGTGATTATGAAACTGAAGCTCTCATAAATGAGATTAGCATACTTATGAAAAAGACCCCAGAGATCTCTTTTCCCCTTCCACTATGTGAGGACAAAGCGAGATGGCCATCTATCAACTAAGAGGAGGACCCCCACCAGACAGCAAATCTGCCAGTACCTTGAACTTATACTTCCAGCCTCCAGCACTGTGAGAGATAAATATTTATTGCTTAAGCCACTCATTCTATGCTAAACAGCCTAAAATAATGCTGCAGGATCCTCATCTGCATAATGGCTTTAATGACAATAGTTGTCTCAAAGAGTTATCATGACAATTAAAATATTTAAACCACTTAAATATTTATCATAGCATCTGATATTTACTAAACTTTGATAAAAGTTACTTGTAAAAGTTTGAGATATTTTATAAGTAGTTTACTTTCATACAAGTAATTTTCTTCATCTGTTTGTTCATCATAAAAGAGCAACAAGTTATTTGGCCTAAAGATTTCAACAATTATACTTTTAAATATCTTTCATTTGCTTTATTTTAATGCATTGTGCATCTTTATTTGAGAATTAGAAAACTTTACATAGGCATGACTGTTGCTAGGCTTATCAGAATTATGTGAATAATTGCTTCAAATTTGTACTTAAGTTTGTCCACACTGAGAAAGTTCTTATCATTCTTGAGTGCATGCATTATAATTATGAGAAAAATACTATTTCTCAGTCTTTTTTTCCCATTGGAAGCACTCCTTTAATTCTGGCACCTTTTTCCTACATTCAGGATCTTGCCTGTTACCTTCTTCCTTGGAAGAATTGACAGGTTTTGTTCAAATGTGTAAAATCAAACATTTGAAGTAAAGGAGAACCAGTACAATTTTTTTAAAAGTACACTATCCCTTTCTTCCCCCAAGTGACAGGAGATTTGATTTTGGGTTGTGGGCATATGGTCCTAGATACAGATTTTGTAAATTAATGATCTACACATTAGCCTATATGTTCATGTTGAGTAATGTCACCCCAACAAAATTTAAAGAATGAATAAATGAATAAATAAATAAATAAATCCTATATAATAAAGATGTGATATGCAAATGGCCATTACGCTGTGAAGTGTAATGACCGACCATGTAACAACCGGATCTCTGATCAGCAGGAGGGTGGGGCAGTGAGCTACAAGCAGGCGGTGGAGAGCTATAGGAGGGATCAGGGCAGCAAGCTATGAAGGGGGGCATAAGGGGGCGGAGGGAGCTATAGGAGAGTGGGGTAGTGGGCGGAGAGCTATAGGAAGGTGACAGCGAGCTACTGGCTACAAGCAGGTGGTGGATAGCTACAGGAGGGGGCAGGGCAGAAAGCTTTGAGGGGGGTAGGGGGAGCTACAGGAGGGCAGGGCAGTGAGTGGAGAACTACTGGAGGGTGGCAGCGAGCTACTGGAGAGCTACTGGCACATGGATTCATGCGCAGGGCTACTAGTAAATAAATAAAAGCACACTATCTGAGAAATTTCAAAAAATGAAGAGGAGACTGGAAGACTGATAGAAATATGTTAAAAACACAAAACATCAGTGTTTTATCAAAGAAAAGGTAAATAAGAGAAATAAGTGGAGTATAAAGCCCAGAGAAAGGGTAAATTGTGAGAGAGAAGGAAAAAAAGACAAAAGTAGAGATACAATATGATTTGTTGTTATTTGTAAATCAATAATATTTACTCAACTATACAAAAGAAAACTCAGTAAATATAGCTATTTATTCTAAATTTATTTTAATATTTTTCAAGTTTAACAAAATTAAAGACATAATACTAAGCAAAATATATTAATATTCTGTTTTATTATCTCTGATCCATCACTGAATCTTAGCTTTTATATCTTGTTGTCAACTATAGCTGCTGGAAATTTAGGGGAATCTCATGATGATTCATCAGTTTGAAAATAGCTGGTCTGAAGATGCCAAAAGATGACTTGCAAATCTGTAGGTGTTGCTTGCCCTCTTGCAAAAGCTCAGAGGGCAAGTAACACCTACAGATTTGTGAAAATGTAAGCATTCCTAGAAATAATGGAAAGGGAAAACTTAAAAATGCAGAGTTCTAGTGGCAGGAAAGTCTTTTAAAACTATTGTGATGTTAAAACATATTAGATAACCTCCCCTTATTGTTCAAATTGCAGTTTGCTAAATTCTTTTCTTTTAGTATGAAGTTTAATTAAGCAATACTATAAGTTAGTTAATATTTTAATTTTCTAGATGACAGTGCTTGTCTAAGGCCATGAAGTTATATAATGACACTCTCATATTTAAATCTAAGCAGTCTGGTTCTAGGGGCTTAACTCTTAAGTTTATTTGATATATGGAATGGCTAGCTCGGACTCTCTCATTGCAGGTTCTTGTCTCATGAAGTTTGAAGAATAAATTTGCAGACTAAAAGATTTTAAGCAAGAGTGTGGAAGTTTATTGCAAGTGTATACAAACTCCCCGTGGGGAGCGGTCCCCAAATTGGAAAAAACTGATCTCTCTCTCTAATGGGAAAAAACCTAGTCCAGTGAGTCTCTTTGTCTAGGGGTTTATAAATGCTGGAAGCTTCTTTGTCTCTTCATGACACTTTCTAATTGTACCCTTCCTTATTTTATGTTCACTGTGTTTTCCTAATTGGTAACTTTCCCCCTTTTCCCTGCATGGTATCAGTTTCAAAGTTTCAAAGCTCACCCAGTGTCCCCTTCTTCATCTTCCCCTTGTCTTATAACATTCTTATAAACAATCTGGCAGTGTGGAGCTGTTTCTGCCTGTCACATATGCATTCCTCCTTCAGGGACCCTTCTTTTCCTAACTGCTTCTCCTGTCTCCAAAAATCCTTTCATATTGACTTCAAAGACTTAAATATTCTGGTTTACTTGAAAAAAAAAAACCAAACATTTTCAACAACTCAGAAACAAAGTACTTGAATCAAAGTCCAGACACATGGCATTACAAATCACTACCATAGAGTGGTGTGACAGACTTAGAAATTATCCAAGTTGGACTCACAATGATACAATTTCTTGAATTGCACTAATTAAAAATTATTACCAGTTCTTTAGTGTAGTAAACTAATTGTAAAAATGTATACTAATTATAAAAATGCCCCACATTCATCAACCATCTCTGTATTCAGGCCCTTTCAATGTGACTTTTAAGCTCCTCCTTTTTAAGAGGTGATACATGTTTTTCCACCCTTTAAATTTGGGCCATCTTTGTGCCAGAAACCAATTCTAGCATGTCATAATTACAAGAGTTTCACCAAAAGGTTGGGGAAGCTTGGGGGGCTCAACAAGGGCTGAGCCACAAATAATTACCTCTTGGAAAATGGTTTCAGGATTTCCCCAAACCTAAAGATTTGTATATATTATGGTTTGCTGCCAGACAGCTCAGAGCATCTTAAATCTGCATGTTATTGCCTCCTGTTGGCCAAACACCTGAACAGCTGTAGGCTATTCCCCAAACTGACAATGCTTCTGTACTCTACCCTTTGAAACCTTACCCTTTGAAGTGTATATCTCCACCTTGCCTTAGGACAAATTGTGTTAATAAATAGCACAGGGTCCTTAGACAAGGGGTAGTCTTTCAGCTCCTTTAGCTGAAGCTCCTCTGACCCCCAATGCCTTTCAAAATTATCTTTTGTCTTTGGACTCCTTCTTAATCTATGCATCAGCTCCTTTCTCCAGATTGCTGAACCCTTTGTAATGCTGGGACAAGAACCGCAGCACTTTGTAGCTTGTGACAAGGATTCTCCTTGATCAAACTTTAGTCAGATATCTCTGAGCCCAACTTGGCTTCATCATTATGCGTGTCCACAAGAGCCCACTTTTAGCAGGAATCCTGTCAAGTCAGTTCATCCAGAATACCCCAAACTTTATGTCTAATCACCCTGTTCATCACCTACCATTCTCCCATGACATATGTGATCATCCTAGCCTACCTCAAGCAAGAATCCTGTTAGGTTAGTTTAATGAGAATGACCCTACCCTCTCAGTAATTTTCCATCCATCAACCCCCCTCCCATAACTCTGCTCCTTGGCTATAAATCACCATTTTTTCTTGTTGCATTCAATGTTGAAGTCAATCTCTCCACTACTGCAAAACCACATTGCAATAGTCTCTATACCCGAATAAATTCAGCTTTGTAGCAGAGTCATGAATAATTTTTCTTCTATACTTGATTTGTCCAATAAATGCAGGAGATGTAAAAGTGTGCCAATTCTAATCTTAGATCACAAGAGGTCTTATGCTTTGTCACTCTCATAAAAATCTGTCACCATCATGGTAACAAGCCCTGGCTAGCCTACTGATGGTATGTGATAGGCACCTGGAGGGGACCTGAATGGTTCCAGTTGAGTTCATTCTAAATCAGTAGAACCATTCAAATGATTCATAGACTTGAGATAAAAATAAATGTTATTGATGTTTGTCAATAAGGTTTTGGAAATTTATTTTTTTAAACATATATATATATATATATATATATATATATATATATATATATTCTATTGATTTCAGAGAGGAAGGGAAAGGGAGAGAAAGAAACATCAATGATGAAAGAGAATCATTGATTGGCTGCCTCCTGCATGTCCCCCACTGGGGATTGAGCTCACAACTCAGGCATGTGCCCTTGACCGGAATCGAATCTGGGACCCTTCAGTCCACAGGCCGATGCTCTATCCACTGAGCCAAACTGGCTAGGGCTGGAAATTTATTTTTATATGGAATTATTGTACCAAACATAACTGATGCATTTAGCAAGTCGTAATTGAAAATTGGTAATAGAATTGAATTGATATTTTTTTCTTCTTCTTTTAAAAAAATCCCCCTGGCCCAGGCTTTCACCACACTATTGTCTGTGTCCATGGGTTATGCACATATGCATACAAGCTCTTTGGTTAGTATCTTTAATCTATATTTTTGAAGCATGTGGCATAAAATAATAAACCATATATAATTCTACTTATAGACTATGGGTTTAGTTATTTTCATTAAGCCCTCTTGTCATATTTATATGTCCCCTTCAGAGACTAATGAGGTAGGCTTTTTTCTATCTTTACCTGATATGCTTACCTATAACTTAAGTCTTTATTTCTAATAAAATTTTTTGCAGAATTCATATTTAATTATAGTATTAAGCCTATTCTCTTTTCTCTTTTCTTTCTTTCCATGTGGAACCACATCATTTGGACATTGATGCTATATCTCTAAGAATTTTTTTCCTCTACTTTCCACTGCAAAAATTCTCACAGTCACACTATTTTAAACAATCTTTTGTGAATGACTTTCTCTTAGAATTAAAAATTACACATTGGAATAGATTTATAATTATCTTGATGTTTTCTTTTTTATTTTAAATTATAGAGTTTCCATAAACCTGAATAACATAATTCATTTTCATATATATGGTCATATTGTTTTCCATTGCACTGAGATAATATAGTTTACTTAAACATTTATTAACTTTTAAGCATTTAGTTTATCACAGATATTCTCTGCACAGCAAACCTTCCCACACATCCTTGACACACACCTAAATTCAAAGGAAAAGGTCATCAAAATCAGAAACATATCAGCACTTAAAATGCAGCTATAACTTCAGTTCTAGATATATTAGTAATCACAAAACATTTCTATTCTAGCCATGTCACCTACTAGTCTGTCTTATTTCTTAAATGCCTGCATTTTTTTTCTTGAAATTTTTATTTCTATTTTTCACACTGTATTATTAATAAAGTCAATTCTCTTTCTCCCTTTCCATGTGGAGATTTATGAGTTGAACATTGACCCCATAATTATAGAAATATTTTAATTCACTTTTCTGTCCACAAGTCCCTAACCTCATATGATCTGAATAAACCCTTGTGAATTACTTTGCTTTAAATTTAGGAAGTTAGTTCTATGAGTAACCAAATAAAAATACAATAAAAATTATGTCATTTTTACAACTGTAAAATAACAATACTTATATAGATAATTAGGAAATAAAACATAATCTACCTAATAGTGTAATTGTTATTTGCATAATTATAATAACATTAATTTTTATTTAATATTGAGAGTAATGTCACCAAGATGGTGGAATAATAATCTCAAAGCTGTCTTTCCCCCATGGAAACACAAACTTAACAATATACTATATAACCCAATGGAGTTTGTGAGAACTCCAGAAACCAATTAATAGGATGCAGCACCCCAGGCAAGTGCAAGTGCAAAGCCTAGAAGAACCACATAAAAGCAAGTAAGAGGGGCAAGAGAAAAGTAATAAACTTTTCTTCTAAGATGAGAAATAAAGCCAGTATACCCACAACTGTGAATTCTATTCAACATAGCACTGAAAATCCTAGCCAGAGAAATTAAAGAAAAAGAAAAAGGCATTCAATTTGGAAAGAAGAAGTAAAATTATCTGATTGTGGATGATTTGATCTTATATTTAGAAAATGCTAACAGTTCCACAAAAACTGTTAAAGCTAATCAATGAATTTATCAAAGCTGCAGGATACAGTTTTAAAAATATTTTTGGTATTTTCTGTATTTATTTTTTTAATATCTTTATTGTTAAGGGTATTACAAATGTCCCCCTCTTTCCCCCACCCATTGTCCCTCTCCATCTAGTTCCCACCCCTCCCCAGGCTACTGTGTGTATTCATAGGTAATGCATATATGCATATATATTCTTTGGTTAATTTCTTCCTGCCCCCCTTCACTCTGAGATTCATCAGTCTTTTCCATGTTTTTATGCCTTCCTCTGGTTCTATTTTATTCATCAGTTTATTTTGTTCATTTGATTCCTTGTTCATTTATTTTGATTTTTAGATTCAATTGTTGTTAGTTCTTCTTCTCCTTCTTCTTCTTCTTCTCCTTCTCCTTCTCCTTCTCCTTCTCCTTCTCCTTCTCCTTCTCCTTCTCCTTCCTCTTTTAAAAGGATACCCTTCAACATTTCATGTAATACTGGTTTTGTGGTGATGAACTGCTTTAGCATTTTCTTGTCTGGGGAGATCTTTATCTGACCTTTAATTCTAAATGATAGATTTGCTGGGTAGAGTAATTTTGGTTGTAGTTTCTTGTTTTTCATCATTTTGAATATTTCTTGTGGCTCCTTTCTGGTCTGTAAAGTTTCTGTTGAGAAATCAGCTGACAGTTATGTGGGCACTCTCTTGTAGGTAACTAACTGCTTTCTCTTGCTGCTTTTAAGATTCTCTCTTTGTCTTTAACCTTTGGCATTTTAATTATGATGGTCTTGGTGTGGGCCTCTTTGGGTTCCTCTTGTTTGGGACTCTTTGCACTTCATGGACTTGTAAATCTATTTATTGCACCAGGTAGGGGAAATTTTCTGTCATTATTTCTTCAAATAGGTTTTCAATATCTTGCTCTCTCTCTTCTCCTTCTGACACCCCCAGAATGCAAATATTGGTATGCTTGTAATTGTCCCAGAGGCTCCTTACACTATCTTCATATTTTTGGATTATTTTTTTTCTTTTTGCTCTTCTGATTGGGTATTTTTTGCTTCCTCATATTCCAAATCATTGATTTGACTCTCAGAATCTTCTACTTTACTGTTGAATTCCTATAAATTATTCTTTATTTCAATTAGTATATGCTTAATTTCTGACTGGTCCTTTTTCATGCCTTTGAAATTCTCACTAAGATTCTTATAATTCTCTAATTCCCTTGAAGCTCTCATTAAGGTTCTTGAGCATACTTATAACCATTGTTTTGAACTCTGTAGCTAGTAGTTTGTTTGCTCCCATTTCATTTAGTTCTTTTTCTGGAGATTTCTTCTGTGCTTTCATTTACTACATGTTTCTTTGTCTCTGCATTTGTTTCTGTGTATTAGGTAGAGATGATATGTCTCCTGGAATTGGTAGAGTTTCTTTGTGTAGTAGGTGTCCTGTAGGGCCCAGTGGCTCAACCTTCCTAATCACCTGAGCTGGGTATTGTTGGTTGAACATCGTCCATGCATGGAGAGGTCACTGTTTCAATTCCCTCTCAGGACACATGGCCAGGTTTCAGTCTCAATCCCCAGTGGGAGGCATGTGGCAGGAAGCTGGTTGATGTTTCTCTCATTGATGTGTCTCTCTCTCCCTTCCTCTCTCTCTAAAATCAATGAAAATACATATTAAAAAAATATAGGGGGGAAGTTTCATGACATTGGTTTTGGTGATGATTTTTTAATATGACAGTAAATGCATAGACGATAAAGATAAAAATAGGCAAGTAGGACTGTAACTGAAAAATACAAGTTTGGATGCCTGCCACAGTGAAAGCCAAACTTGCGAGGCAGGTTCTGGTGCAAAAGGAATGAGGTTTTATTCAGGTGCTTGTCGACCTGGGAGAATAGCAAATTCCAATCTCAAAGACCATCTCCTCTTCCTGCTTATGCTCATGGTTCTTATAGGGATAAGGAGTGGTGGGCTTTTTTTTTCTCCTATCTAATTATCTTGCTAGCTTTTGATGTTTTCAGGCCCTATCCATTCATTTTTCTAGATTTTGGCACCCATAGTATAAGCACCTCATCCTGTACCATCTTGGCCAGTGGGGGAGAATCCCCGACTATCTGCAGTAGCAATTGGACTACATCCAACTTTAAATTCTTTGCATCAAAGGAAGCAATAAACAGAGGTAAAACAAACAACCATGGAATGGGAGAAAGTATTTGGAAATCACATATCTGATAAAGAGTTATTATCTAGAATATATAAACAACTTTCATTGTTTAACAACAACAACAAAAACAATTCAATTAAAAATGGAAAATTACTTGAACAAATATTTCTCCAAAGGGGATATACAAATAGCCAACAGCAAGCATATGAAAAGATGCTTAACATCACTAATCACTAGAGAAATACAAACTAAAACTGTAATGATCTATGACTTCACATCTATTAAGATAACCACTATTTAAAAAAAGAGAAAATCACAAGTGTTGCTAAGGATGTGAAGAAATTAGAACCTTTGTACACTGTGAGTAGAAATGTAAAATGGTGCAGCTGCTATGAAAAACAATATGGATGTTCTTCAAAAAGTTAAACATAGAATTGCTATGTGATCCAGCATGATCTCTATTTGTACATCCATATATATTGTAACATTATTCACAATAACTAAGAGGTAGAAACAACTCAAATGTCCATCCATCGATGAATGGATAAAGTGTGGCATATACATAGAATGGAATATTATTCAGCCTTAAGAAGAAATAAATCCTGTTACATAGCTACACCATGGATGAATCCTGAAGATGTTATGCTGAGTGAAGTGAATCAACTGCAGAATGATAAATACTGTATAATTCCATTTATATTAGATCTCTAAAATAGTCAAAATCATAGAAACAGAAAGTTGCCATGGGCTGAGGGGATTGGGAAATGGGAACTTATTCAATGGGTAGTTTCATTTCTTCAAGAAGAAAAAGTACTGGTAATCTTTTACAAAACAATGTTGTTGTTAACAATTCTTAACTGTACACTTAAAATAGTTAAGATGATAAATGCTCTGTTGTGTGTTTTTACTACAATTAAATATTTTTCAAAGTATCAAATATTGACTATTCCATATACTATTAAAAGTACTTTAGGCTGGAGAAACCAAGATGGCGGCATAGGTAAGCACCTAAACTGCTGCCTCGCACAACAATTTCAAAACTACAACTAAAAGACAGAACAGACACCATCCAGAACCACAGGAAAGCTGGCTGAGTGAAAATTCTACAACTAGAAGAAAAGAGAAAAGCTCACAGAGAATTGGAGGTACGGCAAAGGGTCTTTGTGCGCATAGAGGCAAGGGCGGCTGAGAGCCTGGCTGACTTTCTCTGGCGGAAGGGGGAAGGAAGCCCCCTACCGCACTGAACCACAGTTCTGACTACACTGAACCCCAGTTCCAGGTGAGCCCCTGGGTACCCACACTCTTGTGGGGGGAATCTGGACTCTCGGGCGGAAACTCGGGAACCGGGGAAGGCAGAGGTCTGAAGGCGTGAGCGTGACGGTGCGCACAAAGGCTGCGGAGGTTGCCACAGGCTTTCCCTAGTGGAAGGGAGTCAGAGGCTCCTCACTGCACTGAGCCCCAGTTCTGACTGCACTGAACCCCAGTTCCAGGCGAGCCCCTGGGGACCCATGCTCTTGTGGGGGGAATCTGGACTCTTGGGCAGAGACTCAGAAGCCGGGGAAGACAGAGGTCTGAAGGCGCATGCGTGAGCACAAGGGCAAGGCTGACGGGAAGCCAAGACTGTCTGCGCCGCCCTGAGACTCCACCCCATCCAAGCTGAGCACAGAGGCTATTGCAATTTGGCAAGTCTAATCCTATAAGGCTGTCTCCAGCACCGAACTTCTCCCAGTGTAGACACAGCTGATCCTCACAGCCAACTGGCCTGGAGGTCAATTCCTCCCAATGATACCAACAACAATCAAGACTTAATTACAACAAGGCTGTACACACAGTCCACAAAGGGGTGCACCAAGAGTGTCCATCTCAGGTTAACTGGGAAGGCTTACCCACTGGGCCATATAGGAAATCTAGCACACAAATATACCCTACCAACTCAGGGAAGCAATGAAAATGCGGGATCAAAGAAACAGATCACAAATGAAAGAAATGGAGGAAAACAAATGACTGGATATAGAATTCAAAACCACGGTTATAAGGCTTTTCAACAATATCCTAGAAAAGGCCGATAAATATAACAGGACCCTCAAAGATATGAAAAAGGACCAACTAGAAATTAAACATACACTGACTGAAATAAAAAAATATTATACAGAGACCCAAAAACAGACTAGAGGAACACAAGAATCAAGTCAAAGAATTGAAATACAAAAAAGCAAAAAACACTCAACCGAAAAAGCAAAAAGAAAAAAAAATCCAAAAAGTTGAAGATAGTGTAAGAAGACTCTGGGACAACTTCAAGCGTACCAACATCAGAATTATGGGGGTGCCAGAAGAAGAGAGAGAGCAAGATACTGAAAACCTATTTGAAGAAATAATGACCAAAAACTTCCCCCACCTGGTGAAAGAAATAGACTTACAAGTCCAGGAAATGCACAGAACCCCAAACAAAAGGAACCCAAAGAGGACCACACCAAGACACATCATAATTAAAATGCCAAGAGCAAAAGACAAAGAGAGAATATTAAAAGCAGCAAGAGAAAAACAGTTAGTTACCTACAAGGGAGCACCCATACGACTGTCAGCTGATTTCTCAACAGAAACTATGCAGGCCAGACGGGAGTGGCAAGAAATTTTCAATATGATGAATAGCAAGAACCTACAACCAAGATTACTCTACCCAGCAAAGCTATCGTTTAGAACTGTAGGTCAGATAAAGAGCTTCACAGATAAGGAAAAGCTAAAGGAGTTCATCACCACCAAACCAGTATTATATGAAATGCTGAAAGGTATTCTTAAAGAAGAGGAAGAAGAAAAAAGTAAAGATAAAAATTATGAACAACAAATACATATCTGTCAACAAGTGAACCTAAAAATCAAGTGAATTAAAAACCTGAGGAACAGAATAATCTGGTGAATATAATAGAATCAGGGACATAGAAAGGGAGTGGACTGATAATTCTCAGGGGGAAAGAGGTATTGGGGGGGTTCAGGAAGAGACTGGACAAAAATCATACACCTATGGATGAGGACAGTGGGGGGGATGTAAGGGCAGAAGGTGGGGTGGGAACCAGGTGGAGGGAAGCTATGGGGGGGAAAAGGAGAAACAATTGTAATAATCTGAATAAAGATTTATTAAAAAAAATAAAAAAATAAAAAAGTACTTTACACACAGTAAATTAATTGATCCTGAAAATAATTATTCAATTATTCAAATTCTTTACTGTCATTAGCATCCCCATATTTTATATGAAATAATTGAAATAGAAAAAGTTTAAATAACCTGTCAATGGTTTCAGTTAAAAAATGAGGAAGTTGTTTTTTATGCACAAGCAATCTGATACTGTGCACTTAGCCATTAAATTATGTTGCCTCAGTAATTTTTTAAAATGTCAAATTAAAGCAGCTATCAAATATGATTTTTCACAATTTGTAGATAAATTTTCATTGGAAAGATTCCTATAATTAGATGTAATTTACTCATAAGTATCTGTGTATATACTTCTGATATTCTTTGGCTTTTATTAGTACAGCTGAAAATCTCCACCACTTAATTGTCCAATCACTTTTTTTCTTTCTCTCTCTTTCTTTCTTTCTCTCTCCCTTCTTTCCTTCCTTCCTTCCTTCCCTCCCTCCCTCCCTCCCTCTTTCCCTCCTTCCCTCCTTCCCTCCTTCCCTCCTTCCTTCCTTCCTTCCTTCCTTCCTTCCTTCCTTCCTTCCTTCCTTCCTTCCTTCCTTCCTTCCTTCCTTCCTTCCTTCCATCTCTCTCTGTCTCTGTCTCTCTCTCTTTCTTCTTTCTTTTTATGTTTTAAAATCTTTTTGTTGAAAGTATTACATATGTCCCCTTTTTTCCTCCATTGACCTGTTTTAGCCCGTCCCCACCCCCCCCCCACCGCATCCCAGGCCTTTACCATCCTATTGTCTGTGTCCATGGGTTATACAGATATGCATACAACTACTTTGGTTGATTTCTTCCCACCTACCTACCCACCCCCCACCTTCACCCTGAGATTTGGCAATCTGTTCCATGCTTCTATGTCTCTGGATCTATTTTGTTCATGAATTTATTGAGTTCATTAGATTCCACATATGAGTGAGATCATGTGATACTTGTCTTTCTCTGACTGGCTTATTTCATTTAGCAAAATACTGTCCAGGTCCCTCCATGCTGTATCAAAGGGTAAGAGATCCTTCTTTTTTACTGCTGCATAGTATTCTATGCTGTAAATGTACCACAGATTTTTTATCTATTCTCTTGCCCTAGGTCACAGTGGTCGGCAAACTGCGCCTCGCGAGCCACATGCGGCTCACGAGCCGCGGTTTGCCGCTCTGTTGACTAATGAGTTTGCCGACCACTGACCTAGACTCTAGATTCCAATAATTACAGGCTGTTGTTGTTCCTTGTGATTAAGCCCCTATCCCAGTGGTCGACAAACTCATTAGTCAACAGAGCGGCAAACCGCGGCTCGGGAGCCGCATGTGGCTCATGAGCCGCAGTTTGTCAACCACTGCCCTAGGATATATATTGGAAAAAATTCGGCTACTTAAGATGTCTGAGATTTTACTGCATATGTTTCCTTCAAGGATTTTTATGGTTTCATAATTCACATTTAAGTATTTTATCCATTTTGAGTTTATTCTCATGTATGGTGTAAATTGGTCATCTAATTTCATCTTTTTTGATATGTCTGTCCAGTTTTTCCAACACAGTTTGTTGAAGATACTATCTTTACTCCACTATATGTTCTTACCTCCTTTGTCAAATATTAAATGACCGTAATAGTGCGGGGCACTTTGAGTTATAGAAAAATTGAACAGAAAGTAGATTTCTCATGTACCCTCTCACATCCTCTTTCAGTTTTCCTTATTTTTTATTTAAAAAAAATATGTTTTTATTGATTTTTAGAGAAAGAGGGATAGAGAGATAGAAACATCATTGAGAGAGAAACATCATCCATCGCCTGCCTCCTGCACGCCCCCTACTGAGGATCAAGCCTGCAACATGGGTATGTGCCCTGACCAGGAATCAAACCCGTGACCTCTTGGTTTCTGGGTCTTCACTCCACAGCTGAGCCACACTGGCCAGGCAGTTTTTCTTATTATTAACATCATTCATTAGTATGATACTTTTTTTTATAATTGATAAGCCAATGTTGATACATCATTAATAACTGAAGTCCATCGTTTACATTAGTATTCATTCTTTGTGTTAAACATTGGATGGGTTTTAGCAAGCATATAATGCCATTTATCTCTTATTATAGAATCATATAGAATAGTTTTACTGCCTTAAAACAATCCCCTGTCCTCTACCTATTAATCCCTTTCCTCTAATCCCAAACCCCTGAAAATCACTGACTTTTCTATTCCCTCCATAATTTTACTTATTCCAGAATTCATATAGTAGGAATCACATAGTATGTAATCTTTTCAGTTTGACTTTTATCACTAGCAATATGCATTTAAGGTTTCTCCATGTCTTCTTTGGTTTGATAGCTCATTTCTTTTTAGTACTACATAATGTTTCATTGTATGAATGTACCACTGTGTGTTTATCCACTTATTGAAGGACATTTTGGTTGCTTCCAAGTTTTGACAATTATTAATAAAGCTTCTATAAACATTTGTGTTCAGGATTTTGTGGGACATAAGTTTTCAACTCATTTGTGTAAATACCAAGTAGTGTGATTACTGGGTCATGTAGTAAAAGGATGTTTAGTTTTATAAGAAACTCCCAAACTGTCTTTGAAACATACCATTTTGCATTTCCACCAGCAATGAATTAGTACTATTATTAAGAATTAGTTCATATTTATTGCTCCATATTCTTGCCAATATTTGGTGTAGTCAGTGTTCTGGATTTTAGACATTCCAATAGGTGTATAGAGGTATCTTACTGCTGTTTTAATTTGTAATTTCCTGCTGACACATGATTTTGAACATCTTTTCATATGTTTATTTTCCATCTATATATCTTCTTTGAATATATGTCTATTCAAACCTTATGCCCACTTTTAATTAAGCTGTTTGTTTTCTTTTTGTTGAGTATTAAAAGTTCTTTGCATATTTTACTTAGCCATCCAAACACATCAGTATTCACTCTTTGTGTTAAACATTCTATGGGTCTTAACAAGTGAAAAATGATATTTATCCCCCATTATAGAATCATACAGAATAGTTTTACTGTCCTAAAACACTACCCTGCCCTCTACCTATTTATCCCTTTCTTCTAATCCCAAATCCCTAAGAAGTTTTATCCCTTAGGAATGTTATAGTTTTGCATTTTTTAGGACTATAATCCATTTTTTAAAAAATATATTTTATTGATATTTTACAGAGAGGAAAGGAGAGGGATAGAGAGTTAGAAACATCGATGAGAGAGAAACATCGATCAGCTGCCTCCTGCACACCTCCTACTGGGGATGTGCCCGCAACCAAGGTACGTGCCCTTGACTGGAATCGAACCCGGGACCTTTCAGTCCGCAGGCTGATGCTCTATCCACTGAGCCAAACTGGTTTCTGCGGACTATAATCCATTTTTAATTAATTTTTGTGAAAGGTGTAAGGTCAGTTTCTCAATTTATTTTTTGTGTGTATATCCAATTGTTCTATCACCATTTGTTGAAAAGTCTATTCTTTATCCATTGTGTTGCCTTTGCTCCTTTGTGAAAGACCAGTTGATGATATTTGTATTCTCCTTAGAATGTCTCTCTCTTCTAAGATATATATTCTTTCATCTTAATTTTAAAATCATTCTCTGAAGTTCAGAAAAAGAAAGAAGAAAAATTTTATTATGTCTTCTCATCCAGGAATATTTTAATTTTTTCATATCTTGTGTCCTAGGTAATCTACTTTTTGTTAGGTTTTGTCACTATTTAATCTTGGTTTTAGTTATGTTTTGTCATTATTGTGAATGAGTTGTTTTTTTCATATCAGTTTTCAATGGACTATTATGAATATAAGAAAAGTTAATCCTTCTATATTTTAATCTTACAACCTACTTAATTTTCATAGTTTTTCACTATACTCTAGATTTTTTCAGTTGAAAAATCAAACCATCTGTAAATAAACATAATTATGTCTTTTCTCTTTCAATATTTAAACAGAATATTTAATTATATTTTCTTATTGCATTTGTAAGCTCTTCCAAATGAATGTTGAATAATAGTGGTTATAGAGGGCACCTCTAACTTGTTCTTGATGTTTAATGGAAATAACTTCCAAAATTCAAATATTTGAATAAAGTTTTCTTGTTTATTATTTTGTTGTGCAAACTTTATAATAATTTTAAATATGTACTTTTTATATCTGCTTGAGTTAGTGTTTTATGAGACATATCAGGGTATTTTGTCAAAGTATTTTTGACATCCTATATAATAAAGAGGTAATATGCAAATTGACCATCACTCCAACACACAAGATGGCCACCCCCATGTGGTCAAAGATGGCCGCCAGAAGATGGCTGGCAGGGGAGGGCAGTTGGGGGCAACCAGGCTGGCAGAGAAGGGCAGTTAGGGGCGACCAGGCTGGCAAGGGAGGGTAGTTAGGGGTGACCGGACCTGCAGGAGAGGGCAGTTAGGGGCAACCAGGCCTGCAGGGGAGCAGTTAGGCATAGATCAGGCTGTCAGGGGAGTGGTTAGGGGATGATCAGGCTGGCAGGCAGGCAAGCGGTTGGGAACCAGCAGTCCTGGATTGGAGAGGGTGCAGGCTGGGCTGAGGTACACACACACCCCCATGCACCGGGCCTCTAGTTTATTTATAAAACTAGAGGCACAGTGCATGAAAATTCAGGGACTGGAAGGAAGGTCCCTCAGCCCGGCCTGCCCCTCTCACAGTCTGGGAGCCCTCAGGGGTGGGAGGCATCTTGGTGATGAGGGGAAGGTGATGCCCCATCCCACACCTCTGCTACTGCCACTGCTGGCAGCGCAAGCCTTGGCCAGCCCTGGTTACCTGAGCCTTGGGTGGCCTTGGGCAGCTGGGCAGCCACCATCCGAGGCTTGCCTGCATCTTGGGCCGACCCTGGGCAGCTGGGGGGCTGAGGGGACTGGGCCAACCCTGTGACAGCTGGGGTTGGGCCCAGCCTTGCCACACGCCTGCTGCCCCAGCGGGGCTGAGGGGACTGGGTGTTGCCATCTTGTGGTTGTGGTGCCACCATCTTTGAGGGTGGGGCAGTCAACTAGCATATTCCCTCCTTAGTGCCTGTGGGCACCACCATCTTTGCAATGGCATGAGGGTCAATTAGCATATTCCCTCTTTATTAGATAAGATAATAGACTTTTATTTTGTAATGAATTATATTTATATAAAATTGATGATCTTTACACTTTTATCATGCTATATTATTCTTTTTATATACATTTAGATTTTGAGTGTTAGCATTTCATCAAGTTTTTTTTTGTATCAACATTAATAGATAAGGTGGAATTTTATTTTGGTTTATGTTGTAGAAGGATGCCAAACCCAATTATAGCCATGGTAACAACAAAGAATAATAGATAAGTTAATAAACATATTTTATTCAAGTCTATCAAAGAACAAGAGATGTAATGATGCCTTAATAAGTTGAATTCCCAAGAGGTCTAGGCCTTCATATATGAGCAAAAAGCAGTGGCATCTCTCAGACAATCAAATAACAGTCTAGATTGAGTACAGAGAGGTCTTCAGGGTTCAGCATGTTCCATATATAAAAAGTCATGCATGGCTCAGATGGTGTTGCTCAGTGGTTGAGCAATGACCCATGAACCAAGTGTTCATGGTTCCATTCCTGGTAAGGGCACATGCCCGGTTTGTGGGCTTGATGCCTTGTAGGGGCATGTAGGAGACAGCTAATCAATGATTCTCTCACATCACTGATGATTCTCTCTCTCCCTCTGTCTCTCTTCCTCTCTCTGAAATCAATAAAAATATATTTTTATAAAAAGTCATGCATTTTCCATATATAAAAAGACTTAACAAAGTAGAGGAAAAACCAGAGTTCAAAATTGCAATATAGACTGGTATAATAGATTGAAATAAAAAGGATTTTCAAACACAAAAATAAATTGCTCAGCCTAGCAGTCTGACCATCCTCCACCCCAATAAATATGTTATAGAACGGGACAGTTTAGTTATGCTTATATTTCCAGGCCTTGCTAAAGTTGAATCTACATTTGAGCCAAAACTGAAGTCATGACTAAACTTATTATAAGCTCAACTACTGACCAGATCAAACACACCAGCATCTCAGCAGGGTAAGCTTTATTTTGGATTTAAGGGCAATGAGAGAATTTTCTTAACTTCATGTAAAACCATAAGGAAAAACAATCTAGTTAAAACAGTGGTCTAAAGCCTGCTCAGGACAACATTTTTAAAAATTCAAATGATCATTCTCTTACTCTAGTCTCTTGACAGAGAAAATAACTTACATTTTCTAGGTAACAAATATATATCTTCAAACAAAAGTATTATATACTTGAATCTCTATTTTTCTTCATTAGACAATTTCCAGTGTGGATTTATACTCAAGAGACATAAAAAAGGTAGAGAATTTTGCAACAAAAATAGGCAACAGAACAGAATTACTGAATATGACATAGATATTAGAATTAGCAGTCATGGAACTTTAGAACCACTATTAAAACATAGTAGAGATTTTCAGTAAAAGATGGATAGAATGAATGAACATAAGGGATACATCAGGAGTGTTAGGAAAACTCCACAAGAGAAGAAATGGGAATTCTAGAACTGAAAATATACAGTACATACAGTGAAAAAAAATGTTCAGATCAACAACAGACTGTGCACCAAAGAAAAAAAAATTCAATAAACTTAAAGTCAGGTCAATAAATATTTTGCAAAGTGAAACAGTGAACAACAGCAATACTGAACAGAGCATCAGTGAGTGGCCTATTGAATAATACCAAATAGATGCTTCTGTGTTATTCTTTGCCAAAAGAGGAATTTTCATGAGATATTAAAGTAGCAGCCACTATTCTATGAAGATAGGCAATTGCTGGATATGATGATAAACACAGAGATGCCAAATGGGTTGCAACTTGTCCTTGCTCTACTCTGCTCTATATCCAGTTCTTTTTCCTGACTGTTGGTCCTGTTGACCAATAGTAGTCCTAAGCCCACAGAGGCTATGTATCCCCAAATATTTCTCCACCTAGTACTCCTTTGCCATTCCACATTGTGAAGTTTTACATTTCTGATTTCTCTAATTAACTGATGACCCCAGTGATACTGTCATGATTGTTTGTAGACCTTCACTGCTTCAACATCTCCCAAGATTGAATAATGTTAATGTATATAATTATTTATCCCATAACTCATAGTGTTTATGTTTTAAAATTTATTCTGACTGATATTCATTTTAAATCTGCTGTTGACTTAAACCCCTAAGCAATTTTCTTTAAATTCAACCATTCTAAATTTGGGTAGTTTATGATTGGATCCCTAATGAATTTCATTTTCTCAGAATTACTTATTTCATCCTGACAAGATAAAATTGAGCCATGATTAAAATATGCAAAATAATCACTTTTGCTCCCTATCATCTGTGGATTTCAGGGTTGCAAGCTAAGTAATTAGTGAAAATGTTGATGCAACATATTTTAGAATATTGTGCTGTCCTAGTATATACCTCCCTCCAAATTGACATGTTGACATTATTGTACTTATTAATATGGTTTGCCTTCAAATATCAGTAATTAAAAATCTGAATGTGCAGAAACCCTATGTTTTATTTTATTGTGTGAACATTGACATAGCATAAAATTTACTGTTTTAACCATTTTAAAGTATACTATTCAGTGGCATCAAGAACATTCACAATACTGTAAGACCATTAACACTATACATTTCCAGAATTTTTTATCTTCTCAAACAGAAAGGCTGTATTAAATAATAATTCCCATATTTTCCTCCCTCCATCCCCTGTCAACTTATTTTCTACTTCTATTTCTATAAATTGGCCTATCCTAGAATCCTCAAATAAGAGAAATCTTAAAATATTTGTCATTTTCTGCCTGACTTATTTCACTTATCATAATGTTTATAAGGTTTTTTTCATGCTGTAACATGTTTGAGTTTCATTGATTTATAAGGTTAAATAATATTCTACTGTATATTTGTATATATCACATTTTGTTTATCCATTCATTGTTGATAGACATTTGTGTAGTTTCTACATTTTGATTCTTGTTCTGTTATGAACATTGGGTTACAAGTAAATGAGTTCCTGATTTTAATTTTTTTATATATGGCTAGAAGTGGAATTGCTGGGATCCTATGATAATTGTATATTTAAGTTCTAAAGGAACTACTAAACTATTTTCCACAACTGCTGCACCATTTTGCATTCCCACCAGCAAAGCACAAGTATTGCAGTTTCTCCATGTTCTTGCCAACACTTGCTAATCTTTGATTTGTTTTTATTTTTTTATTTTTTTATAATTCATCCCAGAGGATGTGAAGTACATAATCCCACTGTACTTTGGACTTGCATTTCCCTAATGACTATACATGTTGAAGATATTTTAATGTGCTTATTGATGATTTACATATCTTCTCTTGAGAAATATATATTTAAATCTATTTAAGCCCATTGACCATTTTTGAATTGGGATTTTTGTTTATTGCTGAGTTTGTAGTTATTTATACATCCTGGATATTAATCCCTTGTCAGATATTTGCTAGCCAGATATTTTCTCCTATTGTTTAGGTTGTCTTTTCATTCTCTTAACAATGATCTTTGTTGCACAGAAGTTTTTAATTTTGATGAAGTCCAATTCATTTAATTTTTTTTCTTTTGTTGCCTATTATTCTGATGTCATAGCCAAGAAATCATTGCCAGCCGAAACCGGTTTTGCTCAGTGGATAGAGCGTCGACCTGCGGTCTGAAAGGTCTCAGGTTTGATTCCGATCAAGGGCATGTACCTTGGTTGCGGGCACATCTCAGTGGGAGGTGTGCAGGAGGCAGCTGATCGATGTTTCTCTCTCATCGATGTTTCTAGCACTCTATCCCTCTCCCTTCCTCTCTGTGAAATATCAATAAAATATATTTAAAAAAAAAAGAAATCATTGCCAAATCTAATGTTTTGAAACATTTTCTCCTATGAGTTTTTCAAGATTTTATAGTGTTATTTTTTAAATTTGGGTTTTTGATCAATTTGGGGGTAATTTTTATATATGGTATAAAGCAAGGGTTCAATTTCATTATTTTGCATCTAAATATCCAGTTTCCCACTATTTACTGAAAAGACTTTCATCTTTTTCAAAATACATCAACTATATACATATATATATGGGTAGATTTCTGGGCTATCTATTCTTTTTTGTTGGTCTATGTCTGTACTTACGTAAGCACTACACTATTTTGTTTACTTTGTAGTGAGTTATGAAATCAGAAAGTGTGAGACCTCTTTGTTTTTCCTTTGCAATATTGTTTGGCTATTAAGTGTCCATTGCAGAATGGGTTTTTCTATATCTTTCAAAAATTCATTGGAATTTTGGTAGAGATTGTATTGAATTTGTATATCAATGTCTTAATCTGTTGAAGGCATAACAAAATACCACATATTGGGTGACTTAATAGAAATTTCTTTCTCACAATTTTGGATACTGGAAAATCCAAGATCAAGGTGCCAACAATGTAGGTTTCATTCTGAGGCCTCTCTCTTGCCTGCAGATGGCTAACATGACCTCTTCTCTGTGTGGGGATTGAAGGATGAGAGGAGTCGGGATAGTGAGCTCTTTTGCATCTCCTTTTATTTATAAAAATACGAATTCTATAGAATCAGGGCCCACCCTTATAAACTCATTTAACTTTATTTCTTACTAGTGTCCCTGTGCATGGATTCATGCACATTGAAAGGAAATTAATTACAAGAAATATTTCAGTATCACTATTTGCCCTTTATAATGGAAGTGTCAACCAAATTCACGATTGACAATGACAGAATGGAAACACATGCCTGCGATTGTAATCAGCGAGAGCTTTATATGTATGATGCATGCATGAATCAACTTAGCCTTTTATAGATGTAGAATAAACTTGCTTAATTAGACCTGCTTTCTGATATAGCTAAACTTTTTCCAGCCCAGTGAAGCACCCCAACTTATCTTTCAGGTAATTGTCAGCAACACAGCAGTAAACATCAACATGAAGCAGATTATTATTGCAGATCATGCAGGGAGAACAAAGGGTAAAATATTTAACTGCAGTAGTGTTTGATTATATTCTATGCCATGGGAAAACCTGAGGTCATTTTCAAGTTCCACCATTTCTTGCTTCTTTTTAGTAGGGGTCAACTTTCTAAACTTTCTAAATCTCTAATTTCTAAATTAGTTTTCCAGTTAATGAAAAGAAAATAGGATGCCACCAAGTCTCCTATCTACCTACTCCAGGACTTCTGTGAGGATCAAATTAGATAAGGCACGGCAAAAATGCTTCACAAACACTTGGTTAAACTGTAAAATGTTTGCATCTGGCTATAAAGCAAGTCGTGTTCCTGGGCTGAAGAAACTGCAAGGAGGCTAGTCACTAGGGAGAGGAAGCCAGTTGTTGCTACATGACATCATTACCCAACACCCACAGTGACTGTTTCCAGGCTGGGCTGAGCTTTGGGCTGCATTTTGCAACATGGGGTCTTGGTAGCATTGGCTGTGATTTGGTGGGGTGTCCTTCCGGGGTGGTAGCAGTGCCTGTGTCCCACTTGGGGAAAGCTGAGTGTTGGTTTGTCAGCACCAGGTCCTTGGTGCCCGTTTATTTTTAAATGGCCAGTGCAAGTCATGGCAGCTCCTGCATTGAGCATCTGCCCCCTGGTGGTCAGTGCACATCATAGCTACAGTTTGGAAGGATGGACACTTAGCCTTTTATATCTATAATAATAAAAGAGTAATATGCTTATTAGACCGGATGTTTTCTGGACGTCCTTCCTGACAAAACCGGGTCAGGCACCTGTGGCTGTGGCCTGCCCAGGCAAAGCTCTCCCATCCCAGGCAAAGCCGCCCTCAGTCCCAGGTGCCTGTGGCTGCGACCAGCCTGGGTGAAGCCGCACCCGGTCCCGGGCACCAGCTTAGCAAAATCTTGCAGGAGGAGAATTCTGTCTGGGTTCCCCAAATTCCCTCAGCCCCTACTCACCCCTTTGTAAAGGCACAGAACAAGTGAGGCCCCCTAAATAAAAATCAGAAGTCTCCAACAACTGATCCCGTGGGCCTCTCTCATCACAGTCATTTGGACTGGATGGCATTTGAGTATTTATATAGGAACCATGACAGAGAAACACAAGCTCAAGTCATGATCTCTGCCCTTAAAAAAATCACAATCTTATTAGAGTGAGTGGATAATAAAAGTGCAGTAATGACATCAGAATGTAAGGCAACAATACAGAGAGGAACAGAGACAATTGCTAAGGTGATTTTCCAATAATTAGTACAAAGAGTATGTGCTATGAATTAAATTTAAAAAAATATGTGTGGAAGTAACTGCTTCATGAGTATGGCATCCCTTCCTATTTTAAAGGAAGTTGAGTTCCATGTGAACTGTGTATATGCTATGATATTTGAGGCACAGAACAAGGGAGGCCCTAAGTGTATTATGCTTTGATATTTGAGACATTCTTTATTGTTCAATGTGATTTATTTCTGTACGCCTCAGTTTTGTAATAGTTAAAATACTAGAATAATACATCTTGCTATAAAATATTACTAGAAGATCAAATGATCAGGTGACATTTATTGTTATTTTCTATAAATAAACACAATCTCTGGTATGCTAAAGTGATAGGTATTATAGAAATATTCAGATAGGGAGACCTACAGGCTTGATTACAAGTGAGGTTTACTATCACAACCCAAATTTATTGCTTTTAAAAAAACAGGGAGCCAATTAGAAACTAAACCAAATATAAGCTTTTGAAGGGCAAATGTAAATTGGATAAGCTTTGTTATTACAAGAGCAACAAGAAAGAATGAGAAGCAGATTGCATCCACTCTGAGTTGCTACTATGAAAATACTTAATACAGATTGTAAAGACATTTGTTCAAAGAGGATTTCCTAGAGTAGGTGATATTTCAGTTAATTTTTTTTAAATGTGAAGAGGTTAGCTAGATAAGAAAAAGGAGTAGGGATCCCGGATTGGAGAGGGTGCAGGCTGGGCTGAGTGACCCCATCCCCCGTGCATGAATTTCGTGCACCAGGCCTCTAGTATATAGATAGGCCTTATCTCCAAATATAGTCACACTGGGGTTTGAGCTTCAACATGAATTGGGGGAGGGTGGGGAGCACAATTCAGTCTATAGAAATCACTTTGAGTAATGTTGCCATCTTTACAATATTAAGTCTTTCAATCCAATACAGGATCTTTTTCTATTTATTGATGCTTTCCTTAACTTCTTTCAAAAATATTTTGTTGTTTTCATTGAACAGTTTTTATGCTTTCTTGGGTATTTTATTCCCTTTGATGCTATTGTAAATGTATTTGTTTTCTTAATTTCCTTTTTAAATTGTTCATTGTTAATGTATAGAAATGCAACTGATTTTTAAGTGTTAATTTTGTATCCTGAAACTTAGTTTTTTAGTTCGAATAGTTTGTTTTGTGTGTGGAATCTTTAGGTTTTTCTGCATATAAGATCATGCCATGTGTGCACAGAGATGATTATATGTCTTTCTTTCCATAGTGGAGGTTTTCAATTTTGTTTTCTTGCCTAATTACTCTGGGTAGTACTTCCAATGCCATATTGAATAGAAGTGGCAAAAAGGGAGCATCCGTGCCTTTTCCTTATATTAGGGGAAATTTTTCAGTCTTTTATAATGATGTTGTTAGGTATGGGTTGTTTTGTACATGGGTTCTATCAGGTTATGTTTCCTTCTATTCTTAGTTATTGAGTATTTTTATTAGGAAAAGGTCTTGAGTTTTGTCTAGTGATATTTTTTATAAATTGAGATCATTATGCTTTTCCCTTATTATATTAATGTGCTTGATTTTCACCTGTTGATCCATCCTTGTATTTGGAAATAAATCCCATATGATCATGGTGTATAATTCCTTTAATATGCTGCTGAATTTGGATTGTTAATATTTTGTTGAAAATCTTTGTATCAATATTCAATAAAGATATTATACTGTAATTTTGTTTTTGTATAGTGTCTTTATCTAGCTTTGGTATTAGGGCAATGTTTGCTTCATAAAATCAGTTTGTGAGTATCCACTCCTCTTTAATTTTATGGAAGAGTTTGAAGAGAAGATTTGTTTACTATACAGTAGAACTCACCAGTGAAGCCATCTGGTCCTGAAATTACTTCTATTGGAAGGTTTGATTATGGATTCCATATTTTTACTAGTTATAGGTCTATTCAGATTTTCTACTTCCTCATAAATAAGTTCTGAGTTTTTGTATGTTAAAAATTGGGCAATCTGGAGGAAATGAATAAACTCTTGGAATAGTTGTCAGATCTTTACTCAAAGTACTCTCTCATTTTTTTCTGTAAAATCAAGAGTAATATCCCTACTTTCATTTCTAATTTTAGTAATTTGAGTATTCTCTCTTTTTTCTTAGTTTATATAGATAAAGGTTTGTGAATTTTGTTGATTTTCTCAAAGAAACAACTTTTGATTTTACTAATTTTCTTGATTGTTTTTTTCCAATTCTTTTTATTTATTTCTGTTACAATTTTTGTTATTTTCTTAATTTAAAAAATTATCCTTATCTAAGGATATGTTTTATTGATTTGAGAGAGAGAGAGAGAGAGAGAGAGAATTGATGTGAGAGAGTAACATCAATCAGCTGCCTCCCATATGTGCCCCAAACAGGAATCATACCCAAAGCATTTTAGTGTATGGGATGACACTCCAACCAACTGAATCACCTGGCCAAGACAATTTTTATTACTTTCTTACTTCTGACAGCTTTGGGTTTAGTTTGTTCTTTTTCTTCTAGTTGCTTGAGGTATAAAGTTAGGCTATTGGTTTGAGATCTTTTTTTTTTTTTTAAATATGAGTTTATAGGTATATATATACAACCTTAGTACTATTTTTGTTGCTTCCCTTAAATTTCATTATGTTAAATGTATGTTTTTATTTGTCTCAAATTATTTTGTTAATTCCTTTGTGATTTCTTATTCCAACTCTTCATTATTAAGGAGTATACTATTTAATTTACTCATATTTGTTAATTTTCCAGTTTTATTTGTATAATTGAATTCTAGTTTAACTTTCTGGTAAATGCAAAATATACTTTGTGCAATTTTATTATTTTTTTAATTTATGAAGGCTAATTTGTGGCTTAAAATGTTGTCTATACTTGAGGATGATTTTTGGGCACTTGAGAAAAATGATGGTTCTGCTATTTTGGGTAGAGTGTTCTGCATAGGTCTGTTAGGTCAAATTGTTTCATATTGCTATTCAGTTCTTCTTTTTATTTATTGATCTTATGACTGATTGCTATATTTATATTGAAACTTAAATATTAAAATCTTCAAATTTTTTTTAGAGCAATCTATTTCTCCACTGAAGTCTGTCAATGTGCTTCATATATTTTGAGGCACTATTTGTGCATATATGTTTATAATTGTTATATCTTCTTCATAATGGACTGTCTTATTAATATATAATGTACTATTTCCATCAAATATCTTTTTCCATCATTTATCTTTCAGCCTATCTATGTCTTTAGGCTTAGAATGAGTGTATTATAGACAGTTTATAGCTAGATCATGTTTTTTTATAACCATTCTTGAAAATCTATATTTTAAAATCTTATCAATGCAAATCAAATGAGTACCATTATTAAATGATTTGAGGAAATAAAATTGAACTTTATATTTAACATTTTATTTTAAAGAAAGACAGAAAAAGAAAAAAAAAAGAAAATGAAAGCTAAAAAAGCATAGTGACTTGCCATGATTTATCTCAGTGAACCTATATAGATCCTTTTGATTTCCTTGCTTCCTCTAGAGCTCAAAACTAAATTCATAAATATCAATTTTAAAAATGTCAGTTGGGAACAAATCAACAGAGTGTGGTCATATAGAATTTGCATTCTTACACTCTTTTAAAATATAATTACCTTAATAAATAGAATTTCTAACACCTCTTATATACTCTATGATGCTGCAAATTGACTTAAAAGTATACTCACATTATTCAAAGTTTTCTTTTTTTAATTCAACACAAACATTTATTTAGTGATTACTCTTTAAGAAATATCTTGCATGGCCAAAGTTATTTAGTTATTACAAGCAGAAAAATATTTTGCATGGCACCTCTGTGCATTAGAATTACCCGAGGGTCTTTACAAAGTATAATTAAAGTAACAGACCTATTAAATCAGAAACATTGTGGATGGGACCCCAAGAATATGGATTTTAAAATGTTCACTTGTAATTCTCAGCCATATAAATAATAATTTGACTTAGGGTTGCTGATATGGAAAAAGATGTAGTCCCTCTTTTCAAAGAGAAATGTTATTCTCTTGAAGAATATATATTCATAGACAGATCATTGTAACACAACTAGATAAGCATATTGACAGAGGTGAGCAATGGCTTTCTGACAGCACAGCAGAGAAATCTTGAAGATCACCTAAGTAGAAAAACACTTGATATAAATTTATCAGGATGAATATAATTAACCACACAAATTTTTCTCTACCCTGGGGTAAAATAAACTTACTGATGAAATCTTCACTTTATTTAAAGTAGTAAACTGTATATTATATTCTGTTTGCTACAAGTCCAAATGTTTAAATTAAATATAGACAGACATGTGAAATTTACATTATTTACTTCAGAGCCTTGGTGATATGCTATAACATAAATCAATTAAGTTAGGTGACATACCCATACACATTTTTTAAAACTATGTACAACTCTGCTTGGGTTGCTCAGTAGGTTGGAACATTGTTCCATACACCAGATGGCTGTGGGTTTGATTCCTGGTCAGGGCATATGCTTAAGTTGTGGGTTCAATCCCGACTCAGGGCTCATATGAGAGGCAACCAGTAAATGTTTCTTTCTCACATCGCTGTTTCTCTCACTCTCTCTCCCTTCCTCTCTCTCTCAAAATAATTTAAAAAACATATCCTCAGTGAGGATAAAAAAAAAAAAGCATACGTATATACAGATTAGGAAGGTAAATAAAAATGCAGATGAACCTTGAGTTATTACATCCCAATGAGTAACTCTCTACTTTTCTAGTTTCCTTTTCATAATTCGTTTTTAAAACTCAAGGTGATTAAGAAAAAAATCTATTTTTTACCACCTAAGACTATTTTGAAGTCTCAGTGAGATTGAAGTAGATATGTAACCTGCCTCTTTCCCAGCATTTACCATTGAAACATTTTCAGAAACATTAATGATGAAGAAATTAAAAATAAAAATGTTTTAAAAGTAAAAATTGAATAACTAATTAATAATAATTTCCATTGATATATACACTGAGTGGCCAGATTATTATGATCTCTGAACGCATAATAATCTGGCCACTCAGTGTATATCTTATATAATAAAAGGTTAATACGCAAATTGTCCCCTCAACCAGGAGTTCTACCAGCAAGCAGAACTTGTCCCCTCCCCCTAGCTAGGCTGGCCGGACCCCACCCATGTACAAATTCATGCACCGGGCCTCTAATATATATATATATATATATATATATATTGAGTGGCCAGATTATTATGCGTTCAGAGATCATAATAATCTGGCCACTCAGTGTATGTGCATATATATGTATTTTATTTTTGTAGATAAATATAATAGAATAATCAAGATATTTTCAATAAAATTATATTATACTAGCAGCATAGTGTGCAAAAATCCATGCACTGGGGGGGGGCCCTCAGCCAGCTTGTGCCCTCTCACAGTCTGGGACCCCTTGGGGGATGTCCAACTGCTTGTTTAGGCCTGATCCCACAGTCAGACATCCCTCTCACAATCCAGGACTGCCAGCTCCTAACCGCTTGCTTGCCTGCCAGCCTGATCGCCCCCTAACTGCTCCCCTGCCAGCCTGATCACTCCCAACTGCCCTCCCCTGCCGGCCATCTTGTGGTGGCCATTTTGTGATGATGTAACACGACGCCACCTAGGCTTTTATTACATAGGATTAGCATAAAATATCATGAAGTAATTAAAATGGAAATATGAGTTTAAATATAAAAATTAAATATTTTTATTATTACTGAAGAAATTGCTTATTTTTAAATGATAATTGTATGATATCAAATTGTTATGGTATTTGAGCTATGTTCTTCAAAGTAACTTTGTTTTCAATCTAGCATTACCCTAGCAGTAACTATGTGCAATGGTTATCATTAACCTCATTTTGCTATTGATGGCTGAAACCTCAAACACTATCATGCTTTACTCACTCAAGTTCACACCACAAATTAACATCAGAATCAGGACTCAAGAAAACCTATGTCTTTGTATCATTTAAGATAGGATAGTATATGCTGCAGTTAAAATGACCAATCCCAGTGGCTTAAAACTTTCTTCAATCATCAGACAGCTGAGGGCTCTGTTCCGCATTGCCATCATATCCAGTATGATGGATCAGCTACTATGTGGAATAGTGTTGTTCACTGTAATATAAGAAAAAGAGAACAAGGTGAAACATGCAATAAATCTTTAAGTTTTCATCCAGTACTGCTACACAATTTTTCCTCTCATATTTTATTAGCCAAGACAAATCTCATATTCCTTCCATGGGAAATTTATATGGGATTACTCTATGGCCACCAGTATCTTGATGTCTGATTCAATGTTTGCTACAATGATCAAGATGTTTCTGTCAGCCAATTCCATAGACCAATGGCTATGAATATGTGTTCTGACTCCTTTTAGAGGGTTCACAAAGTCCTTTTTGCTCTAACTACATATCTGTGAGATGCTAAATTATCTTCATATAACTCAACCAAAACAGCATATCTGAAATACTAAATGCAGATACTGATGAGGATCCAATTGTCTTCAATTAAATAAAGTTTGTAAAAAATTTAAAAAAGAAATAATTATGTTCTATACTCTTCTATAATTATAATTAATTTTCATAAAGTATATTTTATATTTACATAAAATAGTCCATTAAATAAAGTCCATTAAATAAATAAATATTTTAAATGATCTGTTTTAATGTATTTTATAAATATTAGTGATATGGCCCTATAAGGAAAAATACTTTTGTATCCCCAACCATTTATAATAAGCATTAAAACCAAAATGTTTAAGAACTGCTAGCCTAAACGATTAAAAAAAATAAAAACTTGGAGGGAGAAAAATGGCGGCGGAATAGACAGACGTGTTCCGAGCCTTGTCCCGGAGCAGAAAGAAAGAACAGCTGAGGGTCGCACTAGGAGTGTTTGTTGGCAAGTTGGGGGACAGCTGAACTTCAGAAGAAGGTGGGAGACTGCTAGACGGGGTTCCCCTGACCTGGCAGCTCCCACTGCGGCTGGGTCCCCTCCCGGAACTGCGGACTTGGACGCAGAGTCGCCGCCATCTGGAACCGGAAAGTGGAGCTTATCGGAAGCCTGAGAATCCACAACTGCGGCACCCACGGAACAGCTGCGAGCCCCAGAACAATGCTCCCCAATTGGCGCAAACACACGGGTTCAGAGGAGCTCTACACTCCACCACGGAAAGGTCAGTTTTCGCCTAGGATAAGGTGAGGTCTCTGGTCCCAGCACGAGAGAAGAACACGCGTTTTGCGGGAGCTGGAGGACCAGGGAAGTCTGTGCCTAGAAAAATCGGTGGCTGCTGGGGCTGGCGTGATCTGTGAATGTGGAAGGGGGTCCTCAGAGCTGCTAACAGAAGGGCTCTCTAAAAAGCAACCCATTTTGATCTGAAGTGCAGGGACACCCTAAGAATTTCAGGGGTGTGCTAGACTTACGTGCAGCCACGGAGTGCGCACACTTGGGCTTTTTCCTCTTGAAATTCTTGCTTCTGATTACTAAGCCCAATTCATAGGTTCACCCAGTTGGGGACACCCTGGGAGACTGCAGGGGAAAGTTGTTTTTCTGGAATCTGGGGATTGGAGCGAGGAGTGACCATCTGAGAGCCAGCTCTGAGGCAGCCCACTCCCACAAACCGGTAGTGAGTGCCACAGGGAAAGAAGGCTCTAACACTCCCTAGAGAGGCCATAGATAAACCCGGAAGTCAATCCAGAAACACTGCCACCCAGGGGCTGAATCACAAATTGACTCTTGTGTAATCAAAAATAAAGGAATACGAATTAAGACACACCGCCTGCTTAAAATCAGGACTGGCTTACATCACTGAAGAGCAGTGGAACGCAGGGAACTGCAATACTGTCCAGACTGAGAAACAGGCGTGCCAAACAGAACAACAGAGGAAGTGAATAACCTTCACTACTCCACATTTTATTTTTATTTATTTTTTTTTATTTTCATTTTTAGCATCTTTTACTCAAGAAACTAATTTTTTTCCTCACTTGATTTTACCTTTTTAATTATTACATTTTTATTTTCAATCCGTATTATTACTACTGCTATTTTATCTTTTTTTTTTTTTAAGTGTCATTTTATTTTCTCTTCATTTTGTTTTGGGATTAATGTTCTACATTCTATTTTTATCTTTCCTTTAGCATCATTTTACTCTATCTCAAATCTACCTTTATGCCATCACTCTCTTCCTCACTTTTCCCTTTTCAGTGTCCTGTTTATCTTACCCCTTTCCTGCTTTAGATTTTCCCTATTCTTTCTGTTTACCCCCTTTTAAAATTTCACCCTACTTATATATCTAATCTCCAATCCCCTGCTCCAAGTCCATACACACCTCTCTCTTCGCTGTCTTAACTATCCAAAAAATTGTTCTTCTCTCTGTCCTTTTGTTGTTGTTCGTTTGAATGTAGATTATATCGAATTTATATGCTTTTTTGTGAGATTGTTTTGCTTATTCTTCTTTTGTTTATTTTTTTGTTTGTTTAGTGCTTCAGTTTTCCCTTGCCTCACTCAATATTAGTTGGTGTTGTAGTTTGTATTAATCCCCAGGTACTTGTTGCTGGCATTTGCTGGGATAAGTGATTGTTCTATTGGAGTTTTATCCCCAATATATATAGTCTGTTTCCCTTTCTCTCTTAGTCTCTTTCTTCTCTCTCTTACTTTTTTTTTCTTCTTTTTTTTCCCTTTTCCAATTTCATTTTGACACCCCCATTTTTTTTTCTTCTTCTTTCTTTCTTTTTCCTCTTCTTCTATCTCTACTATCCCCTCATTTGCCTTTCTCTGGTGGTCACCTTTATTGGAGGTTGTTAATATCGTGAATACATTTCTGTTCAGTGCCTTGTGTGTTGTACCTGGTAGTGCTGTATTTTGTGCCTTTAAATCGACACAGGAGAGAGAGAACTACATAACCAGACACCCAGAGAAGAGAGACCATGGGGAGACAAAGAAACAGCCCGCATATGAAAGAAAAGCAGGCATCACCAGAAAAGGAAGTAAACGAAATGGAAGCAAGCAACCTTCCAGAAAAAGAATTCAGAGAAATGGTCATAAGGTGGCTGAAAAGAATGGAAGACAAATTCGACAATATGAGCAAGAACCAAGAGGAAATGAAGAAGAACCAAAAAGAAATGAAAAATGACATCGCTGCTGTAAAGAACTCAATAACAAGCATCAAGAGTAGACTAGAAGAAGCAGAGGACCACACCAGTGAGCTAGAAGACAAGATGGGAAAAAATACCCAAGTAGAGCAACTTCTAGAAAAAAAAATTAAAAGGCAGGAGGAGAGCCTAAGGGAACTTTGGGACAACACAAAACAAAACAACATCCGCAAAATAGGGGTTCCAGAAGGAAAGGAAGCTGAGCAAGGAATAGAAAACCTATTTGAAGAAATAATGACAGAAAATTTCCCTGATATAGGGAAGAAAAAACCCACACAAATCCAAGAAGCTCACAGAGTCCCAATCAAAATGAACCCCAAAAGACCGACGCCAAGGCACATTATAATTAAATTGGCAAACACCAACGACAAAGTAAGAATCTTAAAAGCGGCCCGAGAGAGACAGAAAGTTACATACAAAGGAACCCCCATCAGACTAGCAACTGATTTCTCAACAGAAACTCATCAGGCCAGAAGGGAATGGGATGAAATATACAAATTCATGCAAAGGAAGGATCTGAATCCAAGAATACTGTACCCAGCAAGGCTGTCAATCAAAATTGAAGGTGAAATCAGGAGCTTCACAGACAAAAAAGAACTAAGGGAATTTATTACCACCAAACCAGCAATGCAAGAAATGCTAAAGGGTCTGCTGTAAAAAAAAAAAAAAGAAATAGGAAGCGAAGAAGGAACACAGGTGTAAAGAATAGGAATGGCGACAAATAAGTACCTATCAATAATAACTTTAAATGTAAACGGATTAAATGCCCCAATCAAAAGACATAGGGTAATGGATTGGATAAGAAAACATGACACATATATCTGCTGTCTACAAGAAACCCACCTCTGAAAAAAAGATGCACACAGACTGAGGGTGAAGGGATGGAAAAAGGTTTTCCAGGCAAATGGAACTGAAAAAAAAGCTGGGGTAGCAATACTTATATCTGACAAATTAGATCTCAAACTGAAGGACATAACAAGAGATAGGGAAGGCCACTTCATAATACTAAAGGGAGCAATCCAACAAGAAGAAATAACTCTGGTAAACATATATGCACCCAATACAGGAGCACCCAAATACATAAAAAAACTCCTGGAGGATATCAAGGGAGAGATTCACAGCAATACAATCATAGTAGGAGACTTTAATACCCCACTATCACCATTGGACAAATCCTCTAAACAAAAAATCAGCAAAGAAACATCAATCCTAAATGAGTCACTAGACCAGATGGAATTAATTGACATCTTCAGAACATTTCACCCGAAAGCCACAGAATATACATTCTTATCAAGTGCACATGGGTCATTTTCAAAGATAGACCATATGTTGGGACATAGGCAAAGTCTCTTCAAATTCAAGAAGATAGAAATCATATCAAGCATCTTCTCAGACCACAGTGGCATAAAACTGGAAATCAACTACAATAAAAACAACCCAAAGAAATCAAACACATGGAGACTAAACAGCATGCTATTAAACCATGACTGGGTTACCAGAGAGATCAAAGAAGAAATAAAAAACATCATGACAACAAATGACAATGAAAACAAAATAATCCTAAATCTATGGGACAAAGCGAAAGCAGTCTTGAGAGGGAAGTTCATAGCTCTACAAGCCTACTGCAAAAAACAAGAAACAATGGTAATAAATTACCTAACCCAACAACTCAAAGAGTTAGAAAAAGAGCAACAAGAAAAGCCCAGTGTAAGCAGAAGGAAGGAAATAATAAAGATCAGAGCACAGATAAACGACATAGAGACCAAAGAAACAATACAAAAGATCAACAAAACCAAGAGCTGGTTCTTTGAAAGGATAAACAAGATTGATGAACCTCTAGCCAGGCTCACCAAGAAGCAAAGAGAGAGGACCCAAATAAACAAAATCAAAAATGAAAGAGGTGAAATAACAACAGATCCCGCCGAAATACAAAGGATTGTTAAAAAATACTACGAACAACTCTATTCCAACAAACTGGACAACCTGGAGGAAATGGACATATTCCTAGAAAAATATAACCTTCCAAAACTCAATCAGGAAGAACATAAACAGCTCAATATGCCAGTAACTATGGAAGAAATTGAAGCAGTCATCAAAGAGCTTCCGGCAAACAAAAGCCCGGGGCCAGACGGCTTCACAGGAGAGTTTTACCAAACATTCAAGGAAGAACTGAAACCTATCCTCCTCAGACTTTTCCAAAAAATTCAAGAGGAAGGAACACTTCCAAGCTCCTTCTATGAAGCCAGCATCACCCTAATACCAAAACCAGATAAAGACAACACAATGAAAGAGAATTACAGGCCAATATCCCTCATGAACATAGATGCCAAAATCCTCAACAAAATTCTAGCAAATCGGATCCAGCAGTACATCAGAAAGATCATACACCATGACCAAGTAGGGTTTATCCCAGGAATGCAAGGATGGTTCAATATCCGAAAATCAATAAATGTGATACAACACATAAACAAATTGAAAGATAAAAATCACATAGTCATATCAATTGATGCAGAAAAAGCATTTGACAAAATCCAACACCCTTTCTTGATAAAAACTCTCAACAAGGTGGGAATAGAAGGATCATACTTCAACATAATAAAAGCTATATATGATAAACCCACAGCTAACATCATACTCAATGGGCAAAAACTAAAACCATTTCCCCTAAGAACAGGAACAAGACAAGGATGCCCACTCTCACCACTCCTGTTTGACATAGTACTGGAAGTATTAGCCATTGCAATTAGACAAGAAGAAGAAATAAAAGGCATCCAAATTGGAAAAGAAGAAGTAAAGCTGTCCTTATTTGCAGATGACATGATATTGTACATAAAAAACCCGAAAGACTCTATCAAAAAACTAACAGACTTAATAAATGAATTCGGCAAGGTAGCAGGATACAAAATTAATGCCAAGAAATCTATGGCATTTCTATACACCAACAGTGAACTTACAGAAAGAGAGACTAAAAAAGCAATCCCATTTTCCATCGCACCAAAAAAATTAAGATACTTAGGAATAAACCTAACCAAGGAGGTAAAAGACCTATATGCGGAAAACTACAGGACACTGAAAAAAGAGATAAAGGAAGATGTAAACAGATGGAAGAACATACCATGTTCATGGATTGGTAGAATCAACATCATCAAAATGTCCATACTACCCAAAGCAATCTATAGATTCAATGCACTCCCCATTAAAATACCATCAGCATATTTCACAGACCTAGAAAGAACTCTCCAAAAATTCATCTGGAATAAAAAAAGACCCCAAATAGCCACAGCAATCCTGAGAAAGAAGAATAAAGTAGGAGGGATCTCAATACCAGATTTCAAGCTGTATTACAAAGCCACTGTCCTCAAAACAGCCTGGTACTGGCACAAGAACAGACATATAGATCAATGGAATAGAATAGAGAATCCAGATATCGACCCAAACCAATATGCGCATTTAATATTTGACAAAGGAGGCATGAGCATACAATGGAGTCAAGACAGTCTCTTCAATAAATGGTGTTGGGAAAATTGGACAGATACATGCAAAAAAATGAAACTAGATCACCAACTTACACCATACACAAAAATAAACTCAAAATGGATACAGGACTTAAATATAAGATGGGAAACCATAAAAATACTAGAGGAATCCACAGGCAGCAAAATCTCAGATATATGCCAAAAGAACTTTTTCAGTGATACTGCCCCTAGGGCAATGGAAGCCAAAGAGAAAATAAACAAATGGGACTACATCAAAATAAAAAGCTTTTGCACAGCAAAAGAAACCATCAACAAAACAACAAGAAACCCCACTGTATGGGAGAACATATTTGCAAATGGTATCACTGATAAAGGTTTAATTTCCAACATCTACAGGCAGCTTATACAACTTAATAAAAGGAAGATAAATGATCCAATAAAAAAATGGGCAACGGACCTAAATAGAATCTTTTCGAAAGAAGACAGAAGGAAGGCCAAGAGACACATGAAAACATGCTCAAAGTCACTAATTATCCGAGAGATGCAAATCAAAACGACAATGCGATACCATCTCACACCTGTCAGAATGGCTATCATCAACAAATCAACAAACGACAAGTGTTGGCGAGGATGCGGAGAAAAAGGAACCCTCGTGCACTGCTGGTGGGAATGCAGACTGGTGCAGCCACTGTGGAGAACAGTATGGAGTTTCCTCAAAAAACTGAAAATGGAACTCCCATTTGACCCAGTAATCCCACTCCTAGGAATATATCCTAAGAAACCAGAAACACCAATCAGAAAGGATATATGCACCCCTATGTTCATAGCAGCACAATTTACAATAGCTAAGATTTGGAAACAGCCTAGGTGCCCGTCAGCAGATGACTGGATCAGAAAACTATGGTACATCTACACAATGGAATACTATGCTGCCATAAAAAAGAAGGAATTACTACCATTTGTAGACACCTGGATGGAATTAGAGAACATTATGCTAAGTGAAATAAGCCAGTCAATGAAAGAAAAATACCACATGATCTCACTCATTTAGGGATAATGAAAAACATTATAAACTGATGAACCAAAAGATAGTTACAGATGCAGTAAAGCATCAAACAGAGTGTCTAATTACAGCGGTAAGGTTAGGGAGAGGTGGGGGAAATAAGAGATCAACTGAAGGACTTGTATGCATGCATATAAGAGTAACCAACGGATGCAAAACATTGGGGGGTGAGGGCAGGTATGGGAGTGGGGTGGGGGGGGCAATGGTAAGATATGTACACATATAATACCTTAATAAAAAATTTGAAAAAAAATAAAAAAATAAAAAAATAAAAACTTTAGCATTTGATTACAATGGAAGGCTATTTTCCAAATATGGCAAGTTTATTAAGGAACAACTTCAGTATTTTGAGCTAAGTGTGTGTGTGTGTTTGAGTGCTAATAATTTACTATTTTACTTTCCTCAGGACATCCATTTAAATTTCATCTGATTATGTTTAATGCTCTGTCTGGAGCCAGAGGTAATTCACCTGAAGTTATGTGTCCAACATTTATGAGCTGTGGGGCCCCAAGCCAATTATTTATCTTCTGTAAACTTCAACTTCTTATGTACAAATAAAAATAATATATGACTAATGCAGTTATTATGAGGATGCACATATGTGAAATTGTTACATGCTGTCAGGTAAGACATGGCCAGTAAACTGTTAGTAGAGATAACACTGGAAATAATCAAGAGACAAAGAAGTATGACTAGAAGGAATATTCTTCCATTGAGTGAGAAGATGAGATATTGATAGTAAGATAGTCCCTCAGTAGTTTTTGTACTATATATATAAGTTGCACCAACTCTGATTAAAAAAAAAATCTGTCTACCTCACACATTTAATAAATATGCAACTGATACTTATTCTTCATAAAAACCTGTTTGCCTAGTAATCACCACATTTTGTAACCCAACATTCTCCAAAAATATTGTCATAAACTTCTCTCAAGTTTATCAGCATTTCTGGTTATCCTCTCCATCTGGGCACATAAGGAGAATAATTGCACTCACTATCCTGCCCTTTAAAGTTAGGCATGACAATGCATATTGCTTGGTTCAATAAATATGAGCATGAGTGATGTGCATCACTTTTTTGTGGAAGAAATTTAAGATCTAGTGCTCTACTCCATTATTATTATTTTTTTTGCATACCTCTACAACCAAGGAATATATTTCATAGAGTGCAACTACAGAGTGTAAAGGCCTCTCAAAATCCTGAATTAGTGAATCCTTAGATAGAGAATTTGCCTGGATCTGTATCTGACTTTCATAAGTGAAAAACAATTTTTCATTGTGTTAACCCACTGAGATGTAAGAGTTCTTGAAATAGCATAACCATGTCTACTTTAGTGACCATCAAACTAATTCCAGTAGTGGCAAAAACTCAGCAATAATTGTTGTAATGGCCCAATGTCAGTTAATGTATCTCTTAGCTACAAATAATATACTATCTGCTTCTCACCTACATGGCTAATCTATTGAGTACAATATTGACATTACAACTTTTTCCATTGGAAATATCCCCTAATTTAGTGAAGTTTTTCAAAACTTTTATTTTCTTCATGTTTTCTAAAAGGCAGTATTTTAAGTAAAGTAGGCTAAATTAGCCCTTTTTACATTTCTCTTCCATTCTCACCAAGGCAATAAAACACACAGTTGAAATTTACTCCCATGCATGTGTAAGACTTAGAAAGATTAGTGAATAATAGAGTCCAAATAAGGAGCATTTGAACACTAATCCATCAACAGTTTAACTTACAAAATGTATCATCTTTTGAGCTATCCTATCTAATAAAGAGGGAATATGCAAATTGACCATCACACTGTCACAAAGATGGCAGTGCTCACAGCAGAGGTGGAGATTTCCGTAACACAAGATGGCTGTACCCACAGCGGAGGCTGAATTCCTGTAACGAGCCTTAAGGAGCAATCAGCAGGGACCTGAGATTGCGTGGCACTTGGCCAGGGCAGGGGACCTGAGCCTGCACCCCCTTGCCCAGTCGGGCTTGACAGGGGACCTCAGGCCATGCTCCCCTGCCCCTGGCATCAGGATAGGGGACCTCAGGCCATGCCCCCCACTCCAGTGTCAGGCTGAGGGACCTCAGGCCACACCCCCTGCTCAACAGGGCTTCACAGGGACCTCAGGCCGTGCCCCCTGCCCAGCGGGGCTTGACGGGGGACCTCAAGGTGCGCCCCCTGCCCTGGTGCTGGGTTGGGGGATCTCAGGTTGCTCCCCCTGCCCTGGGCTGGGGGACCTCAGGTCACGCCTCCCAGCCTGGCCCTAAGGGTGCGCTGGGGGACCTGAGGCTGTGCCCTCAACCCAGCATGCACCAGGGGACCTGAGGCTGCGCCCCCCGCCCTGCAGGACTTGATGGGGGACCTGACGCTGCGCCCCCCACCCTGCAGGACTTGATGGGGGACCTGACGCTGCGCCCTCAACCCAGCATGCACCAGGGGACCTGAGGCTGTGCCCCCCACCTGGTGGCAGGCCAGGGGACCTGAGGCTGTGTCCTTCCCCTAGCCCGGGGGGGCTTGATGAGGGTGGGGCCGGCCAGGTCTGGATCTTGCTCAATGGGGGTGGGGCCAGCTGGGTCTGGGTCTCACGTGATTTTGAGGCCCTGCAGGTGGGTGGGGACTTGACTCTGGGTCCTGTGGCGCACCGCAGACTCTGACAGGAGGAAGATTTTCATATACATTTTACTAATTTTCTTTCATCTCTGACACTTCTATTATAGAGAAAGGGCAAATAGCAATATTAAAATATTTCCTCTAATTAATCCCCATTTAATGTGCACGAATTTCGTGCACCAGGCCACTAGTTGGGTATAATATTGAGCCAGATAGATTTGGATGGATTGTATAATACTTGGAAAGGCATTTCAGTTGGGGTGGATTAGGAACTCATTTTCTTCCATCATCTGGGCTGGTGCATTCACTTGTATTGTGGAAAACAGTCTATGCTATTGTACTGCTCAGTACAGTCATTCACACACTTTTTTTTTTCATTCCATGTATGTAAACAGACGTCTAATTTACTTGGTGTGTGATTATAACAGTGGTAATATTGATCTTTAGCCATTGAGAAGATGTAGTCAGCAAATATATTGTATATAATTTGGCTGGCAAAAATATTCAAGTTTTTATTTTATTGTTTATATTGTGTAGAATAAGAAATGTATATATCCAGAAAATCTAGCACCAAGGATGCCTGGTTGTTTACATGTTGAAGATCCAGGGTTGGGAGGCTATTATGGCTATGTAAAAGGAAGGGGGGGAAAAGAACATAGATTTGGAAATGGGTTCAGTTTTAGGCATCCAAGCAGAATGATAGAGAGGAAGAACTCCTGATGCTATAATGTATTATAAAAGTCTTACTTCCATATTGATGGACATTTAAACATTAATTTTTTTTTCAGCTTCATTGAGATATAATTGCCATTGAACATTGTGTAAGTTTAAGGTGTATAATGTAAATAAATTTATACATTTTGTATTTTGCAAAATTGTTACCACAAAAACATTACTGAACACCTCCATCAACTCACATACTAACAATTTTTTGTATGTGTTGAAAACTTTTATAATCTACACTCTTAGCAATTTAATATATACAGATGCTTCTTGATGTATGTTCCAATAAACCCTTGAAAATATAACTCAAGAATGCTTTAATACTTATAACCTATTAATCATTATAGCTTAGCTTAGCCTACCTTAAATGTGTACAGAACACTTGGATAGGCAAAATTCTATAACATGAAGCCTATGTTATAAGTGTTGAATATCTCATGTAATTTATTAAATACTGTGCTAGAAGTGAAAAACACAATGATTTTTGTGTTTGCTATTCTCTGTCTGTGTACCAGTTAAGGTACACAGCTGAAAGCACAACAGGCCTGAAGAGGGTTTGAAGCCTTAAACTAAAATTAACAGAGTGTGGAATCTCAGAGGGAAGGCAGGGGAGGGTGGGTGGATGGGAGGTAATCAAAGACCTTGTATGCATATATGCATAATCCATGGACACAGACTATAGGGTGGTGAAGGTGGGGGGTGGGGGAGGACTGGAGGTGGTCAAAGGGGGAGAAAAGGGGATATACGTAATACTTTCAACAATAAAGATTATTTAAAATTATTTTTTTTAAATTAACTGCTGATGATGGGGATGCTACAATGACAAGGCCATCAATTTCTCTCTCTTCTGATGAGGATTGATGGAAGAAAGCACTGGGTCCTTGACACTTGATAGTTTAGCAGGCATAGTGCCCTTCAGCACATCACTTTTGTACCACTGTAAAAATAAAAACATTATAAGTTGAGCCATAGTAAATCTGACCATCTATAGTTGCCATGCTATAAATCACTCACCCCAAATTTATACATTTTATAACTGGAAGTTTTTCTTTATTGACCATTTTTACCCATTTCCTCCACAGCCCACCCCCTTCCTATATAACCACTAATCTGTCTGCTATTTCTATGAGTTCAATTTTTTTAATATTCCATTTAAGTGAAATCACACAGTGCTTGCCATTGTCTGTCTGACTTGTTTCATGTAGCATAACGCCCTTGGAGTTTATGCATATTGTCACAAATGGCAGGATTTCATTATTTTTATGCCTGAATAATATTCCCATGTGTGTGTGTGTGTGTGTGTGTGTGTGTGTGTGTGTGTGTGTGTTTGTGTCACATTTTCCTTCTCCATCACCTGACAATGGACACTTACGTTGTTTCCATATCTTCCCTATTGTAAATAATGCTGCGGTGAACATGGGGTAGCAGAAATCTCTTCAAGATAGTGATTTTATTTTCTTTAGATATATACTCAGAGGAATTGCTGGATCATATGGTAGATCTACTTGTAATTTTTGAGGAATCTCTATAACCACCATGGCTGTACAATGTACATTCCCTCCAACAGTGTTCAAGGATTTCCTTTTCTCCATAGGCTCACTGACACTATTTATATCTTATCTTTTTGGAAATAGCCATTCTAATAGGTGTGAGGTGTTTTCATGAAGGTTTTGATATGCATTTGCCTGATAATTAGTGATTTTTGCACAATCTTTAATGTACCTGTTGGCCATTTGAATGAATATATATATATATATATATATATATATATATATATATATATATATATACTAGAGACCCAGTGCATGAAATTTGTGCATTGGGGGGTGTCCTTCAGCCCAACCTGCACCCTTTCCAATCTGGGAGCCCTCAGGGGATGTCTTACTGCAGGAGGCTACCGGGATGATCAGGGGAAGGCGTCACCCCCATCACCCCGCTGCTGCTGCCACTGCCGGCCGCCACAGCAGCCAAGGTGTTTTCATCAACACGGACTCTGTCCCTTCACCACAAAAAAATGAGAACTGTCTTTAGGCATTTTCAAGATGTCTCTGTCATAGGATATGACATTTCTTTCTTTTTTTTTTTTATCCTCACCTGAGGATATTTTTCCATTGATTTTTAGAAAGCATGGAAGAGAGAGGGAAAGACAGAGAGAAACATCAATGTGAGAGGGACACTTTGATTGGTTGCCTCCTGAATGAGCCCTGACCTGGGGCCTGGCCAGGGAGGATCCTTGACCAGAATTGAACCCAGAAACTGCGGTCTGCAGGCTGAGGCCCTATCCACTAAGCCAAACCAGCTAGGGCAGGATATGACATTTTTTAGCCCCTCCAGCAGTGGACCTTCATTTTTTCCTCCAGAAGTGTGGGGGAAAACCCTAGATCACCTTCTTGGATTCTCATTACCTGAGTTACCAAGAACACAGAGTGGCAGATGGGGAGCTTAGACAATGAGCAGTCAGAAAAGGTGTTTCATGTGCAGCTCATGTGCAGAGGCAGGACTGCCAGCACATGTGGCTGGCAGGCCCTGTGCTCTGAGGGTCTGTGCCATCTGTGGCTTGCTTCACTGCACATGCAGTCCCCTCCCTCCCACCTGCATGCGCAGCCTTCTCCTGAGCGGTTGTGATGTTACAGCGTACCGGATAATTTGAATATTACCTCTTTATATGTATAGATATAATATCTATTCAGGTCATTTGCCTGGTTTTTTAAATTCATGTAAGACTTTCTTCTTAAAATCTTTTTATTGCAGAAATTTTAAATATGCATGTTTAAAAATAAAATTTAGTTGTGGCTATTCTGGGTTTTCTATTCTCTGTCTTTTTTTGCAATTTTTCTTCTTTAAATTTATTGTTGACACTGTTACAGATGTTCTCCATTTTCCACTCTAAGTAATTGCAGCAACTTTGGCTTAATTTAATTATTTGGGTTTTTTGTTATTGAGTTGGATGAGTTTCTTATATATTTTGGATATTAATCTCATCTGATATGTGGTTTGAAAATATTTTATTTTATTCTGTAGATTGTCTTTTTATTTGATTGATTGTTTCTTTTGCTGTGTATAAGTTCCTTAGTTTGATGTAGTTTCATTTGCTTATTTTTGCTCTTGGTGCTTGTGCTTGGGTGTCATACCATAAAATCATGGCGGAAACTCATATCAAGGAGCTTTTTTTCCTCCCCCGCCCCCACCAGGAGTTTGATGGTTTCAGGACTTTTGTTTATGCCTTTAGTCCATTTTGAGTTAATTTTTGCTAGTAATGTAAGATAGGGATATTTTTGTGTGTGTGACTATCCAGTTTTTCCGGCACCATTTATTAAAAAGACCATCTTTTCTTTATTGAGTATTCTTGGTACCCTTGTCAAATACAATAGATCTCCTTTATTCTCAGAGTCATTTGATTGCCTTAAATCTCTCCAACCTATGAAAATCTATACTGACATAATTTCTTTCCTTTTCTTTTATTCTGGAAGAAACACTCTTTTATATAAGACCAAAATGTTCATTTGATTCCATTCCTTTGTGCATCATTGTAATTACAGTTTCTTAGTGGACATCTCCACATGGATGTTCAATAACTGTCTTCAACTTATCATCTACCTAGTTGAACTCTAGAATGCTGGCGGTTTTTCCTCTTACTCAATTATACCATCTTATTTACTAGAATATGTCAGGGATTTTGCTAACGCCATTCCTCCTACTTGTATTTCTTCAAATAGTTTCATAGATACATGTTTTCATAATTTCTGTTTCATCTCAAAGTTTGAATCATCCAGAGAAACCTTACCCAACCACGCAAGCTAAAATTACTTTTCCCAAAATATGGTTACATTCTATTACACAGCTCTGTTTTATTGACACCGTCAAACTGTTAAGTACTTTATATTATCCTATTTATTTGTGTGTTTTTTATGGTATCTATTTCAAATTAGGGTTTACTATATCTTTCTAGTGACTGTGTATCCAAAACATCTATAATATGGTGTGGCATGTAATAGGTCCATAAAATTATTTTTGACTGACTTACTCCTTTATTAGAGAAGACAAATACCTCAATATTCATATAAATATTTGGGAAGATGAAGTACTTTAAAAGAGCTGTTCATTTAAAAATATGGGCATGCCCTAGCTGGTTTGGCTCAGTGGATAGAGCATCAGCCTGTGGATTGAAGGGTCCTAGGTTCTATTTCGGTCAAGGGCACATGACTGGGCTGTGGGTTCGATCCCCAGTAGGAGGTGTGCAGGAGGCAGCCGATCAATGATACTCTCTCATGATTGATGTTTCTATCTCTCTCTCCCTCTCCCTTCCTCTCTGAAATCAATAAAAAAAATGTGTGATGGTCCCAGCTTATAACAGTCCCTATCTAAGCTATTTTACATATATGAAGTTCCTACCTCTTATAACTACTATTTTCACATACCAAAATTACAGTTATAAAAATGTATGTTTCATCTTTACACCCCAGATAAACCCACTTGTGAATAAACTTAGGATGTAATATTCTGCATTTCCCTTCCCTGAACCCAAAACATTGGGGTTAGATATTTCTCTTATACTTAACGTGTGTGTGTGTGTGAGAGAGAGAGAGATTCTATATATGCCATTGTGAAAGCCTTTGTAAGATTTATTGAAGTTATCTCCTTTTACTTTAATACTATCTATAATAATCCTATCTAATGAAGAGGGAATATGCTAATTGACCATCACTCTGTCACAAAGATGGCTGCACCCACACCTGAGGCCAAGTTCCCATAAGGAGCCTTAACAAGCAATAAGCAGGGACCTGCCCTCCCTCACCCAGCAGGGCTTGACAGGGGACCTCAGGTGGTGCCCCCCACCCCGGCACCAGGCTGGGGGACCTCAGACTGCACCCCCCCACCCAGTGGGGATTGACGGGGGACCTCAGGCCACGCCCCCCGCCCCAGCACTGGACCAGGGGACCTGAGGCTGCACTCCGCTGCCTGGCTGGGCTTGACAGGAAACCTCAGGCCGTGCCCCCCACCCAGCGGGGCTTGACAGGGGACCTCAAGGTGTGCTTCCTGTCCTGGTGCTGGGCTAGGGGGCCTCAGGTTGCTCCCCCTGCCCCAGTGCCAGGCCAGAGGACCTCAGGCCACACCCCCCACTTGGTGGGGCTTGACAGGGGACCTCAAGGTGCACCCCCAGTGCTGGGTCGGGGGAACTCAGGCCGTGCCCCCACCCAGCGGGGCTTGACGGGGGACCTGAGGCTGCGCCCCCCTGCCGGTGGGATTTGAGGGGGGACCTAAGGCTGCACCCCCCTCCCAGTGCTGGGCCTGAGGCTGCGCACCTCCTGCTTGGTGGGGCTTGACAGGGGACCTCAGGCCATGTCCCCACCTGGCAGAGCTTGACGGAGGACCTCAAGGCATGCCCCCCGCCCCAGTCTGGGCGGGGGGACCTCAGGCCAGCCCCCTCCCATCCTGGAGCCGGGCCAGGGGACCTGAGGCTACACCCCCTGCCCGGCAGGGCTTGACAAGGGTGAGACTTGCTGGGTCTGGATATAGCCCAATGGGGGGATGGGGGTGGCCGGGTCTGGGTCTCACGTGATTTTGAGGTGCATGTGGGTGGGTGGGGACTTGACTCTGGGTCCCATGGTGAGCCCCAGATTCTGACAGAAGGAAGGTTTTCATATATATTTTACTAATTTTCTTTCATCTCTGACACTTCTATTATAGAGAAAGGGCAAATAGCAATATTAAATTATTTCCTCTAATTAATCCCCTTTTAATGTGCACGAATTTCGTGTACCGGGTCACTAGTAAAAGCATAATATGCAAAGTGACCGAAGGGCTGAATAGCAGAACGACCTTCTGAACAAATCTGGGGCTGCGAGGGCCGAGCCTCTTGCACGGATTTTGTGCACTGGGCTTCTAGTTATCATATAATATCATGTTGTAATCCTAATAAGTGCTCAATTAACCTCACTATGTTGAAATAAAATTTTGTTACTGCTTTTCAAGGCACATTCTTTCACTCTTATAATCAATGGCTATGTGGAGAATTTAGTACATAACTTTTGTTTTGGCCATGTTCTCTTATCAAATGAGCTAACTTTCCTTTCCTCTGATATAATAGTATCTGTTCTTTAAGTATATAATATATACTGCATTATAATGATACATCAGGATGGTTGTTCAAAGTCATGTCCCCACTATTTCTTTGTTTATTAATTCCCTCACCATTCCAGAACATCTATATTTTTTATTTTGTATTTTCCTGACCTCACTTCCAACAAATTCAGTGGTTAGGATGATAGGTAGAGTATTACAGCTATTTGTAATTTTCATGGAGTGATTTTAGAGATGATATAATAGAATATAAAATTTATAGTATTCAAGCTATAAGTTCAGACCTCAAAAGTGATATTTTGCCTTATATTAAATAGCTTATTCTGCCTGTTTTTTTCAAGGGGCCTAGTTTTAAAAGTGTTCTATAGAAGAACTTCAGAGGATTCAACAAAGTTTGATTTAAATTTCTTCTTAATATGTATTTATTGAAAATCATTCACAAAAATACACATACTCAAATGTAAGCACATTGGCTCATTTTTATGCAGTGTTAAGAACACAAAAGGTTTCCCTGATATCTCTGCATAGATTTTTCTTGTCAATAGGAACTTAAAGTCACACATGAATTTTTATCATATTCAAAACTTTGCATGTTCATCTATGCAAAATTTTACAAGGGAGTGCTCAATAAAAATACCCAATGTCCTATTGTTAATAGTGAGCTAGTAAATTTCTCTTGATCACATATTGATGTTTAAAGATATATCAAATAAATATGCATTTTGCCTCCTTTGATTCAGAGTCTGCTGGTGAAGCTTTTGGTCCTGTGCTTTGTATGATAACAGTATAGCAAAGATAGTGGTACTGTTGTCTCTAGCTACCATGGCCTTTAGTGGTGAATTTTCATGACTATTAAGGTCTCTTGTGTAAATGGATAATATAGGAAGTATACAAAATATTTTGTGACATGTCAAAATATAAATGTATGACATCTACACACAATATTATGATTGTATAACTTCAAAATATATTTGATATTAATAATATTTTTGCTTATAATTAGGCAAAAAATAGCATTACATAAGTGATGACAGTTATTTAGATTTTGAGAATGAGTACAGAAGTGCTTTTCTTCTGATTAATAATTTTAATTTTGTTTAAAGAAAAATTAGAAATATGAATTATTTTTTCCCATTTCATAGTCAGCAAAATAGTGTTTCCCTAGGCAACTATGGTTCAATCCCAAATCTACTAATAACTTCTCTTAGCCATTCTTATAATGATTTTCTTTTATTTTTTAAATTTCCTTTGAAGTCTTTGTCACTTGGATTAAGTGGAAAACTAAATATTGTTTCACAGTGACCTATGAAGTGTTTTAAACTTTTAAAAAATATTTAAAGTATTATATATGTCCCCTTTTTTCCACCATTGACTCCATCTAGCCTACCCCCCACACTCCTCCCCAGGCCTTCACCACACTATTTTCTGTGTCCATGGGTTATGTATTTTGGATTTTCTTAATACATTAACATGGGTATGTACTCTCATATGACATTGATGTGAATCTGGAAATGGGAAGAAGAGTAGTGATCCTTTATTTTACAAGGAGATGGAAAGATAACTCTTAGTTAGCATCATAACTCCTCTGAGAATCCACTGATCATTATGTTCATTTTATTGGTTCTTCGGGTGACATTCTCTAGCACCTTTATGAATTAGAAAAATAATAGACACACTTTTAAAATTAAAAGGAATAAAAACTTCAATTTGCCAAATAAATTAATTTAAATAGTTACTGTTCACACCTAACCACAATGGCTATTTTCTCCTAGAAGCATGATTTGCAGACAAAGAATAAACAACATTTTAAGAAAGTTTGCAAGCATTAAATTTTGCAGCATGTGGTTTTAGAGATGATTTACTTTTTCCCTTTTTTAAAGTTCTAAGAAACCTAATCCCTGGTCACTCAATTAATCAGACTCAATAGTGCACATATGCTGGTATCCATCTGCTAAAAGCTGTCATCATGTGGCATTGCCTTGTAACTGCATTTCAGAACTATTTGGCATGCCTGAAACATATCCTACCTTCTGTTTCAGGCTATAAAATAGGAGCTTACATATTTTCCCTTGCTCTTTATGATAATAATTTATATTACTTATGTATCAGAGACTTTTCATTTAAATATTCAAAAATTTTGACTATGAAGTGTTTGCTAGGATTCAAACTTTTTCAGAGGACATGGGGGTTTCTGTGTCAATTTTCCATGTTTGTGACAATAATGGAATATTTATGTACTTTACTCAACTTTTAGCCTCTGTGATTTGGACTAAGGGTAGTAAATGGTGAAGAAGTAACTAGGAAGATAAGGGTGAGTTTAACAAGCTTTGTTTGCAGATTTTTTGGTGCCATTTCTGGCCTAAGACTCTCTTCAGCTAAAGGAGAATGTATTTACTGATTTTAAGCAAAAAAAGGAGGAGGATTTTAATGCATATACTGCTTCTTAATTATCTTGAGCGCAAAATAATTTTTATGACAAAAATACATATTTTAGAGTGACATTTTTATGGCTTTTTCATTTAAAGCCATTCCACTTGAGAAAATGGCTTATTCATATTTAACATTTAATGTTACTTACATATACTGATCAAGCACTACAAATAATTTCCACTTACCCACAAAGATTTTACCTCCTGCCCTAGCCGGTTTTGCTCAGTGGATAGAGCATCGGTTTGTGGACCGAAGGGTCCCGTGTTCGATTCTGGTCAAGGGCACATACCTCAGTTGCAGGTTCCTTCCCGGTGCAGGCCCTAGTCAGGGCTCATACTGAAAGGTAAAGAATTTTGTTTACTTTATCTTATCTTGGCAAATTCTGAACTTCTTAACTCCAGAGATTAAAAAGCAACAATAGAAAATGGAGCTTCAGGAAAAAAAGCAAACCCTAACTGAAAGAGTAAAGTTTTTTTTTACAGCTGTCCATTTTATCTTAAATCTCCAAGGTCTTCCCCCTTCACCAGTGATGGGAACAAGACCCTTAAACCTGTCCCAGGAAACAGCCCCAAGCTAAGAGCAGACAGAGCAAATAGTGCTCTGACAGATAAGAAAAGCAGGACATGAGATTACCGGATGGGACTGTTGACTGAAAACTTAGGCCCAGTCATTAAACATGTTATTAACGAGCCCTGTTGGAATTTCCTGGCGACTTTGTCCTCTCTTCCCCCCTCACATGTGTAACCCCCCGATGTATGGTTTTTGCCTATATATACTTGTAAGACTTTCTGCTCGGGGTTTGACTCCTCTGCTCCCGTGTGAGTTATGAGTTGAGCCCCAGCGCGCTGGAATAAAGCCTCTTGCTGTTTGCATCAAGTGACACCTCCTGCGGATGATTGGGGTTGCCGTCGATCCGTGGGATAGAGTAAGGGTCTCCCTCTGGGGGTCTTACAATACAGGAGGCAACCAATCGATGTATTTCTCTCACATCGATATTTCTTTCTGTCTTTCCCTCTTCCAGTCTCTTTAAAAATCAAAAGAAAAATATCCTCAGGTGAGGATTTAAAAAAAAAAAAGATTTTACCTCCTGCTCCCTATATTAAAAACATCACAAAAGACACACATAACATCATTAATAAGTAAAATAGCTCTATTGGTGATGTACACGTACCGAGGAAAATGTAAGCAATGTTTTATTTTTTAATAGTTTAAGAAAATATATTAAAGGATTGGTATATCCAAGAATAACAGGAAAATATGAGTCCACAGTCTGGGAAACATTTATTGGTGACAGAAAAAAAATACAAAACAAATTTACTCAACTCTTATTTTGCTTCCATATCTTCTAACAAATAAGACCAACTTCAATGTGATGACGATGAAATAGACATTGAGTAAAAAAATTAGAATAGGAGGTGAAATATATAAGAAATGCTGAGACATTGTGTTTTTTAAGTTAATTCAAATATTCTCAATTATACATATTATATGCCAGGATATTTGTATCTCAAAATACAGAGAGAAACACGGCTGACAATATTTGCAGAGTCAGTGGATAAGGGGAGTGGATCCCATGAAAAATCAGGTCAGAAAAAGTTGAATTTTTAATGAAAAACAAGATAGATTCTGCTAAAATAAATTGCTGAAAATGCAATAACAAGGCTCTTATTTACTATAACCAAAATACATTAACCATAGATAAGAAATTCAAACACAGTAGCAGGGATAGAAATAGCAGGTAAAATATTCAGATTTGTTAAGTACATTGCCCAACATCATAGAGCTTATAAATGGCAGAGAGGATTCAAGCACATATGTGTCTTATTCCAGAACATTCACACTTAACTATTGCTATCTACAGTTCGTGATAAATACCCAGACAAATTTCTAGGCTGGATTATTGAGTATATAATTATGTGTGAGAATAGTGTTCATTAGAACCACTAAAAATAACAGGCTATCACACTGACAAATGAAGAAATATTTTAAAATTTCCAAACAGAAATTATTAATATACTGTATTGAATTAAGGTTTGATAATGAAAGTGGTTGGTGATGTTACAGTCAGTTTGAGTGTCAGAGAGTCTCCACCATTGCCCAAGATGGGGTTGGGGGAGGGTCTTACACTGAGTATGCCAAAAGCTAGAAGTATGAAAGAATAGAGCCTGAGTGCTGCCAAAAGCTAGCAAGGTAATTGGGTAGAAAACAAAAACAACAAAATATCCCCTCCCTATTCCTATAAGAACCAGGAGCTTGAGCAGGAAGGGCTGATGGTCTTTGAGGCGGGAATCCACCATTACCCCAGAACACAATGCACCTGAATAAAACCTCTTTACTTCTGCACCAACACCGGCCTCAAGAGTTTGGGTTTTGTTGCAGCAGGAAACCGAACCTGCATTTTTCATTTACCTGCGTTTTTGGTGACTCTGCTGGGACAGCATGGACCTTGGTAAGTCTCAGGGAGCCCAAACTCAAGTTCCAGCTGCCTGTGGCAGGCAGGCCCTGGGAGAGTGGGATTGTGGGGATTTCCCAGCAGCTGCAAAGAGCTTTTCTCAAGGAATTTCCTTGCACTCCTTCTCAAGGACCCAGCCACCCAAAATGCTTGAGTGGTGAAAGGAAATGGGTTTCTGGGGAGCAGACGGACTCCAAAATGGGATAAGAACTGGCCTGCATGGTGGAGGGTCACTATAGCTGCCACTTGGGCATTGTGCCATTTGGGCTTTTTGCCATTTGGGGTTTGTGCCACTTGAGCTTTGTGTCTTTTTGTTTTGTGCTGTTTGGGCTTTCTTCCACTCCGGCTTTGTGCCGTGTGAGCTTTGTGCCACTTGACCTTTGTCCAGTCTGGTTCTGGTTAGGACCATTTGCAGTTCTGGTTGGCAGGCTATGCCTGCCACTTGGGCTTTATGTCACTGGAGCATTGTGCTACTTGGGCTTCATGCCATTTGGGTCCAGTTAAGACCACTTGCAGTATAGGTTGGCATGAGATAAGATGCTAAGATTTGATTGTTTGGGATAGTAGAATTATGGATCCAAGTTTTGTTTGTATGTCCACACTTGGTCTGGGATCTTGCTATGGTTATGGTTTGGGGTTTGTACTTTCACACCAACATCAGGAGTTGTTCCGTCTTGACCCCTGAAGGGAGCCTACTGGGCCTAATTTTAGCAGATTGTTCCATATACAGCTATGATCCAATGCCTAAGAACAAATTGGTTTTCTATTGTAACACTACTTGGCCTTTGTATACTTTAGACTATGGGGGAAAATGGCCCCTAAATTGTTCCCTAAATTACTATACTATTGTACAATTGGAATTGTTTTGCCAATAGTCAGGAAAATGGGATGAAATCCCTTATGTCCAGGCATTTATGTCTTTACACAATAAGGATTCAACAAAGAAAGGGAACAAACTAAAGATGCATAGGAGGGAATTGGCTTCAAAACCCCACCCTGATATTAAGACACAGAAGGAATTGGAAGATGAGGAGATTAGTTTCTTTAATAACCTGAACCCAGAAGACCCAAGATTAGCAGCACGAAGATTTCCCTTGCCACCACCCCCACTGCTAGATACCCTTGAAATAGGGTCCAGATATAAAAGCAAGTAGTTTTTGCCATTTCTTTGGGTCTTCAGTCTTTATCAAGGCTCCTCTATCATGTAGAATTTATATTGAGTAAACTTCCATGTTTTTCTCCTATTGATTGGTCTTCTGTCAATTCAGTTCTCAAGCCCAGCCAAAAGGAATTCTAAGAGAGTAAAGGTAAAATTTTCTTCCCCTACAATACCATTAAGTTCAATTTAATGGATTTCCTTTGCATTGTTATTCAACAAGTCTGTGCTTGAGTAGATAATGACAGGAAACTCAGCATATCCTGGTATTTCCTGTTTTAATCATGATTGTTAAATTATTTCAGTAAATAAAGTATTCTCTATTTCCCTGCAACAACTTGCCTAACTGTCCCTTTTCAATGTAGTGGAACCAGAGAAAATTCTATGTATATTTTAAAAACAGAGGGAAGATTTGAAAAGTGCTTGAATGGTTGAAAGTATCTGCTAAATCCAGGAAGCATTTTGACCTTGTTTTATTTTTATTATTTTTTATGGTAAACTACTTTGATTTATTCTCTCATTAAGTGAATCTTGTTTGTATTCCCAGAACATATACAGAGATTAACTCAGAAATACAACACTGAGATATATAACCCTTCTTAGATATGGCTGGGTTTAATTTGCTAACATTTTTCTTTTGTTTTCTTTCTTTATTGATTAAGGTATTATATATTTGCCCTTATCTTGTTTTAAATGAACTGTTTGAATTTCATTTCACCAAGGATGTGGATAAATTAAATACATTAAAGAAAATAATGACAAGGGCATGAAATAATTGAACTAACATTATAAGAGAACAATCCTGGATTATCTGATGGAAAATATTCACTTTTTTCTTAGTAGTACCAAAGAAATAACTACTGTTAGTTTTCTATTCAATTAATGACTATTGTTAGGTATAGTCAGTACAAGCTGGTTACTTACAATAATAATAATAATCTTTTAAAAATTGATTTTAGAGAAAGAGAAGAAGGGAGAGAGAAAAAGAGAGAGGGAGAGAAATATTGATTTGTTGTTCCAATTATTTATGCATTCATTGGTTGCTTCTTGTTTGTGCCCTGACCAAAGATTGAACCCTCAACCTTGGCATATCAAATGATGTTCTAACCAGCTGAATTACCTGGTTAACACTAATCTTAAAATAATAATAATAATAAGGGTGAGAATAATTTACATACAATAAAATTCACTAATTTTAAGTGTACAATTCAATATGTAACTGAAGCATCCATCTTATATAAATACTGCTGTTTGAAATTTTAGCCCTGCTATTTGGCTTCTGTAAATTCTTGCTTGCTAAGACTACTCCCACTTCAGAGAGGCCATTAAACCTTCCCCAGACAAGGTTATCAGTGCTGGTGCCAGGCCAGGCCTCTGGTTGAGGTCTCGAGGCCCCAGCACATACGGGCTCTTTAAGAACTTGCAAAAGGGGCCGGAAACACCCCATATTTGGGAGACAAAGAAGGTAAAAACATATAAATAGGGAAAATTCCTGCATGTTGGGGCCCAGAATTTGAGAGACATTCTCCTCTGGACCAGTGTGTAATAAATGTAACTCCATCTCTCTAAGTATTGCTTTGTTCTTCTTCGGTTTTCTGTAACATAACAACTATTATTTTCACTGCAATCAAGTTATAGACCATTTTCATTACCTCAACAAAGTACTCTCCTGATGAATTCCCCAACTATAACTTCTATAAAAACAACAGCAAAATTACCTTCAATTATAGCATTGGTTCTGAAGTATGGTAGCAATCATCTCAGGTAGAAACTGCTGTTTGGGTTCTGTACTTATTTGTTTGCTAAAACAATAGAAAGCTATTTTGATTTTCTGAACTTATGTATGCTATCCCAATACTCCATTGATGATTGTTTGAATATCCCATTGATTGTGATCTCACTGGTTACTGAAGCACATTCTTCTGGGAACCAGGACAGCTCAGTTATCCCAAATTGTCTCAGTAGCTACAGATAACTGAGTTTCGGTTGACTCAGTGGTCCCGGAATCAGAACAGACCCTAAATTGCCTCAGTAGCTACAGATAATGCATTCCAGTTGACTCAGTGGTCCCCGAATCTGGACAGCACAATTATTCTAAATTGCCCCAGTGGTCCCAGATAATGTGTTTCTGTTGATTCAGTGATTCATAGATACTTTAGATAACTAACTTGCTCAATTCCGCTTCTGTAAAGAATGCTTTTCGCAAACCAGGTTCCTCATTCCAAGCCCAAAGATGTAATTGATACCTTTGTGATATTCTGCATATAAGCCAGATGTGGTGAGATTTTCGGGGCTGCGAGGTCTGGAGCACTTTAGCCCCTCATATGCTGCCGGCCTTTAATAAATGACTCCATAATTCGACTTCTTGAGGCATCCTTTGTAAGATGGGGGTACACTACAGCAGTTCTATGGGAGAAACATTTTCTGTCATAAATAGCTGACATGCGATTGAAATTTCAGAACACAAAATCTTAAGTCATGACACAAAGTTGCTCTATTTGTCATTCATCTATTATTTCCTTTTAGACTCTGTTTCTTACTCACTCTTTCACCTACAGTATTGTAACAATTTATAATTTTTAAATGGAATACCAAATGGAATAACATTCTTTATGTAATGCATTGTGTTTCCTTAGCTTAACTACTACATTGTGATGTTCTAAAACAAAAACATAAATTCCATGATTTACCTATTTCTTCTGAGGCAGCATTGTAAAAAGTCAGGAAAATTCCTTGGCAAGTGGAATGGGGAAACTGAGACAATTGATTCAAACTGGCCTCATACAGCACCCTGACTAACCTATGTTCTTCTCCCTTGCATGACCATGCCCTTAAGCATTAAGGCAGGGGTCCTCAAACTTTTTAAACAGGGGGTCAGTTCACTGTCCCTCAGACCGTTGTAGGGCCAGACTATAGTTTAAAAAAAAAAAAAACTATGAACAAATTCCTATGCGCACTGCGGGCCCAAGTCAGCTGCTAAGCAGGACAGGCAGCGGCACCTGGCAAGCCGCATAAATGTCCTTGGTGGGCCACATGTGGCCCGCGGGCCGTAGTTTGAGGACCCCTGCAGCCCTCAGGACAATGAGGTTCTGATTAGCATCAAATAATCTTAGCAACATAGCCTTGGGTCTGTTGACCACAGACACAGCATTTTGGTCAAACTAGAGATAACATCTAGGTCTTAGTTATGTTTCAGCTCTAGGCCCAGAAAAGCAGCAAAACTAGGTCAAACAACACCATGACTGACATCAGGACCGGATACAATGACCAATGGTGCTCTACCTTGATGCCTTTCAGTGACCCTGAAAGGACACACCTAAAAAGTTGATGAATTTTTTATTAAGATCCTCCCTGAAACCTCCCCTAAATCCCCACCTTTAAAAAAACAGATGAAAAACCTTAAGACAAAAAACCCAGCGCACGCCTTCTCTCTCTCTCTCTCTCTGTGTGTGTGTCTTTCTCTTTATCTTTATGGAGCATACCCACACCTTTCCCTTCTTTCTTTCCTCAGGCACATATCTTTGTGTGTTTTTTCCCTCCTAAGCTCTAAAGATTCCCAGGAAACTTACAACCAGGGGAGCAGCTCATCCCATGCTAACCCCCTGAATCTGTCTCCAAGGGCCCTTCTTTTGCATCTATAACTTGTTTTCTGAGTCCACACAGCTGAGGTCACATCTTCTGCCTCTGTGACTTTCCTTCCAAAGGCCCAAGGCAGCTCTGCCTAGGCTTACTCCTATTGCTATGATCATGCCTTTTCTATTTTAAGCCTTTGTTTAACTGTCCCAACTTTAATAAACATACTCTCAAAATCATCTGGACTCGAGGTGTAAAATCTTTCATACATGAAGTCAAGAACTTAGAGCCAACATTGCCAGTAACACTTCTATCAATGTTTAAATATTAGGATGAAGAATTAGAAGAAATCAAGATAAACTTCTTTAAAATTCTGAAGGTGAAATGGAGAAATCCCATCTCCCATTTTTAACTTTTAAAATCTTTTAATAATATCAAGAGAAAGAAGTTACTGTAAATTATTTTAAATTTGATGAGAAAATATTGCTTATTTTAAGATTTTAATAGAATTTTTTTCATTTTAGCATTCTGATATGAATAAAGGCTTCTTTTCAGTGTATGATAATTATTCTTCTACTCTGATCAATTTAATTTGCCTTTCATTGGATTCAATTAAGATTGTATCTAACTCATTCTTCTCTAGTTTTTAAAATATGCTTTTGAAATCCTTTAATTTATGTATCTCTAATTCATACTTGATATTCAAGAATACTGAAAGCACTTTGAATAGAATTATTTTTAAAACTTAGAGTTTACAAAATGTATGAAAACCCTGATTAACAGTAATGCCTAAGAAATGGGTAATTTTAATGTGTAAATGCTCTGGTGAAGTTACAATTAAGCAAAAAGCCCATTGTTTCCACCTCTTGTTATTTAAAAGTTTTCTAACATCCCTGTGTCTTTGTTTGTACCTTCTGTATTAAAATGAGCTTAAGAAAATACCTCTTTGTTTTGAATTAACATTTTTTATTTATATCTTATAGATAGGTTGAAATGTCACAAACACTGATTATTTGAGAGTTCTAGTAAATTGGATTCTAGTTAATCTATATTTTACAACTAAATATATTCAATTACCTAGAATGTAGCCTTAATAACAGTATCAAAATTCTAAACCATCAGGGTTTTTTTGTGTGTGTTATATAGAATAATGTACTACCTCTGGTGGATCATATGAAAAAGTGGCCTTCAGTAATTCTTCTTATTCCTATAAGCACATGCCACTTTTCTCATGAAAAGGTCATCTATTTTTCTTCCACAAGGTTCTAGAATGGTCTTGTGACTTATTGTGAACAACAGAATATGATAGAATTGATGCTGTACTGTGTCTGGGCCTAGGTCTTTAGAGGCAATACACTTTTGCATTTGCTCTCTTAGAAACCAGTCACCATTGTAAAGTCTGAATAATGTACTGGAAGAAAAGTATGAGAAGAAACAGGATTTTCCAGCCTTCAGCTCTTACAGCCATCCCAGCTAAGTTGCCAAGACTTTGAGTGAAGTCATCTTGTATGTTTCAGCCTCAGCCAAGGCCCTACATGAATGCAACTTCAAGAATGACACCAGCACACATGTTGTTGAAGAAGTGTATAACAAAGCCAACGTAAGTCATAGAATCATTAAAAATAATATTCATTGTATTTTTAAACCATCATGTGTTGGGTGTTTTGTTATGCTGCAATAGATATCTGATATAGAAATTAGTATCTGAAAGAAGAATGCTGCTCTAACAAAAAGCTAAAAACATGTGCACTGGCTTTGAGACCAAACGTGGGTTGGAGGCTAAAAGAGCAATCAAGAGATTATTGGTAGAGATAAGAAGAATAGTGAGGAAATCAGTATTCTGAAAGCTGGAAAAGAAATAACACATATTATACATTGGTATAAAGTTCACTAATGAAAGGTTCGGAGTGGGCTGGAGTTGCCCACCTATGACATGAGGCTGTAATGTATCAAAAAGGCTTTTATTTCAGGCACCTGGGTGCAGGTGGGCTGAGTCCGACAAAGGAATCAGAGGAGAGTGCAGGGAGGGAAAGGTTTTTATTGACTTTTGCTGGCTGAAAGCCATTCTACTGACATAAAGATCTGGTCCATCCTTGGCTCCTCCTGGCACCACATGTCCAGTGGCTATCTGGGCTCTGCTGTGCTCAAGGTTGCAAGTTTTCTGCAAGATATCTGCTAAGCACAATAAGTTTTCTCTGACCTGTTTTATTCTCTTTAACCCTTTCAACTAACACTGTCACCCAAGGTAATATTGTTACCCTGAATGGCAAGCTGGAGTTTCCGGGTTCTTGTCCTACAAAGTTTGAAGAATAAAATCCACTAACAAAAAGATTTTAAGCAAAAGTGTGGAAATTTATTGCAAGCATATACAAACTCCTGTGTAGGCAATCCCAACACCCCCCCCCCCACCCCCTATGAGTCTCTGTCTATGGGTTTATAACTGCTGGCAGCTTCTTTGTCTGTACATGCTACTTTCTAATTGGACCCTTCCTCATTTTATACCCCCCTCATGTTTTTTCCTAATTGGTCAATTTCCCCCTTCCCTGTCTGGTATCAGTTTCAAAGTTTCAAAGCCTACCCAGTGCTCCCCCTTTAAACTCTTCTCTTGTAACATTCTGCTGCTCTCTGTGTTTGTAAGATAAACATTCCAGTGGTTTGGAGCTGACTCTGCCAGTCATGAATGCAATCCTATCCCATGGACCTTTACCCTAACTGCCTCTCTATCGCTAAATTTTCTCAATATGGAGAAAAGAAAATTTACCTAATAAAATTATGCATCTGGCTCATATTTCTGGCCAGAATTTTGGACATGTCAAATAGCTTACTTTAGTAGAGTATGATAAAGTATTGCAAGAGAAAAGTAAGCTAAATAAGAAAAATTTATCTCTTCAAGTAGAATTTGGACCCAGTACAGTCTCTCCAGCCGGTAAAATATTTTAAAAGTAGGAAATCCCACACAGCACAGATTATAGTAAGCAGTAAAACAAAGCCTAAGGAGCAAGATATACTTAAGCTGTATACCTGTAAAAATCTTTGTAAAGACCTAAACAATATTTAAGTTTGTTTCTAGAAGATTCTCCCCTCACTAGATACTAGTAAAATGACTCAAAAATTTAAAAAAATTATGTTCTACAGCAGCCTGACACTTCTACGGTAGAGAGAGATAAATCTAAAAAAGAATTATAAATGTGGCATATGGTGATTCCAAATAAGTTTCATAGACAACCCAAATGTTTTAAGAAAATTATATTTGCAAAAGCAGCCTGGATTAAAAGTTACACAGTTCAAAATGGAAAGGAGACTCTGGCTACCAATTTTTCTGTTGGTAAAGAAAAGGCTAAGGAAATTATTCATTTGCAAAAGTAGGTCATATTTTATTGAAAAGTATAGAAGAATTAAAGGGTGGAGCCAGGAGCCACCAAGAATAATGAATTAGGGAACTATTGCCCCAAAAGAAGAAGTAGGCATTAATCAAGGAACATCTGCCACCCAAAAAGGGGAAACTCATTATTATGTTCCTGGCACAATGTCATAACTTTTAACAGATCAGTGTTCCAATGTGTATTTATTTTCTCACTTTTTGAATCACAGTAACTGTGATGATCATGTTAGCCCTCTTTTACTATGGTATGTTGAATGTCTGGGGGAAGATAACTTGTTTTAGTTCATATTTTCCAGAACAAGATTATCTATGCTTGAGGAGCCTTATCTACATCTGAACCTAAAGCTAATAATGAGATCATTGACTTTGAGGTAATGCCATAATGAATAGTGAATGGCTTTGGAGAGAGTGGGAAGGGGAGGGCATAGTGGGAGTTAGTATGTTTTGCATCTGGGTGGTAGGTGGATTGTTACAGCCAGAGGGTGTAGTGTATTATTAAAGACTGGTAGCCCAGTGCATGATATTCATGCACGGGGGTGAGGGGGGTGGGGGGAGGTGTCCCTCAGCCCGGCCTGCACCCTCTCCAATCTGGGACCCCTCAGAGGATGTCCGACTGCCTGTTTAGGCCCTCTCACAATCTGGGACCGCTGGCTCCTAACTGCTCACCTGCCTGCCTGCCTGATTGCCCCTAACCACTTTGCCTGATCGCCCTCAACTGCCCCCCCTTGCTGGCCTGCTTGCCCGGAACTACCCTCCCTTCCTGGCCTGATCACCCCTACAAGCCTCTGCCTTGGCCCTGCCACCATGGTTTTGTCTGGAAAGACATCTGGAAGGTCTCCCAGAAGGTCTCCTGGTCTAATTAGCATATTACCCTTCTATTAGTATAGATTGTTACCAAAACACCACAAACATTTTTTTCTCATATTTTTATTTTCCTGCTCATTCTCCAAGAGGTGTGTTCTCTTTGCTTTTCCTTAAAATGTGGGCTGCTCTTATGACTTGTTTGACCAATGAAATGTGATGAAAATTATGACCAGGGATTTCCAAACCCAGACCCTATAAAAGGTCTTGTAGCTCCTGCTTTCTGTCCATTGAGAACCAGCCACCATGTAGCTAAACTCAAGTCAAATAACTAAATGATGAGAGAATACAAAGAGAACAAGGAGAAAGAGAAAGCCAAACAGCCATTAGCCATTCTAGTTGCCATAGCTGAGATGCAGATAGAAATCTTGGGTATCCCGAACCCAACTCAGCGCATAGCTAAATTCAGCTCCAGCTGAGAACATGTGGCAGGTAACTGCCCAGTTGATCCCAGGCAACCAGAAAATTGTGAGGGGGAAAAAGTAATTGTAGTTACTTTAAGCCACTAAGTTTTGTAATACTTGGTAATGCGGTAATATATAACTGAGATATTCCATATTTAAAAATAGTCTTGGGCAAGATTGAGGGGTGTATTTCTAAGGAGAGTTAGCATGATGGATTTAATTATATGAGAAGTTTTAATTTTTCAAAATTGATTTTCTCTTTATACATATATAGGAATAGTATGGACTCATCAGTATTATTGTTGGCAAATGTAAAATTATTCACATTTCAGATAGAAAAAATGGCAGCGGAATAGACAGATGTGTCCCAAACCTTGTCCCGGAGCAGATAGAAAGAACAGCTGAGGGTCACACAGGGAGTGTTTATTGGTGAGTTGAGGGACAGCTATACTCCAGGAGAAGGTGGGGGACTGCTGGACGGGGCTCCCCTGACCGGGCAGCCTCCACTACTGCTGGGTTCCCTCCCGGAGCGACCAGCTTGGAAGTGGAGACCACGCCATCTTGAAGGGGAAAGTGGATGATATCAGAAGCCTGAAAATCTACAACTACAGCACCCACCAAACAGCTGAGAACCCCAGAACATCAGTCCCCAATGGGTGCAAACACGCGGATTCAGAGGAGCTCTACACTCCACCACAGAAAGGTCAGATTTTGCCTGGGATAAGGTGAGGTCTCTGGTCCCAGCAGGACAGAGAAACACCCGCACTGCGGGAGCTGGAGGGCCAGGGGAAGTCTGCACCTAGAAAAATCCATGGCTGTTGGGGCTGGCATGATCCGCAAATGTGGAAGGGGGTCCTAAGAGCTATTAACAGAAGGGAACTTTAAAAAACAACCCATTTTGATCTGATGGAAAAGGACAGCCTAAAAATTTTAAAACTGTGCTGGCTGCTTAGACCCAAGGGGGGAAAAAGACTGCACAGACATGCGCGCAGCCCCGGAGTTCGCATACTTACGCTTGCTCTTTTTTTCTTTCCTCCTTAAATCCTTGCTTCAGATTACTGAGACTGTAGGGGAAAGTTGTTTTTCTGGAACCTGGGGATCAAAGTGGGGAATAACCATCAGAGAACCAGCTCTGGGGCAACCCATTCCCACAAACCGGTATTGAGTGCCACAGGGAAAGCAGGGTTTAAGCACTGTCTAGAGAGGACCTATAGACCCAGAGGTCAATCCAGAAACACTGACACACAGGGGTTGAATCACAAATTGACTCTTGTCGAAACACAAATAAAGGAATATGAGAAATTAAGACACACTGCCTCCTTAAAAATCAGGACTGGCTTACAACACTTAGGAGCAGTGGAACACAGGGAACTGCAATAGTGTCCTGACTAGGAAACAGGTGTGCCAAACAGAACAGTAGAGGAAGTGAATGACCTTCACTACTGCACATTGTTATTTTTATTTTTTTATTTTTTTCACCTTTTACTTAAGAAATTATTATTTTTTCTTTTTTCCTCACTTGATTTTACCTTTTTAATTATTACATTTTTATTTTCAATCAGGATTATTACTACTACTATTTTACATTTTTTTAAAAAGTGTCATTTTATTTTCTCTTTATTTTACTTTGGGATTAGTGTTCTACATTCCATTTTCATCTTTCCTTTAGTATCATTTTACTCTATATCAACTTTATCTTTATGCCATCACTCTCTTCCTAAATTATCCCCTTTTGTTATCCTGTTTGTCTTACCCTTTTCCTGCTTTAGATTTTCCCTATTCTTTCTTTTACCCCCTGTTAAAATTTCACCCTACTTATATATCTAATTTCCAATCCCCTGCTCCAAGTCCATACACACCTCTCTCTTCTCTGTCTTCACTATCCAAAAAATTGTTTTTCTCTCTGTCCATTTGTTGTTCTTTGCTTGATTGTTGATTGTATCATTTTTTATGCTTGTATGTAAGATTGTTTGCTTATTCTTTTGTTTGTTTGTTTTGTATTTGTTTGTCTTTTGCTTCTCTTTTCCCTCACCTCGCTTGATAGTAGTTGTTGTTTGTAGTTTGTATTCATCTCCAGGTAGTTGTTACTGGCATTTCATGGAATTAGTGACTGTTCTATTGGAGTATTCTCCCCATATATATACTTTTTTCCCCTCTTCCTTCTTAATTCTCTTTCTTTTCTCTATTACCTTTTTTTCCCTTTACCAAATTTCATTTTTGAACTCCTTTTTTTTTCTCTTCTTCTTTCTCTCCTATCCTCTAATTTGCCTTTCTCTGGTGCTCACCTTTATTTGGGGTTATTAATATCATGAATACATTTCTGTTCAGTGCCTTGTGCATTGTACCTGGTTGTGTTGTATTTTGTGCCTTTAAATTAACTCAGGAGAGAGAGAACTACATAACCAGACATGCAGAGAAGAGAGACCATGGGGAGACAAAGGAACTGTCCGCATATGAAAGAAAAGCAGGCATCACCAGAAAAGGAAGTAAACGAAATGGAAGCAAGCAACCTTCCAGAAAAAGAATTCAGAGAAATGGTCATAAGGTGGCTGAAAAGAATGGAAGACAAATTCGACAATATGAGCAAGAACCAAGAGGAAATGAAGAAGAACCAAGAAGAAATGAAAAATGACATTGCTGCTGTAAAGAACTCAATAGAAAGCATCAAGAGTAGACTAGAAGAAGCAGAGGACCGCATCAGTGAGCTAGAAGACAAGGTAGGAAAAATACCCAAGCAGAGCAGTGTCTAGAAAAAAAAATTAAAAAGCAGGAGGAGAGCCTAAGAGAACTTTGAGACAACATGAAACTAAACAACATCTGCATAATAGGGGTTCCAGAAGGAGAGGAAACTGAGCAAGGAATAGAAAACCTGTTAGAAGAAATAATGACAGAAAACTTCCCTGATATAGGGAAGAAAAAAACCCACACAAATCCAAGAAGCTCAGAGTCCTAAGCAAAATGAAACCCAAAAGACTGACACCAAGGCACATTATAATTAAATTGGCAAACACCAATGACAAAGTAAGAATCTTAAAAGCAGCCAGAGACCGACAGAATACCTACAAAGGAACCTCCATCAGACTAGTGACTGATTTCTCTACAGAAAATCATCAGGCAAGAAGGGAATGGAATGAAATATGCAAAGTCATGCAAAGGAAGGGTCTGAATCCAAGAATACTGTACCCAGCAAGGCTATCAATCAAAACTGAAGGTGAAATCAGGAGCTTCACAGACAAAAAAGGACTAAGGGAATTTATTACCACCAAACCAGCAATTCAAGAAAAGCTAAAGAGTCTGAAGTAAAAAAAAAAAAAAGAAATAGGAAGCGAAGAAGGAACACAGGGGTAAGGAATAAAAATGGCGACAAATAAGTACCTATTAATAATAACTTCAAATGTAAATGGATTAAATGCCCCAAACCAAAGACATAGGGTAACGGATTGGACAAGAAAACATGACCCATATATCTGCTGTATACAAGAAACCCACCTCAGAAAAAAAGATGCACACAGACTGATGGTGAAGGGATAGACAAAGGATATTCAGGCAAATGGAAATGAAAAAAAAGCTGGGGTAGCAATACTTATATCTGACAAATTAGATCTCAAAGGGAGGACATAACAACAGATAAGGAAGGCCACTTCATAATACTAAAGGGAACAATCCAACAAGAAGATATAAATCTGGTAAACATATATGCACCCAATACAAGAGCACCCAAATACACACACACACACACACAAAAAAAAAACTCCTGGAGGATATCAAGGGATAGATTGACAGCAATACAGTCATAATATAGAACTTTAATACCCCACTAAAACCACTGGACAAATCCTCTAAACAAAAATCAGCACAGAAACATCAATCCTAAATGACACACTATATCAGATGGAATTAATTGACATCTTCAGAACATTTCACCCCAAAGCCACAGAATATATATTCTTCTCAAGTGCACAAGGGTCATTTTCAAAGATAGATCATATGTTGGGTCATAGGCAAAGTCTCTTCAAATTTAAGAAGATAGAGATCATATCAAGCATCTTCTCAGATAACAGTGGCATAAAACTGGAAATCAACTACAATAAAAACAATCCAAACAAATCAAACACATGGAGACTAAACAGCATGCTATTAAACAATGACTCGGTTACCAGAGAGATCAAAGAAGAAATAAATAACACCATGGCATCAAACGACAATGAAAACACAACAATCCCAAATCTATGGGACACAGCGAAAGCAGTCTTGAGAGGGAAGTTCATAGCTCTACAAGCGAACTGCAAAAAACAAGAAACAATGGTAATAAATTACCTAACCCTACAACTCAAAGAGTTAGAAAGAGAACAAGAAAAGCCCAGTGCAAGCAGAAGGAAGGAAATCATAAAGATCACGGCAGAGATAAATGATATTGAGACCAAAAAAGCAATACAAAGATCAACAAAACCAAGAGCTGGTTCTTTGAAAGGATAAACAAGATTGATGAACCTCTAGCCAGGCTCACCAAGAAGCAAAGAGAGAGGACCCAAATAAACAATATCAGAAATGAAAGAAGTGAAATAACAACAGACCTCACCGAAATACATAGGATTGTTAAAAATACTATGAACAACTCTATTCCACCAAACTGGACAACCTGGAGGATATGGCCATATTCCTAGATAAATACAACCATCCAAATCTCAATCAGGAAAAATCTAAACATCTCAATAGGCTAATAACTACGGAAGAAATTGGAGTAGTCATCAAAAACAAAAACAAAAGCCCAGGGCCAGACGGCTTCACAGCGGAGTTTTACCAAACATTCAAGGAAGAACTAAAACATATCCTCCTCAGATTATTTCAAAAAATTCACGAGGAAGGAACACTTCCAAGCTCCTTCTATGAAGCCAGCATCACCCTAATACCAAAGCCAGATAAAGACAACACAATGAAAGAGAATTACAGGCCAATATCCCTCATGAACATAGATGCCAAAATCCTCAACAAAATTCTAGCAAATCAAATCCAGCAATAAATCAGAAAGATCACATACCATGACCAAGTAGGATTTATCCCAGGAATGCAGGATGGTACAATATCCACAAATCAATAAACGTGATACATCACATAAACAAATTGAGAGATAAAAAGCACATAGTCATATCAATTGATGCAGGAAAAGCATTTGACAAAATCCTACACCCTTTCTTGATAAAAACTCCCAGCAAGGTGGGAATAGAAGGATCATACCTCAACATAATAAAAGCCATATATGATAAATCCACAGCTAACATCATACTCAATTGACAAAACCTAAAACCATTTCCCTAAGAACAGGAACAAGACAGGGATGCCCACTCTCACCAATCCTTTTCCACATAGTACTGGAAGTATTAGCCCTTGCAATTATACAAGAAGAAGAAATAAAAGGCAACCAAATTGGAAAAGAAGTAAAGCTGTCCTTATTTGCAGATGACATGATATTGTACATAAAAAACCCAAAAGACTCCATCAAGAAACTTATAGACTTAAGGAATGAATTTGGCAATGTAGCAGGATACAAAATTAATGCTAAGAAATCTATGGCATTTCGATACACCAACAGTGAACTTACTGAAAGAGAGACTAAAAAAGCAATCCCATTTACCATCGCACCAAAAAAAACTAAGATACTTAGGAATAAACTTAACTAAGGCCGTAAAAGACCTATACATGGAAAACTACAGGACACTGAGAAAAGGGATAGAGGAAGACATAAACAAATGGAAGAACATACCATGTTCATGGATTGGTACAATCACCATCGTTAAAATGTCCATGCTACCCAAAGCAATCTATAGATTCAATGCACTCCCCATTAAAATACAAACAGCATATTTCACAGACCTAGAAAGAACTCTCCAAAAATTCATCTGGAATGAAAAAAGACCCCAAATAGCCACAGCAATCCTGAGAAAGAAGAACAAAGTAGGTGAGATCTCAATACCAGATTTCAAGCTGTATTACAAAGCCACTGTTCTCAAAACAGCCTGGTTCTGGCACAGGAACAGACATGTAGACCAATGGAATTGAATAGAAAATTCAGATATTGACCCAAACCACTATACTCAATTAATATTTGACAAAGCAAGCGTGAATATACAATGGAGTCAAGACAGTCTCTTCAATAAATGGTGTTGGGAAAATTGGACAGATACATGCAAAAAATTGAAACTAGACCACCAACTTGTACCATACACAAAAATAAACTCAAAATGGATACAGGACTTAAACATAAGACAGAAACCATAAAAATACTAGAGGAATCCACAGGCAGAGAAATCTCAGACATATGCCGAAGCAATTTCTTTACCAATTCCACTGCTAGGGCAATTGAAGCTAAAGAGAAAATAAACAAATAGGACTACATCAAAATAAAAAGCTTTTGCACAGCAAAAAAAAACCATCAACAAAACAACAAGGAAGCCCAATGCATGGGAGAACATATTTGCAAATTTTATTACTGATAAAGGTTTAATCTCCAACATCTACAGGGAACTTATACAACTTAATAAAAGGAAGATAAATGATCCAATTAAAAATGGGTAATGCACCTAAATCTTTTAGAAAGAAGACCTAAGGAAGGCCAAGAGACATTTGAAAACATGCTCAAAGTCACTATTATCTGAGAGGTGCAAATCAAAACAACAATGCGGTACCATCTCACACCTGTCAGAATGGCAATCATCAACAAATCAACAAACAACAGGTGCTGGCGAGGATGTGGAGAAAAAGGAACCCTAGTGCACTGCTGGTGGGAATGCAGACTGGTGCAGCCACTGTGGAGAACAGTATGGAGTTTCCTCAAAAAACTAAAAATGGAGCTCCCATTTGATCCAGTAATCTCACTTCTAGGATTATATCCCAAGGAACTAGAAACACCAATCAGAAAGGATACATGCATCCCTATGTTTATAGCAGCACAATTCACCATAGCTAAGATTTGGAAACAGCCTAAATACCCATCAGCAGATGAGTGGATTAGAAAACTATGGTACATCTACACAATGGAATACTATGCTGCAATAAAAAAGAAGGAATTCTTACCATTTGCAGCAGCATGGATGGACCTGGAAAGCATTACGTTAAGTGAAATAAGCCAGGCAATGAAAGAAAAATACCACATGATCTCAGTCATTGATGGAAAATAAAGAACATTATAACCTGATGAATAAAAAGATAAACACAGAGGCAGTAAATCACTGAACAGACTGTCAAATTACTGTGGGAAGGCTGAGGAGTGTTGGGGAGGGAGGGAAATAGATCAAACAAAGGACTTGTATGCATGCATATAAGCACACCAATGGACACAAGACACTGGGGGTGTGGGATGAGGGCATGTTTCAGGGGGTAGGGGAGGCTGAGGGAAGGTCAATGGGGAAAAAAAGGAGATATATGTACTAATATGTGTAATACTTAAAACAATAAAAAAATATTTAAAAAAATAAATGTTTTGAAGCTCTAAAAAAACTTCACATTTCATAAACACTGGTGGAATAATTCTTTAAATTATTGAAAACAAAAGCATTCAGCCGAAACCGGTTTGGCTCAGTGGATAGAGCGTCAGCCTGCGGACTGAAGGGTCCCGGGTTCGATTCCGGTCAAGGGCATGTACCTTGGTTGTGGGCACATCCCCAGTGGGGGGTGTGCAGGAGGCAGCTGATCGATGTTTCTCTCTCATCGATGTTTCTAGCTCTCTATCCCTCTCCCTTCCTCTCTGTAAAATATCAATAAAATATATTAAAAAAAATAAAATAAAAACAAAAGCATTCAAATCCTATATAATAAATAGGTAATATGCAAATTGTCAGTCACACCCTCGCACAAGATGGCTAACCCCATGTGGTCACAAGATGGCCGCCCCTATGTGGTCACAAGATGGCTGCCACAAGCTGGCCGGCAGGGGAGGGCAGTTGGGGGCAACTGGGCCAGCAGGACAGGACATTTGGGGGCAACTGGGCTGGCTGGGGAGGGCAGTTGGGTGGGGGGGACAGGCCAGCAGGGGAGGGCAGTTGGGGGCAACCAGGCCAGCAGGGCAGGGCAGTTGGGGATGATTGGGCTGGCATGGGAGCAGTTAGGCATCAATCAGGCTAGCAGAGGAGTGGTTAGGGGGTAATCAGGCTGGCTGGCAGAAGCGGTTATGGGCAATCACGCAGGCAGGGAGGAGAGCAGTTGGGAGCCAGCAGTCCCAGATTGTGAGAGGGAATTTGACTGCGGGGTCTGGCCTAAACTGGCAGTTGGACATCTCCCAAGGGTTCCCAGATTGAAGAGGGTGCAGGCTCGGCTGAGGGACAATCCCCCCCCAGTTCACGAATTTCGTGCACCGGGCTTCTAGTGTTTTTATAAATATTAGTCTGTTCCCTTGCTGTGATAATTAGCCTATCTATAGTTAATTTAAAATAAGTTACACAGGCTTTATTATTTTTATGAGTTACACATGCTTGAGTATTGTTCTATGAATAATAGCATTACTATTTAAAAACAATTTTCAGGATTAAAAAAGTCTGAAAAACCTACTAAGATTGAGTTTTAGACTTTCATTCTGTTAAAACAAACAAAAATTATTTCACTTTCTAATTTCTGTCAGTTTCAACTAGAAAAATAGATGCGTGCTTAGAATATAATATATAAAATATCAATAGTGCATTAAATCTTATAACCATGGATGGAAAAATTATGCAAATTTCAGTCCTTCATTTAATATTATAAATGCTAACTTATGCTAAACCTCTGTATTTCATTTATTCAACCAGGACTTAGTGTTTTTGCAGGGATAAGATTCTTTTAGGTAAAGTGAGTGATTCCAGTAGAGAATTGATTTACATATGCCAGATAGAGCTTCCAAAATCAGGCTAAAATATTACTTTGGAAAGGGTTAAGAAAATTTTTGTCTTTTTTTATCTTTTTTTTATTTTGATGATAATGATGATGATGGTTATGTTGATGATGATGACAATGACCTGAGAAACAATAACCTATAAATGAAAAAATACATCTATATTTTTATCTGGTTGCTCTTGGCTCCTTGCAGATTAAGTAAAGCTCCCATTGTGGGATGAATTTGACAATATAAACGGACACATAGTGAAATTGGAAGAGATATCAGGGGAATATAAACCTGATGAAATAGGCACAAAATAATGCAGTAAATAAGCTTTACCTTCTTAATAATTTTCTTACGAATGCTTGCCCTTCATGTGACATGAATTTCTACCTACCTTGCAGGCTTGTTTGAAAAAATAAAGTTTATAAAAATACACATGCTTTTCAAAAATAAATCACTGTATACCTGTGAAATATTTTTTTATTGACTGCATCAAATGAAGATTATAATTCATTCATTTTAACCAAATATTTATTGAAAATCTAGTACCTGAGTCAGATACTGGAAATTTAATATATAAAAAGACATTGATACCATCAAAAATTCTCAGTCAAATGGGAGAGACTGGTGGAAATATTTACAGTACTTTACAATGTAATCCGGGTTATAAGAGAAATAACAATAAAGTGCCACATTAAACAATGATTCTTCCATGGATGTTCAGGAAATGATGCCTACACTGAGTGGCCAGATTATTATGATCTCTGAACGCATAATAATCTGGCCACTCAGTATATATATATATTAGAGGCCTGGTCCAGCCAGCCTGGCCAGGGGGAGGGGACATGGGCGGTTGGTTGGCCGGCCTGCCTGCTGGTTGAACTCCTGGTCGAGGGGACAATTTGCATATTAGCCTTTTATTATACACGATATACACTGAGTGGCCAGATTATTATGTGTTCAGAGATCATAATAATCTGGCCACTCAGTGTATGTATTCTGATGCAATTAGATGGAATGTTTTCTATGTCTGGTGGGTTCAACAGAAATAAAATTGAGTATATAAGGTTTAAATGATCTATCATAGAGAATGTTTTGTGTGCACTTGAGACAAATGTGTATTCTTATACTATTGGATGGAATGTTCTCTATAAGTCTGTTAGGTTCAATTGATCTGTAGTGTTGTTGAAGTCCACTGTTTTCTTATTAATTTTCTATATGAATATCTATCCAGCGTTGAAAGTGGGTTATTGATTTGATCTTCCTATTATTATTTTATTCTCTATTTCTCCTTTCAGTTTCATTAATATTTGCTTTAAAGATTTAGTTTCTCCAATATCACATGCATATATATATTTATAATTGATATAAATTTAACCCTTATCTTTATAGTGATCTTGTTTGTCTCTTGTGATGAATTTTGACTGAAAGTCTATTTGATCTGATCTAAGTATTGCCACTTCTCTCTTTTGGTTTCCATTTGCATGAATATCTTTTTTTGACCCTTCATTTTCAACTTAAGTTTAGCCTTAAAAATAAAGTGAGTCTCTTGTAGGCAACACTGTAAGAACTTTTGTTTTTACCCATTAATCCACTTAATAGCTTTTGATTAGAGAATTTATGATAGTAAATTTAAAGTAGTCAAAGTAATTAATGACAGTTAAGGACTTACTATGTTCATGTTGGTAATTTTATTCTATTTTGCAGTGCCCCCCCCACCTTTTTCTTCTTTTGTTGCCTTCCTCTTGTAATTGGTTGAATATTAGTAGTAGTATGTTTTGAGTTCTCTATTTATTTTTGGTGTTATCTACTTGAGGTTTCTAATTTTTAGTTACCATGAGACATGCAACATCCTATAACAAGCTAGCTTACAATTGCACATGAAAGTTCTCTTTACTCACATTATATACTATTGATATTACACTTTGCATCTTTTAATATGGTGTATTCCTTTACAAATTATTTTATCTGTAGTGATTTTTAATTATTTTAACCTTCATACTGGAGATCAAAATGATTCAGCCAATACCTTTACAATATTAAGAGCATTCTGTATTTGACTACATATTTACCTTCACCAGTGAATGTTACACTTTCATATATTTTCATGTTGTTTCTTAGTGTGTATTAATTTCAACTTGAAGAATTCCTTTAGTGTTTCTTGTAAGGCGAACATAGTGGTGATGAATTCCCTTAACTTTTATTTTTCTGGTAATATCTTCTTTATCTTTCCTTCATTTCTAAAGGGCAACTTTGCTCAGCATAGTATAATTGTTTGTTTGTTTGTTTGTTTGTTTTTCCCTTCAGCACTTTGAATATATTCCACTCCCTTGTGGCTTGCAAGATTTCTGCTGAGAAATTCACTCACTGACAACCTTATGAAGGTTCCCTTGTAAGTTGCAACTTTCTTTTCTCTTACTGACTTTAGATTTTTTTAGAATGACTTTATATATTTGTTGTAGAAGATCTCTTTAAATTGAGATCTTTAAATTTCAGGAACCATTAGCTTCATGAACTTGGATGTCCAAATTTCCTCCCAGATTTGAGATGTTCTCAGCCATAATTTCTTTCATTAAACTTTCTGTCCTCTCCATCCACTCTTCTTCTTGTACTCTAAAAATTCACAAATTGTATATTTTGATGGTATGCCACAGATCACTTTGGTATTCTTCACGCTTTTTCATTCTCTTTTATTAAATGTATTTTTACTGATTTCAGAGAGGAAAGGAGAGGGAGAGAGAGATAGAAACATCAATAACGAGAATCACAGGAAAAAAAAAAAGATGGCAACTGGCAAGAAGGTAGGGAGGGAGAGTGTATGAGAGAGTGAAGGAGTGATAGAGGAGTGTGTGGATGTGGTGTGTGTGTGTGTATATGTGTGTGTGTGTGTGTGTGTGAGCTAGGGAAAATTAGATTCTGCAGGTCTTCCAGGGGGCTGCCAAACTGGGCAGTCTTAGATGGTGAAACACCACTGCTACCACAAACACTCTAGGGCAGTGACCACCAGAAAAGAAACCATGTCATCTTGAAGAACAAAACTGCTTGAGACTAGGATCCTAGCCTCACCACCACCCAATCTTGTTTCAGATGCAAACCGGGACCCTACAGCCACTTGGGACAAAGACCTGTGACCACAGCTGCAGACCCACAGACACCAAGACTCCAGACATCCCAACTGCAGATTTCTGTGAGTCACAGAGCCCATCCCTCTCCCCACTGGCCCACTGCAGCATAGGAACTGCTAGACCCACTCTGTGCAAGCAGGCCTCCTGCCCACACAGGAGGGCTGTGCTACCTGACTTTGAGCATGGGCGCACAGACATGGGGGTCTGTTTCCCACAGTGTGCACTCATGTGACCAGACCCCAGGCCCACTCAGGGCAGTTGTGCCACCTGACTTTGATTCTGGGCGAGCACACACGGAAGTCTGTTTGCCACAGCACAGGAGTGGACTTCCTGTTGACACAGGGCGGTTGTGCAACCTGGTCCCCCAAGCAGACTGGGGACCCTGATTTTCTGTGTAAGAGGCAGACTAAGCACCAGTGACTTGACTCTGTTTTGCCTCGTGTGCAAGGGATCCTTGATTCCCAGTGCATGCACACAAAGAGGCAGTGACTCCAGTTCTCAGCTCATGCACACACAAGGACCCTGATTCTTGGCATGAGGCCACACCAAGTGACAGACTCCAATATTTGATTCTTGATGCAGGCACAGGGGGACTCTGACTCCTGGTGCATGCTAGGGAACTCTGATTTTCGGCAAACATCAGCAGGGTCTCATTTTCAGTGTGGCACAGGTGAGGTCCTTGATTCTAGGTGCATGCATGAGGCCACACTGAGTGCCAGTGACTCAGATTCTAGGCAAGTGTGGCTTCCACCAACCCATGGAAGCCACACGTCTTGGTGTCAGAGCTCTTCAGTGACACTTAGGTGGTGCAAAGCTCCCACTGCACATGACCCTGGTCCCTGCAACTTGGCATTTGGACCTTCTGGTGACAGTTAGAATAGTGAGACAATGAAACAATTCCCAGAGGAAAGAAAAAAAGAGGAATCACCAAGAAAAAAATAAGTGAAATGGAGGCATGCAACATGACAGAAAAAGAATTCAGAGTAATGGCCATACAGTTTATAAACCAACAAGAAAATCAACAACCTATGCAAAAATCAGGAAGAAATCAAGTGATATAGCTACAATCAAAAACACCATGGAAGCTTTCAACAATAGACTAGAAGAAGTAGAGGACCAATTTAGTGAGTTAGAAGATAAGGTAGAGAAACAAGCCCAATCTGAATAGTGACCAGAGGGGAAAAAAAATAAAAAGCAGGAGGAGAGCCTAAGAAAGCTTTGGGACAACACGAAACAAAGTAACATATGTATAATAGGGGTGCCAGAAGGACTAGAAGAGCATCAAGGATTAGAGAATCTATTTGAAGAAATAATGACAGAAAACTTCCCAGATATGGGGGGAAAAAGTTACACAAGTACAGAGAGTCCCAAGCAAGATGAATCCCAAAAGACCCACACCAAGACACGTCATAATTACAATAGCAAATGTTAAAGACAAAGAGACAATCTGTTATAATTAGAGAGTTACCTACAAAGGATCCCCCATCAGATTATCAAATGATTTCTCAACAGAAACACATCAAGCTAGAAGGGAATGGAATGAAGTATACAAAGTGATGCAAAGCGAAGGACTGAATCCAAGAATACTCTATCTAGCAAGACTATCAATCAAAATTGAAGGGGAAATCAGGAGTTCCCGGGGGGGGGGGGGGAGCGGAAAGGCTTAGGGAGTTTATCACTACTAAGCCAGCAATGCAAGAAATGCTAAAGGGATGCTGTAAAAAGAAGAAATAGAAAGGGAGGAAGGAACACAGGTATAAAGTACAGAAATGGCTACAAACAGGTACCTATCAATAATAAACATAAATGGATTAAATGCTCCAATCAAAAGACATCGAGTGACTGAATGGATATGAAAACATGACCCATATATGCTGTCTGCAGGAGACCCACCTCAGAACAAGGGACTCATACAGACTGAGAGTGAAGGGATGGAAAATATTTATCAGGCAAATGGAAATGAAAAAAAAAGGTGGGGTAGCAATATTTATATCTAACAAAATAGACCTCAAAGTGAAGACCATAACAAGAGACAAGGATGGCCACTTTATAATTCTAAAGGGGTCAATACAAAAAGAGGGTATAACTCTAGTAAACATTTATTCACCCAATTCAAGAACACCCAAGTACATAGAAAAACTTCTGGAAGATATCAGGGGAGAGATTGACAGCAACGCAATCATACTAGGAGACTTTAATACCCCATTAACATCACTGGATAAATCCTCTAGACAAAAAATTAGAAAAGAAACATCAATCCTAAACAACTCACTAGATCAGATGGACTTGGACTTCATTGACATCTTCAGAACATCCCACCCCAAAGTTACAGAATATACATTTTTCTCAAGCACACAGGGGACATTTTCAAAGATAGACCACATATTGGGACACAGGCAAAGTCTCTCCAAATTCAAGAGGGTTGAAATCATATCAAGTATCTTCTGAGATCACAATGGCATAAAATTAGAAATCAAATACAGTAAAAACAATCATAAAATTTCAAACACTTGGAGGCTGAATGGCATACTATTAAACATTGAGTGGGTTACCTAAGAGATCAAAGAAGAAATAAAAAGCATCCTGGAAACAAATGACAATGAAAGCACAACAATTCAAAATTTTGGGACACACTGAAAGCAATCAATCCTGAGAGGGAAGTTCATAGCATTACAGGCCTACCTCAAAAAACAAGAAAAACTGGTAATAAAAACATCTAACGCTGCAACTTTAAGAACTAGAAAGAGAGCAACAACAGAAGCCCAGTGTGAGCAGAAGGAGGTAAATAATAAAGATCAGCGCAGAAATAAATGACATAGAGACCAAAAAAAATATACGAAAGATCAATGAAACCAATAGCTGGTTCTTTGAAAGGATAAACGATATTGATGAACCTCTAGCCAGGCCCTACAAGAAGCAAAGAGAGAGGACCCAAATATACAACATCAGAAACCAAAGAGATAAAATAACAACAGACCCCACAGAAATATGAAGAATTGTTAAAAAATACTATGAGCAACTCTACTCCAACAAACTTGACAATCTAGAAGAAATGGACCTATTCTTGAAAAATATGACCTTCCAAAACTCAACCAGGAGGAATCAAAAAATCTGAATAAGACAATAACTATGGATGAAAATGAAGCAGTAATAAAAAAACAAACAAACAAAAACAAACAAACAAACAAACAAACAAACAAAAACTTCTAACAAACAAAAGCCCTGGGTGAGACGGCTTCACAGGGGAGTTTTATCAAACATTCAAATAAGAAATAAAACCTATCTTCCTCAGACTATTCCAAAAAATTCAAGAGGAAGAAGCACTTCCAAGCTCTTTCTATGACGTCAGCATTACCCTAATGCCAAAACCGGATAAACACAATACATAGAAAGAGAAATACAGGCCAATATCCCTCATGAAAAATAGACACCAAAATTCTAGCAAACTGGATCTAGCATTACATTAGAAAGATCATACACCATGACCGAGTGGAATTTATTCCAGGCATGCCAGGATGGTACAATATCCGCAAGTCAAAATATGATACACCACATAAACAAACTGAGAGATAAAAACCATATAATAATATCCATTGATGCAGAAAAAAGCATTTGACAAAATCCAACACCCTTTCTTGATAAACACTCTCAGCAAGGTGGGAATAGGAGGATCATACCTCAACATAATAACAGCCATATATGACAAACCCACAGCCAATATCAAACTCAGTGGGCAAAAACTAAAACCATTTCCCCTAAGAACAGTCACAAGACAGGGATTCCCCATTTCTGATCAACATAGTACTGGAAGTGCTGGCCATAGCAATTATAAAAGGAGAAGAAATAAAAACACCCAAATTGGAAAAGAAGAAATAAAACTGTCCTTATTTGCAGATGACATGATATTGTACATAGAAAACCCCGAAGACTCCATCAGAAAACTACTAGACTTAATAAATGAATTCGACAATGTAGCAGGATACAAAATTAACACCCAGAAGTCTATGGCTTTTCTATACACCAATAATGAACTTACAGAAAGAGAAATTAAAAAAGCAATCTAATTTATCATTGCAACAACAACAAAAAAAACTAATATACCAAGGAATAAACTTAACCAAGGAGATAAAGAACCTATACTCAGAAATTTTCAGGATGCTGGAAAAAGAGATAGAGGAAGACAGGAACAAATGGAAGAATATACCATGTTCATGGATTGGTAGAATCAACATCATTAAAATGTCCATACTACCCAAAGCAATCTATAAATTCAATGCAATCCCCATTAAAATACCAGCAATATACTTCAAAGACCTAGAACAAATTCTCCAAAAATTCATCTGGAATAAAAAAAGACCCCGAATAGCTTCAGCAATATTGAGAAAGAAGAACAATGTTGGAGGGATCACAATACCAGATATCAAGCTATACTACAAAGCCACTATTCTCAAAACTGCCTAGTACTGCCACAAGAACAGACATATAACCAGTAGAACAGAACAGAGAACCCAGACATCGACACAATCCATTATGCTCAATTAATATTTGACAAAGGAGGCAAGAGCATACAGTGGAGATAGACAGTCTGTTCAATAAATGGTGTTGGGAACACTGGACAGATACCTACAAAAAAATGAAACTAGACCACCAACTCACACCATACACAGAAATAAACTCAAAATGGATAAAGGACTTAAGCATAAGATGAGAAACTATAAAAATCTTAGAAGAAGAGATAGGCAGCAAAATATCAGACATTTGTCATAGCAATATCTTTACCCATACAGCTCCTAAAGCAAAGGAATCTAAGGAGAAAATAAACAAATGGAACTATATCAAAATAAAAAGCTTCTGCACAGCAAAAGAAACCATCAACAAAACAAAAAGAAAGCCCACTGCATAGGAGAACGTATTTGCCAATGTTATCTCCAATAAGGGCTTAATCTCCAAAATGTACAGTGAACTCATACAATTTAACAAAAGGAAGTGAAATTATCCAATCAAAAAATTGGCAAAGGACCTAAATAGACACTTTTCAAAAGAGGACATTCAGAAAGCCAAGAGACATATGAAAACATGCTCAAAGTCACTAATCATCTGAGAGATGCAAATCAAAACAACAATGAGGTAGCATCTCGCACCTGTCAGAATGGCTATCATCAACAAATCAACAAACTACAAGTGCTGGTGAGGATGTGGAGAAAAAGGAACCCTCTTGCACTGCTGGTGGGAATGCATACTCTTGCAGCCACTGTGGAAAACAGTATGGCGTTTCCTAAGAAAATTAAAAATGGAACTCCCATTTGACCCAGTAATACCACTTCCAGGAATATATCCCAGGAAAACAGAAACACCAATCAGAAAGGATATATGCACCCCTGTGTTCATATCAGCACAATTTACAATAGCTAAGATTTGGAAACAGCCTAAATGCCCATCAGCAGATGAGTGGATTAAAAAATGTGGTAAATGTACACAATGGAATACTACTCTGCTGTACAAAAGAAGGTATTCTTACCATTTGCAACAGCATGAATGGAACTGGAGAGCATTATGCTAAGTGAAATAAGCCAGTCAGTGAAAGAAAAATAAAACATGATCTCACTCATTTGGGGAATATAAAGAACATTATAAACTGATGAACAAAAATAGATGCAAAGGCAAAGAAGCATCGAACAGACTATCAAACCACAGCAAGAAGGCTGGGGATGGCTGGGGGGATAAGAGATTAACCAAAGGACTTGTATGCATGCATATAAGCATAACCAATGGGCGCAAGACACTGGTCAGGGGGTGAGGGATGTGTCGGGGCGTATGGGAGGCTGTGGGAAGGTCAATGGGGGGAAAAAGGAGATATATGTACTACTATTTGTAATACTGTAAACAAAAAAAAAATAATGATAATCACTGATTGGTTGCCTCCTGCCCCCTACTGGGGATCAAGCCCACAACTCAGGTGTGTGCCTTGACATGGGAATTAGCTGTGACCTCCTGGTTCATAGGTCAATACTCAACCACTGAGCCACACCGGCCAGGCCATTCTCTCTCTTTTTAAAAAATTTTTATTCTTTATTGTTGAAAGTATTACATATGTCCCCTTTTTTCCCCATCAACCTCTCCCAGCCCGCCCCTGTACCCCAGCCTAGGCCTTCACCCCCTTTCCCCCATTGTCTGTGTCTATTGGTTATGCTTATATACATACAAGTTCTTTGGTTGATCTCTTTTCTTTGTTATTCTCTCCCTGGCTAATTTCAGAGCTCCTATATTTTAATCCACAGATTCTTTCTTCTGCTCTGTCCATTCTTCTGCTTATGCTTTCTGTGGAGTTTTTCATTTCATTCATTGTTTCCTTCAGCTTCTGAATTTGTTTGGTCCTTTTTAATGATTTAAAAATATATATATTTTATTGATTTTTTACAGAGAGGAAGGGAGAGGGGAGAGTTAGAAACATCAACAAGAGAGAAACATGGATCAGCTGCCTCTTGCACACCCCCTATTGGGGATGTGCTGGCAACCAAGGTACATGCCCTTGACTGGAATCGAACCTGGGTCCCTTCAGTCCACAGGCCGATGCTCTTTACACTGAGCCAAACCAGTTAGGGCCTTTTTAATGATTTCTATCTCTTTGTTAAACTGCTCATTTTGTGTTATCTTTATTTGTTACTTTTAATTTGAATTACCTTCTGGAATCATTTCTGTAACTCAATACAGCTTTTCCCCACTCAATTCATTTGTGATGTTATTGGTAAATGTATTACATTCCCATATGTTAACTGCCTCCAAATAAAAATTATTTTACACAATTGATTTTTCAAATGGTTAGGAGAGAAAAGGAAAATGTATGCATTTATTTTGTTTCTTATAATCACATAATTATTTATATTAGTGTTCTTTGTTTTCATGTGGATATAAGATCACTTGCTTTCAACTTGAAAAAATATCCTTAGTATTTCTTGTAAGGAAGGCTGGCTATCAACAAATTCTTTGTTTTGTTTATTTGAGAATGCTTTAATTTCACATTTATTTTTGAAAAATAACTGTCAGATATTGAATTATTTTATTCCTTTTATTTTTTTATTAAATTTATTAAAGTGACACAGGCTAACAAAATTATACAGGTTTTATGTGCAAAATTTCACAACATATCATCTGTACACTGTATTGTGTGTTCATCACCCCAAGTCAAGTCTCTATCCATCATCATTTGTCCCCCCATAAACTCCTCCACAACCCCATAAACTCCCTATCCCAACCATCACCACACTGTCCATGAGTTTTTTCTCTCTCTTTATTTTCTTTTTCCCCTCAGTCCCTCCACCCTCACAACCAGTGCCACACCTCCTCAACAGCTGTCAGCCTACTCACTATCTATGAGTCTGTCTCTATTTTGCTTGCTAGTTCATTTTGTTAACTAGATTCCACATATGAGTAAAATCATGTGGTATTTGTCTTTCTCTGATCAAGTAGGATTTATTCTAGGGATGCATGGTTGGTACAATATCTACAAATCAAGAACTGTGGTACACCCCATAAACAAATGAAGTTAAAAACCACATAATCATATCAATAAATGCAGAAAAAACATTTAATATATTCCAGCACCCATTTATGATAAAACCTCTCAGCAACATGGGAATAGAGCAAACATACCGCAATGTAATAAATATATCACAAACCCACAGCCAACATCATATTCAATGGGCAAAAACTACAAGTGTTCCCCTTAAGATCGGGAACAAGACAGGGATGTCCATTTCACCACTTTTATTCAACACTAGTAGCCCGGTGCACAAAATTTGTGCACGGGGGGGGGGGGTGTCCCTCAGCCCAGCCTGCACCCTCTCCAATCTGGAACCCCTCGAGGGATGTCTGATTGCCCGTTTAGGCCCAATCCCACCGGGATCAGGCTTAAACAGGCAGTCAGACATCCCTCTCACAATCCAGGACTGCTGGCTACCAACTGCTTGCCTTCCTGCCTTCCTGATTGCCCCGAACCGCTTCTGCCTGCCAGCCTGATCACCCCCTAACCACTCCCCTGCCAGCCTGATTGATGCCTAACTGCTCCCCTGCCAGCCTGTTTTCCCCTAGCTGCCCTCCCCTGCTGATCTGGTCACCTCTAACTGCCCTCCTCTGCAGGCCTGGTCACCCTTAACTAGCCTCCCCTGCAGGCTTGATCGCCCCCAACTGCTCTCCCCTGCAGGCGTGGGTCCCTGCCAACTGCCCTTCCCTGCAGGCCTGGTCCCCCCCAACTGCCCTCCCCTGCAGGCCTGAGTCCCTCCCAACTGCCTTTCCCTGTAGGCCTGGTCGCCCCCAACTTCCCTCCTCTGCCAGCTTGGTCACCCCTAACTGCCCTCCCCTGCAGGCCTGGTCCCCCCCAACTGCCCTCCCCTGCAGGCCTGGTCCCTCCCAACTGCCCTCCCCTGCTGGCAATCTTGTGGTGGCCATCTTGTGTCCACATGGGGGCAGCCATCTTGTGTGTTGGATTGATGGTCAATCTGCATATTACTCTTTTATTAGATAGGATTAGATAGGATAGAGGCCTGGTAAATGGGTGGGGGCCAGCTGGTTTGCCCTGAAGTGTGTCCCGGATCAGGCTGGGGGTTCCCTTGGGGCATGGGGTGGCCTGGGAGAGGGGCCTGTGGTGGTTTGCAGGCAGCCACGCCCCCCAGCAACCCAAGCGGAGGCCCTGGTATCTGGGGTTTATTTATCTTCTACAATTGAAACTTTGTAGCCGGGAGCGGAGCCAAGCCTTCTGCTTGCTCCGTGGCTGCAGCCATTTCTGTTGGAATTTATATATTTTCTATAATTGAAACTTTGTAGCCTTAAGTGAGGCCTGTGCCGGCCAGGATGTGTGGAAAGCTTGGCATCCTCCATCGCTGGGGGCAACCCTAGCCTCCTGCTCTTTCCAGCTCCGTGGCTGCTGCCATTTCTGTTTGGATTTATGTATCTTCTATCATTGAAACTTCGTAGCCTTGAGTGGAGGCCTAGGCCAGCAAGGGCAGGTGGAAAGCTTGGCTTCCTCCATTGCCGGGGAAACCCAAGCCTCCCTCCTGGTCTCTGTGGCTGTAGCCATCTTGGTTGGGTTTATTTGCATATTTGCTCCTGATTGGCCGGTGGGCATGGCTTGTGGGTGTAGTGGAGTGATGGTTAATTTGCATATTACTCTTTTATTAGATAGGATAGTAGTGGAAGTCCTAGCCACAGCAATCAGACAAGAATAAAAAATAGGCAGTCAAATTGGAAAGCAAGAAGTAAAAATGTCATTATTTGCATATGACATGATATTGTATATTGAAATCCCTAAAGATTCCACCAAAAAATGATTAGACTGATAAATAAATTTAGTGAAGTTGCAGGGTACGAAATAAATATCCACAAATCAGATGCATTTAAATATTTTTTTAATTTATTGATCTTAGAGAGAGGAAGGGAGAGAGGGAGCAGTAGAGACGGGACAGGAGGAGAGACAGAAAGAGAGAGAAACATCTCTTTGTTCTACTTATTTATGCATTCATTGGTTGACCCTTGTATGTGTCCTGACAGGGGATTGAACCCACAACCTTGATGTATAGGAATGGCACTCTAACCAACTGAGCTACTCTTCTAGGGCTAGAATCTATTGCATTTTTAATACATCAATAATGAACTACCAGAAAGAGAAACTAAGGAAACAATACCATTTACAATTGCATTAAAAAACACCTAGGAATAAATATAACCAAGGTTGTACTAGTAAAAGACCTATAATCAGACACTGAAGAAAGAAATTGAAGAAGAATACAATATTTGGAAGGTTATACCATGTTCATGGTTCAAATGAATTAACTTCATTAAAATGTCCATGCTACCTAAAACAATCTATAGATTCAATGTAATTCCTACTAAGATACCAACAGCATAATTAACTGAACTAGAACTAATATTGCCATACTAGAGGCCCTTGGCATGAAATTTGTGCACTGGGGGGAGGTGTTCCTCAGCCCAGCCTGCACCCTCTCCAATCTGGGACCCCTTGGGGAATGTCTGACTACCAGGTTGGGCCCAGTCCCACAGGGATCAACCCTCTCACAAACAGGGACTGCTGGCTCCCAGATACTCACCTACCTGCCAGCCTGATCTCCCCCTAACCACTTCCCTGCTGGCCTTATCGATGCCTAACTGCTCCCCTGCCGGCCCGATTGCCCCCAACTGCCCTTTCCTGGGGGCCTGGTCTCCCTCTACTGCCCTCCCCTGATGTCCTGGTCCCCCCCAACTGCCCTCCCCTGCAGGCCTGGTTGTCCCCAACTGCTCTCCCCGCTGGCCTGGTCCCCCCCAACTGCCCTCCCCTGCAGGCCATCTTGTGGCAGCCATATTTGACCACATGGGGGCAGCCTTCTTGTGCAAGGGCATAAGGGTCAATTTGCATATTATATCTTTATTATATAGGATATTTTTAGTTGTCAAAATTAGTTGTTTAAAAATGTTTAATCAGGTATTCCATATATAATCAGACACACAGAATAAGCAATACATGAGAAAAAAACCATTTGTATTATGCAATAATTTTTGTTCTGTATATTTTGTCTGTCAACTGTTATGTATTATATAAATACTAGAGGCCTGGTGCACGAAATTCGTGCACAGGGGTGTGTGTCCCTCAGCCCAGCTTGCACCCTCTCCAATCTGGGACCCCTTGAGGGATGTCTGACTGCCCGTTTAGGCCTGATCCCAGTAGAATCGGGCCTAAACGGGCAGTCGGACCTCCCTCTCACAAACCAGGACTGCTGGTTCCCAACTGCTCGCCTGCCTGCCATCCTGATAGCCCCTAACCACTTCTGCCTGCCAGCCTGATCACCCCCTAACCACTCCCCTGCCAGCCTGATTGATGCCTAACTGCTCCCCTGCCAGCCTGTTTGCCCCTAACTGCCCTCCCCTGCTGCCCTGGTCCCCCCAACTGCTCTCCCCTGCAGGCTTGGCTCCTCCCCAACTGCCCTTCCCTGCAGGCCTGGTTGCCCCCAACTTCCCTCCTCTGCCACCCTGATCACCCCTAACTGCCTCCCCTGCAGACTTGATCACCCCCAACTGCCCTCTCTTGCAAGGCTGGTCCCTCCCAACTGCCCTCCCCTGCTGGCCATCTTGTGGTGGCCATCTGTATCCACATGGGGGCAGCCATCTTGTGTGTTGGAGTGACAGTCAATTTTTACACTACTCTTTTATTAGATCTGATAGAGGCCTGCTGCATGGGTGGGGCAGGCTGGTTTGCCCTGAAGGGTGTCCTTAATCAGGGTGGGGGTTCCCTTGGGATGTGGGGCAGCCTGGGCGAGGGGCCTGTGGTGGTTTGCCAGCCAGCCATGCCCCCCAGCGACCCAAGCAGAGGCCCTGGTATCTGGGACTTATTTATCTTCTATAATTGAAACTTTGTAGCCTTGAGTGGAGGCCAAGGCAGGCCAGGTCTGCAGAAACTTGACTTCCTCCATTGCCAGGGGCAACTCAAGCCTCCTGCTCTCTCCAACTCCGTGGCTGACACCATTTTTGTTGGGATTTATTTATCTTTTTTAATTGAAACTTTGTAGCCTTGAGTGGAGGCCTGGGCACGCCAGGGTGTGCAGAAAGCTTGGCTTCCTCCATTGCTGGGGAAACCCAAGTCTCCTGCTTGCTCTGTGGCTGCAGCCATCTTGGTTGGGTTAATTTGCATACTCACTCTTGATTGGATGGTGGGCGTGGCTTGTGGTGTAGCAGAGTGATGGTTAATTTGCATATTACTCTTTTATTAGATAGGATACCTCTCAGGATCATGAATATTCAGTGTTTAAACTTATGTAAGCTGAATAGAAACTGCTATTTTAGGACAACAAATAATTTTATTACTCAACGGAAGTAATCCCATTTCATACATATCTGTAACATTGATGTTATGTCAGTGTTTAGTAGTTTCTTTAAACTGTTGGTATTTCAAAATTGGTTTTTGAAAAATACATTTCTCTAAAAATGAAGTATGTTTTTATAGAATTTTACTTGGTTACTTAATTTTTGTTTAGTATGCATGCATATATTTTCAATCAGCTATAATAGTTTCCATTAGGTGATTTCAAACAGAATAATCAACAGCAAATATATAATTGTGCAAAAACCATAATGAAAGTATAATTTTAAATATGTATCAATAGTAAAATGTTCACATATATATTTACTGAATTGCATTAGAAAGAAATATTCAAATAGTTCTTTGAAAATTATTGAAAAATTTGCTCATTGAAATTCATTTAAATGTATTTAATCAGGAGTAAGGAAATAATTCCTACTTCTAACTTGAAGATGCATAAGGAGTCATAAACATCAGTGTAGTGTTATATTAATATCATCCAGAAGATAGATGTCATACCACTCAGTCAGGTGCTGCTTGAATAAAATCTTACATTGCAAAACAAAATCCTTATGATTTTCTCCATTGTTTTTTATTTTTCTTCATGATAGAATGAGACAGGTTATTAGACAAAGACTAACACAATGTTGACAGCAAAATACTCAAGGAAGAAAATGGCTTAACCAGTTAAACATGAGAAGTCATGTTCCTCAGGTCTCTAAAACAATCTAATGAGATTATCCTATATAATAAAGAGGGAATATGCTAATTTACCATCATACCCTCACAAAGATGGCGGCACCCACAGCCAATAAGGAGGGAATATGCTAATTGACTGCCACGCCCTTAAAGATGGCAATACCCACAGCCACAAGATGGTGGCGCCCAGTCACTTCAGCCCCGCCAGGGCGGCAGGCACGCGGAACAGCTGGGCCTGCCTCCAGACAGGTATGGCTGCTCCACGCACCTGCCTCTGGAGTTCCACAGTCCCCTCATTCCCCCATGCGCCAGGGCGGGCCTGAGGTGCAGGCAAGCCTTGGATGATGGCTGCCCAGCCGCCCAGGGCCAGCCTGAGGCACAGGCAAGCCTCGGATGATGGCTGCCCAACCACCCAGGGCCGGCCCAAGGCACAGGTAACGGGCCGGCCAAGGCTTGCGCTGCCAGCAGTGGCAGCAGCAGAGGTGATGGGGGTGTTGCCTTCCCTTGATCGCCCTGTCACCTCCCAACCCTGAGGGCTTCTGGACTGTGAGAGGGGGCAGGCTGGGCTGAGGGACCCCCTTCCAGTGCATGAATTTTCATGCACCGGGCCTCTAATTATCCTATATAATAAGAGAGAAATATGCTAATTATCTCTTACGCCCTGAGGCGTAATGACCAACCACATAATGACCAGATCATGTTTCTGCAGGAGGGTGGGGCAGCGAACTACAAGCGGGTGACCAAGAGCTACAGGAGGGGGCAGGGCAGCAAGCTATGAGGGGGGGGAGGAGGGGAAGGGGGTGGAGGGAGCTACAGGAGGGCAGAGCAGTGGGTGGAGAGCTACAAGAGGGCAGCAGCGACCTACTGGCACACGGATTTGTGCGCAGGGCTACTAGTTTATCTAATAATGCAAAGTTGGTGATTATTGAGAAATCATAAAAATCTCAGCTATTCACTTGTCGAAGAAATGTGTATTTGTATATTCCAAGTGTACAATGTGTGTACATATGATTATCTGCTAACAACTATAATTACTTATCCATTTAACAAATGTTTCACTGCTGATCTAGCTCTATGAAATTAAGTAGTTTAATCACCAAATGTTTTGAATAATTATATAATGTCTTTATATATTCATATATCTAAGATCATATAAAATGATTACTTGTAAGTATCAATAATTCTATGTGTTCATCAATGTAAATTTATTGCCACATGTGTGTATGTATAATTGTGTGTATTTATATAAAATGTTTTCACACATGAATTTTTTTCAATAGAGATTAATTTAGCCTTTTAAAAAAATTTTGGCTATTACTCTGTACATTGAATGACATGTAAAAAATTCTTAAATTTTCAACTGGCTTCTTATTTTTGGTTCACTAAGGATCCAGTTAATAAAACAAACTAGGCATTTCAAATATATGGATTTTAACATAGGGGACTATTTACCAGGTGGTGAAAGGCAATAAAGGCATGCTAAAAATAATCCCAAAATCAATAACCATAAGAAGCAATTACCACTTATAAGAATAGGAAAATAAAATAATTTAGTTGTTACTTCTAAGTATGTCCAATGGCTTACAATATCTAGGAAGATTCACAATATAGTCTCTCTTATCTGTTAAAAGAGTAGACTGCTTCTGAAAATTTGAGTCTTGTATATGTTTAAACCTGCTTCCTCTTTATGGAATCAAAGTGTGTATCTAAACTCTTTCTTATGAGATTGACAAGAGTGGAGGAGGGGACAGCCCTCCCCTCCAACTCAAGGGACTCTAACTCAATAATCTGCTAACAATACTATTACAAAGCTTGCCTTAACTTTCTGATCAGCAAACCAATATAGGAAAGAAAACTGATTTCTTTTCTTTTAAAAAACATGTTTTTATTGATTTTTTTAGAGAGAGAAAGACAAACATCAGTGTGACAGAGAAACATTGATCCGTTGCCTTCCTCATTTACCTCTACTGGGGATCCATCCCTACTGGGTATGGAGCCCAAAACCTGGGCACATGTCCTACCTGGGAATTGAACCAGTGACCTATTGGTGCACAGGATGTCTCTAGGAAACTGATTTGTTTAACCAAATCCAATAGGCAAGTTCTATGAATAATAGTGATAATAAAGGCAGTCTTCTGTCACATTTACTTCCCTGAAATAATGCCTATTTTTCACATTTTAAAACATTTTATGGAACAACTTGAATTATTTTTTAAAGGTCACCATTTGCATTTGCTTCTGTAAGCCTCTTTCCTGTTATGATGAGCATGTGTTTCTGCCAAGTTTTGATTTTTTTTCTGACAAGCTTGGAAGAACATTTTGCTAATTAAAAAGGCTTACATATTTTTAAATATTCTATCATCCATTCCATTGATCTGAGGCATTTCCTGGTATAATGAACACCTGAATGTTGAGCATAGAGAGAAATTGTTATTTTTTCATTTGAAAAGACTGAATATTATATAGTGATAACACCACATATCTGGAGATTCCTTTCTAGTCCAATTTTAATAACTATATGGAAAAAACTAAAACATAAAAAATAAAAGTAAGAAACAAATCTAAAAGTGATTAAGTATAGAGATTGTGAATTCTTTTAACCTTGAGGAACATTTTCTTTTGTTATTCAATACACCCAACACTCATTAGTAGAAACTTTTATACTCGAGAATTTAAAATAATTTGGACAGGAGTTAATCAAAATTAGGATTAATTATAATAAATATAAAATTCTTATATATTTCTTAAATTTCATTTTTAATAACAGTTTAAATTCAATATTATTTTGTATTAGTTTCAGGTGTACAGCATAGTGGTCAGACAATCATTTACTTTACAAAATGTTCTCCCATATATTTTAGGCCCAGCACAGCCAGGTAGGTACCTAAAATTCTTATATTTTTATTTAATAATTTTTTTTCTTTTTGTTAATCCTCTTCTGAGGATATTTTTCCATTGATTTCTAGAGAGAGTAGAAGGGAGGGGGAGATACATAGAGAGAGAAATACCAAGTGGTTGCCTCCCACATGTGCCCTGACCAGGCCAGCTATCAAGCCTACAACTGAGTTAAATTCCCTTGACCTGCTACCCTTCAGTCCTCAGGCTGGTGCTCTGTCCACTGAGGCAACCTGGCCAGGGCTAATTCTTATATTTTTAAAAATATATTTACTCTATAAACTTCAGTGAAATAAATTTTATTTAAAAAAGCCATAATTCAAAATTTTCACTAATCATTATTTGTCTTTATTAGTTAAGGTTTTAAGTGTCATTTTGCTTCTTTTACCAGGTTTGTATGTATGTATGTGCATAATATAGTTGGCAATTTTACCTTCATTGACACAGTTCAGTAAACAAAAAACATCTTTTAATATAATGTCTAGTTCAGGGTAATTTTGCATTTTTAAAAACAGTTTAGCTAAGAAGAATGTGAGATAAAAAGCATTCTTATGTTATATTTCATTCATCTTATTTATTATGGAAATTGATCATTTTAATTTCCCGGAAAAACTGCAATAGCTGAGCTGATTACATAAAAACACATCTACATGTTCTTACCAAATTTAAAGTAGGAATTTAAAAAAACTTTTGGCTCTGTCACTGATCTCCTAGGTAACCTTAAACAAGTAATATCCTACTAGGGTTAGGGTTAATCACATTTGTCATCTATTTACCTCACAGTTGGATTAGAGAGGGGATCATTGAAAAGTGTTTTTGAAAGCTAGATAATAAATAGCCATTATAATCTTTATGTTATCTGTGATCTGCTGATAAAGTAATAAAACAGATTCATCCATTTTAAGCCATTCAAGAAAAGTATGAACAGAATAAAAAATAGTTTTGAGATATAGTCAAGGCCTTTGGTGTAATTCTCTCCAACAGCAGGTAACTTTTCTTACTATTTTAAAGAACTTAATTTTAAACTATTCATAGAAAAATAATAATCTGAATTATATGACATCAATAGAGCTGCCTGCAAAATTTGGTTAATACTCTGAGAAACAAAGAGAGAGGACCCAAGTAAACAAAATCAGAAACGAAAGAGGTGAAGTACAACTGACCCCACCAGAAATACACAGGATCATTAAAAAAAATACTATGAACAACTATATTCCAACAAGCTGGACACCCTGGATGAAATGGACCTATTCCTAGAAAAATACAATTTTCTGAAACTCAGAGAGAATCAGAAAAATGGAGTAGGCCAATAACAGCTGACAAAATTGAAGCAGTAATCACAAAATTCCCAGCAAACAAAAGACCTAGTTCTGGACGGCTTCACATGGGAGTTTTACCAAACATTCAAAGAACTACCACCTGTCCTTCTCAAACTATTTCAAAAAATTTAAGAGGAAGAAGCACTTCCAAGTTTTTTTTTTTTTTTTTCATGAGGCTAGCATTAACCTAATTCCAAAACGAGATAAAAAAGACACTAGAAAGAAAGATAATTACAGGCCAATATCCCTGACGAATATAGATGCTAATATCCTCAACAAAATATTAGCAAATCGGATCCAGAAGTACATTGATAAGTTCATACACCACGACTAAGTGGGATTTATTCTGGGGATGCAAGGCTGATACAATATTCACAAATCAATAAGTGTGATATATCACATAAACAAATTGGAAGACAAAAATCACATGATCATATCAATTGCTGCAGAAAAAGCATTTGACAAAATTCAGCACCCTTTTTTGATAAAAACTCTCAGCATAAAAAATAAAAACTCAGCGTAGTGGAAATAGAGGGATCATACCTCAACATAGAATACTAGTAAAGGCCGTATATGACAAAACTGCAGCCAATATCATACTCAATGGGCAAATTTAAAGCATTTCCCTTAAGGTCAGGCACAAGACAGGGATGTCCCCTTTGACCACTCTTATTCAACATAGCACTGGAAGTCCTAGCCATAGTGATCAGACAAGGAGAAAAAACAAATCCAAATTGGAAAGGAGAAAGTAAAACTCATTCACAGATGACATGATATTGTACATAGAAAACCCTAAAGACACTACCAAAAAAAAAATGCTAGATTTAATAAATTAATTCAATAATCTACCAGGATACAAAATTAACATCCAGAAATTGATAACATTTTTTATACACCAATAAAACAATTCAATTTATTATTGTACAACAACAACAAAAATAAGATACCTTGGAATTAACTTAACCAAGGAGGTAAGAGACCTGTACTCAGGAAACTATAGGACATTGCAAAAGGAAATAGAGGAATAATAAAAAATTGGAAGCATATAATATGCTCATGGATTGGAAGAATTAACATAATTAAAATGCCCATACTACCCAAAGCAATTTACAGATTCAACACCAATCCTTATTAAAATAGCAACACCATATTTCACAGATCTAGAACAAATATTCCAAAAATTTATATGGAATCAAAAGGAAAAAAAATCCCAAAGAGCCATAGAAATCTTTAGAAAGAAGAACAAAGTTGGAGGGATCACAATACCAGATATCAAACTATCCTACAAAGCCATTGTAATCAAAAGAGCCTGGTACTGGCACAACAACAGGCATATAGGCCAATGGAACAGAGTAGAGACCCCAGAAATCAACCCACTCCAATATGGTCTATTAATATTTGACTAAAGAGGCAAGAGCATACAATGGAGTAAAGATAGTCTCTTCAACAAATGGTGTTGGGAAAATTGTACAGGCACTTGCAAAAAAACAAAACAAAACAAAACAAAACAAAAAAATGGAAGTAGACCACCAACTTATACCATACACAAGGATAAACTCAAAATAGATAAAAGACTTAAGTGTATGTTATGAAACCATAAAATCCTAGGAGATTTTTAAAATTTATTTATTTACTTGTCTGTTTATATTAAATTTATTTGGGTAATTTTACTTAATAACAAAAAATCCTAAGAGAAAACAGGCAATGTAATCTCAGACAGTTCATAACAGTATTTTCACCAATACATCTCTTAAGCAAGAGAAACAAAGGAAACATAAATGGGGCTATATCAAACTAAAAAGCTTCTGCACAACAAAAGAAACCATTAACAAAATTAAAGGGTAACCCATTGTATGGGAGAACATACTTGCCAATGATATATCTGTTCAGGGATTAATTTCCAAAATATATACTAGTAAAGAACTTATACAACTCAACACCAGGAAGACAAACAATCCAATTGACAAACAAAGGGCTAAGGACCTGAATAGATACTTCTCCAAAGAGGACATACAGAGGGCCAAATAGACATATAGAAAAATGCTCATCATCACTAATCATCAGAGAAATGCAAATTAAAACCACATGATATTGTACATAGATAATCCTAAAGACATGGCTACATGCCAGAATGGCTACCATCAATAATCAATAAGTGCTGGCGAGGATGTAGAAAAAAGGAAACCCTAGTGCACTGTTGGTGGGAATGAAGACCGGTGCAGCTACTGTGGAAAACAGCGTAGAGCTTCCTCAAAAAAAAAAATTAAAAATGGAACTGCCATTTGACCCAGCAATCCAGCTTCTGGGAATATGTCCTATGAATCCCAAAACACCAATCAGAAATAAAATATGCACCCTTATATTCATAATAGTGTTATTTATAATAGCTAAGATCTGGAAACAGCCTTGGTGCTCATCAGTAGATGAGTGGATAAAAAAGCATTTACAAAATGGAATACTATGGGCCTGTAAAAAAGAAGGAACTTTTACCCTTTGTGACAGAATGGATGGACCTGGAGAGTATATACATTAAATGAAATAAGCCAGTCAGAGAAAGACAAATATCATATGATCTAGTGAGCAAAATAAACTGAAGAACAAAATAAAACCAGAGGCGTGGATACATGGAACAGATTGACAGAGGTAAGAGGGGAGTGTGGTTAGGGGAACTAGAAGAAGGAAGGTGAAGAGATTAGCCAAAGAACATGTATGGATAACCCATAGACACAGACAACGGTGAGGTGATGGCCAGGGCCAGAAGGAAAAGGGGGTAGGGGCTGGGTAGAGGTGGGCAATGAGGGTGGGAGGATGGGGACATCTGTAATATTGTCAACAATAAAAATAAAGTTTAAATAGATTATCTACAATTTTAAAGTGACACATTTAAAAGAACTAAAATATGTCCAAAATTCCTTTTAATTTCTCTGTAATAGGAATTACTTTTTAAAAATAACTATTTTAGCCAAAACCGGTTTGGCTCAGTGGATAGAGCGTCGGCCTGTGGACTGAAGGGTCCCGGGTTCGATTCTGGTCAAGGGCATGTACCTTGGTTGCGGGCACATCCCCACTGGGGGGTGTGCAGGAGGCAGCTGATCGATGTCTCTCTCTCATCGATGTTTCTAGCTCTCTATCCTTCTCCCTTCCTCTCTGTGAAATAGCAATAAAATATATTAAAAAAATAACTATTTTATTAACTTTCTATTAATTTTAAGTGCTATGAGTGCACAATAAAAGGAAATGGTGTAGCACAAAGTTGATGGAGTTGCTTCTAGAAGAAAAAATATAACTTGCATCAGACAATGGAATAGAAAGTAGAATGACATGAAGGAAAATAGCATACTCAAAAATATGGAGGTAAAATGGAATATTAAGCATGGAAATTATGAATTGTCTTTCTCTAAAACTGTTCTAGGAAATTCATATTATATTTTATTATACATGTTAAGATATGTTTTTCTGTATGATTTTGATTGTTATCCATGTTTTCTATCAATTCTATTTAATTTCTCAGACCCTTCTGATGTTACGGTTTTCACATTTGGCAAATTGGTCATGTTATATTCATTAAATTATATTCAAGTCAAATATTTATACTGGAAGTTTGAACATATAAGACTTGGATAGTTTCTACATTAGCAAAAGAGCTTCCTTTCCAAAAAATTATACTCTGAAAATGATTTTGATCTGCTTTTCTTGCCAGTGTTTAACTCATTAATAAATATTTGTGATTTAAACTTTAAAAGTTCCTGGAAGTTAAGTCATCAGTAAAGTGAGTGGAATAGAATGATCAAGTTTAATATGCAGAAATCAGACAAAACAAATCTTAAAGGAATCACTCGATTTTTCCTTCTCCATTTACCTTTGGAGAAAACAATTATATTCTTTGGAGTGAATTCTCTCTCATCATAGTTAATCACATACTTTAGTTGAATAAAAAATTCCATTTTAAGAAAATTATATAAAAGAGTAACTTAGCCCAAGCCAGTTTTGCTCAGTGGATAAAGCATCGGCCTGTGGACTGTAGGATCCTGGGTTCAATTTCAATCAAGGGCAGGTACTTCATTTGTAGGCTCAATACCCAGCTGGCTGTGGTAGGGGCTTGCGTGGGAGGCAACCAATCTATGTGTCTCATCAATGTTTCTCTCTCTCTTTCTCTCCCGCTCCTTTCCACTCTCTCTAAAAATCAATGGAAAATATCCTTGGGTGAGGATTAACAAAAATAAGTAAATAAGTAAGTAAATAAACAAATAGTATCTTAAATTCCAAATTACTGCTCCACTTTGTATATGTAGGGTTAGAATACATGATGTTAAAATGAAAGCACTTATCTTAAATATATATATATTTCAGAGGGAGGGAGAGATAGAACCATCAATGATGAGAGAGAATCATTGATTGGCTGTCTCCTACACATCCTCTACTGGGGATCGAACCCATAACCCATGCATGTGCCCTGACTGGGAATTGAGCCGTGACCTCCTGGTTCATAGGTCTATGCTCAACCACTGAGACACACTGACTGGGCCATACCACATTGTTTTGATTACTGTAGCTTTTTAGTAAGTTTTTTTTTTTTTGATTGAGGTATTACATATGTGTCCTTATCCTCCCATTGCCCCCCACCCTCCCACTCATGCCCTCACCCCCCTGGTATATGTGTCCATTGGTTAGGCTTATTCTGGTATGCATGCATACAAGTCCTTTGGTTGATCTCTCTCCCTTACCCCCACCCTCCCCTACCTTCCCTCTGAGGTTTGCTGGTCTGATTGCTTTTTAGTAAGTTTTAAAGCTAGCAATGTGAGTCCTCTGTCTTTGTTCTTAGTTTTAAGATGATTTTGGCTATTTTGGGTCCCTTGAGATTCCATATAAATTTTACAATAGACTTTCATTTCTGCAAAATCATTATTGGCATGTTAATTTAAATTGTATTGAATATGCAGATTGCTTTGGGTAGTATTGACATCTTAACAGTATTAAGTTATTCAATTCATGAGCACAGAATGTCTTTCCATTTGTTTCCTAAGATGCATGAAGGGCTTCTCTATGTGCCAGAGGACATAGGCAGTGTTTTAATTTAATAAACCCAATATTTTTTTAGGACCTTTAAAAATTCCTTTGATTATAAGTTACATTGCTTAGGTGAGATCATTCCTGCATAATTTGGCAGAAACTACTGGTTCATCAAAGCAAAACCACCACCTTCCTGTCCCACCTATTATAGTGGTGGCTCATTATACTAATAACTGTATATGAGATATGCTAATGATATAGGTAAACTCAAACATAAAACATTGAACATGTCAGACAAATAACTATTTCAATAATATAAAAGGTTAATGGGAAAAATAATTTGTTCTAGTGCTAACACATATGTTCATAATTCTATAACTGTGTATCACATCTGGTCTTGGAGTATGAGAACCTATATGGTACTGTATTCTCTTCCATTTTGGATTCATTACTGGGAAAAAAATAAGTATATAATTACTAAATATGTATTTTCAATAATAAAAATAGGTAAGATTTACTTTATAAGGAACCCGGTGAGAACAGCTTTCTTTTTTAAAAATATATATTTTATTGTTTTTTCACAGAGAGGAAGGGAGAGAGATAGAGAGTTAGAAACATTGATGAGAACATCGATCAGTTGCCTCCTGCGCACCCACTACTGGGAATGTGCCCCCAACCAAGGTATATGCCCTTGACCAGAATCGAACCTGGAACCCTTCAGTCCGCAGGCCGACACTCTATCCACCGAACCAAACCAGTTAGGGCGAGAACAGCTTTCTTGATTGAATGAAGTGCTGTATAAATTCTCTGTATCTCCAAAAATCAGCTAAGTTGCTAGCCATGCTCTAAAGTGGGTTATGTACTTCAATGGAGTGGAATCACATAAACTCTTGAGTGGATTATTAGCTGACTAGAATAAAATCACTATATTACAAGGACCATTATACTAGTACACACTCACACGTATATGCACAAATGTACACAGTACTTTTCCAACAAAATGACCATTAGGAATCAAAGAACTCTGAATAGATTATACAATGTTTCATATGGTGTTAAAGAAAGCTGGTTGTGTGAATTTGAAAATATTTTATCAAATTCTGCAATGTGAAAAATACCATCTATGTACTGGATTTGTTCAATATTTGAGAAGGCCATCTGTTCATGATGACATTCTTATAGGAATTTTATTTACATTTTTTTGGTCTGTTTTGTCAAGTCACAATGTAAGAATCTCATTGAGCTAAATCAGAGGCCTCATTACTCTATCTTTTGACAGTATACAGGGTATTTTTGGATTTATAATAGTATTTTTGGCTTTATGAAGAATAACGATATAAATAAATGGACTGCCTCCCAGTGTCCATTTTAAATGCATGGGCTTTTGTAACTTTGGACACACAAGATATAGCTTGCCCCGTTGTCAGGTGGTGGAACCTATGACTGATTTATTATACGGAACTTTGAAAAAAGTGCAACTGCATCTTTACACCTAAAATTGACTGATTTTATGCAAAATACTGGTAAGTATGAATTTTGTTGCAAGCAGATTCTATATGATAAATGATGAATGTTGAAACAAAAGATTAACTTTACTTTTGGTTTTACTTTCACTTTTCTGTTTTTGGCCAGGTAAAATACCATATTTCCATTAAATTGAAACCACACTATATCACTATGTGGGAAATATCCTTTTCTCCATCTTTTATATGGAACTAAAGGGGGGTTTGAAACTGAGGAAATTTCATTGGATGTGGCCTCCTGTTAACCCTTCGGAAAGTTGTGTGTGAGTTTCCTTTCTATCTATCTGACATGGTATGTTTTATTTTTATTTTTCTAAATCTAGCATCATGTGCAATGATTAATTTCTTCAAATATTAGGCATCATGCCCTAGCCAGTTTTGCTCAGTGGATAGAGCTTGGGCCTGCAGACTGAAAGATCACAGGTTCATTTCCGTTCAAGGGCACATGCCCAGGTTGCGGGCTCGATCCTCAGTAAAGGCCATGCAAGAGGCAGCTGATCAATGATTCTCTTATCATTGATGTTTCTATCTCTCTCTGTCCCTCTCCCTTCCTCTCTGAAATCAATAAAAATATATTTTAAGAAATATTAGGCATGATATGGGCAGAATCACAATGGTAAATCAATGTAAATTAAATAAAATGGAGATCATTCTGCTCCAAAACCTGCAAATTACTTCCTCCCCAAATGGAAACCATTTAAAATCATTCTTTTATAAGGTAATACTAACAGATCCCCAGCCTTATGTATATGGAAGGTGGTTTTCTGTAGATTACATTTATTTCACCAGAGGTTATTTAAAGTCACCAAAGCATGGAATCTCAGAGTTGAAAGACAGCAGTGGTCTTCTATTCCAACACCTTACCCAGTTAAAAAAAATCCCTTTACAGATTAACTTCCAATCCATCTTAGTAAGGAGTTTGGTGTACTTTCCTTTTAAACATTAATAGATGTATAAAACATATGAAACAAGCTATTTCAGAACTCTGATAATTAACCAAAGCCATAGAATAAACTGATCATGATCTAGCCAAGACATACTCCTGAATCTCAGTAAGATAACAAGATCTGACATTTTAATTTGTGTCTATTCATTTCCCACCTGCCTCACATGTTTATTGCAGTAGCCAAAAGCTGCAGAATATGGAGACATCTGACCGCATTGGAGTACTTTTAAAGGCACCATCCCTAGAGCACAATAAATATTTTATCCAAACTTACTGATCCCTGGGAAGTCAATAAAAGTATGATTAGTGTTTTATTTGACTGTTATTTAAACTGTACCAAACTTTGGGAACATCTCAGCTGCCTGACTGTGATTTCAGATGTGGAAAAGTAGCATCTGGCCAGGAATGTAAGAGAATATACTAGAAAACTAGATGATAATAGAGAACTTTGGAAGGCTGTGACACATTTATGGCAATCTAATAGGATTCACTCCTGCAGAAGACTGTGCACATGCCCAATAAATACCCATAAAGGGCATGGGTCCCAATTCCTCACCTCTGGATGATCTTAATACCCTGTGCGAGCAGGAAACAAAAATCTAAAGTTTTCTTAAAAGTTTGAAAATGCTCTTACTCACATATGTCCCTTTAGGAAAAGGTAGAGAAATAAAGGAACACTATTAAGGAGATCTTCTGATGAACCCTTACCTGACTACTAAATTATACTGACACAGGTATGATCCTTAGGAAGTCCAGCCTTAGAAATAAAACAAGAACTTAACAACAATAACAATATCAGGGAGAGCACTCAGGGGCTACACACTGCCAGGAATACAGAATATACTTTATTAGTCCAAGTTAATAAGCAGCAACAAGAAAGTAAAAAATAAGAACAAATTAGCAACAATAACAAATTCTGTGTGGATAGAAAAATGCGATAGCCAACTTATAACAATATATCTTCTAAAATATCTCATTTTCAACCAATAATTAAGAGAAATTTAAAGAGATAGGATGGTTTGTTACATACAAAGTGAATAAAGGTAGTCAACCAAAAAATCCCAGAGAGACACAGATTTGGGAATGAGTAAAAAAAAAAAAAATACTTTATTGGCTATTATAAATATTTTCAGAGAACTAAAGGGAACCATGTCTAAAAAATTTAAGGAAAGTATGGGGACAAAGTATTATGAAATAGATAATCTATAAAAACAGAGATTATAAATAAAAAACTAAAAGAGAAATTCTGGGGGTGGGGAAGATGGCGGCTGGCAGGATGGAGGTGAGGGAGAGGAAGTGAGTGAGTTAAGGGATGAAAGAAGAGTGTGTAGATTTGTGTGGTGTGTGTGTGAGTGGGTGACGGACAATTAAATCTGGCAGGAGCAGCAGGGGCTGGCAGACCAGGCTCTCTTGGACAGGGAGAGACTACCACCACTGTGGACACTCCGCAGACTGTGGGACTCAACACAGAGCCCACACCATCTTGAAGGGAAGAGCGGCCTCTTCTAGGAACTCATCAGCACCACCACCCAGATACTGCCCATGACCTGGCAGCCACTCCAGCCAAAATCCTGTTGCCCCACCTGCAGACCCGGGGACCCTGGGACCTCCACCTCCAAAGGTGCACTGCTCCCACACCAGTAAGTCCAACGTCCCCCTCCCCAGCAGAAGACCTCCAGACACCACATTCACGAGTCCCCAGTGCACAGGCATCCAGGGAACACCACAACATAGGCAGCTCTTGGGAGCCACTGTGAGCCCCCGCTGGGTGTGATTTTATACAGATAAGGGTGCGCTGCCCTGCAGTAGAAATTCTTAATTTCTTCATCCTGAATAAGTGCCCACAGACAACCCAGATGCACAACTTCAGCGCCAGGGCCCCTCAGAGTGCGTCAGAACTCTGTGCCAGCAAATGCACCACCAATCCTGCATTTCCAACAAGCAAGCACCCTGAGCCCATCTATCTATAGGGCACTCTTGGAAGCCACTGTGAGCCCCTGCTAGGTGCGATCTTGGACAAACAGGGACAAACTCCACCCGGCAGTAGAAATTCTGAATTCACTCATCCTGGATACCTGCCCACAGACTTCTCAATTGCACAGCTTCAATGCCAGGCCCCTTCAGAGTGCTTCAGTGCTCCACGCTGGCAAACACACTGCGGATGCCCCTCTGAGGCACCACTGGGAGCACACGCCTATCCACCACAGGTGCAGCAGCAAAAACTGAGTCTTTCTATCCCACAGCTGCAGAACTCTGGACACTACATTTGCATGCTTTTCCAGTGCTCCAGAGGCAGCCCTTGGGTGCCTCTGTGAGCCCCCGCTGGGCACACACTTATACAAACAGGGGTGCACTGCTGGGCTATAGAAATGCTGAATCCCTCTTCTGGGATACCTTCGCACAGACACCGCAATCCCGTGGCTTCAGCACCAGGGCCCTTCCAAGTGCGTCAGTTCATCCTGCTGGCAAACACACCGTGGGTGCCCCTGTGAGCTGCCACTGGGGGTGTATGTATCCACAGAAGCAGCAGTAAAAGCTGAGTCTGCCCATCTCACAAGTACAGAACTCTGAACACCACAGTCAGGCATTTACAGAGCATAGGCCTCCTGAGCCCAATCTCCCCAACTGACAGTTCCTGGGTGCCACTGTGAGTCCCTGCTGGGCATGCAAGATTTCAACCAAGGGCGCAAGACAGCAAATATTGGGACAACCCCCTCCATGGCTGCTGAATTCTAGACATGGCTGTTGCGCCTTTCCAGCTCGTAAGCCTACATCAAGAGAACCCAAATAGCTCAAGTAGGGAGCTACACTAGATTACTAAGCCCAAGAGACCTGAGAGATCACACCAGTAGCACCATCCCAAAAAGAACCTGGGTAGTAAAGCAATCAGATCTACAATTAAAATGTTACAGCAAAACATGGGAAGACAAAAAAGCAATCCCCAAAGGAAAGAAAAAGAGTAATCACCAGAAAGGGAGTTAAATGAAATTGAGGCTAGCAACATATCAGAGAAAGAATTCAGAGTAATGATTATAAGGATGCTCAAATGGCTGGATGACAAATACACACAACTGAATGACAAATACACACAACTCAATGAGAGTTAAAAGGAGCTGAATGAGAAAGTCACCAACATGAAAAGGAACCAAGAGGAGATGAAGAACAACATAGCTGCAATAAAGAAGACAATGGAAGGCTTAAACAGTAGACTAGAAGAGGCTGAGGACTGCATCAGCGAATTAGAAGACAAGGTAGGAAACAACATTCACACAATAGGGGTACCAGAAGGAGAGGAAGAGAGGAAAGGAATAAAAGACCTGTTTGAAGAAATAATGACAGAAAACTTCCCTGATATTGGCAAGAAAAAAACTATGCAAGTCCAAGAAGCACATAGAGTCTCAAACAAAATAAACCCCTAAAGACCGACACCAAGACACATCATAATTAAATTGGCAAACACCAACAGCAAAGTGAGAATCTTAAAAGCTGCCAGAGAGAGAAAGAATGTTACCTACAAGGGATCTCCTATTAGAATATCAACTGATTTCTCAATAGAAACACAACAGGCCAGAAGGAAATGGAATGAAATATACAAAGTGATGCAAAGCAAGGGAATGAATCCAAGAACACTATACCCAGCAAGGCTATCATTCAAAATAGAAGGTGAAATCAAGAGCTTCACAGGCAAAAAAGGGCTAAGAGAGTTTATTACTGCCAAGCCAGCAATGCAAGAAATGCTAAAGGGACTGCTGTAAAAAGAAGAAAGAGAAAGGCAAGAAGAAACACAAATATTAAGAAAAAAAATGATGACAAACAAGTACTTATCAATAATAACATTAAAAGTAAATGGATTAAATGCTCCAATAAAAAGACAGGGTAGCTGAATGGATAAGAAAACATGACCCATATATTTGCTGTCTGCAAGAGTCCCACCTCAGAACAAAGGATTCACACAGACTGAGAGTGAAGGGATGGAAAAAAATTTTTCAGGCAAATGGAAATGAGAAAAAAGCTGGGGTTGCAATACTTATATCTGACAAAATAGACCTCAAAGTAAAGGCCATAACAAGAGATAAGGAAGACCACTACATAATAATAAAGGGAGTAATTCAACAAGAAGATATAAATCTGGTAAACATATATGCACCCAATACAGGAGCACCCAAATATATAAAACAACTTCTGGAAGATATCAGGGGAGAGATCGACAGGAATACAGTCATAGTAAAGGACTTTAATACCCCACTGACACCAGTGAACAAATCCTCTAAACAAAAAATCAGCAAAGAAACAGCAATCCTAAATGACTCACTAGACCAGATGGAATTAATTGACATCTTCAGAATATTTCCCCCCAAAGCTACAGAATATACATTCTTCTCCAGTGTAGAAGGGACATTTTCAAAGATAGACCTCATATTAGGACACAGGCAAAGTCTCTTCAAATTCAAGAGGATAGAAATCATAACAAGCATCTTCTCAGATCACAATGGCATAAACTAGAAATCAACTACAATAAAAACAATGAAAAATATAAACACTTGGAGGCTAAATAGCATGCTATTAAACAATGATTGGGTTACCAAAGAGATCAAAGAAGAAATAAAAAGCATCCTGGAAACAAATGACAATGAAAACACAACAATCCAAAATCTATGGAACAATGAAAGCAGTCCTGAGAGGGAAGTTCATAGCTCTACAGGCCTACCTCAAAAACAAAACAAAACAAAACAAAAAAAAACACAAGAAAAACTGGTAAGAAATTATCTAACCTTGCAACTTAAAGAATTAGAAAGAGAGCAACAAGAAAAGCCCACAGTAACTAGAAGGAAGGAGATAATAAAGATCAGAGCAGAAATAAATGACATAGAGACAAAACAAACAAACAAACAAACAAACAAAAACAACAATACAAAAAATCAATGAAACCAAGAGCTGGTTCTTTGAAAGGATAAACAAGATTGATGAACTTCTCACCAGGCTCACCAAGAAACAAAGAGAGACAACCCAAATAAACAAAATCAGAAATAAAAGAGGTGAAAGAGGTGAAGTAACTAGTGACCCTACTGATGTACAAAGGATTGTAAAAAAAATACTACGAACAATGCTATTCCAACTAATTGGACAACCTTGATGAAATGGACATGTTCCTAGAAAAATACAAGCTTCCAAAATTCAATCAGGAAGAATAAAAAAACCTGAATAGGCCAATAACTACTGATGAAATTGAAACAGTAATCAAAAAGCTTCCAGCAAACAAAAGCCCTGGACCAGATGGCTTCACAGGGGAGTTTTACTGAACATTCAAAGAAGAACTAAAACCAATCCTTCTCAGACTATTCCAAAAAATTCAGGAGGTAAGCACACTTCCAAGCTCTTTCTATGAAGCCAGCATTACCCTCATCCCAAAACCAGATAAAGACAATACAAAGAAAGAGAATTACAGGCCAATATCCCTGATGAACATAGATGCTAAAATCCTCAACAAAATGCTAGGCAACCGGATCCAGCATTACATTAGAAACATAATACACCATGACCAAGTGGGATTTATTCCAGGGATGCAAGGCTGGTACGATATCTGCAAATCAATAAATGTGATACATCACATAAACAAATTAAGAGACAAAAATCACATAATCATATCAATTGATGCAGAAAAGGCATTTGACAAAGTCCAACACCCTTTTCTGATAAAAAAAAAAAACACCCGGCAAAGTGGGAATAGAAGGATCATACCTCAACATAATAAAAGCCTTATATGACAAACCTACAGCAAACATCATACTCAATGGGCAAAAACTAAAACCATTTCCCTTAAGAACAGGAACAAGATAGGGATGCCCGCTTTCACCACTCTTGTTCAACATAGTACTAGAAGTACTAGCCATAGCGATCAGACAAGAAGAAGAAATAAAAGGCATCCAAATTGGAAAAGAAGTAAAATTTTCATTATTTGAAGGTGACATGATACTATACATAGAAAACCCTAAAGACTCCTTCAAAAAATTATTAGACTTAATAAGTGAATTTGGCAATGTAGCAGGATACAAAATGAATGCCAAGAAATCTATGGCATTTTTATATCCAATAGTGAACTTACAGAAAGAGAAATTAAAAAAAAACAATCCCATTTTTCACTGCACACAAAAAAAATTAAGATACCTAGGAATAAACTTAACTAAGGAGGTAAAAGACCTCTACTCAGAAAACTACAGGACGTTGAAAAAAGAGATAGAGGAAGACATAAATACATGGAAGAGTATGAGCTGGCAGAGAGAGGAACAATATCAATCTGGAAAATTGGCCAATAGAGATTATTTAGTCTGAATATCTAAGGGGAAAAAAAGAATTAAGAAAAAGGAAGATAGCCTCAGAGACTTATGCGATATTATCCAGCACATAAAGTACAAGGGAGACCCAGAAGTCAAAATAAATTAAACATGATAGAAAAAAAATACTTGAAAAAAATAATGTATGAAAATATCTCTAATCCTATATAATAAAATGCTAATATGCAAATTGACCAAACAGCGAAATGACCAATCGCTATGACACGCTCTGACCACCAGGGGTAAGACACTCAATGCAGGAGCTGCCCCGTGGTGGTCTGTGTGCTCCCACAGGCAGAGTGCCACTCAGTCAAAAGCCAAGCACACTGCTAGCGAGTGCAACAGTGGTGGTGGGAGCCTCTCCCACCTCCACGGCAGCACTAAGGACCCCTCGGTGAACATCCCCGAAAGGTTCCTAGACTGAAAGAGGGTGCAGGCTGGGCTGAGCGACCCCTCCACCTAGTGCACAAATGTCGTGAACTGGGCCTCTAGTTTTTTATAAAACATTGTTATTTCACAAGATTAAAAATCCTTAGAAAAAACTCAGAGATCCATATCACAATTAAATTAATAAAACTCATAGACAAAGATAAAATCTAGAAAGTGGCAAGAAAAAAACCTATTATGTAAAAAAAAAAAAAGGGATCCTTTAACAAGATTAATGGGCAACTTATCAGAAAACCTAAAGGAAAAAGGACAGTAAGAGGACATTCAAAGTGTTTAAGGAAATAACTGTTAAACAAGAATTCTATATCCTGCTAAATAATCCTTCAAAGATGAAGGAGAAACTAAGACAGTTCCAGGTAAACAAAAGCTGAGAGAATTTGTGACTAGCTAAGCTGTCTTATGATAAATATTGAAGTGAATTCTTTAGGTTGCAATGAACAGACACTAAGCAGTAACTCAGATCCATATGAAGAAATAAAGTGAATTAGTATAGGTAACTACATAGGTAAATATAAAAGATACCATACATGTATGTTTTGTTTGTAACACCTTTTATTCTCTAATCTGTCTTGAAAAACAAGTTTATAAATAATGATAAAATGTGTGTATATATATATATATATATATATATATATATATATATATATATATTAGAGGTCTGGTGGACGAAAATTTGTGTGCTGCGGGGGGCAGTTTCCTCAGTGTGCCTTGCCCCCTCACACAGTCTGGGAACCCTCAGGGGATGTCCTACTGATTGCAGTCTGGCCTCACTCTGCAGGAGGTGACAAGGAGGATCAGGGGAAGGTGTCGCCCCCATCACCCCACTGCTGCTGCCAAAGCTGACTACCGCTGGAGCTGCCGACCCTCAGCCCTAGCTTCTTAGTGCTGGCTTCACCCCCCGCCCACTTCTGTGCATGGGGGGGCAATCTGGGGCAAGGTTGACTGTGGGAGCAGCTGTGGGAGGTTGAGACACCTCGCCTCTGTGAACTGAGGGGCCACACGGTGGCGGGTTGGACTGGCCTGCCTCTCCCAGCGCCCGCCTCTACAGAAGGAAGGGCCGTGTGGTGGTGGGGTAGGACCAGCCCAGGTCCACTGGCACCAGCCCGGGTCCACCGGTGCCACCCTGCCTCTCCCTGAACTCACCTCTGTGGACAGAGGGGCTGCACAGTGCGTGTGGGACCGGCCTAGGCCATCAGCGCCACTGCCTCTCTTGTGCCACATTCCTTGGCCCTAATAGCTGCTGTGCCTTTGTCTGGAAGGACATCTGGAAGATGTCCCATCTAATTAGCATATTACCCTTTTATTAGTGTGTGTGAGTGTGTGTGTGTGTGTGTGTGTGTGTAATTTTACTACAATAAAAGTACAGAGTAGGGAGGAAATGAAAATCAGAGGAATTAAACTGTAAACTAGAAATTAACTATTTAACACAAAGTGCTCAAGAACATAGGAATGGAAAGAAAAAATGATGTAAGACATATTGAAAACAGAAATTGGCAAAGATAAATCCTACCTTACCAGTAATTACATTAAATGAAAATTGAATATTCACTCCTGTTAAAATGTAGATAATGATAGAATGTATGAAAAAATAATCCAGCTATATGAGAAAAGAGACACAGACTTATAAAATACATATGTTGAAAGAAAAATAATAAAAAGATATATGTTTTTTAGGCTTTAACCACTGGGGTGACTAAACTAATACCAGACAAAGTAGGTTTTATAATATTTTTTTTTTTCAGAAAATGAAGGACATTATATAATGACTAGAGGCCCAGTGCATGAAATTCATTCACAGAGGGGGAGTTCCCTCAGCCCAGCCTACACCCTCTCCAATTGGGCTCCCCTTGAGGGATGTCCGACTGCCGGTTTAGTCCCGATCCCACAGGGATCGGGACTAAACCGGCAGTCGGACATCCCCCTCACAAGCTGGGACAGCTATCTCCTAACTGCTCACCTGCCTGCCTGCCTGATTGTCCCCAACTGCCCTCCCCTGCTGGCCTGATCTCACCCCCAATGGCCCTCCCCTGCTGGCCTGATCTTATCCCCAACTGTCCTCCTCTGCTGGTCAACTTGGTTCTGATTGGTCGGTTTCTATGCCAGTTAGTGTCATAAGCTCCACCTCCTAGGCAGTCATTGGCTCCCCACAGCACCCAGATTTGGTTCTGATTGGTCAGTTTCTATGCTAGTCAGCGTCAAAAGCTCTGCCTCCTAGGTAGCCATTGGCTCCCCACAATGCCCAAATTTGGTTTTGATTGGTTTCTATGCCAGTCAGCATCAAAACCTCCACCTCCTAGGCAGCCATTGGTGCTTCACAGCACCCAGATTTGGTTCTGATTGGTCAGTTCCTATGCCAACCAATTTCAAAAGTTCCACCTCCTAGGCAGCCATTGGTTCTTCACAGTACCCACATTGGGTTCTGATTGGTCGGTTCCTATGCCAGTCAGCATCTCTGGGCCTATAAATGGGGCTCAATCAGAAAGGCGGGGCTGATCAGCAGCCCCAGTGGGGGCCTGGAGAGAAATGGAGGTGTGGCTGCTGGCCAGACTGGGAGAGAAAGAGAGAAGCAAGTGCTGATCAAAAGCTGCCACAGAGGCAACAGAACAGTCCCTGCTTCTCTCTTCAGGCCTCTCTCTGGCCCTGATTCACAGGCCCCTCAGCAGTCAGTGCTGGACCATGGCAATCCAGCTCTGATTGCAGGACTGACTTCTGGTTGGTTGAGCCTTGGTTGTCACTGGTCGTTAAGACCCAGGGTTTTATATATTAGGATAAGTGACTCAATCCACCAGGAAAATATAATGCTAGGGCCCATGCAAATTAACTAGTTCAAGGACACATTACTGATTTATGAGACAAGTAAGAATGTTTCTGAATGTAGGTGGTAGACACTGCTCATTCTTAAACTGTGATATACTTATTACAAATCTTATTGTGGAACTTTAATTTTTTCTTTTTAAATTTTATATTGATGTTTTATTACAAAGTATCAACAGTGGGTAAAGGAGTAAAGGGAAATATTTTAGATTATTTTTCCTCACCGGAGGATACGCTTATTGATTTCAGCGAGACGAGAAGAGAGAGAGAGAGAGAGAGAGAGAGAGAGAGAGAGAGAGAGAGAGAACATCAATGTGAGAGAGGATATCAATCAGCTGCCCTCTGTCTGTGCCCTGACTGAAGATTGAACCCACAATTGGTATACTGGATGATATCCAACCAACCGAGCCACACCAGCCAGGGCACAGAATCTTGATCTAGTATTTTACTTATCATTTTTATCTTTACATCAACATATATACTTCATGTATGTCTCATCAGTGTGTATACATTAACTACAAAAAAGGGTTAAGAATAAAGTGCTGCAGTATGCTCTTAAAAAATTCATCCACATTGATATCAGTGAGTGCATTGCTCAACCAGTTACAAGTCCTTACATAATTACTGTCATTCAAACTTTATCTCTCCATTTTGGCCACACCATAAGATGATCACCTATCCAGATTTGCTCAAAACTCAGTAGTTTTCTGAGATGCAGGACTTTCTGATCTAAAACTGGAGCAGCCTTGGAAAAATAAATGGTCACCCCATAAATTTATGATGAATGTATGTTTCTTAAGTGTAAATTCAAAAATCCAGAAATCTATTAGTCCCCTGAAATTAAAAAGGGCATGTAGAGAACTGGCTGATATCTGTGTTCTCTTCCTAAATTTAGTTTGAAGTTAAGTACACCAAAGGCCATTCTGTATTTGGATAGGAAATAATATGTAATTTCTTCCTTGGGGGACTTTCTGAAGGATACTTCGAAACTAATTATGTTTAGTGAATCTCAGAGAGTAACTGATTGAAAAGGAACTGATTTAAACTGATTTAATCAACAGTCCCTTAGTTGGTACTTTGTAAAAAATAGTTAAATCTCGAAGAAGTCAAACTTCAAGAGCAAGAGGGGGGCATAAAATTAGTTCATGATCAAAAAAAGGGAGATACAAAGCTTCCTTTGAAGTTTGATTCTGATGTTAACTAATCCTCATCTACCCAACATACTTTCCATGCATATTACTGTGAAAAAATACCATATATTTAAAATAAAGCTCAGGGAAATTGGGCATTCTTCCTCCCCAAATACACTAAAAAACTGTATTGATTTATAGCTCAATTATTTTAAAGCTTTCTACAATTTTAAGTTAGAACACATTCTGCATGCAATATGTCTGATTCTCCCTAGTCTGTACCTCTACCCTATATCTAAATCATCCCAAAGAACCCTAAAACCACAAGAGAGATACAAAAATTGAATATAGAAAAGAGAAATATGTTTCTAAGTAACAATTTCTTGTTTTTATTCTTTCAGAACTTTCTAATAAAGTCATGTTCACCTCTTTGTAACTGCAGACAGAGGTTTCTGTTTCTGTGGAATTTGTCTGAGATACCTTTAGGACATTTCCTTTTTTTTTTTTTTTTTTTCATTTTCCAGTATGCCATCTTTCCCAACATCATATGACCAAACTTTATATTCTAATTCATTACTTTCTTCTCACTCATTCTTTCATTCTTACAAGTTAACAATAAAACTATGTTTTTCCATTTCATTCTTCGTTTGCCCCAAAGGGATAAAAATGGTCTGTTTTTTTAAAAAATATATTTTATTATTGATTTTATAGAGGAATGGAGAGAGAGATAGAAACATCAATGATGAGAGAGAATCATTGATTGGCTTCCTTCTGCACACCCCACACTGGGGATCAAACCACAACCTGAGCATGTGCCTTGACCAGTAATCAACTGCTAAGCCATGCCACCCAGGCAAGAATAGTCTGTTTTTAATATTCTTTGCCATAATATCTGTTAAAAACTGATTTGTTAAAGCTTTCTTTTTCTATGATCTTTGCCTATGCTCTGAAATATGGTCATTATTACTAAAGAATAGCTAGAAATTTCATTGCACTTTCAGTACAGGAAGGTGGTTAAAAGTCAAGTATTACTCAGAACAGTTTTCAGGGCAGCAATTTTGCCTGATTAAAAATCTAGGCTTTCCATCCTTGTGTGTGAGCAATTATGAACCATAGCGTCTTTTCATTTGCTCAAAACTATTTGAAAACATATGTTTAATGATAGTTTTCATGAATATATTTGTTCATGATTGGATTCTTGTTTGATGAAATCATTTTAGTTATACATTGACTAAACCATAAACATTTGAAATATTTTTATATACTAAGAACTGAATATTTCCAACAAAATTATTTTTGAAAATTAAAATTTACATTTATTACATGCTTTACTAACTGAAGAAGTTCTCAGTAAGTTTAAAATAAACATTTTAAGCATAAAAGAATTATTAATGCATTTTTTATTCATACCCATCACTATGGAATAAACTTCCATTTCTTATCAATTCACTTTTTTCTGTAGAAAGATGGCATATTGAATTTTAACATTAATATCTCAAATAGGTAATGAAAAATGATATAATTCATTTATCTAAGTAATTTCTTAAAGTTTACAATCATTAAAATATTTAACAAATTATTTACAAAAATGCAAATTTAATCACTACTATAATGTAAATTAGATTATATATTAAAATTATAAATGAAAAAAATGTAGATATGTGAAAAGATAAATGTAGTACTGGCTCCTCCAAGATATAACTTTTCCAGATTTGCTTCTTTCACTTAGTAATATGCATTTAAGTTTCCTCTATGTCTTTTCATGGCTTGATAACTCATTCCTTTTTAGCACTGAATAATATTATATTGTCTGGATATACTACAGTTTATTTATCCATTCACCTACTCAAGAACATCTTGGCTCCTTCCAAGTTTTGGCAATTATAAATAAAGCTGCTACAAACATCAGTGTGCAGGCTTCTTCATAGACATAAGTTTTCAACTCCTTTGGGTATATACCAAGGAGTGTGATTGCTGGATTGGATGATAAAAGTGTGTTTATTTATATTTTTTAAGAAACTGCCAAACAGTCTCCAAAGTAGCTGCACTATTTTGCAATTCCCAACAATGAATAAGAGTTCCTGCCCTAACCGGTTTGGCTCAGTGGATAGAGCATCGGCCTGCGGACTGAGGGGTCCCAGGTTCGATTCCGGTCAAGGGCATGTACCTTGGTTGCAGGCTCATCCCCAGTAGGGCGTGTGCAGGAGACAGCTGATCGATGTTTCTAACTCTCTATCTCTATCTCTTTCTCTCCGTAAAAAAATCAAATATATATATATATATATATATATATATATATATATATATAGAGAGAGAGAGAGAGAGAGAGAGAGAGAGAGAGAGAGAGAGTTCCTATTGCTCCACTCCCTCAACAGCATTTGATGTAGGAGTCATTTGCTTATTTGCCATCTGTATATATTCTTTGGTGAGTTAAGGAACTTGTTCCTTTTTGAATAGGGTTATATTTATTGTTGAATTTTTAATAATCATTGAAGTATTTTAGATAACAATCCTTTATCATATATTTCTTTTGGAAATAAATTTGTTTTATTTTTAATATTTCCTACCTGTGTGTTACTTAAGCATTTTCCAGAATTTCATTTTTATTAATCTCTATTGCTCTTGAGTTTATTCTCTTGTATAGCTCTTTCTGTGGTTTTCTAGGCACTACATGATGCACACATGACTTAATCATAGTCTCCTGATGTGCTCATTTTACCTGTTTTGTATAAAGTGCAGAAACCTTAACTTCTTTTACTCTTTTTTATTTATTAATAGTGGTTCAGTGCATGAATTCATGCACATTGAAAGGAAATTAATTAGAAGAAATATTTGTGTGGTAATTACATTACTGCAAAAAATTACATGTCAAAATAGTATATATAATATGGTATTATAAAATTAAAACACACGTGCGATTGGTGCCAGCAAGAGCTTTAAATGTATTGTGCATGTGCGAGTCAACGTCTATTTTTATTTTTTTTGCATTTATTATTTATTTATTTGTTTGTTTGTTTGTTTATTTATTTTTTTTCTTTATAGATAAAGGTATTACATATGTGTCCTTATCGCCCCAATACCCCCCATCCCCACACGCAGGCCCTCACCCCCCTGTTGTCTGTGTCCATTGCTTAGGCTTATATGCATGCATACTAGTCCTTTAGTTGATCTATCCCCCTTACCCCCACCCTCCCCTACCTTCCCTCTGAGGTTTGATGGTCTGATCGATGCTTCTCTGTCTCTGTTATTGTTCATCAGTTTATGTTGTTCATTATATTCCATAAATGAGTGAGATCATGTGATATTTACCTTTCTCTGACTGGCTTATTTCACTTAGCATAATGCTCTCCAGTTCCACCCACACTGTTGCAAATGGTAACAATTCCTTCTTTTTTACAGCAGTGTAGTATTCCATTGTGTAGATGTACCACAGTGTTTTAATCCACTCATCTGCTGGTGAGCACTTAGGCTGTTTCCAAATCTTAGCTATGGTAAATTGTGCCACTATAAACATAGGGGTGCGTATATCCTTTCTGATTGGTGTTTCTAATTTCTTGGGATAAATTCCCATAAGTGGGATCACTGGGTCAAATGGAAGTACCATTTTTAATTTTTTGAGGAACACCATAGTATTTTCTACAGTGGCTGCTCCAGTCTGCCTTTGTTGATTGTTGATGATAGCCATTCTGACAGGTGTGAGATGGTACCTCATTGTTGTCTTGATTTGCATCTCCCTGATGATTAGTGACTTTTAGCATGTTTTCATATGTCTCTTGGCCTTCTGTATGTCCTCTTTCAAAAGGTGTCTATTTAGGTCCTCTGCCCATTTTTGATTGGGTTATCTTCCTTTTGTTAAGTTGTATGAGTTCCCTATAAATTTTGGAGATTAAATCTTTATTGGAGATAGTATTGGCAAATATGTTGTCCCATGCAGTGGGCTTTATTGTTTTGTTGATGGTTTCTTTCACTGTGTAGAAGCTCTTTATTTGATTGGTGTTTTCTGATTTCTTAGGATACATTCCTAGAAGTGGAATTACTGGGTCAAATGTAAGTTCCATTTTTAATTTTTTGAGGAAACACTATACTGTTTTCCACAGTGGCTGCACCAGTCTGCATTCCCGCCAGCAGTGCAAAAGGATTCCTTTTTCTCTGCATCCTCTCCAGCACTTATAGCTTGTTGATTTGTTGATGATAGCCATTCTGACAGGTGTGAGATGGTAACTCATTGTTGTTTTGATTTTCATCTCTCTGATGATTAGTGACTTTGAGGATGTTTTCATATGTCTCTCAGTTTTTTGTATGTCCTCTTTTGAAAAGTGTCTATTTAGGTCCTTTGCTTATTTTTTTTTATCAGATTGTTTATCTTCCTTTTGTTAAGTTGTATGAGTTCCCTATAAATTTTGGAGACCTGTACTCAGAAAATTATAGGATACTGAAAAAAGAGATAGAGGAAGACATACGCAGTGTTCATGGATTGGTAGAATCAACATCATTAAAATGTCCATACTACCCAAAGCAATCTATAGATTCAATGCAATCCCCATTAAAATACCAAAGGCATATTTGGAAGACCTAGAACAAACTCTCCAAAAATTCATCTGGCTTAAAAAAAGATCCTATATAGCTACAGCAATCTTGAGAAAGAAGAACAATGTTGGAGGGATCACAATACCAGATATCAAGCTATATTACAAAGCCACTATTCTCAAAACTGCCTGGTACTGGCACAAGAACAGACATATAGGCCAATGGAACAGAACAGAGAACCCAGATATCAACTCAAGCCATTATGCTCAATTAATATTTTACAAAAGTAGGAAGAGCATACATTAGAGTCAAGACAGTCTCTTCAATAAATGATGTTGGGAAAATTGGACAGACACTTGCAAAAAAAATGAAACTAGAACACCAACTTGCACCATACACACAAATAAACTCAAAATGGATAAAGGACTTAAACGTAAGACAGGAAACCATAAAAAGCTGAGAAACAGCCATAGGTAGCAAAATAGCAGACATTTGTCGTAGCAATATCTTTACCAATATAGCTCCTAGAGCAATGGAAACTAAGGAGAAAATAAACAAATGGGACTACATCAAAATGAAAAGCTTCTGCACAGCAAAAGAAACCATCAACAAAACAATAAGAAATCCCACTGCATTGGAGAACGTATTTGCCAATGTTATCTCCGATAAGGGTTTAATCTCCTTTTTCTTTATAAAATTTTATTTTGCTATTCTTTTAAGTTAAATAGAATAATACACTCTCAATTTTTCTTAATCTGAACATATTTTGATTTCCCTTTCATTCCTTTAGTATATTTTCATTAAATAGAGGATTCTGGACTGATGGACTTTTTTTTATTTTAGCACTTGAAAAAGCACCTGACACATCTTTCTAGTGTTCATAATTTATCAGAAATCCACTGTCATTTGAATTGCTTTTCTCTTATGAGTAAGGCATTGTTTTCTCAAACTAATTTCATTTTTTTTTTGTCTTTAGTCCTCAGAAATTTTACTATCATGTGTCTTGGTGAGCATTTTATCAGTTTTTCCTTTTCAGTGTTCACCCAACTTCTAGAATCTATAGATTTATGACACATGCCAAACATGGGAGGTTTTCAGACATTATTTCTTCAATTACTTTTTTCAGACCCAACATCTTTCTTCTTCTTCTTTTTTTAATAAAATCCCACTGACACCACTGTTTATATTTTGTTATAATACCACAGTTCCCTTATTCTGTTAATTCTTTTCTAGTTTCTTTTGTCTCAATCATTTAGATTGGGCAATTTCTATTCTTCTACCTATTAAATTACTGATCAATTCCTATATTCCTTACAGTCTGCTGTTGAGTCTATCTTTTGAATTTCTTATTTTGCTTATTCTTTCCATTCTAAATTTCCATTTTGTTTTTTTAAATATCTCCTATTACTTTGTTGAGACTTCTACTTCTTTCATAAGATTCTTTTCCCCATTTGTTTTATACCTCTTCATAACTGCTAATTGAAGCATGATTATTATGGCTGCTTAGAACCTTTATCACATAATTCCAAGATTTTTGCCAATGGTGTTGATATCTCTTGATTGCCTTTTCTTATTCAGTTTGCAATACTCCTGGTTCTTGGTATGAAGGGTGATTTTTCTATGGAAACCTGTACATTTGGGGTATTATGATATAAGATTCTGAATCTTTAAGTACCTTCCTCTGGTACTGCTCCAGATAGGATGTCGGATGACTTATTACTATCAGTTTGTGGAGAATCCACCTTATTAATGTCAAGCAAATGTAAAATTTCAGGTTGTACACTTGGCTGCTGTTGACACCAGAGTGGAGAGTCCTCCTTATTGTTAGACAGGAGTGGGAGTACTGGCTTGTGAATAGGCCCTCACAGAAACTTCCTTGGCTAGGAAGTGAAGTAGTGCATCGTTTCTGTTCCCCATGTAGCCTCTAATCCTATATAATAAAGAGGTAATATGCAAATTGACCATCATGCCCTCACACAAGATGGCCACCCCCATGTGGTCAAAGATGGCTGCCCCCATGTGGTCACAAGATGGCCGCCCCCATCTGGTCACAGGATGACCACCACAAGTTGGACAGCAGAGGAGGGCAGTTGTGGGTGACTGGGCCAGCAGGGGAGGGCAGTGGGAGTGATCAGACAGTCAGGGGAGGGCAGTTGGAGGCAATCGGGCCAGCAGGGGAGCAGTTAGGGGTCCATCAGACTGGCAGGGGCATGGTTAGGGGTGATCAGGCTGGCACACAGGCGAGGTTTAGGCCCGATCCCCTGAGGGGTTCCAGACTGGAGAGGGTGCAGGCTTGGCTGAGGGACACCCCCCCGCCCTGTGCACTAATTTCATGCACTGGGCCTCTAGTTATATTGTAAGGTTAAATAATGAAAGTTCTAATACTTTTCTAGGCCTCTTCCAACACCACCTTAGTGGAAAGGAATTTGGATGAGATAGAAACCACATAGAGAAGTTAATGCACTTGCAGAGGAGCCATGCAAAGGGATAAAGAGCTAGGAAAGCTTGATGGGAAGCTTGGGGCCAAGGGCAGCAGGTTCAGAGAAGGCTCTTAAATCTTCAACTAGGACAGGTTTGAAGAAGCCATGGATCTAAAGGATTGTTAAATAAATAACTTTAACTTCCATGGCTAAAAGTCTTTTTAAAAGAAGGTTTATTAGGCAATCACTAGCAAAATAAGTAGAGCAGTCTTTGGGCATGCAATCTAAACTACCAACAGCACAGCTAGTTAAGAAAGAAAATATGTCCATCATACTGGAGTTTTGCAAGTGTTTTTATACATCAAGTAGGGGAGAGCAAGATTTTTTTTTGGTTATGTTATTTTCTATAATGCAAAGCTAACAGCATATTTGGCATTCCACTGTTGATTGTTTTTACTAATTCTTGACCATGTTGAACTGCTTTCTCTTGGGTTTTATAGTTTTGATTGTGAGAATTAGGAGTATCCTGTTTTCTGGGTCTTTTCCTTTAAATATTTTCCATGCATCACCCTATGGTGCTATCAATCAAGATATATTAAATTACTTATTAGTTATAGATTTATTATACCACATATGTGTTATATCCCTGAATCACACATCAATATGAGAATAGTCTAATTTATAAATTCTCAGTAAATGTTATTTTTAATGAGGACTCAAGCATTAGATATTTTATCTTGTCTCTGGAATAACAGATTTTTCTTTTAAAGTTGCCATTATATTACTATAAATTCTAGTAGGATAGTTTTATAATATTCTTAAGCAAATTATAGCCCACAGGCTAAATCTGGACTGTAAGCTAAATCCAGCTTGCCAAGAAGAGTTTTTACATTTTATTTTTTATTTTTTTGGAAAACAAACAAACAAACAAATAAGATCAAAGAAGATCTTACAGTGACTATATGTGACCTTCATAGTCTAAAATATTCACTCTCTGGCCTTAAAAAAATTCCCTAACTCCTGATCTTAAGCAATGTATAAACCCCAAAAGTCATTGGTGAAAATAAACTAAACAATTTGACCTAATCAAAATTTTAAATTTCTGTTTGATAAATGAGAATAGATGCAAAGTTAAAAGTTTCAAAATGGGAGCAAATATTGGTAATATAAGAATTAATAATAGATGTAGATAGTTTCTGCAAATCAATGAAATAATAGTTTTTTAGAAGGCAATTTGACAATATACATAAAATTGTAAATGCACATATGCTTTGAGCTAATAAGTCTACTTCTAGTAATATTTGACAATTGTTGATGTTATGTTAGCAAATATGCTCACTATAGAATTGTTTGTAATAGTGAAAAAGTGCAAGAAGCTAATGAAGAATGATTAAATTATGGTACATCCCTACCATGACATAATAATTTCTAAAAATTAATGAGCATTTACCATAAGCCTGAGATACAAATGATTTACATGTATTAATTAATCCATCTTGTGCTTATGACTACAATATTAAAGATTCTATTATGTTCTCCAATGTATAGAAGAAAGAACAGGCTCAGTGAAATTAAATAACTTGTTATAAGTCAGACCGTGAGTGGTTAGCAAATATTATTACCTAAACATTCTTATTTCAAAGTTTACACTCTCTCTTAATCACTATTAAATTGCCACTCCATGTAACATTATCTTGTTATGAAAATAAAAATATTAACCTATATGGAATATACAAAGACCTTTAAATATATATTTTAATGAAATAATCACAGAATACTTTATGTTAAAAACCACAGCTTATGGATAGACACACACACACACACACACACACACATGTGTATGTGTACATAAGAAAAGAAACAGAAAAATGTATACCAGAATACTGATAAAAATTATCTGTTGAGAAGAGTGTGGGCAGTTAACAGTAGGTGGTAGTAGCAGAGTGGGAAAAAGCTCAAATTCAATATACTTATGTGTAAAAAATCACTATTGCTTGACATTTTACAGAGAGAATATATTAATGATATTATTGGTTAATAAAAACAAATAATGTAGATTTTATTATAACAAAATATTATTTACCTTTATACTAACATTTTAATAAGAGCATTTGAACTTAATGGAGTGATGAATGCTTAAATACAAAATGATACACCAGTGACCTTTTTAAGCAGTTCAGTATTGAAAATGGAAGATATGGATGATGGTCACTTGGGTTAGAATTAATAACCTCCTTAAACCTCAATGTAGTACTTGAATTTAATGAAAATTCCCATCCCTATTTTATTGCAGTGGTATCACACCATTACCCTGCTAAAGAATTTCTCCAGCTTAACTATGGTTCTTTGCTTTTTGGAAGGAGAAAAAAAAATATTCATCTTCGCAGAGGGCAAAGATTGTAGATACTGTCATACTACCAATTTAAATACAGAGCTGAAATTCTCTGAGATTTCTTACCATTCTAGTATCACATATGCATAGCAAAATGTCTAGTGAAACATTGTACAAAATGTTCAACATTAGACAAAACACTTGGAATTGTGTTAATTAAGCTTTTTATGACAATGCAATTAGATTTTGTATGATTGCTCAAATAATTTTAGGAAATAGCTGAAAATAACATTTATAGATACAGGTATACAGCAATGCACAAACCATGGATAATAACACACTGAACTTGCATTTCAGAGTCTTCAAAGAAATTGATCATACATGTAGAACATGCAAAAGGAAAAAAAATAACATTTAAAATAACCAGTCTATTAAGATAAAAGAAGTAGCAATATATTTTAAAAGATTAATTCTACAATTTATTGTTTCAAAAATGGTTGAATATTTTTCATAATATCAACATCCTTTAAAAAAAAACAGTTGAATTATTTCTATGTGCAAGGTTCTATTCTGAGCACAGAGTAAAATAGAAGATAGTATCTCTTCCTAGAAAACCGATTAGGCTAAAGAAGGTAGGAAATAAATATGTAAATAAATAAATAATTATATTATTGAGCTAAAATAGTCTATGAGTACTTTTTTTTTTTTCAGAGAAAGAAAACAACCTAACTTAAGGTGTTCAGCAAAGATTTGATAAGTCACAAATTTTATATGAACTTTAAATGATTTTGGAAACTCTATTTATAAGTGACATAAAAGAAGGAGTAGCATGAGTACAGTCACAGAGAACTAATATATTACATATTCTATATACAATATATTTTAACACATTATATTAATATATAGTTATGTATATACTGTATGTTTTATATAATATATAAAACATATTCTATTAAATATATTTAAGGAAGAGTGGACATTATTTTATGTGTCATGTAGTGTGTGAATATGTGTTGTATGTGGTATGTAGTTTTACGCAGGAAGTGGAAAGTGTGTTACAAAAATATGAGGAATAAAATATAGTAAAATTGTGTTTGTTTGTCTATACCATGCTAAGAAAATAAGAATTTACACTAGAAAAATGGTTGAAGTGTTTCAACCATTGATTTTAAAATAATAAATTTGGGATTTAGAAGGAACACTAATGGCAGAAAGCAATCCAGATTGATGTGGCCACTCCTTCAGTTAAGATCAGTTTGAAGGCTACTGCAAAAATCAGAGCAAGTTTTAAAATAGAGAGAACATTTAGAGTTATAGATGATATAGATTTGATAGAGCATGGTGACCTAAAATTCCAAACTGAGTTTTAAAATAATTATAGATTATTATGATGAAAAACTTCAGGGAACAGTAAATAAGAAGGGGGGCCATTGAATGATTGCCCATGAGTACATTTTTTAAAGGACAGAACTATAAGTGACAGAACATATAAACCCAAGTCATTTTTCATTTGTTTATAATAGACTTTATTTTCTAGAACAGTTTTAAGTTTACAGAAAGTACAGAGTTCCAATCTACTCTCTCATTTCCACATTTACCCCTGTTAGTTACATTTTCCATTAATGTGATTAAAAATAATTATTATGTGCCTAGGTGTAGGTCTTTTGGTGTTCATCTTGATTGGGACTCTCTGTTTTCTGAACTTGAGTGACTTTTTCCTTTACCAGGTTAGAGAAATTTTCTGCCATTATTTCTTCAAACAGTTTCTCTATTCCTTTCTCAGATTCTGCTCCTTCTGGCACCCCTACAATACAAATGTTATGTTTCATGTTGTCCCAAAGCTCCCTTAGACTCTCTTGCTTTTTTAATTTATTTTTCCATTTGCTGCTCTGAATGGGTATTTTTTTTTCTTCCTTGTCTTCTAATTCCCTGATTCAGTCCTCAGCTTCTTCTAGCTATGTCATTCCTCATTTCCAGTTGATTATTTTTTAAAATTTTTTATTGTTTAAAGTATTACAAATAGTAGTACATATGTCTCCTTCCCCCCCCCCCCGCCCCATTGACCTTCCCCTGGCCTCCCCTACCCTCTGGCATGTGCCCTCATCCTTTCCCCCCAGTGTCTTGCATCCATTGGTTATGCTTATATGCATGCATACAAGTCCTTCAGTTGATCTTATTTATTGTTTTAAACTCTCTTTTTATGTTGGTATAGCTCTCATTAAGACCCTTATCATTCTCATTAAGTTGATTGCAGTTCTCACTGAATTGTTTGAGGACTCTTATTACCATTACTCTGAATTCATTATCTGACAAATTGTTTATCTCCATTTCATTTAGTTCCTTTCTGGCAATTCCTCCTTTTCTTTCATGTGCAGGTTGTTTCTTTGTCTTCCCATTTTTGCTGTCCTTTTGTTGTTTCTATGTATTAGATCAAACTGCTGTGCCTCCCAGATTTTGTTGTGTGGTCTTACGTAGTAGGTGTTTTTTGGGACCCAGTGGTGCAATGAAAATTCCTGTGCTCTGGGTTAAAAACAAACAAGCAAACAAACAAACAAAATGAAACAAAAGTGTGGCTTTCTCTCTGAACAGCTCATCTACTGGCTTCATACTCCACCGTTGCCAGCAGCTCTGCCACCTTTCACAGCTGGATGTTACATGGGCCATGGGTCTCAGCTCTGGTGCTCCAGGGTGTGGAGCCCAACCTGGGTTCTGGTCCTCTTATCTTCTGAGGAAACAGACCCTCCCATAGCCCAGTGCTTCCTCCTCACTGCTGGTCTGCCACCCCTGGAAGCTGGGTCAGTTCCTCTCACATCCTCATCCTTCCTACTGGTCTCCACGTATTTTCTGTCCTTCCTTGATATAAGTCTCCTCCTTAGCTGGACCTCAGTTGGTAATTTCAGGTGAATGTTCTCCAACTTAGTTGTATTTTGTGTCTGGCTCTGGGACAAGGTGCATGGTAGGTCAGCCTATTCCACCACCATTTTTCTGCCTCAAAGTGTATTTTGATTTCTCCCTGGATCTCATTGTTAACCTATTCATTGTTTAATAACATGTTATTTAGCCTCCGTATGTTTGTGTGTTTTTCAAAGTTTTTTTCTTGTGATTGATTTCTAGTTTCATACCATTGTGTTCAGAAAAGATTCTCTTTAAAATTTTTTTTTGTCTAAAGTTTTACATATGTCTTCTTTTTCCCCAATTGATGCCCCCAGCCATTCCCACCCCTGGTAAGCCCCCACATCCCCAGTGTCTGTGTCCATTGGTTATGCTAATATGTATACATATAAGTCCTTTGGTTGCTCTCTAGCCCCCCTCCCCTACCATTTGTCTCTGGATCTATTCTTGTTCATCAAATTATGTTGATCATTATATCCCACATATGAGTGAGATCATGTGATATTTATCTTTCTCCAACTGGCTTATTTTGCTTAGCATAATGCTCTCCAGTTCCATCCATGCTGTTGCAAATGGTAAAAGTTCCTTCTTTTTTATAGCAGCATAGTATTCCATTGTGTAGATGTACCACAGTTTTCTAATCCACTCATCTGCTGATGGGCACTTAGGCTGTTTCCAAATCTTTGCTATTGTAAATACTGCTGCTATGAACATAGGGGTACATATATCCTTTCTGATTGGTGTTTCTGGTTTCTTGGGATATATTCCTAGAAGTGGGATTACTGGGTCAAATGGCAGTTACATTTTTAACTTTTTTGAGGAAACTCCATATTGTTCTCCACAGTGACTGCACCAGTCTGCATTCCCACCAGCAGTGCAGGAGGGTTCCTTTTTCTCCACATCCTCATCAGCACTTGCAGAAAAGTTTCTTGATATAATTTCAATCTTCTTAAATTTATTGAGACTTGTTTTGTGTCTAAACATATGGTCTATTCTAGAAAATGTTCCAAATGAGCATGAAAAGAATGTATATTCTGCTGCTTTGAGATGAAATGCTCTGAAGATATAAATTAAATCCATGTGATCTAGTGTGTCATTTAACGCTGCCATTTCTTTATTTATTTTCTGTCTGGAAGATCTATTCATTGATGTCAATGTGGTGTTCAACTCCCCTTCTATGAATGTAGTACTGTCTATCTCTATTCTGTGTCCATCAAGATTTGCTTTATATATTGAGCTGCTCCTATGTTGGGTGAATAAATACTTACAAGGGCTATATCCTCTTGTTGGATTAATCCTTTTATCGTTTGAAATGTCTTTTTTTTTATCTGTTGTTATAGCCTTTGAATTAAAACATATTTTGTCTGTTGTAAGTATTACTACCCCAGCACTTTTTTTTCACTTCCATTCACATGGATTATCTTTTTTCATCTACTTATTTTCAGTTTGTATGTGTCTTTAATTCTCAGGTGGGTCTCTTGTAGACAGCATGTCTACAGGTATTGTTTTTTTTTTTCCATCCATTCAGTTACTCTCTGTCTTTTGATTGGAGCATTTAAGCCATTTACATTTAATGTGATTATTGATAGACATATATTTATTGCCATTTTATTATACATATTTATGCTCCTTTTTATTTCTTTCTTTTTTTTAAAGAAGGCCCTTTAACATTTCTTGTAATACTGGTTTGGTGTTAATGAACTCCTTTAGCTTTCTCTTGTCTGAGAAGCTCTTTATTTCTCCTTCAATTTTAAATACTAGCCTTGCTGGTAGAGTAGTCTTTGCTATAGGTATTTGCTTTTTATCACTTTGAATATTTCATACCAATCCCTTCTGGCCTGAAAAGTTTTTGTTGAGAAATTAGGTGACATTCTTATGGGGAATTTCTTGTGGGTAACTAACTCTCTCTTGCTGCTTTTAAGATTTTCTCTTTGCTTTGATCTTTGCAAGTTTAATTATGATGTCTCTTGGTGTATGTCTCTTTGGGTTTATCTTTTTTGGCACTCTGTGTTTCCTGGACTTGTGTTTCTTTTTCTTTTACCTGGTTAGGGAATTTTTCAGTGATTATTTGTTTAAATGGGTTCTTGATCCCTTACTTTCTCTTCTTCTGCTATCTCTATGATACCGATGTTTTTATGATTCTTGTCCCAGAGGTCCCTTAAACAATCTTCATTTTCAAACTATCTTCATTTTTAAACTATCTTCATTTTCCTTTTTGGTGCTGTGATTGGGGGAGGGTTCTGATACCTTGTCTTCCAAATCACTGATTTGATCCTCTGCTTCCCATAGTATGTTATTAATTCCTTCTAGTGTATTCTTTATTTTAGATTATTATATTCTTCATTTCTGACTACTTCTTTTTTAATGGTTTCTATCTCCTTTTTTATGCTTATTTTCTTTCTGTTTAAGTTCTCACTGAATTCATCTATTCTTCCCATAATTTCCTTGAACATCCTTATAACCATTGTTTTGAACTCTGTATTTGGTAGATTGCTTGCTTTCATTTTATTTAGTTATTTTTTGGGGGGATTTCTCCTGTTCTTTCTTTTGAGGCATATTTTTGTCTCCCCATTTTGGTTGACTCTGTATTTGTTTCTGTGTATTTGGTAGAGCTGCTACATCTCCCATTCTTCAGATGGTGGCCTTATTTAATAGGAGCAAGTAGGAGTTTTGGGGGGCTCAATAGTACAGTCTCCCTGACCACCTGAGCTAGGTGCTCCATGAATGGCTCTTGTGTGGGTTAGTGAGCTCTCCTATTGTAATTGAGTCTTGATTGCTGTTGGCCCGTCAGTGGGTGGGGTTGACTCACAGGCAGCTGACTGTGAGAATACACTCTGAACACAGTGTAGGAGCTGCTGTGCAGGGGCTGACACTGTGAAGTGAAAATCGTCCCAGCAGTGTCTGGTGCCTGCTGAGATTTTCTTTTGGATGTGCCACTTGTGGATCTAACTGGGTTGTGCTCTAATGTTGTCTGAAGATCACCACCAGGTGTCTTGGTTCTGGTGCCTCTTGGGAATAAGTATGAGCAGGTCAAGATCAGACACTTCCTTTGACTGGCCTTGGGCTGCCTGTTAAGAGCTACACAGAGATGCATAGTTTGTGGCTTCCTCTGCTGGGCCTGCATGCACATGGGAGGGTCCAAGCTCCATAACAAGTTAGGCTTCCAAGTCCAGGGGCAGGTCTGTAAAAGGCCCAAGGATCCTGGAGATTTACCTCTGCCCATTGGCTGCATCTTTGGCTCATTCACTGAAAGAACATCTCACCCTATACAAGTTATATGAAGCAGGTTAAAATGTTCATATTCATATTTTCTATTGATCTTAAAGTATATGCCTTTACTGTTAGAGTGGTATTTGTTGAATGTTTATTATTTTTAGATTATCAATTTAGATAGAACTTGATTATTCCATTAAGCAGTAAAACCTTGAGGGCTAGGATTATTTCTGATCTTCATATCCTTTCATGGATTTCTCCTTAAACGGAAGATACGATTTTTTTCCTAAAACATTAGAAGGTTGCTCTTATATATCTATTTCTTGTGTTAAAGATCTGCATGCATGTGTGTGTGCACCTTATGTTAAAAATGTTATTTATTTTAAACTTCCAGGTATTATCTTCTTATTACCTTAAATTTCCATAATTATATTTTATTATTATGTATTTTATGCATTGTATTGTTTTTGTAGTGAGTACAATATCTAGAGACTGGCAATGCTCATTAAACATGTGCTATAAAATGTAGCTAATGACTCAAAATAGTAGCAATTTTTTTCCAGTTGGACTGCTTACATTTATTCCAGGTGCTGAAGGCAGATATTCTGAATACTCTTGTGTAATGACACCTGATTTTATCAAGAAAGCATGGACTGCAGCATGTGATCATAAGAGTTATTACAGGAATTAGTAGACAGTGTTTCCCAAGATTAGAGCAATACATAAAATTAAAGTCTGTAGATACCTGCTTTTAGTTGTTTCTGAGAAAGGGAATCTGCTTGAGATATAAAACTGAATTAAACACACACACACACACACACACACACACACTCACTCACTTTTTTTTTCCCTGTGTGAACACCTCAAATAAAATCAGTATTTAAATAAAATTTGTTTTCCTTTGAGGAAAATACGTTTTCCTCAGTGCCCTGTGATATCAGTGGGAAGATGACTAAAATGCTATTCATTTAAATACACCACTTGAGATTTTAGTTGTTTACCTGCAGAAGGCTTACTTTCATATGCAGAATATCATTGGAAGTTATTTTGTGAAGCATATGAATAGGTAAAAAATAGGTACCCTAAGATTTTCCCACAAAGCCTGTTTATATCCTATCATTTCTCTCTCTCATATAGAATTTTAAGCATAAGTAAGCTCTATTTATTCAATTAATCTGGAGAAATGCTGAGTTCAAAGTTTATGGTCATTTCTTTCATTTTAATTTTAATTTTGGAAGCTCAACCAGACATGTCAAATAAAAGGAAGGTAATATTAGCCCTGGCTGGTATTTCTCAATGGTTAGAGTGCCATCCTATGCACCAAAGGGTCATGGGTTTGATTCCCAGTTAAGGGCATATACCTGGGTTGCAGGTTCAATCCCTGGCCTATTCAGGGCACATGTGGGAGGCAACCAATCAATGTGTCTCTCTCATATTAATGTCTCTCTCTCTCTCTCTCTCTCTCTCTCTCTCTCTGCCTCCCTTCCACTCTCTCAAAAAATAAATGGAAAAAATATCTTCTGGTGAAGATTAACAGAAAAAAGGGAAAGGTAATATTATATTTTCTCATACCATTATTGTAAAAAATTGACAGAATCTTTTTGGAAATAAAAGTTTAAAATTTTTAAATTACATAAAAATGATGAAATATTTTTATATGCATGTAACGCAGCAGCTGTAGTATTCACTGAGGTCCATGCAACTTAATGACTTCCCAGTTTGTGATAGTTTATGAGCATATAATATACAAATAGAATTTACTACAGAATTACTAGTGATAGCTGTTCATTACTGGAATGGTGAAACCAAAGAACACTTTTTCTCATGAAAGTTTTTTTTCTTTCCTATAAGAAAACTCTTACATAGTCACTAGTTTTCTGAAAAAAAAAATTCAATCACTAGGGTCTACATATGTTAACCTAAGAAATGGGTTAGTCAAGGGAGAAAATTAAAGATAATATGTGGGTGAGAGTGGTAGAAAGGAATGAGAGAAAGAGACCTGAAGCTTTTATTTAAATACTAGAGGCCCGGTGCATGAAATTCGTGCATGGGGTGGGGAGTGTCCCTCAGCCCAGGCTGCACCCTCTCCAATCTGGGACCCCTCGAGGGATGTCCGACTGCCTGTTTAGGCCCGATCCCACCAGTATCTCACAATCCAGGACTGCTGGCTCCCAACTGCTCGCCTGCCTGCCTTCCTGATTGCCCCTAACCACTTCGGCCTGCCAGCCTGATCACCCCCTAACCACTTCCCTGCCAGCCTGATGATGCCTAACTGCTCCCCTGGCAGCCTGTTTTCCCCTAACTGCCCTCCCCTGCAGGCCTGGTACCCCCCAACTGCTCTCCCCTGCAGGCCTGGGTCCCTCCCAACTGCCTTTCCCTGCAGGCCTGGTCGCCCCCAACTTCCCTCCTCTTCCTGCTTGGTCACCCCAAACTGCCCTCCCCTGCAGGCTTGGTCCCTCCCAACTGCCCTCCCCTTCTGGCCTGATCGCCCACAACTGCCCTCCCTTGCAGACCTGGTCCCTCCCAACTGCCATCCCTTGCTGGCCATCTTGTGGTGGCCATCTTGTGTCCACATGGGGGCAGGATCTTTGACCACATGGGGGCAGCCATCTTGTGTGTTGGAGTGATGGTCAATCTGCATATTACTCTTTTTATTAGATAGGATATAGGCCTGATGCACGGATGGGGGCCAGCTGGTTTGCCCTGAAGGGTGTCCCGGATCAGGGTGGGGGTTCCCTTGGGGCGTGGGGCAGCCTGGGTGAGGAGCCTGTGGTGGTTTGCAGGCCGGCCACGCCCCCCTGGCTACCCAAGCGGAGGCCCTGGTATCTGGGGTTTATTTATCTTCTACAATTGAAACTTTGTAGCCTGGAGCAGAGCCAAGCCTTCTGCTTGCTCTGTGGTGGCAGCCATTTTTGTTTGGATTTATGTATCTTCTATCATTGAAACTTTGTAGCCTTGAGGGGAGGCCTAGGCCAGCAAGGGCAGGTGGAAAGCTTGGCTTCCTCCATTGCCAGGGAAACCCAAGCCTCCCTCCTGCTCTCTGTGGCCGTAGCCATCTTGGTTGGGTTTATTTGCATATTAGCTTCTGATTGGCTGGTAGGCTTGGCTTGTGGGTGTAGCGGAGTGATGGTTAATTTGCATATTACTCTTTTATTAGATAGGATTTATTTAAGCTATATGAAAAATGCTGCCATCCTCATTGATTCAAAATTGAAGTTTGGTACAGTTATTACTACATTATTATGCAAGGACTTGATATTGGCACTGAGGAACCATCTTCACATCTTTTTTTTTTTTTTGTACCAGCCTTGCATCCCCAGAATAAATCCCACTTGGTCATGGTGTATGATCTTTTTAATGTATTGCTGGATCCAGTTTGCTAATATTTTGTTGAGGACTTAACCATTTTCACATCTTTACCACTAAGGTTCTAGACACAATTTAGAGTCAGTCAATGAGATGCACCACAAAGAGACTTAGAAAACAGATGGGTGATAGAAATCATGTGTCTTTATTATAAGAAATAGCAATTGTCGATACCAGGTTTGCCAGACATGACTAATTGTCACAGTCAGCCAGACTCTATCTTTCCCTGTTAAGTCACTTATGTCAGAGCTGCAGGGAAAGTATGACATTTTCATTTGTTTTCTACAGTTTCCTGACTATAACTGCAATAATGAATCTGAAACCTACTGGTGTTTCACGACTGACTTCCAAGCTTTTCAATGGTCTTAAGCACTTAATCGTCTGTATTAAATCCCTTTTCTAGAAATACCTAGAATAATTTTTATGTCACATAACATGTATTGATATACTATCATTATTACAATGTTTGAGATGACTGCTTTTGACTAACAAAATTAATCCAATTATATTTTCTTTAGGATAATTATTCAATTCAGATAGTACATATGCACTAATTGTTTTTCAAAGACTTTTTTCCCCTCAAGTTGAATGGTAAAATATGAACCCTTGCATCTGCTTATGGTAGGGCACATTGCAATTACCAACCATTATTTATTGACTATCTGCTACTTTCTGAACACTGTGCTATGTCCTGGTGTTAAAAGAATGCTGTATAACACACTTTATGTTTACAATCTCATATGAGGAATGGCAATACTTGGTCTTTGATAACTGAGCCTTCTTTTATAATAAAGACTTGGGTTAGGTAGATTATCTTATTTTAGCCCACACCATAGTGTGTTATTGTATAACTAGAGGCCCGATGCATGAAATTCGTGCAGGAGGGGGGGTCCCTCAGCCTGGCCTGTGCCCTCTTGCAATCTGGGATCCCTCTCTCCTAACCGCCCGCCTGCTCTCTCCATACCACTTGGCTTGCCACTCCTTACCACCCACCTGCTTGCTCCTTACCACTTGGCTCACCACTCTTTAGCACCGCCACTGGGGCAAGAGAGGCCACCACCACTGCTCTCGCCAGCCGTGAGCCCAGCTTCTGGCTGTGCGGCACTTCTGCTGTGAGAGTGCACTGACCTGACCACTAGGGGGCAGCTCCTGCATTGAGTGTCTGCCCCCTAGTGGTCAGTTCATGTCATAGCAACCGGTCATTCTGGTAATTCCACCATAACGGTTGCTGGGCTTTTATTATATAGACTAGAGGCCCAGTGCATGAAATTAGTGCATGGGGGTTATCCCTCAGCCCGTCCTACACACTCTCCAATCTGGGACCCCTCAAGGGATGTCTGATTTCAGGGATTGGGCCTAAACTGGCAATCAGACATCCCTCTCACAATCCAGGACCTCTGGCTCCTAACCACTCACCTGCCTGCCTGCTTAATGCCCCCAACTGCCTTCCCCTGCTGGCCTGATTGCCCCCAACTTCCCTGCCCTGCCAGCCAGCCTGATCGCCCCCAATGGCCCTACCCTGCTGGCCTGGTCGCCCCAATGGCCCTCCCCTGCAAGACTGATTGCCCCTAACCCCCTGCCAGCCTGATCTCACCCCTAAACCCCTGCCAGCCTGATCTTGCCCCTAACTGCTCTCCCCTGTCAGCCTAATCTCACCCCTAACTGCCTCTGCCTCGGCCCCCACCACCATGGCTTTGTCTGGAAGGAAGTCAGAGGTACAGAAGATGGCCAATCAACCCAGTCTAATTAGCATATTACTCTTTTATTAGTATAGATGAGAATTGATTATACTATAAACTTTATAATTTACTTAGTAAATTTAAGTTCCTTTTTTTATAACAATCTACTTTGTTTACCTAGTAATAAAGATGAATAAATTAAAGTCCATTTCCTAATGTATTCACAATCTAGTGGCAAGTGCAGGCATGGGCATGACAAATTATAATAAGTTTAGGTTACAATGCATTCAACATTCTATATAATAAAGAGGTAATATGGCAATTGACCTTCACACCTTCACAAGATGGCTGCCTATGACAAGGCCAGCAGGGGGGTTAGTGAGGGTTGACCAAATGACTGAACAAGCAGGCTGCATGGGGCAACCAGGCTGGCAGGGGGGGTTAGCGAGGGATGACAAAATGACTGAACAAGCAGGCTGTGTGGGGCAACCAGGCCAGCAGGGGGGCAGTTAGGGGTGACCAGGACAGCAGGGGGCATAGTTAAAGGCAACCAGGCCTGCAGAGGGGGATAGTTGGGGGCAACCAGGCCAGCAGGGGAGGCAGTAAGAGGTGACAAGGCCGGAGGGGGGAGCAGTTAGGGGTGACCAGAACAGTGGGAGGGCAGTTGGGGGAGATTAGGCTGGCAGGGGGGGAAGTGAGGGGCGACTAGGCCAGCGGGGGTGGGTAGATGGGGGTGACCAGGAAGGCAGGCAGGTGAGCAATTAGGAGCCAGCAGTCCAGGATTGTGAGAGGGATGTCCAGCTGCCTGTTTAAGCCTGATCCCAAGGGGTCCTGGATTGGAGAGGCTGCAGGCTGGGTGGAGGGGACCCCCCCCTCATGCACAAATTTCATGCACCAGGCCTCTAGTAGAAGTATAAACAAAATACTATGATAGCACAAGCAAATGGTTTAGTTCTGTATCAAGGAGTTGAACAAAATTTGACTTTATGAATAGAAATATTATCTGCGTCTAATTTAAATTTGATCAAGGCTAAAGAAAATGACATTTTTGCCCACTTGGCATGGCTCAGTGGTTGAGTGTTGACCTATGAACCAGTAGGTCATGGTTCTATTCTCAGTCATGGCATATGCCTGGTTTGCAAGCTCCATCCCCAATAGGGGGCATGCAGGAGGCAGCTGATCAATGATTATCTCTCATCACTGATGTTTCTATCTCTCTCTCCCTCTCTCTCTTCCTCTCTGACATCAATAATATATATATATATATATATATATATATATATATATATATATATATATATAATAGAGGCCTGGTGCACAAAATTTGTGCATGGGGGTGTGTGTGTGTCCCTCAGCCCAGCCTGCACCCTCTCCAATCTGGAACACCTCGAAGGATGTCCGACTGTCCATTTAGGCCCTTCCCTGCTGACCTGGTCAACCCCAACAGCCCTCTCCTGCAGACCTGGTCCCCCCAACTGCCCTCCCCTGCAGGCCTTGTCCCTCCCAACTGCCCTCCCTGCAGGCCTGGTCCCCCCAAACTGCCCTCCCTTGAAGGTCTGGTCCCCCCCAACTGTCTTTCCCTGCAGGCCCGGTCACCCCCAACTGTCCTCCTCTCCCAACCCGGTCACCCCTAACTGCCCTTCCCTGTAGGCCTGATCACCTCCAACTGCCCTCCCCTGCAGGCCTGGTCCCTCCCAACTGCCCTCCTCTGCTGGCTATCTTGTGGTGGCCATCTTGTGTCCACATGGTAGAGGCCATCTTTGACCACATGGGGGCAGGCATCTTGTGTGTTGGAGTGACATGCAATTTGCATATTAGCCTTTTATTATATAGGATATATATATACACACACACACACACACATATACTTATATATATACACACACACACATATACACATATACATATATATATGTATATGTGTGTGTGTGTGTGTGTATGTATATATATATATATATAGATATATATATATATCTATATATATATATATATATCTCCTATATAATAAAAGGCTAATATGCCAATTGACCAAATGGCAGAACAACTGGTCATTATGACGCACACTGACTGCCATGGGGCAGATGCTCAATGCAGGAGCTACCCCCTGGTGGTCAGTGTGCTCCCACAGGGGGAGCGCCATTCAGCCAGGAGCCCTTAACCAAGCTCTCACCTCTGCAGCATCCCCCAAGGGCTCCCGAACTGTGAGAGGGCGCAGGCCAGGATGAGGGACCCCCTCCAAGTGCATGAATTTCATGCACCGGGCCTCTAGTGTGTGTGTATGTATATATATATATATATATATATATATATATATATATATATACCCACACACACACACACATATATATATATATATATATATATATATATATATATATACACACACACTAGAGGCCTGTTGCAGGAAAATTCCTGCAATAGGGCTTCCAGTGGCGGTCTGCTTCCCTCCCTTCTCCGCTGTCCGCCTGCTTCCCTCCCCTCTCCCCCCACCCCGCCTGCTTCCCTCCCTTCTCCACAGCCCCACTTGCTTGCTCCTCCACAGCTTTGCTCCCTTCTGCAATGCTTGGCTTCCTTCTATGCCATCTTCAGTCTTCGTTCTACTCTTGGATATGCAAATTAACTGCCATCTTGGTTGGGTTAATTTGCATACTCGCTCCTGATTGGCTTGTGGGCATGGTTTGTGGGTGTAGCGGAGTGATGGTTAATTTGCATATTACTCTTTTATTAGATAGGATATGAATATGTGTTATGGAATTCTATGTATAATGACAAATATTAATGTACAACTTTTTTTTATCCCATACATGGTTAGGTATCATAAATTGTTTATATCATACTTAATATTTTCATTTAAAAAAAAAGCATGCCCATAATTTGTATAATTGGTCTAAATTATATCCTTTGTATAATTTGTCAAATGATATCCTTGATCATTTTACCTTTTATGAATGAATTTGACCTGTTATTAAACCCTTAATGAGTTGTAAGAACTAAGAAATATTTTAGGCTTACGTGAAGTATTAAAGATAGGGTCTCAAATTTAAAATGATTTACAACAGAACATTTTATATTTAAGAAAATCAGTGTAAAGTGTATGTACTATCATCTAGTCCAGTAAAATATAGTGCATTATCTACATTTCTCAAAATTTTCAAATATAAAAATAACTTTTCTGATTCCCCCTTCCCCCTTATTATTCTCTCTTTTGTTATCTCTTTTGTCATTGAACACATTTTTGCTAGGATCCAAGGGGAAAAAAGTCTTAAAATGTATTTTTAAGTCAAATTTATAAGGTGTAATTAGGCTATGGTTCAGATTTGTCCTTATGGATAAAGATGTTAAGATAACATCTTATTAGGTCTGTGCTTTTCTATCATGTTCAAGAAATCTCTCTTTTTTTTTGCTTAATGGAGTAATGAAATCATCATATTATTTCTGTGGGTTTTTTTTATTCATCTCCCAGTGTTCTATTATTAATAATAGAATGGCCAGGTTGAAAATAATGCCTTTTATCCATTATTTCTCAATGTCTTTGATGCCATACTTTTGAACAAAACTAAATAATATTAACATTTATTGTAGTCTAAGAAAAAGAGAAAAATATTTAAAGATTTCTAGTTTCTCAATTTACCCTTGTTTTGCCTAGTGAATAAAAAATTATGTTCTTGAATCACTGGGCTTTAATTCATCATCAGAGTTATCTCCAGAGAATTGTATTTCTGCACCTAGAGAGACTCTTCTTGCTTGTCATTCTTAATTGAGAGCAGCAGCCCAAGTCACACACCAGTACAAAGAGCATCAGTAAAAATGTCACATCAAAATGAATTAAAGTAAATGGATTTGGTAGCTATCAGTGTGTCTGTCAGGGCATTACAAGTCTTCACTACCACATATTGTATGTATAAACTGTCTATCATGGTTGATTTTTCCTGCTGCAATGTATGCTCCAACGATTATAGCAATTACCTACACAATGTAATATCAGTTCACATAAAGCTATAATAAAAATTGTGTGATACTGTACTAGCTGGTGTGGCTCAGTTGGTTGGGAGTTATCCCATGCACTGAAAGGTTGCCAGTTCCATTCCCATTCCAGGCACAAGTCTTGGTTGCAAGCTCAATCCCTGGTAGGGGGCATGCAGGAGGCATCTGATCAGTGTTTCTCTCTCATGGACGTTTCTCTCTCTCTCTCTCTCTCTCTCTCTATCTCTCTTCCTCTCCCTTTCTCTCTCTCTAAAAATCAGTAAAAATATTTTAGAAAAATTGTGTGATACAAGTATGAGCATACAAATTAAGTGAACAAAATAGCAATTATAGAAGAAAAGATAGAAGATAATTATTTAATAAATAGAGCATATCAAATTGGAATGGAAAAGTTACTACTCAGTTAAGTATGTTAGAACAAATAGTCATTTAGGAAATATATATACTTTTTCTGTAACTATATATGCTTACTTCATATATTATACTTAAATATATCCTATATAGATTAAAATAATGGTTTACAGTCAGGGAAAAATATCAGAATACTGTTTCCAGCTCTCTCAAAATATACATTACAGCTGTGTTCACTTGAACAAAAAATTGGGACAAACTAAAATATAAAAAATAGAAGAGTAGTTAAACAAATAATGGTACATTAAGTCAAAGGTCTTTTGTGGAAGAGACATGAGAAAGATTTCATTTTGTTAACATGAAAAACGTAATATGTAATCTAGTATTGAGATAATTAACCAAAGATACAAAACTGCATGCATAGTATTCCCAGAGGTAGGGAGTAAAATAGAGAGAAAAAACACTGTAAAACAATAATCATTATCTCTGGATGTTGGAATTAAAATAGATTTTTCTTTATTCAGTTTCTCTTTGTCTCTTTTTGCTTATCTGTATTTTCAAATTTGTCTTCCATTAGCACATACAGTATGACTTTAGTGTTAAGGATATTATTAAAGATAGAAAAAAGAGTGAGTTGGATTATTATATACATATCATATATGTAATTATATATAAAGAATGCCATATGCAATTACACATGTAATATATAATATTATAGTTAGACTAGAGGCCTGATGCACAAAATTCATGCAAGAGTAGGTCTTCCTTCCCTCCGCTGCCGGCAGTGGCTTCCCTTTGGCACCTGGCAGCACCGGGACCCAGGCTTCCCTCTGGCCGCCGACAGGTGCCCGGGACCTGGGCTTTCCTCACAGCCCCATCTTTGTCCGGAAGGACGTCCAGTCTAATTAGCGTATTATGCTTTTATTATCATAGATTATATAATTTTTGGAAATAGTTTTTTTTCCACCTAACATAATCATTTTTACTTATATCTATTTTTAGTGTATCAGCATGATACAAATATAACCTGTGAAAAGTGAAAATTGAAAATCCAGTCAACTGTGTCTCCTGTCCACACATTTTTTTTTCTGGGAACTGAATTAACTGAGACATTAGATGACATAGAAATAATAAGACTTACACTGAATAGTGAATTCAAAATATATCTATCAAACTATAATCATCATGGTACTTTAAAACTACAAAACACTTTATAAATCATATAATTCTATCTTCCTGGAGATAAGAAAACTGAGTAATCAGTAGTGTTGTTGTTGTTTTATTTAGCATGGATATTGAACATAAATATTTCAAAAGACTACATAGAAAACATTGGAAAGAACAACACAAAAAAGCCATAAAATTTAAGAAGCAAAGCAGTGAAACACCTGAATTACCTACCACAATCTTCTGGTCATTCCTTCCAATACTGTGTAGTTTTGGATTAAACTAAACTGTCCCTTTGGATAAGAGGTAGATATAAGATGCAAGGAGTTGTTTTTTTTTTTTAATATATTTTATTGATATTTTACAGAGAGGAAGGGAGAGGGATAGAGAGCTAGAAACATCAATGAGAGAGAAACATCGATCAGCTGCCTCCTGCACACCTCCCACTGGAGATGTGCCCGCAACCAAGGTACATGCCCTTGACCGGAATCGAACCCGGGACCCTTCAGTCCGCAGGCCGACGCTCTTTCCACCGAGCCAAACCGGTTTCGGCAAGGAGTTGTTTTAAAAAAGATGGGCTGATCGCCCTAACTGGTTTGGCTAAGTGGATAGAGCGTTGGCCTGCAGACTGAAGGGTCCCAGGTTTGATTCCGGTCAAGGGCATGTACCTTGGTTGTGGGCACATCCCCAGGAGGGGGTGTGCAGGAGACAGCTGATTGATGTTCCTCTCTCATCGATGTTTCTAACTCTCTATCCCTCTCCCTTCTTCTCTGTAAAAAAATCAATAAAATATATTTAAAAAATATATATGGGCTGATCATCTTGCTCTTCCTCGCTTCTCCTCACTAATGTCTGAAATTTTCTGAGCTTCACAGAGAAATTCTCTTTTCTGGTAGGAGGTATTCTTGAATTATATTTATTCTTCTCCTTGACATCTTATAACTTAAATGCTATGAAATAAAATTAATAATACTTAAATATTATAACTACAAATATTTATGTTACAGAAGAGAGCCTGGGGGAGCTCTGCTTTGGCTTCCTAGAAATGTTATAGGAAAGATGTGAGCCAAGAAGGAACTGCTGTTAGCTCACTTGGAAGTAACAGTCACAGTGAAAGAAGTGAGCTAAGGCAGGGCAGCCGTTAGCTCACTGGAAAGTCCAAGAAAGGAGATAGGATCAGGGGCTAAGCCCTGGCAAGCTGCTGCTTCCCATTGCTCCCCTGGTTGCAAGTCTCATGGGGACCCTTACAGTTTAGGAGGAAGTAAAAAGTTCATGCCTCATAAAGAGCATGGCAAGTACCCTTTGTTTTGAGGGTTTTATTGCCTTTCTCTGGTTAGGGAGGAGAGATATAAACCATTTGTTCTCAAGTATCCTTGATTAAGAAAGATAAGGTCTTGTGGTTCACTAGCTGGTTGTAAGTAGTTTAAATTCTTTGGCCTTGTTTAATTATCTTATCTCAGTTTCCCTATTCCACTGTCCTAGGAATTTTCCTAGCTTCTTACTATTCTGTCTCAATATGATATGCTATATATATACTGGCATGGCCATAAAAAAAAAAAAAAAAAAGTCCTGCCATTGTGACAACATGAGTAGACCTTGAGGGCATTACACTAAATGAAATAAATTATACAAAAACAAATACTGTATAATCTCATTTTTATGTGGAATACAAAACCAAACCAAACCCTGAGCGCTTGGAAACAGAGTACAGTTGGTGGTTGTCAAAAGGCAAGGGAGGGCTTTGGCTAAATAGGTGAAAGTGGTCAAAAATTACAAATTCAATTTATGGAATAAATAAATCCTAGGGCTGTAACAATGTACAGCATGGTTACTATAGTTAACAACAGTGTATTGCATATTCAAAAGTTGCTAAAAGAGTAGATATTAAAGTTCTCATCATACACAAATTATAAAAATCATAACTTTTATAGATAACATATCATTATTGTGTACACCTAAAACTAATGCAATGTTCTATATCAATGGTATCTTCATAAAATTGGTTTTAAAACAAGGAAAACATTTTCTTTCTAGTAATTTTCTTGCTTTTGTTTTTCTGAAGAAATGAAAATTAAATAAAGTTATGTATTCCTTATTTTCTTTTTCCTTATATGTTCTCTTTTCAAGGTTCCAGTTATGTTTGTGTCATTGCTAATTTCATTGTAAATTATGATAGAGCATCATTAAGTCTTTTGGGAAATAAGTGAAATATAAATCCTAATTGAATAAAGTAAAATGCTCAAATACATTTTCATTTATCCTTATCAAAATATAACAATAACACAATCTTGGAATTTTGTGAAATTTACATTTATATTATATAATGAAGAAATTTCCACTGTTTTCATTAAATTAGAAAAGTTGCTATAAAATTTGCAGTAATCACTTCAATTTTTTAAAGTTTGTATATTTGTCAATTCCAATGGATACTTCCCAATCTTGTTATAGGAGTGCCAGTTTTAATCATTGGGCCTGTTACAGGAGAGCTACCTATGTCGAATGGGGCTCTCCCCTCCTTGGCTCTTGTCAGTTCAGAAGAAGGAATTTAGATGAGTGACAGACAACAGAGTTGACACAAAGCAAGTGAATTTATTAAGAAAGCAAGCAAATGAATTTACTAAGGAAGCAAAGCAAGCGAATGTATTAAGAATACACTTGGCATAAAGCACAAGCAGGCAACTCAGGTAGTCTGAGAGCCCTGCCCAATGGGGATTTAAGAGGTTTATACCTTTCCTCCTATAGGTTTCAAATGCTTTTGGTGTTTTATTGTTCCCCAGACTTTATCTGTCCTTGGATTTAGCTGGCACAAATGGCATTAATTGGGTCTTTGTTCTCTATTTTATCAGGCCAGGCTGATGTGCATTGTGTATTCTCTGCTTAGGGAGGCGAGGTATAAACCATTTGCTCTCAGGTGTTCTTGGTTGGGAAGATAAGGTATTGCAATCCACTAGCTGGGTACAAACTGCCCAAATTGTTTGGCCTTGTTTAATTTTCTTGTCTCAGTTCAGTTTCCTCATTACACTTGCCCAGGGATTTTCCTAGCTTGTTACTATCCTGCCACATGCCTATGAAACCCTAATTCTGCTGTTGTTGCCCCAGTTTAAATAAGTCTTAAACTCAATCACAGCTCTGACTTAAAGCTCAAGGAGACTCTGCACAGTGGGCATCAGACATTTTCAATGTTAATATATAGCATCGTTTGGCACAATTGCCTGTAAAGATTTTTTTGGCAGCCAAGTGTTACTTCTATTTCACTCAAAATGTACATCTGTCATAGAATCAGAAGAATAACAGTTTGCATGAATATCTGCAACAGACGGTTTCTTTTTATGTATTTTTTTGTATTGTTCGCCTTTTAACTAACTACTGATGACAGTGTGGTATAAAACAGTACTTTTTAAAGCCTTTTTTAGTTAAAAATTTTTTCCCACATAAAGTGGCTTCTAAAAACTCCCAGAAATAACCTAGACTTAAATACTTTCCCCTCTTGAGAACTCTAAAAGGAGACATCTTTCTGTAATATAGTGTTTATAGTGTCATTAAGAAGGCCTTTTACCTTCACATAGGTCAGTTTGTGTAAATATTGATTCTACTAGCTTAAGTGTCTTATATAATTATTATGAAGAGAAATCTACAAGTTAGCTATGGCAGTTTTCTATAATTCAATCTAATATCCTATATAATAAAGAGCTAATATGCAAATGGTTGTCACACCCTCACACATAATGACTGATCAGCAGGAGGCTTTGTGTGCAGCAGGTGTGTGCAGGTGGGAAGGGCTGAGTGCCTGGTGGGGCGCGTGCAGGTGGGTGAGGACTTGACTCTGTGAGGCCCAGAGAGACAGGGCCTGCCAGCTGTGGTGCACCAGAAGTCCCGCCTCTGTGCATGAGCTGCACAGGAAACACCTTTTCTGACTGCTCATTGGCTAAACTTGCAGTACACCACTTGCAGTGTTCTTGGTAACTTGGGTAATAAGAATCCAAGAAGGTGATCTAGGGTTTTTCCACCTCACTCCTGGAGGAAAAAATGAAGGTCTGCTGCTGGAGGGACTAAGAAATGTCATATTCTTCCTTAACTGGTTTGGGTCAGTGGATTGAGCCTTGACCTGTGGACTGCAGGGTCTGGGTTAAATTCTGGTCAAGGACATGTACCTAGGTTGCAGGCTCCTCCCTGGCTGGAGCCCAGGTCAGGGCTCATGCAGGAGGCAACCAATCAAAGTGTCCCTCTCACATTGATGTTTCTCTCTGTCTTTCCCTCTCTCTTCCATGCTCTCTAAATATCAATGGAAAAATATCCTCAGGTGAGGATTAAAAAAAAAAAGGAAAGAAAAAGAAATGTCATATCCTATGAAAGAGACATCTTGAAAATGCCTAAAGAAAGTTGTCATTTTTTTTGTGGTGAAGGGACTGGAGTCCATGTTGATGAAAACACCTTGATGGCTGTGGCGGCCAGCAGTGCAGCAGCAGAGGGTTGATGGGGGTGGCACCTTCCCCTGATCAGCCTGGTCACCTCCCGCAGAGGGAGGCCAGACTGCGGCTTAGGCCCCTAAGCTGTCAGTAGGACACCCCCTGAGGCTCCAGGACTATGAGAGGGGGCAGGCTGGGCTGAGCCCCCCCCCCCCCCCCACCGCCCAGTGCATGGATTTTCGTGCACCGGGCCTCTAGTATGTTTTATTTTTATTTTTTAATTTATTTGTTTTCTTTTTTTAAAAAAAAAATTTTATTAAGGTATTATATGTGTACATAAAAATCAGTAGTTGTTTACACTGCCTCCTGATTATATATTGCAAAATATTTTGAGCATGCCCTGACCGGTTTTGCTCAGTGGATAGAGCGTCAGCCTGTGGACTGAAGGGTCCCGGGTTCGATTCTGGTCAAAGGCATGTACCTTGGTTGTGGGCACATCTCCGGTGCGAGGTGTGCAGGAGGCAGCTGATTTATGTTTCTCTCTCATCGATGTTTCTAATTCTCTATACCTCTCTCTTCCTCTCTGTAAAAAATTAATAAAATATATTAAAAAATATTTTGAGCACTGGTGAAGTAATCCTAATATTAAAAAAAGAAAAATAGAATGTAACTGATAGCCACTGAAATATAATGATCATTTTCTTCACGCAAGGATTGATGTAGAGGTTAGAATCTTGTTTTTATTTGGAGCTCATGTAAATCATCATTTGACTGCACATGCCTTGTGAGAGAGGGTAGTAAGGGAAAGTGTTTGTTTTTAGATTCTATTCATGTAAGGCTCAAAGTGGGAATGTCCCGCCATATTATCATTGTTATTGGTACTATATGTCTTCCCCACTGCTGTGGGAAGTGTTTTATCTTATGAGGCATTTTCAACTTTTCAAGTTTAGAAATTGACTTTAGAGAGAAGGTATTATACTAAGGCTCTGGAAATAATGAGTTTACTATTGTTAAGTTGAGAGTAATTCTAGATGTTGTTAGTGTAAATCTGACTGATGCTCAATTACTGTCTATCTCATGATGTGTCAGAGTTGTTAAGTGGGCCCATTATAAAATGTAGGGAGCAGTTATATGGTTAAGCCTCAGATTGACCTGCTGGCAAAGCCACAAACAAGTCCCAGCTTAGAGGGCACAGCCCTCTTAGAATAATTAAGCTTGATCTTGTGACTGCTCCCTTGATGTTTCCTGGGTAGCTAATGGGCTGTGGGAGGTGCAGCAAGTGCTGCCAAAACAAGTGAAACTTACAAGAACATTGTAAATTACCTTGTTTACCTCTGACTATAAAATAAAGCATCAGCTTGCAGTCTGGATCTGTTCTGTGGTCTCAGTCACGCACAGAAGATCCACCTAGACCCAGCTTTTTCTCTTTGTCTGTCTTTTCTTCATCCTTCACCGGCCCTCCCTCAGGCTCTCCGAACCCTTGGCTGTGCTGGCACGGCACAATAAAATACTGAAATTATTAAAAATATATCAACATTATTAAAGTCTAGAAATTGAACATATAATGTCATTATTATGTGTATGCCACACACCCTACTTTATATGATTCTGAGGGAAGATGGATGATGGGAACTTCCTGGAAAAATGTACGAGTTAATAGATTTAAATTGTATTGTTGGTGATAGATGAAGTCTCAGTTACCAAGTGTTTAATAATGATATAGGCAATGCAAAAAACTTAAAAGGGATTATGATTTAATTATATATTTTCTGGGTAGCTTCACTAATGAACTTAATTGGTCTCTGGGAGATATCACAACTGAGATGTCAAAAAACTGTTTTAGGCTTACCATCCAGAAGAGAATGGAAGTTCAAGTAACTATATATATAAAACCCTAATATGCAAATAGACCGAACAGTGGAACAACCGAACAACCGGTCGCTATGAAGTACGCTGACCACCAGGGGGTGCGTGTGGAACATGGTGCACATGAGCAGCAGGCAGCAGAGCGCAGAACATGACAGGCATCGGCTGTGGTGAGATGGTGGAGCAGGTGAGCGGGGGTGCCAGACCAAGGCGAGGCACCAGTCGCTGTCATCGGGGCGAGCCTCTGGTAGTTACTGAAAATTCTTTGCTCCTGCACTCTGTGGTCCCACCAGGCACTCCCAGCTGCTGCTGGTGCCGGCCCTGCTTGCACTCGCTGCCAGCACCGGAGCTGCCACTCGCACCCACTGCCAGCGCCCGGCACCGGCCCCAATCGCTCGGCGCCATCAGCTGGTGCGAGCAGCGGCTGCTGGCCCCGATTGCCCCTGAGGGCTTCTCCACCTCCTCCTGCTCTTGAGGGGCAATAGGGGCAGCAGCTGCTGCTTGCACCTGCTAATGTTGCCGGCCCCACTCACACCCGCTGCTGGCACTGGCCTTCTGTGCCGTCAGCGGGTATGAGTGGGGCCGGCACCATCAGCATGTAGGAGCAGTGAAGGTGGGAGTGGAGCTGCCAACAGACATGGGACCTGGGGCTGTTGAGGGAGGGGCCAGGTGGGGGTGTGGAGGATGGGCCAAGATCTGCCCCTGTGCCCACCACAGCCTCATGGTCCACAGTTCCTTTCAAGATGCATGAATTCGTGCACTGGGCCCCTAGTCCTATATAATAAAAGCCTAATATGCAAATCGACCGGGCAGCAGAATGACCAGTCGGCGGGGCGCAGGACCCGCGAGTGGGTGGCACCAGTCCAGCCAAGGCAGGTGCCAGCAGGCAGAGGGAGGGGATAGTGATCAGGGGGCGGTGACTGGAGGCGGTGGAGGGGCAATCAGGGGGCAGGGCTGGCCACTTGCCAGCCAGAGCCATTCCCCGATTGGCCCACTGGTCGCCTCCCACAGAGGGAGGCCAGACTGTGGCTTAGGCTGGCTCCCCACCATCAGTTGGACATCCCCTGAAGGCTCCCAGACTGCAAGAGGGCACAGGCCAGGCTGAGGGACCCCCCGAGTGCATGAATTTTCATGCACTGGGACCCTAGTCATTGAATAATAGTAAAATAAATTACATTAGAAAAAAATCATTGAGATAATTAGATGAAATTGTAACTGAGGCATATGTCAAATAATTCTATGCATCATCTATATGCATAGCCTACATAAATAAATTCTTTGTACTTGCTCTTTTGATAATTCCCTGTTTATTCTGAGTTTGATAGAATAACCATACATAAATCCTTTCTAAAATATATTGGGAGTAGGATATTCGCTGTCCTTTAAGCCATTTTCAACATCACTATTAATTACTTTTTATAAAATAAAAGTATTTAAAAGATATAAAATTCTTTAAGTTTCATATATGCCACTTGTCTTAGTTCATTTGGGCTACTTTAACAAATATCCCATAGACTGGGTTTAAACAACAAGCATGTATTTCTCAGAGTATTGGAGGCTAGAAAGTCTACCATCAAGGCATCTGCAGAGTTACTGTCTGGTGAGGAAGAGCTTCCTGGTTCATAGGAGGCCATCTTCTTGCTGTGTCTTCATTTTGGTGAATGTAGAGGGCACTAATCCCATTCACCCTCATGACTTAATTGCCTCCCAAAGGTCCTACCTCCAAATACCATCACATTGGGCATTTAAGCTTCAACATATGAATTTGGAGGGAGCATAAACTAAGTTGTTTCATAAGTTAGGATTGTTAGAGTTATTATTTTCTAAAATTTATACATAACTATTGGAACAATTTTCAACTTACATACAAGTGTTGTGGATTTTTTCTATATTAAATTTTCACCAAGATTTGGGCAAAAATGATATTTTTTCCATTCCCTTAAATGTTAAGGGAGTATTGATGTCTCAAACTTTGTATGAGAGATGATTACTGAAAAACTGAAAGGTTGATTGTTAAAAATTCAGCAGACAGAAATAACAAGCAAACTTCAGTGATCTTTTACATGCAAAAATCACTGTCACAGCCCAGCCGGTGTTGCTCAGTGGTTGAGCATTGACTTATGGACCATGAGGTCATGGTTTGATTCCCAGTCAGGGCACATGCCCGGGTTGCAGGCTCAGTCCCCAGGAGGGGACGTGCAGGAGGCTATTGATGAATGCTTCTCTCTCATCATTGATGTTCCTATCTCTCTCTCTCCCTTCCTTTCTGAAATCAATAAAAAATATATTTTAAAAAATCATTGCCACATTTGAGAAACACTTAGATGTAGAGAATGCCAGCCTTTCTGTGACACCAAATCTGGATTAAAAAGAAAAAGGACAGATCTGCTTTCATGGGATGCAAACACATCCTGGGTACCCTTTTTCCACAAATGCAGTTATTAAAATACTGATCAGGTTTTGTATCAGCATAGTATTCCAGTTGATTACAAAGCAAGCCTACTCACTCTGTGATAGAAAAGAGGAGACTAGAAATCTGGTTTGGCTAAGACTTGCTTAATGCAATCTTGTTTAATATGCACATCACATTCTGCCAGCTACACTGCGGGGAACAGTTGTCACACAAGTGAGCATCCTCTGAGCCAGGATAAACACTCCTTCTCCCTCTAAACTAGTTTACTGGGAAGGAGAGAAAATAACTGGACAAAGAAAGACAAAGAGAATGGGGGAAGAAAGAATGAAGATGCCCTTTTCTAAAAAGGCAACAACCAATAGAACTTTTTTTCTTGTGTGTTTCTTTTTAAACCACTTTCTACTATAGAAAAAAAAAAAAAATGTTCTCTCAGCCATTAAGCCAGAGAGCCAAAAACTAGGGTTCCAGGCTGTGAAAGGAATTAGCAACTTATACCAGGTACGAAGTCCTTTCTTCCTCCTCTTTAATTTTCCTAAACCATGATTTCTATGTTCAGTTCTTAGTGCTGACTTCTAGAGATCTGGGGTCTGTCACCCACCTTCTCTTGAATGAAAAACTCCTTAGTAAATTTTCATTACTGATGACCTTCAGGATTTATTTGAAAGGAGAGAAGACAGTGCAATAAAAGGAGGCAGTCTTGCCCTAGCCAGTGGTCGGCAAACTGCGGCTCGCGAGTCACATGCGGTTCGCGAGCCGTGGTTTGCCGCTCTGTTGACTGAGTTTGCCGACCACTGCCCTAGCCAGTTTGGCTCAGTGGATAGAGCATCGGCCTACAGACTAAGGGTCCCAGGTTTGATTCTGGTCAAGGGCACATGCCCGGGTTTCAGGCTCGATCTCCAGTAGGGGGCGTGCAGGAGGCAGCCAATCAATGATTCTCTCTCATCATTGATGTTTCTATCTTTCTCTCCCTCTCCTTTTCTCTCTGAAATCAATAAAAAATAAAAAAAAAGGAGGCCATGTCTTCTTATATTTTCTTGAGCAGAGGTGTATGGAACATTGGGATGCAGCTGACATAACTGCAGCTGTTGCCTATCTATGAACTAGTGTCCCAAACTTGTAAAAAATTAGTTGTTTTGCAATTATGGAAATAGCTGTACTGCTTATTTGCAAGCACTGTTGCAAAAGCTTTCATAAAATGTACCACCATATGTTTTGTTCTGTACAATAGGTGAAAGCAGCTGAGGGCACTCAAAGATATGCCATACATTAATATGTAGTTTTAGTTTTTTGAACACTTTATGCATATTTTATTCATAATTTTCAGCATTGTGTTTCCTTAGTAGTTTCTCTTACAAAAAAATCAATGTGTTTTCCATTTTCTACTGTATACATTTAACAATATATGCTTTTCTATTTCCTTTAACTAATGGAAATTGAATTTGGAAGGCATTCTTGAATTTATTCACTTTCTTGTTCTTCACATTTAAAAGTCTAAGTGAAAAATTTATTAGAAAATTATTAATTTAATATTCATTTTTTCTTAGCTCTCGTCTAAGTTCTCATATTTAACTTGATTTATTAATTTTACTCAAGGCTTCATTTTATATTTTACATTTAATTTAGAAAAGTGAATTTTCAATCTGCATTTATTTATATGAAAGTTATTTAGTCTTTATTTTATTTTTTGGTACCTTAAATGTATACATGCAAACATCAGCTGTTTGGCATTCTCCTTAAAACTTTTTGTTTTGAGGTTGTGTCTCTATCATTTCCATAGTCATATTGTTTAATTTTCAGGTAAATATTTAAATGGCTCATAGAACTCAAAAAGCATAATATTTCCGTGTTCTCAATTTATGATTAGTAAGCATATAGTCTTTGCAGGAGATATAGAGTATTTAAAATGACCGCACCTAAATAATACTTAAAATTATTTATATATCTAATAATGTTCAATTTTCTAATATATATTAATACTAATATTTGAATACTTTGGTAAAAATTCTATTGTTAGTAAACACTAACAATTAATTTCAGGAATTAATAATTTCCAAGCACCATATTGAAAAAACATGTATTTTATAAAATCTTTTAGCTTATAAGATTTAATGGTAAACTTATTATAAATGCTATGATCAAACATTGAATGACTAAGTAACACCCATACCAAAGAAGGACAATTAGTAAATTTATGAATCTTGGTCTAGAGAAAAAAATAATTTTACATAAAATTCTATGCTTTACTTATAGGCATAATCATATAGGAATATTAATTAATCCTGAGTACCTATTTCTTAATAAGTAAAACTAAAAAAAAAAAAAAACATACATTACAATCTGCCATTTACTTTTCCAAATAAAACAGAGTTTTCAATTCAATGATCTTATCTATTTCATAATTTCTTTGTCCAGATATCTGTTTGGAGCTGGGCATTAATTTTGACACATATATGTATTTGCTTTATTAATTCATTAATAAATTAAATCTGAACCACTGAAATAATCTACTAATAAAAAAGGACCCAGTTAATGAATACATTTTACCTATCATTTTAAAAATTCTTTTAAAATATATATATATACATATATATTTTATTGATTTCAAAGAGGCAGGGAGAGGAAGAGAGATAGAAACATCAATGATTAGAGAGAATCATTGATCGGCTGCCTCCTGCATGCCCCACACTGGGAATCGAGTTCGCAACCCAGGCATGTGCCCTGACCAGGAATCGAACCATGACCTCCTGGTTCATAGGTTAACACTCAACCACTGAGCCATGCCGGCTGGGCTAAATCCTTAATTTTAAATAAGAGTAACAATAATACTATCATCATTGCAAGTGAAAAATGTGAAGGATGTTACCACTTCTGCTGTTCATGACTGGAATTTGCAATCAACTTTTTAAATTTTTATTTTTTTCTAAACTATACTTTCCTATTAGCTTGTGATTTCTGTGCTGGCAATCCAAACCTTTCATATCTTTGTCATTATATAAAATTATGTCTTTGTCACCAAGATGGAACTTGGAGTGAGAGTCAATAGAGCCCAGAGTATCATTACTGGGTACTAGTGGGAGTCAGTGTTCTGTTAGAAGTAGGATTTGCTTTTTCACAATGATTGACTATTTTGTGTTAATGCTAGAGGCCCAGTGCATGAAATTCGTGCACGGGGGGGGGGGGTCCCCTCAGCCCAGCCTGCACCCTCTCCAATCCGAGACCCCTTGGGGATGTCCGACTGCCGGTTTAGACATCCCTCTCACGATCTGGGACCACTGGCTCCTAACTGCTTACCTGCCTTCCCACCTGATCACCCCTAACTGCCCCCCCTGCTGGCCTGGTCACCCCACGCAGCCTGCTACTCAGTCATTTGGTTGCCTCTCACTAACCCTCCTGCCAACCTGGTTGCCCAAGCAGCCTGCTGCTCAGTCATTTGGTCGCCCCTCACTGCCCCTCCCCTGCCAGCCTGGTTGCCCCCAACTGCCCCCCCCCCCCGCGGGCCTGGTCGCCCCACCCAGCCTGCTGTTCAGTCATTTGGTCGTCCCTCACTACGCCCCTGCCAGCCTGGTCACCCCACGCAGCCTGTTGCTCAGTCATTTGGTCACCCCTCACTAACTCCCCTGCTGTCCTGGTCACCCCACACAGCCTGTTCGGTCATCCGTTCGGTTGTTTTTGATGCGATGGTCACTTAACCTTTTATATATATAGATGTCATCAAATGACCTTAAGATCTGTTTCAAAAATGAGATCTCAAATACAATCACCCTTCCTTGCTTACCTAAGTCTTAATATACTAGTAAAACATAATATTAAATCAATATATTATTATGAATGATTCACCTTAAAACAATTTAACATTGTGTCTGCAGATATGACCAAATGTTTTGATTCATATATCTGTATAGAAAAATGTGTACCATATACTGAGAAGAGTCAATAAATGAGTCAAATTAAGTATAAAATATTCTGTGGATTTTATGACAAGACAATAAAGGGAGATTTTGGTTTTTATATTTGTTTTTGCAATTCAATGATTAAGAGCCAATATTTATTTGGCTATATTTTGTGCATACATAGGACTTATTTGGAAGCATACAACTTTAAAAATACATTTAAGCTATTAACACCAAGAAACGAAGTAACCATTAGTTTGTTAGTTCATTATGACCTATTAATGCTTTCAACAGAGTGACTGTTAAATAAAGCAGCAGTATTCAATTGAGGTGGCTATTGGAATTGAATTACCCATGTGATATAATCCCTTTCCCTGAGTAAGAAAACATAAACATACTGAATTTTCTAATTTTAAATGTAAAAATAATATTTTTACAAATAAGTCCTTTTTACTCTATGTATTTAAAGGCTAGGGAACCTAGTATATGTGTGTAATAAAAAGATATAATAGCTTACATGAATCTGTGTCATTGCTCATGGACTCAGTACTGCTCATTTATTCATTTTTATCTTATGCATTAATGAAAGGTGATGATTGCTCAGATAAAACTGAAGGATGATGTCATTTAATCACATTATGCCTGACTCTGGAAGAAACTCTTATTCTTACTCTCAAATATAGATTCTGGTAATTCCCAATAATGCATTCTAAAAAAAAAATAAGCTCATACAGGAAAAAAAAAGTCCATACATAGCTTCTGTATTATTTTTTCTTTACTCAGCTTCTTCTTTGGACCTTTTCTTTATTCAGGACCCGATTTTGTGTCCAGTATAAGAGAATCTCACAACTTGGAGGGGCTCTAGTTGCCATTTCATGTCTGTCGAATGGTCATTAAAACTCAGCTGTAACATTTCAAGTAATAAGCATCATAATATCCCTTTGGACTCATTTGAACTCCTCTGAGTACAAGTCAATTCTATTCTGAGCTGAAGGCACATTACATACTAAATTTCTTAAGTACTTTGGTTCTAGGGTCTGAAAAACCTAATTATGAATGTTAACTTTCACAAGCTGGACAAGTTACTTACTCTCTGTGAGCTCAGCTCCTCATATGCAAAATGGGGATAATAATAGCATTACCTCCTAGTGTTCAGAGAATTCATTAAACTGATTTACTCGCAAATGCTTAAGCTCAGTGACTTGCAAATGGTAACCAACCAATAAATGTTATCTATTTTTATTATTATGAACTTTCACATATTAATCCTAAGTGTACTTCTCAAATTGCAGCAAAGTTAATGAAGTTCTGAATGAAATAGTATGTAAACACATCAACAAAATTTTGAAATTACGCTTGGTCTTCAGAGTGTTCACAATAGAGATTAACTAAATTTTCTATGTAACACAAGCCATCTGTAAGATATCTGTTAAATATTTATATTTACAATTTCCAGTACCAAAGAATACAATAAAGTGAAAAAGTAAAGAGAAAATATATTTCCATACCTAAGAATTTTAGTTTGCTTTGCCGTTAACTTATGAAATTGCTAAATGTCTGCAAAGTTCCCCCATGAATTCACTCCATTCTCTAGAAATCGAGACTCCCTTGGCTACTGAATGATTTTTTTAAATATATTTTATTGATTTTTTACAGAGAGGAAGGGAGAGGGATAGAGAGTTAGAAACATCGGTGAGAGAGAAACAACCTGGGACCTTTCAGTCTGCAGGCCGAAGCTCTATCCACTGAGCCAAACCGGTTAGGGCTACTGAATGATTTTATGTTCTTCAATACCAGTCTGATGTATACAATTCAAACTGAAGTTTAAGTGGTTGGTAAAAGCCTACATACTATTTGCACCTCAACATTAATATTTAATGACTTGATTCCAATGTGTGAATGAACTGTAGCTATTATAGATCTTTGGATAGGTCAGTGGAAGAGCTCTGTGAGATCTGTAAGAAATTTTTCAAGTCATTTCATATAAACAATAGAAGAGTACACTTATATATGTGGTGACATATTTGTATGCTACCTGTAGGTTTGCCCTCTTAATTTAATATGTTAAATTGCTAAAAGAGCATATGGTAAGACAGAGGGAATCCTATATAATAAAGAGGTAATATGCAAATTGACCATCATTCCAACACACAAGATGGCCGTCCCCATGTGGTCAAAGATGGCCACCACAAGATAGCCGGCAGGGGAGGGCAGTTGTGGGCAATCAGGCCAGCAGAGGAGGGCAGTTGGGAGGGACCAGGCCTGCAAGGGAAGGCAGTTAGGGGTGACCAGGACTGCAGGGGAGGGCAGTTGGGGGCAAACAGGCCTGCAGGGGAGGGCAGTTAGGGGCAACTGGGCCAGCAGGAGAGGGCAGTTAGGGGCAACCGGGCCAGCAGGGGAAGGCAGTTAGGGGTAACCAGGCCTGCAGGGGAGGGCAGTTGGGGGTGACCATGCCTGCAGGGGAGGACAGTTAGGGGTGACCAGGCTGGCAGGGGAGGGCAGTTAGGGGCAATCGGGCTGGCAGGTGAGGAGTTAGACATTGATCAGGCTAGCAGGGCATCGGACATCTCCAGATTGGAGAGGGTGCAGGCTGGGCTGAGGGACACACACTGCCCCCATGCACTAATTTTGTGCACTGGGCCTCTAGTGTTAGTATATCTATTAAACACTTGGAAATATTCACAAGAAGATCACCAAGGTGTGTTTTTTGTTTTGTTTTGTTTTGTTTTGTTTTTCTTTTAATCATGTTTCAAAGGATGGACATTTTGGAATATTAAGGACTGATATAAAACTTACAGGGAGATTCAATCAATAATTTAACATTTTGGTAAGTATATCAGGTATATACCATTCTTCTGTCTATTTTAAGGGCATCAAAAGAAATGTATCATTTAGGGGACCTGTTTTTACTTTTTAAAAAATATATTAGATAAAAATATTTTTTTTCAATAGCTCAAGGAGAGGATATTAAGTTTGTCTAATGGAGGTGTCATGAAGAACAGACCAGACTAAGTAGACTTTATCAAAATCTATTTTATTGGTCAATGGAAAGTAAAAAAGTGGAATTTTGATGAACCCAAAATCGTGAATATGGAACAACTTTTACTTCTTAGAAAAAAATGGAAAAGTTGAAAGTTAAACTAGAGAAGAAATTGTATCTTTAGAATATTGTCTAACTTGTTACCAGATTCTCTTTTAAAAAATAATTTAAATGGCTGCAATAGAAATACTTATGTAACTTGCTGATGAACAAGTTTTCAATATTGTTTCATTCACATTTATGAAAAAGGCAGAGAATCCAAAATGGCAGCCAACAGGATGGCAGTGAGGAAGAGAGTGTGAGTGAGGGAGCAAAAGGGGAGTGTGTGGACGTGTGGGGCGTTTGTGTGTGTGTGTGTGTGTGTGTGAGAGAGAGAGAGAGAGAGAGAGAGAGAGAGAGAGTTACATTCTGGAGGACTTTTGGGGGCTGGTGGACCAGTCTCCCCTAGCTGAGCAGCCTCTACTACCACTATAATCACACCTGGAGGGCTGGCTCTGCTGCAGAGGCTATGCCATTTTGAAGGGGAGAGCGGCTGTGACTGGGAGCCCAACCTCAGCTCCACCCACGGAGCCCTTGGACACCATCTGGGACCCTACAGCCACACCAGCCATAGACTTGCTGCCTCAGCTATGAACCCATGTACACCAAGACTCCAGGCTCCCCAGCTGTGGGCTCCTTAAATGTTTGTCCAGGGGGAGACAAAATGGTGGCTGAATAGATGGATGGGTCCTGTGCCTTCTCACAGAGCAGATTGAAAAACAGCTGAATTGAATAACATCCACTCAGAATTGGTGAATTAAACACAGCTGGTGGGCAAACCATGGCTGGAAAGGACAGAGGGCACCTGGAGAATGGTAGGGTCAGGGATCTGGGCTGGAGACAGAGATGCATGACCACCAGGACTAGAGGGTCAGAAGGAAACTGCACTGCACCAAGTCCATGTCCCTTGGGGACATGTGTAACACTGACTGTGGAAGGGGATCCACAAGGCTGCTGGCAGCTGGGGACTCTAGATCTAAGCCCACAGCCATGGGAGGCTGTGCACAGAAAGGCAGCCTGAAGTTCTGCACAGGCCATGCAGTGCTTGGGGAGATAGAGATGTGCAGCAGTGCGGTTGCTCTGTCTTTATATTTGCCTTGCTTTTACTTGCTAAACCCAGTACAAGGGATCTTTCAGTTACAAACACTCACTGAGGCTGTAGTGCAGGTGGAGTTGGTTGGTGAAGGCTGGGGAGCAAAACAGAGAGAGGTGACCAGGAATGCAGCTCTGGGACAGTCTGGTCCCTCTATCCCTAAACAGCAATTTTTCTCCTGAAAAATGAGCTCCTCTTAGCAGTGCAGCTGCACCCAGACTCTAGCTCGGCAGGGAAGCAAGGATTCTGAATACTCCCAGGGAGCCCTCAGGAACTGGATTGAGGGGCCATTTGGTCCCAGCAACTAATAACTAATACAGCAACACCCCCACCTAGAGCCTGTGTCAGAAATAGATGCTTATGTAAATACGACTGAAAGCAGGCAGACAAAGCAGGCAGATTGGTCCTGCCTGCCTGAAACCAAGGATGTGGAGACAGACCCAGAGAAACTGTGGATTGCTGGGGACTTCAACACAGTGCTGACTACCTAAAAGGAAACTGAGAATTGGCAGACAGAACAGTAGAGAGGGGTCTTAAAACAGCCCCCATGGGACATTAAAACTCAGCTGAAGTGAACGACACTTCACTACTTCACTTTTTTATTTTTTATCTTTTACTAAAGAAAGCAAAGGAAAAAAAATATTTTCTTTCTTTCACCTTTTATTTGTGCTCTACATTCTATTTTTATTTTTTATCATTATTTTACTTTATCTCTTTTGCTTTCTGCCAATCTTCTTCCTCACTTATCCCTTTTTCATCCTGTTTCTCTTCTGTTCCTGCTTTAGTATTTCTCTCTCCTTTCTTTTTACTCCTTGTTAAAAATTGATCTTCTTTATCTGACTTATTGATGCATTACTTTTATAGTAGTCTCTGTTGGCTTACTCATAAATCTTATTTCCTTTCCCCTGCTCCAATTCCATGCACCCTTCTCTTTTCTCTTTCTTGGCTAGCTATTTTTTTTTTTAATTTTTGTTTTTCCTCTCCTCGCTTGCTCTCTTCTTCTCCTAATTGCTTAATTTCACTAACCAAAATCAAGCCTATTTTCACTCTACTCTATTCTCCCTTTCCAAAAATACATGAATATATAGATACATTAAAGAAAGGGGATGTTTATTTATTTATTTATTTATTTATTTATTTATTATTTTGCTTTTTACTTTTCTTCTTATCCACTTATTCTCTTTCTACCTCCTCTATATAGAACATTGGCCATTCCCCCATTTATTCAATTCCTTTACCTTACTTTCCTGAAATAAGCTCTGCCTCTTCAGATTCAATTCCCCCCTATTTTTTGGTGTGTTTGTTGTATGCATTTTTTGTTTATTTGTTTTTTTTGTGGAGTTTTCTCCCCATATGTGTATATTTTCCCCCTTTTTCTTCTTCTTTTTCTTTTCTGTCTTACCTTTTTTCCTTTTCTCAATATCGTTATTGCACTCTTTTCTCTCCCCTAATTCTCTTTTCTCTGGTGTTCACATTCATGTTTTTTCCCCCTCTGTGTCATGTCTTGTTGACTTGAATTTTGTGCCTTTCAGTCAATGTGATAGAGAGTGAGCCACATAACCAGACATCCTTAGAGGAACAAAAATGGAGAGACAAAGAAACAGCCTGCATACAAAAGAAAAGGAGGAATCACCAGAAAAGGAAGTAAACAAAATAGAAGCAAGCAATTTGTCAGAGAAAGAATTCAGAGCAATGGTTATATGGACGCTGAAAAAGATGGGAGACAAATTCAACATGTGTAAGAATCAAGAGGAAATGAAGAAGAACCAGGAGGAAATGAAGAATGACATACCTGCAATAAAGAACACAATAAAAAAGCATCAACTTTAACTAGAAGAAGCTGAGGACCGCACCAGTGAACTAGAAGACAAGGTAGAAAAAAACACCCAAGCAGAGCAGCAAGTGTGAAAACAAGACAAAACAAAACAAAACAAACAAACAAAAAAACTTAAAAAGCAGGAGGAGAGCCTAAGGGAGCTTTGGGATGACATGAAACAAAACAATATCCACATAATAGGGGTGCCAGAAGGAGAGGAAACAGTCCAAGGAATAGAAAACCAGTTTGAACAATTAATGACAGAAAACTTCCCTGATATTGGGAAGAAAAACTCACACAAGTTCAAGAAGCACACAGAGTCCAAACAAGATGAACCCAAAAAGACTGACACCAAGACACATCATAATTAAATTGGCAAACACCAACAACAAAGTAAGAATCTTAAAGGCTGCCAGAGAGAGACAGAAAGTTACCTATAAGGGATCTCCCATTAGACTATCAACTGATTTCTCAAAAGTAACACACCAGGCCAGAAGTGAATGGAATGAAATATACAAAGTAATGCAAAGCAAGAGACTAAATCCAAGAATACTATACCCAGCAAGGCTATCATTCAAAATTGAAGGAGAAATAAGGAGCTTCATAGACAAAAAAGGGCTAAGGGAGTTTATTACCACCAAGCCACCAATGCAAGAAAAGCTAAAGGGACTGCTGTAGAAAGAGAAATAGGAAGGAAAGAAGGAACACAGGCATAAAGAATAAAAATGGTGACTAACAAGTACCTATCAATAATAACAAATGTAAATGGATTAAATGATCTAATCAAAAGACGTAGGGTACCTGAATGGATAAGAAAACATGACCCATATATATGCTGTTTACAAGACAAGAGACCCACCTCAGAACAAAGGACTCACACGGACTGATAGTGAAGGGATGGAAAAAATTTTTTCAGGTGAATAGAAATGAAAAAAAAAAAAAAAAGCTGGGGTAGCAATACTTATTTCTGACAAAATAGTCCTCAAAGTCAACGTCATAACAAGAGATAAGGAAGGCCACTTCAGAATTCTAAAAGGAGCAATTCAACAAGAGGTTATAACTCTGGTAAATATATGCACCCAATACAGGTGTAACCAAATACATAAAAAAAAAAAAAAAACTTCTAGAAGATATCAAGGGATATTTGACAGCAAATACAGTTATAGTAGGGGACTTTAATATCCCTTGACACCACTGGATAAGTCCTCTAAAGAAAAAAAAATCAGCAAAGAAAAATCAATCTTAAATGACTCACTAGATCATATGGAATTAATTCACATCTTCAGAACATTTCACCCCAAAGCTACAGAATATACATTCTTCACAAGTGCACACAGGATATTTTCAAAGATAGAACACATATTGGGACACAGGCAAAGTCTCTTCAAATTCAAAAAGATAGAAATCATATCAGGCATCTTCTCAGACCATAATGGCATAATATTAGAAATAAATAACAATAAAAACAATGAAAAAAATCAAACACTTGGAGGCTAAATAGCATGCTATCAAACAATGATTGGGTTACCAAAGAGATCAAAGAAGAAATAAAAAGCATCCTGATTACAAATGGCAATGAAAACACAACAATGTAAAATCTATGGGACACAGTGAAAGTAGTCTTGAGAGGGAAGTTCATAGCTCTACAGGCCTACCTCAAAAAACAAGAAAAAATGGTAATAAATTATCTCACCCTACAACTCAAAGAATTAGAACAACAAGAAAAGCCCAGAGTAAGCAGAAGGAAGGAAATAATAAATACAAGCTTCCAAACTCAATCAGGGAGAATAAAATAAAAACCTGAATAGGCCAATAACTACCGATGAAATTGAAGCAGTATTCAAAAATCTTCCAGCAATACCTCTGGTCTGGATGGCTTTAGAGGGGAGTTCTACCAAACATTCAAAGAAGAACTAAAACCTATCCTCCTCAGACTATACCAAAATATTCAAGAGGAAGGCATAGTTCCAAGATCTTTCCATGAAGCCAGCATTACCCGAATTCCAAAACCAGATTAAGACACCACGAAGAAAGAGAGCTAAAGGCTAATATCCCTGATGAACATAGATGCTAAAATCCTCAACAAAATTCTAGCAAATTGGATCCAGCATTACATTAGAAAGATCATACACAATCACCAAGTGGGATTTATTCCAGTGATGCAAGGCTGGTACAATATCCACAAATCAATATATGTGATACATTGCATAAACAAACTGAGAGACAAAAATCACATAATCATATCAATTGATGCAGAAAAGGCATTTGACAAAGTCCAACACCTTTTTCTGATAAAAAACACCCAGCAAAGTGGGAATAGAAGGATCATACCCCAACATAATAAAAGCCTTATATGACAAACCTACAGCAAACATCATACTCAATGGGCAAAAACTAAAACCATTTCCCCTAAGAAGAGGTACAGGATAAGGATGCCCACTTTTACCACTCCTGTTCAACATAGTACTATAAATGCTAGCCATAGCGATCGGACAAGAAGAAGAAATAAAAAGCACCCAAATTGAAAAAGAATAAGTAAAACTGTCATTATTCGCAGATGACATGATATTGTACATAGAAAACTCTAGAGTCCATCAAAAAACTACTAGACTTAATAACTGAATTTTGCAATGTAGCAGGATACAAAATTAACACCCAGAAACCTGTGGCTTTTTTATACATCAATAATGAACTTGCAGAAAGAGAAACTAAAAAAAACACAAAAAAACAAAAAAACAAAACAAAACAAAACAAAAAACCATTTACCATTGCACCAAAAAATTAAGATACCTAGGACTAAACTTAAAAAAGAGGTAAAAGACCTGTACTCGGGAAACTGCAGGACATTGAAAAAAGAGATAGAGGAAGACATAAACAAAAGGAAGAAAATACCATGTTCATGGATTGGTAGAATCAACTCCATTAAAATGTCCATACTACCCAAAGCAATTTATAGATTCAATGCAATCATCATTAAAATACCAATGGCATATTTCACAGACCTAGAACAAACTCTCCAAAAATTCATCTGCCATAAAAAAAAAAAGACCCCAGATAGTCACAGCATTCCTGAGAAAGATGAACAAAGTTGGAGAGCTCACAATACCAGATATCACGCTATATTACAAAGTCACTGTTCTCAAAACTGTCTGGTACTGGCACAAGAACAAACATATAGACCAATGGAACAGAACAGAGAACCCAGAAATTGACCCACGCTATTATGCTCAATTAATATTTGACAAAGGAGGCAAGAGCATACAATGGAGTCAAGACAGTCTCTTTAATAAATTGTGCTGGGAAAACTGGTCAGATACATGAAAAAAAATTAAACTAGACCACCTACTTACACCATATACAAAAATAAACTCAAAATGGATAAAGGACTTAAATATAAGATGGAAAACCACAAAAATCTTAGAAGACTCCATAGCCAGCAAAATATCAGACATATGTTGTAGCAATATCTTTATTGATACACCTCCTAGGGCAATGGAAACTAAGGAGAAAATAAACAGATGGGACTACATCAAAATAAAACGCTTCTGCACAGCAAAAGAAACCATCAACAAAACAATAAGAAAGCCCACTGCATGGGAGAACACATTTGCCAATGTTATCACTGATAAGGGTTTAATCTCCAAAATTTACAGGGAAGTCATACAACTTAACAATAGGAAGATAAATACTCCAATCAAATAATAGACAAAGGACCTAAATAGACACTTTTCAAAAGAAGACATACAGAAAGCCAAGAGACATATGAAAACATGCTCAAAGTCACTAATCATCCAAGAGATGCAAATCAAAACAATGAGGTACCATATTACACCTGTCAGAATGGCTGTCATCAACAAATCAACAAAGGACAAGTGCTGGAGAGGATTTGGAGAAAAAGGAACCCTCTTGCACTGCTGGTAGGAATGGAGACTGGTGTAGCCACTGTGGAAAACAATATGTATATTCCTCAAAAAACTAAAAATGGAACTCCCATTCAACCCAGTAATCCCACTTCTGTGAATTTATTCCAAGAAACCAGAAACAGCAATCAGAAAGGACATATGCACCCCCATGTTTATAGCAGCACAATTTATAATAGCTAAGATTTGGAAACAGCCTAAGTGCCCATCAGCAGATGAGTGGATTAGAAAACTGTGGTACATCTACACAATGGAATACTACACTGCTATAAAAAAGAAGGAACTTTTACCATTTGCAACATCAGGATGGGCCTGGAGAGCATTATGCTACGTGAAATAAACCAGTTGGAGAAAGATAAATATCACATGATCTCACTCATATGTGATATATAATGAACAACATAAACTGATGAACAAAAGTAGATCCAGATACAAAGAAACACTGAACAGACATTCCAACCTCAGAAAGAAGGCAGGGGAAGGGGTGTAAGAGATCAACCAAAGGACTTACATGCATGCATATTAGCATAACCAATGGACACAAACACTGGGGAGGTAAGAGTTTGTCCTCAGGGGGCAGCAGTGGTGGGGGGGTCAATAGGGCAAAAAGGAGACATACTAGTATGTAATACTTTAAACAATAAATAAAAATGAAATTAAAAATGGCAGTTCATTTGTCAGATAGAACCTGTTGTTTTCTCAAATTTGATTTTGGAAAGAATATGAAAGCTCATGACTTCTGGTAGATTTTCTTCCATCACTTAAGTGATCCAGAGCTGTACATGCAGCATATAGCTTGGTTAATTTTTCTGAGCATGTTATGGTTTTCATAATTAAGTTAGTTTAACTACCAAACTCAGTATAAATTTCCAATCTATTCTAATTTAAATTTTTTTCAACAAACTCATAGATATGTAGAAATGATTTGAAAATATTCTTTAAAATTAAAATAACTTGAAAATATGGCCAGAATTTTACAAGCTATGTTACATGAATACTGAAATGAAATGTTTTCCAGTAAATAACCAAGTTATTGCAGCAGAAATTCAACAATAGAGATTGTCCTGCTAGTTTCCCTGTGTTTGAGAAGTTATATCCTTTCATATTTATACTGAGTGGCCAGATTATTATGACCACCCCATCAGTACTTCGTTGGGCCACCTTTTGCCTTCCATACTGTGGAAATTCTTCTTGGCATTGACTCCACGAGATGTTGAAAGGTGATGCAAGGAATCTGACACCATGCCTGATGATCAGCACTGTCCAGTTCTGTGAGATTTGATGGTTGTGTAACCAGCTGCCTGATGGCTCTTTTAACTTTGTCCCACAAATGCTCAATTGGATTGAGATCTGGTGATTGTGGGGGCCACCTAAGCAAGGTGAAGTCTCCCTCATTTTCTTGAAACCACTCCTGCACAATACGAGCACCATGGCATGGCGCATTGTCTTGTTGGAAGAAGCCATCTCCATTGGGATACACCATCAACATGATAGGATGAACTTGATCAGCAAGGATGCTTAGGTATGTTGTGCTATTTAGATGTTGTTCCACACGAATTAAAGTGCCCAAATCATGCCAAGAAAACATGCCCCAAACCATAACACTGCCCCCACCAGCTTGAAGGGTTGTACTCATGCATGTGGGGTGCATGCTTTCATGCTGTTTCCACCAAATTCTCACCCTGCCATCTGCATGATGCAACTGGAAACGTGATTCATTGGACCACATGACTTTTTTCCAATGCTCGACTGTCCAATCCTTGTGTTCCTGTGCTAATTGGAGACATTTTATCTTGGTAACTGCAGACAGCAAAGGTGTTCGAACAGGCCTTTGGCTTCCATATCCCATACGATGCAGTGTATGGCTAATTTGCCTACAAATGTCAGGTGGTCATAATAATCTGGACACTCAGAGAGTGTGTGTGTGTGTATATATATATATATATATATATATATATATATATATAATGACAGTCTCTTTGATGCTAATACAAACTATTTGTATAGTATGAGGGGAAAGCATATACCTCACAGAACCAACTATTTCAGACCAATTTATAAAAATAAATATTCCTGTTTCCCTCTTTATCATTTGGATTTAAGTGTATAGTAGGCTTGCCCATATAGGCTGAAATATTGCCTTTATTTGTTAAATGTGAAGCTGAGCATAAAATAGGATATACTACTGAGAACTGTGAACCAAGTTCTAACTTGTCTACTTCCTCACACTGAAGTTAATGTTATGTTTCAATACTGTAACAGTAATACTTATGTTAATATAAACTACAGCTTGTTGTTCCCTGTGGATACAATTCTTATTCAAGAAGGATTAAAGAAGAATATCCTTAATCTTCATATTACTTGTATCAACTTTGTATAATAGAGAAGGGTCCATTACTAGAGCTTAAATGAGGCCTAGGGAAAAAAAATTAAGCAGACTTGCTCAGTACCCTTCTAAAAAATAGATCAAAATCTGCATTCAAAAAAGGATTTATATCAATGACATATTTTCATGTAGAAACCCCATGTTACAAGTTTTGTCAGTCAAAGAAAGAAATGACAGTGGAATAAATTTTTTTAAATGAGTAAACTTCATCAGTACCTATTTCTAAAGACTCAATGAAATAATTATATTTTTGTGAAAATAATTAAGTGTAGGGCTCTTTTTCTGGACACTAATCTATGTATATGAAAGTCTGAAAAGTATTCATGTTCAAAGAATGTAGTTTTCATCACTGGTTTCCATTATTTTCTAAATATATTTTTGTTGATTTCAGAGAGGAAGGGAGAGGGAGAGAGAGATAGAAACATCAATGATGACAATCATTGATCAGCTGCCTCCTGCATGCCCCGTACTGGGGATTGAGCCTGAAATCCGGGCATGTGCCCTTGACCAAAATTGAACCCGGGACCCTTCAGTCCACAGGCTGATGCTCTAGCCATTGGGCTAAACCAGCTAGGGGTGGTTTCCATTATTGATGATAGTATATTAACCTTATCATTTGTATGAGTGTTTGAATTTCATCTGTATGTAATGTTTTTAAAAAGTGACATATATAAAATGGCTATAATCTAAAAAAATGAAATAAGTGCTGGCAAGGATATGGAGAAATTGAAACCTTCATGCATTGCTGGTGAATCTTCAAAAAGTTAAATGAGACTTAGCAATTTCACTCCTAAGTATCTACATATGTTGGAGTCTTAACCCCCATTACCTCAAAGGTACCCTAATTTGGAGAAAGGATCTGTACACAGATAACTAAGTTAAATTTAGCTAATTAAGGTAGACCCTAACCCAATATGGCTGTGCCCTTGTAAGAAGAGGAAGCTTGGAGACAGATATGTACAAAGGAGAACAAAATGTAAAGATGAAGACAGATTGGGATGATGTGTCTACAAGCTAACGAATGCCAAAGATTGCCAGAAAACCACCAGAAACTAGGGGAGAACCATGCAATAGATTCTTCCTGATGATACATTGATCTCTGACCTGTAGCCTCCAAAACTGTAAGACCAAAAAAAATTTGTTGCTTCAGACAGCCAGTTTATAGTACCTTGTTACTGCAGCCATGAAAAAATCATACAGAACCCAAGAATTAAAAACATGTTCAAATAGCCTGGCCAGCGTGCTCAGTGATTTAGCATCGACCTATGAACCAGGTGGTCATGGTTCAATTCCCAGTCAGGGCATATACCCAAGTTGTGGGCTCCATCCTCAGTGTGGTGCATGCAGGAGGCAGCCAATCAATGATTATCTCTCATCATTGATGTTTCTATTTCTCTTTCCCTCTCTTTTCCTCTCTAAAATCAATAAAAATATATTAAAAAACATATTCAAACAAAAACTTGCACAGGAATGTTCATGGGAACACTATTTACCATAACTAAAATGTAGAACCAATCCAAATTTCCATAAACTAATGAATGTGTAAAGAAAATGTGGTATATCTATACAATGGAATATTTTTTCAGTTGTAGAAAGGAATGATAAACTGATACATACTACAACATGGATGAACCTTCAAAGTATTATGTTAAATGAAAGGAGGTAAGCACATATTATATGGTTCCATTTGCATGAAATATTCAAAACAGACAAATTCATTGAGACAGAAAGCAAATAAGGGCCACCAAGGTTGGAGGAAAGAATGAAATGGGTATGGCTGCTTAATATTTATTATTTTTTTAAATGGGGGAGATATGATAAAACATATTCTGTAATTAGATAGTGGTGATGGTTGCACAACATTGTAAAGGTACCAGAAGTCCTTGAATTTTACACTTTGAAATCGTGACTCTTACGTTATATCAATTTTACCTCAATAAAAAAGTGACAGCTATATTACGACATGAGGATGTGAATTTCATTGTTTTTCTAAAGGGCAGGAAAAAATAGATATTGCTATGTAAAAGTTAAGCTTTCAGCACTGCAATTTAAAGAGACAAATCATATTTTTACTAATAAACTGATATAATTTTATAAAAAGTCATTTAAAAATATCACATTGAATTCCCTTGTATCATCTTTACCATCACTTTTCTCATCCTAATAGCAATTTTTAAAGAGAAATATGAAAAATTGTTTATGGCTTTCTCGTTTCAGTTGACTACGTTAGTATCATGTATATTGTTTTTTTGTGAGATAAATTCTGTTTTCTATGTAATATTTATACCAGACAATATACAGCTCAGATTAGTCATTGGAAAGGGAAATATTGTAACAGGGCTTTATTATACGTAATTGCTTGGACCTTAGCTACTGTTGCCTGAAAATTACTCTATTCAAAATCCAGACCTTGTCATGATATAGAAATGTTATTGTCAGTAAGTTTCTTGAGTTAGTTGACACCTAAATTATATCTAACTTTTTATTGCATTAAGTCCTCCCTGAACTAAAGCACATATATGTTCATTAAATTTATCAGAAATCTATGCCTTCTTATTCACCTTCACCCTGAACACTTCCAGTAAAGGAAAACTCATTAGCTTCTGAAAAAAATCCAATACTATAATTGATAGTTTGGACTAATAGAAAATTTTACTCTTTATTTAGCCACTTACATTTTCCTTTAAATTCTACTCATTTGTCCTAGGTTTTGTAGTACGGAGTAACACAGAATAAATATAATCCTTTTTTAATACAGAATTATTTAATTTTTGCTTTAATTTGGAAATATAAATCATACCTTCTTATAAATCCATTTGTTTGAAGCAATATCTGTAAAATTGTTTTAGTCACATAAACCAGATAGGCCTAATCCCCTTAAATTTGTACAGGTTTCAGACTTAAATACATAACTTCATATTTATTCTGTTAACATTTACCTTGTTAGATTTAGCACTTGTTAGGTCTTTATCATCATTGTGCTGCTCAACATATCAGCTTTCTCCCTTTTTCATGTTTTTCACAAATTTGATCAGCATGCTATGAATGTCCTTGTCAGTGTCACCAACAAAATTATTTAAGAAGACATAGTTAACAGCAAAATTACTTTAAAAGCTCCCCAGCTTGATGATCACCCTTTAATCAGATCCCCTTGATTATGGACATTCAACTACTTGTAACTGTATAAAACTTCTATTTTTTTCTCACTTTGCCATCCTTTCCATAATTTTCTCATGAAACATCTGGTTCTAATCATTATTTAAATACTAGTGGCCCAATGCACGAAATTCGTGCATGGGTGTGGGGGGGTGTTCCTCAGCCTGGCCTGCACCCTCTCCAATCTGGGACCCCTCAGGGTATGTCTGGTAGTCAGACATCCCTCTCACAATCCGGGACCGCTGGCTCCTAACTCGGAGTGCCAGCGGGTCTTTCTTTATTTAGTTTTTTTTTAGGGCAAAAGTCTATAATTTTTAATTAAAATTGAAAAACTGTCAGGGACAGGAATGACAGAGGACCCATCCTAGGTGGATGGGATCCTGGGGGTGGGGAGTGGGGAATATTGTTGACACAGTTGTCAGAATTCAAATGGGGTCTGTGGATTGAACCTTAATACCATTTGAAAGGAAATTTCCTCAAGTGGTTGGGTGGAGAATTGATATCTAGGAATGTCTGCTTTTGGGAAATACACAGGGGAATATCTGGGCATCCTGTCATGTGTAGAGCATGCTCTCAAACAGCTCAGAAAAAGACTGGGGGAAATGAGCATATATGTGTATAAATGCACACACACACACAGTTTAACCTTGCTATTTTCAACTCCACCTTTGTGCGCCTGCCTACTTGCTAAGATCTGTAACTTCAGAATCAAGGCTTACAGAGCTTCCTCGGCCATTGGGCCACAGCCAGGGTGCAGGAACCCTGCAGACAGACCCATGGGCACAGTCCCAGCTGATGTCCAACAGGTGCCACTGTTTTCTTGTTTCCACTCCAGTATGTGAACTGGGGTCTGTTTAGCAATGGGTTCCATTGGGGCTTTGGCATTTCTGTGCTTCCTGGTGGTGTCTGGCTGTGTGGGATGGTCAAGCTAGTGCTCCACTGGCTGCTGGTTCCCTGAGCCCAAGAAGACTGTGCGGTAAAATACGGAGAAAAGATCACATCATAAGCAAGTTCAGGCTGCCCCATTTCAACCTTAAGGAATCAACAGCACCCATCACATACGGTACTTTCAATGGAAACACAAAGAGCGCTGCCCTGAGCACACATGGTGCCGGCTCACTGGGGCCCACAGACCAGCAGCGATGGCCACTTGTGGGTGAGGTTGTGAAGTCGTGATGCTGAGGCAATGAGGGGGGTGAGTCTGGCTGCCAAGGCCATGTCCTGATCCCATGTCCAGGCCTACACCCCACAGTGAAGCCTATGGTCAGGCACCGACAGGTGGCTCAGGGAACTGACATAGCAATGTCAGTACTGCTGCAGTTTCTCTATGCACATTTGAACCATCTGCATTCTTCTGGAAAGAAGAGCTTTTTCTCCCACTATGGACGTCCACGCTCACCTGGCGGCGCCCGAGGATCTGGGGCCTACCTGGCACCCCAGCCTTGCTGACCCCATGGGCCACTGCCCTAACAGCTCGTACCTCTGTGGCCCTCCACGCAACCTACCAGCACCATCTAGCGCAGTCCATCCAGCATGGTCAGTCATCTGCATGGCCCCCAAGGCCACCCAGCCACATGTGCTCGGGCAGCTCCTGCCCATACTCCACTTTCCCACACCTGGTGTTGGGCCCAGTGCACCGGCATGGAGCTCCCGCCCGGACCCCACTTTCCCATGCCTGGCGGTGGGCCCAGTGCTCCTGTACAGAGCTCCCGCTTGGACCAGTCGTCCATCTGGTTGTGACGGCCCTAGTCTATTATTAGTACAGATAGAATGCAATCTTCTTAATAGAATTCCTATCCTATCTAATGAAAGAATAATATGCAAATTGACCATCACTCCAACACACAAAGATGGCCACCCCCATGTGGTCAAAGATGGCTGCCCCCATGTGGAAACAAGATGGCCACCACAAGATGGCCTGCAGGGGAAGGCAGTTGTGGCTGATCAGGCCAGCAGGGGAGGGCAGTTGGGGGGGACCAGGCCTGCAGGGGAAGGCAGTTGGGGGGACCAGACCTGCAGGGGAAGGCAGTTGGGGGGGACCAGGCCTGCAGGGGAGGGCAGTTAGGGGCAATCAGGCTAACAGAGAAGCAGTTAGGCATTGATCAGGCTGGTAGGGGAGTGGTTAGGGGGTGATCAGGCTGGCAGGCAGAAGCAGTTAGGGGCAATCAGGCAGACAGGCAGGCAAGTGGTTAGCAGCCAGCAGTTCTAGATTGTGAGAGGGATATTTGACTGCCTAAACAGGCAGTCGAACATCCCTTGAGGGGTCCCAGATTGGAGAGGGTGCAAGCTGGGCTGAGGGACAAACCCCCCCATGCACGAATTTTGTGCACCGGGCCTCTAGTCCTATATAATAAAAGTCTAATATGCAAATTGTCCCCTCGGGCAGTTGTTCGACCGAGAGATCTGGAGTTTGACTGCTCACTATGATGTGCGCTGTCCACCAGGGGGTGGTGCGGAACATGGTGGGCATCTGCAACGTGGTGCTGGCAGCAGGTGGCAGTGGAGGTGCTGCCGGACCCGATGGGACCTGACAAGAACGCGACCACGGTGGGATGATGGAGCAGGTGAGCGGGTGGCGCCAGACCAAGGCAGGTGTGAGAGGGCGCCTGATCACCCCACAGACGGCGGCCAGTGGCATCGGCGGGGAGTGGGGCCACTGCTCGGCTCCCAGGCACTGAGGGAGCCAGGCAGGGGGCACGGCCCTGATCAATTGCCTCTCAGGTGGAATGGTGGAGCAGGTGAGGGGTGGTGCCAGGCCAAGGCAGGGTGCCAGGTGGGGCTGCAGGGCTGTGAGGCTGGGGGCACGAGTTGGGGCTCCATCTCTGCAGGCCACCCTGAGGGACTCTGACTACTTAGAGTGTGGGCAAGTGTCTTCAGGGCTTCTTCCTTCTTATACACCCCATTTAAGGAGGCCAGAGGCCTGAGTGCTTGATTGCACTCCCTTCAGAGACTGCAGTGCACTGGTGTGGCGAGGCAGCATTCTTCCCATGGAAAGCCTTTGTAATTGTCTATGATTGGACTTGAAAAATCACTCATAAGTTTTTAACCAGGAGCTGTACTCCTCAAAGTATTTTCACTGTGAAGATGTCTTAGATATTGATGCCAATTCAGATTATACCTGACTTCTGAGGCTTCTTTTGGAATGTGCACAATCTTTGTTGGAGATCAGACCTAGAGACTAAATCAACCCACTTTCCCCTCTTTCTGCTGTCTTGTTACTGGCATCCCAGCATACCTGGGTGCCATTTTATTATGACATAATTGACTTATAATACTCTTATTACACTAAATAATTAAAAAAACATATATATATATATATACACACATGTATACATGCATATATATACATATATACATATATACATATATATATATATATATATATACACACACACACACACACACACACACACACACACACACACACACAAACATATTCTGGCATCTTTTTTATAGGTAACGAAACTCACTGACCCATCACAAAGTGCATTTTTTTACCCTTTAAAAATAGTGTTGCATTTGATTACCTGTAAACAGTGCTTTAGCAATACTATTCTAGGAAATACTTGGCAAACTGAGATCCTGGATTTATGTTAAGCAATTAAGTGATCTCTTACAATCAATGCCAAATACATTAGAATTTAGTTTCTTCTTGCCAGTGTTTGTTGCACATTTTCGAGCCTGATAATCAGTCTTCTAAATAGAGCTATCTATTATGTTAAGATTGATCAGTTTTGTATTATTTCTGTCATTCATTTTCATGACCTCACCCATGCTTACAAAGTCTTTTATTTGTTGTTTTACATGTTCTGAATATAAATATAGAAGAGTTTTGTTTTCTAAGATATTTTTGAGAGTCATTTTATTTTGAGATTTTTCTTAGACTATACTAGCAAAACTATTCCATTCTCTTTAGTTTAACCTTGGTGGGAAGTCTACATGTAATTTTGCTCATTTCTTATCTTTACTTCAAATGTCATTTATAACTATTTATTTAGAAATATATATTTAAAATTCTACAAATATTACACGATCTCACTTATATGTGGAATCTAATGAACAAAATAAACTGACAAACAAAATAGATCCAGAGACATGGAAGCATGCAACAGACTGAGGATTCTTAGAGGGAAGGGAGGGGGCCCGTGGCGGGAAGAGATTACCCAAAGAATTTATATGCATATATGCATAACCTATGGATACAGACAGCATTGCAATGAAGGCCTGGGGAGAAGGTGGGAGTGGGGAGGAGGGGATTAACAGGGGAGGAGGGGAAGGGGACATCTGTAATACTTTCAACAATAAAGATAAATAAATTTTAAAAATTAAAAAAATAAATTATCAACCTTCATAATCTATATTCACTTTTAGAAGTATCAACCCACAGATTATAATTTTTTGTTCTTCCTCTGTCAAGACTGAGATACATATTTGATTAAATTCACTTTACCCCATCTTTCCTTATGCTAATTGTCTCCCCCAAATTCTATGTATTTCAATTTAACCAATTAATTTTAATTTGTTAGTCAGAATTAGGTTGATGTTTAGTAGTTCCCTTTGTTATTTTTTTCTATTAAATTAACAGTAAATTAAAGGAATAATTTATCACATAGCTGATTTTACCCCAGTGTCACTTCTGGCACATACCCAGATTATTGAAATCACTTAAGATTCTATATCTTACCCTCAGGACATCTTTTCTTTGGTAGAAACTCATTATCGATTTTTCTATCTCACTGTGTGGTCAGGAATGATATGCTTATAACTTTGGAAGTTGTGCTCCTTTCTACATTAATCATGCAACTAGTATTCAGGGATATTTCATTCTTAGGATTTTAAATATCTATGCAATTAGACATAAATAATGCACTTTACTTTTCTCACAAATCTGAATTTAATGGTCAATTTTTTGCTTCCACAGATAAATTTCAGTCTTATATTGTTCACCTCTCTTTTTTAATTTAAATTCCTTTGATCAGCTCTACGAATTACTCAACTTACATATGCATATCTGATGTTATTGCATTCCTAGCTGAGTCCTTTATTCAAGTGTCATAAAAATGGTGGTCCATATCATTAAAAGAGATGAGAATCATACTATTGTTTTCTTTTGTGTTTTGTGTGTTATCTTGTTTTACTTGGTATTGGCATCCCTACTCTTAATTGAAGATATGTTATTGCTTAATCTTCTTTCACTACTCATTTCTTCATTGACATTTATGTATTCTTTTCTGAGAAAACTGATATATCATATCTAAATTTGAATATTTCTATTATACTCATGAAATCTCAGCAGTAATGATTTTGTGAGATCTCATTTTCTTCTTTTTAAACTAGGGTAAGATTGAAATTTTATAGCAGGAAGTTTAATTGTTGTTTTGCACATTGTCCTTAAAGATATTACTTAAGGTTTTTCTGGTGGTAATGTTTATACCACCTGAACTCAGAAGAGTGAGGAGTCAAGATGTTTGACAAACTTCTCAAGTACTTCATCATGTCCAGAAATACATTGTAGGTAGGAAGCCTACATCCCTATTTGCCATATCGTCTTCTAAAATATTTCTCCATATTGCTAGGCAGGGAGATGCCAATCACCTCTATAGATTTATTTTATACTTATGAAGACATATGCTGCCTCCTTACTGTTCTGTGCAAAATGAGATGTGTATTTTTAATCTCTTTCCATGCAAAAGTTAGAGGAATTTTCTCATTCGGTCTTTAAAATGAATTGGACACTAGACAAGGAGGGAGAGAATAATACTGAATTATTCAAAAATTAAATGTGTGATTATGCAAAGTTAAAAATAATTATAAAAGAAAATTTGGGGTTGTAAAATTGTTTTTAGTCATTAAATACCAAGCATTGCTTGGTATAATTCTACATGAATTATTTAATAAATCTACTGGGAGAACGTTGAATAATATGCAAAGACTAGATTTGATCAAATGTTACATCAAGACTGTGGGAAGATATGGACACATGTAATACCTTAATCAATAAAAAAGGCAGTATTAGAGCAGATATATTCCACAATAGATGTAAATTTATGCTCCCTGAGAATGTACCTTTCCTCTTATATGTCTAGTCCTATGCAAACATTAGTATTGAATGATGCAGGTTTTAAATTTTTGCAGGTCTTTATAAAGAAAATCTTTGCATAGACTGCTCTACTGTTAATGTATGAGAATAAAGTATTTTTAAAATTTTTTGGTTAAAAAAAAGACTGTAGACTACATGGTGATATAAACGACAGAAATGATGTGTTTATGGTTTATTATAACAGAAAATTTGCTAATTAACCTTGGCAAATTCTCAGAGTTATTCTGGGAATAATTCCAATTTATCAATAATTTTCCCATTAATTTGTGAATTTCAAACCTGATATTTAAACTTGTTGGCTTGTTGGTTGTTGACTAATATGAGACATATGCACACTTGGATTTATATGGTATTGAATCATGGCATTAGAAGAAACCCTAAGATGCTTCCTTATTCTGTTCCTTGCTTCTAGATAGCAAATAAAAAGAAAAAGAGTAATTTTTAGAAATGGAGTTCTAAGGGATTCCCAGACTCAATTCCAATGTGTATGTGAAGGCTTCCCCACACCAACAAACAATTATTGGATACAAGCAGTGTGCCTGAAGATGTAACTGAATTCTGGCACTATCTATTGAGGGATAGAATCAGATTCCACAGGTAAAGGGTTGTCCACTGTGGTTCAAACATTAGGTTTGGCCACTGTGCTGGTCCAGATTTCTGGCAGCAATACTTGTTTAGCAAATGCCTCCCCCTCAGCCCACACCAATTCATATAGGTTAGAGCTATGAAGGCACAAAACTAGTGGGCTGTCCAGACCTCTAGATAACATAGTAGCATTCACTGTCAACCCCAACTTTGCCAGATAGTGTGAAGACACAGTTCACCCTATTAAGCCCTTAGGAATTCTGACATGAAGATTTAAAAGTATGGTTACAGTTTCTAGAAATCATCCTTGTTTCTGGCATGCACAGTTGCTTCACTGGTCCTGGGACTACTGAATCAGGTAGGAAAAAAGAAGGTTGCCAGGATGTGGGGAATAAATGTATAGTCACAATAGCATCCTCTCCCACCTTATCTTTCCAGATACTCAGAAAAGTGGAGAAATCTATCCAGTGGGAACTTCCTTAGCCCCTCTCATATTGAATATGAGCCAGCCCCTAATGTCTTTATCTCCCCCTGCTTTAGACAACAAATGTTTCAACTGCCTATTTTAATTTTATATTAAACCATTGTTCTGAGGATGATGTGTAACATGATATATCTATCTTATATGATATCTCTTGGCCCACTGTTGGATGTTAGGCTGTAAAGTGCATCCCTTGGTCCAAAGAATTGTAACTTGGTGGTCCAAACTGGTACAGTATTTTCTGTTCCAATAATTTTGAGCATTTGTTCTACCACTGGGTATGCACAGCACAGTCTGGAGTGTGTATTCCTGTGAAGACCCATTTATAGCCCCAAGAACTACTGGCACTGGTTGAATGTAATCCACTTGCCAACTATATGCAGGGTTTTGACCCTGGGGAAATTTTCCCGTAGTCATCTTCAGTCTCTGTCTCTCTTGTTGACAGAAAAAAACAGTTCTTGTTGACAGAACAGCTCTTGTTGGCATTTTTTTTTTTTTGCCTGATAGGGCGCATGAGGAATAGGTCTAGATTCAGCCTCTCTCTGCAGTGTTATAACCTCCAAACCCCCTACTCATTTTATGGATCCAGGTGGCCAACTCAGGTCAGCACATCAAAGGTCCATTCACTTGGTAATTCCAATCACCTTCTGAACCTGGAAGGGGGTTCTTCTGCTAGGCGTCAACATGTCTCACTTTAATGCATCCCCTAAATTCCCAGAATGAATTCTGTAGGGCAATCCCCCACACAAGCATCCCTTTAATGGCCCAGTTTTCCATTGCTCATCAACCTGATCATATGGCCAGGCCATTGGCCATGACCTATGAGTCAGTAAAAACTCAAACATAGGGCATTTTATTATTGTCCAATTCTTCTGTCACTGCTAAGAAAACAGCATGTAATTCAGCCCACTAAGCTCATTTATTCTGGTCTTATTTAATCAGAGTCTTGCCATCCACAGGTCGTAATGTGACAACTTCCCAACCATGATATTATCCATTCATTTTGGAGCTGCCATCCATAAACCAAGCAGCTTTGTTGTTTAGTTGAGAGCTGTTCATAGGGCACTGTCCATATGCAGGTTCTGGTATCTCCTCAGGTTGCTCCAAAGTCAGTCTTATAGGAAAAGAGGCTACATATTCACGGATATGGTGAGTGCCTCTGTGCATTCCTCCAGTAGCATGCTAGTTTATAAACTGCCGGAAGCCAATTCCAGCATGTCAGCAGGGCTGAATCATCTGGGATGGCTGAAAGGCATTTTCCCAAATCTGAAAAGGATGATTACTTGCTGCCAGACAGCTGATGGCATCCTAATCTACATGTTATTGCCTCCTCCTGGCCAAACACCTGAACAGCTGGAGATAATTCTCCATTCTGACAATGGACTCTGTATAGGAAACCCTACGCCAGGTGTCCTCAAACTACGGCCCACGGGCCTGCCAAAGACATTTATCCAGCCCGCCGAGTGCGGCTGCCTGTCCTGCTTAGTAGCCGACTCGTCCTGGGCCCGCAGTGCGCATAGGAATTTGTTCATAGTTTTTTTTTTTTAAACTATAGTCCGGCCCTCCAACGGTCTGAGGGACAGTGAACTGGCCCCCTGTTTAAAAAGTTTGAGGACCCCTGCGCGGCTTTGATGTGTATATCTACCTTGCCTTAGGACAAATTGTGTTAATAAAAAACAAGGGGTCCTGAGATGAGGAGAACTTAGTTCCTTTAGCTAAGTTCCTCTGACTCCCATAATGCCTCCCAAAATTATGTTTCATTTCTGGACTCTTATTTAATTTACGCACAGCCCCTTCTCCAGATTTTTGAACCCTTCTAGATGCCGGATCAAGACCACCAGCATTAATAAACCATTTCCATTTTATTATGGAACTCTTCTGGGAACTACCTTCCTTATAAGTGTTTATTTGACATCACTTAAGACATTATGGATATCTCAAGTTTTATGATTATTTTATGTCTTTCATTCATTGAGGCAGTCTCAGTTAATTCCCCCAATAGTAGGCCAATAATTGTCTCTCAAGTGATGTGTACTGAGTGGCAGCATCTGAATTTTCTCATCCAAAATGCCGACAGTAACCATTGGGAGGTTCTCATGGGCTTTTTGCCATAAGCTCCAGGTTGAATATGTACAGGTGGCAAACACTTCCAAAATCATATCTGAATGGGGGTCTTAAGTGCACAAAGGCATTGAGAGACCTACCACCTTTTAAAAAATATATAGTTTATTGATTTTAGAGAGGAAGGGAGAGGGAGAGATAGAAACATTGATGATGAGAAAGAATCAGTGATTGGCTGCCTTCTGCATGCCCCATACTAAGGATTTAACTCATAACCTGAGCATGCACCCTGACTAGGAATTGAAACATGACCACCTGGTTCATAGGTCTATGCTCATGCACTGAGCCACACTGGTGGGGCAAGACCTACCACCTTTTGTAATTTAGACATGGACTGCTTTTGTTCAGGTTCCCATTCAATAAATAGCTTCATTTTGGGTAGTCTTATATGTGGGAGCTAACAGTATTCCCAAATGTGGAATATGCCTTCTCCAAAATCCAAATAAACAAATCAAACACTGGGCTTCTAGGGGTGGATAATGACAATAGTATATGTTTAGTCACTTGTTAAATATCTCAGGTGGCTTCTGCCCAGGTTATTCCTAAGAATTTTACTGTTTGACTGGGACCTTAAACCTTTGCTGGATCTATTAAAAAGCATTGGTTAGTCATGTGTATCACCATTGCATCACTTTCCAATATCACAATATTATCAAAATAGTGTGTTATTACACTTGAGACTCACATCAAGTCCAAATCCCGCATGACCAAATTATGACAATAAGCCATTTAATTATGATAACCTGTGGCAGCACATTAAAAGTGAATTAGGATTCTTTCCATGTGAAGACAAACCACAGTTGGCTCTTTTCTGAGATTGAGATAGAGGAGAAAGCATGTGCAAGGTCAATAACTGGTTGTTAACCTCCATTAGTTTCTGTATGGTTGAGACAGTGTCTCAAAAATGAGGCTATGGGAGGTACAACTTTATAATTATTATTTTTTTGTGTTAATCCTCATCTGAGGATATTTTTTTCTATTGCTTTTCAGAGAGTGAGGAAGGGAGGGAGGGAGAGAGAGAGAAAGACATCAATATGAGAGACACATCAACTGGTTGCCTCCTGCATGCCTGATTGGGGAGCAAAACCCCAACCCAGGTACATGCCCTTGACCAGGAATTGAACCCATGACCCCTTAGTATGTGGGCCAATTCTCTAACCACTAGGAACACTGGCCAGGGTTGGAAGTACAACTTTATTTAAGCTTTGACAGTCTATTGTTAGTCTCCAGGACCCATTTACTTTTTTCACAGGCCATGCAGGACTATTGTACAGTGAATTTATTGGGACTAACACTCTAGCTTATAGCATTTCATTAATTAAAGTGGCAATCCCTTTTTATCCACGAGATGTTTTATATTGTTTTAGGTTAACCACCTGTGTGAGTTTGGGAAGTTTCAGTTGTTCCTATTTAGCATGCCCAATCAAAAATGGCCTGAGGGTGGACTTAACATGCCTTCCATGTTACGATATTATGTAGGAAGAGCAATCACCAGTCAGACATAATGCCCATCCCAGTAATATATTTAAAGTAGATGTGACCATCTCACACAAAATCTGTTCAAAAATTCTAATTTTTATTCAAATGATCACCTTAATACTATTCACCATTTATTTTCATATCCTCTGAATCTAACTTTAACCCAAGTTAAGACTTCACAAACAGGTTTTGGAATCACAGTGCATTGGGCTCCTGTATCAAGGAGTCCCAGAAAAGTTTCTTCTCCCTCTACTAGCCATTTTACCCACACATGTGCATATGGCCTTGTTTTCCTGTCTTGGGGGTGGGGCCAAAAGACTTTGGCTTCCACATCAATCTTTACCAAGATTAATCTTCCTAACCATTGTCCCAAGGGAATCCTTGCTCAGATTCCTTATCATAATATTTGCCTTCTGGCTGTTTAATTTCCTCCTAACTGGGGTAAATAGGGTTTACTTATTTGGGGCCATTTAATGTTGGGGGACCAAGAGAGAGACTACTGATTTATCCAATCTCTGGTATTGCTGTATCAATACTTTTGTTTCAACTCCATCAATGTCAGCTTTATTCACCCCATTTTTCCTTCCTTCCTTTCTTTCTTCCATATTTCCTTCCTTCCTTCCTTCCTTCCTTCCTTCCTTCCTTCCTTCCTTCCTTCCTTTCTTCCGTCCTTCCTTCCTTCCTTTTTCTTTTTTTTTAGTAATGCTGCTATGAATATTGTACAAATACATATTCAAGTCTCTGCCTTCAATTCTTATTTATTTACTAGAGGCTCGGTGCACGAAATTTATGCATGGGGGTATGTGTCCCTCAGCCCATCCTGCACCCTCTCCAATCTGGGACCCCTCAAGGAATGTCTCACTGTCCAAGGAATGTCCGACTGCCCTACTGGGATGGGGCCTAAATGGGCAGTCGGACATCCCTCTCACAATCCAGGACTGCTGGCTCCCAACTGCTTGCCTGCTTGCCTTCCTGATTGCCCCTAACTGCTTCTGCCTGCCAGCCTGATCACTCCCTAACCACTCCCCTGACAGCCTGATTGATGCCTAACTGCTACCCTGCCAGCCTGATGGACCCTAACTGCCCTCCCTTGCAGGCCTGGTCACACCTAACTGTGCTCCCCTGAAGGCCTGGTCACTCTTTTTTTTTTTATATATATATATTTTATTGATTTTTTACAGAGAAGAAGGAAGAGGGATAGAGAGTTAGAAACATCGATGAGAGAGAAACATCGATCAGCTGCCTCTTGCACACCTCCTATTGGGGATGTGCCCGCAACCAAGTTATGTGCCCTTGACCGGAATCGAACCTGGGACCTTTCAGTCCGCAGGCTGACGCTCTATCCACTGAGCCAAACCGGTTTTGGCAGGCCTGGTCACTCTTAACTGCCCTCCCCTGCAGGCCTGGTCCCCCCCACATGCTCTCCCCTGCAGGCCTGGGTCCCCCCCAACTGCCCTTCCCTGCAGGCCCTGTCACCCTCAACTTACCTCCTCTGCCGGCCTGGTCACTCCTAACTGCCCTCCCCTGCAGGGTTGATCTCCCCCAACTGCCCTCCCTTGAGGGCCTGGTCCTTCCCAACTGCCCTCCCCTGCTGGCCATCTTGTTGCAGCCATCTTGTGTCCACATGGGGGCAGCTATCTTGTGTGTTGGAGTGATGGTCAATTTGCATATTACTCTTTTATTAGATAGGATAGAGGCCTGGTGCATGGGTGGGGGCCAACTGGTTTGCCCTGAAGGGTGTCCCAGATCAGGGTGGGGGTTCCCTTGGGGCATGGGGCAGCCTGGGTAAGGGGCCTATGGTGGTTTGCAGGCCAGCCACGCCCCCCTGGCTACCCAAGCAGAGGCCCTGGTATCTGGGGTTTATTAATCTTCTATAATTGAAACTTTGTAGCCTTGAGTGGAGCCAAGCCACCTACTCTCTCTGTGGCCACAGCCATTTTTTGGGGGATTTATTTATCTTACATAATTGAAACTTTGTAGCCTTGAGTGGAGGCCTGGGCCGGCCAGGGCAGCAGGGAAGCTTGGTTTCCTCCATTGCCCATTGCCAGGGAAACCCAAGCTTCCTGCTTGCTGTAGCTCCATGGCCACAGCCATCTTGGTTGGGGTAATTTGCATACTAGCTCCTGATTGGCTAGTGGGCGTGGCTTGTGGGTGTAGCAGAGGTATGGTCAATTTGCATATTACTCTTTTATTAGATAGTATTTCACCCATTCCTCACACCTTCCTTTTTGGCAACCATCATCATGTTCTCTATATCCATGGATCTATTTCTGTTTTATTTATTTGTTTATTTTGCTTTTACGCATTCCACATATAAATGGAATCATGCAGCATTTGTCTATCTCCGTCTGACTTATTTAAGTTAGCACAATACCCTCTAGGTCTATTTATGTTTTTACAAATGGCAAGGTTTTATTATTTTTATGGCTAATATTCTATTGTATAAATGTACCACATCTTTTTTATCTATTCATCTATCAATGGACACCTAGGTTGCTTCCCAATCTTGTCTATTGTAAAGAATGCTGCATTGAACATAGAATACACATAATTTTTTGAATTTGTATTTTTATTTCCTTTGAATAATTACCTGGAGGTGAAATATGGCAGCTATATTTTTAACTTTTATTTTATCCTCACCTGAGAATATTTTTTCCATGATTTTTTTTTTTTTTTTTTTTTTTTAGAAAGAGTGGAAGGGAGAAGGAGAGACAGAGAAAGAGAGAAACTTTGATGTGAGAGAAGCACATTGATTGTTTGCCTCCTGCATGCACCCTGACCAGGGCTGGAAACCTGCAACTGAGGTACAGGTTCTTGATTGGAATTCAAACAGGGATCCTTCAGTTCACAGGCTGACACTCTATCCAGTAAGCCAAACCAGCTAGGACTCTATTTTTAACTTTTTGAGGAAACTCCATACTGTTTTCTATACTGGCTGCGCTAATTTACAATTCCATCAACAGTATATGAGGGTTCCCTTTTCTTCACAGTCTCTCCAGAACCTGTTATTTGTTGATTTTTGTTTTTAATGATAGTCATTCTGACAGGTGTAAGTTGATATCTCATGGTGGTTTTGACTTGCATTTCCTTGATGATTAGTGATATTGAGGATCCCATCTATATAATAAAAGCATAATATGCTAGTTAGACTGAACAATCTTCTGGACGTCATTCTGGACGTCCTTCTGGACAAAGCTGTGGTGGCGGAGGCTGAGGCAGAGGCGGTTAAGAGCTATCAGGCCAGCAGGGGAGCAGTTAGGGAGCAATCAGGCCGGCAGGCAGAGGTGGTTAGGGGACAATCAGGCAGGCAGGCAGAGGTGGTTAGAGGCAATCAGGCAGGCAGCCAGAGGCAGTTAGGGGTAATCAGGCAGGCAGGGGAGCAGTTAGGAGTGATCAGGCAGGCAGGCAGAGGGGTTAGGGCAGGGGTGGGCAAACTTTTTGACTTGAGGGCCACAGTGGGTTCTTAAACTGGACCGGAGGGCCGGAACAAAAGCATGGATGGAGTGTTTGTGTGAACTAATATAAATTCAAAGGAGCGGAGGGGAGAGCAAAAGAACCGGATAGAACAGCCGGATCCGGCCCTCGGGCCGTAGTTTGCCCAAGGCTGGGTTAGGGGCAATCAGGTCAGCAGGCAGAGGCGGTTAGGGGCAATCAGGCAGGCAGGCAGGCAGGTGAGTGGTTAAGAGCCAGCAGTCCTGAATTACAAGAGGGATGTCCAATCCCCCACCCCCGTGCACGAATTTTATGCACCGGGCATCTAGTTTTTTAATAACCACCTGAAAACTTCTCTGTTGAATCTAGTCTCTTGTTTCCCTGTCTTTCCTTACTTTTTAAATCACTTTATCTTCTTGAGGTCAGTAAGGCCCATATGGGAAAGTGAGATAGCATATCTGATAAGGCTTTTCAAACTGTTGTTCTATTTGGTAGCAGTAAAGTTACATGAGGTGCCCATGCAACAGGGACCCCCTTAATCACAGCATTTACCATAATCTCAGTAATGGGCATATTCAGTGTGTGGATATCTCTATCATCATAAAGCCAGTCCCACATGATTTGCATGGGCAGCCTATCAGTTGCTTCATCTAGAGTATTTAATTTGGCATGTTTGAAGGAATTGGGCAGTCCCTCTTCTCATGACAAAAACACTTTACAGTGCTTTTATCCAGTCCCATAGTCTGGCCCTTCCCTTGCGAATAAACCCCTGTTTGTCTACTAGTAGATCACATACGACAATCTGTGATTGTTCAATAGTGAGCTGTGGGTCCTACATCAACCCAAACATGCTCTTCCACTCTGCTGCATTTAAAACCAAAGACACAGCTCCCATATTGGTTACTCTCATGATCCATTTTAATAAAGGTTCTTCAGAAGGTGATACCAATCTGTAAAATGAGCCTGTTCCTTCACACTATATCTCCTGGTTTCAGTTGTTTCTTGTTTTTTCCCTTCCCCTGTATTAATTACCATTTTGGTGACTAGAGGTCTTAGAGCAGGGGTGGCGAACATCTGGCCCTTGGGCCATATAAGGCCCATGAAATCATTTGGTCTGGCCCTGCCGAGGCATTAGGGGTGAGTTAATTAAATGTTTGATCAAATACAACAATCTAATTTTTAAGTTGATAATTTTGTATGACCCACAAATAATGTTGCAAATATCCAAATGAGAGAGACAGAGAGAGAGAGAGAGAGAGAGAGAGAGAGAGAGAGGGAGAAGAGCTCTTTGATGTTTCTTCTTATAAGGACACTGATCTTATCATGAGTGCCGCACCCTCATTAACTCATCCAACAGTAATTAATTCCCAAATCTCTTAACCATATGCTTGGCTCCTAATGGCAACCATACCCTGTTCTTGGGTGGGGTTCAAAAGTTACCTCATTAACATAAGAAAAGACCATTCTTGCTTTGTGATGTGAAAACTACCTTGAAGTTGCAAACAGCTTTAGTCATTAATCTGGCTGTGATTCAGCAGATTTATGGAAAGGTTGGGAATAGTAGATGTCAAACAGCTAATATACAATCTAGAAACATGGTTAATGTAGAGAGATTTTGTTTCTATCTTATAGATAAGAAAACTGAGGCTTAAAGAAGTTAACTCAGTTGCTTAAAAGCAGACACAAAAAAAGAGCTGAGCCTGTTTCTGAATACAACTCTTCTGTGACATATTCAGTGATTTTCAAGTTACCCTTCCCAGACACACACATACAAATCTACACTGTCTACATGTAATAAAAACAAACATTTTGACAAAATTCATTAGAAAATGCACACAGACATATTTTATTGTGCTTTGCTTCACTTTATTGAACTTCACAGATGTTGCATCTTTTACAAATTGAAGGCAAGACCCTCCAGCAGCAAAAAGATTACAGCTTACTTTATTGCAATACTTGCTTTATTGAGGTGATGTGGAACCAAACGCACAATATCTCTGAGGTATGCTTATATATACCAGGTATTGTTTGAGATCCTGTAAACAAAACAATAAAACAAAGTCTATTTTCCTATTTCATGGAATAACTAAAATAACAATAAAGAGCTCAGTTTCATGAGCATGTGATTTTTGTGTTTCCTAGACTGTTTTCCCCAACCAGTCTAAGAATCTCAAATCAAAATACAGTCACACATTATTTAATATCCATCTATTTCTAAGTCACGTAGTTTTTTTTTTATTCTTTTCCAAAAGAAGAGGAAATAAGGAAATATCTTTTACATAATTGATAACAATGACAATGACTTTAGGTATACTTCCTCTCTTAATTCTTAAAATAATTCCACAATATATGCTTTTTACAGAGGCATAAAGTATTATTTAAATAGACATAAATTTGAGATTTGAACCCAGGAGGTCTGCATCAGTCCTTTTTCTTAACTACTAAATAAAATGGACTTCATAATAACCTAAGACAATATCAACTCAGGATCATTGAGAATCAATACAATAAAACTTGAAAAGTAGTATCCCAAGGCACATTAAATCTAGTGTTCATTTCAGAGAAGATGAAGACATTAAGCCCCACAGAGTCTCTCAATGGTGTGATAGATTGAACACTAAAAAATAGTCTTCATTGTTTGAGAAGTAGCATGCCTTGGTGGAAAAAAAATAAGGCTTTAGATAACATAAATTATATTTCTGATACTAATGTATTAGGTCTATCGTTTTATAAGCTGCTGTACTTCTTCAAATTTTAGTTTCTTCATCTCTAAAAGAAGATATCCATCTTCAGGGGTTGTTTAATATTACATATTAAATTAGTGCAGTATCTGAAACATAGCAATTAATACCAATTTCTTTCATTGCTTCTTAAAGATATCTATTCAATACTTATCTTTAAAGTGTCACTATTTTCTTGCGACATCAATCTATAGTGTTTTTCCTGTAATAATAAAACAGCATCAGTGGCTTTTCATGAAACTGAGGCTCTCAGGTCTCAGTTAAGTAAAAAATGTGTTTTGGTTTACTTATCCCTCCATAATTGTTAGAAAACTGTATTAGTTAGTTCACTCAAGCTGCCATACCAAAATACCATAGCTTGGATGGTTTAAACACTAGAAATTTATTTTTCATAGTTCTGGAGATTGGGAAGTCCAAGATCAAGGTACCAGCCCATTTGGGTCCTGGTGAGAAGAAAAGAGAAGTGTAGAGATGATTTTGATTTATTTTTTATTTTTTATTGAGCAGGGTACAAGGATGATTTCTTTCCCAGCTTCTTGTCTAGATGGATTTGAAGAATGAACCCATGGACAAAAGGTGGTAGGTGAGAAGTACAGAAACTTTATTGAAAGCAGAAAAAACTTTATTGTAAGCAGATACTGTCTCTAAAACCCTAATTCTAAGACTCTGTCCCTCCTGGCACAGAGGGGAAGGGGGGTCCACTAAGAAGGGTGACCACTGCATTCTTTGTCTTGAGGCATTAAATAGGCTGTAGTTCTTTGGACATGACCCTTTTAATTGGACTCTTCCCCAACTTAGGACCCGGTGCTTTCCTCATTGTTCACTCTGCCAAAGCCCACGTGGTGCATTCCTCCTTAAGAAACTTTGTGTCTCTTCTTTGTCCTTCACATGTTCATCTTATCTGTTTAAGTTGGAGTTACTTTTGATCTATCTTATGGCTTTCTACTAGTTATGCTGTCTAGAAATGTGTTATCTTATAGCTCTCCCAGCTGCTCAGGTCAGGGTTACTTTTAGTCTAACTTATGGTACCTAGCAACTTTATCCTGCCAGGCCTTGAGACGGAAACCGCTGGCTTCTTTGCTCAAAAGAGTAAAGCGGCCTCTTTTTTATCACTTATCTAGAGATTTATTGCCACAAACATTCAGGCTAGAGATATCTCTGTCTTTGATTTATAGCTGTTTTAATTGCTCAGGCCAGAAATGTTTCCATCTGCCTGGACCCCCTCCCTCCCTTTCTGTTTTAAGCTAGCTAGTTAACCCTTTCAGAGAGAAGGTAGGGGAGAAGGGGAGAGATAACCCTGAGTATACCTAGAAAATTAATCTTGATATATGATTATTCTTAAGGCTTTCTCTTACACTATGCTGCCTTCAACTTTCCTCCTCAGACCTAGATGTAGCAGTAAAAGCATTTAATTATCATAAGAAACATTTGAAGTTATTAATAGAAGTAAATAGCCTGTTATTTAACTTATCCTGAAACAAAACTCTGAAAAATTAGCAATGTGCTTTAGAACGAAAAATATAGAATAAAGACATTTTTCCTTCTTAAAATGATTACATTTTCAATAAAAGCAGTCAATTTCTCACAATTATTTACCATTTTTTCTATACAATTGCTTTAGAATTTTGTGTAGCTTCTCCACTATAGAGATAATAAAGTGTAATGAAATGCAATTATTGACTATAAAGGAATATCAACAAATGCCAGATTTTCCTTTTGCTCTTATTTTGTTTCTTTTTTACATCTTCTGAAAAGTAACTTACAAGTTTAGAGGACTAGGAAGAAGAAATAAACACTAACTTACAAGGTTGATCTTCAATATGATTTTTGTCAAAAGGAAGGGCAAGGGAGAAATAAAGAGGGGGCATCTGTAATATTTTCAACAATAAAGGTTAAAAAAATTGTTGATTCACAAATAGGCTATCCAAAAAATACTTGACCTAACCCTCAGATTATCTGGAATTTCCATTTATCATGTTTCTCATCTAACTCTCAGATTATCTGGAATTCCTCATCTTTTACATCCCTATCAGTCAGCAACATTGTACTAGCCTACATTATTTCTGCTTAAACACAACTAACTTACTCATTTTTGCATAGAAGCATATAATTAATTTGGTAATATCCTTGTAAATGACTCAAATAAAAGTAGATTTACGGAATAGCAATGATTGTCCCTAATCTACTAGCCCCGTGGTCGGCAAGCTGAGGCTCGCGAGCCACATGAGGCTCTTTGGCCCCTTGAGTGTGGCTCTTCCACAAAATACCACAGCCTGGGCAAGTCTATTTTGAAGAAGTGGCGTTAGAAGAAGTTTAAGTTTAAAAAATTTGGCTCTTAAAAGAAATTTCAATCGTTGTACTGTTGATATTTGGCTCTGTTGACTAATGAGTTTGCCGACCACTGTTAGCCTATAACTTCTGTTTGTAAATTATTAAACCAGGCATGAAAATTTTTACTCCTAATCCCCAAGTCATAGATAGATAATAGTTGAGGAGACATTAAACAGTGTTTAAGAAGGAGCTGTAATTTAAAGCATGCAAGAAAATATTTACACCTATTACTTCACAGTTCTGATCAAAATATAATCTAAAAAGTAGTTTAATGTAAAAAGTAAATCAAAATAATTACAGTTGGAGGCTTAATGTAAATGTTATCACACTTAACCATTTATTTCCTCTTTTTATCACCTATGTTTTTTTTTTTCCTGACCTCTGATATAGGGGAATAAATATGAAGATATGATATTTTCCCTGAACTACCTTTTTTGTACCTAGCTCCAATCTGTGTCCATAATAGCCAGAAAAAAAACACTTTGACTTGGCCCAGTTTTAAACAAAAATTGTAAATCAGGAAGTTTGTTTTTAGTGGCTTTTTAATTTCCTATTTCTCCCTAATTGACTTCTCATCCAATTCTTAATTTCTTGATGTTTTTATGTCACTGGATTTGTTACTAAGGGCTAACCAATATAAATTTCTAATAATATCTATCTTCTATGAATAAAGCTTCATAATTTAAATATTTTTCCACTGATTACTTTTCTACATACCATTGGTACCAGATCCTCAACTACAAATTAAATTAAAAGGTTATGCCAGTTTCTGTGCTAAGATGTATTAGATAATATCTACTAGTATTGAGACACATTTGCAGTTGAACAAAATAAACACCTTTCACCACAGGTTATTATTTGGTGTTTACAGACCTCTTATAGAATTCAGAATGTTAATAAACTTGGGTGGGAGCAAATTACATTTCTTTTTTTCTCTGCAATGTAACAAAAACTCTGCATTTTTTTCTATTATAAAGATCAACAACAGTGTAACAAATTATTAGAAGTAACTTTGATTATCTCAGTAACAGAAAGATGGATATAATTTTAATTCATTATACCAATTTGCAGACAAATACCATTGATGGCCATCACTTCAAAGTTTTGATAGTCGATGCACTGCCATATGTTTTTAAGTGACTTAATTGCTAATTATATATATCACAATTTTTAATATTTTGATAATTGTGTCCATAATATTCTTCCATTACAATTCTACATATTTTATTTTATACTAGTACATTTAAAAATATTCTTGCAAGGGATACACAGGATTCACCAGATTGCCAAAGTGGTCCATCACTCAAGAAATTATTAAGAATCTTTGGTTAAATCCAAGCAGTACATCTCTTTGTTAACACTTAAAATGTCAGAGTATAAAAGGAAGGGAAAATGCATGGCAAAGACTCACTTTTCTTCATCTACATAGACTAAACATTAGATTCACCTAAGGTCCTTTAAAAAAAACTGATGCATGAGATCCACCCCATAGATTTTCATTGAATTAGTCTAAAAGGGAGCTTAAACCCGAGATTTTTAAATAGCTTCCAGGAAATTCTAAAATGCATAGGGAGAATAGTAAATAAAATTGTAATAACTTTGTACAGTGATAGATGGTTACTAGACTTATCATGGTGATCATTTTGTAAGTATAAATGTTGAATAAATATGTGATGTACTTGAAAATGATGTGATATTGTATATCAACTATACTTCAATAAGATAAATGAGCAAGTAAATAAAATGCAGTAAAGGTTGATAACTACTAACCCAGTGGTCAGCAAACTCATTAGTCAACAGAGCCAAATATCAACAGTACAACAATTGAAATTTCTTTTGAGAGCCAAATTTTTTAAACTTAAACTTCCTCTAACGCCACTTCTTCAAAATAGACTCGCCCAGGCCGTGGTATTTTGTGGAAGAGCCACACTCAAGGGGCCAAAGAGCCGCATGTGGCTCGCGAGTTGCAGTTTGCAGACCACGGTACTAACCTAAAGGAAGCACTGCTGAGTAAATATTGGGCATCAGCAAATGTTTTCTGTTTTTTTAATCTTTATTTTTGAGAGTCCCCCTCTCTTTTCCCCCCTTGCCCCTCTCCAACTGGTTCCTGTCCCACCCCAGGCTTTTACTACCCTATTGTCTGTGTCTTTGGACAATGCATATATGCATATAAGTTTTTTGGTTAATATCTTCCAGCCCTCCCTCCCCCTTCCTTCTGAGATTTGTCAGTCTGTTCCATGTTTCCATGCCTTTGTTTCTATTTTATTTATCAGTTTAAGTTGGATCATGTGATATTTGTCTTTCTCTGACTGTTTTATTCTCCTTAGCATAATACTCCTCAGGTCCACCCATGCTGTCACAGAAGGTAAGATTTCCTTCTTTTTTACAGCTGGGTAGTATTCCATTGTATCACAGCTTTTTTTTTACCCACTCATTTACTGATAAGCACTTGAGCTGCTTCCAAATCTTGGCTATTATAAATAACACTGCAATGCTTATAGGAATACATATATTCTTTTGAATTAGTGTTTTGAGTTTCTTCAGAAGTAGAATCGCTGGGTCATAAGGTAGTTCCATTTATTTTTGTTGTTGTTGTTAATCCTCACTAGAGATATTTTTCCATGGATTTTTACAGAGAGTGGAAGAGAGATAGGAAGACAGAGAGAAAAATTGATGTGAGAGACACACATTGATTGGTTGCCTCCTGCACGAGCTCTGACCAGGGCCACGGGCCAGGGCGAAGCCTACAACCAAGGTACATGCACTTGACCAGAATCGTACTTGGGACCCTTTGGTCTGCAGGCCGACTCTCTATCCACTGAGCCAAACTTGCTAGGGCAAGGCAGTTCCATTTAATAGAAGTACAGTGATCTCTTGACAAGTTGAATATAAGCTATTTAATTTGATAGATTTTTATAGGGAGAAAGTACACATAAGTTATATAGATAAATAAATGGGTGAATGGACAGATATATAAACAGATAGTGATCTAAATATTTGTTTCATAATCTGGTAGGTTTCTTGCAACTGATACTTTAATAAAGCTACAACCAAGTCAATGGAAGAACACCTAAAAATATTTATTATAAATAGACATTTTAATAACATCTATGGTAAAAGTCATCCCTAGCTGTCATAATAAATAGTATAAAGAGCAAACAGCTTGATAAAAATAAACACCCTTTTTTCATTTGATAGTTTCCCTAGAATGGGAGCAGAACTTCTCCTTTCAGGGGTGATAGAGTAATATTGCATTGTGTATTTCAAGATACATGACACCCCACCTTCTGAAGACATACATCTAAGCTATACAGAATACGTGTTTCAGTGATATAAAAAAGAATTGTGTTTTGCCTTAAATTTTTCTATTTTCAGACTGTATGACCTTGGGTACATTAAAATCCAGATATACTGTTTATCCATCACAGGAATATTCTGTGCGTAAATTTAAAATATGAAGGGTGAAAAGGTTAAAAAGAGTAGAGGCACTGGCAAGAAGGATAAATGAATATTGAATAAGCATGCATGTGTGCAATGTGATATGCCCTTCCATAATTTAATTTTAAAATCCATTAAGGCTTGCAGAGAAATGTTTGTCAAGTACTTTGAACTCTTTGTCAATTGGCATAATGTAAACACAAGGGAGGATTTTGATTTAGAAAGGTACTATAAATTCCATATTGTACCAAATCGGTGTTTAGCTCAGGGTTAAAAATAAATTGACAAATAAGGATCTATCCTATCTAATAAGGAGGGAATATGCTAAGTGACCATCACACCCTCACAAAGATGGTGGTGCCCATAGCCAATAAGGAGGGAATATGCTAATTGACTGCCATGCCCTCAAAAATGGCAGTGCCAACAGCCACAAGATGGCGGCGCCCATAGCTAATAAGGAGGGAATATGCTAATTGATTGCCATGCCCTCATAAATGGCAGTGCCAACAGCCACAAGATGGTGGCGCCCAGTCCCCTCTGCTCCACCTGGCCATTCTGTGCACCTGCCTCTGGAGTCCCCCAGTCCCCTCAGCCCCCCAGCTGCTCAGGGCTGGCTCGAGGCACAGGCAAGCCTCGGATGTAGGCTGCCCAGCTGCCCAGGGCCAGCCCAAGGGACGACCAAATGACTGAACAAGCAGGCTGCATGGGGCGACCAGGCTGGCAAGGGGGTTAGTGAGGGACAACCAAACGACTGAACAAGCAAACTGTGTGGGGTGACCAGGCCAGCAGGAGTGTTAGTGAGGGACAACCAAATGACTGAACAGCAGGCTGCACGGGGCAACCAGGCCAGTGGGAGAGCCGTGAGGGCCAACCAGGCTGGCGCGGGGGGCAGTTTGGGGTGACTAGGCCGGCAGAGAGGGGTAGTTGGGGGTGACCAGGACAGTGGGGGTGCAGGTAGGGATGACCAGGCCATCAGGGGGGCAGTTAGGAGCAACCAGGTTAGCAGGGAGGGGACAGTTGGGGTGACCTGGCAGGCAGCGGAGGGCAGTTAGGGGTGACCAGGCTGGCACAGGGGGCAGTTTGGGGCAACTAGGCTGGCTGAGGAGGGTAGTTGGGGGTGACCAGGCTGGCAGGGGGGCCAGTTAGGAGCAACCAGGTTGGCAGGGAGGGAGCAGTTGGGGGTGACCTGGCTGGCAGTGGGGGGCAGTAAGGGGTGACCAAGCTGGCAGGGGGGGCAGTTAGGAGTGATCAGGCCAACACACAGAGGCAGTGAGGGGCGATCAGGCTGGCAGGGGGGGCAGTTAGGGGTGACCAGGCAGGCAGGCATGTGAACAATTAGGAGCCGGTGGTCCAGAATTGTGAGAGGGATGTCTGACTGCCGGTCTACACTAGCAGTCAGACATCCCCCAAGGGGTTCCGGAATGAAAAAGGTTCAGGCTGAACTGAGGGGACCACCCTTGTGCATGAATTTCATGCACTGGGCCTGTAGTCCTATCTAATAAAAGAGCAATATGCAAATTGACCATACCTCCCCTACACCCACAAGCCACACCCACATGCCAATCAGGAGCAAATATGCAAATAAACCCAACCAAGATGGCTGCGGCTACCGAGAGCAGGAGGGAGGCTTGAGTTTCCCCGGCAATGGAGGAAGCCAAGCTTTCCGCCTGCCCTTGCCGGCCTAGGCCTCCACTCAATGCTATAAAGTTTCAATGATAGAAGATAAATAAATCCCAACAAAAATGGCAGCAGCCAAGGAGCTGGAGAGAGCAGGAGGCTAGGGTTGCCCCCGGTGATGGAGGAAGCCAAGCTTCTGCAGCCCTGGCCGGCCTAGGCCTCCACTCCAGGCTACAAAGTTTCAATTATAGAAGATAAATAAATCCCAACAGAAATGGCTGCTGCCTCAGAGCGAGCAGAAGGCTTGGCTCTGCTCCAGGCTACAAAGTTTCAATTGTAGAAGATAAATAAATCCCAGATACCAGGGCCTCTGCTTGGGTCACCGGGGGCGTGGCTGGCCTGCAAACCACCACAGGCCCCTCGTCCAGGTTGCCCCATGCCCCAAGGGAACCCCCACCCTGATCTGGGACACCCTTCAGGGCAAACCAGCTGGCCCCCACCCATGCACCAGGCCTCTATCCTATCTAATAAAAGAGTAATATGAAGATTAACCATCACTCCAACCCACAAGATGGCTGCCCCCATGTGGTCAAAGAACTTGCCCCCATGTGGACACAAGATGGCCACCACAAGATGGCCAGCATGGGAGGGCAGTTGGGAGGGGCCAGGCGTGCAAGGGAGGGCAGTTGGCATTGATCAAGTCTGCAGGGGAGGGCAGTTAGGGGTGACCAGGCCGGCAGAGGAGGGAAGTTGGGGGTGACTGGGCCTGCAGGGAAGGGCAGTTGGGGGTGACCAGGCCTGCAGGGGAGGGCAGTTAGGGGCAAACAGGCTGGAAGGGTAGCAGTCAGACATCAATCAGGCTGGCAGGGGAGTGTTAGGTGGTGATCAGGCTGGCAGGCAGAAGCAGTTAGGGGCAATCAGGAAGGCAGGCAGGCGAGCAGTTGGGAGCCAGCAGTCCTGGATTGTGAGACAGATCAGGCCTAAACAGGCAGTCGGACATCCCTTGAGGGGTCCCAGATTGGAGAGGGTGCAGGCTGGGCTGAGGGACACCCCCCACCCCCCATGCACGAATTTCATGCACCGGGCCTCTAGTATATATATAAAAGCCTAAGCAACCGTTCGACCGTTCGACTGGTAGCTATAACACGCACTGACCATCAGGGGGCAGATACTCAACACACAGGCATGGAAATATGGAACAGACTGATGAATCTCAGAGGGAAATGGGGAGGGGGAAAGGTGGGAATAGATTAACCAAAGATCTTATATGCATACTAGAAGCCTGGTGCGGGTCCCTCGGCCTGGCCTGCAGGGATCGGACTGAAACCAGCAGTCCAACATCCCCCGAGGCATCTTGGATTGAGAGAGGGTGCAGGCCAGGATGAGGGACTCCACCAGTGGATGAATCTATGCACTAGGCCTCTAGTTTTAATATAAATATTTTTTCTGTAAAATTTTCTATTTAAGTAACAGAAAGCTCATCTCAATTTATAGCCAATAATTTACATAATGAAAATAAATCGTTTTTGAGTCTTTATATATTAGCATTTTTACTGAAGAGCCATGATGTTCTTGAAGGAAGTATTCTAGAAGATAGAATTGTTATCATAAGAGATGAGAGATCCATGAGTGTATTATACCTGAAGAGCTTCCAGTGAAATAAAATGTGGAGGTTGAAGACAGTGATATTGATGATCCTCACCCCGTGTATACCTAGGCTAAAGTGTGTGTGTTTGTGTCTTAGTTTTTAACAAAACAGTTATAAAGTAAAAAATCATATATTTTAAATAGAAAAATGTTATAGAATAAGGATAAAATATTTTTGTAAAGTTGTACAATGTGTTTGTTTTAAGCTAAATATTACTACAAAAGAGTTGAAAGTTTAAAAAATTAAAAGTTTATAAAGTAAAAATATTACACAAATTAAGGTTAATTTACTATTGAAGAAAGAATAATCAGTTTTTAATTAATTATACTAGTATGTACCCTAAATGTACAGCTTTTATAAATCTACAGTAGAGTAAAATAACATTCTCAGCCTTCACATTCATTCGCCACTCACTCACTGACTCAACCAAAGCAACTTTGAGTCCTGCAAGCTTTATTCATGGTAAGTGCCCTATACAGGTGTACCATTTCATATCTTTTATATTTTTTACTGTACCTTTTTATGTTTAGATACACAAAATCTCACAAATGCATTATAATTCCTTGCAGTATTCAGTGTAGTAACACTCTGTACAGGTTTGTAGCCTGGGAGCAATAGGCTATAGCATAGAACATACGTATGTTGTAGGATAGACCATCTAAGTTTGTGTGACTACACTCTGATGTTCCCAAAGGGATGAAATTGCCTAATGACACATTTCTCAAAATATCCCTGTCATTAAGCAACACATGGCTGTATTGAGAAAGAAAGTGAAGCACTTAGAAGCCAAGTTTAATGAGAAAGCAGGCATATACCCTGAGTGGCCAGATTATTATGATCTCTGAATGCATAATAATCTGGCCACTCAATGTATATCCTATATAATAAAAGGCTAATATGCAAATTGGCCCCTCAACCAGGAGTTCAACCAGCAGGCAGGCCGGTCAACTACCCATGTCCCCTCCCCCTGGCCAGGCTGGCCAGACCCCATCTATGCACAAATTTATGCACCGGGCCTCTAATATATATATACTGAGTGGCCAGATTATTATGCATTCAGAGATCATAGTAATCTGGCCACTCAGTGTATGTTGGTAAATAAACACTGAAACCAGAGTTTTCCCTAGGATTTCTTCCATTCTTTTTCAAATATAACTTGAATTTTGATAAAACACAAATCCTATTACTTTTACTAGGTCAAAAAGTCCTCAATGAAACTGGTGTGGTAAAAGGCGACAATTTTTAGAGGAAGAAAAAAGTATGTGTGTGTGTGTGTGTGTGTGTGTGTGTGTGTGTGTGTGTGAGAGAGAGAGAGAGAGAGAGAGAGAGAGAGAGGCACTTGGTAAAGAAAAAATGAACCTTGGTCTTTAGTAGAAAGGTGGAGAAGAGAAATAAATTCTAAATCCTCATATAAAAATGTTTTGTTTTTTTTTTTAGAAAACTCAAGATTATAGTTTATTTTTGAATTTATTGGGGTGACATGGTTAATAAAATTACATAGGTTTCAGGTATACCATTCTATAATACAGCATCTGTATTTTGTGCTCACACCCCAAGTCAAGTCTCCATCACCATTTATCCTCCCTTTACCCTCTTCTACCTCTCCCCACCCCCTTTCCCTCTGATAATCACCATACTGTTATCTGTGTTTATGAAAACTTTTTTGCTTAATCCCTTCACCCTCTTCACTCAGCCCCATAACCACCCCCATTCTGACAGCTATTTTTATTTATATTGAGATAATATTGGTTTATATTATGTTTCAGATGTGCAAAATCTGTATTTACTACATCATGCTCACCACCAAAAGTCTTGTTTTCATCCATCACTATACAATTGAGCTCCTTGACCCATTTGGCTCTTTCTCCACTCTCCTCCCCCTATGGTAACCACCAATCTATTGTCTGTCTCTATAAGTTTGTTTTTATTTGTTCTTTTTGTTTTGTTTTAAATTCCACACATGAGTAAAAATCATATGGCTTCTTTCTTTTTCTGTCTGACTTTTTGCACTTAGCACAATACCCTCAAGTTTAAATATATAAAGAACTTATACATCTCAAGAATAAGAACAACAACAAAACAACTTGGTTAAAAAATGGGCAGATATTCTGAACAGACATTTTTTTTCAAAGAAGATACACAGATAACCAATATCCACATGAAAAGATGTTAAACATCACTAATTATTTGGGAAATGCAAATCAAGACCACATTGAAATGTCACTTCACACCTGTTAGACTGGCTATCATAAAAATGACAAGAAGTATTGGAGAAGATTTGAAGAAAGGGAACACTTGTACACTGTTGATGCAATTGTAAATTAGTATAACCACTATTGAAAACAGTATGGAGATTTCTCCAAAAATTAAGAATAGAACTACCATATGATCTAGCTGTTCCATTTCTGGGTATATATCCCAAAAGGCAAAAACAATAATATAAACACTCTTATGTTCATTGCAGCATTATTTACAACAGCCAAGAAATGGAAACAGCCTAAGTATCCATCTATATAAGAATAGATAAAGAAGAAGTAGTGCATGTATACAATGGAATAATATTCAGCCACAAAAAGGTGAACATTGGATTTTAATTCACACTATTATATAGCCAGAAAAAAATTCTAAATTAAATGATGAAAGTATTCTAATATGCCAAAGCACTGACAACCACATCCTCTCTGGGGAGCTGTCACAATAAACTGCCATAAAGTTCTAAATAACAGAAATTAAAAATCAAAACTCAAAAACTATATAAGGAAACCCTTTATCATGAATGAAAATTAGTAAATATAATGGGATTGGATATTAGATCCAAGAGTCTGCAAAGTTATAGGGAACAGAACATAAAACGTGGATGTTTAATGTTTAAAAACGTAAGAAGGTTACTGATATTATGAAATCTGAGTAAAACACACATTTTAAAGTACATTTGAAAGGAGAACAAAAAGAATGCTTAGAAATTAAAAAACACAGATTTAATTTAGAACGACAATGGAGGGCTTACAAAATAGATTAAACACAAGTAATGAGAAAATTGTTGAAAAAGAATATAGTCTGAGGAAACTATAGAAAAATAAGCTCAATGAGACAAAAAGAAAAAAAAAAACATGAAAGGCAAGCTCAATGAGACAAAAAAAAAAAATGAACTGCAGTTTAGGAAACTTTTGCTTTCAATCTGTTTGTAGCTATTTCCTCTATTAATGATACCTTATTTCCCAAAATCACAGGCTTGAAAATGGTTGATTAGGAATTATTTGTGTCAAGTAGGAAAATCACAGCATAAGACAAAGGCAGAGTCTTACATGAGCAGTGCATTCCAACAAATGTTTTCTTTTTTAAAAAGTATTTTTATTTTTTTCCTTTTTTCTTTTAATCCTCATGGGAGGATATTTTTTCCATTGATTTTTAGAGAGAGTGGAAGAGATGCAAAGACAGAGAGAAATATCGATGTGAGAGAAAGACATGGATTGGTTGCCTCCTGCAAAAACCGTGACCAGGACCCAGGCCAGGGAAGAGTCTGCAACCAAGGTATGTGCCCTTGACCCTAATTGAATCCTGGATCTTTCAGTCCGCAGGCTGATGCTCTATCCACTGAGCCAAACAGGCTAGGGCCCAACAAATGCTTTCAATTTGTTACATAATATTTCAATGTTATGATACTTAGGAAGTGAGTTTTCAAGAAAGAATAATGTGTAAGTGTGCAAGTTTAGAAAAATATAACCCATTCTCTCCATAAGTGTTTCATTGATCTGAATTCCACTTGCAATTTATAAGTGAGTCAGAAATATGAGATTATATGGAAATTAACTATGTATTTATTTATACATGTGTGCATATATTATAAATTTCTGTTTAAGAAATATCTGTAATGCAAAATATATCCACTATAATTAAAAATTGTAGTGATGGCACAAACCAATTAAAATTTTTTGTTCAATTGAAATAGTTTTAGCAGTATAAAATGTATATCTCTAGGAGAACAAAAATAACAGAAGATTGCTTTCCTCACATTCAATTTTGTGTATTCCAAAGTCTCATTTGCATACTCTTGTTTTTTCAGCAGCTGAACTAATTGGAATAAAAACAGATGACATGAATAACACTGGTACTTATTCCATTCTCTACAGAGCATCCAAATTCCTTCTAGCTTCTCTGTAAAGAACAGGATGATTGGGTGAATGTTCCCAGAGAAAAGTTCCATAAAATAATGTACTAACATAGTTATGGACACAGCTCAAAGTATGCCCTGAAGTAGTGAAACTATACATTAAATTATTTAAATAGCCTTCTTTTAAACAATGGGTCATTGTGGGTAAAGTGTAACTATGCATTTGTCCTTGGCAGAGAGCTGATTGATGAAGATAGAAATACATATGCCTGAGAACTAAAGCAGCTGTGAACTACTAATTTCATGATTCCAATCACTGTAGAATCTGAAAATATATCTGTGTAGCTGTAGATATTGATATGTGTACTATATTAAAACTGAATAATGACTGATTCCTGCAAATGTAAATAACAATTAACTAATATATTAATTCTTCTTATCTTAAAGATGATTGTTTTGAGAATGATACTTGCCAGCATTCCTTTTTAATAATAATATATTTTTTTCTTTTTTTCAAAAGGTCTTACATTATGACTTAGACTTACCCTCATCCCACATTTTTAAGCAGTGTTTTTAATTAAGGCAAAAAAGTTCTGCATAAGAAAATTTGTAAATATTCTTTACAGTAGCATATAGACAATATTTTATTTGCTATATATTCTTACCTACAGTGAATAATTCATGGCTTTCATTATGTTTATTTATATATTATCTATACAAAATTATAAATATACTAGAGGCCCGGTGCACAAAATTCATGCAGGGTGGCGGGGGGTCCCCTCAGCCCAGCCTGCACCCTCTCCAACCTGGGACCCCTCTGGGGATCGGGCCTAAACCGGCAGTCAGAAATCCTTCTCACAATTTGGGACCTCTGGCTTCTAATTGCTCACCTGCCTGCCTGCCTGATAGCCCCTAACTGCCCCCCTGCCAGCCTGATCACCCCTAACTGCCTTTGCCTGCCAGCCTGATTGCCCCTAACTTCCCCTCCTGCTGGCCTGATCGCCCCCAACTGCCCACCCCCTGACAGCTTGGTCGCCCCTAACTACCCCCCACTGGCCTAGTCACCCCTAACTGCCCCCCTGCTGGCCTGGTTGCCCCCAAATGCCCCTCCTTGCTGGCCTGGTTGCTCCCAACCTGCCAGCCTGGTTGCCCCTCACTGCCCCCCCCTGCTAGCCTGGTCGCCCCTTTCTGCCCCCCCTGCTGGCCTGGTCGCCCCTCTCTGCCCCCCCTGCCAGCATGGTCACCCCCAACCGCCCCCCCTGCCGACCTGGTTTCCCCCAACTGCCTCCCTCTGCCAGCCTGGTCGCCCCTCACTGCCCTCCCCTGCTGGCCTGGTCGCCCCATGCAGCCTGCTGTTCAGTTGTTTGGTCATCCCTCACTAAACCCCCTGCCGGCCTTGTTGCCCCACACAGCCTGCTGTTTGGTCATTACTGTGAGAGTGTCATGAACAGTTTGCATATTACCCTTTTATTAGTATAGATTTTATATGTATTTCTGTTTATGTGTATAATTTTATATGTATATATATCACTGAGGGAGTGAGAATAATTACGTTTATTTATATATTATATATAAAATTATCTATATATTATATATGTACTTCCGGTTATTTGTGGTATTATGTTATACTGGCCTTAACTGAATAAGATAGTGAAGGATAAATTGTATCTAGCCCTTGCCATAACCGGTTTGGCTCAGTGGATAGAGCGTCGGCCTGCGGACTGAAGGGTCCCGGGTTCGATTCCAGTCAAGGGCATGTACCTGGGTTGCGAGCACATCCCCAGTAGGGGGCGTGCAGGAGGCAGCTGATCGATGTCTCTCTCTCATCGATGTTTCTAACTCTCTATCCCTCTCTCTTCCTCTCTGTAAAAAAAAAAAAAAAAAAAAAAAAATTGTATCTAGCCCTTCTTACAACCAAAAAAGAGGCACAATGCCTAGTGAGGCTCTTTGGATTTTGGAAGCAACATATTTTACATTTAGGTGTCTTACTCTGGCACTTATGAGTTATAGAACTCAGAAGAAACACCAGCTTTAGGGTTCTGCTGGGACTTGAGTCTAGTTAAAAATATAGAAACAAAGAGAGGTCGGGGGATGGGTTCTGAGAAAAATTATCATTATGTTGCCTTGGGGGAGGCCATTACAATTTCCTCAGGCAATGTAAGGTTAATCCCCTCAGATAGTGGTGGAGAGTGCATTCCCAGTGAGGGTGAAGAAACTGCTACCCTGCCTTAGCCAGCTTGGCTCAGTGGATAGAGTGTCCGCCAGGAGACTGAAGAGTCTAGGGTTCAATTCTGGTCAAGGGCACATACCTAGGTTCCAGGCTGGATCTCCAGGCCAGTCTGGGAGCATGTGGGAGGCAACCATTTGATGTGTTTCTCTCACATAGATGTTTATCTCTCTCTGTCTTTCCTCCCTCCCTTCCACTCTCTTTCTAAAAATCAATGGAAAAAATGAGGATTAACAAAACAAAACAAAACAAACAAACAAACAAAAAAGAAACTGCTACCCTTAGGGTAGGGAGTCTTCTTCAACTGGCAAAGAGTTATCAAACTTTAGGGGCTCAGTGTCTCCAATTTTATCGGTCTTCCTACATGTTTCCATTCCAACTTAAAGGATACATTTCTTTCCCAATTAATACTTGCACTTTAATAGTAGAAACCTTGGGAGGTGAGAGTTCAACTTGCATTGTAATTTAGCTAGTTACGGGATGATATTCTGTTATTGAATTTTGGCAATGTTAGCCTCCTTGGGGCTGTGGGAGATCATGGTTTTCTTTAGGGCACACATAGAAGCTTTCAGGTATCTTACGTGGTACTTGAGTTTATGATTTGAATCTCTGAGTTTATCCTTTTCTTTCTCTATTGTGTCTAGTGACATTAGGAGCAACCAATTAATTTCTTTATATTTTTAGTGTTCTTAAAGGAACTAAGCAAAAACCAAAAACAAAACAACTACCTCATAGACAGACAACAGACTGGTCATTACCAGAGGGAAATGGGGGTGGGAGGAGGTAGAAGAGAGTAAAGAGAAGATAAGTGGTGATGGAAAGAGACATGACTTGGGGTGGTAAACACACAGTACAATATACAGATGATGTATTACAGAATTGTACACCTTAAACTTATATAATTTTATTAACCAATGTAAATCCATTAAATTCAATTAAAAGTAAATAAATTTTTCCCAAGTATCATATACACAGTCACCCAGGTACTTGTTTTTTACCAGTGGTTGATTATGAGTATCTAATGGTCATATATTGTGTATCTCTATTGCCAGATAACACTATGGACAATCAGTGTTCTCTTTGCTACTGCAAATTGAGTCATTACCATCTTTAAATCTAATCAGATTAGAAAGCCAATTCTAAAAACTCTAGAACGAATTCTGAAAATGGAGAGAGAAAAAGAAAGAAAGAGATGATTAGGTGATGTATTGGTACTAATAAGTCCCAGGATCTGTATTCAGCATAATAGAAATGCAGAAGAGCCAATGGTATATTTTCAGTCTGAGTCTGAAGACCTAAGAACCAGAGTAGTTTATGATATAACTTTCAGTCTGAGTCCAAAGGCAGGAGAAGACCCATGTTCAAGTTCAAAGAATTAGCCAGAAAGCAAATTCTCTCTTACACTAACTTTTTGTATAACTGAGTTCTTTAACAAATTTGTTGATGCCCACCATATTGGAATAGGTAATTTGCTTTACTCAGTCTATCAATTCAAATGTTAATCTCCTCCAGAAACAACCTCACAGGCAAATCTAGAATAATCAGAATAATGTTTAACTAGTATCTGGACATCCTGTGGCCCAGTCAAGTTGACACATAAAATTACCCATCACAATACAAGACACACACACACACACACACACACACACACACACACACACACACACACTGACATGTATATAAAGAGACTGGAGATTTTTTTCTTTGTTTTCTACTAAACAATACAGATAGTGACAAATAAGGGCTATGGTGAAAAGTAAAACAGTGGAGTGGGGTGTAATATCTAAAATCGAGGCTCAATATTATATGCTGTCTTGACATCTGGTGAAATTGTGAGAATCTCCATGGCCTAACCACAATCTCTCCTCCTTATTCTGTTCTCATAGATCAAGTCCTCCATCCAATCAATAAACTTTATCAATGGGATCAGGAAAAGTTATTGCTTATCACTATAAGAGAGTTTCAGTTCCCTGCCAGTCCACAGAGCTATTCAAACAAGCCAATTGCATGTTCCCACTAGGACCCTGTCCTCTTAGCAATAAAAATTTGCCTCCCATAGTCCCTGGTTGTTCATTCTGTTCCTAGCACAACCTCCATGTGACACTGCATAGTGTGTGGTGTTCTCTTATCTGGAGCTTTTATTATATGTGATTAATAAACTGCTGTTTTTCTTCCCTCCGATCTCTGGTGTTCTCTGTCCAGCCATTCCTAGACTCTCAATTTCAATAATTACAGGCTGTTGTTGTTTCTTGTGATTAAGCCTCTAAAACCTTAGGGCAGGAATCCCTCCTGCACCAGTGGGGTAAACAGAAGGTAATTAAAACAAAGGGAGCTAAGGCATGCTGGGCAGCTTGGGTGGGTAGAGAAAATTGGTATATGTTAGAAGGTTAGAATATGCCTTTCTGCCCAGCAGGTGTAGCTCAGTAGTCTGATTCCCAGTCAGGGCACATGCCTGGGTTGTGGGCTCAATCCCCAGTGTGGGCCGTGCAGGAAGCAGCCGATCAATGATTCTTTCTCATCATCGATGTTTCTATGTCTCTCTCTCCCTTCTTCTCTGAAATCAATAAAAATATATTTTAAAAAATATGCCTTTCTGAAAAAGTTGCATTTGAGCAGAAGTGAAGTGAATGAGAAAGCTATGTGTATGTTTCCGGTAGGATATTCCAGACAAAGAGAAAATCATAATAAGAGACCAAAAGGTGGAAATGTGTTTAATAATTTTGAGTAATAAACATAGGTTAAAGGATGCTAAAGCAAAATGAATTGGGCAGGGGTAGTGGCAAATGGTGAAATTTGAAAGTCATGAATGGAGGTGGTGAGATAGGATGGCAGTGGAAGATTTTGAGCAAAGGAATGAGATGAGAATTAAGAAGACATATTTGGAATTAATTATACTACTACCAATAATTATTAATAATAATTAATTGTAGGAGGTCAACATCATGGTGGCACAAGAGGTCCCTCTTTTTTGTCCTCCCATTTTAACAATTAAAATCTGGCATCCATTCACACAAAAAAACTTCTGTAGAAGTTGTGAGATCCAGCAATATAGACAAGGGACCTGGGAGGAATTTCACCCACCTGTGCATCAGGTAATAGAATGATCTTGGGGCCTAGTCGGTTTGGCTCAGTGGATAGAGTGTTGGCCTGCAGATTAAAGGGTCCCAGGTTCAAATCCAGTCAAGAGCACCTACCTAGGTTGCAGGCTCAATTCCCTAGTGGGGACCATCTGCCGTGGAGGAGGTAGCTGATTGATGATGTTCCTCTCACATCGATATTTCTATTCCTCTCCCTCTCTCTCTAAAAATCAATAAAAACATATTTTTCTAATAAAAGAAAGATCTTGATCTGGGTTGTGGCACTACAAGAGACCATGAAATGGCTTCAGTCCCTCTCAGCTGTGGCCAGAGAGCACTTGGAAGTGCTGGCTTGGGTGGTGTTTAAATTTTTTTTAACTTGAGTAAATTTGAAAATCGAATTGGATTTGTTAAGCAATTTATGAATTGGGCAGCATCCTGTCTAGCAAGTAAAGATATCCTTCAAGGGACTGTACAAAATGGAAGGTTTTCAATAGGAAGGAGGTTGCAGAAAGACAGTTATTAGCAAAAGAAAATATTATTTTTATGCCAAGCATCTTGTTTAAAAATGTTTTTATTGATTTCAGAGAGAGGAAGGGAGAGGAAGAGACAGAAACATCTATGAGCGAGAAACAAATCAGCTGTTTCCTGCATGCTCCCTAATGGGGATCAAGCCCTAAACCCAGGCATGTACGCTGACCAGGAATTGAACTGGTGACCTCCTCCTACATGGTCAATGCTCAATCACTGGGCCACACCACCCAGACAGCATCTTCTTTTTTGTGGGTAAGAAAATGGCAAGGATTTTATCATGAGGATTGCTTCTTCCTGTGTCTCCTGAAGGCAGAGTATGCTTGGGTTTGGTTTTAGATCCAATCCTTTACTTTGTGCCTTTTTATTGGTGAGTTCAGTCCATTTACATTTAGAGTGATTATTGACGTATGAGGATTTCCTATAACCATTCTATCTTTTGTCTTCTAGTAACTCTGTGCTTCCATCATTTTTTTCCCTTGTGTTTCTGTCTGTTCTTTTAATTTGGTGATATTTTTAAAAAAAATTTCTGTTCCCTCTTTTTTCACGTTATGTGTCTCAGTTTGTGTGTGTATGTGTTTATCATTAGGTTTTATGCAAAAGAAAGTTTCATATATACAGTAGTCCTTCTACTTCCAAATGCATCATATTTACACCCTCCTTTGCAAATTCAGACCTTTACCCCCTCCCTTTTTATGTTTTTGTTATCTCAAATTATCCTTATTTATGCTGTGAGTTCATTTCTGGATTGCAATAGCTCTTGTCTTCTTCCTCTCTCTTTTTAAATTTCTTTACCTCTTTCAACCTTTATGTGATATGTAAGTATATAGCACTTTATTCTGAGAAAGGGTTTTAATATCCTACTGTTGGTGATGTTACTAATAGTTTTGTGTCCTTTTGTTCTTTGTTTCAGGTAGAATAACTGTCTTGAGTATTTCCTGTAATAGAGGTTGCTGGTGTTAAATTTTCTCAGGTTCTGTATGTCTGGAAAAACTCCTTATTTCTTCTTCATATCTGAGGATAACTTTTCTGGATATATTGTTTTTGGCTGGTATTTCCTCTCTTTTAGTAGTTTTGATATTTGATTCCACTATTTCCTAGCTTGTAACATTTCTTCCTAGAAATCCAATGATAATCCAGTGGGATTTCCTTTATATGTTACTGTCTACCTTTCTCTGGCAACCTTGAGAATTGTTCCTTTGTCATTAACTTTTGAAAGTTTTAATACAATGTACCTTGTATTGGCATGATGAGAATTCTACATAAATGTGCTGAAAGAGAAATGCTGTAGGGGTTTAGGGAAACTAAGAGAAGCCAGGACCAGTAAGAGTCCCAGAGCCAATTACTTTTGGTTATGACAGACCTTGATGATTTACTAAAGTATGCCATACAGAAATTATCGCTATCTACTTGTTCAGCTATGTGCAAAAATAATGCAAATTTATGGCCTAGAATGTTATTAACTATTTATAGGTAATCCGTATCATTATTAATTTTTTACAGGCAATACATACTAACATTTGTTAATTTCTTTGCACACCATTGCTTCTTGTGTGCTAATTTTTCTTTATTCAGTTTTCATCTATATGAAGTACATCTTTTAATAGCTTTTTTAGTGACACTTTATGAATCATAATTATTTTATTCTTTGTCTGTAAAGTGTTTTTATTTGATCCTAATTATTGTTTGATTGTTTAGTTGCATATAAAAATTATTGTTTAGTAGTTTATTTTCCTCAAAACTTTGAAGGTAATATTTCATTTTCTCTTGTCATTTATTACTCTTGTTCTGTGGTATGTAGTTTAAACATTATTCAACATTTAGCTCTTACTATATTGCTTCTACCCAACTCTATCTAGTCTTTCCTGCTTCTCCTATTAATATATATTGGACCTTATTCATTTATCTACATTCCTTAAATTTTCTTTAATAATACCCTTTTTAACCTCTTTGTTTCTTTGAAATCCATCTAAGTAATTTTTTTCTGTTCTATTTTCCAGTTTACCTATTATATTTTCAGATGTGTCTAATCTAATATTTGATCAGCTTGTTGAGATTTTATTTCAGCAATTAACTTTTTCAGTTCTAGAAGTTCTCTTTTATTCTTTTAAAAACTATTATTAGTAAATATTATAATAACCTGTTTCTTGTTAATGTTTTCAAGGCTTTATCCCCCTATAGCAGTGGTCAGCAAACTCATTAGTCAACAGAGCCAAATATCAACAGTACGATTTAAATTTCTTTTGAGAGCCAAATTTTTTAAACTTAAACTTCTTCTAACACCACTTCATCAAAATAGACTCGCCCAGGCTGTGGTATTTTGTGGAAGAGCCACACTCAAGGGGCCAAAGAGCCGCATGTGGCTCGCGAGCTGCAGTTTGCCGACCACGTCCCTATAGTATATTCACCAAACTGATTTTATTTATAATATTTAATAATAACTTCTGTGAAATCTTCATAGGTCTTATTCTGTTAGGTCTTTTTCGGATTACCCTAATTCATATGGCTTGTTTCCTTTTAGGATTTTCCATTTTATCTATGAGCACATGTTTCTTATAACTTTATATGTAGGTCTTTTTGAACTGTGTGTTGATGTTTTATTCCAGGCAGTATTACTAATGGTTAGACTCTTCAGGAATGATGGTTTAGGTCACTCCACTGGGTAAAGAACCATGGCCAGTTGAAGTGCTTGTTGAAGGCAAAGGGAATGAAGAATGACAAGTGGAATAAGATAGCTATGTATACCAGCCAAGACCATGTGGCCAGTTATAGAAACTGAGATTTTTAAAATATGTTTTTATTGATTTCGGAGAGGAAGGGATAGGGAGAGAGAGATTGAAATATCAATGATGAGATCCCCCTACTGGGGATTGAGTGTATGCTCTTGACCAAAATCGAACCTGGGGCCCTTCAATCTGCAGGCCGATGCTCTATTCACTGAGCCAAACCAGCTAGGACAGATTTTGTCATGAGTATTTCCTCCTTATTTTCTTATAAATATGTTTGTGTCTATCATCTATCTATCTATCTATCATCTATCTATCTATCTATCATCTATCTATCTATCTATCTATCTATCTATCTATCTATCATCTATCTTTCTATCATCTATCTATCTATCATCTATCTATCTATCTATCTATCTATCTATCTATCTATCTATCTATCTATCTATCATCTATCTATCTATCTATCATCATCATCATCATCTATCTATTATTTACCTTTGTTTTCTTCCCCCTTTTATTTAAGTCTTTGTGCATACACATATTTTTATTGCTCTTGATTAAATACCCAAGAACATTATAAGAAACTGCCAAACTGCACCATCAGTGGATGCTTGGTTGTTCATTTGTGTAGGAGTAATTTTATGCTAGTCACTGTTCTACATGCTAAACACCTTATAAAAATATTTGGATTTAATCTTTAAAACAACTCTATTTTGTTGGATATTACCCAGTGTCTATTATATAATGAGGAAACTGAGAATTAGATAAAGTCATGTGCCTGAGATTACATAGCAAATAATTGTGAAGTTGGGGTTAGGTGCTCTGATCTTAGAATCTGTGTTATAACAGGAACATTTCAGTAGTGTCATTTCTGGCTTTAGCTTTTGAAGTTTTGAAGATTAATGAGTGAGCTTACATTTTCCATTTTTCTGGGTGGCTTCTGGTGGGAACCAGTTATTTGGCCAGTTACGGAGCTTAGGGAAATTCAATAACTTTGTTTGTTTTTTTGCTTATCTTATTAGCAGTAATACTAATAAAGTGAGCAACAATAAGTGAAACTCAGTATGCCAACTGTTTGTGGTTTATGTACATGAAGAGATAATTGTGGTCATAAAATTCAAGTTAAACAAATTAAAGAGGGAAATTCAAATTTGGCTTACAACTGTGACATGAATGAAGCTACCAATGGAAGCAGTTTTAGTGAATGCTGAATCCAGTGCAAAAAAATATTATTCAAGTGAGAAAAAATGGTGGAGTTTGAATAGGCAATAAAAAGGTCTTAATGGCAATATTATTCAGGAGAAAGACAGAAGCCTATACAAACATTGTCATATTTATAAATTTGGTGAAGACTCTAGATTTAATACAGAACTGAACTTTATTTATTATTGCATTTTATAATACTGAACTGAACTTTATTATTGCATTTTATAAGAGAAGTAATATGCTATAAAGTTACTCAAGAATTTGGAGATTTGTGAAATTCTTTGGACATGACCTTCACTCTTTTCGGTAGTCAATTTTTTTAACCGTTGCATTTAATAGAATGAATTATAATTATCTGTTCATCTGTCTGCCTTCTTAATCCCACTGTGAGCTCTTTTATGATTGAGAGCCTATCAAATCAATCTTCATTTCTCCAGCAGTTAGCACAGTACCTGCTCAACAATTTATGGTAGGTACTCAAATGCTTATTTAGTCACTGGAATGAATGTATAAATAAGTGAATGAGACACTAAGAGGAAAGGCTTTGTTCAGTTGCAAACATAACATTTCTGCACAAATAAAAATATAAAAATATACATTTTTATTGATTTCAGATAGGAAGGGAGAGGGAGAGAAAGATGGAAACATCAATGATGAGAGGGAATCATCAATCAGCTGCCTCCTGCACATTCCCCACTAGGGATCCACTGGTAACTTGGGCATATGCCCTGACCGGGAATCAAACCAGTGACCTTTTGGTTCCTGGGTCCATGCTCAACCGCTGAGCCACACCTGGATGGGCAAAAAAATATAAAATTTTTAAAAGAAGGTTTGGCTTAGTAGGAAAGCATTTTAGACTTTTCCAGGAAAGGATTTTGGCTATTTCTTAAACCAAAAAAAAAAGATATTTGTAAGATACCTTATTTTTGCTGTATGGATCTCAACCAAATAAATGCCTACTTAGAAAAATTCTGCTTCTGACAAGTATATTCAAAAAAGAATAGATCAAGGGAAATTATTTGCATGCTTCTGGAAATACAAATGTGCCATATAAATATTCAGTTCAGAAATGTTTGAGTGTAAAAGAATATATATTCATTCCAATTTAAATGAAACATTTATATATCATTGTTATTTTTTCATTTGCTTTCTAATTAGGCATTTTATTTCCTTATTATTTGAAAACTATAAGTTATTTTCAATGAAGTCTAAATACCTAGAAATCTAAGGCTATGCCTCAGTCCCTGTGTGAAAGCCTTGGTATTTGAGGTTGTAACTGATTATGGATATCTTCTTGCTTGAATATTTTACTCTGATTCTTAACTGAAGTAGAACAGACTCCTTTTTCCCTCTGCCCCTGCCCAGTGTGACTATGATTAAGCTGAACAAACTAAATTCTGCTACCTCAGCAGCCAACTCATGGGAATCTGCCACCATTAAAAAGAAGTTAGACTGTATTAAGAGTTACAAATGTGACTCTGTCCTCTTCAGAAATAGAGTTGCTGGTGTGGAACATCATTGAATGCATCTTAATAATAATTTATTATTAGTAACTATCTTCTATGTAGAATTCAAGGAGTGATCTGTCATATTGCCTTGGAAACAAATACATAATACCAAATTTATTTTATCTTCCTCTGAATGCCACTAATTTAACTAGAATAAAAAAAAATAGCAGTGAGATCCACTAAATAATGAGGTCTATTTGGTGGTTTTCCACAAAGATATGTGTGTACTGATTAAAACAGAGAGATGACAAGGGAGTCATTTTGTTCTTAAGTCACCCAATATACTCTGTATTTTATGAAGCACAAAGAGGTCACAAAGACATTTCTTGTAAATCAAAAAGAAAATTTGTCTTCACAGTTAATTAACAGATCCTCTTAAGTAAAAAAAAAAAAAAATCTTATATATGGGTAAATTGTATCTACCACTTACTGAGCTAGAATTTTTCCAACTATATATATATTTAAAATATATTTTTATTGATTATATATATTAAATATATTTTAAATATATTTTTATTGATTTCAGAGAGGAAGGAAGAAGGGGAGAGAGATAGAAATATCAATGATGAGAGAAAATCATTGATAAACTCTCCCTCTCCTGCACGCCCCCCACTTGGGATTGAGCCCACAACCCAGGCATGTGCCCTTGACCGGAATTGAACCTGGGACCCTTCAGTCTGCAGGCCAACACTCTACCCATGAGCCATGCCAGCTAGGGCCTTTTAACTATAGTTTGGATATATTATGATAAAAACGTATTTTGAGTAAATAAAATATTGTTGAGTGCTGCTTCTGAAATTGTTCATTGCATTAGCATTTTTTACATTTTAATAGAAACAGTCAGTCACAAAGGAAATGACTTATCTAGGCAATCTATATTATTTGAATTCCCAAGCCAAATAACCATGATTTCTTTTATACCAAGCTTTACAATATAATTAGCATGAGAGACCTCAGGTGTTCCTCAGCCTTTTTCACAGTCTTAGAGCCTTTCAGACATGAAGATAATTAAATATGAATTAGAACCACTAGATATTGTTCAGAGATTTTATTAAAATAGCCAGAAAGAATATTGCTCTGCATCTCTCCTCAAGAAAATGACCCAGCTGATCTACAGAAATCATGCCTGCATATGACACTTCTAAATAGTCTGCACTCTAATATCTGTCACCTGTGGATAGGTTAAAGCCACCTTACCTAATATAGTTTTATTTTTACTTCTGCCATAAAGAGTAAAGAGGCTTTACTCATATAATGCAATTGCTAGTAAAATAAATTTATGGAACAATAGACGAAAGCTAAGACATTAATGAAGCAAATTATGATAAGGAAAGGTAAACACATACTCAAATTAATTCCAGAAAACATATAAACTCAAATTACAATTAGAAAATTAAAATTGCATCAAGCCTAGAATTAAAAATGAGGTGAAATACAAGCTTTAGAAGCTTACATAAAATACAAAAGAATAAAGCTAATAAAGGAATATAGTGAGAAAGATGTGAAAAATAGAAGAGCAATATCAGAAATACACAGACAGTTACTATTCCTGATGAAGACATCAAAGAAATACAACAGAAACAGCAATTAAAGCCTCCAAAGAAGTAACTTTTCATAGGCTGAAGAGGTAAAGGACTGTATGCTAATGTTCTCAATATATAATTAAACAGTGAATTAATTATAGTCTTCCCAGAAATGAGGAGAACACTATAAACTGAAATTATAAGATTTGGCCAAAGCTACACTTAAAGCATATTAATATCTTTGAAATGATTTTACTATTAACCTAGAATAAATGAGCAATAAATTATATAAACTAAATAAAAGACAAACTTTACAAAAACAAAATTATGGAGTATATAATAAAAGCAGAAATTAATGGACAAGATAAGAGGAAAAATTAGAGCATATTAATAAACATAGCTATTTCTTCTTTCCTTTTCAAATCAGAGAAATTGAAAATCCTATTAAAAAGTGGAAGAAATCTAAATATTAAACAAGATGACTGAAATCAAGCAAAACATACATGACATTGTTTTCTAATTATATGTGCAAATATATGATACTATATTCTGAAAATTTCAGTCAAATGCAAATAGGCAAAAGAAGAAAAAAAACACAATGACCTAAGATTATTTTAATATGACAAAATTACTTTCAAATACATTTTATTTGAAACTTTTCAAGGTTTGGTTCTTTCAAAGTTTCAAAAGAGCAAATTCTTTCCATTCATTTTAATTTGTTATGTTGGAGAATGAGTTCCATTCCTAATATATAAAAACCCAGGGTCCGTAACATCAAAAATGACCAAAGGCTCGACAGACCGGAAGTCAGATCTGCAGTCAGTACTGAGTTGCCATGGCAAGCCAGCACTGACTGCTGAGGAGGATGCAGATCAGGACCAGAGAGAGGCCCAAAGAGAGAGGCAGGGTCTTATCTGCAGCCTCCATGGCAGCTGTTGATCAGCTGTTGCCTCTCTCTTTCTCTCTGGGCTTTGCCAGCAGCCGCGCTTCTGTTTCTCTCTGGGCCTCCGCGGGGGCTGCTGATCAGCCCCACCTCTCTGATCAGGCCCAGAGATAGGCCCAGAGATGCTGACTGGCATAGAAACCAACCAATCAGAACCAAATCTGGGTGAACTGTGAGGAGCCAATGGCTGCCTAGGAGGTGGAGCTTTTGACGCTGACTGGCATACAAACCGACTAACCAGAGCCAAATTGGCTTGCAGGGGAGGGCAGTTGGGGTCGAGATCAGGCCAGCAAGGGAAGGGCAGTTAGTGGTGCTCAGGCAGGCAGAGGCAGTTAAGGGTGATCAGGACAGCAGGGGAGAGCAGTTAGGGATGAGATCAGGCTGGCAGTGGAGGGCCATTGGGGGTGAGATCAGGCCAACAGGGGAGGACAGTTGGGGGCAACCAGGCCAGCAGGGGGGGCAGTTGGGGGCAAGATCAGGTTGTCAAGGGAAGGGCAGTTAGTGGTGATCAGGCAGGCAGAGGCAGTTGGAGGCGAGATCAGTCAGCAGGGGAGAGCAGTTGGGGGTGAGATCAGGCTGGCAGGGGAGGGAAGTTAGGAGCAATCAGGCAGGCAGGCAGAGGCAGTTAGGGGCAATCAGACAGGCGGGCAGAGACAGTTAGGAGCAATCAGGCAGGCAGGCAGGCGAGGGGTTAGGAGCCAGCAGTCACAGATTGTGAGAGGGTGCAGGCTGGACTGAGGGAACACCCCTCCATGCATGAATTTCGTGCACCGGGCCACTAGTATGTTATATAAACCTACCTTAACACAATAAAATTTTATAATGATCACTTTAAAAAACAATTTCAGAACAATCTCAAATTATAAATGCCAAAATTGTAAAGTAAGCCCCAGGAGAACACTATGAATATTTGTATGTTGATATATAGACAAACTAGATGAAAAAGACAGATTCCTTTAAACACGCAAGCTACCAAAACAGAATAATAATAAAAAAAGAAATAGAAAATCTAAATAGACTAATAAAAACTGAAGAGATGAAATCAGTAATCAAAAAAGTTTTAACACATAAAGTCCTAACCTTGATGGTTGTGTTTCAGGAGGAATTAATGGACCAGATTTTCCAGATAGGAGTGGGAATGAGGTTCTTGAGATATCTTCAGAAAATGAATTTTCTATGATTCACATGGGAGGATGGGATGTGGAAGAAGGGTTTATTTGCCCTGAAATTACATTTCTTAGGTTCCGAAGTCTTCTGCCCTTTACTACCAGTCCTGCAAAAGGTGCAGCTGGGAGTTCAGCAGAGCCAGAAACAAGGCCAGTGTCCAGTTTCCCTTCTATGTTTCAGTCTGATGTGGTTCACCATCCAAGCTAATTAAAGTTCATTGGTCCATTTGTGGAGTCTACCATGGCTGTACACCATGCAAGCACAGGAGAGAGCATCCCCCTGCCACAGGAGAGCCAGGAACCTGGTGTGTGTGAGAGAAGAGAGGGGGAACTCCCTTTGGAAGTTTGTATATTCAGGTTTCCAAAGCTTGCAGTGGCCACACCCACTCTGGCCACTGACTGGTTTTCAGGTGTGATTGATGGGCAGACGGGTAGGCACCTTCCCATGACACTCTGAACTTACTGGTCATGCATCTATACTGCCTCAGTCTAGTTCAGGGGTGGGCAAACTTTTTGACTCGAGGGCCACAATGGGTTCTTAAACTGGACCGGAGGGCCGGAACAAAAGCATGGATGGAGTGTTTGTGTGAACTAATATAAATTCAAAGTAAAGGAGCGGAGGGGAGAGCAAGAGAACCCTCTGCTCTTTCGGCTCCGCGGGCTGGATAGAACAGCCGAACGGGCCAGATCCGGCCCGCAGGCCATAGTTTGCCCACGGCTGGCCGTTCCTTCCCCCATCAATCAGCAGGGAACAGACTTGGAGAGTCTTAAATGCAGCTCTTTTGCAAAGCTGTATAAATAGCATGTCTACTAGTATATCTAGTCTCCCTTTCCTCCTTTTCCATTAATTAATAATCAGGTCATTACAGTGGCATCAGTTGCATTGGCAAATTCTACCAAACATTTAAGGGAAAATAAATGTTAATTCTTTACAAAATCTTCTAGGAATTAGAACAGGAAGAAACACTTGGCAACTCATTGTATGAGGTTAAAAGTACCCTGATACCAAAACTAGAAACATATTAAAAAAGTGCAATAAAAGACCAATATATCTTATTAATATAGATGCTGAAGTCATAAAAAATATACTAACAAACCAAATATAGCAGCATATAAAAGAATTGAACACCATGACCAAGCGGAATTTATCCCAAATATGTAAAGTTGATGTTATATATGAAAATCAATTTATGTAAAACACCATATAAATAGAATATAGGCAAAAGCTACATAATCATCTTAATAGAAACAGAAAAAGCATTTGAGAAAAATTCAACACCTCGTCATGTTAGAAATCATTTAAACTAGAATTAAAACATGATGGAAGGCGCTGAAACCGGTTTGGCTCAGTGGATAGAGCGTCGGCCTGCGGACTGAAGGGTCCCGGGTTCGATTCTGGTCAAGGGCATGTACCTTGGTTGCGGGCACATCCCCAGTGGGAGGTGTGCAAGAGACAGCTGATCGATGTTTCTCTCTCATTGATGTTTCTAGCTCTCTATCCCTCTCCCTTCCTCTCTGTAAAATATCAATAAAATATTAAAAAAAAAAACATGATGGAAGGCATCTGAAAAACTCACACTTAACATTGCACTTAATGGTGAAACAATGAACGTTTTCCCCCTAAATTCCAGAACAAGACATAGATGTCTGCTTTTCCCACTTATCTTAACAATACACTGGAAGTTATAACTGTAGAAAATTATGCAAAAATAAAATAATACACTTCCACACTAAAGGAAAGAGTGCAAGTATATCTATTCACAGATGCAATGATCTTATATATAGAAAACCCTAAACGATCCATACAAAAACTTGTAAAGCTAATAAACAAGTTCAGCAAATTGGCAGAGCACAGAATCCACATGTAAATATTAGTTGTATTTCTATGGAATAGCAATTAAAAGATCCAAAAATAAATTGAAGGAATCAAACCCATTTACAATAGCATTGAAAATAATAAAATACTCAAGAATACTTTTAAACAAGGAGGTGTTAGGAGCTCAGCTGAGCTGGAAGGTGCTGATCTCTCAAGTGGCAGAGTAGCCAATGAAAGCAATAAGCCAAAATGAAAGTAATAGTAAAATCTTTAATCACATATGCACTGTGATGATATAAAACCTCAGAAAGCACTAACACTCCTCTGTTCCATTTCCCCCCCCCCCATGGAATGGCACACTAATCAAGGCTCGGGTAGCTCTGCCCAGACATATGTGTTATCTCACTCTTGAGGGAGCTCCACACATAAGGCTCCTGCTGGCTTATGGACCCTGGGGCAACGGGAAGAAAGAGACAGAAGGCTAGGAGTGAAAATATTCTTAGTACTGAAATCAGAATGAGAAAGAGTGCCTTCAAGGTTTGCCTGTTCTCTCCCTAATAAAGAGACCTTGACAGAAATACCTGAAGAAACCTCTGCCAAAGGTATCATTCAGATAAAGAGAGAACTAGAGATGATAGGATTGCAATACACTGAGAACACAGAGAAGAGCTTGAAAGGGGAAAGAGACCTGAGTCATTGACTGAAACTTTTCTCAGCCTGTAGTTTATTGGCTGTGCACCAAGTCTGGGTGGGCAGCATTCCACCTATGAGGCCTGCCAGTTTAAACCTATGTAATTGTTTATGGCACTGCCTGAAAAATCACACAATGGCTTTGACCCCTTAGAATGTTTCATAGTTATGCAGTGAAAACAACAAAACATTGTTGAAATCAGTTAAAGAAGAGTTAAAGAAATGGAAAGCCACCAGGTGTTCATGGGTTAGAAGAATTATATTATTAACATGATACTACTCAGGAATTCATCTACAGATCTAATAGGGTCCCTGCCAAAATTCCAAATTCTATATTTTTTCAGAAATGAGAAGTAAATGCTAACATTCAAATGAATTGCAAGGGACCCCAAAAGCCAAAACAATCTTGAAAAGAAGAACAAAGTTGGAAGATTCCCATTTCCTGATTTCAAAATTTAATACAAAACTAAAGTAACCAAAACAGTGTAGTATTGGCATAAGAATAGACATATAAATCAATAGAAAATAATTGAGAGTCTATAAAAATGAGCCTTATATCTAAAGTCAATTTATTTATGACAACAGTGTTCAATAAGAAAAGAATAGTCTTCAACAAATAATGTTGGGGCAACTAGATAGTCACATGCAAAATAATGAATTTGGACACCTAACTATATTTTATATATAAAAATAATTTAAAAATGATCAGACATAAATTAAGAACTAAAATTATAAAACTCAAGAAAAAACACAGGTGCAAATCTTTATAACATTTGTTTAGGCAATGATTTGTTAAATATGATACCCAAAACAGAATCAATAAAAAAATGAATTGGATTTCACCCAAATTAAAAACATTTATGTACCAAAGTACACTATTAGGAACATAAAAAGACAGCCTACAAAATGGGAGTAAATATTTGCTAATTATAAATCTGAAAAGGATATTTTTTTCCAGAATATGCAACAATAAAAAGAAACAACTCAAGTAAAAATGTGCAAAGGATATAAATAAGCATTTCTCCAAAAGAGATTTACAAATGTTCAACAATAACAGAAAAATCTACCAGGGGACATGTTTACTAGATCCAAATAATTAGTAGGTAGGGAAATGCAAATCAAAACCACAGTGAGATACCACTTCATATCCTCTTAAAAATTTTTTTAATCATGATAATTAATATTTGCTGGCAACTATGTATAGAAACAGAAACCCTAATACAGTACTTTATTCTTGTGGATGTAAAATTGTGCAGCTGCTGTTGAAAAGAGTTTAACAGTTGCTTAAAAAGTTAAATGTAGCCATAACCATAAGCCATAAAAATTAAACATAGCCATAGGACCCAACAATTCAGGTTTCTAGTTATATACCCAAGAGAATTGAAAAATGTATCTTCCCACAAAAACTTGCATATGAGTATTTATGACAGCATTATTCGTAATAGCTAAAAGTATAAATGACCCAAATGTTCATCAACTCATTAATGGATAAACAAAATGGCATATCCATAAAATGGAATATTATTCAGTCATAAACGAATGAGATACTGATACATATCACAACAAGAATGAACCTTGAAAACATTATGCTAAGTGAAAGAAGCCAGACACAGAGGGCCACATATTTTATAATTCAATTTATGTGAAATGTGAGTGAATTAGAGTTCCAGTGACACCAACTCTCACAATGAACAAGAGCCCTTGGCAGTTCACACTGTACTATGAATGAAAAATAAATGTTTGTGATTTTAAGTACTAAGATTTTGAGATAATTTTTACTGTAGCAAATTCTAACTTATCTTGATAAGTAAGATTGATATTTATATATATGCAAATGAATTCCCGCTCTTGCATCTATCTATCCACACACACACACACACACACACACACACACACACACACACACACATACACACACACACAGTCTTCCCATCTGGGTTGAATCTCACCACCTCTTAGTTTTCAGATTAGGTGCCCCGGCCCATGGGGCAACAACGAGGGCATGCAGGAACCACCTAAGAGAATGAAACAAACAAGGAACGTGAAGAACGGAGGCAAGACAAAGTTCTGATCAAGCCTCGTTTTTTATTCGAGCGTTGTGGTATATAAGCACTCAGGAGGGGAGGGGTAGGATAAGGAGTTGCCATGGGATGATTGGTTGGGGACTGGGTATCTGTCCTAGCTGATTGGTTACTCTGATGTGGGAGGTTTTTCTGGCCCTTGGCGCGCAGGCTTCTTTGGCGCGCGGGCTTTCTTTGTTCTTGCTCAATCAGAAAGTAAGGCTGACCAGGAAGTGAGACCGAACTCTGCCTTTATGGCTCCCGGCATCTCCTCCCTTTCTGTTTTTAAGCGGGAGTGGGCTTTAACGGAGCAAGGGAGTAGTGACCCGGCTCCTCCCGTGGGTTTCCCAAGCCTACAGGTAACGGCTCTTGGTATCTTTTGGGGAGGAGAGGTAGAGCCTGGAATTAAGACCAGAGAGTCTTCCCTGCGGTGGCTGCGCCTGTCTTAGGTCGGGAAACGCGGGATACCTGGTTTAACGCCTGCATTACCCGTCATCGGCCTAACTGAATCACTCTGATCCAGTGCCTGTCTTAGGTTGCAGGTAGGGCCTATAGAAGAGCCCCTCAGCGTATGCCGTCTCCTCTTACCCGTCATTGGCTGCCAGCCAAGCTCACCAGGGCTTGCTTCATTAGACAGCATCCCAGTAGGATTCGGTATGGGCGTCTCTGTTGGCCATCTAAAACAAATTTTTATAGATACTAACCTCTATGTGAGCCAGGTATACTCTCAGGGAAAACCAGAGGGGGTCGAAAGATTATGGGACCTTCCCTTGCAGTGCTTTGTTCTGCACTCAGCTCGGTGCCCATACCTTTCTCCTGGATGGGAGTAGGTAAGCATTCCTCTGGTCATCATGCTGTCCCCGTAGGGAGGGAGCGCTGGTAGAGGTCATAGTCCTGTTCACGGTCAGCCTCAGCTAAGCGGTGATAATGTACTTGTATGGGTTTGGCTATGAGGGAATCTATTTGTTGTTTGATAAAATGTGTGAGCCTTCTAAAGGCCCACGGTCCAAAAGCAAGGAGTAGGAGTAGACCGACTAGAGGGCCTAGGATAGAGGGTAATAGGGTTGAAAGCCGGGGTGGGGAGGGTGTTAAACCATCGTTCTATCCAATCTTGATTTTGTTCTCTTAGCTTTCACCTTTTCTCTACTCTATCTCTGACCTTTGTCAGTGAGTCTTTAATAACCCCAGAATGGTTAACATAAAAGCAGCATTGTTCCTCTAAGGCGGCGCAGAGGCCTCCCTGTTGTAGAAGAAGTAGATCCAGGCCTCGTCGGTTTTGGAGTACCACCTTGGCTAGAGACGTCATGGATTCTTGTAGATGAGAAATGGCACCTTCTAGACTTTTGATGTCCTCATCGATAGCTTCTTGTAATTGGTTGTAATATTGATTGGAAAGAACAGGAGAGGTTATTCCGACCCCTGTACCCTTGGTGCCAAGGCCTAAGAGGGTGGCCACCGTGAGGGTTGTAATAAGTTCCCTTTTCTGTCTGAGGGAAGGATCAGGGGAGGCATTGTCGGGGAATAACAAGTGGGAAAATTGTTCATCACTAAGATAGGATACTTTAGGAACTAAGGAAACTTGTACACAAAAGGAGTTACTGAGGAGGGGGGCATAGATTCACGGTGTCAGGCCATCACTACAGGCCCACCATGTGTTATTGTTAGGAATTAAATATTCTTGATTATTCTGAGGGGTAATTATTTGATTACAGAGGTGCCAATGTGAAGTAGGCACGGGCCCTAGGCAGAGTCCCGATCCAGAGACAGCCTGGAGTGTTATTTTTCCCTGTCCACTGAGTTGCCAACGGCATTGAGTGATGTTCTGAACAATGGAGTAATTGTTGGACGTTGCTATGCCTTCATAGAAGGGAGGGATGGCGGAGAGACACAACCAACAGGACTGGGTGATATTGGGGTTAGATTGGTTTAGGGTGTGGAAGGTAGCAGAGAGTAAGGATAACATAGAGTCCTTGGTGGATGGAGGTCTAATGGGAGGCAGTGTGGGAGCCGGAGCTGTGGGGGGAGTATTGGAGTTTGTTTTGGTAGGTAGTGGTTTCAGAGAAGGCTTATTCTTGTCAGCTAGGGGGATAGCTAAGTTAGGGCCGATACTGACCGGGGGTGTGGATGGTGTGGCTCGTAGTTTAATAGTGAGGACACCTCCATAGTCTGTCCCGGAAAGATATTGTCTAATTCCAAAATCTACTCCGGAAGTCCAGCCTGAATAAGTTTTGCCTTTATCTGTGAAGGTAATGAGGAGTCTGTTGCAGGGTTTTTGTGGCGTCTTTGGATTATGACTTCTAAGTGGGTAATTATCACAATTATGTAGGGTCAGGGGATCTCTGGAGAATATTACAAGGGCATCAGGCCTTGGGTTTAACCAAGGTGCCTGTGATTCGCATCCCCAAGCGGCACAAAAGTGGGATTCAGTGCCTCCACATTGTCTAACTTTTGCTCTATTACCTCGGGTGCTGGGGCAGATGTAAAAGTCTACCTTGCCTTGACTACAGGGGTTCCTGGCAGGCCCTGGTTCCATAATATCCATGAGATCGAAGTTGAGAGTGGGGAAGAAGGTGTTCAATGGGGCAATGCGTGTGGTGGAATATAGTACTTTACCGTCGATATATGAGGTGACAGACCATGTTTGGTTGAAGGGTTGATGACGACTGCAGCTGACAGAGGCGATCGTTAGGAGGATGGTGAGGGATGTAGCCATTGATGTAGCCATTGGGTGATAAATCTACTGTCTTTCTGGATCCCAGCAGGGGCAGAAAAGGTTGCCTCCTGGAACAAGCCTTGGGTCTCGGCGGCACTCGTAGAGGGCAGTGATAAAGATGATAAGCAGGAGAAGAATGATGATGACCCAGACATACCAAAGCATTTCCAGCGGTCACTTCTCAGTCTGGCTTAGGCGTTGTATTTTTCTGTGTCTGTGGATAAAGAAGGGTTTATCTCAGGGATTTCTTTCCCTGGAGGAGATTTGGTTATTTCTCGGGGGAAGGGGGGTCTATGGGTTTTATAAGTCGTTCCGGTAGCCATCGGGGTCCTTCTCCTTGCATGTCATAAACACATGCGGAGCCTCATCCCCAGATGAGGACCGGATCTGGACCATGCCATTTTGAGGTCAAAGGATCTTTCCACATGACTTTTGCATATTGATTTTTTGTTTCCTGGTGCCAGAACCGGTCGGCAGCCGAGTTTCCTTCTTTGTCTAGTTGTAAGAAATTTAATGCAAATAACACATGATTTAAAAGGTTACGGGGAGAGCCTCTGGTGGGATAAATATTATTTGTTTTTAGCTTATTTATGGTGTTTTTTAGGGTTTGATGAGCTCGTTCTACTATTCCTTGTCCTTGGGGGTTATAAGGAATGCCAGTGGTGTGTTTAATGTGGAATTGATGGCAGAAATTTTGGAATGCCTGAGAGGTATATCCAGGTCCATTGTCAGTTTTGATTTTTTGAGGCTTCCCCATAACGGTAAGGCATCGGAGGACATGAGCTATGATATTTTTAGAGGCTTCTCCGCTATGGAGGGTGGCGAAAATAAACCCACTGTAGGTGTCGATGGTGACATGGACATACTTAAGGTTGCCAAATTCAGGGATGTGGGTAACGTCCATCTGCCAGATCTCGTTGGGGAGTATACCTCTAGGGTTGACTCCCAGGTGAGGGAGGGGTAAGAGAGTGACACATCCAGGGCAGCTTTTAACGATGTGTCGGGCTTGTTCTCTAGTAATTTTGAACAGAAGGCGGAGGGTGTTAGCGTTGAGGTGGTGGATATTGTGGGCCTGTTGGGCCTGGGAAAGGGGATCTAAGGAAAGGGAGTATATAAGTCGGGTGTTTCGGTCTACCACGGTATTGCCTTGAGAAAGGGGGCCGGGAAGGTCTGAGTGGGCCCTTAGGTGTCCAATGAAGAAGGGGGCTAGTCTATTTGTAATTAGCGTTTGTAATTGCTGAAAAAGGGGGACTGCATTGGTGGTGGGTTTAATGTGAGGGACAGTTTCTAGTAGAGGAATGGAGGACGCTAGATAGGAGCTATCAGTATAAAGGTTAAAAGGGGTGGTGGGCAAATTGGAGAAGACTTGTAGAACAGCAAATAGTTCAACAAGCTGTGCAGATTTGAAAGGGGATTTAATAGTGAATTCTTGACTATCAATGGTGTATGCTGCCATGCCAGTAGAGGATCCATCTGTGAATACTAGGGATGCTTGCTTAAGGGGGCTCTTAGATGTGATCTTTGGAAATATAAAAGGGTGTATTTGCGCAAATTGGAGTAATTTATTAGGAGGGTAATGATTATCTATTATTCCCTGGAACTCGGAGAGGGAAATAACCCAATCATCATCCTGTTGGAGCAGGCAATTAATTTGTTCTTTTGTATAGGGAAGTATAATATGATCGGGGTCTCGACCAAAATATTGACGGCTCCGTTCCCTGCCTAATCGGAGGATTTTGGTTATTAATGATGGATATGGAATAAGAACTCGGGAGGGGGATGAGGGTAAATGGATCCAGAGTAAGGGGTTGTCCTGCCATAAAACTCCTGTAGGTGTGTGGGTAGTAGCACAGATGATAAGCGAAAAAGGTTTATTATAGGATAGGAAGGTAATTTGTTGCTGCTAGATGGCAATTTCAACCTTGGAGAGGGAAGATTTAGCCTCTGAAGAGAGTTTACGGGGGGAAAGGGGATCAGGGTCTCCTTGTAGGATATCAAAGAGGGGTTTTAAATCTCCTGTCGTTAGTCTTAAGTAGGGTCTAAGCCAGTTGATATCTCCTAAGAATTTCTGGAAATCATTGAGGGTTTGTAATTGATCAGTTCTTAATTGAATTTTTTGAGTGGTAATGGTGTTTTGATTTAGTTCGAAACCAAGATAGTAATAGGGGTCTTTAAGCTGTATTTTGTTAGGAGCTATTCGAAGCCCCAAAGAGGAAAGACGGGCAGCCAGTTCTTGGCTGCATTTGAGGACTTCAGAGCATGAAGCTCCTGCTAGGAGAATGTCATCCATGTAATGTATAATGTAGATGGAAGGCCAGCAAGGTCTGAGAGGATCTATAGCTTGGGCCACAAATTTCTGGCATAGGGTGGGGCTATTTGCCATGCCTTGAGGGAGTACTTTCCATTGGTACCGGGGCATAGGTCCTTTAAAATTAGTAACGGGGAGACTGAACGCAAAACGTTCTCTGTCTTGGGGGTGCAGGGGGATGGTGAAAAAACAATCCTTGAGGTCAATAATAATTTTGTAATAGTTGGCGGGAATGGCAATAGGGGAGGGAAGGCCTGGTTGGAGGGCTCCCATAGTGAACATGGTTTTGTTGATTTCCCTGAGGTCTTGGAGAAGTCTCCACGTTCCTGTTTTCTTCTTAATTATGAATGTGGGAGTATTCCAAGGAGAGGTAGTGGGTTCTAAATGTCCAGCAGTCAATTGCTCCTGTACTAACTTAGTGGCAGCTGTAAGTTTTTCGTTATTTAGAGGCCATTGATCTACCCAAACGGGGGAATCAGATTTCCATTTTATCTTGTCCGCGTGGGGTACAGGAAAGTCAATGGCCGCTAAGGAAAATGTTCACTCCCTAGGCCTGAACGATTGTTCCTTGGTGTTATGGATAATGGGGCCTTTATTCCCTGTTTGTTTCTCCCCAGTCCTTGTCCTGGTAAAAACCCTTGGTTGAGCATCTGTTGAGTAATAACTTTGTTGGAGCTACACATGATGAGCTTTAATTGGGATAAGATATCCCGCCCCCAAAGGTTGACAGGTAGGCCCGGAACAATGTAGGGCTGTACCTGTCCAGAATTACCCTCGCTGTCTTTCCAAGTTAATATTTTTGAGCTTTGTTTTGGGTTGGTGGACTGACCAATTCCCTTAAGGTGAGACAGGGAGACCTCGCAAGGCCAGCTTGGTGGCCAGTGTTGGTCTGAAATTACTGTGGCATCGGCCCCTGTGTCGACTAGGCCTTTAAAGGTCTTTCCATCTAATTGTAGGGTTAATAACGGTCTCTCTGGAGTAATCTGCTGTACCCAGTAGGTATCAGATGACCCGAGGGCGGATTCTTGTCTGGGGTGTTGGGAGTGACTTTTATTAGTAGGTTTTAGGGGGAGTAAGATAAGTTGGGCTATTCTCTTTCCCTTGGGAATAGATATAGGCCCGGATGGGGCTGAAGCTAGGAGGGTGATTTGGCCTGTATAATCATTGTCGATGACCCCAGGGGTAATGTGGAGGCCAGCTAATGTGGAGCTTCCTCGGCCTAATACTAAGCCAAAGGTCTCCGGAGGTAAGGGTCCAAACGTTTCTGTAGGGAGGAGTTGAATGCCTTGATCGGGAATTAATATTGAGTCGGAGGCGGCACAGAGGTCCAATCCTGCACTGCCGGGGGTGGCCCGGAGGAGGGAATTGACTCCTGAGTGTGAAGGATCTGTTAAGGGGGTAGCGTCTGTGGGACGAATCGGATAGCCCCCTGATTCAGTCCCTGGTTTGGGGCCGAGGGCTGGCCCCTCTGGAAGTTTCCCTGTTTTGGTGGTAAAGGCTTGCCCTCTATATCCGTTTTAGAGTAGCATTCCTTAGCCCAGTGAAGGCCGAGCCGGCAGCGTGGGCAGGGGGTTCTAGATCTAATGTGTTGTTAGAGGGGGGTTCTGGAGGGTTGGCGTCTGAAGCTCCTTTGTAGGACAGTCACGAACAAAATGCCCAGGTTGTTTACAGTTATAACAGGCTCTTTGTTTTTTTGGGCCGAAGTTCTTTAAAGCTGCCCCTATAGCTAGGCCAAGAGAGTGGGAAGTACCAATCCCTGAACATAACTTGATATAATCAGAAAGGCTCCCACACCGGTACGGTCTTAAGGTTTCCTGACATATCGGGTTGGCGTTCTCATAGGCAAGATGTTTAATAAATGTGCTCTCATTCTAGCCCTCGCCAATCAGCCGTTCCACAGCATCAGTGAGGCGACTGATGAAATCGCTATAAGGCTCATCAGGGCCCTGTCGGACCTTGGCCAAGGAGGTTGTGGCTGAGCCCTTTGGGGGGAGTCGGCGCCAGGCCTTAAGGCCTGCGTTTTGAATTTGAGCTAATAACCTAGGGGGGAAAGCCGCCTGTGCCTCATTGGAGTCATAGGGACTCCGGCCAAGTAACTTATCTCTCGTCCAAGAGCGCGAGGTTTTGCTTTCACTATTGCGCTGGGTGGTTTCTCAGCAGTTTTCAACAAAATCTGTTCTCCAGAGGACATATTCACCCCCCGAGAGTGTCGCTCGGGCTAGAGAGATCCAATCATTAGGAGTTAGCCAGCGATCACTCAGATTTTGGAGTATAGCTACTGTATAAGGAGGCGTGGGCCCGTAATTAGTAACTGCCGCCTTTAAATCTTTTATGTGTTTAAGGTTTAAGCGACGGTATTTCTGATTCTTGTGTTGGGGTTCGGGGTCTGGGTCCTCTGTTTCAGAGTCATTATCTGTAGGGCCTTGATCAGGATTTTGGGAGTCTGGGGGAGTATCATCTTCATCAGGGGAGTTTTCTTCCTCTTCCCCTATGTCTTTTGAGGGGGGTTTAGGGCCAAGACTGCGGGTGACCGGGAAGGCAAGGAGAGGGGGTTTGTTTTTAGCCGATAGAGCCTGGGTCGGGGCTTTAGTTTTAGTTTTTCGTCTGTTGGGGGGTGATTTTGTTGAGGGAGGAGTATTCTGTTGGGTAGGACTTAGGGTGGAAAGCTCAGCCTCGAGGGCTAGAATTTCTTTAATAAGTTGGACATGCTCTCGTTTCTGCTGTAAAATTTCCTTTAAAGAAGAAACTTCTCGAGCAAGGGTTATTTTAGCTTGTCTGATGGGGTCAGATGGATGGGAGTTAAAATCTGGAAGAGGAGAAGGATGAACTAGGGAATTGGGATTATGGGGGGCGTTCTATGAAGCGCCGGGGCAGTTAGGCGCCAAGGGTCATCATGATAGCGAGCCGCCTCCTCATCTAAGGTTTCTTGTTCTTCGGGGGTTAGGTGATCCGAGTAATCTTTTTTAAAGGTAAGCGAGGGGTAAATATTGGGGATTTTTTCTTGTGGTTTTTCTGGTTCTTTTTTAATATTTAAAGGTTCTTGGTCTTTAGGGGTCTCTGGGGGTTCTCCTGGGAGATCTATAACGACTGAAGGGCATGTTGAGGGGGGACGGGAGTTTTCCTTAAGAATCTCCTCTCCTGTTTTGATGACCTCTTTAACATCAGGGTCCTGAGAATGGATTTTTAGAATGTCATGAATTAGGTTCCAATAAGAAAAGGCAGTAACGGGAATCTTCTCAGGGCCAAAGGTCCGATAAAAATCCTGTAGGGCATCTCCTACCCGTTCCCAGCGTTTTTGATTAATAGTTCCTTCTAGGGGGAACCAAGGGCAGGTATCATGAACAAACTCAAAGAACTGCCTAAGGTCTTTTCTTTTAACCCTTATTCCTCGCGCTCTGAGGGACATCTTGAGACCGTCAAGGAACATTTCATGGGTACTCAAAGAATTCCCCATTATTGGTCGACTGGATGGCTCTCCGAGTGACTTCCTCCCCCACGTAAGCCTCTGGGACATATAATCCCCGTCCAGGTCAGCCTGAATTTTCCCGTCAACCTAGGGATTCAGGCGGACTTACTCTCTTTTCGACTCTACCCTTTACTCCCTTGCTTGCGTGAAACAGTCAGTAGGTATAATCCGCCTACATGGATCCACACAGACGGGAAGACCCCTTTTGACCTCGTCAGGCAAGTAGGAATTCCCTTTGTTGAGTCTGTGAGGTGAACGACCTTTTGTTCAAAGCAAGCTCAAGGTTTTAAGAGTAGATCTAATTGGAGAGAATTTGCGACAAGAAGGCCGGGCGACGGTACTAATTCAAGTGAATCAGAGTTCTCACAGCCAGAGATGGGTACCCTTCACTCTTCCCCAAATCGACAAGTGAGGGCTTATTAGTGGGCAGGAAGGAATCGACCAAGAGAGCCAATAATAGCAGTGGAGCAAAAAGGGGTGAAATGTTCTGAAATCTTGTTTGAAAAATCGTCTACCTACCTTACTCCGATCTGTCTCATGGCAGGTGGGACCGTGGCGATCTAGTGCTGAGTCTTCATTCGCGGGTCCTCGCGGCAACTCTGGGGGGGTGCCTGGCCAAGGCTTCTCCGGTAGACGTTCTCGTCAGGGGTCCCCAGGGTGCCCCACGTTGGGCGCCAATTTGCCCCGGCCCGCGGGGCAACAACGAGGGCACGCAGGAACCACCTAAGAGAATGAAACAAACAAGGAACGCGAAAAACGGAGGCAAGACAAGGTTCTGATCAAGCCTCGTTTTTTATTCGAGCGTTGAGGTATATAAGCACTCAGGAGGGGAGGGGTAGGATAAGGAGTTGCCATGGGATGATTGGTTGGGGACTGGGTATCTGTCCTAGCTGATTGGTTACTCTGATGTGGGAGGTTTTTCTGGCCCTTGGTGCGCGGGCTTCTTTGGCGCGCGGGCTTTCTTTGTTCTTGCTCAATCAGAAAGTAAGGCTGACCAGGAAGTGAGACCGAACTCTGCCTTTATGGCTCCCGTCAATTAGGTACCACTTTCTACAATTTAGGCTACGTACCTATTCTATGTACCCCACTCTAGAATTTATACACTGTGTACTGTATTTGTTTACTTATATTTAACAAACCATGTTGTCAGACTATGAGCTAAATTAGTATTATGACTTTGTCTGCCTGTTCAATATATAACAATGTCTGGTACATATAAGGCATTGATTGGATTCATGTTTTAATCCAAATAATGATGTTTTTGAAAAGGAAGATGGCTGCCGATGGGAAGGCAGACTGCAAGATAGTGCTTGAGTGAGAGAGTGTGTGGTCGCATGGACAGTGTTTGTTTGTGAGTTGAGGGATAGCTATACTCCAGGGGACTGTGGGGGATCTCTGGACAGGGTTCCCCTGACCAGGAAGCCTCCACTGCTGCTGGCATCCTTCCTGGAGCAACTGGCTCTGACACGGAGACCAGGCCATCTTGAAGGGAAGAGTGGATGTTGTCGGGACCCTGAAAATCCCTGGAATATACAACAACTGCACCCAGAGAACAGCTGCGAACCAGGGAACACTGGTCCCCAAGTGACACGAACATGCAGATTCAGAGGAGCTCTGCGCCTCCTCACGGAAAGGTCAGATTTCGCCTGGGATAAGGTGAGGTCTGTGGTCTGGGCAGGAGAGAGAAACATGCAGGTAGGGAGCTGGAGGATCTGGGGGAAGTCTGTGCCCAGAAAGTCCGCGGCCATTGGGGCTAGTGTGATCTGCAAATGTGTAAGGGGATCCTCAGGGTGGCTAACAGAAGGGAACTCAAAAAGCAACCTATAGCTGAACTGGGTGCAAAAGGGCAGCCTAAAAATTTTAAGTGTGCTGGCTGCTTAGACTCAAGGGGAAAAAAGACTACACAGACTTACACCACAGCACCGGAGTTCACACACTTACTCTGGCTCTTTTTTATCTTTTTTTTTCTCCCCTTTAAACCCTTGCTTTTGATTACTAAGCCCAATACATAGGATCAGCCAATTGGGGACACTCTAAGAGACTGCAGGGGAAAGTTGTTTTTGTGGAACCTGGGGATCAGAGTGGAGAATAACGATCAGAGAACCAGCTCTGGGGCATCACATTCCCCCAAACCGGTATTAAGTGCCACAGGGAAAACAAAATCTAAACACTAGCTAGAGAGGAACTATAGACCCAGAGGTCAATCCAGAAACACTGCCACCCCGGGGGTTGAATCACAAATTGACTCTTGAGTAAACACAAATAAAGGAGTATAAGAAGCAAAGAAGTACTGCCTGCTTGAAAATCAGGACTGTGGCCTACAACACTGAGGAGCAGTGGAACGCAGGGAACTTCAATACCGTCCTGACTAGGAAACAGGCATGCCAAACAGAACAGTAGAGGAAATGAATGACCTTTACTACTGAACATTTTTATTTTTATACATCTTTCACTTGAGAAACTAAATTTATTTTTCTTTTTTCCTCACTTGATTTTACCTTTTTAATTATTACATTTTTATTTTTAATCAGTTTTATTACTACTACTATTTTACCTTTTTTTAAGTGTCATTTTATTTTCTCTTTATTTTATTTTGGCATTAGTGTTCTACATTCTATTTTCATCTTTCCTTTAGCATCATTTTACTCTATCTCAACATTACCATTATGCCAATACTCTCTTCCTCAATTTTCCCCTTTTGCTGTCCTGTTTCTCTTACCCTATTCCTGCTTTATATTTTCCCTATTCCTTTTTTTACCACCTGTTAAATATTCACCCTACTTATATATCTAATTTCCAATCACCTGCTCTAAGTCCATACACACCACTCTATTGTCTTTCTTCCCTATTCAAATTTTTATCTCTCTGTCCTTTGTTGTTGTTTGCTTGATTGTTGATTATATTTGTTTTTTTATGTTTGTGAGATTGTTTCACTTTTTCTTTTTGTTTGTTTTGTTTTTGTTTGTTTTTTGCTTCTGTTTTCCCTCGCCTCACTTGATATTAGTTGTTGTTGGTAATTTGCATTCATCTCTAGGTATTTGTTGCTGGCATTTGTTGGGATTAGTGGCTATTCAACTGGAGTTTTCTCCCCATATAAATAGTTCTTTCCCCTCTTCTTTTTTATTCTCTTTCCTTTCTCTCTTACTTTTTTTCCTTTCCCAATTTCATTTTTGAACTTCTTTTTTTTTCTCTCTTTTTTTTCTCTTCTTTCATTCTTATCCCCCAATTCTCTTTTCTATGGTGGTCACCTTTATTTGGGGTTATTAGTATCATGAATACATTTGTGTTCAGTGCCTTGTGTGTTGTGCCTTGTTGTGTTGTATTTTGTGCCTTTAAGTCAATGCAGGAGAGCGAGAACTACATAACCAGACACCCGGAGAAGAGAGACCATGAGGAGAAAAAGAAACAGCCAACATATGAAAGTAAAGCAGGCATCACCAGAAAAGGAAGTAAACAAAATGGGGGCAAGAAACCTGTCAGAGAAAGAATTCAAAGAAATGATCCCAAGGTGGACGAAAAGAATTGATGAAAAAATTAACAATAGGTATAAAAACCCAGAGGAAATGAAGAAGAAACAAGAAGAAATAAAAAATAACATCACTGCTATAAAGAATTCAATAGAAAGCATCAACAGTAGATTAGAAGAAATAGAGGACTGCATCAGTGAGCTAGAAGACAAGGTAGGAAAAATTACACAAGCAGAGCAGCTTCTAGAAAAAAAAAATTAAAAAGCAAGAGGATAGCCTAAGAGAACTTTGGGACAATAGGAAACAAAACAACATCCACATAATTGGGGTGCCAGAAGGAGAGGAAACTGAGCTAGGAATAGAAAACCTGTTTGAAGAAATAATGACAGAAAACTTTTATGATATAGGGAAGAAAAAACTCACACAAATCCAAGAAGCTTACAGAGTCCCAAACAAAATAAACCCCAAAATACCGACGCCTAGGCACATTATAATTAAATTGGCAAACACCAACGACAAAGTAGGAATCTTAAATGTGGCCAGAGAGAGACAGAAAGTTACCTACAAAGGATCCCCCATCAGACTAGCAACTGATTTCTCAACAGAAACACATCAGGCAAGAAGGGAATGGAATGAAATATACAAAGTCATGCAAAAGAAGGGTATGAATCCAATAATACAGCACCCAGCAAGGCTATCAATCAAAATTGAGGGTGAAATCAGGAGCTTCATAGACAAAAAAGGACTAAGGGAGTTTATTACCACCAAACCAGCAATGCAAGAAATGCTAAAGGGTCTGCTGTAAAAAGAAGAAATAGGAAGCGAAAAAGGAACACAGGGGTAAATTATATAAATGGTGACAAATAAGTACCTATCAATAATAACTTTAACTGTAAATGGATAAAATGCCCCAATCAAACGACATAGGATAACCAAGTGGATAAGAAAACATGACCCATATATCTGCTGTCTACAAGAAACCCACCTCAGAAAAAAAGATGCACACAGACTGATGGTGAAGTCATGGAAAAAGGTTTTTCAGGTGAATGGAAATGGAAAAAAAAAGTTTGTGTAGAAATACTTATATCTGACAAATTAGATCTCAAAGGGGAGGACATAACAACAGATAAGGAAGGCCACTTCATAATACTAAAGGGAGCAATCCAACAAGAAGAAACAACTCTAGTAAACATATACGCACCCAATATAGGAGCACCCAAATACATAAAAAAGACTCCTGGAAGATATCAAGGGAGAGATTTACAGTAATACAATCATAGTAGGGGACTTTAATACCCCACTATCACCATTTGACAAATCCTCTAAACAAAAAAATCAGCAAAGAAACATCAATCCTAAATGACTCACTAGATCAGAAGGAATTAATTGACATCTTCAGAACATTTCACGCCAAAGTCACAGAATATACATTCCTCTCAAGTGCACAAGGGTCATTTTCAAAGAAAGACCATATATTGAGTCACAGGCAAAGTCTCTTCAAATTCAAGAAGATAAAAATCGTATCAAGCATCTTCTTAGATCACAATGGTATAAAACTGTAAATCAACTGCAATAAAAACAATAAAAAAAATCAAACACATAGAGACTAAATAGCATGCTATTAAACAATGACTGGTTTACCAGAGAGATAAAAGAAGAAATAAAAAACATTATGGCAACAAATGACAATGAAAACACAACAATCCAAAATCTATGGGACACAGCAAAAGCAGTCTTGAGAGGGAAGTTCATAGCTCTACAAGCCTACTGCAAAAAACACGAAACAATGGTAATAAATTACATAACCCTACAACTCAAAGAGTTAGAAAGAGAGCAACAAAAAAAGCCTAGTGTAAGCAGAAGGAAGGAAATAATAAAGATCAGAGTGGAGATAAGTGACATAGAGACCAAAAAAAAAAAAAAAATGCAGAAGAAAAACAAAACCAAGAGCTGGTTCTTTGAAAGGAAAAACAAGATTGATGAACCTCTAACCAGACTCACCAAGAAACAAAGAGAGAGGACCTAAATAAACAAAATCAGAAATGAAAGAGGAGAAATAACAACAGACCCCACAGAAATACAAAGGATTGTTAATAAATACTATGAACAACTCTATTCCAACAAACTGGACAACGTGGAGGAAATGGATATATTCCTAAAAAAATACAACTTCCCAAAAGTCATTCAGGAAGAATCTAAAAATCTCAACAGGCCAATAACTATGAAATAAAATGAAGAAGTAATCAAAAAGCTTCCAGCAAACAAAAGCCCAGGGCCAGACAGCTTCACTGAGGACTTTGACCAAACATTCAAGGAATAACTAAAACCTATCTTCCTCAGACTATTCCAAAAAATTCAAGAGGAAGGAACACTTCCAAGCCCATTCTAAGAAGCCAGCATCACCCTAATACCAAAACATGATAAAGACAACACAATGAAAGAGAATTACAGGCCAATATCCCTCATGAACATAGATGCCAAAAACCTCAACAAAATTCTAGCAAATCGGATCCAACAGTACATCTGAAAGATCATACACCATGACCAAGTAGGATTTATCCCAGGGATGCAGGATGGTACAATATCCACAAATCAATAATCATGATACATCACATAAACAAATTGAGAGATAAAAACCACATAGTCATATCAATTGATGCAGAAAAAGCAATTGACAAAATCCAACACCCTTTCTTGATAAAAACTCTCAGCAAGGTGGGAATAGAAGGATCATACCTCAACATAATAAAAACCATATATGACAAACCCACAACCAACATCATACTCAATGGGCAAACACTAAAACCATTTCTCCTAAGAACAGGAACAAGACAGGTATGCCCACTCTCACTACTCCTGTGCAATATAGTGCTGGAAGTACTAGCCATTGCAATCAGACAAGAAGAAGAAATAAAAGCATCCAAATTGGAAAAGAAGAAGTAAAACTGTTCTTATTTGCAGATGACATGATATTGCACATAAAAAAACCTAAAACTCCATCGAAAAACTAACAGACTTAATAAATGAATTAGGCAATGTAGCAGGATACAAAATTAATTCCAAGAAATCTATGGCATTTCTATACACAAATAGTGAACTTACAGAAAGAGACTAAAAAAGCAATCCCATTTACCATCGCACCAAAAAAAAAAAAAATAAATAAGACACCTAGGAATAAACTTAACTAAGGAGGTAAAAGACCTATACACAGAAAACTACAGGACACTGAAAAAGAAGATAGAGATGGAAGAACATACCATGTTCATGGATTGGTAAAATCAACATCATTAAAATGTTCATAGTACCCAAAGCAATCTGTAGATTCAATGCACTCCCCATTAAAATACCAATGGTATATTTTACAGACCTAGAAAGAACTCTCCAAAAATTCATCATGAATAAAAAAGACCCCGAGTAACCACAGCAATCCTGAGAAAGAAGAACAAAGTAGGTGGGATCTCAATACCAGATTTCAAGCTGTATTACAAAGCTGCTGTTCTCAAAACAGCCTGGTACTGGCACAAGAACAGACATATAGACCAATGGAATAGAATAGAGAACCCAGATATCGACTCAAACCACTATGCTCAATTAATATTTTACAAAGGAGGCATGAACATACAATGGAGTCAAGATGGTCTCTTCAATAAATGGTGTTGGGAGAATTGGACAGACACATGGAGAAAAAGAAACTAGACCACCAACTTACACCATACACAAAAATAACCTCAAAATGGATAAAGGACTTAAGCATTAGACAGGAAACCATAAAAATACTAGAGGAATCCACAGGTAGCAAATCTCAGACATATGCTGTAGTAATTTCTTCACCGATACCGCTCCTAGGGCAATGTAAACTAAAGAGAAAATAAACAAATGGGACTACATCAAAATAAAAAGCTTTTGCACAGCAAAAGAAACCGTTAGTAAAACAAGAAAGCCCACTGTATGGGAGAACATATTTGCATATGTTATCACCGATAAAGGTTTAATCTCCAACATTTACAGGGAACTCATACAACTTAATAAGAGGAAGATAAATGATCCAATAAAAAAGTGGGCAATGGACCTAAATAGATACTTTTCAAAAGAAGACAGAAGTAAGGCCAAGAGACATATGAAAACATGCTGAAAGTCACTAATTATCTGAGAGATGCAAATCAAAACAACAACGTGGTACCATCTCACACCTGTCAGAATGGCAATCATCAACAAATCAACAAATGACAAGTGCTGTCAAGGATGTGGAGAAAAAGGAACCCTCGTGCACTGCTGGTGGGAATGCAGACTGGTGCAGCCACTGTGGAGAACAGTATGGAGTTTCCTCAAAAAACTAAAAATGGAACTCCCGTTTGATCCAATAATCCCACTACTAGGAATATATCCCAAGAAACTAGAAACACCAATCAGAAAGGATATATGCACCTTTATGTTCATAACAGCACAATTTACCATAGATAAGATTTGGAAACAGCCTAAAAGCCCATCAGTAGATGAGTTGATTAAAAAACTATGGTACATCTACACAATGGAATACTACGCTGTTATAAAAAAGAAGGAGTTCTTACCATTTGCAGCAGCCTGGATGGAAATGGAGAGCATTATGCTAAATGAAATAAGCCAAGCAATGAAAGAAAAATTCCACATGATCTCACTCATTTATGGAAAATAAAGAACATTATATCCTGATGAACAAAAAGATAGATACAGAGGCAGTAAAGCATCGAACAGACTGTCAAATAATGATGTTTGTGATAAATGTTTTGGATCAATTAGGTAACTGCCAGTAGGAGGCACTATTCTTATTAATTATTTATAAAATCCAACATAAAAACATAGAGTAGAAAATCTAATTCTTGTAAGACATATTTTAATCTGATTTCCTCTACAAATCCTGTTTTTGTCATGCATAATTCAATATGAGCTCCTATAAAAAAGAAGCTTTGACAAAAATGACATTACATAGATACTTCCTGGGAGGATTTAAACCTATTAATTACCCTCTTTTTAAAAAATGTTTTTAAAATTGATTTAAGAGAGAGGAAGGGAGAGGGAGAGCTATAGAAACATCAGTGATGAGAGAGAATCATTGATATGCTGCCTCCTGCACACCACCTACTGGGGATTGAGCCCACAACCTGGGCATGTGCTGTGACCAGGAATCAAACTGTGACCTCCTGGTTCAAGGGTCAACCCTCAACTACTGAGCCACACTGGCTGGGCACCCTCTTTTTAAATAATGTAAAGTCATATCCTTAATACACTTTGAACTTTGTTTCCAGGATTTAGTAACAATTACATCATGAAGAAGGATTTCAGATGACATTCTGCCATTATGACAGATAGTTTGATTAAGGTATTCAAACATAAAAGAGTACAGTGAAGTCAACTCCTTGAGCTGCATAGCACTTCCAAACAGCAGACATTAATTGGGGAAAATGTCTGTGTGGGTTTAAAATAAATTGCTTATTCAATTTCTCTAAAAAATACTTGACAGTTTCCCCAAGGACAAATTATTTTGAAATCTACATCCAGAAGAACTTTTCAAATACATCATAGCTGATTTTGAAGAGGAAGATAATCTCTTGTTAATGAAAGTCATATTTTCAGCCATGTGCTAATTAAACAGCCTGCCTGAAATATATAAGTATTTCTTTGGGTGATTTACTAGGTAAATGTTTTGAAATGTTGCCAAGGAGCAGGGAGCACAGGAAGAAGATTAAATTTTCTGTTCAAGTGATTATATGACATCAAATTATCTAGATAACAGTGAAAATTCCATAAGTCACCCGTGATCACCTTCAGCCAACAAAAATTATGTTCACTGTGAATTTTAATTTCTCATTAAGTCTATAAATGTAATTGGTGCAACCACTGTAGAAAACAGTATGGAAGTTCCTCAAATAATTAAAAATAGTACTACTATATGATGCAGTAATTTTACTTCTGTGTATATATTCAGAAGGAAACAAAATCACTAATTCAAAGAGATTTCTGTATCTCCACATCCATTTCAGCAACATTTGTAATTGCCAAGATATGGAAACAACCTGTATCCATTGACAGATGCATGGATAAAGACAATTAACATATATATAATTCAGCCATTAAAAAAGGAAACCCTACCATTTGTTACAACATGCATGGACCTTGAGGGTATTATGCTAAGGGAAATAAGTCAGACAGAGAAAGACCAATATTTCATAATCTCACATATGTGTGGAATCTAAAAAAAACACTCCACAAAGTCATAGAAACAGAGAGCAGATTACTTATCAGAAGTGGGTGGCGCAGGTGGGGGAAATGGATAAAAGGTGATTAAAAAGTACAATCTTCCAATTATAGGATAAATAAATCCTGGGAATATAATGTATAGCATGTTGACTATAGTTAACAATAGTGGTTTGTATATTTAAAAGTTGCTGAGAGAGTATATCTTAAGAGGTATCATCACAAGAAAAAAATATTGTAACTGTGTGAGGTGTTGGATGTTAATTAAAAATATTGTAGTAATTTCATATATATACATATATCAAATTATTATCTTGTACAACTTAAGGTTAAACAATATTATATGCTAATTGTATCTCAATAAGCTAGAAATTTATATATAAACTAGAGGCCCTATGCATGAAATTCATGCCTGGAGGTGTGTGTGTCCCTCAGCCCAGCCTGCACCCTCTCCAATCTGGGACCCCTGTGGGATCGGGCCTAAACGGGCAGTCAGACATCCTTCTCACAATCCAGGACTGCTGGCTCCCAACTGCTCTCCTGCCTGCCTTCCTGATTGCCCCTAACCACTTCTGCCTGCCAGCCTGATCACCCCATAACCACTCCCCTGCCAGCCTGATCGATGCCTAACTGCTCGCCTGCCTGCCGATTGCCCCCAACTGCCCTCCCCTGCTGGCCCGGTCACCCCTAACTGCCATCCCTTGCCAGCCTGGTTGCCACTAACTGCCCTCCCCTGCTGGCCTTGTTGCCCCCAACTGCCCTCCCCTGCAGGCCTGGTCACCCCCAACTGCCCTCCTCTGCCAGCCCAGTCACCCCTAACTGCCCTCCCCTGAAGGCCTGATAGCCCCCCAACTGCCCTCCCTTGCAGGCCATCTTGTGGTGGCCATCTTGTGTCCACATGGGGGCGGCCATCTTTGACATCATGGGGGCAGCCATCTTGTGTGTTGGAGTGATGGTCAATTTGCATATTACCTCTTTATTATATAGGATAATTGATAAGTCTACAACTCCAAACTTAATTGTTTCATGTACAGTTTTCTTAGATTATTTTGTAGAATCATAGACTACTGGTATAAGTGTAGTAATAAACCTTAAAGAGTTCCTGGAATTGTCCCTTCCATTTTTTCTTCACCTCAACCCTTTACTCATTCTTTTATTTCAACCATTTAGCATGATTGTTTCTGCTATGCCTTCCCATCTTATCTTGCTTTTTATCTTTATTAAGGTAGCTCTAATGATAGCTTTAAAATGTAGTCATTTCTGTTAGCTCACAATATAAATTAAGGACTTAGATGTCAGGTGTTTTGTTTTTTTTTAATCCTCACCTGAGGATTAAAAATAAATTGCTTTTTCCAGGGGTGGGCAAACTTTTTGACTCGAGGGCCACAATGGGTTCTTAAACTGGACCGGAGGGCTGGAACAAAAGCATGGATGGAGTGTTTGTGTGAACTAATATAAATTCAAAGTAAAGGAGCGGAGGGGAGAGCAAGAGAACCCTACGCTCTTTCGGCTCCGCGGGCCAGATAGAACAGCCGAAAGGGTCGGATCCGGCCTGCGGGCCGTAGTTTGTCCACGGCTGGCTTTTTCCATTGATTTTTCGAGTGAGTGGAAGAGAGAGGGAAAGACAGAGAGAAACACATCCATTGGTTGCCTCCTGCACTCACCCCGACCAAGGCACGGGCTGGGAGGAACCTGCATCTGAGGTACATGTCCTTGACTACAACCAAACCATGGACCCTTCAGTCTGCAGGCTCTATCCACTGAGCAAAATTGGCTAGGGCAATGTCAGGTTTTATTGTTTAATTCTGATTGCTTATTTAATCGTCTCCCCAACTGGTTTGTAAGATCCAGTAGCACAATGACTCTGTCATGCATGCAGTTCTTTATAAATTAGGTTTGATTGTGTGTTAGCTTACTAGGTCTGCTATAAGGTAGTATCACAGACATGGTAGCTTAAACAACAAATGCTTATTTTCCCACAATTCTGGAAGTCAAGGAGTCTGCAGGGTTGGTTTCATAGGCCTTTCTCCCTGGCTTGTTAATGGTCATCTCCTTGTGAGTTCACATGGTCTTACCTCTCTACATTTCAGTATCTAAATCTCCTTTTATATAAAACAGTAGTTATATTGATTTAGTGTCCACCTTAATGACCTCATCTTAACCAAATTATCCCTTTAAAATCCTATCTTCAGCCCTAGCAGGTTTGGCTCGATGGATAGAGCATAGGCCTGGGTACTGAAGGGTTCTGGGTTTAATTCCGGTCAAGGTCATGTGCCCGGGTTGTGGGCTTGATCCCCAGTAGGGGACGTGCAGGAGGCAGCCGATCAATGATTCTCATCATTGATGTTCTATCTCTCTCTCCCTCTCCCTTCTTCTCTGAAATCAATAAAAAAATATTTTAAAAAATCCTGTCTTCAAATAGAGTCACATTCTGAGGTAATGGAGGTTATAATTAAAACATGCATTACCTCAGAATGTGACTCTATTTGAACAGCCATCGCAAATATAAAAGTAAAATATGTAAATTACAGTTTATTTTTTTCAATCTTAACAAATACAAAAGATGTAGATCTTTTTAATTTTAATTACATACTAGCTTGTATTTTACCTTTACTTTATTTCAGTGTAATCCTAAGACTCTGGCCAGACTCATAATATTTTATTGAGATATAGGTAACAGATAACATTGTGTAAGTTTAAGGTATACAGCATTAATTTAATATATTTATGTTGCAAAATGAGTACCACTGTAGCATTAGCTAATACCTCCAACACACATCACAAATACTCATAACTTTAATACAGTGGTCCTCAAAATATGGTCCTTATACAAGCAACACTAACATCACTATGGAATCAAAACTTTGTAAGTGGGACTAGGAGTATGTGAGTTAAAAAGTCCTTCAAAAGATTCTGATATTCATCCATGATAAAGTTTGAGAACCTATCATTTAAAAAAAAACCTATTGAATTTATTGAGGTGACATTGGTTATTAAAATTATATAGGTTTCAGATGTACAATCTATAATAATAAAAGCATAATATGCTAATTAGACCGGACAGCCAAACAACCTTCCAGACATCATTTCAGATGAAGCTGCTGTGCTGGGGGCCAACGCAGAAGTGGTTAGGGGTGGTCAGGCAGGCAGGTGTGCAGTTAGGGGATCAGGCAGGCAGGCAGAATGGTAAGGGGCAATCAGGCAGGCAGGAAAGTGGTTAGGGGCGATCAGGTGGGCAGGTGAGTGGTTAGGGTTGATGAGGCAGGCATGCAGAGTGGTTAGGGGCAATCAGGCAAGCAGGCAGGTGAGCGGTTTGGAGCCTGCGGTCCCAGATTGTAAGAGGGATTTCCGACTGCTGGTTTAGGGATCGGGCCTAAACCTGCAGTCACGCATCTCCCAAGGGGTCCCAGATTGTGAGAGGGTGCAGACTGGGCTGAGGGACCCCTCGCCCATGCATGAATTTTGTGCACCGGGCCTCTAGTGCTATAATAACATCATCTGTATATTGTATTGTGTGTTCATTACCCAAAGTCAAGCCTCCTTCAATCACCATTTATCCCTCCTTTACCCTCTCCTACCTTCCCCCACCTCCTTTCCCTCTGGTAATCACCATACTGTTGTCTATGTCTGCCAGTTCTTTTTCTTTGCTTAATCCCTTCACCTTTTCACCCAGCCCTCCAAACCCCTTCCCTCTGACAGCTGTCTGTCTGCTTTCTATATCTGTGAATCTGTTTCTATTTTGTTGTTAATTTATTTTGCTCATTATATTTCACATATAAGTGAAATTATATAGTACTTGTCATGCTCTGACTGGCTTATTTCACTTAGCTTAATACTCTCCAGGTCCATCCATGATGTCACAAAAGGTAACATTTCCTTCTTTTTTTATGGACGATTAATATTCCATTGTGTAAATGTACTTCAGATTTTTTTATTCACTCATTTATTAATGGACACTTGGGTTCCTTCCAAATCTTGGCTAGTGTAAATAATGCTGCAATGAACATAGGGGTGCATATATTCTTTCAAATTAGTCACTAATCAGAAGAGCAATGCAAATTAAAACCACAGTGAGATATCACCTCACACTTGTCAGAATTGCTATCTATATATCATCAAACAACAAGTGTTGGCAAGGATGTGGAGAAAAGGGATCCCTAGTACAGTGTTGTTGGGAATGCAGACTGGTGCATCCACTGTGGAAAGCAGTATGGAGTTTCCTCAAAAAATTAAAAATCCAACTGCCTTATGACCCAGTGATCCCACTTCTGGGAATATATCCAAAGAAACCCAAGAACCTCTCTTTTAATGAAAATGAATTTATTGTGATGTTGCCTTTTTCTCCTAATAGAATAGCGTCTCTCTCTATCTTCCAACCTCAACCATCCTTTAAAGACCAACTTATATAGTATATGTGTATATGCATATGTATATATTATGTGGTATAATTTCTTTCTGATAATCATTGTGATCTATTGAAACTGACCTTGTCAAAATGCTATAGTCTACTCCTACTTTGTTTCTCAGATTAAAAAAAAAAAAAGAACATTTATAGGGTCTACATACTTTTGAATACCCTGTTTAACCCTTGAAGGACATTGGCTCCTATTGCTGTCCATCTCACATAGTACAGCCATTATTTTTGTCAAATTTCTGGTTTCATAGGGTTTTGTAATTATTCTAGTATGTGGAAGTCCTGGGTATAGAAATGCTTAATAAGTTCTCTCCTTTTCCCTCTTCCTCTCCTTCTCCATCTCCCTCCCTGTCTCCCCCTCCCTCTCTGTCTCCACACCTCTCCCTCATTCCCTCCTCTCTTCCACTCTCCCTCTGTTGATTCACTGGGGTGTAATGTAAAACTGGCACCCTTATGCAGAGGGTAGGGAGAGACCAAAGAAAAAGCAGACCACTCCAGATTGGCAGGTAGCAATGTTTTTTGTTACTTTATTATTATTATTATTATTAAGGTAGCAATGGTAATTAACATTACATATCTGTGTCCTCTATTATGTGCTCACCATAAAAAGTTTAGTTTCCTTCCATTACCATATATTTGACCCCTTTTACCCCCCTCCTCTGGTAATTACCATTCTGTTGTATTTATGAATTTTTTATGGTTTTTGTTAGTTTGTTATGTTTTGTTCTGTATCCCACATATGAGTGAAATCATACAGTTTTTGTTCTTTTCTGTCAGTTTTAATAAGCAATGGGACTTACAACACTTGTCATAGGCACCTGCATGAACAATAGTTTTCCACAGCCACCCACCAAATCTTAAAAGTTTATATAGTGCCTTAACTGAACTCAGTTATGTATACAGGGGGTCTTCACTGTGTTTATTTATGCACACAAGAGGCCTTCACTGTGTTTAGTCATGTACCCAATCCATATTGTCTCAGCACTTTACTGCTACTGTCTCAAGGCTATATCCTAGAGTCAGCTTCTGAGAGTGGGGAAGGCAAGTGGAGCACACATTCCAGAGATAGGGGATGGAGACATGGGGTGGGGAGCCTCCAATTGCCAGGTCCATTTCAAGGATCAAAATGGTAGCCACATCTTTTTAAAAAAACATTTTTATTGATTTCAGAGAGGAAGAGAGAGGGAAAGATAGAAACATCAATGATGAGAGAGAATCATTGATCAGCTGCCTCCTTGAGCCCACAACCTGGGTATGTGCCCATGACCGGAATCATACCCAGGACCCTTCAGAACATAGGCCAACGCTCTATCCACTGAGCCAAACCAGCTAGGGCAGCTCTAGAGGTCTTAGCACTGGAAATGAGTAAGGAATTCCAAAATTTTGTCCATTCACTAAAGCAGTGGTCGGCAAAACCACTGACCTAGACTCTCGATTCCAATAATTACAGGCTGTTGTTGTTCCTTGTGATTAAGCCCCTATCCCAGTGGTCGGCAAACTCATTAGTCAACAGAGAGGCAAACCGCGGCTCGCGAACCGCATGTGGTTCGCGAGCCACAGTTTGCCGACCACTGCACTAAAGCAACAATTAAACTGGCAGAAACTTTCAGAATCTCCTTTATTTTAGAACTCTGGATTCTAACTAAAAACTTACAACAACCAGTAGAATGCTAAGTGAAAACAAAAAGAAGCTCCTAAATCTCAGTAAGAGATAATTGTGACATTTTAACTCATCTGTTATCACTCATCACTCGCTAGCTTGGTGGAGACCTGGGGAGGGAGGATTGCATTCCTGGTACAGATTGCTGGTGCAAAGAAGCAAAGCAAACCTTGCTCCCAAAGAATTGTGGTGGTGATTATTTTTTTTTTTTATCTGTCTGCCAACTTTCTGAGAGATTGGCAGAGAAGTTTGCTTTTATTTCTCTCCTGTCTTGGAACTTCCCTGGAGATGGAGCAATCTCCCACATAGCATTTATTGAAAACATTTAAAGGCAAATATACCAGACTACAGGACCAGTGCACAAAATTCATGCATGGGGCTGGGGGTGTCCCTCAGCCTGGCCTACACCCTCTCTAATCTGGGACCCCTCAAAGGATGTCCTCCTGCCGGTTTACAGGGATTGGGCCTAAACCAGCAGTCAGACATCCCTCTCGCAATCCAGGACTGCTGGCTCCTAACCGCTCACCTGCCTGCCTGCCTGCCTGATTGCTCACTCTGCCTGCCGGCCTGCTCACCCCCAATGTCCCTCCGCTGCTGGCCTGCTCACCCCCTAATGCCCCCCCCCCGCCAGCCTGATCACCCCCAACTGCCCCCCCCACCCTGCTGGCCTGCTCACCCCCAGCTGACCCCCCCACCGGCTTGATACCCACAACTGCTGTCCCATCCTGGACTGATCACCCACAACTGCCCTCCCCTCTTGGCCTCTAACCACCTCTACCTCAGCCCCACCACCATGGCTTTGTCCCAAAGAACGTCCAGAATGTCTCCTGGAAGGTTTCCCAGTCTAATTAGTATATTACCCTTTTATTAGTATAGATGGAGGCCTGGTACACCAGTGGGGGCCGGCTGGTTTGCCCTGGAGGGTGTCCCGGATCAGGGTGGGAGTTCCCTTGGGGCATGGAGTGGCCTAGGGGAGGGGCCTGAGGTGGTTTGCAGGCTGGCCACGCCCCCATGGGGTGAGGGTCCCCGCTGGGGGTGCGTGACCAGCCTGGGTGAGGGGCTGAGGGCTGTTTTGAAGCTGGCCACACCCCCTTCATGGTGGGGGGTCCCATTGGGGTGCCTGGCCATCCTGGGTGAGGGGCTGAGGGCCATTTTCAGGCTGGCCACACCCCCTTCAGGGTGGGGATCCCTGCTGGGGTGCCTGGCCAGCCTGGGTGAGGGGCTTATGGCTGTTGGCAGGCTGGCCATGCCCTCCAGCAGGAACCCTCACCCCCTGGGTGTGTGGCCAGCCTGGGTAAGGGGCTTTTTTTTCTTTTTTTTTTCAGTGCCTCCTTAAGTGGAGGCCAGGGTCAGCTGGAAGCAGGTATATGGGATTTATTTATCTTCTATAATTGAAACTTTGTAGCCTTGAGCGGAGGCCAGGGCCTGCCAGGGCGGGCGGGAAGCTTGGCTTCCTCCATCGCCAGGGGAAACCCAAGCCTCCTGCTTGCTCCAGCTCCATGGCCGCCACCATCTTAGTTGGGTTAATTTGCATACTCACTCCTGATTGGCTGGTGGATGTAGCAGAGTGATGATTAATTTGCATATTTCTCTTTTATTAGTGTAGATACAGCTACCTGGAACAAGCGATAACAATGGTACAGCAACCCATAAACTAAAAAACCTGGGAAGGGAGAGTCAGAGACAGAGATACATGGAGGAATAAGGGCTTTGAAAAGCTCCCACATACACCAGAGAGTTTCAAAAACCATGCACATGACCAGGACTGAACATTACCTGAGAAGATCCTAAGCTTCCACTACCAGATAAATTTCATGCTCTGTGACAACAGAAATTGAAGGCTAAGGAAGAGGTATAAAAGGTCAGGATAAGCATTTCTCTATTACTAGCTGACCAGTAAGCCGAAAGCTATTCAAACTGGAGCACAAAGGAAAAAAAAAGGAATAAATTAACAAGTCCTCAGTACCTTTTAAGATAATATTAGGCAATCTAATATTAATACAATTATAGTCCACAAAGAAAGGGAATGATATTGATGATGATAGTTTATAACATGTAAAAGTAAAATGAAATAAAAATTGCACAAAAGAAGTGTTGGATCATGACAAGTTAAATGGTACACTTATTTGAAGGTAGACTGTGATGATTAGATAGCTCAAGATGATTATTATAAAGCTTAAAACAATAAATGATGAGATAAAAATAATACAACATAAGAGGTTACATGAAATACTAAAAACAAAGAGAAAACATGGAAGGAATAAAACCAATAAAGGAAAATTGGAGAGAAATAAAACAAATAAGCGAGTAAGCTTAAAACCAACATTTTAACATCTAACTGATCCTGTTAATGTCAATGGTTCATAAATACATATGCAGTACAAGAAACTCAGGCAAAGATTTAAAATAAAAGGATGGAGCCAAAAGTTTGGCTCAGTGGATAGAGTGTCAGTCCTAGGACTGAATGGTCCTGGTTTCATTCAGGTCAAGGGCATTTAACTTGGTTGCAGGATCTATCCCCGCCCCTGTACAGACTCCTGCAGGAGGCAACCAATCAATGTGTCTCTCTCACATCGATGTTTCTCTGTCTGTCACTCCCCCTCCTCTTTACTCTCTCTAAAAATCAAAAGGAAAGTATCCTTGGGTGAGGATAAATAAATAAATAAATAAATAAATGGAAAATATATATAGCATGAAAATACAGATTTACTAATCACAAGAGGGCAGAAATGGCTATAGGAATTAGACCTCAATACAAAGGATATTGATAGGGACAAAGAGGGACACTTCATAATGATAAAGGGAGTAATTCATAAATAAGATATATATTTATATATATATAATTTTATTTATTTCAGAGAGGAAGAGAGAGGGAGAGAGAGATAGAAACATCAATGATGAGAATCATTGATCAGCTGCCTCCTGCATGCCCCCTACTGGGGATCGAGCCCGCAACCCAGGCATGTGTCCTGACCAGGAATGGAACCATGACCTCGTGGTTCACAGGTCAATGCTCAACCACTGAGCCACGCCAGCCAAGCAATAAGGTATTTTTAAAAATTAAGAGAATGTACTTAATAACAGAGTTTAAAATTAACACAGGATAAGTTGATAGAACTGAAAGAAAAAAATGGAGCAGTCCACATTTATATTTAGAAATGTCATTATTACCCTCAGGGTAATTGACAGAATAAATAGATAGAAAACCAATTAAAACATAGAAGACTTATAAAACAATATCAAACAACAGGACCTAATTCATATTTATGTAACATTCTTCTTAATTACATCAAAATAGATACTCATCACAAGTTTATATGGAACATTGACCAAGACTGACCTTTTACTAAACCATAAACCCAGTCTACTATTAGAGGATTGAAAATATAGAGCAAATATTCTCTAATTACAATGGAATTTAGTTAGAAATCAACAAAAAAAGTTTGGAAAATCCAAAACATTTTGAAATTACATAACATGGTTCTAAATAACCACAAGTCAATGGAAATATCAAAAGGAACTTAGTAAATATTTTGAAATGAATAATGAAAACACAACATACCAACATTTGTGGGATGCAGTTACAGCAGGTCTTAGAGAAAAGGTGAGCTTAAAATGTTTTTTTTTCTTTTTAAATTTAAACCTTATTTTTCATTTACAGTTTATATTCAATATTATTTTCTATTACTTTCAGGTATACAGTATAGTGGTTAGACAATCATATACTTTACAAAGTGTTCAGTACCAACTTGGCACTGTAGATAGTTATCACACTATTATTATTGACTAATTAGAAAAGGACAGTGTTTAAATGATCTAAGCTTCTAACTTAAGAAGCTAGAAAATAGTAAATTTGACACAAAGTAAGTGGATGGAAAGACATAAATAAATATTAAAGTGGAATTTAAAAAATAGAAGATGGACAAATAGTAGAGAAAATTGATGAGTGCAAAAGCTGTTTGAAAACAATGATAAAATTAATACATCTCTAGATTGATCAACACTAAACACATATAGATAGATTAGATAGATATATGATAGATAAACAGATAAGTAGGTAGATGATAGTTAAATAGACACATATATGATGAATTCATTTTAATAATAATAATTCTAAGGTGATTAAATGAGTTAAGTACAGTATTTCCAATGGTCAAGGCATAAGTAACTATCTATAAAGGGAGAAAAAAAGGCTTATCCCTACCTGACATGTTTGTATAGGCTCAGTGCTTTCTGGTACAACATGTTGCAGTCAGTGATTCAGAACATATTTTCTGTTCATGTCTTCCACCCACAAACTTAATGCCTTTTCCATCTCATGCACTGTGACCATAACTTTTGCAGTTTGAGGTGCAACAGCAAAACTAACACAAATTTCTTTTTCCTTCTTCACAATTTCACAGATATGAGTCATTTTTTTATGGCAGATCTTAGCAACCTTAGCATACAATTTTTTTTATCCTCATCTGAGGATATTTTCCATTACTTTTTAGGGAGAGTGGAAGAGAGAGGGGAAGACAGAGACATATCAATGTGAGATAAACACATTGATTGGTTGCTTCAGGCATGAATCCTGATCAGGGCCCGGGACAGGGAGCATCCTGTAACCGAGGAACATGCCCTTAACCAGAATCAAACCCAGGACTTTTCGATCTGCAGGCAAACACTCTATCCACTGAACCAAACCGGCTAGGGCCAATTTCTTTCTTTATTAAGTCAAGAACTTTCCACCTTTTCATTTAAAGTAGTCAATGGTTTCTCTTTGGCATCTATGAATTGCCAGCGTCACCACTCTTGCACTTTGGGCTCATCCTATATAATAAAAGCCTAATATGCTAAGTGTCCGGTCATCCAGTCAACCAATCAAAGTGTAATATGCTAATGATATGCTAAGGCTACTCAACTGCTTGCTATAATGTGCACTGACCACCAGGGGCAGATGTTCTGACCATTAGGTTAGCTTGCTGCTGGGGTCCAGCTGATCAGGACTGAGCGAGATGGGCCGGACATGCCCTGGAGCCCTCCCGTAGTCCCTCCCAGCTGACCAACTTCCCGTGTCCCTCCCTGGCCCTGATTGTACACCAGTGGGGTCCCTCAACCTAGCCTGCACCCTATTGCAATATGGGACCCCTCAGGGGATGTTGGAGAGCCACAGACCAGGCCAAGGGACCTCATTGTACATGAATTCATGCACCGGGCCTCTAGTTATTACATAAAATAAAGGTTAGTGTAACACAAGTGCTGCAATACCATGATTAGTCAATCTTATAACCAAGATGTCTACTAAATGACTAACAGGTGGGTTGCCTATACAGAATGTATACACTGGGAACAAAAGGATTATCATATTCCAAATTGAATGGAGTGGGATGTTGTGAGATTTCATAACACTACTCATAATGGCACATAATTTTAAAAGTATGATTTACTTATTCTGGAATTTTTTATTTAATACTAGAGGCCCAGTGCATGGGATTTGTGCACTGGTGGGGGGCGTGTCCTGTGGGGATAGGACCGCTGTGGGAGTGCCGCTCATCCTGGTCTGCCAAGCAGCTGTGGACCCACCATCTGAACAGCTGGTCCCTTTTCCGGCATCTTCGTGGAGCCAGAGCACTCACCTCTCCTGGCAACCCGGTTGGGGCCAGGCCCAGGGACAATAGCACTGAGAGGCGGTGGAGTAGGCCTCAGTCCTGCAGTGGCCATGAACCCGCCTCCCAGCTCTGGGGTCAGCTCTGTGAGCCCAGCAGTGGTGCTGTGTGGCCTGTGGGCATCAGAAGGAGGCAGCAGGGAGCAAGGAGGAGGAGCCTGTGGTGAGGAGGCAACGATCGCAGCCTGGGTTCCTGCCCATTGGACCAGGGTTCACAGCTGAGCGGTGCTGCCACTGTGGTAGCACACTGACCACCAGGAGCAGCTCCTGTGTTGAGCATCTGCCCTCTAGTGGTCAGTGTGCGTCATAGCGACTGGTTGACTGGTCATTCTGCCATTCGGTTGCTGGGCTTTTATAATATAGGATTTTCCAACCCAGGTTGACCACAGGTCACCAAAACCACAGAAAGTAAAACTGCACATAAGGGAGGACTATTGTAGTAAGTTTTGTAATCAGGATATGTGAGTACTCTAATGTTTTTGTTTTCTTTTCCAAAATTGTATGACTATTTGAGGTCTTTTGTATTTTTATATGAATTTTAGGATCAGCTGTCATTTTTCACAAAATCTCAGTGAGAACTTTTGTAATGATTGCTTATATCAAGTGATATCCATTGGCTAAGGCATCAGTGAATAACATTTTTTGCTTGAAAATGTTTCAACAAACAATCCCCCACTCCAACCCCAATAGTGGCTTTAAGCACTGCATGAGTTCTGATCTGGGCAAAATACAATTTGTTTCAGGTTCTTCCTGTGAGCCACCAGACAGATCAAATAATAACAATTCTTTGAAAATAAGGTCCATTTTGGTTCCTCCAGGACTGGTAATGTGGGTGTTATTTTTAATGGGGCTTCTAAGCTGGGGAGTTTAGGATCAGACTAGCGTAAGTTAAAATTCTCCAGAGCTCATTCTTCTTATTAATATTTAACCACTTTTCCTAAAAACCAGTTGCTATAATCTGTTGGGTTTCTTCAAGGTTTTGGTTAACTTCCGAAAAAGTTAATTCCAAAAGCTTTGTTTTCTCAATATTATTAAGAATGGAAAAAATTGAAACTGAAAATACATGAATAATTAACTCTTTCTTGGTTTGTTTATTCATTCATTTGGCACAAAACTTTAAAAATATTTTTATGATTTTTAGAGAGAGAGAAAGGAGGGAGAAAGAGAGAGAGAGAGAGATGAGAGCAAAACATCAATCCTCTGTCTTCTCCATGCTCCCTGCTGGGGATCAAGCCCACAACTAGGCATGTGCCCTGACCTGGAATGAAACCAACAACCTTTCTGTGCAGGGGACTCTGCTCCAACAAACTGAGCCACATCGGCCAGGGCCTCACAAAACTTATAATATAAAAAAATATGTAGGAGGAGAAGCAAAAAACAAAGGAGAAAAGAAAAAAGACATTACCATAATATTGTGATGCAAATATAGTGTCCTAAATTGTTCAACATGAAGAACAAGCACTAAATTAATATAATTCATTACTTTGCATTTTAACTTCTTGAAATATTATTTACTTGTTATTTGATATTTCCAATTCAGATTTGGTTTTTGGTATTTGGATTTGTTCTTATGTCTCAAGTGAAGAGTCCTACATACCATGTTGCAAACAATGTTCTTAGGCCTGTGGTTTCTGCTTATAGCTTTACTATTATTTTACTGGATAATTTCCACTAGTTTTTACAATTGTTTTTGCAAATTTCTCTGGAAAGTATGCTTTTAATAGTTTTAAAATCTCCTATCCCTTGCTGTGTGAAAACAACTCTTGCTGTGACTAAATGAGGAGCAAAAAGTCACTCACCGCAGGTCTAGTGGCATTCAATACCCTTTCATGTAGAGTAAATGGGACTGGTGGGCTTTCTACTGAACATTATTTCTGGGACTACTCAGAATGGTGGCAGACTGTGTGAACTGTACACAGATGGGCTCTTATGACTTTTCAGACAAGCAGGAAAGAGAATGATTTTATTTTTTAGTTGACAAAGTTAAATAGCTCCAAATTATTAGCATTAGTCACTTTTACAGCTGTCTCAGTTTTCTCTGTGTGTGCTCATGCACAGATATTTCTTTCTTATGTTTGTCTTGTTATGCCTTATGCTAAACCAAAGCAAGCAGAAAATTGATAGGAAGAATATTTGCAAGAGGAGGACAAGACCAGAAATGGGTATTGGGTTATAAGAATGATAAGATCTCACAGAATAAAAATCTCTCTCTCTCCCTCTCTCTCTCTCTCTCGCACATGTGTGCACACTTGCTCTGTGTGTGTCTTCAGTGTAATGCTATATGTGATTACATGTTTAGTAGTTGTGTTTTAAAAATAAGAAGAAAATAATGAAAGAGGGAAAAGTGAAAAAAACTAATTCATTGCACAACTTTTAAAGGATGACATATAGTCATATGTATCTTTCTATCCCAAATTGTATACACCATGTTATAATATAGTCTGTCATAATAGACCCATTGACTGCTGAGGAATATCATATAGTCTTGGGCACATTTTAGAAACACAACCAAGTGAAATATTTAAACAATATTTGTGTCTAATAAATGTATCAATGAACTATTACTTTAGACATAGTAACATAAATGTTTATCTAATCAATTCTTAACTAGGATTCTGCTGTATCAGTTGGTTGTTCTGAAGTTGTTTCTAAATACACAAAATTTTCCTTTCTAAGTTAAATAAATAAATAAAACGAAAACTACAAAAATTCACTTAAAATGAAACAAGAGGTTACAGGTTCAATACAGATATATTTAAGAAAGGTTAAATACATTAACCAATAACATTTTTGATAGTTAGAAAACAAAAAATATCTGGTGTTTATTTTTTATCTTTGCATATCCTATCTAATAAAAGAGTAATATGCAAATTGACCATCACTCCAACACACAAGATGGCTGCCCCCATGTGGTCAAAGATGGCTGCCCCCATGTGGACACAAGATGGCCACCACAAGATGGCTGGCAGGGGAGGGAAGTTGGGAGGGACCAGGCCTGCAGGGAAGGGCAGGTGGGGGGGGGACCAGGCCAGCAGGAGAGGGCAGTTAGGGGTGACCAGGCCTGCAGGGGAGGGCAGTTAGGGGCAAACAGGCTGACAGGGGAGCAGTTAGGCATCAATCAGGCTGGCAGGGGAGTGGTTAGGGGGTGATCAGGTTGGCAGGGGAGCAGTTAGGCATCAATAAGGCTGGCAGGGGAGAGGTTAGGGGGTGATCAGTCTGGCAGGCAGAAGTGGTTAGGGGCAATCAGGAAGGCAGGCAGGCGAGCAGTTGGGAGCCAACAGTCCTGGATTGTGAGGGGGCTGTCTGACTGCCCGTTTAGGCCTGATCCCACCTGAATTGGGCCTAAATGGGCAGTTGGACAGCCCTCGAGGGGTCCCAGATTGGAGAGGGTGCAGGCTGGGCTGAGGGACACACCCTCCCCACATGCATGAATTTCATGCACCGGGCCTCTAGTAATGTTATAACTGGCAACATTTTCATTCTAAAAATAGTTATTTTCCATGTAAAGGGGTAAAAATTAAAACAAAAAGGTTTATGTTGGTAAGAAAAGTTTCATAGTAGATTAAAACTAGCATTTCTTTCATCCTTGTCCTTGCCTTGTTTCTCTACCCTATTGAGTTTGGTCATAGCTTGTGACATTTGCTGCATGTGAACAGAAGCTTTAAATACAATTGTGTGGTCTATAGCCCTCTTGCTCTCAATCATTGAAAGGTATGGCCCTCAGTCATTAAAACAGCATGTGCCAGATAATGGATACATTACTTCAGTGTAGATTTCTGAATGGGAAGATTTGTGAAGACACGTTTAGCCAAACCTAGCTGAGTCTAACATATACTGACCCAGTAGAGTCTAGTGAGGCTAGCATGCCAGCAAAATTTAAGGGAACTCAAAGTGTTACAGGGGAGCTCTAACCCTATCAGTGGTCGGCAAACTCATTAGTCAACAGAGCCAAATATCAACAGTACAACAATTGAAATTTCTTTTGAGAGCCAAATTTTTTAAACTTAAACTTCTTCTAACGCCACTTCTTCAGAATAGACTCGCCCAGGCCGTGGTATTTTGTGGAAGAGCCACACTCAAGGGGCCAAAAAGCCGCATGTGGCTCGCAAGCTGCAGTTTGCAGACCATGGCCCAATGTAAGTAAGAAATAATTATTTATTTATTTTAAGCCTCTGAGAATATATGGCTATTTGTTAAACTGTACAACCTAGTGAAATCATATCAATATGATCTTTTTACACTACTTTGAAGATTTATTTTTAATAGCCATAACTAGACTGTAACTTGTAGGTTCAATTCCTTCAGATTGGCTCACTGATACAATCAATTGCTACACTATTGATTATAAAATGGAAGAAAAATTTATAATTGATGTCCTCATAAATAGTTTTCTTAGATTACACTTAGAAAAATTACTAGAAATTTAATAAAAGTGATATAATCACAAGCAGTGATGACAGTACTTTTGGCTTTACTTGTAATCAATAAATTTTATTACAAATAACATTTGATAGAATTAAAAAAAATCCATGAGCAAATTCTTTATTTCTTATAAGTATGAGTTGTAGATTAAGACACATATCATCAATATACAATATATAATCCTCTTAAGGAGTTAGATACCAAGTTAATGTCATTTCTAAATAAGGATTTGATATCTTTAGTCTGAGAGAGATGATGATCATCAATAGAATTTAAAAAACAATTTCTCAAGAATCGTCTCTCAAATATCACAATTGATAAAACTGCTTATTAAAATGAGGCACTCAGTTTATCTAAAAAAAGACATTCTTATTTTTGAAATATATGACAATCTACTATCCCGTCTCTTTTCTTGTGTCTGTAGTAGTACATGTCATGCAGAAATCCAGAAACCATTATAAATAACACTGAGTGTCACACATTGGAGGAAACAAACAAGGAAGCTACAATGATAATGAAAAGGTCAATGTTTGGAAAGGTTGCTAAAGAGTAGCTCAGTTGAAACTTAGCAATTTACTGTGCACAGAATCACAATGCTAAACTCTATCAATATGGGTCATTCAGAATTTCTAAAGTTAGAGATGAATGTACTCTCAGCAAGCAGTGGAAGACCTATTGGGTTACATGAAATCAACTGGTGCCATGTAACAATAAACTTATTTGGTATTCATTGGTAAAATTTATCCAATACTGCTTCCCATTGTTGGCTTTGCATTTATTTACTTTTAAAGAAACTGAATCCAACAGAATGCCTCCAATCCCAATTGTTACAGATAATTCTGCTTAAATGCACAGCCATAGATGGAGAGATTTGCAACTCTTATTATTGATGTTGGCCTACACACTGATGAACTTTGGTTCTGGAATTATATTTAAAATGTTATTTATATTGAAGGAAATTGTCATATCTAAGATAAATAAGTGGAAAAATCCACACTAAATCTCAAAATCACACAAACATTAAATCGCAAATATTCCCTGTATTTCAGACAATCCTTAGTGACTCATTCATCTATTCATTAACAAAAATAATAATTAAGGAGAGTCTACTGGGTGCTAGTCATGTTTTAGGTGAAAGGAATACAATGGTAAGGAAGACATGCAAGTTCATGCTTTCATGGAGTATTCTTCATTTTCTACTTGGAGAGACAGACACAAAAGCAAAGCTAGTAAGCAAATAATAGTAACTTAGGAAGTGGGGAAGCTACATGAAGACCAAAAAGACACAAACAAACCCCAACTACATTTTGATGTTTGATTTTCAGTCCATCGAGGATTTTGGAACTCATCATCCTACCTTAACAACAAGTAAAAAACTGAAAACCAACAACTCTTTTGAGATATTTTAGGGAATTAAGCTCACAGGGCAAATCACTGCCTCCCCAAATTAGAGAAACAGCTATTCATTTACATCAATCACACTTTTCTGAGCAGAAGCCCATAAATAGAAACCTAAATAAGAACCAATACCAGAGTAGGAAAATTTAAACTGTAATTGGTAAATTGCTTGAGGTTCAGTGTGAACAAATCTGAAGGTTAAAAACTCCAGGAGATACCAGTCTTGGAGAATGCACACACTTCTGTGAATTTTACCACCAGGAACTCTACCAGGTTCTTGCAGTTAAGATCAGAAAAAAACCTACCTCCTCATGATCTGTCAAAGGGAGAGGAAAAAAAAACAAAACATTTTGGAATATATCAGAAAACTGTTTTCTTAACAAGGCCTTTTAAAATAATTTAGCAAATTTTAATTATTTTAAAAGAAAATAATTTACTAAAGCCTAACTTATTGGAATTTCATCGAAGACTAACTGACCTGGGAGAAATGAAATATCCAACTCCAGCTCCCTCTAGCCAGCACTTTGTCCTACCTAAATGGGTGGGAGAATGGAAGTACTTATGAAGCTCATGGTCCAGGGGCACAAGCTCACTAAAAGAATGACAGACCTAATCACAGATTATAGAACAGTTAGTTTCTCCCCATATTTACTGGAATTTTGCTAAAGGTCCATTTACCACATTTTCTTTTGCCCAGTATATCATGTCCAACTGTCAGTAAAAATTTGCATACTTAAAGGCAAAAAAAAGTTTCAAGGGACAGAGCAGTATTAAAATCAGAGTCAAATATGGCCAGGATGTTAGAATTATCAGACAAGCAATTTAAAATAATTATGATTTATATGCTAAAAAATTTGACAATGCACAAAAAATAGTTGAGTAATATAAACAGAGATGAGTATTTTAAGATGAAATAAAAAGAAAATGCTTACACTATAACAGAAATGAAAAATCACTTTGATAGATTTGTAAGTAGACTGAACAGCAATGAGGAAAAATAAATCTCTGATATTAAGATATGTCAAGAAATTATTTTTAAGTGAAAAGTGAAGAGAAAATTGATTTAAAAATGAAACATGATATCCAAGAACTGTGGGGAAAATGTGGTGAAACATATGGGTATTAGGAATACCAGATGAAATATTTGAAGTAATAATGACTGACAATTTCCCCAAATTAATGTCAAAAACCAAACCACAGATCCAGGATGACTGGCAAAAATAAAAACCCAAAACAAAAAACAAAAAATAAAAACCTACATCTAGGCATACCATATTCAAACTTCACAAAATCAAAGCTAAAGCTCAAAATTTGAAAGGAACTGGGGTATGGGGTGAAGTCTTTACCTATAGGGGAGCAAAAATAAGAATTATATACTATTTCTCCTCAGGATCCATGCAAGCAAGAGTAGAGTGAAGTGAATATTTAAGTGTATACCAGTTCCTTTAGCATTTCTTGCATTGCTGGATAAGAAAGAAAACACAAAGTCAGAATTCTAAATCTTGCAAAATTGTCTTTCAAAGGCAAAGGAGAAATAAAGATTTTCTCAAATAAATATTAAGGGACTTTGAGTGACATCAGAGGAATGGTGGAGTGAGAGATCCCCTTGGCCTCTCCCTATGAAAATTCAACAAGTTAGCCAACTAGAATTCAACAAAAATTCCCTACTCAATACAGAGGCATGCCTATCTCTAGAAACAAGAGAATTCCCAGATAAACAACATCACATCACATATTAAAGAACTAGAAAAAGAAGAGCAAAAGTAGCCCAAAGTCAGCAGAAGAAAGGAAATAATAAAAATTATAGCATAATGGAATGAAATAGAGAACAAAAAGACTGTACAAAAAATCAATAAAACAAGGAGCTGGTCCTTTAAAAAGATTAATAAAGTTGATAAACCCCTGGCTATCCTCACTAAGGAAAAAAGGGAAAAGACCCATATTAAAAAATCAGAAATGAGAGATGTCACTATAGAGAACACAGATATACAAAGTTTCATACTAGAATACTATGAAAGACTATATGCCACCAAATTCAATAACCTAGAAGAAATGGATAAGTTCGTAGATATATATAATCTTACTAGGCTAAATCATGAAGAATTGGAAAGTCTAAACAGACTGATCAGCAGTGAGGAAATTGAAACAACCATTAAAAATCTCCCAAAAAATGAAAGTCCAGGACCAGATGGCTTCACCAGTGCATCCTACCAAACATTCAAAGAAGATTTAAAAGCTATCCTTCTCAAACTCTTCCAAAAAAATTGAAGAAGTGGCAATACTTCCTAACATATTTTATGAGGTCAATAGAACTTTGATACCAAAACCTGGCAAGGATAACACACAAAAAAGGAAACTACAGACCAATATCTCTGATGAATACAGATGCAAAAATCCTAAACAAAATACTAGCAAATCAAATACAATAGTACATCCAAAAATAATACATCTGATCAAGTGGGGTTCGTTTCAGAGGTATAAGGATGTTTCAACATATGCAAATCAAAGTGTTAGAAATAAAGTGAGCCCCCCAAGTCAGGGGTTCTGGTAGAATACAAAACACTCGGGAGCCAGGCAGCAAGGCAAACATATTTACTTCTACATAGAAGAGTGCACACACATGGTCTGGAAGGGTGTGCACACCGAGCAGATGGTCTGCTTGGCTTTATAATCCCTGACACACGTGACCTGTCCTTTGCTCTTGATTGGAGCTCAGGCGCACAGTCTTTCGTGATTGGCTAATTCAAAGGGAGGGGTTGGCCTTTGCTGTTTCAAGATGGCGGCCCCCAGGGGAGCTGCAAGCCATACGGCCAACATGGTGGCTGCCAAGTCATGCGGTCCAAAATGGCAGCTGTCTAAACTGTTCTTTGACAGAAAAGATGATTTGTTTATTCCCACAAAAGTAATACACCACATTAAAACAAGAAAGGATACAACATCCATTTATGATTAAAACACTCAATAAAGTAGGAATATAAAGAAAGTACCTCAACATAATAAAGGCCATATATAAAAACCTTCAGCTAACATCATATTCAATGATAAAAAACTGGAAGTTTTTCCTCTGACATCAGGAACAAGACAAGGATAGCAACTCTCACTACTCTTCTTCAACATAGTGCTGGAAGCCTAGCTAGCGCACTAAGGCAAGAGAAATAAAAGGAATAAAAGAAATAAAAGGCATAAAAATAGGGAAGGAAGAAGTAAAAATGTCACTTTTTGTAGACAGCATGATTCTGTGTATAAAAAACTCTAAAGATTCCACCAAAAAAACTATTAGAAACAATAAACAAATACAGTAAAGTTGTAGGATACAAAATCAATGTACAAAAAATCCATTACCTTCCTGTATACTAAGAACAAAGCAACAGAAAAAGAAATTTAAAAAACTATTCCTTTTGCAATTGCAACCAAAAGAATGAAGTACATAATAAACTTAGCAAAGAATGTGCAAGATTTATATACTGAAAATTACAAAGCGTTATTATTTTTAATAACTTTATATTTTATTTTATTTTTATTGATTTCAGATAGGAAATGAGAGGGAGAGAGAGAGAGAGGATCATTGACCGGCTGCCTCCTGTACACCCCCTACTGGGGATCGAGCTCACAACCCAGGCATGTGCCCTGACAGGAAATTGAACCATGACCTCTTGGTTCATAGGTCAATGCTCAGCCATTGAGCCATGTGGGCTCGGCAAAGTATTATTGAAAGAGGTTGAAAAAAATACAACGGAATGGAAAAATATCCCATGTTCATGGATTTTAGAATCAACATAGTTAAAATGCCATACTACCCAAAGCAATATACAGATTTAATGAAATTCCCATCAAAATCCCAAAGCTATTTTTAAAAGAAATAGAACAATAAATCATCAGTTTTGTTTGGAACCACAAAAGTCCTCAAATAGTCAAAGCAATATTGAGAAAAAAGAATGAAGCTGGATGTATCATGATACCTGACCTCAAATTATATCACAGAGTTATGATAACCAAAATAGCATGGTATTGGCGGAGAAACAGGCACACAGATTAGTGGAACAGAATAGAGAGCCATATGTAAAACCATATGTGTATGGGCAGGTAATTTTTGACAAAGGAGCCAGAAACACAATGGAGTAAAGATAGTCACTTCAACAAATGGTGCTGGAAAAACTGGAAAGCCACATGCAAACAAATGAAACTGGATTACAATGTGTCCCCAAGCAAAAAAAAAAAATAATAATAATAATTCAAAATGGATCAAGGACCCAAATATAAGACACAAAACAATAAGTTACATAGAAGAAAACATAGGTATCAAACTTGTGGCCCTTGGTCATAGAGAACATTTTGTGAACTTGACCTCAAAGGCAAGGGAAGTAAAGGAAAAAATAAATGAATGAGACTATGTCAGGCTGAGAAGCTTGTGCACAGCACAAGAAACTGACAACAATACAAAGAGGCAGCCAACCAAATGGGAGATGATATTTGCAAACAGTAGCTCTGCCAAAGGTTTAATTTCCAAAATATATAAAGAACTCATAAAATTCAACACTAAACAAGCAAACAACTCAGTCGAAAAATGGGCAGAAGACCTGTACAGACACCTCTCCTGAGAAGACGTACAAATAGCCAATAGAAATATGAAAAAATGTTCAACCTCACTAGCAATTAGGAAAATACAAATCAAAACTACAATGAGATACCACCTGACACCTGTGAGAGCAGCCATTATCAACAAGACAGGCATAACAATTGTTGGGGAGGTTATATGGAAAAAAGGGAACCCTCATTCACTGCTGTTGGGACTATAGACTGATATATCCACTATGGAAATCAGTGTGGCGATTCCTCAAAATATTAAGAATAGAGCTACCATATGACCCAGCAATCCCTCTCCTACGTATATACCCCCAAAAAACTTGAAAACATGTATTCACAAAGCTATTTGCATCCCTATATTCATTACAGCATTATTCACGGTGGACAAGACCTGGAAACAACCAAAGTGTCCTGCAATAGAAGACTAGATAAAGAAAATGTGGTACAAATACACAATGAAATACTACTCATCCATAAGAAAGGATAAAATAGTACCATTTGCAGCAACATGGATAGACCTTGAGAACAGTATGCTAAGTGAAGTAAGTCAGTCAGAAAAAGCTAAGACCTATATGATTTCACTCATATGTGGGACATAAAACTGAAAAGTTACAGACACGGACACAAATAGCAGTTATGGTGGTTGCCAAAGGGAAGGAGGTGAGGGCTGAGGAGGGTCCTAATTTATGGTGATGGGAGAAGATTTAACTTTGGGTGGTTGGCACACAGTGCAATATACAGATCGTGTAATATATAAATCCACACCTGAAGCTTATCTATAATAATAAAAGAGTAATATGCTAATTAGACCGGACAGCCGAATAACCTTCCAGACGTCCTTCTGTACGACCTTCCGGACAAAGCTGGGGCTGCGAGGGCTGAGGCAGCCACCATGGCTGTGAGGGCTGAGCCCCTTGCATGAATTTCATGCATCGGGCTTGTAGTATGATCATATTAACCAATGTCACACCAATACATTTAATAAAAACTATATTAAGGAAATTTGTTTCAGTATATCTGTCTCACAAGAAATGTTAAAAGTATTTCATCAGAGAAAAAGAAAATGATATGATAAAAGAACACTTGAAAAAGAAAAAGTGAAGATAAAAATAAAATCCTTTATTTCTCTAATTTGTAATTATTCTAATAAATAAGTTTGTTCAAAATAATAATAGTAACAACGTACTTTATGATTATAACTTATGCATAATTGAAATGAATGACAGCAATGGTGCAGGTGATGGGAGAGAAGAATTAGGAATACTTTGGTATTATAAGGTAATTGCACGACCTATGAAGCAGCATAGTATATTTGAATGCAGAAATGGAATAGATATAAATATACATTGCAAAATTCTGGGCAATCACCAAAATTTTTTAAAGAAGTGTAATTGACATACCAATAAAAAAGATAAAATGGAACAATTTAAATGCTTAATTAAAACAAAAAGGGCAAAAAAAAGTGGAAAACAAAAAATAGAAGCACAAAAAGTCAAGAAATTGAAAACAATAACATATATGGTAGCCATTAATCCAACTATTCAATAATCACTTTAAATTTCAGTGGTCTAAATATACCAATTAAAAGACAGATTGTCAGAGTGGGTAAACAAACAAAGCCCTACTATATGTTGTCTACAAGAAACCCAGTTTATCCCAACCTATGTGGCTCAGTGGTTGAGTGTCAACTTATGAACCAGAAGGTCACAATTCAATTCCCAGCCAAGACACAATGCCTGGGTTGCAGGCTTGATCTTCAGTGTGGGGCGTGCAGGAGGCAGCATATCGATGGTTTTTTCTCATCATTGATGTTTCTATCTCTCTCTCCCTTTCCTTTCCTCTCTGAAATCAATAAAAATATATTTAATACAAAGAAACCCAGTTTAAATATAAATATATGTACATTAAAAATAAAAGAATAAAGATAAACTGATACAGTAGTTAAAAGAAATCTAGATCAGCTATGTTAATTTCAGACAGAACAGACTTCAGAGCAAGAAAAATTATCAGAAACAATGAGGGATATTATATAATGACTAGGGGCTCAGTGCATGAATTCGTGCACCTTGAAAGGAACTGTGGGCCATAAGGCTGCGGTGGCCACAGGGGTGGGTCTCGACCCATCCACCTGGCACCTCCCACTGTGGGCCCTGGTCCTTTGTCTGCCAGCAGCCCCACTCCGCCGCCGCCGCTTCCACATGCTGATGGCGCCAGCCCCACTCGCACCCGCTGATGGTGTGGAGCGATTGGGGCTGGTGCCAGCAGTGGGTGCGAACAGGGCTCATGCCATCAGCGGGTGTGAGTGGTGGATGCTGGCCCCGATTGCCCCTCAGGAGGTGGAGAAGCCCTCAGGGGCGATTGGGTTTGGCAGCCACTGCTCCCACCTGCTGACAGCACCCAGCAATCGGGACTGGTGCCAGGTGCTGGCAGTGGGTGCGAGCTGGGCTGTCACCTGCAGCAGGTGTGAGCACTGGGCAGGACCGCAGTGCATGGGAACAAAGAATTTTCAGTAACCACCAGAGGCTCTTTCTGATTTTCAGTGACTGGTGCCCTGCCTTGGTCTAGTGCCCCTACTCACCTGGTCCACCATCCTGCCGTGGACGATGCCCACCATGTTACACGCACACCCCCTGGTGGTCAGCACACATCATAGCGACTGGTTGTTCAGTTGTTCTGCTGTTCGGTTTATTTGCATATTAGGGTTTTATATATATAGATAAAGTGGTCCATTCATCAAGAGGACATAACAAACCTTGATGTGTACGCATCTAACAACAGAACATCAGAATATATGAGGCAAAGATTGCTAAAACTGCAAAGAGAAGTAGATGAAATTAATATTATAAATGAAAACGTCAACATTCTTCTATCCTAAACAGATCCAGCGGGCAGAAAATCAGTAAGGACATAGTTGAACTGAACCACACTATTAATTAACTAGATATAATTGACATATAAGAACTAATTCATCCAATGACCGTATTAAACATTTTTTTGAAGCTCATTCACCATAAACCACATTCTGGATCATAATACACACCTTACCAAATTTAAAAGAATAGAAAGTGTACAATGTACCAGTATGCTCTCAGACAAAAATGAAATTAAATTAGCAATTAAAAACAGAAAGATAACTGGAAAATGTCAAAATATTGGACGTTAAACAACACACTTCTAAATAACACAGGTCAAACATAAATATCAGTAAAAAAATATTTTGCCCTAATAAAAATGAAAACAAAACTTATCAAAATTTGTGGGATGCAGTGAAAGCATGGTGGCAAAGATAGCTTAGAGACAAACTTACAGAATTGATTGCATATATTACAAAACAAGAAACAGCTAAATCAGTAATCTAAGTTTCCACTTTAGAAAAACTAGAACAAGAAGAACAAATTAAATTCAAAGTAAGCAGAAGATAAGATTTAGAGCAGTAATCAGTGAAATTGAAAACAGGAAATCAATAGAGAAAATCAACAAGACGAAGAGTTGACTCTCTGAAAGGATCAATAAAATTCATAAAACTAGTCAGACTAAGAAAAAATAGACAATACTCAAATTACTAATCTCAGAAATGAGAGAGGGGACATTGCTATGGCCACAACTTTGAAAATTGAGATAAAATGAACCATTTTCTATACAGAGAATCTGCCAAACCTCATACAAAAACTACACAATCTGAATAGACATGTATCTATTTAAAACTTGAATCAATAAGTAATAACCTTTCAAAACAGAAAGTGCTAGAGCTAGATGAGTTCACTGGTGAATTCTATTCAACATTTAATGTAGAAATTCTACCAATTCTCTACAACCTCTTCCAGAAGATAGAAGAGCAGGGACTAGTTCCTTACTCATTTTATGAGACAAGCATTGCCATAATATCAAAATCACACAAGACATTACAAGAAAAGTACTGAGCAGTAATTCTCAGGAATATAAATACAAAATCTGCTGCAAAATATTAGCAAGTTAATTCAACAATGTATAAAAATAATTATACATCATGATCAAATAAGGTTTATTTCAGGTAGGTAAGGCTGGCTCAATATTTGTAAATATATTAATGTAATCAATCCTATCAGCAAGCTAAAGAAGAAAAAGCATAAGATCACATCAATAGAAAGATAATTTGACAAAATCGTCTCCCATTCATTAAAAAAACTCTAAATAAACTAAGCATAAAGGGGAACTTCCACAACATGGCAAGGTACATCTACAAAAACTTATCAGCTAAAATCATACTTAATGGTGAGTAACCAGAAACTTCTCTGCTAAGGTCAGGAACAAAACAATGATGTCCACATTCACCACTGGTTTTCAACATCATACTGGAAGATCTAGCTAATGCAATAAGACAAGAGAAGAAAATGAAATACAGATCAGGAAGGAAGAAATTAAACTATTTGTTCACAGATTTCATGACTGTCATAAAAATCCTATATAATAAAGAGGTAATATGCAAATTGACCATCACTCCAACACACAAGATGGCTGCCCCCATGTGGTCAAAGATCCTGCCCCCATGTGGACACAAGATGGCTGCCACAAGATGGCCAGCAGGTGAGGGCAGTTGGGAGGGACCAGGCCTGTAAGGAAGGGCAGTTGGAGGTGATCAGGCTTGCAGGGGAGGGCAGTTAGGGGTGACCAGGCCAGCAGAGGAGGGTTGTTGGGGGCAACCAGGCCTGCAGGGGAGGACAGTTGGGGGGACCCAGGCCTGCAGGGGAGAGCATTTACGGGCAACTGCACTGGCAGGGGAGGGCAGTTAGGGGTGACCAAGCCTGCAGGGGAGGGCAGTTGGGGGACCAGGCCTGCAGGGAGGACAGTTAGGGGACACCAGGCCAGGAGGGGAGGGAAGTTAGGGGTGACCAGGCCAGCAGGGGAAGGAAGTTAGGGGCAATTGGGCTGGCAGGGGAGGGCAGTTATGAGCAACCAGGCTGGCAGGGGAGGGCAGTTAGGGGTGACCAGGCCTGCAGGGGAGGGCAGTTGGGGGAGATCGGGCCAGCAGGGGAGGGAAGTTAGGGGTGACCAGGTCTGCAGGGGAGGGAAGTTGGGGGAGACCAGACCTGCAAGGGGAGGGCAGTTGGGTGTGACCAGGCCTGCAGGGGAGGACAGTTGGGGTGACCAGGAGAGCAGGGGAGAGCATTTAGGGGTGACTGCACTGGCAGGGGAGGGCAGTTAGGGGTGACCGGGCCAGCAGGGGAGGGCGTTTGGGGGAACCAGGCCTGCAGGGAAGGACAGTTATGGGCAATTGGCTGGCAGGGGAGCAGTTAGGCATCGATCATGCTGGCAGGGGAGTGGATAGGGGGTGATCAGGCTGACAGGCAGAAGTGGTTAGGGGCAATCATGAAGGCAGGCAGGTGAGCGGTTGGGAGCCAGCAGTCCTGGATTGTGAGAGGGATGTCTGACTGCCTGTTTAGGCCCGGTCCCAGATTGGAGAGGGTGCAGGCTGGGCTGAGGGACACCCCCCCCACCCCCCATGCACGAATTTCATGCACCTGGCCTCTAGTTGAATATAAAACAACGAAATAAATAAATAAGTAGCATAGAAACAGACTCATAAATACAGAGAACATTTTTACTGTTGCCAGAGTGGAAGGGGTTGAGAGAATGGGTGTAAAAGGTGAAGGGATAAGAAGAACAAATTGGTTGTTACAGAATAGTCATGAGGATGCAAAGTACAAGATAGGGAATATAATCATTAATATTCTAATAACTATGTATGGTGTCAGAAGGCATGAGATTTATTAGAAATATCTTGATAATGGGAAAGGGCACCTAATAATAATAGAGTCATAATTGTTTAATAATTATTCACCTTACTAACTATAGATAAGAGCTAGTCTTACAAACCCTGGGAAACTGGAGGATGAAACAAGGCTATAAAAAGATAAGATGCCTCGATGGGTCCATTACTCAGAAAAGTAATACATTTGGAGAACAGACCAAGGACAGGACACACTTTGATTTGGCTGCTGTGCCTGGACCTTGACCCCTCTGGGAGTTTGCCTCAGGAACTGACCATTCTGTGGTCCCAGGAACCAGCTGAGGTGTTTGTCACATAGATTTGCCACCTTGTTATTCGACTTTGAGCTCCTGAAGTCTGGACAGCAGACCCTCCCCTCCTTTTTCTGTTACACTTGCAGCTCATAGCTGCACTTAGTTATCCCTCATGCACTGTATATAATCAGCCAACTGGCAAGGGGTGTCAGAGCAGAATTTCCAGGGTGACCACTGCTCTCCCCATACTGCCAGCAGTATTGGAATAAGTGCTCATATATGATTCAACACTGTCTCTGCTTAATTCGGTTCAAGTAGTGACAGGAGCCTTTAGATCCACTGTGTTCGGTTTCAATCTCTTAATAACTTACTAGGGGTGTACACCTGAAGCTAATATAAAAATTCTACTCTAACAATAAATTTTATCTTCCCCAGACCAAAAAAAAAACAAACACAAAAACAAATAAGTGCCAATTGTTTAACTAGTATCTATAGAGCAGTAAGACAGATGTTTCTATGATGCCTTCATACAAACAGGTCTCAATAGCACACAAATTTTTTTTACAAACCGATCTGAATCACATGGGGTGGTGAAGGGACTCATAATATGTTAGAAGTATGTAGCACCCTTCTCACATTATAGTATTTAAGTTCTTTGGAAATAATTTAAGAGAGCTTGACTATATAAAAGCTTAACCAAGAATATCATTACTGCTATTCAATAATCATTTTCTCATTGCTTAAAGCTCCCAGGAGATTTATTTATTTAGAGCCCATAGAGGGAAAAGATGCTGGAATATACAAATTAATCAACATGGTTCTTGCTTTCAAGTAGCTAAAAATCATGACTGAGGTTGTGAGGACATTTGAAATTATTATATTTCAAAAATTAAAAATAAAACTACCATATAACCCAGCAATTCTATTCTGGCTATTTATTTGAAGAAAATAAAAACACTAATTCAAATATATATATGCAACATTATTTACAATGTCTAATATATGAAAGCAACCTAGGTGTCTATTGATAGATGAATGGATAAAGAAGAAGTGGTACCTATATACAATGATATATCATTCAGCCATAAAAAATAAATGTTTCCATTTGCAACAACATGGATGGACCTAGAGGATATTAGGCTAAGTTAAATAAGTCAGGCAAAGACAGATATATTATTTCATTTATATGTGTAATCTGAAAAAACAAACAAACAAACAAAAACACACACCCACAAACTAATGAAACAAAACAGAAGCAGACTCATAGATACAGAGAACAAACTGATGGTTGCCAGGGGGGAGAGAATGGGGCTGGGTGAAATGGATAAATAGTAAAAAGATGGACAAACTTCCATTGATGAGCTAAATAAGTCACAGGATGTAATGTGCAGCATAGGAAAAATAGTCAATATTATTGTAATACCTTTGTATGGTGACAGATGTTTACTAGACTTATTGTGGTGATCATATTGTGAGGAATATACATTTTAACTCACTACGTTGTATAACTGAAATTAATACAATATCATATGTCAAGTATACTTGAAAAAGTGAAGCAATAGAAGTTTGGCACTTTTATATTCTACGTTTTGATTAAATCTTTGCTGCATTAAAGTCATTATTTCCTCTTTCATTTTGCTTAAGTAAATTGTTCTTTTGCCATTTCGTGGAAAAGAAAAAGTTGCCAACACTCTCCCAACTTTCTGGTAAAGTAAAAACAGATAGAAGGCCATGGAACCTGGGATATATGCAATATCAAAAAGAGGGCTGGAATTAATGCTATACCCCAGGAGCTATAAAAGTTTTACTCTAATTCTAAGATGAATATTTTGAGTTAATACGTCAATGAAAGCAGAACTTTGAATTATCTGCATATAATTTGCAATCTTATTCTAGCTTTGTATCTGTACATGTTTACTGCCTGAACAAATACAATCCGCTATTGACTGATTTCTTTATGAATCCCTTTTCTCTCTTTTCACACTGTTGTCAGAACAGCACTTCCCTACATAAAATTCTCCTTTCACTCATCAGTGAATCCAGAATGAAATCTTTAATGCTTTTCTGGTCATAATTGCTCCAGCCTGTCTTTCCAGCACTACATTACCATTCCTCTTCCTCACATGTGCTCTTGTTGCACAAACTCCTTGCTTTCCTTGACATTTAACATACTGTTTCACACTACTTAGTCTCTGTACATGTTTGTCTCCTTGAATGGATCCTATCAGTTTCCAGTATCAGCCTTAAATTAACATCCTCTTTTTTAATCTTTTCTCAACTCACCCAGGCAAAATTAGTAAATAATCTTCTTTGCTTCCAAAGGCAATGTGAATTTCTCAATTACAACACTTATCACATGGTATTAAATTGTTTGCTGTTTGATGTCCTTCCAAGATTGTGACTTCTCTGTGGGTAGGAACCATGTCTTCTGTACAACTTTACGTCATCATACCCTGAGTGTAATTCTTGGCACATAGTAAAGGCTCTATAAATTTATATTGATTGAATGAGTACATTGTACTATATTTGTATTTTCGGAACTATTTTAATTGATTTTTTCAGAGAGAGTGAAGAAGGGAGAGGGAGAGAGATGTGAAAGAGAAACATGAATCAGTTGCCTCTTCCATGCACCCAAACTGGGAATAATTTTCTAACCTGGGTATGTGCCCTGACTGGAATGGAACCAGTGACCTTTCAGTGCATAGGATGATGCTCAACCAACTGAGCCACACCAACCAGGGCAGTGCTATATTTCTTTATGGGTTCATTCATTTCAAAAGTATTTATTAAATCCTGATTATGTGCCATGTACTCTACTTAGATACTGGTAATAAGGTGATGAGCAAGATAGACATGGTTTTTATCCATATGGGTAAGACAATTAAACAAGTGATAACAATAGAATGCTATCCTCAGAGTCAAAATATATTTTAAATTTCTCTATGTCTATCTCTTCTTTCATGATGCCAATGTCAGAGGTTCTAGATCTTTTGTTGTATGCATGGCCAACCAGGTGGTTTCACAACTAGAGACTAAAAATCAACCAAAAATATAGGATAATTTTATCAAATAAAATGTTATAGTCTATAATACAAATTGTACCATTTCATAATTCAAATGCAGTCAAGAATAAAATCATGTATTGCTTTGATTATTTAAAAGTTTGGTTTCAGATATTTAATAAAATGTAGCTTGTTGCCTACAATTAAATTTTTAAAAGACATTTTGAGTAATAAATTGTAGCATAATTAGCATACTCTATTCAGGTGGCATTTATAGATGTTTCCTTTCTATTCCTATGTATTTCACCCACTGTCTTCTGTTTGTGTTTGCCTTCTTATTTTAATTTTTTTGAAGTAATATATACACATGGTTAAAATATTAAATAGTATACAAGGACATTTAATAATTACAACTATTCCATTCCCCACTACTCCCTATTCCCAGTTCCACTTTCTAGAGGTAATCATTTTTATTATTTTTTTTCAATCAAATTTCTCATGGTATAAAATTTTGTCTTTTTAAAAGAATTTTCCTGAGGTCAATACTTATGTTTGCTCTTTGTTCTCTGCCTTTCATGCCATTAATTTTATTCACACCTCTGGGTTTTTGTTTACATTTGAGATTAGTCAGTTTGTTTGATTTTTCTAGGTAGCTCTGTTTCTATATAGATAATTTTCCCATTAGGTTTCCCTGTGTTTAAGAAGTCTGACTTGGAATTCTATGTATGTGGGCCAGGCTTATCCACTGACAGGTTTCACTTTAAGGTAGGTAGAGTACCAACCTTCAGGCTAATGTTCTCCCAAATGCCAGAATGGGAATAACTTTGCTAACAAGCATATATATGCACCCTAAGAGTAAATTCTCCACAAGTTGTTGGCTTAAATTTTTTTAAGAGGAATCATTTTGTTTTCTCCTAAGGTTGAATATGCTCAGCTGCATGGATTCTGAGTATACATAAAGGAGAATTTACTATAGACAGACTAGTAATTAACCCTTAGAGTGAGGGTGGGGGGATTCTCTTTCCCATACTTACCAACACTGTGTCTAGAGTTACTCCTCTGTAGTCCTTCTTGCGTATTCAGACACTTCGACAGGTAATCACTCCTTACTAGTTTTGTTTTCGATCAAAAGGCTTTTTACCTTTTAAAATTCTACGATGGCCACTTTCCCATCTCTTCACTGTTGTAGCATTTTTCTTTTACCATCATTGTTGAGAGTTTGCAGAGAAAGAGTAGGCAAAAATGTATGTTTAATCCACTATCTAGAATGTAAAACTCATGCACTTCTTTTTAGATGTTACTATAAAGTTCAGAAAAGATTATGAAAATGTGCTCTGATTACTTTAACATTACACATCAGATAAGTATTTTAGTATAATGATATGAAATATGCCACAAATATACATTTAAATATGTCAATTTTTCCTCTTTTTCTGACATTTTGAAACTAGTACAAAATAATATTGAATGTAAAGTGCATACTGTGATTGAAAAAAAGTGCATTGCTATAATACAAATTCGACCACAGCAAGGGTCATGGGATACTTATCAACAAATACTTTCCATTTATTTTGGCCTGTCTCCTCTATGAGGCCTTATTTTGTGAGGATGGAATACTTTGTCGTGAGTGACACATGTGTTCCTTCTAAATTTTTAATGGATTGTTTTATTCCATTGAGTATATGAACTTTAGTGTTCTGTACTGGACATTCTGTTTCAGCCTACAAAAATGTATATGATCTCATCAACTCTTACTGTGTCAATTACTATTTGAGTATTAATAACTCAAAAATTTATTTCTAGCTTAGATCTCTGCCTTAAGTATAAGTTAATGTATTCCAAGGTATTTTAAACATCTTACAGATACCTCAATATATGCATGTTATAAAATTAAACTCATAAAATTCTAAAAGCCAAAAATTCTCTTCCTCTTACTTTTTATATTTTTGTAACAATAGAGGCTTCTCCTCAGATCACACTAATTTCTATATCTATTGTGTTCCGGAACCATAATGGTTTTATCCCATGTGACTTAAACACCCATTTGGGGTATGTTTTCAAATATATTTATTTCAATTTTGACTATTTTTCTACATCCACACTGCCATAATCATTCCCTAAGACAACATCGTCTCTCCTTTGCATTCCTACAATACACTATAACAAATATTCTAACTTCTGTTTTTGGCCCACTGCAATTCAGTCTCTGAACTGCAGCCAGAATGATTTTGTAAATCTGATTTAGTCACTCATAGCTTTCCATTACTGTAAGGCAGTTTTGTTTAAAATAATTATCAGTAAGGCTTACATGTCTTGGCTTCTGATTATAATGTTTTCATTTACCTTGTAACCCCCATCGCCCAGATTTCTAAAATCAAGTTACTGGTGTTCTGTTAATTTATGAAAATGCCAAACTTGCCCACTTCAGGATCTTTGCAAAGCTGCTCCATCCAGCTAAATTATTATTCCCCCATTCTTTTAATCTAATTTCAACCAATTTTTCAAGTTTCTCTTTAAATATCTCTTCCCTTAAGAGCCTTCACCCTTTACCAGATTTAAATTAGGTCCTTCATTAAGCTCTCTAATAATTCCAAGCACCAATATGCCCCAAGCCTTCAAGTGTGGTTTCTGACTTGCTCACCCACTTATGTGATATTTGACCAAAAGCACAGGCAGAAAAAACAAAAATAGACAAGTGGGATTGCATCAAACTGAAAAGCTTCTGCACAGCAAAGGAAACAAACAATAAAGTGATGAGACAAGGGACATTTTGCAAACCATCCTATATAATAAAAATGTAATATACTAAGTGTCCGACCTTTCATGTGACTGTTCGTTTGACTGTTCCACCAGTCGCTATGACCTGCACTGACCACCAAGGGGCAGGCACTCCAACCGGTAGGTTAGCTTGCTGCTGGGGTCCGGCCCATCAGAACTGGGCAAGATGGGCCAGACACACCCTGGGGCCCTTGCAAGGTGCCTCCCCGGCCAGCCAACCTCCCACTGTCCCTCCCAGGCCAGATTGCGAAAGGGCACAGGCCATGCTGAGGGACCCCACTGGTGCATGAAGCCATGCACTGGGCCTCTAGTATATCTGATAAAAAGCTAATATCCAAAATATATATGGAACTCAGACAACTCAATAGCAAGCAAAAAAAAAAAAAAAAAAATAGCCCAGTGAAAAATGGGCAGAGGACCTATACAGACATTTTTCAAAATAAGGCATACATGTGGCCAACAAGTATATATAAACAGGTACTCACCATCACTGATTAAGGAAATACAAACCAAAACAAAAGTGAGATATCACCTTATACCCATCAGAAAGAAAAAAATAATAAGTGTTGGTTAGAAGATGTAGAAAAGGGAACACTTGTACAGTGTAGATGAGAATGTTAACTGGTACAGCCACTGTGAAAAAACAACATGGAGGTTCCTCAAAAAGTTAAAACTAGAACTAGCATACAATCCATCCACCCTACTTCTGAGTATATCTCCACAGAAAATTAAATCAGTATCTCAAAGAGATATCTGCATTCCCATGTTCATTTCAACATTGTTCACAATAGTCAAGATATGGAAACAATGAAAACAACCTAAATGTTAATGGGCAAATGGTTAAATTAAATATATATAAATATACACACACACACACACACATATACACACACATACTGATTGGCCAGATTGTTATGACCTCTGAATGCATAATAATCTGGCCACTCAGTGTATATACTATATAATAAAAGGCTAATATGCAAATTGTCCCCTTGACCAGGAATTCAACCAGCAGGCAGGCCAACCAACCGCCCCATGTCCCCTCCCCTGGCCAGGCTGGCCGGAACCCCACCCATGCAAAATTCATCAAATTCATGCACCGGGCCTCTAATATATATATATATATATATATATATATCTATGTGTATATATATATATATATATATATATACATATATATATATATATATACACACACACACACACACACACTGAGTGGCCAGATTATTATGCGTACAGAGATCATAATAATATGGTCACTCAGTGCATATATATATATATATATATATATATATATATATCCTATCTAATAAAAGAGTAATATGCAAATTAACCATCACTCTGCTACACCCACAAGCCACGCCCACCAGCCAATCAGGAGTGAGTATGCAAATTAACCCAACCAAGATTGCTGTGACCACAGAGAGAGCAGGAGGCTTGGGTTTCCCCAGCAATGGAGGAAGCCAAGCTTTCTGCACAGCCTGGCAGGCCCAGGCCTCCACTCAAGGCTACAAAGTTTCAATTATAGAAGATAAATAAATCCCAACAAAAATGGCGGCAGTCACGGAACCTGGAGAGAGCAGGAGGCTTAAGCTGCCCCCGGCGATGGAGGAAGCCAAGCTTCTGTAGCCCTGGCTTGCCTTGGTCTCCACTTAAGGCTACAAAGTTTCAATTATACAAGATAAATAAATCCCAGATCCCAGGGCCTCTGCTTGGGTCGCTGGGGGCATGGCTGGCCTGCAAACAACCACAGGCCCCTCACCCAAGCTGCCCCACACCCCAAGGGAACCCCCACCCTGATCCAGGACACCCTTCAGGGCAAGCCAGCTGGCTCCCACCAGTGCACCAGGCCTCTATCCTATCTAATAAAAGAGTAATATGCAAATTGACCATTACTCCAACACACAAGATGGCTGTACCCATGTGGTCAAAGATGGCTGCCCCCATGTGGACACAAGATGGCCACCACAAGATGGCCAGCAGGGGAGGGCAGTTGGGAGGGACCAGGCCTGCAAGGGAGGGCTGTTGGGTATGAACCAGCCTGCAGGGGAGGGCAGTTAGGGGTGACCAAGCTGGCAGAGGAGGGAAGTTGGGGGCAACCAGGCCTGCAGGGAAAGGCAGTTGGGGGGGACCCAGGCCTGCAGGGGAGCAGTTAGGAATCAATCAGGCTGTCAGGGGAGTGGTTAGGGGGAGATCAGGCTGGCAGGCAGAAGCACTTATGGGCAATCAGGAAGGCAGGCAGGTGAGCAGTTGGGAGCCAGCAGTCCTGGATTGTGAGAGGGATGTCCGACTGCCTGTTTAAGCTTGATCCCAGTAAAACGGGCAGTTGGACATCCCTCTCACAATCTAGGATTGCTGGCTCCCAACCACTCGCCTGCCTGCCTTCCTGATTGCCCCTAAGTGCTTCTGCCTTCCAGCCTGATCACCCCCTAATCACTCCCCTGCCAGCCTGATTGATGCCTAACTGATCCTCTGTGGGCCAGATTGCCTCCAACTGCCCTCCCCTTCAGGCATGGTCCCCCACAACTGACCTCCCCTGCAGACCTGTTCACCCCCAACTGCCCTCCCCTGCAGGCCTGGTTGCTTTAAACTGCCCTCCCCTGCATGCCTGGTCCCCCCATCTGCCCTCCCCTGCAGGCCTGGTCACTCCCAACTGCCTTCCCCTGCAGGCCTGGCCCCACCCAACTGCCCTCCCCTGAAGGTCTGGTCCCTCCCAACTGCCCTCCTCTGCTAGCCCGGTCGCCTCTAACTGCTCTCCCCTGCTGGCCTGGTCGTCCACAACTGCCCTCCCCTGCTAGCCATCTTGTGGTGGACATCTTTTGTCCACACAGGGGCGGCCATTTTTGGCCACATGGGGGCAGCCATCTTGTGTGTTGGAGTGACTGTCAATTTGCATATTACCTCTTTATTATATAAGATATAAATATATATATATATATATATATATATATATATATATATATATACACACTAGAGGCCCATTGCAGGAAGATTCTTGCAAGAATAGGGCTTCCTGCAGTGGTCTTCACCACCCCGCCTGTTTCCCTCCCATCTCCGTTGCCCCTCCTGCTTCCTTCCCATCTCCGCAGCCCCATCTGCTTCCCTCCCTTGTCCACCGCCCGCCTGCTTCCCTCCGTTCTTCGCCGCCCCTTTTGCTTGCTTCTCCACAGCTTCACTCCCTTCTGCAGGTCTTGGCTTCCTTCTACGCTGTCTTCAGTCTTTGCTCTGCGCCTGGATATGCAAATTAACCATTATCTTGGTTGGCTTAATTTGCATACTTGCTCCTGATTGGCTTGCGGGCCTGGCTTGTGGGCATAGCGGAGGTACGGTCAATTTGCATGTTTCTCTTTTATTAGATATATATATCCACACTTAGCATATTCCACTTTTATTATATAGGATGTTTTGCATTAAAAAATAAGGAAATCCTGCCATTTTCAACAATGTAGATAAACCTGGATTATATTATTCTAAGTGAAATAAGCCAGAGGCAAAAAGACAAAACTGCATGATCTTACTTATATGTGGAATCTAAAATATTTAAAGTAATGGAAGCAGAGAGTAGAATGTTAATTGCCAAGGGATGAGGTCAGGAGAAAAGGAAATTAGCAGATATTGGTCAAGGGGTACAAAGTTTCAACTAAGCAAAATGAATAATCTATGGAGAGCTAATGTACAGCAATGTGACTATTATTAACATTACTGTATTGTATATTGAAATTTGCTAAGAAGTTAGATCATAAGCATTCTCAACACATACATAAAGAAAATAGTAACTATGTGAGATGATGGATATATCAATTAGCTCAATTTTGGTGATTATTTCTCTATGTGTTTATATATAGCCTAGAGGCCCAATACACGAAATTCATGCAAGAGTAGGCCTTTGCAGCTCTGGCTGTCTCGGCCCTCGCAGCCCTGGTTTCGTCCGAAGGTCGTCCAGAAGGTCGTCAGGTTTTTTTTTTTCTGTTTTATTTTATTTATGTTTTTAAATCTATTTATTGATTAAGGTATTACATATGTGTCCTTATCCCCCCATTACCCCTAACCCCCCACTCATGCCCTCACCCTCCTATTGTCTATGTCCATTGGTTAGGCTTATATGCATGCATACAAGTCTTTTGGTTCATCTCTCCCCCTTACCCTCCCCCTCCCCTACCTTCCTTCTGAGGTTTAATGGTCTGGACGGTCATTCTGCTGTTTGGCCATTCAGTTAATTTGCATATTACACTTTTATTATTATAGATATTTATGAAGCACCAAATTGCACACTTTTTTAATTTTTTAATTTTATTTTTTTAAAGTACAGAAAAACATTTATTGGAACTCTTTTGAATACATTTTAAAGTATAACTCAGTATTTCCAAACAAGGTAGGCTGGAGGAGAGGAGGTACTCTGCCCCCTGGAGACAGATGACTGGTCCAAGCCCCTCCCCACTGTGCTGCAGAAGTCAGTCTAGGCTCATACCTTTCATTGTACAGGGCTGAGGGGCAAGGGCCAGCCTTGACCATTGCTTTGCCCCTCCCTGGCTCCGCTCAAAGTCAGGGCTCAGCCTCCTTGGCCTCTCACTGATGGGGTCCTGAAGAAAGGTTGCTGCCTGCACAGGCCAACAATTAGCACAACAAGGCCAAAGGCTTTGACTCAGTCTGTGCACTCAGGACTTTCCACACTTGGCCTCAAAAGGGCAGTGGCTGAGACATTGGGGCGGGTTGGTGGGGAGGAAGGCAAGAGATAACTTGCAGTGGGCCTCCACCCTTCTCAGCACTGGGCCGTGAGGATAATCCACTGGACTGTAGATTGGTTTAACAGGCCCTGGGTGTGCTCTGGCCCAAAGACAGGAGGGCCAAGTTGGACACCACTGCTGGGAACATTCCTTTGTGGCAGAGAACACATGCACAGGAACAGGGCTCAGCCTAATGGAGACAGCATCAGAGCCCACTCAAGCCCTCAGAGATCAGCTTTGTTGGTGGGAACAGTATCACATGCATTTCAAATTGCACACTTTAAATATATACAATTTTTAAATATACCTCAATCAAGCCAGATAAAAAGTGTAATGGAAACAATGAAGAAACAGTAATTGCTTTTACCTGAAAGGTTGGGGAAAACTTCATAGAAGAAGCCATAAAAGTGGTTGGCAAACCAGAGAAAAGGAAGATAAGTACATTTCCTGTAGAAAGAATAACATGGACAAAAATAAGAAAGCATGAAGAATGTATCATGTAAAAGATATGTCAAGTATTCTGGTATGAATGGAGGGCATGATACACTGGGAAAATTATGAATGATGAAGCTAAAAAGAGAAGAGATGCCAAATATAAGGGAGAGATTCATCAGTCTAACACAGCACCATGCTACACTCTTGAGTTATTGGGTGGAAGATAGATTGTTTCACATAGAAAGACAGAGACAGAGAGTGATAGAGGGACTCATAATAGTAAATGCATGGTTTTGCAAATGTAGGTTTACATTTGTGAGTACATGAAACACAAGTTTATTTTTGTATTATTATTTATTAACTAGAGGCCCAACGCACGAAACTCATGCAAGGGGCTCAGCTCTCGCAGCCACTGCGGCTTGCCTCGGGCCTTGCAGCCCCTGCTTCGTCTGGAAGGACATCCAGAAAGACCATCTGGAAGGTCATTCAGCTGTCTGGTCTAATTAGCATATTTGGATTTTATTATTATAGATTATTGTATTACTTTCCATACGAACAACTGTAAGCCCACTTTTGCCCCACCCTATATATATCTGATCATGTCTTTTTCTCTGGAGAACTCTCACTAATACAAGAGATCCTACTAACAAGGCAGATGGCCAAACCCCATAAATAAAACTGACCTGTGAAATATCGGTTTGTGAAGTGGATGAAAGCTTTCAAGAACAGGTATATCATCCTAAAATTATACATACAGAAATGCCTGGTGTTAGAGATTTGAAAGAGAACAATGAAAAATAACTTTTCCATCATGATTAAGATATCACAAAATATAAGCTGATGGGAATAGCCATCTTATATAATAAAGGGGTAATATGTAAATTGACCCTCATGCCCTCTCACAAGATGGCCACCCCCATGTGGTCAAAGATAGCTGCCACAAGATGGCTGGCAGGGGATTGTAATTGTGGGCAATCAAGCCAGCAGGGGAGGGCAGTTGCGGGTGACCAAGCCTGCAGGGGACGGCAGTTAGGAGTGACCAGGTCGGCAGGGGAGGTCAGTTGAGGGTTACCGGGCCAGCAGGGGAGGGCAGTTGGGGGTGACCAGCCTGGCAGGGGAGGTCAGTTGAGGGTTACCGGGCCAGCAGGGGAGGGCAGTTGGGGGAGATCGGGCTGGCAGGGAAGCAGGCGTCGATCAGGATGGCAGGGGAGTGGTTAGGGGGTGCTTAGACTGGCAGGCAGAAACGGTTAGGGGCAATCAGGCTGGCAGGCAGGCGAGCGGTTGGGAGCCAGCAGTCCCGGATTTTGAGAGGGTTGATCCCCATGGGATTGGGCCTAAACCGGCAGTCGGACATCCCCTGAGAGGTTCCAGATTGGAGAGGGTGCAGGCTGGGCTGAGGGACATCCCCTCAGTGCACAAATTTCATACACCAGGCCTCTAGTAAATATTATAATTCAGATAGTGCAGAGACCTAGAAGGAAAAGTGAGTGAAAGAAAATAACTCAAGAGGTCTAAGGGTTGTAGTGAAATAATTTGACTTCCCATAAGATGTGTTCAAGCCCTGTAGCCACTAATTCATTTGCTTTATCTTCTCCTAAATGTAGTTTTAAACTCTTTTAACTACTTGTGTTTTTCAGTTCTCAGTTCTATCTTTTTTTTAATTATATTTTTCAATTACAGTTTACATTCAATATTATTTTGTTAGTTTTAGGTGTACAGGGTAGTGATTAGATAATTATTTACTTTACAATTGGTCCCCTTGGCATTTCCAGTACCCACCTGGTACCATACATCATTATTACGATATTATTGACTATGTTTCCTATGCTTTAATTTACATCTCTGTGACTATTCTGTAACTACCAATTTTTACTTAATCCCTTCACCTTTTTCACCCAGTGCTCCCAAACCCCCTTACATTTATTTGTTGCATATTTTAGCTCAGTGACTTACAGAGAAGGTTCAGATTATACATTATTTCAGGATCCTATAGAATCTAATTAGGGGATTAGCAGAAAAATACCTATAATACCAAGTAGAAAACGAAAGGTTGCACAGTAAATCATATAAATTTCCATAGGGATTTAAAGCAGATAAATATTTCATCTTGTTTGGAAGCACAGCAAGGTTTTCACAAAATACTTTGCATTTCATAGTGGTTTGAAATAAGGTTGCATAGATTTTTGATTATTGTGAATTAGAAAATAGCAAGTTCTGGCAATGGAAAAACAGAAAGGAAGGCACAGTGCAAGAATGTGAAAAGCAAAGGGGGCAGGTGGTCAAAAACCAAACAATCATTCCACTTAGAAGAAATATGTTATGTTTATTGTATCTCTTCAGAGGCCAGACAAAGAGTGTAAATGTAAGAAAAAGCTGGCAAAGAGGAAGATAATAGGAACTGATTGCATCTACCCTGAAACAAAGGATAAGAGATGCTGCACTGGAAAACATTCAAATTTGCCAAGTTGTGAAACACTGTATAAGCCAACTGGAACACATCTTCTAGCTGGAATTAACCCAGGGATATTTTAATGTTGGAACAAATAATAACAACTGAACATATGGTTGGAGAGGTAATTTTTGGCCATGTTGACTGCAGATTAAGGCCTGCGATGCTAATTTATTAGGTGGAAAAGGGTTACTGAGAGTTACTGAGCAAAAAAAATAAAATAATCAGCACCACATCAGGGAAGTGTATAGAACAAAATGGAATGGGCCAAAATGGACTAATTAGGAGTCTAGAAGACTAATATGTGAACCAGATAAGAAACAGTTAGGGCCTGCACTAGAGCAGGTGGTGGCAACAGGATCTGAAGGAGGGTGTGGATGTGAGAGGCATTGTAAAGCTAGGATTTTTCACCTGCAGACCTCCATGTCTATAGTTTGTGGAACTGGTTGAACAGTTATTGGTATATTCATAAGAAGAATATTATGCAGCCATTAAAATGTATTATTCCTCCCTGGCCGGCATGGTTCAGTGGTTGAGCATCGACCTATGAACCAGGAGGTCATGGTTCTATTACCCATCAGGGCATATGCCGGGTTGAAGTATAGTGAAGGCTACTATTTTATTACACAGTAACTATGTGCAAGGCACTCTGTTAAGTACTGCACTCTGAAAAACCATACTAAAATAATGCTGTCCCGCCCTTCCAGACTCAGTGGTTGAGTATCAACCTGTGAGCCAGGAGGTCTAGGTTCGATTCCTGGTCAAGGGCACATGCCCTGGTTGCAAGCTCGATCCCCAATGTGGGGCGTGCAGGAGGCAGCTGATCAATGGTCTCTCATTATTGATATTTCTATCACTCTCTCCCTCTCCTTTTTTCTCTGAAATCAATAAAAATATATACTTTTTTAAAAATAATGCTGTCCTGAAAAAACATATATATCTCAAGCTAAGTATCTAAGTTTATTCACGTTATACAAAGAATCATTCCTGAATTGTTCAGCAAAATCCTTTAAAGACTGTGCTACCTCCTTTAGAACATCTCAAATAGAATATATCTTTTTTTTTAAAATATATTTTATTGATTTTTTACAGAGAGAAAGGAAGAGGGATAGAGAGTTAGAAACATCGATGAGAGAGAAACATCGATCAGCTGCCTCCTGCACACCCCACACTGGGGATGTGCCCGCAACCAAGTTATGTGCCCTTGACTGGAATCGAACCCGGGACCCTTCAGTCCCCAGGCCGACGCTCTATCCACTGAGCCAAACCGGTTTTGGCAGAATATATCTTTTTTAAAAAATATATTTTATTGATATTTTACAGAGAGGAAGGGAGAGGGATAGGGAGTTAGAAATATCGATGAGAGAGAAACATCGATCAGCTGCCTCCTGCACACCTCCTACTGGGGATGTGCCTGCAACCAAGGTACGTGCCCTCGACCAGAATTGAACCTGGGACCCTTCAGTCCGCAGGCTGATGCTCTATCCACTGAGCCAAACTGGTTTCGGCAGAATATATCTTTTTTAAAATATATTTTTATTGATTTCAGAGAGGAAGGGAGAGGAAGAGAAAGATAGAAACATCAATGATGAGAGAGAATCATTGATCGGCTGCCTCCTGCACATCCCCTACTGGGGATCAAGCCCGCAACCTGGGCACGTGCCCTTGACCAGAATCTAACCTGGGACCCTTCAGTCCGCAGGCTGATGCTCTATCCACTGAGCCAAACCAGCCAGGGCTCAAATAGAATATATCTTATAAAATCTTGATTTGTACTGGAACAAAAATGTAGTCTAAATCAAGGTCCATTTGTGATGGAATTAAATTTCAAAGTACTCAGAAGGAAACTTTTAGCATTTTATATGGTAAGAAAAATCCTAGTTCTATTTTTCAGAACTATCATTTTTCTGCACATTAAGACATTAGGGTATTATCACACTGACTATTATGGAAGAAACTAGAGGCCTGGTGCACAAATTCATGCACCAGTGGGGTCCCTCAGAATGGCCTGTGGGATCGAGCCAAAACCGGCTCTCCAACATCCCCCAAGGGTTCTCGGATTGTGAGAGGGTGCAGGCTAGGTCAAGGGACCCCACTGGTGCACTATCAGGGCTGGGGAGGGATGCGGGAGGTTGGCCAGCCGGGGAGGGACTGCGGGAGGGCTCCAGGGCATGTCCAGCCCATCTCGCTCAGTCCCGATCAGCCGGATCCCAGCAGCAAGCAAACCTACCAGTCAGAGCGTCTGCCCCTGGTGGTCAGTGCACGACATAGCAACTAATCAATCAGTTGACTGTCTGCCACCTGGTGGTCAGTGCACGTCATAGCAGAGCAGTTGAGTGGCCTTAGAACAGGGGTCCTCAAACGTTTTAAACAGGGGGCCAGTTCACTGTCCTTCAGACTGTTGGAGGGCCAGACTATCGTTTAAAAAAAAAGTCTATGAACAAATTCCTTTGCGCACTGCGGGCCCGGGACTAGTCGGCTGCTAAGCAGGACAGGCAGCGGCACCCGGCGGGCCGGATAAATGTTCTCAGTGGGCCTCATGTGGCCCGCGGGCTGTAGTTTGAGGACCCCTGCCTTAGAATATCATTAGCATATTACACTTTGATTGGTTGAATGGAAGACCAGTTGACCAGACACTTAGCATATTAGGCTTTTATTATATAGGATGTTAGAATTTGCTAAATCTTAGTGATAAGTAGACCAAGCAATGCTAACTTGAAAAATTTTCTCATACCACATGACAAAATCCAGAAATTAATTAACTGGTAATTCCAAAATTTAGCTAATGAGAGGCAAAGAAAAAGAAATAAGGAGAAAGGGACTATTACAGTGCTTGGCAAGCTTGTAACCATTCAATAAAGAAAACGTGGATTATTTATGTTGCCAGTGATATGTAATTATGCTGATTTTGTACCTGGACAGATGAAAAAACTCAATGGAATAAACTTATTAAACCATAGTCAAACTTCTGTTAACACAAAGTATGAGCTTTTACAGTTTATAAAATGAACCTCTTTGTTTTTGCATGTATGTAAACATATTCTATTCACTTCCTGTCAGTAATGCTATGGCTTCTATTATTACTATCTCAAACATAATATATGCATTGGAGTTTTTATTTGCACATGTATTTAAAAATTGTGTTTATGTACTGTAGGTATTTTATAATTATTTATTGATTTATCCTGAATGCTTGCTAGAAAGGACACACAGGTTTAAAACAATAAAAGCTTTCCTATTTCCCACTCCCTTCTATGCTCAGTGCTGAATTCTCAAACAGTCAAAATCAAAATAAAACTTGATTATAAATACATCCCCATAAACATGGAATTGCCCATCTCAACATCATTATAGACTTTAAACCCAGAAAACATGTACATCCTGTAACACAGGGGTGGTGAACCTTTTTTCTGCCAAGGGTCATTTGGATATTTATAACATCATTCACAGGCCATGCAAGATTATTAACTTAAACATTAGTTTGCTATATTTTTTTAAAATATATTTTATTGATATTTTACAGAGAGGAAGTGAGAGGGATAGAGAGCTAGAAACATCGATGGGAGAGAAACATCGATCAGCTGCCTCCTGCACACCCCCAACTGGGGATGTTCCCGCAACCAAGGTACATGCCCTTGACTGGAATAGAACCCGGGACCCTTCAGTCCACAGCCCGACGCTCTATCCGCTGAGCCAAACCGGTTTCGGCATAGTTTGCTATATTTGATCAAACTTTTAATTAACTCACCCCTAATGCCTTGGCAGGGCCAGACCAAATGATTTCACAGGCCTGATATGGCTCACAGGCTGGACGTTTCCCACCCCTGCCCACACTTCAACCTCTATTTCATTTTTATTGTAATTACTAGAGGCCCAGTGCACAAAATTTGTGCGCGGGGGGGGGGTCCCCTCAGCCCAGCCTGCACCCTCTCCAATCCAGGACCCCTCAGGGGATGTCTTACTGCCAGTTTAGGACCGATTCCATGGATCAGGCCTAAACCAGCAGTCAGACATCCCTCTCACAATCTGGGATCACTGGCTCCTAACTGCTCACCTGCCTGCCTGCCTGATTGCCCCTAACTGCCCCCTTGCCAGCCTGATCACCCCTAACCACCACTGCCTGATGGTCTGGTCGCCCCTAACTGCCCCCCACCAGCCTGATCACCCCTAACCACCACTGCCTGATGGCCTGGTCGCCCCTAACTGCCCCCCACAAGCCTGATCACCCCCAACCATCTCTGCCTGTGGCCTGGTCGCCCCCAACTGCCCCCCACCACCAGCCTGGTAGCCCCTCACTGCCCCCTGCTGCTGGCCTAGTCGACCCTCACTGACCCCCCCCTGCTGGCCTGGTTGCTGCCAACTTCCCCCCCAATGCCACCCTGGTCACCCCTCACTGACCCCCCTGCTGACCTGGTCACCTCATGCAGCCTGCTTTTAGTCGTTACTGTGAGGGCATCCTGACCAATTTGCATATTACCCTTTTATTAGTATAGATTATTTCAAACTTTTAAACCACACTCTAATTATTTTGCCTTTATCTGAATTGAATTTAAATAATTTTACTTCATCTCTTTTTTTCCTGCTACTCTGGAAGTTTCATGTGGGAGCAAACCTGTCTATTTTTTCTAATACATAGAAAGTACTTGGTTAATAAATGAATTCATAGATTAACATTATCTACCTTAACGACTTCCTAGTACTAATCATTGTACTAAACACTGCTAGACTAAAACTTAGAAAATATAATACCAAATTAGGGTAATTTATACACATGATAAAATGAAGTAAAATATTAGAAAAGTTTCTGATTTGCAAGAGTGAATCATTTTTTAAACTATACTTCTTGATCACATATATGTAAAAATCAAGGTTCATTTATATATCTTAGGGGTTATTTTAAAATTTACCCAAACCAACTTTACAAAGAAAAAGAAAAGAAAATATAGTGTGCAGCTCTGTGCTTTAAGTTAACACTACATTTTCCTTAGTTCTCCAAAGATTTTATAATGCCTACCCTGGCTCATGGAAAATATATAATCTTGACAGCAAACTGTGCAATATTCTGCACTTTTTTGAAAAAAAAAAGTGTTATGAAATCAAGCACATAGGGTGCCACAACTCCAACAGCTGTGGAACTTCATGAATGAGCTCATTTCTTATTTATATGCCAACAAGTGCTTGAAAAGTAAACAGGCAAGAAAGTGTGATTACATAGATAAAATTGAATAAAATGTTTCTCTAACTTTATTTCCTTAAATTGATTTTCATTTGGGCTCCCCAGTCAAAATCCTCATAGTATACTTTATGTTTGCACTTGACTATAGAAATAGGCACTGAGGAATTAATTTTATTCTAAGGATTATTTCCCAAGACTATGGAGTATTAGCAAAGAGATGCTAAGCTACTTTTTTTGAAAATGTTTGGACTCAATGTTTTCTCAGTCAACCTATTTCTTTCAGGTGATAGCTCTTAGAGGTTGTGGTTCTAAGCCATTAATAAAGAATTGGCTATTTTATGAAAGCTTAAAAAAATCAGCAAGTAACAAAATACTTTAACTTCAATAAGATCTTGAATTAGTTGAATGAGTATAATAAGTAAGAAATTACCTGTTGACATAATCTTGTCACAATCTCTATATTTCCAAACTTATTTGGAACCACTACAGGTGAGTAAAACTAGCTTAAGTCCTTTCTAAAACAAAACAAAATATGAACTTGGTACTTCACATGAATGAATATAAGCTGTCTCCTTTAGAGCAGCATACATCTTTTCAACAGCTCACATTTAACTTGCAGCTGCTTATTATATAGCAGAAACATCAGTTGGCACACAGGAAAGGTATAAAAACAGGCTTTCAGTGGAAAGGAAGTACAAAGATTTATAGAGATAATGGTGTAAGAAAGATGGCTGGCTGTTGGAGAGAACTAACAATTTGGATGCTAACTGGTAGAAATAGCTCTGAAACATCTGTCATTTGCATTCTGTTATGTTTACTGGGTAAAACTGTGATTATGAGCAGAAAATTATTGGATGTGGAGGTCAAGCAATTCAAAGGCCAGAGTGAAACATGAATACTGAAGTCTCCCAGAATGGAGTGGAAACTTCCAAGACAGAGATTCACTAAAGACTTCAATAGGTAACGATGTGGGACATACCTAGGATAATGTTTGGGTGGTACATAATATTTCATAACTGATGGAGAATATAAACAATATGTTTCACACATTTAAATAATTTTGAATTTGTAATGGAGCAGGTTTTCTTAGACATCTTGCTACATACAGTTTTTGGGTTTTTTAAATATATATATATTTTATTGATTTCAGAGAGGAAGGGAGAGGGAGAGATTGAAATGTCAATGATGAGAGAATCATTGATCAGCTGCTTCCTGCACACCCTGGACTGGGGATTGAGCCTGCAACCCGGGCATGTGCCCTGATCAGGAATACAACTGTGACTTCCTGGTTCATAGGTCAACACTCAGCCACTGAGTCACTAAAGCCAGAGCATAGAAAACCCATTTTAATGGCAGATAGTAAGAACTCAGCATAATCTTTAAGAAATGCTATTGATTTCTTTTTTTGTATGTCAGTTTTCTTGCCAGTCTAAAATTGGTTACTGCTAGGGACATTAAAGGGCTCTCGCAGAAAAAGCACAGCAGTATGAGAAATAGCAAGAAACAAAGAAGGTGACAACAATTCTTAAAAACCAGAGTCCTTTGATAGAACAAATTCAATGTAAGAGGCAAAATGATAACATCTTCCCTACCTTTTATTTTTAACAAGTCCCTTGATAGATAAGAGACACCTTTCTATATATTAATCCATGGGGAATTTTTTTCTAAAATCTAATATTTTATTTTGTAACAAAAAGTAGTCCTGCTTTAATCAAAGGAATATTATAAAAGAACTGACAATACTGCCCTTTAGAGAACAAAACAAAAAATGACTGGATGAGAGAGAGAGAGAGAGAGAGAGCGCAGTGTGTGGTGTGTGCACACACATGCATGTGTGCTAATGACTTGACAGGGAATAGGAAGATAGATTTAAAAAAATGAAAAAGTTTGGTTACAACAGAAATAATTAAGGGGGAAAAAACAATACTCAAGACCAAGTAGTAGAATTTTTAGGAGAATATACGTGGTAGAGAGACACAAAAAATACAAGTTAGAAAAGGGGAAGAAAAAAGAGAGGCTAAACATATGACCCCAGGTTGTGATTTAAAAGGGAAGAGTTCTAGTTGAGGATATATGTGTTCCACTCTTCCCTCCTCCAACCAAAATGCCCTATTTTGAAAGAAAACATGCAGATATAGAGTTCTAAGTTGTTAGTGAGGGCAAGTCTTCGTTAGCATTTTTATTTCATGTGCATATTTCAGAAAAGTTTTCATTATTATTATAGAAATCTGGTGTTTCACATTTAGGCTATGACAAGAAATTTGTAGGAAAGATGAGTAGGAGAGCCCTGGGATGTAATAATACCCTGAAAACAAAGGGACAGCAGTGAGATTGCTAGATAAAATACATAACATGCAGTTAAATTTGAATTTCAGATAAACAACAAATAACATTGCACACACATTTTGATACTAAAATATTATTCATTGTTTATCTGAAATTCAAATTTAACTGTGTGTCCTGTATTTTTATTTGCTAAATTTGGCAATCCTAGCCATGGGATGAGGAAAATGAGGTAGCTGCATTTATAAGACATATGCGAGGGCAGCATTGATATATAGCATGGGATGACCCGAATTGAAGAAAATTGGCATACATACACTCATTTTTATCCACATAAAGATCAGTTACAATGGACAGAGACTCATATTTAATAGTATAAATTTACATTTATTCATGCAATTACATGATACATTTACTCTGGCAATGATACAGTTCATACAATCATATGGTACATTAATCATACAGTATTCATGACCTTAATGGCTATTTTTATCAAAAATTAATTATGTAATAAAGTTAAGCTTTGAGAGCTGAGATATTATGCCAGACTAAATGGAAGTTGGCAGCCTCTAATTACATCATAGACTTTGCATGATATTACAGAATATTTTTTTTATCAATATCTGTTCTCTTGGCTAAATTTCATGCCATTAACTGCCTCCAGTACTTTGCTGAAATACCTTGTATCTCCAGCCAACTTGCCCTCTCCCCAGGCAATTTTAATTGGGTAGTTTTTTTCCTAAGATTGTCAAATATATAACTTACAAAAAAACCCGGTTCTTTAAAGTTGAGGGAAGTGAAACAAAGAGAGGTAAAGTTCCTTTCTTGAAATCACCATAAAATCTACATAAAACTTAATAAAATATTTTAATTTTCTTTCATTTTTATACTAGAGGCCCAGTGCACGAATTCATGCACCAGTGGGGTCCCTCGGTCTGACCTGTGGGATCGGGCTGAAACTGGGTCTCCAACATCCCCCAAGGGGTCCCGGATTGCGAGAGGGTGTGCAGGCCAGGCAGAGGGACCACATTGGTGCACTATCAGGGCTGGGGAGGGACGCGGGAGGTTGGCCAGCCAAGGAGGGACCGCAGGAGGGCTCCAGGGCATGTCCGGCCTATCTTGCTCAGTCCCAATTGGCTGGACAACAGCAGCAAGCTAACCTACCAGTCAGAGAGTCTGCCCCCTGGTGTTCAGTGCACATCGTGGCGAGCAGTTGAGTAGCCTTAGCATATCATTGGCATATTATGCTTTGATTGGTTGAACAGGTGACCTGATGACCAGACACTTAGCATATTAGGCTTTTATTATATAGGATTTTATTTAATCTATTATGTCCAAAATATTATCTTTTCACCATAAACTACATAAAACTCAATAAAATATTTTAATTTTCTTTTATTTTTATAGTAAATCTCCAAAATCCAGTGTGTATTTTATCCTTGTGGTATATAACAATTCTGACTAGCTACATTTCAAATGCTTAATAGCTACATGTCATTAGTAGCTATTGACATTGGGTAGCACAGATCTGGACCATTCATGATAGCTGGCAATGTGGTATCTTTTTCATTAATGAAGGAGGCTTCTGTTTTCTAAAGTTTGTTACATGGATAGAATGAAATTCTTTCTTATGTACCAATTAAAAACACAGTCACTATTTACCTTAGTTTAAAAACATTTACTATTTTTTCAATTCCCCATGGAACTAGGGAACAACTATTTACTATCTTCCTCATAAAGAAATCATTAATGTGCTTCAAAAAGAATAATAGGTAATGCTAATTCTTAGTACATGTAATCATCTCGGTAATCCCTTGAGATACATACTACTTTTACCATTATCACTTTAAAGTTGAGCAAAGTGAAACAAAGAGAGGTAAAGTACCTTTCTTGCAATCACACACATAGTAAGTAGCAAAAACATTTTTTAAACTATGATGGTTTGTCTTCAAGGTTTTTTATTTTGACTATTACATTTTCTTGCATGTCTGGAGAGACTATTGAACTCATTCATTGAGGTGTAGTACTATTTGATGGATACATTCACATGTTGAGAAAACGGTACATCAAATAGACTTGAGGATTTTAATGCAGCAAGTTGTCCATTATGCAAATATTATGTTTTTTTCTTTTTATGTGGAATCTGATTACATTTCTCTTATGTCACCCATTGCAAAAGATTGACAATGGTAATTAAAATAAAATTATTGCCCAATAACTTTTTAAAATATATTTTTATTCATTTCAGAGAGAACGGGAGAGGGAGAGAGAGATAGAAACATCAATGATGAGGATCATTGATTGGCTGCCTCCTGCATGCATGGAGCCCACAACCCAGGCATTTCCCTGACTGGGAATGGAACCATGACCTCCTGGCTCATAGGTTGATGCTCAACCACTGATCCATGCCGGCTGGGCCCCAAGAACTTTAATTAATATTTTCAATCTTTTATTTTGTTTTTATTTAGATTATAGCATGCCACAGTCCTGTGAATTTAGTAGTGGTAAAAAATATACCTGGATCAGGATGGTGACATAGAATGTTCCAGGCTTCAATCCCCCTCACAAGAAGATTAACTAGCAATACCACAGGCAATACATCATTGTGAAAATTCCGGAGCACAGGGGGAAGCTGAAGCACTCCCCTGGACCACAGATATTGAGAAGGAATGCACCAGAAAGGTTAGAGGATTGGCTGCACTCTGATCACATCACCCCTCCTCTAGACAAACACAGTGCAGTACCAAGAGGGCTCACGGGGCCCATGGAAATCAGGTTGTAATGGAGAAGGGAAGAAGGGCTCACAGCAACCCACATTTGGGACTTGGAAGACAGTTTCTTTTTCCAGTGGTGACCAAGTAGTGGGTTTGCCCATACACAGAGGCAAGCTGGTGCCTATCTTGGCAGTACACGGGTTGTCTGATTTAGGGACCCCATCCATGTTTGGACCCTATTCTGCTTACTCACCTGCACAGGGAAACTATTTTGTATCCCCATCTAATGGGGAAGGTTGTCTGGCTGTACTTTGTAGCTTCCAAGGTCTTCTTCATGCTTAATTGCATCTGCGTCCTGCAGAATATAAACTTTAATTTTGAGAGGCATACATTCAAAAAGAGTGACTGGAGATAGGATTTTATTTATTTTTTTAAATATATTTTTATTGATTTCAGAGAGGAAGGGAGTGGGAGCGAGAGATAGAAACATCAATGATGAGAGAGAATCATTGATCGGCTGCCTCCTGCACGCCCCACACTGGGGATCAAGCCCACAACCTGGGCACGTGCCCTTGACCGGAATCAAACCTGGGACCCTTTGGTCCACAGGCCGATGCTATATCCACTGAGTCAAACCAGCTAGGGCAAAGTTTGAGATATCTTAATGATTTATTTATTTTTTTGTATTGGTTTCAGGTGTAGTTTAGTGGTTAGACAAATATATACTTTATATAGAATTCCTTTCTATATATTCAGTACCCCAACTGGCACCATCCATAGTTATCATAATATTTCTGACTATATTTTATAAGCTTTACTTACTAATGATTTATTCTTAATTTTTTGATATTTTATCCCCTTTGCCGTGACATAAAAACAACATCATGGTCCAGCAAGACAAAGACTGAGTATTCCTTTAAAGAATAACAACTCATAAAAATTTGAATTTTGTGTTCTCTTTTGTATATTTTCACAAAAATACTAAAGTAATGACTATAGCTCGGCGGCGGCGGCGGCAGCGGCGGCGGCCTGAGAGAGAGCCACTGGGGCAAGCAGGGGGCCCGGATGAGCCTGCTGGGGAAACCGCTCTCGTACACCAGTAGCCAGAGCTGCCAGCACAACGTCAAGTACCGGAGGGTGCAGAACTACCTGTACAACGTGCTGGAGAGACCCCGCGGCTGGGCGTTCATCTACCACGCGTTCGTCATTCTACTTGTCTTTGGTTGCTTGATTTTGTCAGTGTTTTCCACAATTCCTGAGCACATGAAATTGGCCTCAAGTTGCCTCTTGATTCTGGAGAGAGAGAACTACATAACCAGACACCCAGAGAAGAGAGACCATGGGGAGACAAAGACACAGCCCGCATATGAAAGAAAAGCAGGCATCACCATAAAAGGAAGTAAATGAAATGGAGGCAAGCAACCCTCCAGAAAAAGAATTCAGAGAAAGGGTCATAAGGTGGCTGAAAAGAATGGAAGACAAATTCGACAATATGAGCAAGAACCAAGAGGAAATGAAGAAGAACCAAGAAGAAATGAAAAATGACATCGCTGCTGTAAAGAACTCAATAGAAAGCATCAAGAGTAGAATACAAGAAGCAGAGGACCGCATCAGTGAGCTAGAAGACAAGATGGGAAAAAATACCCAAGTAGAGCAACTTCTAGAAAAAAAAATTAAAAGGGAGGAGGAGAGCCTAAGGGAACTTTGGGACAACACGAAACAAAACAACATCCGCATAATAGGGGTTCCAGAAGGAAAGGAAGCTGAGCAAGGAATAGAAAACCTCTTTGAAGAAATAATGACAGAAAATTTCCCTGATATAGAGAAGAAAAAACCCACACAAATCCAAGAAGCTCACAGAGTCCCAAGCAAAATGAACCCCAAAAGACCGACACCAAGGCACATTATAATTAAATTGGCAAACACCAACGACAAAGTAAGAATCTTAAAAGCAGCAAGAGAGAGACAGAAAGTTACATACAAAGGAACCCCCATCAGACTAGCAACTGATTTCTCAACAGAAACTCATCAGGCCAGAAGGGAATGGAATGAAATATACAAAGTCATGCAAAGGAAGGGTCTGAATCCAAGAATACTATACCCAGCAAGGCTATCAATCAAAATTGAAGGTGAAATCAGGAGCTTCACAGACAAAAAAGGACTAAGGGAATTTATTACCACCAAACCAGCAATGCAAGAAATGCTAAAGGGTCTGCTGTAAAAAAAAAAAAAAAGAAAGAAATAGGGAGCAAAGAAGGAACACAGGTGTAAAGAATAGGAATGGTGACAAATAAGTACCTATCAATAATAACTTTATTTTTTTATTTTTTTTTCAAATTTTTTATTAAGGTATTATATGTGTACATATCTTACCATTGCCCCCCCCACCCCACTCCCATACCTGCCCTCACCCCCCAAAGTTTTGCATCCGTTGGTTACTCTTATATGCATGCATACAAGTCCTTCAGTTGATCTCTTATTTCCCCCACCTCTCCCTAACCTTACCGCTGTAATTAGACACTCTGTTTGATGCTTTACTGCCTCTGTAACTATCTTTTGGTTCATCAGTTTATAATGTTTTTCATTATCCCTAAATGAGTGAGATCATGTGGTATTTTTCTTTCATTGACTGGCTTATTTCACTTAGCATAATGTTCTCTAATTCCATCCTGGTGTCTACAAATGGTAGTAATTCCTTCTTTTTTATGGCAGCATAGTATTCCATTGTGTAGATGTACCATAGTTTTCTGATCCAGTCATCTGCTGACGGGCACCTAGGCTGTTTCCAAATCTTAGCTATTGTAAATTGTGCAGCTATGAACATAGGGGTGCATATATCCTTTCTGATTGGTGTTTCTGGTTTCTTAGGATACATTCCTAGGAGTGGGATTACTGGGTCAAATGGGAGTTCCATTTTCAGTTTTTTGAGGAAACTCCATACTGTTCTCCACAGTGGCGGCACCAGTCTGCATTCCCACCAGCAGTGCACGAGGGTTCCTTTTTCTCCGCATCCTCGCCAACACTTGTCGTTTGTTGATTTGTTGATGATAGCCATTCTGACAGGTGTGAGATGGTATCGCATTGTCGTTTTGATTTGCATCTCTCGGATAATAAGTGACTTTGAGCATGTTTTCATGTGTCTCTTGGCCTTCCTTCTGTCTTCTTTCGAAAAGATTCTATTTAGGTCCATTGCCCATTTTTTTATTGGATCATTTATCTTCCTTTTATTAAGTTGTATAAGCTGCCTGTAGATGTTGGAAATTAAACCTTTATCAGTGATACCATTTGCAAATATGTTCTCCCATACAGTGGGGTTTCTTGTTGTTTTGTTGATGGTTTCTTTTGCTGTGGAATAGCTTTTTATTTTGATGTAGTCCCATTTGTTTATTTTCTCTTTGGCTTCCATTGCCCTAGGGGCAGTATCACTGAAAAAGTTCTTTTGGCATATGTCTGAGATTTTGCTGCCTGAGGATTCCTCTAGTATTTTTATGGTTTCCCGTCTTATATTTAAGTCCTGTATCCATTTTGAGTTTATTTTTGTGTATGGTGTAAGTTGGTGATCTAGTTTCATTTTTTTGCATGTATCTGTCCAATTTTCCCAACACCATTTATTGAAGAGACTGTCTTGACTCCATTGTATGCTCATGTCTCCTTTGTCAAATATTAATTGCGCATATTGGTTTGGGTCGATATCTGGATTCTCTATTCTATTCCATTGATCTATATGTCTGTTCTTGTGCCAGTACCAGGCTGTTTTGAGGACAGTGGCTTTGTAATACAGCTTGAAATCTGGTATTGAGATCCCTCCTACTTTATTCTTCTTTCTCAGGATTGCTGTGGCTATTCGGGGTCTTTTTTTATTCCAGATGAATTTTTGGAGAGTTCTTTCTAGGTCTGTGAAATATGCTGTTGGTATTTTAATGGGGAGTGCATTGAATCTATAGATTGCTTTGGGTAGTATGGACATTTTGATGATGTTGATTCTACCAATCCATGAACATGTTATGTTCTTCCATCTGTTTACATCTTCCTCTATCTCTTTTTTCAGTGTCCTGTAGTTTTCCGTATATAGGTCTTTTACCTCCTTAGTTAGGTTTATTCCTAAGTATCTTAATTTTTTTGGTGCGATGGAAAATGGGATTGCTTTTTTAGTCTCTCTTTCTGTAAGTTCACTGTTGGTGTATAGAAATGCCATAGATTTCTTGGCGTTAATTTTGTATCCTGCTACCTTGCCGAATTCATTTATTAAGTCTGTTAGTTTTTTGATAGAGTCTTTCGAGTTTTTTATGTACAATATCATGTCATCTGCAAATAAGGACAGCTTTACTTCTTCTTTTCCAATTTGGATGCCTTTTATTTCTTCTTCTTGTCTAATTGCAATGGCTAATACTTCCAGTATTATGTCAAACAGGAGTGGTGAGAGTGGGCATCCTTGTCTTGTTCCTGTTCTTAGGGGAAATGGTTTTAGTTTTTGCCCATTGAGTATGATGTTAGCTGTGGGTTTATCATATATAGCTTTTATTATGTTGAGGTATGATCCTTCTATTCCCACCTTGTTGAGTCAATAATAACTTTAAATGTAAATGGATTAAATGCCCCAATCAAAAGACATAGGGTAATGGATTGGATAAGAAAACATGACCCGTATATCTGCTGTCTACAAGAAACCCACCTCAGAAAAAAAGACGCACACAGACTGAGGGTGAAGGGATGGAAAAAGGTTTTCCAGGCAAATGGAACTGAAAAAAAAGCTGGGGTAGCAATACTTATATATGACAAATTAGATCTCAAACTGAAGGACATAACAAGAGATAACGAAGGCCACTTCATAATACTAAAGGGAGCAATCCAACAAGAAGAAATAACTCTGGTAAACATATATGCACCCAATACAGGAGCACCCAAATACATAAAAAAACTCCTGGAGGATACCAAGGGAGAGATTGACAGCAATATAATCATAGTAGGAGACTTTAATACCCCACTATCACCATTGGACAAATCCTCTAAACAAAAAATCAGCAAAGAAACATCAATCCTAAATGACTCACTAGACCGGATGGAATTAATTGACATCTTCAGAACATTTCACCCCAAAGCCACAGAATATACATTCTTCTCAAGTGCACATGGGTCATTTTCAAAGATAGACCATATGTTGGGACAGAGGCAAAGTCTCTTCAAATTCAAGAAGATAGAAATCATATCAAGCATCTTCCCAGACCACAGTGGCATAAAACTGGAAATCAACTACAATAAAAACAACCCAAAGAAATCAAACACGTGGAGGCTAAACAGCATGCTATTAAACCATGACTGGGTTACCAGAGAGATCAAAGAAGAAATAAAAAACATCATGGCAACAAATGACAATGAAAACACTACAATCCAAAATCTATGGGACACAGCGAAAGCAGTCTTGAGAGGGAAGTTCATAGCTCTACAAGCCTACTGCAAAAAAACAAGAAACAAAGGTAATAAATTACCTAACCCAACAACTCAAAGAGTTAGAAAAAGAGCAACAAGAAAAGCCCAGTGTAAGCAGAAGGAAGGAAATAATAAAGATCAGAGCAGAGATAAACGACATAGAGACCAAAGAAACAATACAAAAGATCAACAAAACCAAGAGCTGGTTCTTTGAAAGGATAAAAAAGATTGATGAACCTCTAGCCAGGCTCACCAAGAAGCAAAGAGAGAGGACCCAAATAAACAAAATCAGAAATGAAAGAGGTGAAATAACAACAGATCCCTCCAAAATACAAAGGATTGTTAAAAAATACTACGAACAACTCTATTCCAACAAACTGGACAACCTGGAGGAAATGGACATATTCCTAGAAAAATATAACCTTCCAAAACTCAATCAAGAAGAATCTAAACAGCTCAATATGCCAGTAACTATGGAAGAAATTGAAGCAGTCATCAAAGAGCTTCCGGCAAACAAAAGCCCGGGGCCAGATGGCTTTACAGGAGAGTTTTACCAAACATTCAAGGAAGAACTAAAACCTATCCTCCTCAGACTATTCCAAAAAATTCCAGAGGAAGGAACACTTCCAAGCTCTTTCTATGAAGCCAGCATCACCCTAATACCAAAACCAGATAAAGACAACACAATGAAGGAGAATTACAGGCCAATATCCCTCATGAATGTAGATGCCAAAATCCTCAACAAAATTCTAGCAAATCGGATCCAGCAGTACATCAGAAAGATCATACACCATGACCAAGTAGGGTTTATCCCAGGAATGCAAGGATGGTACAATATCCGAAAATCAATAAATGTGATACATCACATAAACAAATTGAAAGATAAAAATCACATAGTCATATCAATTCATGCAGAAAAAGCATTTGACAAAATCCAACACCCTTTCTTGATAAAAACTCTCAACAAGGTGGGAATAGAAGGATCATACCTCAACATAATAAAAGCTATATATGATAAACCCACAGCTAACATCATACTCAATGGGCAAAAACTAAAACCATTTCCCCTAAGAACAGGAACAAGACAGGGATGCCCACTCTCACCACTCCTGTTTGACATAGTACTGGAAGTATTAGCCATTGCAATTAGACAAGAAGAAGAAATAAAAGGCATCCAAATTGGAAAAGAAGAAATAAAGCTGTCCTTATTTGCAGATGACATGATATTGTACATAAAAAACCCAAAAGACTCCATCAAAAAACTAACAGACTTAATAAATGAATTCGGCAATGTAGCAGGATACAAAATTAACGCCAAGAAATCTATGGCATTTCTATACACCAACAGTGAACTTACAGAAAGAGAGACTAAAAAAGCAATCCCATTTTCCATCGCACCAAAAAAATTAAGATACTTAGGAATAAACCTAACTAAGGAGGTAAAAGACCTATATGCGGAAAACTACAGGACACTGAAAAAAGAGATAGAGGAAGATGTAAACAGATGGAAGAACATAACATGTTCATGGATTGGTAGAATCAACATCATCAAAACGTCCATACTACCCAAAGCAATCTATAGATTCAATGCACTCCCCATTAAAATACCATCAGCATATTTCACAGACCTAGAAAGAACTCTCCAAAAATTCATCTGGAATAAAAAAAGACCCCGAATAGCCACAGCAATCCTGAGAAAGAAGAATAAAGTAGGAGGGATCTCAATACCAGATTTCAAGCTGTATTACACAGCCACTGTCCTCAAAACAGCCTGGTAGTGGCACAAGAACAGACATATAGATCAATGGAATAGAATAGAGAATCCAGATATCGACCCAAACCAATATGCACAATTAATATTTGACAAAGGAGGCATGAGCATACAATGGAGTTAAGACAGTCTCTTCAATAAATGGTGTTGGGAAAATTGGACAGATACACGCAAAAAATGAAACTAGATCGCCAACTTACACCATACACAAAAATAAACTCAAAATGGATACAGGACTTAAATATAAGACGGGAAACCATAAAAATACCAGAGGAATCCACAGGCAGCAAAATCTCAGATATATGCCAAAAGAACTTTTTCAGTGATACTGCCCCTAGGGCAATGGAAGCCAAAGTGAAAATAAACAAATGGGACTACATCAAAATAAAAAGCTTTTGCACAGCAAAAGAAACCATCAACAAAACAACAAGAAACCCCACTGTATGGGAGAACGTATTTGCAAATGGTATCACTGATAAAGGTTTAAGTTCCAACATCTACAGGCAGCTTATACAACTTAATAAAAGGAAGATAAAGGATCCAATAAAAAAATGGGCAACGGACCTAAATAGAATCTTTTCGAAAGAAGACAGAAAGAAGGCCAAGAGACACATGAAAACATGCTCAAAGTCACTAATTATCTGAGAGATGCAAATCAAAACGACAATGTGATACCATCTCACACCTGTCAGAATGGCTATCATCAACAAATCAACAAACGACAAGTGTTGGCGAGGATGCGGAGAAAAAGGAACCCTCGTGCACTGCTGGTGGGAATGCAGACTGGTGCCGCCACTGTGGAGAACAGTATGGAGTTTCCTCAAAAAACTGAAAATGGAACTCCCATTTGACCCAGTAATCCCACTCCTAGGAATATATACTAAGAAACCAGAAACACCAATCAGAAAGGATATATGCACCCCTATATTCATAGCAGCACAATTTACAATAGCTAAGATTTGGAAACAGCCTAGGTGCCCATCAGCAGATGACTGGATCAGAAAACTATGGTACATCTACACAATGGAATACTATGCTGCCATAAAAAAGAAGGAATTACTACCATTTGTAGGCACCTGGATGGAATTAGAGAACATTATGCTAAGTGAAATAAGCCAGTCAATGAAAGAAAAATACCACATGATCCCACTCATTTGGGGATAATGAAAAACATTATAAACTGATGAACAAAAAGATAGTTACAGAGGCAGTAAAGCATCAAACAGACTGTCAAATTACAGCGGGAAGGTTAGGGAGAGGTGGGGGTAATAAGAGATCAACTGAAGGACTTGTATGCATGCATATAAGAGTAACCAATGGATGCAAAACATTGGGGGGTGAGGGCGTGTATGGGAGTGGGGTGGGGGTGGGGGGCAATGGGAAGATATGTACACATATTATACCTTAATAAAAATTTGAAGAAAAAAAAATAAAAATAAATAAATAAATAAATAAAGTAATGACTATATTTAACTATTTTCTTAAATAAATTATGTTCTAAAGATAATAAATAATACAGGGTTAAGGTTAATCCCCAGCAAAAGGGCTGAAATTAGCTACTTCAATCTTTATTATTACATATCTCAACTCTCCCCAACTAAGAAAACCCATATTCAGGTAAGAAGAAAGTGCTTGAATATGGTATCAGAAATAACGAAAAGTAAAATCATATGAATTAACACTTTACATTATTTTTCATTACCATTTCAAACCACAGAAGACAAAATCTGAGAGGCAAAAAGTCAATTAAGGAGGCATTTCAGGCCAGCCGGCGTGGCTCTGTGGTTGAGCTTGACCTATAAACCAGAAGGTCAAGGTTTGATTCCGTCCAGGGCACATGCCGGGTTGCGGGCTTGATCCCCAGTGGGGGACATGCAGGAGGCAGCCAATCAATAATACTCTCTCATCATTGATGTTTCTATTTCTCTCTTCCTCTCCTTTCCTCTCTAAAATCAATAAATGAATACAAATATATATTTTTAAAAAGTTGTTTCACATGCTTATTAATATCTTATTGCTTAAATATGAGGCAAATACAATTAAAACAAGAGAAAATTAGTAGAAGAGAATGTTGTAAATGAGAGTACCCTATGTAGGGCTGCTAGTTGCGAGTGTCCCCGCCATGTCCCACGTGGTTCAGGATTCAGATTCAGGGTTCGGGCTCTGGAGGAGGCCCCACACAAATGAAAGAGACTAGACAAGAAAGTATAAATTTGGGAATATTGGGGGCCAGGCGGGAGCCCAACTCAAGGGGAAGGATTCCATCCCGCTCTGGCCTTGCTATCCCTATTATTAAGACTATGGGATACACCCATAGCCTTTAGGCAGGCAATTCCAATAATAGCCAATCAGCAAGAATTTACATAAAACTAAAAGGTGGAAGTTGCTTTAGCTACCATTGTCTCAACTAACAGTGGGTGTTTTGCTCTGACCTTTCAGAGCTTCAAGGTTGACCAGCCTTCCGGGTTCCTTGTCTACACCTCTCTGCTAGTGAAGACAATGGGCGGCTTCCAACATGTATAGATGAAATCTCAGGTGAATTTTAAAACAAAAGAATCCAGGGCACTCAAAAGAACTCTTAATAGCAGCCATTTCTAACTAAAAACACTTTAGGGTTATGTAAAACAGGTTTTTCAAGTTTTTCCTAGCTAAGAAGAGATCAACAACTATAACTAAAACATTTCTCCATAATGAGGCAATAAAGAAAGGTATTATTTCTACCAATTTAAAAAAAAAAACACCTCAGGCCACTCCATCATTTCTGGCCAAATGAAAGTGGTCAAACATAATTGCAATGTCAAAAAAAAGCAAAGCAAAGCAAAGAAAAAGAAACTGCTCAAGTGCGATTACTAAAGACTCATTCCCATAAACCAACTCTGATTACAGTATTCACTTGGAAAGAACCTTCATCAAATTCAGTTCTGATAGAAAATTATAAACCACTTTTTTTTTTAATCAACAAAGCTAGTATGCACTAGAGTGCTTTTTAAATGCAAATTAACCCAGACTTAATGGGACGCAAGCCCCACAACTTTGTCACTACATTTATTCACTACATTGGCAATTCAAAATCATAATATAAAAAAGGATAAATTTAAAAAGTAGCATTTTTTAAATTTGACCAGAGGTTAGAATAGACAACTTTTCATAATAATCAACTCAATTCAAGTATTTGAAAGGATTTTCTTTTTTTTTAAATAAATCTTTATTGTTCAGATTATGACAGGTGTTCCTCTTTTTTTTCCCCCATAGCTCCCCTCCACCTGATTCCCCACCCCATCCCATGCCCTTACCCCTCGCCACTGTCTTTATCCATAGGTATAAGAATTTTGTCCAATCTCTTCCCTCACCCCTCACACCCCCTTCCCACTGAGAATTGTCAGTCCACTCCCTTTCTATGTCCCTGATTCTATTATATTCATCAGTCCATTCTGTTCATCAGGTTTCCCATTCACTTGATTTTTAGATTCACTTGTTGGTAAGTATGTATTTGTTGTCATTTTGTTGTTCATAATTTTTATCTTTACCTTTTTCTTCTTCTTCCTCTTCTTAAATAATACTCTTCAGCATTTGATATAATCCTGGTTTGGTGGTGATGAACTCCTTTAGCTTTTTCTTATCTGTGAAGCTCTTTATCTGACCTTCAATTCTGAATGATAGCTTTGCTGGGTAGAGTAATCTTGGTTGTAGGTTCTTGCTATTCATCACTTTGAATATTTCTTGCCACTCCCTTCTGGCCTGCATAGTTTCTGTTGAGAAATTACCTGACAGTCATATGGGTACTCCCTTGTAGGAAACTAACTGTTTTTCTCTTGCTGCTTTCAAGATTCTCTCTTTGTCTTTTGTCCTTGGCATTTTAATTATGATGTGTCTTGGTGTGGTCCTCTTTGGATTCCTCTTGTTTGGGGTTTTCTGCACTTCCTGGACTTGTAAGTCTATTTCTTTCACCAGGTAGGGAAAGTTTTCTGTCATTATTTCTTCTAATAGGTTTTCAATATTTTGCTCTCTTCTTCTGGCACCCCAATAATTCAGATGTTGGTATGCTTAAAGTTGTCCCAGAGGCTCCTTACACTATCTTCATATTTTTGGATTCTTTTTTCTTTTTGTTTTTCTGGTTGGGTGTTTTTTGTTTCCTCATATTTCAGATCTTTGGTTTGATTCTTGGGGTCCTTTGATCTACAGTTGAATTTCTGTATATTCTTTATTTCAGACAGTGTATGCTTAATTTCTGACTGGTCCTTTTCCATTTTTTTGGCATTCTCATTAAGGTCCTTGAAGGTCTCACTAAATTCCTAGGAGGTCTCATCAAGTTTCTCGGTGGTTTTTAGAAGATTCTTGAGTAACCTTATAAATGTGGTTTTGAACTTTGTGTCCAGTGGTTTGCTTTCCTCAATTTCTTTCATTCATGACATGTTTCTTTTTCTCCGCATTTTGCTGCTTCCCTGTGTTGATGGAGTCGTTTTCTGTGGTAGGTGACCTATAGGGCCCAGTCATTCAGCCTCCCCTATCACCTGAGGTGGATATTCTTGGTGCACCCCTTTGTGGGCTGAGTGCAAAGTCTTGGTGTAGTTAAGCCTTGATTGCTGTTGGTACAATGGGAGGAATTGACCTCCAGGCCAATTGGCTGTGAGGGCCCGCTGTGTCTATAATGGAAGAACTGCTGTGCTGGAGACACGCTTATGGAACAGGACTTTCTTCAGTGGGGCTTTGGTGCTCACTGAGTCTGCCTCTTGAATGTGTCACTTATGGATGTGAGGAGTTGAAATCTGGTGTCATCTCACACTGACCACTAGATACACTGGCTTCTGGATTTCCAATGGCGTGCAGGTCAGCTATTGTCTGAGGCCACCCAGCAGGAGCTACAGTGAGAACGACAGTTTTCTCCTCTTTGCTTGGGGTTTGGAGGTTTTGGAGCTGCCTGACCAGAGCTGCAGTTTGTTAGGTTAAGCTGTGATTGGGCAGGCCATTTATATGCAAAAGCCGCTATGTGGAGCTTGGGTGGGTTTGTAGATTGTGTGGGGCAGGGTCTCAGGGAGTCACTTGGCTGGGGCATGGCAAACAGCAATGGCTGCCAGTCAGCCATCTCTGTGTCTCCACATTTCCAAGTCCCCATGTCCAGCACCCCAGTGCAGTAAACAGTGATTGCTGCACGCACCTCTGCAAGAAAGCCACCCTCACTTTCTGACCCAATGGCAGACAGTCCAGCTTCTACTCGTAGGAGTTTGGGTTCCCAGCGTCTCCCCAGAAACTGGAGTTCAGAGTAATTTGGAGCTTGTCTCCCTTTGGGTTGAAAAAAGCAGTGCACCCATTCGCCCACCACCAGCCCGATTCACGCGCCTCTGTACCTCAGCTTTTCAGTGCTTGTGCACGTCTCAATGCTCTTTTCTCTTTCCTTATAGTTGTAGAACTTCCACTCAGCCAGCTTTCCCATGGTTCTGGGTGATAGATATTTTGTCTTTATTTGTAGTTTTGAAATTGTTTTGCGAGGCAGCAGTTTAGGTGTTTACCTATGTCACCATCTTGGTTTCCCCTGAAAAGATTTTCAATAAGAATAATTCCTTCAAGCTTGGGCTGGGTGACTTGGCTGGAGCATAGTTCAGTACACCAAATGATGGTGAGTTCAATTCCCATCAGGGCACATACCCAGGTTGCAGGTTCATTGCCAGGTAGGGGCACATATAGGAGGCAACCGATGGATGTTTCTCTCTAATTGATGTTTCTGTCTCTATTGCTTTCTCTCTCTCCCTACCTCTCTCTCTAAAATCAATAAAAACATATCCCAGGGTAAGGATTTAAAAAGATAATTCCTTCAAAATAACCACATATGAAAGATATTTAGTATTTTACTTTTATTAATAAAAGAGCACTAAATTTTCCTAACTTTTGACAGCACATTTCAAAGAGAATATCATCATACTTAATAATAGACAAATATGAATTGACCATACCTCTGCTACACCCACAGCCAATCAGACTGAGTATGGAAATTAACCCAACAAAGATGGAGGTTAATTTGCATACATAGGTGCCCAGCAGCCTGGGTCCTGGGAACTTTCTCAGCACCCAGGTCACTCTGAAGTAGGCTCCGTGTGGGTCCTGAGCAACCTGGGAAGGCCCTGAGCCAGAGGGCTCCTGGGCAGGGGTGGAGCCTGTGATGAGGCTTTAGGCCTTGGCAGGGGTGGAGCTAGTGATCAGAGGGAGCTGGGGGTCCCCTGCCCAGGTCCCAAGCCTTGGCCAGAGGCTTGGGACCTTGGCAGGGGTGGAGCCAGCGATTGGAGGGAGCTGGGGGTCCCCTGTCCAGGCCCCCAGGCTTGGGGCCTGGGCAGGGGCAGAGCTAGTGATGAGAGGGATCTGAGGGTCCCCTGCCCAGGTCCCAAGCCTTGGCCAGACTCTTGGAGCCTGGGCAGGGGAGGAGCCCACGATTGGAGGGAGCTGGGGGCTCCTGCCCAGGCCTGGAGGCTTTGGTCCTGGCCAGCTGCGGAGCGGGTGATTGGAGGGACCTGGGGAGCCCCTGCCTAGGCCCTAAGCCTGGGCCAGAAGCTTGGAGCCTGGGCAGGGGAAGAGCCAGTGATCAGAGGGAGCTGGGGGGGCCCCTGCCCAGGCCCCGAGGCTTTGGTCCTGGGCAAGTGTGGAGCCAGAGATCAGAGGAGATAGATGTGAACTACAGAGGAAACACCTTTCTTACCATTCATTGGCTAAGCTCCCTGTATGTCACTGGTAATATTCTTAGTAACTTGGGTATAAGAATCCAGAAAGGTGATCTAGGGCTTTTCCACCACACCTGGAGAAAAAAAATGAAGGTCCGCTGCTGGAGGGCTAAGAAATGTCATATCCTGCTCTTGCTGGTTTGGCTCAGTGGATAATGCCTTGGCTTGCCGTCCGCAGGGTTTGGGTTTGATTCTGATCAAGGGCATGTACCTAGGTTGCAGGCTCCTCTCTGGCCGGGGCCCGGGTCAGGGCTCATGCAGGAGGCAACCAATCAAAGTGTTCCTCTCACTTTGATGTTTCTCTCTGTCTTTCCATCTCTCTCTCTTCCACACTCTCTAAAAATCAATGGAAACATATCCTCAGGTGAGGATAAAAAAAATAAAGAAATGTCATATCCTATGAAAGACACATCTTGAAAATGCCTAAAGAAAGGTGTCATTTTTTTGTGGTGAAGGGACTGGAGTCCGTGTTGATGAAAACACCTTGGTGGCTGCGGTGACTGGCAGTGGCTGCAGCAGCGGTGTGATGCAGCTGGTGCCTTTCCCTGATCAGCCCAGCCACCTCCCAAAAAGGGAGGCCAGACTGTGGCTTAGGCCCGCTCCCCAAGGGACATTCCCTGAGGGCTCCTAGTATGTGAGAGGGGGCAGGCTGGGCTGAGGGATGCCCCCCCCCCCAGTGCACAAATTTTATGCACCGGGCCCCTAGTATTTAATATAAAATGGGAGATCAAAGATTTGACTTTACTCATGCATTCAATTGGAGAAGGTTAAATTATACATAGTAAATTGGCATAATGAAATAAACCAGTAATTTGGCATTTATGACCACTTGGGTGTACTTGGTTAAATTTTGTCTTTCCTTTCTTTTTAAAAAGTAAAGCTCTCTATTTTTAGGAAAATTAAGTGTACACAAGTAAAGGGCTTTCCATATTTAAGAGGGAAGACCATGACCCTACTAATGTAGAAGTAGCATTTACAAACATTGTTTTGACTAATGAAAAATAATCCATAGTATAATAAGTGAATTTATTTTTCAAAAACAGGTATTAGTCTTCATAGTATCTTGAGTGAAATAAGTCAGATGGAAAAGGACAAGAACCATTATTTCACTCATATGTGGGATATGAAACAGAAAGTAATAAACAAACAAACTCAGACACAGACAATAGGGCGAGGGTGAAGAGGGTAAAAGGGGTCAAATATATGGTGACAGACGGAGACTAGACTTTGTGTGGTAAGCACATGATGCAATATACAGATGATGCATTATAGAACTGTACACTTGAAACTTATATTAGCTTATTAACTAATGTCACCCTCAATAAATTTAATAAAAAATAAAGGCAGATGTTGCTATATAATCAGAATTTGAAGGATATATAAGAACAAAATAACTACTTTTAGACAGAGAAAGGAAAGTATATTTCAGGATGATGAAATAGCATTGCCTGGGATTTATTATTTATTATTGATTTGAGAGAATGAAAGGGAGAGAGAGAGCAATGTGAGAGAGAAACATCAATCAATTGCCTCCCACATGCACCCCTACCGGGATCAAATCCGCAACCTGAGTATTTGTCCTGACTGGGAATCGAATTTGCCACATTTTTGTATGTGGGTCCATGCTCCAACCAGCTGAGCCACACTGGGCACAGTTTGACTGGGATTTAGTTGGAAGAAATCCCATATGACAATCTGTTTCTTATTATCCTGCTTCCTAACGGTGTTTAAGCATCCACTCACAGATAATGAGTTTGAGCTTTTCATAAGAAACTATTTTCCATACCTATAGTAGGGGCAACAATGTACATAGCATATTCTTGGGAGTATAAATTTCCCGGCTGAGCTGGAGGAGAGGTTTCATGTAAGCAATATATATGCTATAATATGTCAAGTTGTGGGAAGCTATTAAACACAGGTTTAAGCATTTGTATTGCTATCTTGTAGAACTTTAGTTCTCAACCTTTGTTCCTTAGCAGCATATTTGATAGATGGCATTCAGATGAACAATGCATTCCTAAGGGTGTATCCAGAGATATGTCCAAATCCCAGATATGGAGCTCTAGTTCCACTCCATTTATTTGTACATAAGAAAGTGTTTCTGAATGAGAATGTTATTGTAGGCATAATTGTGAATCTAGTCAAATGTATGATTCCAATCATTTATAAATGGTACATTCTGTTAAAGAGAGAAACACAGGCCCCAAATAGCATCAATTGTGCTAAAGCCAAGGATATCAAACCCAGATTTAATAACTGACCTAATTGGTGTTTCTGCCTCTCCTATAAGTATGATCTTAATCAATCAGTTTGGAATTTTCGGGTCAGCACCAATAAGGTAATATGTCATACGGGTCCTCTACATCCCCCTTAGAAAGAAAAGGCAATCCTATCTAATAAAAGAATAATATGCAAATTAACCATCACTCCACTACACCCACAAGCCACCCCCACAAGCCATGCCCACCAGCCAATCAGGAGCAAATATGCAAATAAACCCAACCAAGATGGCTAGGGCCACAGAGAGCAGGAGGGAGGCTTGGGTTTCCCCAGCAATGGAGAAAACCAAGCTTTCTGCCTGCCCTTGCCGGCCTAGGCCTCCACTCAAGGCTACAAAGTCTCAATGATAGAAGATACATAAATCCAAACAGAAATGGCAGCAGTCACGGAGCTGGAAAGAGCAGGAGGCTAGGGTTGCCCCCGGCGATGGAGGAAGCCAAGCTTTCCGCACACCCTGGCCGGCCCAGGCCTCTGCTTAAGGCTACAAAGTTTCAATTATAGAAGATACATAAATCCCCAAAAAAATGACTGCCGCCACGGAGCAAGCAGAAGGCTTGGCTCCGCTCAAGGCTACAAAGTTTCAATTTTAGAAGATAAATAAACCCCAGATCCCAGGGTCTCCACTTGGGTCACCGGGGAGCATGGCCGGCCTGCAAACCACCACAGGCCCCTCGCCCAGGCTGCCCCACACCCCAAGGGAACCCCCACCCTGATCCAGGACACCCTTCAGGGCAAACCAGCTGGCCCCCACCTGTGCACCAAGCCTCTATCCTATCTAATAAAAGAGTAATATGCAGATTGACCATCACTCCAACACACAAGATGGCTGCCCCATGTGGTCAAAGATCCTGCCCCCATGTGGACACAAGATGGCCACCACAAGATGGCCAGCAGGGGAGGGCAGTTGGGAGGGACCAGGCCTGCAAGGGAGGGCAGTTGTGGGTGATCAGGCCAGCAGAGGAGGGAAGTTGGGGGTGACCAGGCTTGCAGGGGAGAGTAGTTAGGGGTGACCAGGCCTGCAGAGGAGGGCAGTTAGGTGCAAACAGGCTGGCAGGGGAGTAGTTAGGCATCAATCAGGCTGGCAGGGGAGTGGTTAGGGGGTGATCAGGCTGGCAGGCAGAAGCGGTTTGGGGCAATCAGGAAGGTGGGTAGGCGAGCAGTTGGGAGCCAGCAGTCCTGGATTGTGAGAGGGATGTCCGACTGCCCATTTAAGCCCGATCCCGGTGGGCAGTTGGACATCCCTGGAGGGGTCTGAGATTGGAGAGGGTGCAGGCTGGGCTGAGGGACACCCCCCCCCCAGTGCACGAATTTCGTGCACCGGGCCTCTAGTCTGTATGATAAAAGCCATTGCTATTCCCTTTCTCTGAAAATATGTACTGGTCTCAAAATAATTTATTATTTTCTTTTGTTAATAGTTTCCTTGCCCCACCCTTCTTCCTATAAAAACCTTCCAGAATACCTGTTACAAAATTCAAAACCTCAAAGTTTGAAGTAAAGAAAAGTATATTGATTGAGAAGGCACCAACCAAGAAGATAGAAACCCTAGTGGTACCTCAAACCCATATTGCCAAACCAAAGTACAGCGTTCAGGCTTCTTTTATGTCAAGGGTAGTGGGAATAGGAGGGGCTGTTTTTGTAAGACTCAAGCTGCAAGCAGAATTCCTCTAATGATTAGCATGTCTATTGGCAAGTCTAAGCAGAAGCAATTAGCCTGAAGGCCATATGAACAAAGAGGCTTGAAAAAAGATGGAGTCAAAGAGAGACCAAGCATTTTATGCTGTTACACACCCTTCTAGTTGCTAGACGGGATGCTCCCTGATTCATGAACTACTTAATAAAGCCAATTAGATATTGAAATTTACTCAGCTGAACTTTGTTCTTTAATATTTCATAATAGTAAAGAGTTATTTGTGATGCATTTCACAGTTGACCATAATTTTAAAAGAGCCAATGTTGTTTTGATGTTTTGTGCGGAAAGAGATAATATGCACACCATTATGTGTATGTATTTGTTTATCATAGTGTAGAGGCAGCACATCAATTAAGCATCAATTCTAGGATTTCAGACTTGAGAGGCTCCAATGAGACCATCCAGATGAAGACAAAATGGTAAATATGGAAAAGATAGGACATTAGGATATGAACTATAAGGAAAAAATCTATAGGTTTTATTTCTATTCCTTTTATTGCCATTGCAAATAAAAAATTAGGATGCATTTGTTGAGATTTTGTGTAGCAATATTTTAAAGTTTAACAATTGGGTTTAAATTTAGATTGAATTATGACATCAATCAGTCCAAAGATATATTTTTTGGGTTATGAAAAAACACATGAAATTGCTGATATTTGACATTTGACCTATAAAAATTGTACTTTCATAGGGCTCAATCTAATACAATTTTTGATTTTGTGACAGAGACAGACCTGATTCTGGGGTAAAGTTTAGGCTTTGATCAAGTAAAGTAGGATCAACATTGGGATGGCACTCTTTGTAAAAGGTAAGTGGAATAAATGAAGTAAATAAAAGATCTGAAATGTAAAATATTAACTCCTTTACATATACAAGAGGTTTGGAATTCCTAAAGGAAAATGAATTTAAAAAGCATAACAAAATTAACATTAAGTATCACAATGCCAAACAAAAGATAAAAATTGAAGATCCAGTCATGCTTGTTTCCAAATACCACAGAGATGAAGTGTCGTGCATTTATTGTTCTTTTAGATGTCTATATATAATCTAAGGTGGGATTTCAAAGAGTAGAAACTAATGCCATATAATTATATTAAATAAAACCACATTCCCTTTTTATATTTTCTTCTTATTTAAAGAGAAAATAACATAAGCAAGATTAAAGTAGTATTTAGAGAATAGATTTATTAAATATTAGGATAAATAGCCTTATCTTATTCTTCAATGCTAAGCAGCAACAGCTGGTTTATATATAGACTTGGTAAAGGGAACAAAACAGCAGTTTATAATCATGTATTTCTTTGTCCATTAATAATAATGTTAATTATTAGTTAACTAGTAGTTAGAATTAGTATGCTAATAATTTTTGAATACAGTTTTAATGTTTAAAAATTGAGAGAGCCAAAAAATTGGATTTCCTGAATCTCTTGAAAATTTTCAAAGATCTATCCATACTGATCTCACATTTCCAGATGTCTACAATCAGCCCAAAGTGAGGAGCAGATATTCCCTTAGATGAAGCAAGCACTCTAATTTTTCAAATATACTTCCCAGCTCATTTCACTCCATTATGGACTTGTTCCTTATAAGCATTTGAGTTTGTGATCCCCAAATGACAGTTTTTTAGAACCAAACATAGAAGACTGGGATGTATCAGGACATAGGGATGAATTACAAATCAATGAGATTTCTCTTAAGCCACATTGTCTCCCTCAGCCCTGTGGAAGTGTATGTATGTTTCAAAATAAATGTTGATAAAAGCATGTGATTAAGATATACTTTGGATTTAAACATGTTAACAGGATTACATCCATCTATAGAGAGACTATATTGGTAGAGAGGAAGGGAGGTCCCTTTCCAGAGCTTCTCAAATAAAATTATATAGATAGATACCCACTTTAGCTTAAATGTATAATGATGATTCCTTCATAGAAAACCTTGAAGTAGTTTTTAACAAGGAAAGAAGTCACAACTGCTGGGGATTTTTTAAAAAAGAAACTGCTATGTGATTCATTCATCTGTATCAGGGCCAGAGATCTTGTGTGGTTGGAGCAAAAATGCTTTCTGTTAATAGAGACTTCTGAAAGGAAGGATACAATGAAGAATTTTTGTTTTCACACTTGCCTATTAAGCTGCTCTATAATATTTAAGGATTTTGAGTGAAGTTATAACATTTGACTTAGACTATGAAATATGAAGTCAAAGCTTTTAATGTAATGGTGAGGTTCAGACAATAAGGAGACTTTTTTATTTTAATTGACCTTTAGCTTCTTCTGGATTGAAGGACATAGGGAGATTTTGGCTCAAGAAAATACCTATGAGTTTGTGATAACGGAAGTGGTGGGAGTTGGAGGAAGAGAGTTGAGTGAACTCCAGAAATTGTAACTCAGCAAAATGAGAACTGCCCAGCCAGTGTGGCTCAGTGGTTGAGCATTGACCTCTGAATCAGGAGGTCATGGTTCAATTCCCGGTCAGGGCACATGCCTGGGTTGTGGGCATGATCTCAGTGTGGGGCATACAGGAGGCAGTCTATCAATGATTCTCTCTCATCATTGGTGTTTCTATTTCTCTCTCCCTCTCCCTTCCTCTCTGAAATAAATAAAAATATATTTTAAGAACAAACAAACAAACAAAAACCAAAATGAGAACTAATGTAGAAAATGAGAAGTAGGCAGTAGAAGATCCTATAAAGGAGCAATATAAACAGTTTTAGAAATAGTAGCACTATATATTCAATTTATAGGTTTTTCTTTCTGTTTTGTATTTGCTTTTGTTATCCTCATGTTTTCAGTAAAGTTTATTAAAAACCTAGAGTCAGCATTGTTTTGGTGAATAGAGGTGCCTGGGCCAACAACCTTAGCAGTTTGGGAAGCAGTTATAAGATGATCATAGATGAATGGCATAGAAGCCCAGAGAAAATATTTAAAATGAAAAGTGAAAACAACCACAAGGGGAATATAAGCATACCCTGGGAGCATGCAATAGTTCTTAATGAAGGAAGTAAACATTTGTAATCACCCAGGATAAAATCATTCATTATGATTAGTTGAAAATTAAAAGAGGTTAGCCTCAAATGGTTGCAGAATTGGGGGACACCTGGTGTCATTGTTTCAATATATTTCAATGACTATTTTCCATGTTTGAGGACAGATCTTGTTTTTTTTTTTAATTTTTGTATCCCTATACATATATATGGCATGCATTGAAGCCCTCAGTTAATATTTCTTAAATGGATATATGAAGTACACATCTGGAAGTGGGGATGTGTTTAACTAGAAGAAGCCCTGATTGAGAACAAATATTTTCTAAACATCACTTCACTTTTCAACAATGTAGTCAGAGATGAATCCTCCAAGGAACATTCTAATTTGGTTCCAATATCCCAGAAGAGCTGATATTTCACTCTGCTTGGAGGGTTGCACAGAAGAAAGTCATAAAAAACAAAAACAAAAAACAAACAAACAGGTACATGCTTGGGAACAAGATAAAAAAATTATGTGGCAGTACTGGCTTCTAGTTCCCTGACTTTGCACTTCTCCATTATGAATGAAGTATTTAACAATTAAGGTATATTTTCTATTATGTTACAAAGTGATTGAACTACTATTGTGTAATCTTGTCCTTTTTCTTGCTTTAATTTTGCATATTTATTTTCTGAAATACTGTTTTTCAAATCATTTTTCATTTGTTGGGAAGATTATTCATTATTCCCTGAAAGTTTTTACTTTCAGATAATGTTAAGCCTAGCTTGACTGGGACTGGAGAAAGAATTATTTATGAAAGAGAGATATATAATTCCAAGATGCCTTTTGCCTCACTCTGGTCAGTTTGGTACAAAAGTGTGCAAACCTGCTTAGCTCAGAGTTCAGAATAGGCTCACCTAGCTGCATATTGCCCTGTTTCATCTGGTATTTCTTTTTCTACTTATCCAGTAGAGTGACCTTCCTCAGCTTGGCAGACAGGCTACTCTAGGCACAGTATAATTTGAACAGGCACAGTATCATTTTATCATTGCTTTTTCTAAATTTTGTGCCAAGGGGAAGATGATATGAGATTGAATGGGGAGATAATAGTTTGCCACAGATGCAGCCAAAAAGAGGATGCCCTACTTAAAGAGAATTTAAAAACAATCAAACAGATTAAAAGTTGGTTTGATTTTATTATCACCATATACCACTATTTCTAAATATTGTCAGTGATAAAGTACTCCTACTGCCCTAGCCAGTTTTGCTCAGTGGATAGAGCATTGGCCTGTGGACCCAAGGGTCCTGGGTTTGATTCCAGTCAAGGGTATGTACCTCAGTTTAACACTCCTTCCTGGCCCGGGCCCTGGTCAGGGTGTGTGCAGGAGGCAACCAATGTGTTTCTCTCACAACTATATTTCTCCCTGTCTTTCCCTCTCTCTTTCACACTCTCTAAAAATCAATGGAAAAATATCCTCAGGTGAAGATTAAAAAATAAATAAATACTCCTCCTGCCATGGCTGACTGCTTGTGTGGTCCCTCCCAACTTGTAACAATACTGCTCCCCACCTCTTATTTTCTTCATTTCTAATTAAATTAAAGCACTCAAAATTATAGACATAAGACCCAACTACCCTGCCACTTGCTATCTATGTGACTCATTTAACAACTTTGTAGGTATATTAATAATAACATCTACTTTATAGAAATTCAAGAAATTAATGTTGATGTTTTTATTTTTTATTATATATATATATATATATATATATATATATATATATTGATTAAGGTATTCCATGTGTACATATTTTCCCATTGCCCCCCCACCCCACTCCCATACATGCCCTCACCCCCCAGTGTCTTGCGTCCATTGGTTATGCTTATATGCATGCATACAAGTCCTTCAGTTGATCTATTATCTCCCCCACCCCTCCCCAACCTTCCTGCTGTAATTTGACAGTCTGTTTGATGCTTTACTACCTCTGTATCTATCTTTTTGTTCATCAGTTTATAATGTTCTTTATTATCCATAAATGAGTGAGATCATGTGGTATTTTTCTTTCATTGACTGGCTTATTTCACTTAGCATAATGCTCTCCATTTCCATCCAGGCTGCTGCAAATGGTAAGAATTCCTTCTTTTTTATGGCAGCATAGTATTACATTGTATAGATGTACCATAGTTTTCTGATCCAGTCATCTGCTGATGGGCACCTAGGCAGTTTCCAAATCTTAGCTATTGTAAATTGTGCTGCTATGAACATAGGGATGCATATAATCTTTCTAATTCGTGTTTCTAGTTTCTTGGGATATATTCCTAGAAGTGGGATCACTGGGTCAAATGGGAGTTCCATTTTTATTTTTTTGAGAAACTCCATACTGTTCTCCACAGTGGTTGCACCAGTCTGCATTCCCACCAGCAGTGCACGAGGGTTCCTTTTTCTCCACATCCTGGCCAGCACTTGTCATTTGTTGATTTGTTGATAATAGCCATTCTGACAGGTGTGAGATGGTACTGCATTGTTGTTTTGATTTGCATCTCTCTGATGATTAGTGACTTTGAGCAGGTTTTCATATGTCTCTTGGACTTCCTTTTGTCTTCTTTAGAAAAGTATCTATTTAGGTCCAATGCCCATTTTTTTATTGGGTCGTTTATCTTCCTTTTATTGAGTTGTATGAGTTCCCTGTAAATATTGGAGATTAAACCTTTATCAGTGATAACATTTGCAAATATGCTCTCCCATACAGTGGGCTCTCTTGTTGTTTTGTTGATGGTTTCTTTTGCTGTGCAAAAGCTTTTTATTTTGATGTAGTCCCATTTGTTTATTTTCTCTTTAGTTTCCATTGCCCTAGGAATGGTATCAGTGAAGAAATTGCTTCAGCATATGTCTGAGATTTCTCTTCCTGTGGATTTATCTAGTATTTTTATGGTTTCCCGTCTTACGTTTAAGTCCTTTATCCATTTTGAGGTTATTTTTGTGTATGGTGTAAGTTGGTGGTCTAGTTTCATTTTTTTCCATGGATCTGTCCAATTTTCCCAACACCATTTATTAAAGAGACTGTCTTGACTCCATTGTATGTTCATGTGTCCTTTGTCAAATATTAATTGAGCATAGTGGTTTGGGTCGATATCTGCGTTCTCTATTCTACTCCATTGGTCTATATGCCTGTTCTTGTGCCAGTACCAGGCTGTTTTGAGAACAGTGGCTGTGTAATACAGCTTGAAATTTGGTATTGAGATCCCACCTACTTTGTTCTTCTTTCTCAGGATTGCTGTGGCTATTCGGGGTCTTTTTTTTATTCCAGATGAATTTTTGGAGAGTTCTTTCTAGGTCTGTGAAATATGCCGTTGGTATTTTAATGGGGAGTGCATTGACTCTATAGATTGCTTTGGGTAGTATGGACATTTTAATGATGTTGATTCTACCAATCCATGGACATGGTATGCTCTTCCATCTATTTATGTCTTCCTCTATCTCTTTTTCCAATGTCCTGTAGTTTTCTGTATAGAGGTATTTTACCTCCTTAGTTAAGTTTATTTCTGAGTATCTTAATTTTTTTGGTGTGATGGTAAATGGGATTGTTTTCTTAGTCTCTCTTTCTGTAAGTTCACTGTTGGTGTATAGAAATGCCATAGATTTCTTGGCATTAATTTTGAATCCTGCTACATTGCCGAATTCATTTATTAAGTCTAATAATTTTTTATGGAGTCTTTAGAGTTTCCTATGTACAGTATCATGTCATCTGCTAATAAGGACTGTTTTACTTCTTCTTTTCCAATTTGGATGCCTTTTATTTCTTCTTCTTGTCTGATCACAATGGCTAGTACTTCCAGCAGTATGTTGAACAGGAGTTGTGAAAGTGAGCATCCCTGTCTTGTTCCTGTTCTTAGGGGAATTGGTTTTAGTGTTTGCCCATTGAGTATGATGTTGGCTGTGGGTTTGTCATATATAGCTTTTATTATGTTGAGGTATGATCCTTCCATTCCCACCTTGCTGAGAGTTTTTATCAAGAAAGGGTGTTGGATTTTGTCAAATGCTTTTTCTGCATCAATTGATATGACTATGTGGTTTTTATCTCTCAATTTGTTTATGTGATGTATCACATTTATTGATTTTCGGATATTGTACCATCCTTGCATCCCTGGGATAAATCCTACTTGGTCATGGTGTATGAACTTTCTGATGTACTTCTGGATCCGATTTGCTAGAATTTTGTTGAGGATTTTGGCATCTATGTTCATGAGGGATATTGGCCTGTAATTCTCTTTCATTGTGTTGTCTTTATCTTTTGATATTAGGGTGATGTTGGCTTCATAGAATGAGCTTGGAGTGTTCCTTCCTCTTGAATTTTTTGAAACAGTCTGAGGAGGATAGGTTTTAGTTCTTCCTTGAATGTTTGGTAAAATTCCCCTGTGAAGTCATCTGGCCCCTGGCTTTTGTTTGCTGGAAGCTTTTTAATGACTGTTTCAATTTCTTCCATAGTTATTGGCCTATTGAGATTTTTAGATTCTCCCTGATTGAGTTTTGGAAGGTTGTATTTTTCTAGGAATATGTCCATTTCCTCCAGGTTGTCCAGTTTGTTGGAATAGAGTTGTTCATAATATTTTTTAACAATCTTTTGTATTTCTGTAGGGTCTGTTGTTATTTCTCCTCTTTCATTTCGGATTTTATTTATTTGGGTCCTCTCTCTTTCCTTCTTGGTGAGCCTGGCAAGAGGTTCATCAATCTTGTTTATCCTTTCAAAGAACCAGCTCTTGGTTTTGTTGATCTTTTGTATTGCTTCTTTGGTCTCTATGTTGTTTATCTCCACTCTGATCTTTATTATTTTCTTCCTTCTGCTTATACTGGGCTTTTCTTGTTCCTCTCGTTCTACCTCTTTGAGTTGTAGGGTTAGATAATTTATTACCATTGTTTCTTATTTTTTGCAGTAAGCTTGTAGAGCTATGAACTTCCCTCTCAAGACTGCTTTCGCTGTGTCCCATAGATTTTGGACTGTTGTGTTTTCACTGTAATTTGTTGCCATCATGTTTTTTATTTCTTCTTTGATCTCTCTGATAACCCAGTCATTGTTTAATAGCATGCTATTTAGTCTTCAAGTGTTTGATTTTTTTGGATTGTTTTTATTGTAGTTGATTTCTAGTTTTATGCCATTGTGATCTGAGGAGATGCTTGATATGATTTCTATCTTCTTGAATTTGAAGAGACTTTGCCTATGTCCTAATATGTGGTCTATCCTTGTAAATGTTCCATGTTCACTGGAGAAGAATGTATATTGTGTAGCTTTGGGGTGAAATGTTCTAAAGATGTCAATTAAGTCCATCTGATCTAGTGCGTCATTTAGGATTGTTGTTTCTTTGCTGATTTTTTGTTTAGTTGATTTGTCCAGTGGTGTCAGTGAGGTATTAAATCCCCTACTATGACTGTATTGCTATCAATCTCTCCCTTGATATCTTCCAGAAGTTGTTTTATGTATTTGGGTGCTCCTGTATTGGGTGCATATATGTTTACCAGTGTTATATCTTCTTGTTGAATTGCTCCCTTTAGTATTATGTAGTGGCCTTCCTTATCTCTTGTTATGGCCTTTACTTAGAGGTCTATTTTATCAGATATAAGTATCACAACCCCAGCTTTTTTCTCATTTCCATTTGTCTGAAAAATGTTTTTCCATCCCTTCACTCTCAGTCTGTGTGAATCCTTTATTCTGAGGTGGGTCTCTTGCAGACAGCAAATATATGGGTCATGTCTTCTTATCCATTTAGCTACCTTGTGTCTTTTGATTGGTGCATTTAATCCATTTACGTTTTATGTTATTTTTGACAAGTACATGTTTGTTGTCATATTTTTCCTTAATGTTTGTGTTTCTTCTTGCCTTTCTCTTTCTTATTTTTATAGCAGTTCCTTTAGCATTTCTTGCATTGCTTGTTTGGTAGTGATAAACTCTCTTAGCCCTTTTTTTCTGTGAAGCTCCTAATTCCACCTTCAATTTTGAACGATAGCCTTGCTGGGTATAGTATTCTTGGGTTCAGTCCCTTGCTTTGCATCACTTTGTAAATTTCATTCCATTCCCTTCTGGCCTGCAATGTGTCTGTTGAGAAATCCGTTGATATTCTAATAGGAGAACCCTTGTTGATAACTTTCTGTCTCTCTCTGGCAGCCTTTAGGATTCTTACTTTGTCATGGGTGTTTGCCAATTTTATTATGATGTGTCTTGATGTAGGTCTTTTGGGGTTCATCTTGTTTGGGACTCTATGTGCTTCTTGGACTTGCATAGGTTTTTTCTTGCCAATATCAGGGAAGTTTTCTGTCATTATTTCTTCAAACAGATTTTCTATTCCTTGCTTCTCTTCCTCTTTTTCTGGTACCCCTATTATGCGAATATTGTTTCGTTTTGTGTTGTCCCAAAGCTCCCTTAGGTTCTCCTCTTGCTTTTTAAGTCTTCTTTCCAGTTGCTGCTGTGTTTCTGTGTTTTTTCTTACTTTGTCTTCTAATTCGCTGATGCCATCCTCCGCCTCTTCTAGTCTACTGTTTGAGCCTTCCATTGTGTTCTTTATTGCAGCTATGTCATTCTTCATCTCCTCTTGGTTCCTTTTCATGTTGGCAACATTCTCATTCAGCTAATTATAATTCTCATAGAGTTGTGTGTATTTGTCATCCAGCCGTTTAAACACCCTTATAACCATTACTCTGAATTCTTTCTCTGATAATCTGCTAGCTTCAATTTCACTCCCTTTCTGGTGATTCCTCTTTTCTTTCCTTTTGGGATTGCTTTTTTTGTCTCCCCATGTTTTCCTGTAATGTTTTAATTGTAGATCCAATTGTTTTGCTACCCAGGTTCTTCTGGGGATGGTGCTACTGGTGTAATCTCTCAGTTCTCCTGGGCTTGTAAATCTAGTGTAGCTCCCTACTTGAGCTATTTGGGTTCTCTTGATGTAGGCCTGCAAGCTTGAGAGGCACAACTGCGGTGTCTAGAAGTCAGCAGCTATGGAGGGGAGTGTCCCAATTTTTGCTGTCTTGCACCCTTAATTGAAATCACGCATGCCCAGCAGGGACTCACAGTGGCACCCAGGAACCATCTGTTGGGGTGATGGGGTTCAGGGGGCCTGCACTCTGGAAAGGTGTGACTGTGGTCTCCAGAGTTCTGTAGTTGTGGGGTGGGCAGACTCAGCTTTTGCTGCTGCACCTGTGGTGGATAGGTGCTCACTCCCAGTGGTGGCTCACTCCCAGTATGTTTGTCTGCGAGGCACACTTAAGCACTCTGAAGGGCCCTGGCAGTGTAGCCATGTAATTGAGGTTCCTGTGGGCAGGTATCCAGGATAAGTGAATTCAGAATTTCTACTCCTGGGGGTGTGTGCTCCCCTGTTTGTCCAAGATCACACCCAGGGAGAGCTCACAGTGGCTCCCACTACCACCCTGTGCGTAGATGGGTTCAGGGTGCCTGCCTGTTGGAAATTCGCATCTGTGGAGGTGCCTTTGCTGGTGCAGAGCTCTGAAGCACTCTGAGAGGTCCTGACACTGAGGTTGAGCAGCTGGGGTGAATGTGGGCAGTTATTCAGGAAGAGGGAATTCAGAGTTTCTACTGTGGGGCAGTGTGCCCTTGTCTGTGCAGAATCACACCCAACAGAGTCTCACAGCTGCTCCCCCAGCATGCTGTGGGGAGATGGGCTCAGGGGTCCTGCTCCTTGGAAATGAGTGCGTGTGGAGGTGCCTTTGCCTGTGCAGAGCTCTGGCGCACTCTGAGGGGCCCTGTCACTGAAGTTGCAGAGCTGGAGTATCTGTGGGCAGTTATTCAGGAAGAGGGAGTTCAGAATTTGTACTGCGGGGCAGCGCACCCTTGTCTGTGCAGAATCACACCCAGCAGAGTCTCACAGCTGCTCCCCTGAGCACGCTGTAGATAGATGGGATCAGGGGGCCTGGCTGTTGGAAATGCACATCTGTGGAGTTGCCTTTGCCTGCACAGAGCTCTGATGCACTCTGAGGGGCCCTGGCACTGAAGTTGCACAGCTGGGGTGTCCGTGGGTAGTTATTCAGGAAGAGGAAGTTCAGAATTTCTACTGCATGGCTGAGGACACTTGTCTGTACAAAATCACACCTGCGGGGGCTCCCAGTGGCTCCCAGACACTTCCCACGGAATGGTGTGCCCTTGATGTCTGTGTGTGCTGGAAACACGAGAATGTTTTTTCTGGAGTTCTGCCACTGGGGAGGGGGAGGTTGTGCTTACTGTTGCCGCACACTGCACCTTTGGAGGTGGAGGTATCAGGGTCCAGGGGTCTGTGGGTGGGGCAGCAAGATTTTGGCTGGAGTGGCTGCTCGGTTGTGGGGCAGTTCCAGGGCCTGTCTGGTTGGTGGTGCTGATGAGTTCCTAAAAAAGGCCATTCTCCCCTTCAAGATGGCGTGGGCCCCATGCCGGAGTTTGCAGTCTGGGGAGTGCCCAGAGCGGTGGTAGTCTCTCCTTGTCTAAGAGAGCCTGGTCTGCTAGCCCCTGCTGCTCCTACGGGGCTTTAACTGTCCCTTACTCATTCACACACACACCACACACATCCACACACTCTCCTCTCATACCCTCGCTCACTCACTTCCTCTCCCTCACCTCCATCCTGCTAGCCGCCATCTTCTCCAAGTTGATGTTTTTAAAGTGCCTATAAACAATGCCTGGTACATAATGTGTTAGTTGTTATTATTATTATTATTATTATTATTATTATTATTCCTTTGGGGATTTCATAGTTAATTTTGAAAATAGATATAATAATACTAAGGCTTTATTAATTTGGGATTTGTTTACAATAATATTTGCTACATATGTACTGTTTCTGGATATAATCAAACAACTCAAGTTTAAAGTAGAAGAAACTGATCCTTCTTATATATTTTACCAATGCAAAGAGGCTGATTTTGCAGAGAATCTTGAGTTGTGAGTGGGAGAATATTATTTGAGTATTTATTGAATGTCTACAATATGTCAGGTACTGTGAGTAATACCAAAGTATGAAATATCATACTTTGATATCGGTATGAGTATGAATATACCAAGACTTGTATATACACAAAGTAATACCTCTATTTGCCATGGAAGACATTGTTGATTGATCACAGCATTATTTCCTCAATATTAATGGCTTCATAATCCTGTTGAATGTAAGACCTCAAGGAGCCATTACCTATCTATGGAAGTTGGTAGTTAAGATGAAGTGTATTCGCTATCACGGTCAAGATGGTACCCAATTGTTAAATGAATAATCTATGTATCAGGAAATCATTATAAAGGGACAAAAGGATGAAATCTTTGAGAAGACATGGCCTTTGACTGTACTTACAATAAATGAAATGATATTTACAATGATCCAAGTAATACAATAAGTTTGAACACATTTTAATATAATTTTATAGTTACTTATTTCAAAGAAAATATCCATCTTTAAAAGTTTGGGATATTTCACAAAAACAAAATGTTCTAATGAAGTCAACCAATATATAATCTCAGATTATTACGGCCAATGTCATTCTAAAATCAGTGGTCTATAGATTAAATTGATTAGCTGAGTTTATATCCATTTGTTAAAAACCCACACAGCAACATCCCACTCAATGAACAAAAACTAAAAGGATTTTCCTTAAGATCAGGAACAAAACAGGGATGTCCACTTTCACCACTTTTATTCAACACTAGAGGCCCAGTGCATGAAATTCGTGCACAGGGGTGGGGGGTGTCCCTCAGCCCAGCCTGCACCCTCTCCAATCTGGGACCCCTCGAGGGATGTCCGACTGCCCGTTTAGGCCTGATCCAGGTAGGATCGGGCCTAAACGGGCAGTCAGACATCCCTCTCACAATCCAGGACTGCTGGCTCCCAAATACTCACCTGCCTGCCTTCCTGATTGCCCCTAACTGCTTCTGCCTGCCAGCCTGATCACCCCCTAACCACTCCCCTGACAGCCTGATTGATGCCTAACTGCTCCCCTGGCAGCCTGTTTGCCCCTAACTTCCCATGCCTACAGGCCTAGTCACCCCTAACTGCCCTCCCCTGCCAGCCTCATTGCCCCCAACTGCTCTCCCCTACAGGCCTGGGTCCCCCCCAACTGCCCTTCCCTGGAGGCCCGGTCGCCCCCAACTTCCCTCCTCTGCCAGCCTGGTCACCCCTAATTGCCCTCCCCTGCAGGCTTGATTGCCCCCAACTGGCCTCCCTTGCAAGCCTGGTCCCTCACAACTGCCCTCCCCTGCTGGCCTGATCGCCCACAACTGCCCTTCTTTGCAGACCTGGTTCCTCCCAATTGCCCTCCCCTGCTGGTCATCTTGTGGTGGCCATCTTGTGTCCACATGGGATAGCCATCTTTGACCACATGGGAGCAGCCATCTTGTGTGTTGGAGTGATGGTCAATTTGCATATTACTCTTTTATTAGATAGGATAGAGGCCTGGTGCATGGGTGGGGGCCAGCTGGTTTGCCCTGAAGGGTGTCCGGGATCAGGGTGGGGGTTCCCTTGTGGCATGGGGCAGCCTGGGCAAGGGGCTTGTAGTGGTTTGCAGGCCAGCCACACCCCACGGAGACCCAAGTGGAGGCCCTGGTATCTGGGGTTTATTTATCTTCTACAATTGAAACTTTGTAGCCTTGAGCGGAGCCAAGCTTCCTGCTTGCTCCGTGGCCGCAGCCATTTTGGTATGATTTATTTATCTTCTATAATTAAAACTTTGTAGCCTTGAGTGTAGGCCTGGGCTGGCTAGGGTATGCGGGAAGCTTGGCTTCCTCCATTGCCGGGGAAACCCAAGCCTCCTGCTTGCTCTGTGGCCACAGCCATCTTGGTTGGGTTAATTTGCACACTCGCTTCTGATTGGCTGGTGGGCGTGGCTTGTGGGTGTAGCAGAGGTATGGTCAATTTGCATATTACTCTTTTATTAGATAGGATAGTACTGGAAGTACTTTCCACAGAATCAGACAAGAAGAAATAAAAAACATCCAAATTGGAAAGGAGGAAGTAAAACTGTCATCATTTGTAATGACATAATATTGTACATAGAAAACCCTAAAAACTCCACCGAAATTCTACTAGCTTTAATAAATAGCAGGATACAAAATTAATAGTCAGAAATCGTTAGCATTTTTCTACACCAATAATGAAATATCAAAAAAAGAAATTAAGAAAACAATCCCATTTACTATTGCAACAAAAAAGGTGCCTATAAATAAATTTAACCAAGGAGATATTCTCTATTTAAAGAACATCACTCTTATACTTCATTTCTTTAGCTATAATTTCCTTACTTCTTCAAATCCTATCTAATAAAAAAGAAACATGCAAATTGACCGCACCTCTGCTATGCCCACAAACCACGCCCACCAGCCAATAAGGAGCGAGTATGCAAATTAACCCAACCAAGATGGCAGTTGCCACGGAGCTGGAACAAGCAGGAGGATTGGGTTGCCCCCAGCGATGGAGTAAGCCAAGCTTCCTGCCCGTCCTGTCCTGCTCTGGCCTCTGCTCAAGGCTACAAAGTTTCAATTATAGCAGATAAATAAATCCCAGATACCTGCTTCCAGTCTACACTTGGGTCACCGGTGGGTGTGGCTGGCTTGCAAACCACCACAGGACCCTCAACCAGGCCACCCCACAAGCCAAGGGAACCCCCAACCTGCTCCAGGACACCCTTCAGGGCAAACCAGCCAGCCTCTACCCATGCACCAGGCCTCTATCTTATCTAATAAAAGGATAATATGCAAATTGACCATCATTCCAACACACAAAATGGCTGCCCACATGTGGTCAAAGATGGCTGCCCCCATATGGACACAAGATAGCTGCCACAAGATGGCCAGCAGGGGAGGGCAGTTGGGCGTGGGCCAGACCAGCAGGGGAGAGCAGTTAGGGGCGATAAGGCTGGCAGGTGAGGGCAGTTAAGGGTGACTGGTTCGGCAGGGGAGGGCAGTTAGGGTTGACGAGGCCTGCAGGGGAGGGCAGTTAGGCATCAATCAGGCTGGCTGGGGAGTAGTTAGGGGGTGAACAGGCTGGCATGCAGAAGCGGTTAGGGGCAATCAGGAAGCCAGGCAGGCGAGCAGTTGGGAGCCAGTGTCCTGGATTATGGGATCGGGCCTAAATGGGCAGTCGGACATTCCTCGAGGGGTCTCAGATTGGAGAGGGTGCAGGCTAGGCTGAGGGAAACATAGCCCTGTTCCCGAATTTTGTGCACCATGCCTCTGGTTTATTTATAAATGCTGATTTAATATTATCCTAATAAGTCCAACATATGGCAATAGTCAGGAACAGTTTCAATTGACTGCTTTCTTTTTGTGTATAACTGTCACATGTCATTTTTCTTTGCATATATTTTAATTTTGTTGGAAACAGACCACTTTAATAATATAATATGGTAACTCTGAAAATCAGATTCACTCCCCCAGCCACCAAGTGTTTGTTGTTCTCTCTAGTGTGTCCTTATTGTTGTTTGTTTAATTACTTTGTAGGACTAATTCAATCAAGCCTATATTACTTGTTGTCTGTGTCTCTCCTCAGTTATCTGTTTTTCTAATATTTTGACAAAGGTTTTCTATATTACCTTAAAAAATGTCTCCTAGCCTTTGTGAATGGCTTTGTTTTTCTGTTGTCCCATACCTTCAGTCCCTCTTCTGGCAGTATACAACTCTGCCTTGACTTCCAGCTTGCTCAGATCCTCAAAGTTAGTGAGAAGTAAGATATTAGGGCCTTCTTATTTCTCTTTTGTGTATGTGCAAAGACATGCACATGTACTTGACCTTCTATATTCCCACACATATGTCAAATCTTTTTAAACTTCTAAAGGACATATACTTCCTCAGATATCTCTTTTAAGTTTTTGGTAAGTGTCTTGTATAATGAACTGGTATTGCTGCCTCAGACAGCTGAGATATTAAACTGCCACTAATTGTTTTCTCTAAATACCCCAAGGAAAAAATTATTTTGTTCTGAATGAGCTCTTGAGTCATGTTAAATAAAGACCAGCCATTTGATTTAGTACTTCCAGGGAGATCCCATGCAGATCAAGTAATTCTCTGAAAATGAAGCTTTATGGCTAGCTCCATACCTGTTCAGCCTCCTCCAGTGGCTGCTAGGCTGTTGGTCTTCACTATGACTTTTAGAGCGATTACCTGGCTACAGAAGATCTGGGGGAGAGAGTGGTGGAGAGTGGCCAAGGCAAAATGCTACTAACTTCACTGGTTTTACCAATATTTTGCTATTTTTCTTAAATAAATGCTTCTTGGATTGCTGCAAACCACTGGTTAATATCCAGAGTTCTGTAAAAGTTGATTTTCATAATTTTTGGTGGGTTCTCATTGCTTTTAAGGAGGTTTCAGAGGTCCTTACTCTCCACTCCAAAAGTGCTTCTCCTCTCATTCTCTCTAAACCAGTTCTGTCTCCACTACCCATCAAAAATACACTGGTAGAGGAGAAACCAAGATGGCGGCATAGGTAAGCACCTAAACTGCTGCCTCAAACAACAATTTCAAAACTACAACTAAAAGACAGAACAGACACCATCCAGAACCACAGGAAAGCTGGCTGAGTGAAAATTCTACAACTAGAAGGAAAGAGAAAAGCTCACAGAGAATTGGAGGTACGGCAAAAGGTCTTTGTGCGTGGAGAGAGGAAGGGTGGCTGAGAGCCTGGCTGACTTTCTCTGGCGGAAGGGGGAAGGAAGCCCCCTACCGCACTGAACCCCAGTTCTGACTGCACTGAACCCCAGTCCCGGGCTAAACCCCGTGGATCCAGGCTCATACAGGGGAAGTCTGGACTGTCAGGTAGAGAGAAAGGCACCTGGAGACTCGGAGACCTGGGGGAGACCCAGGGGAGCCCCGGCAGGCAGGGTTCTGGAGGTGCGCGGGCCAGTGTGCACAAAGGCTGCGGAGGTTGCCACAGGCTTTCCCTAGCAGAAGCGAGTCTGAAGCTCCTGACTGCACTGAACCCCAATTCTGACTGCACTGAACCCGAGTTCCAGGCAAGCCCCTGGGGACCCGCGCTCTTACGGGGGGGAATCTGGACTCTCGGGCAGAGACTAGGGAGCCGGGGAAGGCAGAGGTCTGCAGGCGCGCACGCACGCAAGGGCAAGGCTGACTGGAAGCCAAGACTGTCTGCTCTGCCCTGAGACTCCACCCCATCCAAGCTGAGCACAGAGGCTATTGCAATTTGGCAAGTCTAATCCTATAAGGCTGTCTCCAGCACCGAACTTCTCCCAGTGTAGACACAGCTGATCCTTACAGCCAACTGGCCTTGAGGTCAATTCCTCCCAGTTATACCAACAACAATCAAGACTTAACTACAACAAGGCTGTACACACAGTCCACAAAGGGGTGCACCAAGAGTGTCCACCTCAGGTTAACTGGGGAGGCAGACCCACTGGGCCATATAGGAAACCTAGCACACAAATCTACCCTACCAACTCAGGGAAGCAGTGAAAATACGGCATCAAAGAAACAGATCACAAACGAAAGAAATGGAGGAAAACAAACGACTGGATATAGAATTCAAAACCACGGTTATAAGGCTTTTCAAGAATATCCTAGAAAAGGCCGATAAATATAACAAGACCCTCGAAGATATGAAAAAGGACCAACTAGAAATTAAACATACACTGACTGAAATAAAAAATATTATACAGAGACCCAACAACAGACTAGAGGAACACAAGAATCAAGTCAAAGAATTGAAATACAAAGAAGCAAAAAACACTCAACCGAAAAAGCAAAAAGAAAAAAGAATCCAAAAAGTTGAAGATAGTGTAAGAAGACTCTGGGACAACTTCAAGCGTACCAACATCAGAATTATGGGGGTGCCAGAAGAAGAGAGAGAGCAAGATACTGAAAACCTATTTGGAGAAATAATGACTGAAAACTTCCCCCACCTGGTGAAAGAAATAGACTTACAAGTCCAGGAAGCGCACAGAACCCCAAACAAAAGGAATCCAAAGAGGACCACACCAAGACACATCATAATTAAAATGCCAAGAGCAAAAGACAAAGAGACAGTATTAAAAGCAGCAAGAGAAAAACAGTTAGTTACCTACAAGGGAGCACCCATACGACTGTCAGCTGATTTCTCAACAGAAACTATGCAGGCCAGATGGGAGTGGCAAGAAATATTCAAAGTGATGAATAGCCTGAACCTACAACCAAGATTACTCTACCCAGCAAAGCTATCATTCAGAATTGAAGGGCAGATAAAGAGCTTCACAGACAAGAAAAAGCTAAAGGAGTTCATCACCACCAAACCAGTATTATATGAAATGCTGAAAGGTATTCTTTAAGAAGAGGAAGGAGAAAAAAGTAAAGATAAAAATTATGAAAAACAAATACATATCTATCAACAAGTTAACCTAAAAATCAAGTGAATTAAAAACCTGAGGAACAGAATAATCTGGTGAATATAATAGAATCAGGGGCATAGAAAGGGAGTGGACTGATAATTCTCAGGGGGAAAGGGGTATGGGGGGTGCGGGAAGAGACTGGACAAAAATCGTACACCTATGGATGAGGACAGTGCGGGGGAGGTAAGGGCAGAACGTGGGGTGGGAACTGGGTGGAGGGGAGCTATGGGGGGAAAAAGGAGAAACAATTGTAATAATCTGAATAAAGATTTATTTAAAAAAAAAAATACACTGGTAGCCAGGCAAGCCGGGCTCAGTGTTTGAGCGTCGACCTATGAACCAGGAGGTCATGGTTCCGTTTTCAGTCTGGACACATGCCTGGGTTGCAGGCTCGATCCCCAGTGTGGGGTGTGCACGAGGCAGCCAATTAATAATTTCCTCTCATCATTGATGTTTCTATCTCTCTCTCCCTCTCCCTTCCTCTCTGAAATCAATTACAAATATAAATATAAATATTTAAAAATCTTCTTAAAACTACACTTGTAGTCTGTTTCTTACTCAATAATCAGAGTTCTCCTTTTAAAAGGTTTGTTACATCATAGGACTTTTCTATTCAAACTGTTCATTGGCTTCCCACCTCCTTCAAAGTAACACACAAAGACCTCACTTAGGCCTACATGACATTGCTATTTCTGTCTCTTTCTACATCTCTGACTTCCTGTTTCACTATTCAACTATAGTCTCACTGGCATTATTACTGTTCCTTGAATATTTCAGGCACATAAGTACTTCAGGGTTTTTCAATTAATATTTGCTTTCATGAGAATAGTCTTCCCTTAAGTAACCATAAGATTTATTTTCTGAATACTAAAGGTCTCTTCTCAAATACTATCTTTCAGAGAATATTTCCTTGATTATATTTTTGTTGTCTCCCTATTCTTTCTAAAATGGTTGTACTGTGAGAATGAGAATACTATTTTGCATACTACTATACCTCCACTTTTAAAAGCAGTTCTTAGCATATAGGTAGAGATTACTAAATACTTATAGAATGTATGAATAAAAGAATATATAAAGTTACTGGATAAAACTGATATTATTTGTCAGACAATGCTAAATATTTATAAATGGAAGAGAGGGGTCTTAAGATGAAACAATTTGTTGTGTGGCCTGGAGGAGATTATTCTTGATAGGAAAAAAACTTTGGGAGAAGTAAAATAATTTTCATTATGGAATATAGAATGAGCAAAGAACAGAGGCAACAGTAAGAATTGCATTTTTAATGATGAAAAGTTTAGCCTTATTGGAAAATAATATAGTCATTTAGGTTAAACCAAGTATTGGAGAAAACTTGTCAGTGCTTCTCCTTACCTTCTTTGCGTCATCAATATTATGATACAAATCTGTGACACTGCTTCTAAATCTAGAGAAAATATTTGTAAGAGTGCCCATGCTTTACATTATTTCAATTAGGTAATTACTTTCTAGATTATTTTTGTCTACAGATAAACTATATAATGAAAGTTGCTTAAGTTGTTTGTTTGCTTTTTTTACAGCAACTAAGATAACTTAGACATGGATTACCAAGGAGGTATTCATTACCACATAGGCTCCCATCAGAACACACTTATATAGGCTAGTTTATTGTTTCTTTTAATTACAGGAGTATATAAGGAAAAAGTAAATGTTTCTGCAACTTACTCTAATATTTTGTCACCTTTATAAAAATCTTTGTTTAAATTTTTCCCCCAAAATACTGACTTAAACAATTTGTAGGTTTAAAATGTTTTGAAAAGATGGTCTTATGTGTGGATGTGTTTTACAGAATCAGTGAAGAAAAACACAACTTGCCTTTTTTTTCCTTTTTCCTCTATTAATATTGCAGTTTCTAATAAAAGATATGAATGCAAGAATGGCTACTGAATAAATGAGTGAGTGACAAAATAATGAAAGCAGTCTGAATAACAGGACTTCATATTGAACATAGGGTTGGCTGACATAATTATTAAATTCTTTGTCTAATATTCATTTCCTAAATTACTACACTTTGGTGAAGATATATATTTCTAGTCTGCAAAGTCTTTTATTTTCCTGAATTAGGACTCAGAACCAAAATTTCAAAATGTGTTGTTTTTAGAAAATTCTTAACAATTTGTAGGTCATAAAACCCTTTGAGAATGTGATCAAAATTATGTAATTTTTTCTCTAAAGTAGAAAGGGGCAGCACTGATAGGCACAAACCTATATACAATTTCAAGAGATTCATTAATATTTTGAAGTTCATTCTTTGAACCCAAATTAAGGACTTCTAAAATCAAAGACACTATTTATTCATATGGAATTCTCTTAAAGCATGGCTCTCCATTGTAATGATCTAGTCTCTCTGGAAAATGAATTAACTCAGAAAATTATAGGACACCTTACCCAAAGAGAATATGCTTTCTTTTTTTTTGAGTAGCATTTAAAGAATTTACATTGGTATGATAATCATAAATCTAATTATTTTGGTACTTGCAGCATTAAAAAATAGGAAACACACTTACTTAGGAGCCAATAAATCAAGACTCGTCTCTCACAATTAAATTAAGTAACAGCAAATAAAAATGTTCAATATTCTCAATATGGGGATAAGGAAAACAAAGCAAAACAAACAAAAAAAACTTGAGTTCTGTTATAGTTAGTTCTGAATTCATAGGATTTCCTTCATGTACATAAATAAACCTTAGGAGCTTATTTACATAACAATGTGAGTTTTGGATTTGGGTGGGGGGTGAAGTGAGGATTGGATACAATCCTTTTTCAGGGATCTTAATAACTCTTCACATAGAAACTATCTGTTTTGCTTACACATAGAACTTAATTTTAGATCATTATATACTTACCAGACCTTATAGATTTCTCATTTAGTAATGCAGGCTCACAAGACAAGTTGTCTAAACAATAACAGAAAATTCAACAATACCTTTATATAAAGTTGAGTGTACATTTATCCATATATTCATCTACTCAGTAATATTTAATACATTTCTACTGTGTAGAAGACAATATCCAATCACCACAGCAGGAAGACAAAGCATGTACACAAAGCAAGGTAATGTATTGTCTGTGGTATAAGAAATTAAAACATTTTATAGGAGTTCAGAGAAGAGACAGTGGTTTTTATGACTAAGAGAGAACAGAGAAGTTTAGGGAGCAGGAGAATGCTCTGGTCCCAGCTCTATTTGATGAAACATAAAGTGGTCAATATAAAGTAGTTTGGAGAATGAGGAGCTTGAAGCAGGGAGACTAAGCAGTAGGCTATAAAACAAAGAGGAGCTTTAGGCTTTAGACTCAATAGAGTGGTAGCTATGCAGATGAAAACTAGATTACCTGGGGTGGGGTAGGGAGGCCCAAGGCATCACAAAGGTAAAAGAAACAGGCCCTGACAATGTTTGGATCCTAAGTAATAATAGGGAAGAATGAAAAACAACTCAGTATATTTGGTTGGAAAGACCCATAATTAACAAAAACAGGAAAGCCAGACAAAAAGGTGGATATGGGAAACATGGTGAATTTGATGAATGCTGAAAACCTAGGTTGGTAAGAACAGTTAAACACAGACTTCTGTCACCCCAATCACCACCAGAGTTCTGTTCACATTAGACTAATGAGGATCTCACCTCATTTTATATCCCAGAGGAGTTAAGCTGTGCAAAAAATTCTGTCTTCAGTGCCCTAGAATAAATTTGCTGTTAAAGTGAATAGTGAGACAAGTAACCCATGATGGAAAAAGGATTACAATTAAAAACATATTTAAAGGGGTAAAAACACTCTCTTTATATATCCCTTTGACCTTCTGAGACTGCCAGGCTTCTAATATAAGAAATGTAGATTGAGAGTATCTATAGGCATATACCAGTGTTTGGTATGTGAGATGATTGTATTATTATTAATCCTTATTTTCATTATATAAATAATACAGTCTGATTCAGGGATAATAGGAAAGTGAAGAAACCCATAATGGGAATTTCCATAGTTTTTCTCAATTTTGTTGCTTTACAGTTCTCTCCTCTGTTTCAGACCCATGTACACGAAGCCTATTCTTTCCAAAAACTGAAGGAAATTCGGTTTATTTGTGTTTACTTACTGTTAACTTAGTACTTTGTATCTGTAAAGATGTACTGCTATCACAATAATACATAATAGTTTTTAAAAATGAGTTTTTAAAAGGATAACAATGAAAAATGCTAATTGAGGATACTCATTAACAAGTGTATGACAACAGCAGTAAGAATCACCAACACAAAGCTAAGAAAAGATATCTAAATGAAAATGAGATATAAGCCCATATTGGGTTATAAAGGAAGACTTTTGCAAAGAAAGACTGGTAAAAAAAATCATTATCCATGAAATTCAAGACATATTGCTCCAAAAAGTCCTGGATAAATAATATGATTTATAATTCATATGAGAAAAGTGGATCTAAATTTGGATTATTTTTCTATTTGACTCTCAGATATAACTGACCTTTAGATTAAAATTTCTGGTGTCAATTTCTCATTAATATTAAATGTTCCAAACCAGCTTTCAAGTGGGCTTTCTCAACTTCTGATCTGGGATGTTGTATGCTCTTGATTATATACCAGTTCTTATTTAATCTACAAATTAAGTTTACATTCAAATAAACATCATTATTAAATTCTAGCTTAATAGTGTTTTGATTTAAATTAACTCTATTTTGACAGAACTCTGAAAACAACTTAAACAATTATTTATTGCTATTAAATTCCATAATTCCTATCTTTTACCTACCAGATATCAAATCCTGTGGTATTTACATCCATAAAAATGTTTTATAGATTAAAGAATAAAAAGTTTTAAGTTAAACATAATTTCTGCAAGTTGTTTGTTTTAAATTTGTCAGTTGAATCAGAATTTCCTTGCCTAAATAAACCATTAGTATTTAAAATACTATTCTCAGTGCCCGGCTGGCATGGCTCAGTGGTTGAGCATCAACCAATGAATCAGGAGGTCATGACAAACAATAAAACAAAACACCAGTCAAGCCTGTACTTCATTCCAGCCTTGTGAGACCCTAAGCTGAGAAGCCAAACTGAACAGGACTTCTGACTTACAGGGCTGTGAAATCATAACTGGGTATTATTTCAAGCTGCTAACCATGTGGTAATTTATAACACCACCATAGAAAATCTATGCATTCTCTCAATATCCATACCTTCTTTTTCCTTTTTTATAAGAGAACCTCCCAATTTTTAGCTGAGCATCAACTGCATTAATGGGTGCTGAAATGTACTGCACAGATCTTCCTTTAATGATCAAGCCATTCACTTTCCCAGATGTGGTGGTGAAACCAAAAATGTGGGTGTTTTTAGTCCAAGTTCTTGTCTCGTGAAAATCGAAGAATGAAGTCATGGACAAAAACTATTAATGGAATGAGAGTTTATTGTGAGAAGCCAGTCCTGGGAAAGGTGCAGCTAGGGTTCCAAGAGCAGGTCAGTGTCCAGAGCTTCCTTTCCATGTTACAGTGGGGAGTAGTTTAGTATCCAGGCTAATTAAAGTCTAATAGTCCATGTGTGGAGGCCCCATGGCGGTATGCCACGTGGGCACAGGGCATGTGCTCCTCAGCAACAGGAATGTCAGGTATCCATGAGCTGCTCTGGGAGAGAAGGGAAGGGAACGAGTGCTTTTTTTGTATATTGCTTGCCTCCCTGCCTTTGATTGGTTATCTGCACGCTGTCTGTCTCAGTAATAACCATACATTTTAAAGTTCATGCCTTTTGCGTGCACTCTTCCTTCCCATCCCAGTTGGGGTATCTTAGTAACTCTGCCTAGCTAGGTTCCTGGTTTCACTTCCTCCTCCCCTGGTCCTGCCCCTGTCTACCTAAATTGTTTCTGTCTCAGTGGCTATTGATGTCTTCCTTCTTATGAATTACCCTTGGCAAGCTGGTTCACCCAAAGTCATGTCCCCTCCCACAGGGAAGTTTCTATCCAATCACTTGTTGGTCCAGGATTGCCTCAATTCTAGACATTTCTGAAGGGATAACAATACTTCAGAGATTCCTGAGGGATCTGCTGTGGTCTCTGTTGCAAATGCACTGAAGTTCAACTCTGCTTTTAGCAATCCTGCTTCCAGTGATTCCTTACAGATATTGCTTCCAAGAGCACTTATCCCATTAAATTCCTGAGAGAAATACCTTCTTTGAAATCCCTTTCCAGGGAAACTAGCTGCCCAGTGAGATAACGACATTCTTTGCCTCAAATTTGGTCACATGATCAAATACCGGAAAATTGAATATGAGCAAAACTGCTGTGTGCAACTTTCAGGTCATATCCCTAAAAGAAATGTGTTTGCCATCCACTCTTTCCCCCACACCTTCTTTTGGATGTAGTGATGGTGAAGCAATTTAGATCAGGGGTGCTCAAACTTTTTAAACAGGGGGCCAGTTCACTGTCCCTCAGACCGTTGGAGGGCCGGACTATAGTTTAAAAAAAAACCAACTATGAACAATTTCCTATGCGCACTGCGGGCCCGGGAATAGTCAGCTGCTAAGCAGGACAGGCAGCGGCACCTGGCGGGCCGCATAAATGTCCTCGGCAGGCCGCATGTGGCCCGTGGGCAGTAGTTTGAGGACGCCTGATAGATAAAGGCAACATCGTGGGAGTTGACACAATAGTAATGACATAGAGGGAACCATTTACTGGTTAACCTCAGGGGAAAAAACTCCCTATACTTCTTTACTTACCTGTGAGAGAACTAAACCTTTCTTTTCTTAAGCCTCTGTTAATAGATTTGTAAAAGTGGTTAAACAAATATTCTAATGCATGTAGTAATTAACTAACCTGGTGTTTAAGGAACCATTTTGGTATGGAACTATTTGGAAGATCATTTACATATTGTTGCTTGTGTGTTGGACTTTTAGAGGTTGCAAGAAGATTCATCCAAACCTACATGATAACATTTAAAGCATCTATAATAGGCATCCTTATTGTCCTTTTCACAATTAAAGTGAAGGCTAAATGCCTTGGTAAACTAATATAGTATTTTGTGTTTATAATCATTGAATGCCTATACTCAAATACTATTTATTGAACAATCAATATGGACACTTGTTCCAAGAACTGGGATTGAAAAGCCTAATATGACACTGTTAGCAGTTTATAGTCCAATGGAGATTTCTAACACTTAAACAATTATAATACAGTGGGCATAGTGCTATAAAATGGGAGAGTCTCCAAAACTAGGTAACATAAAATAAGAGGAAAGACTTTTAACTGTGAGAAACTAGTTGAGAAACAATTGAAAAAGATGATGAAGGCCTAATCTTCTGCAGTTTAGATGGTTCAATAGAAGAAGATATTTAGAAGTTAGAATTGATAATACTTGGTGACTTATTGAGTGTGGAGTATGAGAAAAAGGTAAATATAAAGGACAACTCTAAGAATTTTAGCTATATAAAATGGCTCAATAATAGTATCATTAATCAAAGTATGAATGACAGGAAGAGGAGATACTTTCAGGAGATGAATTTAATGAATTGGTTGGAACAAACTTCCAGACAATGAGGTGGGCCTGTTTAATATGTGGAATGTAAAACTAAAAAAACAAATAAATAAACAAGAGAAACAAACAAACAAACACCTCATAGACACAGACAACAGTATGGTGGTTACCAGCTGGAAGGGGTATGGATGTAGTAAAGGGGAAAGGGGGTCAAATATGTGGTGACAGAAGAAAATTTGACTTTGGGTGGTGGATACATAATGCAATATATATACAAATCAGGCATTATAGGAATTTACACTTGAAAACTATATAATCTTATAAACCAATATCACCTAAATATATTTAATTTAAAAAAGAATTTAAAAACATATGACTGGAGGTTGGGAGAAAAATGAGTAATCAAGATAGGGAAAGTATAACAGAATAAAATAAATACTTTGGAGAATCTGCAATTACCCAGAAAAATTGAGTGAGCAATAAGAAAAGAATGATTAGATGGAAAATTAAGACCAACAGTGCTTGAAATGTGGAAAAAAGGATAGAAACTCAGCAAATAAAAGTGAGAAATAGTCCCAGGGTATGAGACCCAGGAGAGAAAAAAATGTTTCAATAAGTCAGAAGAGAGTTTTAATGTAGTAAAAAGGGTCATCAAGGTCAGGTGCACAAATGAGTAAGAAAATATAATTTTTAAAGCAGATTGCTAATGAACATTTCTCCTGCATTTCAGTAGAATAGAGGAAGATGGAAGGCAGATAATACTAATTTATAGAGTTTGGCCAAACATGACAATTTAAGAAATTTTAAAATATTTAAACAAGTATGTCAGGGACATTGAATTTCTTACATAAAAATCATAGAATTGACAGCACAAATAACTTGAAGATCCCAACAATATGAGTAAAGGATGTTGTCAGATACTATCCAAAAAATTTAAAAGGCACAAAAAATATGCAACCAGAATAGTAGTCAAAGAAATAGAGATTATAAACTAGTGAGGTACAAACTTGCACACACACACACATACACACACACCATCCCATAACCTTTTCTGGCATTGTCAAATGAATTCAGTATTAGCATGCCTTGCTGTTGCCATTGTCATTGGTACAAATCTTTTGGACATCCACAAGATAATTTCTATGCAAACTATAAAATATTCATATCTTTTGATGCTCTAATTAAATTTCTTAAAACACACCCTAAGAGAATTATCCAAAATGAGCCTCAAATATTCATTAGAGTTATTCTTCTAAGAATTATTTTTAATACTAACAAAATCAGAAGCTAATGTTCAACAATAAGGAACTATTCTTTTAAATGTCTTATTTGACAGAATGATTTGATAGAAAAGCATAAAGATTATGCTCATAACAATAGCAATAAGGAAATGCATTTGCTATGATATTATAGGGAAAAGTGTACAAGATTGTATTAACACTGATTACAACTATGTAAAATATACTGCTGTGGTAATATGTTCTATTCAACATTCTTTTTTTTTTTCCTGAAAAGGGCCAGAAAGTAAATATTTTAAGTTTTTTTGGACCATACAGTCTCTTTGCAACCACTTCACTCTTCCATTGTGATGTGAAAGCAGCTACAGACAAAACAGTAAGCAAATGTTTGTGTTGGTGTTCTAATGAAACTTTATTTACAAAAGCCTGTGGTAGTAGGCTATAGTTCTTTCACCCCCTTCCATATTATAGAACAGATCTGAGGTACCAAATGATTGTGTTAGGTTTCTAGAATTATAGATATCATTTTTTGTCATCCTAATTTTTTAATTAAAATGACTTAAAAATTAAAAAAAAAAACATTTCCAAAAGTCTATGTAATTATATAGAAATAGAAAAAATAATCTGGGAAAAGTATGTTTTCAAGATTTATACATGAACACAGAGGCAACTATTATAAGGTTTTGGGTCATTGTACAAATTAAATAGAAAGAGTAAAAATGGAAAGTCCCATTTATCATGCCCCAATCTAGCCTCCATGCATTTTTTGTGTAATTAGAATTATTATCATTATGAGATTTTTTAATGTAATATATATTATAGAGCATCCTATATTAATATACTTGCTTCTACTGCATTCTTTTTATTAGTTACATAGTATTCAATATTATGAATAAAATATAATTCATTCAAACTTTTTCCTACTAAGGCCTTAGCAAAAAAATTAGAGTCAAGCTAGCCTAACTGGTCTGGCACCTGTATGGGCATTTCTATAGGACAAACTTGCCAAAGTGATGATTTACTAAGCTATCAGGTATGGATGTTTAAAATGTTGGTAAATGTTAGCATACATCCTTTAAATTTCACTTTTAAATCTAAAATTTCAGTTTCTTAAAGTTTGGGAGTGCCTTTTTACAACAGGTTGTGTGTTTGTGTGTGCATGTATAAGTGTTGCATTTGTTTGTTTTAGGATAGGAGAGATTGAAGCATGTATACAGGCTGATAAAGAAGGGTAAATTGCCTGGCCTGCATGGCTTGGGGGTTGAGCATGGACCTATGAAGCAGGAAGTCATGGTTCGATTCCCGGTCAGGGCACATGCCTGGATTGCAGGCTAGATCCCCAGTGTGGGGCATGCAGGAGACAGCCGATCAACGATTCTCTCTCATCACTGATGTTTCTATCTCTCTCTCCCTCTCCTTCCCTTTCTGAAATCAATTTAAAAAAAAGAAGGGTACATTGAGGATATAAAAGAGTGGTGCTTATTGATGGAAATGGAACCAAAAGGTCAGACAGGATGAATGAAAGTGAAAAAAATATGAAATATATTGGAAGGACTGATGGATAAAAAAATGTAGTTTAAAAGATGGAGGCAAACAATATTGAGTAAATTCCTTTTTCTATTTTCTGTGTTAGGAGGAAAATCATGTGCTAGTATTGAGGGAATGGAACTTGAGGAGAAAGGTAAAGTTTGACACAGCTTCCATGGGCAGTGAACACAGGACATAAAATTATCACTTAACAGCATTGATATTTTGGCAAATCCATTCTGAGAGTTAGTCTTGATGAGTGAAAGGGAGAAAAATCTCGAGTGATTTAGGCACATCAAAGAGGTGAGGTCAGAACTGGAGTTTAAGAAAAAGGGGTAGATAACCTAGAGGAAGAATTAGAGATTGACACCTGCTGTAATTCCTGATCCCATCCCTGACTGGGATTAATATTACAAAGTGGCTGATGGGACAGTAAGAATAATGCAATTGATCTTGACTTTCTTTCTAATTTTGCCTGGATTATGTATTGAAAATAATGAATTTATTAACAGGTGTATTAAGAGATAAGGTTGTTAATTTGTGCCAAAGTGTTTCAACGTATACTGGAGGAAACCAGTAGGTTTTAAAGATTTTGAATCAGGTTTGTGACCAAATGGTGATTTGGGATAATTAACATTGAAGCTGTTCAGATTAAATTGGAGAGTGGAGTGATTAAATGTGAACCGAGAAGTTATACTACTGAATTGGTCTATGTGTTAGATGATGAGGCCACTTCTAGAGTTGTGTCAGGGATTAAGAAAAAGAAGGTACATAGTCAAGAAATAGCATGAATGAAGAATCAACAGAAATGGGGTACCAGGTAGATATTCATGTCTGCATGGGAAGAGAAAATGCAGGGAGTAACCAATGGTTACTGTTAACAGTGATTGGAAGGTTTTAAAGAAGACAAAAATAGATCCAGAGACAGAAAAGCATCAAACAGACAGTCAAACCTCAGAGGAAAGGCAGGAGAGGGTGGAGAGAGGGGGTAGAGATCAACCAAAGGACTTGTATGCATGCATATAAGCATAGCCAATGGACACAGACACAAGAGGGGTGAAAGCATGTGCTGCAGGGGCGGGGGGGAGCAATGGGGGAAAAGGAGACATATGTAAAACCTTAATCAATAAAGAATAAAAAAACAAAAAAAAAATAAAATAAAGAAGATATTGTTTTGGGGGAAAGATCTAATTTTGAATCTCAGAATAACACTCTTTATAAATAATTGTGTTTATAGATAAGAAATAAATTCTTATTCAATTTATCTAATTTAAGTAATTTGTCTAAACTCATACAATCAATTAATAATAAAAGTGGGCTTAGAACCAATAGATGTATTCAAATATAGTACTTTTCTATAAAAAATATATTTGTTCTCCTTTGCACCAAGATTCTTCATCTCCTTAAGATATTTCCATTCAATTTCCACAGATAATTTTAGAGACATGTCTTCTGAAATTATATATAAACTGAAGTAACTTTCAAGAAACCTGAGACTTTCAATCCTCTTGTGTAACACTTCTTGGTGGTCTTTAAATTAATCCATCCTTAATTTTCTATATCAGAAACAGATTACAATAGTTTATGAAATATTCTACCACTCAAGACAATTTACTTAGCAACTTATCTTGTTCTTTCTCTTCAAAGCAGTTAATGAATATTAACAGCCTTAATTGTGATCACTTCCAAAGCTGGAGGCTACTTATTTCACCAAAGGTTTATTTATAAACATGACATTAATAAGAGTTGTTTTAATTAAGCCATAGACAGTTTTAGAAGTCATTTTGTTAAAATTTGGCAGGAGGAAAGTCAAAAAAATCAAAACAGAATATGTATTGTGAATTCTTAAGTACATAAAAAATAAGAATAATTATGTAATATAAGTTGAGAAATTTATATGTAAATCCTATATAATAAAGATGTAATATGCAAATTGACCATCACTCCAACACACAAGATGGCTGCCCCCATGTGGTCAAAGATGGCCACCACAAGATGGCCAGGAAAGGAGGGTAGTTGGGGGTGATAAGGCCAGCAAGGGAGGGCAGTTCAGAGGGACCAGGCCTGCAAGGGAGGGCAGTTGGGGAAAATCAGGGCTGCAGGGGAGGGCAGTTGGGGGCGACCAGGATGGCATGGGAGTGCAGTTATGGGCGACCAGACCAGCAGGGGATGGCAGTTGGAGGTGACCAGGCTGGCAGGGGAGGGCAGTTGGGGGTTACCAGGCCAGCAGGGGAGGGCAGTTGGGGGTTACTGGGCCAGCAGGGGAGGGCAATTGAGGGCAACCAGGCATGCAGAGGGGGGCAGTTGGGGGGGACCAGGGTTGCAGGGGAGGGCAATTGGGGACAATCAGGCCAGCAGGGGAGGGCAGTTTGGGGTTACTGGGCCAGCAGGGGAGGGAAGTTGGGGGCGACCAGGCCGGCAGGGGATGGCAGTTGGGGGTGACTGGGCCTGTAGGGGAGGGCAGTTGGGGGTTACCAGGCCAGCAGGGGAGGACAGTTGGGGGTACTGGGCCAGCAGGGGAGGGCAGTTGGGCGCAATCAGGCCAGCAGGGGACGGCAGTTTGGGGTTACTGGGCCAGCAGGGGAGGGAAGTTGGGGGCAATCAGGCTGGCAGGGGAGGGCAGTTGGGGGTGACCAGGCCTGCAGGGAAAGGAAGTTGGGGGCGACCAGGCCAGCAGGGGAGGGCAGTTAGGGGCAATTGGATCTGCAGGGGAGCAGTTAGGCATCAATCAGGCTGGCAGGGGTGTGGTTACGTGGTGATCAGTCTGGCAGGCAGAAGCGGTTAGGGGCAATAAGGCAGTCAGGTAGGTGAGTGGTTGGGAGCCAGCAGTCCTGGATTGTAGGAGAGACTAAACGGGCAGTCAGACATCCCCCAGGGGTCCCAAATTGGAGAGGGTGCAGGCTGGGCTGAGGAACACATCCCCCCTACCCCATGCACAAATTTCATGAACTGGGCCTCTAGTAAGAATATCCTATATAATAAAAGAGTAATATGCAAATCAACCATCACTCCACTACACCCACAAGCCACGCCCACAAAGCCACGCCCACCAGCCAATCAGGAGCCAATATGCAAATAAACCCAAACAAGATGGCTACCCCCACAGAGAGCAGGAGGGAGGCATGGGTTTCCCTGGCAATGGAGGAAGCCAAGCTTTCTGCCTGCCCTTGCTGGCCTAGGCCTCCACTCAAGGCTACAAAGTTTCAATGATAGAAGATACATAAATCCCAATAGAAATGGCTGCCGCCATGGAGCAAGCAGAAGGCTTGGCTCCGCTCAAGGCTACAAAGTTTCAATTGCAGAAGATAAATAAACCCCAGATACCAGGGCCTTCGCTTGGGTTGCCAGGGGGTGACGCCAGCCTGCAAACCACCACAGGCCCTCGCCCAGGCTGCCCCACGCCCCAAGGGAACCCCCCACCCTGATCCGGGACACCCTTCAGGGCAAACCAGCTGGCCCCCACCCGTGCACCAGGCCTCTATCCTATCTAATAAAAGAGTAATATGCAGATTGACCATCACTCCAACACACAAGATGGCTGCCCCATGTGGTCAAAGATCCTGCCTCCATGTGGACACAAGATGGCCACCACAAGATGGCCAGCAGGGGAGGGAAGTTGGGAGGACCCAGGCCTGTAGGGAGAGCAGTTGGGGGCGACCAAGCCTGCAGGGGAGGGCAGTTAGGGGCAAACAGGCTGGCAGGGGAGCAGTTAGGCATCAATCAGGCTGGCAGGGAAGTGGTTAGGAGGTGATCAGGCTGGTAGGCAGAAGCGGTGAGGGGCAATCAGGAAGGCAGGCAGGTGAGCAGTTGGGAGCCAGCAGTCCTGGATTGTGAGAGAAATGTCCGACTGCCCGCTTAGGCTCGATCTTACCTGGATCAGGCCTAAACAGGCAGTCAGACATCCCACGAGGGGTCCCAGATTGGAGAGGGTGCAGGCTGGGCTGAGGGACACCCCCCCCCTTGCACGAATTTCATGCACTGGGCCTCTAATAGGTATAATAATAGAACTTACCTTATTGCAATTAAAGGTTACATAACTATGTTATATTTCTTATCATTGCCTAAAATACAATAATTTACAGTCTTTGTTTTACAAACAGGAAAACCAAGACTATGAGCTGTTAAAGAACCTACTCCATGAGTCCACACTAAATAAGTATTTGGGAAAGCAGATATCTAACCCATGCCATTATTCTATTTTTTAAAAATTTCTTTATTGATTAAGGTATCACATATTTGTCCTCATTCCCCCATTCCCATCCCAAACCCCTCCCCACACATGCCTACACCCCCCTGTTGTCTGTGACCACTGGTTAGGCTTATATGCATGCATACAAGTCCTTTGGTTGATCTCTCCCCCTTACCCCCACCCTCCCCTACCTTCCCTCTGTGGTTTGACAGTCTCATTGATGCTTCCCTGTCTCCGGGACTGTTTTTGTTCATCAGTTTATGTTGCTCATCATTTCCCCTAGATGAGCAAGATCATGTGATACTAGAAATACACTTATAAGAACCAAAAATGAGACAAGCAATAATGGTTAGGCTGAGAGGTAAATGAATCAGTGTGTAGTGAGTTTCTTTCTGGGCCAACAGTTCTTTGAGTCCCAATTTCAATGTCAAGCAGTTCCTTATGTGTACATGTCAGCAATGATATGTCAGTTCTGGATGGTGGACAAATGGTGGTAATGCAGGTCCGACCATCTCTGGTTTGGTCCTGGGCAACCTGCAGCGACGCACAGCTGCTGACTGCTAGTATGGCAAGGCATCATCAGCGTCTTCCATCTCTGGACTGTTTCTCTTCTGTCTTCATGGCTGGAGCAGTCCTGTCAATTTCTCTCTGTTGCAGGAATCCACATGGTCTTGGAGGTGTTTTCTGAAAATATACAAACATATTCTCGACCAAAAGTTAATACAGGAATCTTTTCTATAAATTTGACTTGGGATCCTTTTTCATTTTTTGCCCAAATGATTTTCCTTTGGCTTGTTTTGACACCATGTGTGTTTTTCATGGGTGTCTTGCTATTAGCATTACAAATGCTAGTTAATTTTCTAAAGTAAAAATTTTCTAGATGTAATTTACTTACAGGATATTTTTCCTTACATATTTTTCTACTATCCCCCCTTTTTAGATTTAAATATTAGGAGGCTTTTGGAAATTTTATAATGTAGTCTTGATAGCTTTTATATTTTAATTTTTTGCACTAAAATATGACTGTTTTAGGTTCATTACATGTTACGCAATTTTGCCATGAGATGAACTACCAATATAAATTTTTGTGAACACTTTAGGAACAACTTTTTGTCCAGTACCACTAATTTTTCTAGAATATTTGCTTATTTCACTTAGCCAATTTAAATTAGTCTGAGAACTTGACTACTATTTTACTGTCAAATTTAATACTCTAACAACAATCTTATTTTACACTGTAAATATTAGTGGAAAGGATTATTTGCCTTCTTGAGTAGGCCCTAAGCATTCTTGTAGCTAGGTGGGATTTGGATATCAACAACCCACTTCCCCACACCATGGGTACAAGACAACTCAAACAAGTCTTGTTGCAGTGAGAGGGCAGCTGCTGTCGGCCAAGTCTCAGTCTGTTACCTGGGTCCCAATTTGAGCTGGGCATGGGAAGCGAAGCGGCCATGGGGGCAGGAGATCTCCCTCAGAAGGGTGAGGGTTCAGGCCCCTGCAAAGTTGGGGGTTGAGGGTCTATGCCTCACCACTGTTGACCCTCAAGTTCTCTCCTGATGGCCCCTCTGCTACTGTGCCTGTCTTAGGTTGTTCCTTCCCTGAGGAATCTTACCCATCTCTGGATAACCAGCCATCCTCCGGGGCCAAGCAGGGTGATGTGAGATTCAGTTCTGTCTCCTTGGTAGCCTATGCCACCATGGCCTCCACACCCAGCACCTGCCTTGGGATCCCCTCACCTGCTGGCAGGGCCCCGGCACTAATCACATATCTTGGGGAACCCAGGTTTCTTCTCTAGGGTGGGCCCAGCTCACCCCACTGTGTGAGAGATAGATCCATGGTACCAGCCACCACAAGGCTTCAACCTCAGCATGAATAGAAAGCTCAGGCAACAGCTGTGGGCAATTGGATTGTGAGAAGTGGGTCCCTCTTGGCCAAAAGTGCAAGAGGGGACAATATAGAATGCTCTGGTGCCTTCCCAGGGGGCCCTCTTCACAGTGGAAGGGATTAAATCGTTTCATGTCCTTTTTAAATTGCTGCCAGACATTCAAAGAATTAGTTTGTAAGTTTGTTTGGGATAATTGTACATTATGCTGTTGTAATTCTAAAATATCAAGACATGTGTTACCTTTGTCTCCAAGCACCAAAAAGATGATTTTTTATTGATTCCAAAGGGTGCGAGGTACTATTATAGATAATGGGGGTAATACAAATCTGGGAAAAATTATAATGACATTGTAGAATAATATCATGTAAGGATATTCTTTGCTCTAGGTCATGGCAATTCCATTTCAAACTGGTTGTCAATTTCTTTTTCTATAGACAAGGTCTTAGTTACATTTTCTGCACCTCTCCCAGGAGCAAGTAGTGATAGCCCCTTCCTTTGGTGTCCACGCAACCAGAAACCTCTCTTTAATTTTACACACAAAGGAGCAGTGGTTTTATTTTGTGTCATACAAAAGGGAAGCTGGGTGGCGACCCCTGTGTAATTATACTTCCTTGCCCCACCCATGGTCTTCCTGGATGACCAAGGTGTTTGGAATTATTTGTGACTACATTAGGAGGGGGATCAGCCCACATGAGGGCTCTTACCCATGAAGGGTCAGGATCATAAGTCCAAAATACTTCCCCATTTGCCCCAGATAATATTACTGTACAGCTGATGACTGCTGGCATGGCAAGAAAGACATTCTCAGGCGTTCTTGGGGTTCTGGTTACCTCACAATTTCTTTTTTATTTTTTTTAATTTTTTTCATTATTTTTATTATTTTTTTTACATATGTGTCTTTATTCCTCCATTACCCCCCACCCCCCACTCTTGTTCTACCCCCTTGTTGTCTGTGTCCATTGATTAGACTCATATGCATGCACACAAGTCCCTTGGTTGATATCTCCCCCTTACTCCCACCGACCCCCTCCTTCCCTGAGGTTTGAGGTTCTGATAGATGTTTCTCAGTCTCTGGATCTGTTCTTGTTCATCAGTCTATGCCATTCATTTTATTCAACAAATGAGTGAGATCATGTGATATTTATCTTTCTCTGCCTGGCTTATTTCACTTAGCATAATGCTCTTCAGCTCCATCCATGTTGTTGCAAATGGTAAGAACTCCTTTTTTACCGCAGCATAGTATTCCATGGCGTAGATGTAGCACAGTTTTTTTAATCCACTCATCTTCTGATGGGCACTTAGGCTGTTTCCAAATCTTAGCTATGATGAATTGTGCTGCTATAATCATAAGGCTGCATATATCCTTTCTGATTGGTGTTTCTAGTTTCTTGGGATATATTCCTAGAAGTGGGACCACTGGGTCAAATGGGAGTTCCATTTTTAGTTTTTTGAGGAAACTCCATACTGTTCTCCACAGTTGCTGCAGCAGTCTGCATTCCCACCAGCAAGGCAAAAGAGTTCCTTTTTCTCCGCATCCTCGCCAGCACTTGTCATTTGTTGATTAGTTGATGATAGCCATTCTGAAAGGTGTGAGATGGTACTGCATTGTTGTTTTGATTTGCATCTCTCTGAGGATTAGTGACTTTGAGCAGCTTTTCATATGTCTCTTGGCCTTCCTTCTGTCTTCTTTCAAAAAGTGTCTATTTAGATCAGTTGCCCATTTTTTGATTGGGTTGTTTATCTTCCTTTTGTTAAGTTGTATGAGTTCTCTGTAAATGTTGGAGATTAAACCCTTATCGTTGATATTATTGGCAAATATGTTCTCCCATGCAGTGGGCTTTCTTGTTGTTTTATTGATGGTTTCCTTTGCTGTGCAAAAGCTTTTTATTTTGATGTAGTCCCATTTGTTTATTTTCTCTTTAGTTTCCATTGCCCTCATACCATCTTTCCTCCATTAAATCGCCAAAATCATGCCTCTGATTATTATTCCTTCTGCCACTGTTGCTCCCTCATTTTCCTCCTTCATCCTTTACTCAATTATTGCAAAAGCCTAGTAACACTTGTCACTCATTTCCAATGCATTTATTTTTTTTTTCAAGAATGATTTTTTTTCTTTTTTTAAAAAAAATATTTTATTGATTTTTTACAGAGAGGAAGGGAGAGGGATAGAGAGCCAGAAACATCGATGAGAGAGAAACATTGATCAGCTGCTTCCTGCACACATCCCACTGGAGATTTGCCCGCAACCAAGGTACATGCCCCTGACCTGAATCGAACCTGGGACCCTTCAGTCCGCAGCCCGATGCTCCATCCACTGAGCCACACCGGTTAGGGCAAGAATGAATTTTTTTATTTCTACTTTTTGTACTGACAATCTTTGCTTCATGCATTCTTTTGTTATGTATTAGTTGCATGACCTTTAGGAGTATTTCTAATTCATTGATGAAATTACTACTTTATAATTACGAAATATTCCTCTTTATTTCTATAAATAATCCTTGTTCTGAAGTCTATAATGTTTGATATTAACATAGCCACTTCAACTTTCTTATGATTAGTATTTGTGTAGAATGTATTTTTTGATCCTTTTGCTTTTAACCTATAATTCTTTTATATTTAAACTGTTTCTTCTTTATTTAATCATATGATCTTATTCCTTTTGCTGGAAATTTACTTGTACGTGTATTTATTGAAAGAGTTGGTTTAAATCTATTGACTTCTTATTTTCCCCATTCTTTCTTTGACCCATTTCTGTTTTTATCCTGCCTTATTTTGGATTAATTGCATATTTTTAGTATTCCATTTTATTTCCACTTTTGATTTATTAGCTATACTTCTATTCCTCACTTTTAGTTCTTTGTGACATTTTTTATTATCTACTGATGACAAATGTCTCTGAAACCCTCTAATGTTTTTCTAAAACCCTCTAATTTTCCTCCATTTTAAAAATAAATTCTTACTAGCTTGACAAGCATAGCTTTTCAGTTTTGTTTTGTTTTCAACCCTTAACAGATGCTTTCCTATTGTTGTCCAGCTTACATGGTTTCTGACAGGAAGTTTATCATCCTTTCTATGTTACAAAATTTATCTATTTTCTCCTTTTGTTTTTAAAGAGTTGGTTTATCTTTTATAACTGATTTTCAGCAATTTGAATTTGATATGCCTTCATTTGGTTTTCTTTGTTTTTATCTTGCTCTACTTTCATTGCAGCTTTTGAATCCATGGTTTTATTTATAGTTTTTATAAAATCCACAAAATGTTCTTCAATTATTGTTTCTGACAACTTTTCTCTTCCCTCTCCTTTTTGATATTCCAATTTCATCTATATTATAAAATTTAATAGTGTTTACAACATCACTAATACTCTATTCACTTATTCAGTCTTTTGTTCCTTTTTCCTGTTTGTTCCTTCATTATTATTAGTTTCTACTGTGATGTGATGTGATCAAATACACTTATTTTTCTTCTTGGAGTGTCAGTGTTTACAACACTGTTAATCCAATAGAGTAAAATTTATATATCCTAGGTCACACTTTTTTTTAAAAAAGTTCTACAAATTTCACTTGATTATTTGTTCTATCTATTCTATTTTCTTCTATATTACATTTGTGTTTTCCAGCAAATACTTGACCATATTGATTATATTTGAAATGGCTAAAAGATCTTGTTTGCTAATAACAGAAACTCTGTCATTTCTGGGTATGTTTGTAGTGACTGAGTTTTCTCCTGCCTATGACTCACATTTTACTTCTCATGTCCAGTAATCTTTATTGGATTATAAACATCTTAAACTTTACATTTTGAGATTCAGAATTTGTTGTATTCAAAGAGTGTTAGACTTTGTTCTGGTAGGCAGATTAGTTCCTTGAAAATAAGTTTGATCCTTTCAAGAGTTATACTTTTAAGTATCATTTTTACTAGGGCAGACCCAGAGTAGTTGATAATATAGAGTTCATTTATTCCTATCATTAATGTGTGATTTCCCTGAGGTGCCTACTGAGTGCATTGTGTGTTCTCCCTGAAGGTTGGGATCTTGAATGTGAAGACAAAAATTTTACCACCTTGAAGCTGCATTTTGGGGATATTAATTTTAAGTGTTTATTAAGAAACAAGAGGCTCAGAAAGAACCTTAGACTCTCTCCTCTTTCTTGTGTAAAATATTTAAATAGAAAAACCTGCTTCAAGAGTAATCTTAGGATGTTCATCCTAACCTAATTTGAATTAAGAATTGGAAATAGGAGGGCTTCAGGTAGGAGCCTGCAACTAGATACCCACTGTGTCCCACTGAGTTACCTAGCAAGAATTTGCCTGCGGAAACTTTTGGTCAGTGGTTGAGGAGGGAAGAAACATGTAGCCCCTGTTTCTGCTGACAACCACAAGTGTGCCTAGGAATAGGGAATTTGGTTATCTGGTGATGGTTGTTGCAAAAATTAACTAGGATGGATGCTTCACGAAAATAAGAACCAAATAGCAACGTAAAGTGTTAGTTCTGTGAGGCAGAGCCAGAGCTCTTACACGGAAAATTCACAGTGCTACAGAGGAATACAAAAGAGGAATGAAGACTGGGAGGTGAAGAAGGATCTCTCTGAGGAAACATTGCTGAGACTTGAAGAAATGGAATGTGGTAACAAGCAAATCGTTTGCGAAGGCCCTCAGAAATTGATTCAGTGCTCACTATATCCTAGATGCTTGAAATTTACATCATCTTCATCTCCAACCATAACTGAACAACAACACAGGCCAACAAGACTCCTATGGATTATGCCCTTCTTTCCTTTTGATCTTGAAGGCATCCCCTGAAGTTCTAACACAGTACTCCAGACACTGGGAGGAATTAGAAATTGCAGAGTGAAGAGGATTTTCTGGACTTAGAAGAAAGGGATGAACAGACTGGAAACCAACTGGATTACTAAATGACTACATGGAGAAGAATCTGCCCACTTTCCTTCCAACAACATACATTGGGCTTCAATAATTATGGCATTAAGACGTTGACAATTTATAATTACTATAACAATTAGTCTACCTGGCTAATAGAGACAACCATCTGGTATATCTGAAATTATTTAAAGGGATTGTTAAATATATAAGTTCACAAGTAAAAAAAAAAAAAAAAGAATTTGCCTGCCATGTGTGTTCAGGTCTTCCTCAACCACCTGTAAATCACCCATTCTCACCTCTGAAATCTATGACCCCGTTCTCCCTTTCTCCTCCTTTGTCCAAAATGTCATGTATACCCAATGCTGCCTCATTGACTTTGAAATTATTCATGCTAATGTGAATTCCTCTCGTGCCTATACTAAAATTTGATTTTCTCCTGTGAATCTTTCTCTGCTTATTTGATTATCAGCCCAGCTAAAAGAACTTAGAAGATGGGAGGAAAAGTATTATATTGTTTTTAGCCCCTACAAGTAATTCCTGGATCAACCTTAGTTTGGGGGCTTGTGAATCTTACTCCCCCCCACCTTAGTATATTTCTCCCGGGAAGTTATTATTTTGACAATCTCCTGCAGTATCTCCAAATGCATATACAAAATTGATTTAAGTCAAAGATCCAAGATGAGCCTTATGTTAGTTCACGGAGCTCTTTTTCTTTGTAGCTTCCTTCTATCTGGAATTATACCCTAGAACTTCTAGCCACTGTGGCCTTCCAAATTTCAATCACTATCTCCATTGTGTTGTGAGAATCCAGGGGTCTATTTGGCTTCTCCAAATCTGTGGCATGGTCTGCAGTTACAGCTAGGCTGAAAGCCAAAATAATTGCATGTCTCACCTTGGATATTTGCCTTTTCTCAGCGCTCACAGTCCTGTGATGTCTGTTTCCTAATATCTGTGGTAACTGTTTTTCCAGTGCTTTATATACAGTATCTTGTATAGTTACTGACTTAATCAAAATTCAAACAGAAAGTGAGAACCTGTTACTCCCTCATGGCTGTAAACAGACCTATTTTTTAAATCTTACTTTAAAATCAGCCACTGCCATGGAAAACAGTGTGTATTATCTACCTCCATTTTGATTATAAGACAATGGGCCCTGGATAGAATTAGTAACTTGCTTAAGGTCACATAGGTAGTAAATGGTGGCATATAGGCTGGGCAGGGAGGGGGGTTGGTGGTAGAGAGATTGAGCAAAAGAGTAAAAAATATATAGAGAGACAAAAACTCATGGACGTGGACTACAGTGTGGTGATTGCTGGGGGGGAAGTGGAGGAGGGTAAAGGGGGGATAAATGGTAATGGACAGAGACTTGACTTGAGGTTGTGAAGACACAGTCCATTGTACAGATAATGTGTTGTGGAATTGAGCACCTGAAATCTGTATAATTTTATTGACCAGTGTTACCACAATAAATTTAACAAAAAAGAAAAACATCTATGTATATAAAAGCCTAAGTGACCTGACTGTTCAACAATCCGACCAATAGCTATGACACACACTGACCACCAGGGGGCAGACACTAAACACAGGAGCTGCCAAGCTGTGGTGACTTGGCAGCTATGGTTCTCAGATGACGCACCCGGAACCAGAGGGGAGGGAGCCCGATTCCAGGGTGCATCACCTGAGAACCGCCCTCTTGCAATCCAGCACGCCTCGGGGAATATTGGAGAGCCAGTTTTGGCCCAATCCCTGCAGGCCAGGCTGAGGGACCCAACCAATGCATGAATCTGTGCACTGGGCCTCTAGTATAGTTATAATTTTTTTTTTTTAAAAAGTAAATTAAAGTTAAAAAATTAGTTGAGAGCTGAGGTTCTTAACCAAATTAGTTATTCTACTAATTCAGCCTTCTGAACAAATTATAAATTTAGTTATCCGGTATCCCTTGGACATCTAGCAAAATAGTGAAGGTAGTTTAACTTTTTCTGATATACTAAATATCCAGAAATTACAGTGAATGAAATTACTATATTATCTAAAAGTAAGCAGGAAATTTCAACCTGAATCATTATTTCCAAACTGTAAATAAACAATCACTCATTCACCCAATAAAGATTTATTGATATTGGCACTGTTCTTTTTGCAGATGACAATATCCTTATAGAAAGAGATTTTTTTATAATAATTTAATCAGCAAGCTAAAAACTCTTAATCACTTAGTTGTTTCTCGCAAAGTCAAAAGCAAATGAGATCGTAGACAGTTTTAAGGTGTGAACCAGGACTGAATTATCTTTGTATCTTCCAAAACAGCTAGCTCAGTCACTAACAAGAACTTTGTAAATATCCTATATAATAAAAACCTAATATGCTAAGTGTCCGGTCATCAGGTCGTTTGTTCAACCAGTCAAAACATAATATGCTAATGATACGCTAAGGCCCTCAACCACTCGCTATGATGTGCACTGACCACCAGGGTGCAGATGATCAGACTGGTAGGTTACCTTGCTGCTGGGGTCCAGCCGATCAGGACTGAGTGAGATGGACCAGACACTCTCTGGAGCCCTTCCGCAGTCCCTCCCTGGCCGGCCAATCTCCCATGTCCCTCCCTGGCCCTGATGGTGCACCAGTGGGGTCCCTCAGCCCGGCCTGCACCCTCTCGCAATCTGGGACCCCTCAGGGGATGCCAGAGAGCTGGGTTTGGCCTGATCCTGCAGGCCAGGCCGAGGGACCCCACTGGTGCATGAATTCATGCACCAGGCCTCCCTCTTGTTAAATATAATTAACAAGCAGTCAGGAAGAAAGTTTGATTTTCAGTGCATATTTGCTTATATTTCTTTGACTTGCCTAGAAAACTAAGAAGGCTGCCTTTTATCTCTAAAAAGCAGCAGTTACTATTTTTTAAATGATAAGTGGTGACAAATTACATCTGACATTTTCCTGAGTAACCATTTTCCTTAAGTGGTAAAAATGTACCAAAAAAGAGGGTTGCATATGAATACCCAAGACTTTTTTTTTATTCTATTAACCTCCACATTTTCAATGCAGTGACCTGCATTCTCCAGAAGCTTATTCATTTTTTCTCAAAAATTCATTTGTGCACATTTTTTTGGTTAATCTAGTTGCGGAACTGCATGGCTACTTTAGTTTGCTCACTTCTAAATTGCTAATTTACTTTTTGTGAGGTATTGACAGTAGAATAAATGCATTTGCTCTGATTGGTTGCAAGAATTAAACCATAAGAAGGGTTAGGAATTAATCTTAGAATGCTCAGGCCGGTTCTTCTCAAGTGTGACCACAGGCTTTTATTAATTCAAAATCCAGCCCTCTTCCACAATGTGACTGAATTAGGAAAAGATTGAATGTTGAGTAGGAATGACTCTTTTCAGATGGTAGTTAGCATTTAGATATACTATTAATTCCTTGAGGTAGAATGACTTTGGGCTGAGAAACTAAATAAAAGTTATTTTTTTCTGTTATTTTTCACAATGGTTGCTAATTTGAAATTTAGCCATTGTTTATATTTACTGATAGTAAGTGATTAATGAAAACAAAATGGTAACATAGGGAAATACATCAACCCATAATTTGTCATCACATTCACAGCATTTTAGAGTTTAAAAGGAGCTGTCTATTTAAAATCCCAATTTATATACAAAGTATCTGATGTTCAGAGATTAAGAGATTTACCCAAAGTAATATGTTGCTGGTCAGTCAGGACTTCTGATTCACAGTCCAGGATATTTCCATCAATCAGTACTGAGTGTTTTCTTTGCTTTGAGTTACTCAGAAGATGTCAAAATCACTAGCTCAGTGAAGCCTTAGAAAATGTCTGTGATTAACCTGTTGTGCTAGGGTGAGAAAGAGTTTCTCACACCAGTGTTTACATCTCATTAGCAGTTTCCCATGTGACTTAAAAGTGCACTTGAATAAAGAAAGAAAGCAGAAAGAATAATATTGAAGAAAGAACCATGGTATTGTTAGAGAGAAAAGGCTACTTAAAACCTCTGGTGACAGGTTCAGATGGACTGGTGAAAGTAGATAAAGAAGAATGATTTAGGCTGATAGAAAATGAATTGAGGTTTTTTTGGACAGAGCAGATACTGATGGAGAACAACAAAGTTTGTCAACTTCCAATTAAAGAAGTCAGAGTTATATATATTTTTTATCACAGTTTGCTATTTTTTACTTCCTATAATATTATAACCTCATGAAAAGACTCTTACAAGAAATTCAAGGTTTGAAAGCATACCTATGATAATGAACAATCCCATGAACTTTCTCTCAGTGGGTTTTTTTTCTGTTTGCTTGTTTTACTTCTTTTTTTATTTTTGGCTTAAATTAATCAGATTCATTGGAAATATTGTTTTTAAAAGAACCAATTTAATATTTCCCAACCATATGTCACAGATCAAAGAATCATTGTGTGTTTCTAATTTTCATTCCTGGCATCAGCAGGACCAAAAGAACACAAATCAAAAATCCCTGATATAAAATATATTGTTAAATACTGTTCTAAATTGTTCCCCAAACCTCAGAGACAAGTGGACAGGTTCCAAGATACAGAACAAATTTGCAAGCCAGAAATTATTAAATAAATTCATCAAATATTTAACATTCTAAACTCTTATTTTTAAAACAAAATACCTAGGCAAGAAAGTGTAGCTTAATAACATCACAACAAAGCACTCTTCTTTCTGGAATCTTAAATCCTATTTTATGTCATAAATGTAGAATAATCTTTTGTTGGCTTAAATGAGGGAGGTGAGTAACTAGATTTCAAGATAATAAAATTATGATTACAAATAGTCTATTCTACTCCCAGGTATTACAAGAAGGACACTGAACATAATCTAACCATTTTTTGATAACTAAAGATGAACATTAAGATCATCCTTTTTTTAAAAATCCTCACCTGAGGCTGTTTTTTTCCATTGATTTCTAGAGAGAGTGGAGGAGAGGGAAAGACAGAGAGAAACATCAATTGGTTGCCTCCTGTACATGCCCTGACCAGGGCCTGGGCCAGAGAGGAGCTTGCAACTGAGGTACGTGCCCTTGACTGAAATTGAACTCAGGACCCTTCGATCCACAGACCAACACTCTATCCACTGAGCCAAACCGCTTAGGGCAAGATCATCCTTTATTGTACTGTGTAAGAATAAAATTCATGACTATCTTTTAGTTATTCTATTACCTTCCTTAAAGTCACATTTTGAGTTTTTACTTCTCCTGCCACCATTACAAGTGGCTTTAAGAGTTTCCTCCAGTTTCTTCTTGGTTTGTTACTAATAATCTCTTCTGAGCCAGGAAACCAGATGTTTAATCTGTATGTTAAAGCAAAGTCGCTACTCTGATTGAGAAAAATGAATAATTCAAGGCTAGGAGTTTTTGGACTACTATTTTAAGAACTCAAAACTTTACCCCTATTTCTTAGATTGTATTTATGTTCTTGAGGGCTGAGGTTTAATTTTAATTTTCTTTGAACATTTATGTGATATATTCTGATAAATTTGTATATTATACATTTTTATTTAAAACAAAGCAAGTCAGACACTAAAAAAAGTGTTCATTTTAGAACACTTACATTGTAAAAGCCAACAGTTAAACTTTTTTTGGGGGGAGGGGAGAAGTGTAATGGTAATTTGTTCCCATCAGAAGAGAGAATTATCCTTCAAGGTTGAGAGGATATAATTGGCCATCATATAACTCTCTTGACAAATAGTGCCTTCAGGCAGTGTGGCTGTAATAATTGTTCAATTACATACTTTTGGCTTTCAAATGATCAAAGCCATTATTATGTATCACATTAATAGATATACAGGCATAATTAAGCACATTGATAAAGTATTTTTGTGGGGGGGAGGAGGATGAGTTTAGCTTTGAAATTAAGCTATAATGTAATTACCTGTAATTTTTAGTAATTGTAATTTAATTCCCTCTAATCTAATAATGATGATTACTCTCTAATCAAATAATTTTGCCAAATGCAATCTCTGTCATCAAATTGAAATGCAAGAAGACGGTTCCTTGTTAAATTTAATAAAACTGCTAAAAATATTATTTTTGTTAAAACAAAAGTTGTATTAACTTTTGTAAAGGAAGTGTTTAAACTATGACACTTTATTTCTAGAGAAAAATGTCCATTATGCTTAGGGGCTTTATCATATGTAGCCAAACAGAAGAGTGAGACACCAGGTGACATTTTGAATTCAAAAGAGAGGTGGTTTGCCTTAGTTATCATTGCAAGCCTGAAATCTGTGACATATTTACTTTTATACAGGTGAGATTAGGAATTCAGATGAAATGATCAATTAAAAAATCTCACAGTGTCTTATAGAATTATAAACAAGCTAAAACAAAATTGGGACTGAGGCAGGAAACTACACAAAGGTAATAATCAGTGGCTAATTAAGGGAAAGGATTTGTATCTGAGGCTTTCAAGCCACAAAGGGCAACTTTATTATATTTTTAAAGCAAAGTGATATATTCATGCTAGCTGGAAAATCCTGTCTAATACTTTATTTGACACATAGAATCTAAAAAAATTCAATTGGGATATCCACAAAAAAAGAGCAAAATTTTATTGTCAAGTTTTTAAATTAACTAGTAGAAAAGTATCTCCAATTTTCTACTTAGTAACGGCTCCTTTGGACTTGTGTCACTTGTTGTAGAGTGCCTCCATTTATTGCCCAATTATATTCATACATTATGCATTTTAAAAGCATTTCCTCTCCACTATTTCACTTGAGATACATAATCATTCTTGCTTCCTTGGATTTAAAACTTTGAGGTTTGACTGGATTTATAAAGCTAGTTTGGTTCATTAGCAATCTTTTGTCCTGAAATTTAAGTAAGAGCCCTTCGGTTTGAAAAAGAATACATTCATGAATTCTTTGGAAACAGTGGAACTGGGTGAGTTATAAGATGAAGAAAGGCAGATTCCACTCTCGGAAAAAGAGCTCCTCATATTTTCTGTCTGATCTACGTTTTAGAGTGGGAATCTGCTTTTACTTAAAAAAAAATACAGTTCTTGGGATCCAAGATGGTGACCAGCAAGAAGGTAGGGAGGAAGAGTGTGTGAGAGAGTGAGGGAGCAATAGAGGAGTGTGTGGATGTGTGTGGTGTGTGTGAGTGAGAGCTAGGGACAGTTAGATCCTGCAGGTCTTCCAAGGGCTGCCAAACCAGGCAGTCTTAGACAGTGTAACCCCACTGCAACCACAAACACTCCAGGAAAAACACCACTGGCACAGAGTCCATGCCATCTTGAAGAACAGAACTTCTTGAGACTAAGATCCTAGCCTCGTCACTACCCAATCTGGTCTCAGTTGCAAACCAGGATCCTACAGCCACTCAGGTAAAAGACCTGTGACCACAGCTGCATACCCACAGACACCAAGACCCCAGGCACCCTGGCCTCAGATTTCTGTGAGTCACAGAATCAATCCCCCTCCCCACCAGTCCTATAGCAGTGGCATATGAACTGCCAGACCCTCTCCGCACAAACAAGTTTCCTGCCCACACACAGCAGCAGTGGTTCTACCTGAATTTGAGCCTGGGTGTGTGGACATGGGAAGTTTGCTTCCCGCACCCAGACCCCATGCCCATGCAGGGAGGCTGCACTGAATTTGAGCCTGGGTGCACGAACTCAGGCAGTTTGTTTCCCGCAACCAGACCCCATACCCACACAGGAGGCTGCGCTGAATTTGACCAGGGTTCACAGACAGGGGAAGTTTGTTTTCCACAGTACACACCCATGTGACCAGACCCCACACCCACACAGGGTGGCAGTGCCACCTAACTTTGATTCAGTGCAAGTGCACACAGAAGGTTGTTTTCCTCAGGGTAGGAGTCGACCTCCTGACGACACAGTGTGACTGTGCAACCCAGTCCCAAAAGCAGATCTGGGACCGTGATTCTCTGTGCGAGCAGCAGCACTGAGCACCAGTGACTTTGCTCTGTTTCTCATGCTCACACCTGGGATCCCTGATTCCCAGTGCATTCACACTAAGAGCCAGTGACTCCAATTCTTGGTGCATACACACACAGGGACCCTGATTCTTGATGGGAGGCCGCACCAAGCAACAGAGATTCTGATACTCGATTATCAGCGCAGACACAGGGGGTCTCTGACCCCTGACATGTGCTAGGGGACTCTGATTTTCAGCACACGCCAGCGGGGTCTCTGTTTCAGTGTGGAGCAAGTGGGGTCCCTGATTCTAAGTGCACACACAAGGCCACATTAAATGCCTATGACTCTGATCCTGGGCGAGCGTGGCTCCCACCAACCCACAGCAGCCACATGTCTTGGTGACAGAGCTCTTCAGTGACATTTGGGGGCTGCAAAGCTCCCACTGCACATGGCCCAGGCCTCCGCAACTCAACATTTGAACCTTTTGGTGATAGTCAGAATGGGGAGACAACAAAGCAATCCCCAGAGGAAAGAAAATGAGGAATTGTCAAGAAAGAAAATAGGTGAAAAGGAAGCATGCAACATGATAGAAAAAGAAATAAGAGTAGTGGTTGTACAGTCCATACACGAGATGGACAAGAAAATGAACAATCTATGCAAAAATCAGGAAGAAATCAAAAGTGATATAGTTACAATCAAAAACACCATGGAAGGTTTCAACAGTAGACTAGAAGAAGCAGAGGACCGAATTAGTGAGTTGGAAGATAAGGTAGAGAAACAAGCTCAATCTGAACAGCAACTGGAGAAAAAAATTAAAAAGCAGGAGGAGAGCCTGCAGGAGCTTTGGGACAACACAAAATGAAGTAACATACATATAATAGAGCTGCCAGAAGGACAAGAAGAGCAGCAAGGATTAAAAAATCTATTTGAAGAAATAATGACAGAAAACTTCACAGATATGGGGAAGAAAAAAGTTACACAAGTACAGAGAGTCCCAAGTAAGATGAATCCCAAAAGACCCCACCAAGACAAGTCATAATTACAATGGCAAATGTTAAAGACAAAGAGACAATCTTTTACAATTAGAGAGTTACCTACAAAGGATCCACCATCAGATTATCAAATGATTTCTCAACAGAAACACATCAAGCTAGAAGGGAATGGAAGGAGGTATACAAAGTGATGCAAAGCAAAAGACTGAAAACAAGAACACTCTATCCAGCAAGACTATCAATCAAATTGAAGTGGAAATCAGGAGCTTTGCAGACAAAAAAAGGCTAAGGGAGTTTATCACTACCAAGCCAGCAATGCAAGAAATGCTGAAGGGAATTCTGGAAAAAGAAGAAATAGAAAGGGAGGAAAGAACACAGGCATAAAATACAGAAATGGCTATAAACAAGTACCTATCAATAGTAACATTAAATGTAAATAGATTAAATACTCCAATCAAAAGACATTGAGTGAATGAATGGATTAGAAAACATGAATAATATATATGCTGTCTACAGGAGACCTTCCTCAGAACAAGGGACTCACACAGACTGAAATTGAAGGGATGGAAAAATAACTATCAGGCAAATGGAAATGAAAAAAAAGCTGGGGTAGCAATACTTACATCTGACAAAATATACCTCAAAGTGAAGACCATAACAAGAGACAAGAAAGACCACATCATAATTCTAAAGTGATACAACAAGAGGATATAACTCTGGTAAACATGTATGCACCCAATGCAGGAGCACCCAAATGCATAAAAAAAAAAAAAAAACTTCTGGAAGATATCAGGGGTGAGAATGACAGCAACAAAATTATAGTAGGAGACTTTAATACCCCATTAACATTGCTGGATAAATCCTCTAAAAAATTAGCAAAGAAACATCAATCCTAAACAACTCACTAGATCAGATGGAGTTAATCGACAACTTTAGAACATTCCACCCAGAAACTACAGAATATACATTATTCTCAAGCACACATGGGACATTTTCAAAGATAGACTATATATTGGGACACAGGCAAAGTCTCTCCAAATTCAAGTAGATTGAAATAATACCAAGCATCTTCTTAGATCACAATGGCATAAAATTAGAAATCAACTACAGGAAAAACAATCACAAAAAGTCAAACACTTGGAGGCTGAATAGCATACTATTGAACAATGAGTAGGTTACCAAAGAGATCAAAGAAGAAACAAAACACATCCTGGAAACAAACAACAATGAAAACACAGCAATCCAAAATCTTTGGGACACAATGAAAGCAGTACTGATAGGGAAGTTCATAGCATTACAGGCCTACCTCAAAAAAAAACAAGAAAAACTGATAATAAACCATCTAACTCTGCAACTTGAAGAATTAGAAAGAGAGCAACAAGAAAAGCCCTGAGTGAGCAGAAGGAAGGAAATAATAAACATCAGAGCGGAAATAAATGACATAGAGACAAAAAAAATACAAAAGATTAATAAAACCAAGAGCTGGTTAATTGAAAGGATAAATAAGATTGATGAAGCTCTAGCCAGGCTCACCAAGAAGCAAAGAGAGAGGACCCAAATAAACAACATCAGAAACGAAAGAGGAGAAATAACAACAGAGGGCACAAAAATATGAAGAATCATAAAAAATACTATGGGCAACTCTACTACAACAAACAAGTCAACCTAGAAGAAATGGACATATTCCTAAAAAAAATACAACCTTCCAAAACTCAACCAAGAGCATAAAAAATATAAATAGGCCTATAACTATGGAGGAAATTGAAGCATTAATCAAAAATCTTCCAACAAACAAAAGCCTTGGGCCAGATGGCTTCACAGAGGAGTTTTATAAAACATTCAAAGAAGAAATAAAAACTATCTTCCTTAGACTATCCCAAAAAATTCAAGAGGAAGGAGCACTTCCAAGCTCTTTCTATGAAAACAGTATTACCCTAATCCCAAAACCAGATAAAGACAATGCAAAGAAAGTGAATTATAGGCCAATATCCCTCATGAACATAGATGCCAAAATCCTCAACAAAATTCCAGCAAATCGAATCCAGCATTACATTCAAAAGATCATACACAATGAACAAGTGGGATTTATTCTGGGGATGTAAGGATGGAACAATATCTGCAAATCACTAAATGTGATACACCATATAAACAAACTGAGAGATAAAAACCATATAATCATATCCATTGATTCAGAAAATCATTTGTCAAAATCCAACACCCTTTCTTGATAAAAACCCTCAGCAAGGTGGCAATAGAAGATAATACCTCAACATAAAAGCCATATATGACAAACCCACAGTCAACATCATACTCAATGGGCAAAAACTAAAACCATTTCCCCTAAGAACAGGAATAAGACAGGGATGCCCACTCTCACCACTCCTGTTCGACATAGTACTGGAAGTACTAGCCATTGCGATCAGACAAGAAGAAGAAATAAAAGGCACCTAAGTTGGAAAAGAAGAAGTAAAACAGTCCTTATTCGCAGATGACATGATATTGTACATAGAAATTTCCAAAGACTCCATAAAAAAACTAGTAGACTTAATAAATGAATTCAGCAATGTAGCAGGATACAAAATTAACACCCAGAAGTCTTTGGCTTTTCTATACACCAATAATGAACTCACAGAAAGAGAAATTAAAAAAGCAATCTCATTTACCATTGCACCAAAAAGTCAAGATACCTAGGAATAAACATAACCAAGGAGACAAAGGACATGTACTCAGAAAATTTCAGAATGCTGAAAAAAGACATAGTGGAAAACATGAACAAATGGAAGAATATACCATGTTCATGGATTGATAGAACCAACATCATTAAAATGTCCATACTACCCAAAGCAATCTATAGATTCAATGCACTCCCCATTAAAATACCAACAGCAGACTTCAAAGACCTAGAACAAATACTCAAAAATTCATCTGGAATAAAAAAAGAACCTGAATAGCTGCAGCAATCTTGAGAAAGAAGAACAATGTTGGAGAGATCACGATACCAGATATCAAGCTATATTACAAAGCCATTATTTTCAAAACTGCCTTGTACTGGCACCAGAACAGACATATAGACCAATGGAACAGAACAGTGAACCCAGAAATCAACACAAGCCATTATGCTCAATTAATATTTGACAAGGGAGGCAAGAGCATACAGTGGTATCAAGACAGTCTCTTCAATAAATGGTGTTGGGAAAACTGGACAGATACAGGCAAAAAAAAAAAAAAAAAAAGGAAAAGAAACTAGACCACAAACTTACATCATGCACAAAAATAAACTTAAAATGGATAAATGACTTAAACATAAGATGGGAAACCATAAAAATCTTAGAAGAAGTGATAGTAAAATAGCAGACATTTGTTGCAGCAATATATTTAAAGATACAGCTCCTAGGACAATGGAAACTAAGAAGAAAATAAACAAATGGGACTACATCAAAATAAAAAGCTCTGTACAGCAAAAGAAACCATCAACAAAACAACAAGAAAGCCCACTGCATAGTAGAACATATTTGCCAATGTTATCTCCTATAAGGGTTTAATCTCCAACATTTACAGGGAACTCGTACAACTTAACAAAAGGAAGATAAACAATCCAATAAAAAAATGGGCAAATGACCTAGACACTTTTTGAAAGAGGACATACAGAAAGCCAAGAGACATATGAAAACATGCCCCAGTCACTAATCATCCGAGAGATGCAAATCAAAACAACAATGAAGTAGCATCTTACACCTTTCAGAATGGCTATCATCAACAAATCAACAAAGGACAAGTGCTGGCAAGGATGTGGAGAAAAAGGAACCCTCGTGCACTGCTGGTGGGAATGCAAACTGGTGCAGCTACTGTGGAAAACAGTGTGGTGTTTTCTATGGAAATTAAAAATGGAACTGCCATTTGATCCAGTAATCCCACTTCTAGGAATATATCCCAAGAAATCAGAAACACCAATCAGAAAGGATATATGCACCCCTATGTTCATAGCAGCACTATTTACAATAGCTAAGATTTGGAAACAGCCTGAATTCCTATCAGCAGATGAGTGGATTAGAAAACTGTGGTACATCTACACAATGGAGTACTATGCTGCTATAAAAAAGAAGGAATTCTTATCATTTGCAACAGCATGGTTGGAAATGGAAAGCATTATGCTAAGTGAAATAAGCCAGTCAGTGAAAGAAAAATACCACATGATCTCACTCATTTACAGATAATAAAAAACATTATAAACTGATGAAGAAAAATAGACACAGAGGCAGAGAAGCTTTTTGAACAGACTGTCAAAATACAGAGGAAAGGCTTGGGAGGGTTGGGGGGGACTTAAGAGATCAACCGAAGGACTTGTATCCGTGCATATAAGCATAACCAATGGATGCAAGATACTGGGAGGGGGGTGAGGGCATGTGCCAGGGGATAGGGGAGGCTGGGGAAAGGTCAATTGGGAAACGAAAGGAGATATATGTACTACTATTTGTATTTCTTTAAACAATCTACACTAATAAAAGAGAAACATGCAAATTGACCATCCCTCTGCTATGCCCACCAGCCACTTAGAGTGAGTATGCAAATCAACCCAACAAAGATTGTGGTTAATTTGCATACGCAGGTGCAGAGCGAAGACTGAAGATATCGTAGATGGAAGCCAAGCACTGCAGAAGGGTGCGAAGCTTTGGATAAGCAAGCGGGGCAATGGAGACGGTAGCCAAGCCCACTTTGGCTGGCTTCACTCCCTTCTCTGCTTCGCTCTGGTCGCAGGAAACCCTATTCTTGCAGAAATAGGCCCAAGGAAGCCCTATTCTTACAGGAATCTTCCTGCAATGGGCCTCTAGTAAAAAAAGTAAAATAAAATAAAAACAGTTCCAAAGTATACTGGATGCTAAATGAATATACACACACATACCTGAGGGAACCCAAATATATGTATATGTATATGTATATGTATATGTATATGTATATGTATATGTATATATATGTGTATATGTATATGTATGTGTATGTGTATGTGTATGTGTGTATGTATATGAATACATATGCACATACACACACAGATTTTATGAGCTGAATTTTGTTGTCTCAATTCTTACATTGAATCCCTTACTCACAGTACCCCATAATGTGACTATTTTTGGAGATAAAGTCTTTAAAGAAATAATTAAGCTTAAATGAGGTTATTTGGGTAGACCTTAATCCAATCTGAATGTTAAGATTTGGATACATAGAGAGGCTATTGAAGCTCAGAGGGAAGGCACAGGAGTGTGGGTGGGAAGAGATCAATCAATGGACTTGTATGCATATATACATAACCTATGGACACATCAAATGGGGTGGGGAAGGCATGGGGTGTGGAGGAGGATGGGAACGGGCTGGAAGAGGTTTATGGGGGGAAAAGGAGGACCTATGTAATACTTTCAACAATAAAGATTTTAAAAAAAAGAAGAAGCATAGGTTTGCATGACCACCTAAGATAGGAAATGTGAGGATACAGGGAGAAGGCGGCCATCTGCAAGCCAAGGAGAGAGACCTCAGGAGAAACTAAACCTCCAGAACTGAAAAATCAATTTCAGTTGTTTAAACCAACCAATCTGTTATTTTGTAATGGCAGTCCTAGCAAACTAATATACATGGCAAACAGATATATATATTCCACCAGCTAACACTATTCTGCATCCCCTTGACAAGTGATAATATAATATTTAAAAAAAAATATTTAAACTCCAATGTATTATTAATGATAGTTTTCACTGACATGTGCTCTTCAGAAGGTAATGTAAAGTATCTGGCAAATTTTCAAATATCTATGCTAATAAAAGGGTAATATGCAAATTGGTCACGATGCCCTCACAGTAACAACCGAACAGCAGGCTGTATGGGGCAACAAGGCCGGCTTGGGGGTTAGCAAGGGATGACCAAGCAACTGACCAGCAGGCTGTGTGGGGTGACCAGGCCGGCAGGGGGGTTAGCGAGGGACGACCAAACGACTGACCAGCAGGCTGCGTGATGATGTTTGGAGGAAGATTAGTCTAAGGGGGAAAAACAAAGGGGTCTAAACTATCTTCTGCATGTTAAACATATATATTGTAAAAATAAAAAATAAACATGTTTTGATAACACAAACTAATTTTGTTGTGAGAAATGATATCATGGGTATTAGTTGCAGTTTTTAACATATTTTTTTCTAAAGTTTTCAGTAAGTATAAACAAAAATAAATCCTAACAGAATATTACACAATGCACTTTCAGAAGCATTGAAACTTTCCACACTGTGACTGAAAACTAAGATCTAATTGAAGAAAATCCCCCTGTTCTGAATTTTCAGTTTGCGTGACCCTATGTTCTAGACATTGTTGCACTATTAAATGCAATTAATAATAGCATTAATAAAAATGGTAAATATAAGTGTGACATTACTTGAGATTGAATGACCATTATTCACACAATTTTCTGAAAATGCTTCTTTTTGTATTTGTTTAATTTCTTGAGAATAAGGAAAGTATTTTTCCTTTTTTAAAAACTTATTTCCATTCTTGTCTGATTGCTCTCTGAGTGTAAAGACAAGCCTGCTGAAAGGTATAGACAGGTAGGAATTTTTGAGCAGAAGGATGAGTCCTACTGGGAATTTCTCAAGTAGTTTCTACTAGGTAAGCACATGATCTTCTAACTTTCTCACGGATAAAAGTAATGCATGTAAATACACTAACCCCTTCCTGAAGTTTAAAATTAAAGCTGATCTTGCTTAAAATGCAAGATTTTCAATCTACCTTAAAGTAAGGAGGTATTATAGTAATTTTCCAACCTTTACAAAATCAATACAGTCATTTCTAGCCTATCCAGCTCTCCCAAATTTTGCATTTTTGACACTTTTTGCAAAATTATCTCCTAGCATCTCTGTAGTAATTCGCATTGATTGCAATGCACTTGATCAGAGACAAAGCAATAAACTGCAGACCCTGATGCTGCTAAAGTCAGCAAATAAGCCAGTTATGGTTTCATTTTTTATTTTTGCTTTTTTAGGCCTTTTAAAAAAAGTTTTGTATTAAGGAAGTTTTGTGTTCTCGAACTTAGAAACCATCTTTACACCAGGCTTGACTAAGCCATCTAAGCTAACTTCATTATCCTAAATGTTAATAATTGCATTTCAATAATGGCTTTCATTAAAGTACCTCCAGGCGCTTAACACACATCAATTAAAGTACAGCACGCCCCTGTGAAGCAGGTCAGGATTATTATATCCTCTGAGACACAATGAGGTTACTGACTGAAGGTCACGGAACAAATGAACAACCAAATAAGTAGTAGACTACAGTTCAAACTAAATTCTTGTTTTCTCTCAATATTATATTTGGTTTCTTAAATGCTATATGCATTTTATTTGCCTTTAATTATAAATGAAGTAGAAATTCAATACTTCAAATACTTTGAACTTAAAATACATAACTATAGTTAGCTTAACCAATTCAGATCTACACAAGGTTGATCAATTTATGTCATAACTTTTAAACATTGCTTGGGTTTTATACTTCCTGCTCAAGAAAAATCATTAGTCCAAGCCACATGGATTTTAAATATTAATGCAAATATTTATCCTTCTGTATAATTTTCTCATAAATTCCCTAAGTAAAATTATACTTATTTATGGGTTAAATTACTCTTTCTACTTCCTGATTTTTGGAGGTATTAATGAAAGGGTAGCCAAGTCAGTACTCATAATTACATATAGTGAATAGCTGATCACTGTCATACCCTGGCAGGAACTAAATAAATAGTTAATAAAGAAATAATTGCTTCCTGATAGAGTATTTCATAGTACCTAACAGGAAAAGTATCTTGCTTGGAAGGCATTTCATTATGAAGCATTAGAGTGGGGTTCAGAGAAACCCATCTAGAAAACATTTGGCAAAGGGAAATTAAAATGATGGAAAGTTTGGTGAGATATAAATACTCAGGCAACAATATTAGGACTTGTGAGTCTAAGAAGATGAAAGCTACGAGAGATATAGTAAAATTTAACAAAACCAAGAAGTGTGTGTCAAAAAGTGTTTAGGGCCTTGAAATAGGACCATATAATTCCTTGACTTTTGAAAGAGATCTTAGAACCATGCGACATATCTACTTAAACAGCAGGCAAAAATCATATGATGAATGTATTAATCTTCCAAAAATGGCACTAGCAGAAAGTATAAGAGATTCAAAATGGTTTTAGGTGTGTTCCATAATGATAGTTTAATTTTATACATAATTTACTAGATTACAGATGTTTCAGAAAAACAATCACATTGCATAAGTTATTGTTCATTTTAAAGAGATGTTTCTGGGTTATTTATGGAGCTTACTAGTATATCGTAAGCACTAGATGTTTAATATTCATTTCATTTGCATAAAATGATTTTCTATATAGCAAACTTTTAAAAAAATTTTGATTGGTTTTAGAGAAAGGAAAGGAGAGGAAGGGAGGAGAGTGAGTGAGGGAGGGAGAGACAGAGAGAGAAACATCAATTTGTTCTTCCACTTATTTATGCATTCATTGGTTAATTCCTGCATGTGCCCTGACCAGGGATCAAACCCACAACCTTGGTGTATTGGGATGAAGCTCTAACCAACTGAGCAACCCAGCCAGGGATCCATATAGCAAACTTAACTGATTTGAATAAACCACTTGATCACTGACTATGCTGAGGCAAAGAAGCACAATTTGCCTCACAACTGTTTCATCACCCAACCTCTTAACTTCTATGTCACATTTCTGTTATAGGCAAGGATGTTGAGTATGTTTGAAGGTTAAGTAGAGATATGCCTGTGAGTAAAGAGACTCTAAACTTTTGTATGTTTATTCACATTAAATTACTGCTTGATTCAATTAAAATATTCTGCATAATTTATCTTCCTCTCTTTGGGGTTCTCTTATGTTGTAGGTTTTTTCTGTTTTAGCCCTTTCATTAATACCTCCAAAAATCAGTGAAATCTGTTTTAGCATGGAAACTTAAAGGAGTAGAAAACTTTAGTGCAGACTATGATACTTTTATGTAACTAGAGGCCTGGTGTATGGGGGGCGGTCCCCTCAGCCCAGCCTGCACCCTCTCCAATCTGGGACCCCTCAGGGGATGTCTGACTGACAGTTTAGGGGTATTAACTCCAGCCATTAGGAAAATCACACAGAATGTTCTTGACATACAAACAGTGTGGTTTTATGAGTTGTCTCAATAATAATGGCGGCCATTCCTTTAAATAATATCCTGGGGATCAGGCCTAAACTGGCAGTCAGACATCCCTCTCACAATCTTGGACTGCTGGCTCCTAATCTCTCACCTGCCTGCCTGCCTGGTTACCCCTAACTGCCCCTACCCTGCCAGCCTGGCCACCCCTTACTGCACCCCTGCTGGCCTGGTTGCCCCCAACTGCCCCCCCCCCGCTGGCCTGGTCACCACTTACTGCCCCCCCTGCCAACCTGGTTGCCTTCAACTGCCCCCAACTGCTGGCCTGGTCACCCCCAACTGCACCCCCTGCCGGCCTGGTCATCCCTCACGACCCCACCCCGCCAGCCTGGTGGCCCCACACAGCCTGCTTGTCCAGTTGTTTGGTCGTCCCTCACTAACACCTCTGCTGGCTGGTCATATGCAGCCATCTTGTGAGGGCATGAGGGTTAATTTGCATATTACCTCTTTATTACATAGGATTTGTAGATGACAACATTAATGATGAAGTTATTAGATTACTAAAAGCCATTTCACCCAAGATTTTTAAAATTTTTAGTCATTTTAGGACAACCTGGGTAAAGAGTATGTCACAGACACTGAAATCTGTACAGTTCCCTCCTAATCAGCACCATGCATCTTGCAAATTGTCTGTTCATTATTTTCTAATTACAGACACAATTGGTAATGTTGGGTGGGTGACAATATCTACTAAATTTATGTCCTTTTGAATTTCATATGGCAAGGTCTGACTCCCATTTGGTGGGCCAGCAAATATGAGGAAATCATGGGATAACTCTAAAATTTTAAAATATAAATCAATAGCCAACTCAAACAAGCCTCGTTGCAGTGAGAGGGCAGCTGCTGTCGGCCAAGTCTCTGTCTGTTGCCTGGGTCCCGATTTGAGCTGGGCATGGGAAGCGAAGCGGCCATGGGGGCAGGAGACCTCCCTCAGCAGGGGTGAGGTTTCAGGCCCCTGCAAAGTTGGGGGGTGAGGGTCTGTGCCCAACCTCTGTTGACCCCCAAGTTCTCTCCTGATGGCCCCTCTGTGACTGTGCCTGTCTTAGGTTGTTCCTTCCCTGAGGAATCTTACCTGTCTCTGGCTAACCAGCCATCCTCCGGGGCCAAGCAGGGTGATGTGAAGTTCAGTTCTGTCTCCTTGGTAGCCTATGCCCCCATGGCCTGCATGCCCAGCACCTGCCTTGGGATGCCCTCGCCTGCTGGCAGGGCCCCGGCACTAATCACATATCTTGGTGTGGGGAAATGGGTTTTTGATATCTGAATCCAGCCTAGCACCAGGAATGCTCAGGGTCTAGTTAAGAAGGCAAATAATCCTTTCCACTAATATTTACAGGGTGAAATAAGATTGTTGTTAGAGTATTAAATTTGACAGTAAAATAGTAGTCAAGTTCTCAGACTAATTTTAATTGGCTAATTGAAATAAGTGAATATTTTAGAAAAATTAATGGTACTGGACAAAAGGCTGTTCCTAAAGTGTTAACTAAAATCTTTATTGGTAGTTCATCTCTTGGTAAAATTGCATCACATGTAATGAACCTAAAGCAGTTATATTTTAGTGCAAAAAATTAAAATTTAAAAGCTGTCAAGACTACATTATAAAATTTCCAAAAGCCTCCTAATATTTAAATCTAAAAAGGGGGGACAGTAGAAGAATATCATGTAAGGAAAAGTATCCTGTAAGTAAATTACATCTAGAAAATTTTTACTTTAGAAAATTAACTTTCTTTGTAATGCTAACAGCAACACACCCATGAAAAACATGGTGTCAAAACAAGCCAAAGGAAAATCATTTGGGCAAAAAATGAAAAAGGATCCCAAGTCAAATTTATAGAAAAGATTCCTGTATTAACTTTTGGTCGAGAATATGTTTGTATATTTTCAGAAAACACCTCCAAGACCATGTGGATTCCTGCAACAGAGAGGAATTGACAGGACTGCTCCAGCCATGAAGACAGAAGAGAAACAGTCCAGAGATGGAAGACGCTGACGACGCCTTGCCATACTAGCAGTCAGCAGCTGTGCGTCGCTGCAGGTTGCCCAGGACCAAACCAGAGAGGGTTGGACCTGCATTACCACCATTTGTCCACCATCCAGAACTGAAATATCATCGATGACATGTACACATAAGGAACTGTTTGACATTGAAATTGGGACTCAAAAGAACTGTTGGCCCAGAAAGAAACTCACTACAGACTGATTCATTTGCCTCCCACTATAACCATTATTGCTTGTCTCATTTTCGGTTCTTATAAGTGTATTTCTAGTATCACATGATCTCACTCATCTAGGGGAAATAATGAACAAAATAAACTGATGAATAAAAACAGACCCGGAGACAGGGAAGCATCAATGAGACTGTCAAACCTCAGAGGGAAGGTAGGGGAGGGTGGGGGTAAGGGGGAGAGATCAACCAAAGGACTTGTATGCATGCATATAAGCCTAACCAGTGGTCATGGACAACAGGAGGGTGGGGGCATGTGTGGGGAGGGGTTTGGGATGGGAATGGGGGAATGAGGACAAATATGTGATACCTTAATCAATAAAGAAATTAATAAAAATATAAATCAATATTCCATTTTGAGCTTTATTTCAAACAAAATTGACTAAAAATTCAGTAACATTTTAATTTATTTTTAAAAATTCAGTTCATGGTGAGGCCACATATAAATCAAGAAAACCTACTAACCATTCCTGAAGGTGAGAGAAGGACTGCTCAATAGTAAACTTAGAGCAAGGGCAGTTTTCCATATTTTACTGTATTTTAGTTGTGGACAAAGTGTGGGCTGAGTAAAGGACACGGGGGGAGGAAGAAGTGATGAAAAACAGAGACTTCTGCCCATTTAACATGATTAATTTTAACTGTATTTCCACACTAGTATTGAGGTCATTACTTTATAAAGAGCACAGAATGCAAAGGAAAATATCAAGAAGAGCTACCTATTAAAGTAGAGAAATGCTAATTGAATTTCCTTATTCTTCGATAAGACCTAACAAAATTGTGCATTCTATTCTGGCCATCACGTGAAGATAAAACGAGATAAGGAAAAGGCCATTGAAATCATAGAAATGAAAATCTAGCTCAGCTTTGCCTTTCTAACTCCATTTAAGCATTTTCTAAGTAGAAGAGAGAACTGGTATAACAAAAAAACCCAAAACACCACAAAAAAGAGGTAGTTCATTTATCTCAATGGACTTGTTGAGAAAATATCAACTAAATTTGCAATCTTTATTTTTTTTGCATTTTAACACAACACATATAGTTGATTTTTAAATAAGTAAAAAACATAAAATATAAAAATACAGAGATGTGAAAAAACTGCTTCAGCTCTTGAGCAAAGTTGCAATAAATGAAGCAGTGATTCCCCAAACTATGACTCTTATTCTGTTTCAGCTTATAGGAAATGCTGTTGAGACTTCTAACAGCTACCCGTTTGGGGTGACATTTGAGACTTGAATGAATGATTTTACACCACACACACCCACACACACACCCACACACACACACACACACACACACACACACACACATCTTTTAAAGAAGTCAGGGGCCAGAATAATGTAATGCTTACAATTAATGTACTAAAATGCAAAGAGCAAATCTATAATTGTGCACAGAAATTAGAGTAGGGTTGAATATCCATGAGGCAGAGCTTCAAAGGTGGAGTGGTAACTGAAGGAAGGTGATGAGACAGTGGAAGACAAGCAGCTGAGATGAATGGGGTGAAGGCAGAACTGCTCTCTTGGCCCTGGGTGGAAGAGATTGAGCATATATTCTTCCCAGAATAAAGTTTAATGAATTTATGATTATCCCATACTAATATTATGAGATTTATTAATTTGTCTTTCACATTGGTATTTACAATCCACTTAATTTTTGTGTGTGTGTGTTTATGTGTGTGTGTGCATGATGTGAGTTAGGGTTTCATTTTCATTTTGTTCCAAGTTAATATCCAATTGAGTCAGCCCATTTATCAAAATATATTGTGTTTTCCCTCTTGTCTTCCATGCCAACTTTGTAATATAATAAATCTCCAATGTATGTGTGGGTTTTTTTTTCTGGACTGTCAATTCTGTTACATAGCTATATTTGTCTATTCTTGAATCAATAAGATGCTGTCTTAATTACTCTTATTTTATAGTTATACATTTGCTAAAAGTTTTTTTTTTTTTTTTTTTTTTTTTTTTTACCAGCCATCTATTTGACATCTAGTAAATTACATTCTCCTACCTTGTTATTCTTTTTCAAGGGTGACTTGGTCAATTTTCATCCTTAACATAAGCATTAAGTTTTTAAAAGAAGTATGTATGTTTTCACAAAATATATAAATAGAATTTTGCTGTGAGAGTAGAGTGCATAGGTAAATTCAGGGAGAATATTTTTAAAAATTCAGATTTTTAAATCAATGAACATACTATATGCACCATGCATTTATACCTACATACTTTTTTCTATTTTATAGCTTTCTGTGTTAAGTTTTCCTATATCTTACATTACATCTTTATCTTATTGCAAGGTATTCTTACATGTACTTGAAGAAATGTCTATTATAAGTGGCATACTTTAAAATTCCTTGTTCCAATTTTTTATAGTTAGGATGTAGATATACAACTGATTTTGAAACATTTTCCTCATATTTTCCTATCATGCTAACATCACTGATTAATTTATTCAACGTATATTGTCTGTGATAATATGAGTTTCATTTCTTTCATTATAATACCTATACTATACATCTTACTGCTTTTTCTTGATTTGGCACTGGCTTTGTACACCACTAAAAATTTATGTAGCATGTGGAAGTTAAGACAGAAAACAAAGTTTCTTTCTTTTCTTTATTAATTTCTTTATTGATTAAGGTATCACATATTTGTCCTCATTCCCCCATTCCCATCCCAAACCCCTCCCCACACATGCCCCCAGCCCCCTGTTGTCCATGACCACTGGTTAGGCTTATATGCATGCATACAAGTCCTTTGGTTGATCTCTCCCCCTTACCCCCACCCTCCCCTACCTTCCCTCTGAGGTTTGACAGTCTCATTGATGCTTCCCTGTCTCCGGGTCTGTTTTTATTCATCAGTTTATTTTGTTCATTATTTCCCCTAGATGAGTGAGATCATGTGATACTAGAAATACACTTATAAGAACCGAAAATGAGACAAGCAATAATGGTTATAGTGGGAGGCAAATGAATCAGTCTGTAGTGAGTTTCTTTCTGGGCCAACAGTTCTTTTGAGTTCCAATTTCAATGTCAAACAGTTCCTTATGTGTACATGTCATCGATGATATTTCAGTTCTGGATGGTGGACAAATGGTGGTAATGCAGGTCCAACCCTCTCTGGTTTGGTCCTGGGCAACCTGCAGCGACGCACAGCTGCTGACTGCTAGTATGGCAAGGCGTCGTCAGCGTCTTCCATCTCTGGACTGTTTCTCTTCTGTCTTCATGGCTGGAGCAGTCCTGTCAATTCCTCTCTGTTGCAGGAATCCACATGGTCTTGGAGGTGTTTTCTGAAAATATACAAACATATTCTCGACCAAAAGGTAATACAGGAATCTTTTCTATAAATTTGACTTGGGATCCTTTTTCATTTTTTGCCCAAATGATTTTCCTTTGGCTTGTTTTGACACCATGTTTTTCATGGGTGTGTTGCTGTTAGCATTACAAAGAAAGTTAATTTTCTAAAGTAAAAATTTTCTAGATGTAATTTACTTACAGGATACTTTTCCTTACATGATATTCTTCTACTGTCCCCCCTTTTTAGATTTAAATATTAGGAGGCTTTTGGAAATTTTATAATGTAGTCTTGACAGCTTTTAAATTTTAATTTTTTGCACTAAAATATAACTGCTTTAGGTTCATTACATGTGATGCAATTTTACCAAGAGATGAACTACCAATAAAGATTTTAGTTAACACTTTAGGAACAGCTTTTTGTCCAGTACCATTAATTTTTCTAGAATATTCACTTATTTCAATTAGCCAATTTAAATTAGTCTGAGAACTTGACTACTATTTTACTGTCAAATTTAATACTCTAACAACAATCTTATTTTACCCTGTAATATTAGTGGAAATGATTATTTACCTTCTTGAGTAGGCCCTGAGCATTCCTGGTGCTTGGTTGGATTTAGATATCAATAACCCACTTTCCCATACCATGGGTACAAGACAACTCAAACAAGTCTTGTTGCAGTGAGAGGGCAGCTGCTGTAGGCCAAGTCTCTGTCTGTTACCTGGGTCCCAATTTGTGCTGGGCATGGGAAGCAAAGTAGCCATGGGGGCAGGAGACCTCCCTCAGAAGTGGTGAGGGTTCAGGCCCCTGCAAAGTTGGGGGGGTGAGGGTCTGTGCCCCACCTCTGTTGACCCCCTAGTTCTCTCCTGATGGCCCCTCTGCAACTGTGCCTGTCTTATGTTGTTTCTTCCCTGAGGAATCTTACCCGTCTCTGGCTAACAAGCCATCCTCCCGGGCCAAGCAGGGTGATATGATGATCAGTTCTGTCTCCTTGGTAGCCTATGCCCCCTGGCCTGCACGCCAGCACCTGCCTTGGGATGCCCTCTCCTGCTGGCAGGGCCCCGGCACTGATCACATATCTTGGAGAACCCAGCTTTCTTCTCCAGGGTGGGTCCAGCTCACCCCACTGGGCGAGAGACAGATCCATGGTACCAGCCACCACAAGGCTTTAACCTCACCATGAATAGAAAGCTCAGGCAATAGCTGTGGACAATTAAATTGTGTGAAGAGGGTCCCTCTTGGTCAAAATTGCAAGAAGGGCCAATATAGAATGCTCAGATGACTTCCCAGGGTGCCATCTGCACAGTGGAAGGGATTAAAACCTCTCATGTCCTTTTTAAATTGCTGCCAGATATTCAAAGAATTAGTTTGTAAGTTTGTTTGGGATAATTGTACATTATGCTGTTGTGATTCTATAATATCAAGAGATGTGTCACTTTTGTCTCCAAGCTCCAAAAAGATGATTTTTTATTGATTCCCAAGGGTGCGAGGTACTATTATAGGCAATGGGGGTAATACAAATCTGGGGAAAATTATAATGACATTGTAGAATAATATCATGTAAGGATATTCTTTGCTCTAGGCCATGGCAATTCCATTTCAAACTGGTTGTCAATTTCTTTTTCTATAGACAAGATCTTAGTTACATTTTCTGCACCTCTCCCAGGAGCAAGTAGTGATAGCCCCTTCCTTTGGTGTCCACACAACCAGAAACCTCTCTTTAATTTTACACACAAAGGAGCAGTGGTTTTATTTTGTGTCATACAAAAGGGAAGCTGGGTGGCGACCCCTGTGTAATTATACTTCCTTGCCCCACCCATGGTACTCCTGGATGACCAAGGTGTTTGGAATTATTTGTGACTACATTAGGTGTGGGATCAGCCCACATGAGGGCTCTTACCCATGAAGGGTCAGGATCATAAGTCCAAAATATTTGCCCATTTGCCCAAGATAATATTACTGTACAGCTGATGACTGCTGGCATGGCAAGAAAGACATTCTCAGGCGTTCTTGGGGTTCTGGTTTCCTCACAATTTCTTATATATTTTTTTATTTTTATATTTTTTATTATTTTTGTTATTTTTTTACATATGTGTCCTTATTCCTCCATTACCCCCCACCCGCCACTAATGCCCCACCCCCTGTTGTCTGTGTCCATTTATTAGGCTCATATGCATGCACACAAATCCCTTGGTTGATCTCTCCCCCTTACTCCCACCAACCCCCTCCTTCCCTGAGGTTTGAGGTTCTGATAGATGTTTCTCAGTCTCTGGATCTGTTCTTGTTCATCAGTCTATGCCGTTCATTACATTCCACAAATGAGTGAGATCATGTGATACTTATCTTTCTCTGCCTGGCTTATTTCACTTAGCATAATGCTCTCCATCTCCATCCATGTTGTTGAAAATGGTAGGAACTCCTTCTTTTTTACCGCAGCATAGTGTTCCATTGTGTAGATGTACCACAATTTTTTTATCCACTCATCTGCTGATGGGCATTTAGGCTGTTTCCAAATCTTAGCTATGGTGAATTGTGCTGCTATGAACATAAGGGTGCATATATCCTTTCTGATTTGTGTTTCTAGTTTCTTGGGATATATTCCTAGAAGTGGGATCACTGGGTCAAATGGGAGTTCCATTTTTAGTTTTTTGAGGAAACTCCATACTGTTCTCCACAGTGGCTACACCAGTCTTCATTCCCACCAGCAGTGCAAAAGAGTTCCCTTTTCTCCGCATCCTCGCCAGCACTTGTCCTTTGTTAATTTGTTGATGATAGCCATTCTGACAGTTGTAAGATGGTATGGCATTGTTGTTATGATTTGCATCTCTCTCATGATTAGTGACTTTGAGCAGGTTTTCATATGTCTCTTGACCTTCCTTCTGTCTTCTTTAGAAAAGTGTCTATTTAGGTCAGTTGCCCATTTTTTGATTGGGTTGTTTATCTTTTTGTTAAGTTGTATGAGTTCTCTGTAAATGTTGGAGATTAAACCCTTATCGTTGATATCATTGGTAAATATGTTCTCCCATGCAGTGGGCTTTCTTGTTGTTTTATTGATGGTTTCCTTTGCTGTGAAAAAGCTTTTTATTTTGATGTAGTCCCATTTGTTTACTTTCTCTTTCGTTTTTATTGCCCTAGGAGCAGTATCAGTGAAGTGGTTCCCTCGGCATATGTCTGAGATTTTGCTGCCTGTGGATTCTTCTAGTATTTTTATGGTTTCCCGTCTTACCTTTAAGTCCTTTATCCATTTTGAGTTTATTTTTGTGTATGGTGAAAGTTGGTGATCTAGTTTCATTTTTTTGCATGTATCTGTCCAATTTTCCCAACACCATTTGTTGAAGAGACTGTCTTGACTCCATTGTATGTTCATGCCTCCTTTGTCAAATATTAATTGGGCATAGTGGTTTGGGTCGATATCTGGGTTCTCTATTCTATTCCATTGATCTATTTGTCTGTTCATGTGCCAATACCTGCCTGTTTTAAGAACATTTGCTTTGTAATACAGCTTGAAATTTGGTATTGAGATCCCACCTACTTTGTTCTTTTTTCTCAGGATTGCTGCAGCTATTGGGGGTCTTTTTTTATTCCAGTTGAATTTTTTGAAGGATTATTCTAGGTCTGTGAAAAATGCCATTGGTATTTTAATGGGAAGTGCATTGAATTTATAGATTGCTTTGGGTAGTATGGACATTTTCATGATGTTGATTCTACCAATCCATGAACATGGTATGTTCTTCCATCTTTTTATGTCTTCCTCTATATCTTTTTTCAGTGTCGTGTAGTTTTCCACGTATAGGTCTTTTAACCTCCTTAGTTAAGTTTATTCGTAGGTGTCTTAATTTTTTTGGTGCGATGGTAAATGGGATTGCTTTTTTAGTCTCTCTTTGTGTAAGTTCATTATTGGTGTATAGAAATGCCATAGATTTCTTGGTGTTAATTTTGTCTCCTGCTACATTGTCCAATTCATTTATTAAGTCTAATAATTTTTTGATGGGGTCTTTAGGGTTTTCTATGTACAGTATCATGTCATCTGCAAATAAGGACAGTTTTACTTCTTCTTTTCCAATTTGCATGCCTTTTATTTCTTCTTCTTGTCTGATCACAATGGCTAGTACTTCTAGCACTATGTTGAACAGGAGTGGTGAGTGTGGGTATCCCTGTCTTATTCCTGTTCTTAGGGGAAATGGTTTTAATTTTTGCCCTTTGATTATGATGTTGGCTGTAGGTTTGTCATATATGCCTTTTATTATGTTGAAGTATGATCCTTCTATTCCCACCTTGCTGAGAGTTTTTATCAAGAAAGGATTTTGTCAAATGTTTTTTCTGCATCAATTGATATGACTATGTAATTTTTATCTCTCAGTTTGTTTATGTGATGAATCACGTTTATTGATTTGCAGATATTGTACCTTCCTTGCATCCCTGGGATAAATCCTACTTGGTCATGGTGTATGATCTTTCTGATGTACTGCTGTATTCGATTCGCTAGAATTTTGTTGAGGATTTTGGCATCTTTGTTCATGAGGGATATTGGCCTGTAATTCTCCTTCATTGTGTTATCTTTATCTGGTTTTGATATTAAGGTGATGCTGATTTCATAGAAGGAGCTTGGAAGTGTTCCTTCCTCTTGAATTTTCTGGAATAGTCTGAGGAGGATAGGTTTTATTTCTTCCTTGAATGTTTGGTAAAACTCCCATGTGAAGCCGTCTGGCCCCGGGGTTTTATTTGCCGGGAGCTTTTTGAGGACTGCTTCAATTTCTTCCATAGTTATTGGCCTATTGAGATTTTTAGACTCTCCCTGAGTAAGGTTTGGAAGGTTGTATTTTTCTAGGAATATGTCCATTTCCTCCAGGTTGTCCAGTTTGTTGGAATAGAGTTGTTCATAGTATTTTTTAACAATCCTTTGTATTTCTGTGTGGTCTGTTGTTATTTCACCTCTTTCATTTCTAATTTTGTTTATTTGGGTCCTCTCTCTTTGCTTCTTGGTGAGCTTGGCTAGAGGTTCATCAATCTTGTTTATCCTTTTGAAGAACCAGCTCTTGGTTTCATTGATCTTTTGTAATGTTTTTTGGTCTCTATGTCATTCGTTCCTGCTCTGATCTTTATTATTTCCTTCCTTCTGCTCACTGTGGGCTTTTGTTGTTGCTCTCTTTCTAATTCTTTGAGTTGTTGAGTTCGATGATTTATTACCATTTTTTCTTGTTTTTTTGAGGTAGGCTTGTGGAGCTATAAACTTCCCTGTTAGGACTGCTTTCATTGTGTCCCATAGGATGTGCAATGTTTTGTTTTTATTCTCATTAGTCTCCAGGATGTTTTTAATTTCTTCTTTGATCTCAGTGATAACCCAATCATTGTTTAGTAGCATGCTATTCAGCTTCCAATTGTTTGAATTTTTTGTAATGTTTTTATTGTAGTTTATTTCTAATATTATACCATTGTGGTCTGAGAAACTGCTTGATATGATTTCAATCTTTTTGAATTTGGGGAGACTTTGCTTGTGACCCAATATGTGGTCTATTTTTGAAAATGTCCCATGTGCACTTGAGAAGAACGTATATTCTGCGGCTTTGGGGTAAAATGCTCTGAAAATGTCAATTAGGTCCATCTGATCTAGTGTGTCATTTAGAATTGCTGTTTCTTTGCTGATTTTTTGTCTGGAGGATTTATCTAGTGATGTCAGTGGTGTATTAAAGTCTCCTGCTATGATTGTACTGTTGTTGATCTCTCCCTTGATATCTTCCAGGAGATTTGTTATGTATTTATATGCTCCTGCATTGGGTGCATATATGTTTACCAGAGTTATATCTTCTTGTTGAATTGCTCCCTTTAGTATTATGTAGTGGTCTTCCTTATCTCTTATTATGGCCTTTACTTTGAGGTCTATTTTATCAGATATAAGTATCGCAACCCCAGATTTTTCTCATTTCCATTTGCCTGAAAAATGTTTTTCCGTCCCTTTGCTCTCAGTCTGTGTGAATCCTTTTTTCTGAGGTGGGTCTCTTGTAGACAGCAAATATATGGGTCATGTTTTCTTATCCATTCAGCTACCCTATGTCTTTTGATTGGTGCATTTAATCCATTTACGTTTAATGTTATTATTGACAAGTACATGTTTGTTGTCATGTTTTTCCTTAGTATTTGTGTTTCTTCTTGCCTTTCTCTTTCTTCTTTTTACAGCAGTCCCTTTAGCATTTCTTGCATTGCTGGTTTGGTAGTGATAAACTCTCTTAGCCCTTTTTTGTCTGTGAAGCTCCTGATTCCACCTGCAATTTTGAATGATAGCCTTGCTGGGTATAGTATTCTTGGATTCAATCCCTTGCTTTGCATCACTTTGTATATTTCATTCCATTCCCTTCTGGCCTGGTATGTTTCTGTTGAGAAATCAGTTGATATTCTGATAGGAGACCCCTTGTAAGTAACTTTCTGTCTCTCTCTGGCAGCCTTTAGGATTCTTACTTTATTGTTGGTGTTCGCAATCTAATTATAATGTGTCTTGGTGTCGGTCTTTTGAGGTTCAAATTTTTTAGGCCTCTATGTTCTTCTTGGACTTGCATAGTTTTTTTCTTGCCAATATTAGGGAAGTTTTCTGTCATTATTTCTTCAAACATGTTTTTTATTCCTTGCTTCTCTTCCTCTCCTTCTGGTATCCCTATTATTGAATATTGTTTCATTTTGTGTTGTCCCAAAGCTCCCTTAGGCTCTCCTCTTGCTTTTTAAGTCTTCTTTCCAGTTGCTGCTGTGTTTGTGTGTTTTTTCCTACCTTGTCTTCTAATTCGCTGATGCAGTCCTCTGCCTCTTCTAGTCTACTGTTTAGGCCTTCCATTGTGTTCTTTATTGCGCTATGTCGTTCTTCATCTCCTCTTGGTTTTTTTTCATGTTGGTGACATTCTCATTCAGCTCCTTATAGTTCTCATTGAGTTGCGTGTATTTGTCATTGAGTTGCGTGTATTTGTCATCCATCCGTTTAAACATTCTTATAACCATTACTCTGAATTCGATCTCTGATAAGCTGCTAGCCTCAAAATCATTTAATTTCCTTTCTGGTGGTTCCTCTTTTTCTTTCCTTTGGGGATTGCTTTTTTGTCTTCCCATGTTTTCCTGTAATGTTTTAATTGTAGATCCAATTGCTTTGCTACCCAGGTTCTTTTGGGGATGGTGCTACTGGTGTAATCTCTCAGTTCTCCTGGGCTTGTTAATCTAGTGTAGCTCCCTACTTGAGCTATTTGGGTTCTCTTGATGTAGGCCTGTTAGCTTGAGAGGTACAACTGCAGTGTCTAGAAGTCAGCTGCGTGGAGGGGAGTGTCCCAATTTTTACTGTCTTGCACCCTTAATTAAAATCACGCGTGCCCAGCAGGGACTCACAGTGGCACCCAGGAACCGTCTGTTGGGGTGATGGGGCTCAGGTGGGCCTGCTCTCTGGAAAGGTGTGACTGTGTTGCCCAGAGTTCTGCTGTATTGGGATGGGCAGACCCAGCTTTTGCTGTTGCACCTGTGGTGGATAGGCGCTTACTCCCAGTGGTGGCTCACAGGAGCACCCGTGGTACTTTTGCCAGTGAGGCACACTGAAGGACTCTGAAGGTCCCTGGCAATGTAGCCATGCAATTGAGGCACCTGTGGGCCAGAATCTAGGATGAGTGAATTCAAAACTTCTACTGCTGGGGGGGAGTGGCTCCCACTAGTGCCCTGTGGGTAGATAGTCTCAGGGTGCCTTCCTGTTGGAACTTCGCCTCTGTGGAGGTATGCTTGCCGAGCGCAGAGTTCTGATGCACTCTGAGGGGTCCTGGCACCGTGGTTGAGCCGCTGGAGTGGATGTGGGCAGTTATCCAGCAAGACAGAATTCAGAATTTCTACTGAGGTGCTGAGCACCCTTATCTGTGCAGAATCACACACTCGGGGGCTCTCAGCAGCTCCCAAGCACTGCCTAATGAGTGGAGTGCCCTGTGCGGCTGGAAACAGCAAATCCGGATACTAGGGAATCCGGAGTTCTGCCGCTGGGGAGGAGGAGGTTGCCCTTACTGCTGCTGAGCGGTGCTCCTTTGGAGATGGAGGTCCCAGGGTCTGCTGGTCTGCAGCTGGTGTAGCAGGATTTTGGCTGGAGTGGCTGCTGGGTCGCGGGGCAGTTCCAAGGCCTGTCTGGGTGGTGGTGCTGATGAGTTCCTAAAAAAGGCCATTCTCCCCTTCAAGATGGCAGTGCTCCGTGCTGGAGTCCCGCAGTCCAAGGAGTGCCCGCAGCGGTGGTAGTCTCTCCTTGTCATGTAGAACCTCTCTGCCAGCCCCTGCTGCTCCTGTGAGATTTAACTTCCCCTCACTCACACACACACCATGCACATCTACACACTCTCCTTTCATACCCTCAATCACTCACTTCCTCTCCCTCACCTCTGTCCTGCCAGCCGCCATCTTTTTCCCCCCAAAGTCTCCCTCTTTATCTTAAGGAGAAAATTTGCAACGTTTGCAATTAAGTATGATGATTGCTGTAATTTTTTGTTCATAGTAAAGATTAAGTAAATTCCTTTTATTAGCATTTTGTTAAAAAGTTATTTTATCATAATTAGACAGTAAATTTTATCAAATGCCTTTGTTGCATTTGATTGAGTTGATCATATCATTTTATTATTATTTTTAATTCAAGGGTATGTTGTTAAGGGCATACCATTTTAGAATCTCTATATATTCATAGTGTACTGTAAGTTTCATTATTATTGAGTATCCCTATTTCTCTCTAGAAAATATTTATCCCTATACTTAAAATATACTTTCTCTAATATTAATGTAACTATCTTATTTTCTTTTGGTTAATAATTCCATGATATATTTTATCCTTAACTTTAGCTTAAAACTTTGTTTTTTACAATTTGTGAACATATTTTAAATAATATATGATCATGTTTAACGTATAACTCACAATTATTTTGTCTTTTAATTGGAGAATGCAGTTTATTTAAATTTAATGCGATTACTGATGTATTTGATTTTAAATCTACTATTTCATTTTTGGCCTTCTATTTTTTTCTTTACATTTGATATTTCTTTATTCTCCCTTAAGTTTTTTGGAATAAGTCAATTTGATTCCAGCCCCCCTTTAATTGTGCAGCTATAAATTATAATTATTGAAACAAGTAATCGATACTCATTTATATTTTCTTACATATGTATTCTTTTTATTACTTTCCTAATTGATAACCTGCCATCTGGTAACATCATCCTACTTCCTAAGGGATCTTTTATATTTCCTTAATGTGAGTCTACTGGTGACTAAATTATCAATTTTGTTTTAAAAAATCCTTATTTCAAATTTATTCTTAAAAGCTATCTTTGCTTGATGTAGAATTTTATGCATGCAATTAAGTTGTTTAAGCACTTTGACAACATAATCCTATCTAATAAAAGTAATATGCAAATTGACCATACCTCTGCTATACCCACAAGACTCGCCCACCAGCCAATCAGGAGCAAGTATGCAAATTAACCCAACCAAGATGGCTGTGGCCATGGAGAGAGCAAGAGGCTTGAGTTTCCCCTGATGGTGGAGGAAGCCAAGCTCCCACAGCCCTGGCCTCTTCTCAGGGCTACAAAGTTTCAATTATAGAAGATAAATAAATCCCAGATACATGGGCCTCTGCTTGGGTCGCCGGGGGGTGTAGTCGGCCTGCAAACCACCACAGGCTCCTCGCCCAGGCCACCCCACACCCCAAGGGAACCCCCACCTTGACCCGGGACACCTTTCAGGGCAAACCAGCTGGCCCCCACCCATGCACCAGGCCTCTATCCTATCTAATAAAAGAGTAATATGCAAATTGACCAAACTCCAACACACAAAATGACTGCCCCCATGTGGACACAAGATGGCCAGCAGGGGAGGGCAGTTGTGAGGGACCAGGTCTGCAGGGGAGGGCAGTTAGGGGTGACTAGGCCAGCAGAGGAGGGAAGTTGGAGGTGACCAGGCCTGCAGGGAAGGGCAGTTAGGGGCAATCAGGCTGGCAGGGGAGCAGTTAGGCATCAATCAGGCTGGCAGGGGAGTAGTTAGGGGATGATCAGGCTGGCAGGCAGGCGAGCAGTTGGGAGCCAGCAGTCCTGTATTGTGAGAGGGATGTCTGACTGCCCATTTAGGCCTGATCCTAAATGGGCAGTCAGACATCCCTCGAGGGGTCCCAGATTGGAGAGGGTGCAGGCTGGGCTGAGGGACACCCCCCCCCATGCACGAATTTCATGCACCAGGCTTCTAGTTTTATTTTATTCTGCTTCCATCATTTCTCTGAAATTATTTTTTCTCTCATAAAGCTTTTAAGATTTTTTTTTGGTCATTGGTTTATAGAGTTTCATGGTCATGTTCCTAGATGTTATTTACCTTTTATTTACTCTTGTTAAGGTTCATATGGATTATTGCACCTATAACTTGAGGGCTTTCATAATTTTTTAAGAATTTTCATCTCAAATCTTTGAAGATATGTTTGGCTTCCTTATCCACCCTTTCCTTTTTGAACTATACTTACTAGTATATGTAAAAGCTTTTCACTCTATCTTCCATTTCACTTACCCTCTTATGTATTTTCCATCCATGTTTTTTTCTCTCTGACTTCATAATATATATATTTTTTGATCCACATTTCATAGTTTCTAATTATAACTCTAACTACCTTTAATATTCTAGTAAAATCACACATTAATTTCTTTTATTTTTTAATATATTTTATTGATATTTTACAGAGAGGAAGGGAGAGGGATAGAGAGTTAGAAATATCGATGGGAGAGAAACATCGATCAGCTGCCTCCTGCACACCTCCCACTGGGTATGTGCCTGCAACCAAGGTACATGCCCTTGACCGGAATCGAACCTGGGACCCTTCAGTCCGCAGGCTGACGCTCTATCCACTGAGCCAAACCGGTTTCGGCCACATTAATTTCTTAATATCAGTTGTTATAATTCTCAATTTTAAACCTTCCATTATTGTTTGTGTTCTAATAAAACTTTATGTGCAATCACTAAAATTAAATTGCACATAATGTCAACATGTCATATATTAAATATATTTCTTTTTATTTTTCAACTCTTTAAAAATGTAAAAGACACTTCTATCTTGTGGGCCAGATTTGGTTCATGGACCATAGTCAACACCCCTCTATCTTAAATTCTAACTATAGGCCAAAAAAGCTGCTTTTTACTGTCCTAAGAAAATTTTGATTAGTGAATTTTTTACATGTGACAAGGGATGATGAGATAAATTAACAAAAATATCAGTGCTAATGCATTATTTTTTCAGCTTTTAATTCTTGGCTAAAAATGTAATGTCTCTAAGAAATTTAAGGTATTTAAAATTCATCTGATACTTGCATTATCTGGAGCCCCAGTGGGTCTGCTTCTCTTGTCTGATTTTAACCTTGTTCTTCTTGTTGTTCATGGTTGACTTACCCCCTATGTACCCAGTTATTTTGATTTAATGAATTCACTTTATATGAAGAAAATGTGAAAATATTTTGAAGCCTTGGGTAAAATAATGATATATATATATATATATATATATATATATATATATATATATATATATATACTGTGTTTCCCCCGAAAATAAGACAGTGTCTTATATTAATTTTTGCCCCCAAAGACACGCTAAGTCTTATTTTCAGGGGATGTCTTATTTTTTCCATGAAGAAGAATACGGTACACATTTATTGTTAAATGAAAATAAAGGAAATTTATTACCTGTATACTGTACGGTAGTACAGTAGTTGTCAACACAAACCAGACAAACTGTGAATCCTACAGTATCAAGAATTTACTCATTTATTCAATGACAATCATGTCATCATCTTCTGGAACATCATCATAACAATCCAATTCCTGAATTTCCTGGTGAATTTCTTGTGACTCCATTTCTTTCAGAATCAGTGGACCAAATCTCTCATGTTTAGCAATAGCACTGTCTTTAAATGAGTACTTCTTGTCAAGGTAGCCTGCTCGCAGTGCATTTGCAATGCAACTGTCAGTGATTTTCTCCCATGAATTCTTCACCCAAGTCACAACTTCTTGCAGTTTAGGTTTCACAAAGTTTCCACGCTGATTTCTCTCCATTCTATTTTCAATGTAGTCATTAATTTCCATGCGCAAATTGTCTTTGTTTATTGCAATATCAAGAGTCTGGAGATAGGCCGTCATTCCTGCGGGAATCATTATCTGATCTATTTTTCTTTCATGAAGAAATGTCTTCATGTCTTTAGCGCGGTGAGTGCTGGCTGCATCCCAGACCAGCAGACCTCTTTGGCTCCCTCGCATAACAAGTGGCAGCATTAAATCAACCCACTTCCTTATAACTGCTTGTGTGGCCCAGGCTTTTTCAGTTTCAAGAATAAAAACACCCAAAACACGTTCAATCTTTTCCTTCTTGCCCTTAGAAATGATTCAAGGTGGGATTTTAGTGCCATCCAGACGAATTGCCAAAATACAGGAAACATGTGCACTTTCGTAAGCAGTGGAGGGAATGTACGCTAAGGAGGCACCCCGCTGTTCAATTGTTGTTTGAGATGATTGGCCCATAAACACTGCAGTTTCATCCATAGCAATCATGTTGGAAAGATTGTATTTAGAGAAGTCAGCATCATCAATAAAGGACTTGAATGCAAGTGCTCGCTTAATAACTTGAGAATCTTCCAACCTAAACAATGTTGTAGATCTTCTTAAAGACAGTTCACTTAACTGCAGGAAATTATCCACCCAGTGTTGTGATGCTTTGAAGTTTTCGGGGGCTATGTCAAACTGTGGTGCCATTGCAAGGGCAAATTCTTGAATCTGAGCCTTATTCACAACCAAAGCCTTTGCTCTCCTGTCAACAACCCATTCACAGATCAGGTCTTCCAGCTCAGAAAATAATGGTTGCCGACCTGATCCACACTTGCGCTTTTTAGCATTTCCCTTGTCCACTTGTTCAATGAGGTTACCATACTCTGCTCACCATTTTTGGACCAATCGGATACTCAACATCTTCTCTTTGCAGAAAGCAGTAAGATTTTGGCCCCAAGAGTCTTCCACGATTCCTTTCTTGTACTCCATGGAGTAGCTTTTTCTTTTTGCGCTCATTTCTAGGGGTAAAAAGAAAGGAATTGGGGTATCAAGGTGGGGGGAGGGGGATCACTCAAAATGATACAGGGGGGATCAGAGGGGGGAATCAAAATGGCACAGGAGAATCAGAGGGGGGATTACCATTTTAGTAACCCCTTTTGATCCTCCTGTGTCATTTTAAGTGATCCCCCTCCCCCCACCCCTGTGCCATTGAACACCTTCACCAAACATCCCCCTTACCCCTTTATCAGACATTTACCCTCTGGGGCCTGCCTGGGGACTGTCACTGGGCTTGCTGGGGCCTGGATCTGGGCTGGAGCAGGGTCTGCCACTGACTGAGAACCTTCAGTCATCATGAAGGCGGCCGCGAGCATCAGGTAGTGTCACCAGAGACAGACCAGCACTCACCACCTTCGCCGCGTCCCGTCTGCTCTAATCCTGCTGTTCTACACACATCTGTGAAAGTCTCCTCCTCTCTCCCGCCCCGCGCTCACCGCTCACTCCGACCTCCGCTCCGCCTCCACACAGCAGTGACGTCAGGACTCCGCGTAACATCACTGGTTGCTAGACCCCAGTCGGGGCGGCCCTAGCGACCAGTTTATGGTAAATTAATTTTCATTCTGAGACAGAGCCTGGGGGCCTTATTTTCGGGGGATGCCTTATATTTCACTCAGAAGGAAACCTGTAAGTAGGTCTTATTTTCGGAGGATGTCTTATTTTCGGGGAAACACAGTATATATATATATATATATATATATATATATATATATATATATATAGAGAGAGAGAGAGAGAGAGAGAGAGAGAGAGAGAGAGCTTTCATAGACCAGAGAAAACTGACAAACTTCTAGATGAGGGTTTCTCAACCTGAACACTATAGTGTAAAAAACTGTTTTAGATATATTTAAATATCTCATCTTTTTTATTTTTTTTTATTATTTTTTTTAATATATTTTATTGATATTTTACAGAGAGGAAGGGAGAGGGATAGAGAGCTAGAAACATCGATGAGAGAGAAACATCGATCAGCTGCCTCCTGCACACCTCCCACTGGGGATGTGCCCGCAACCAAGGTACATGCCCTTGACCGGAATCGAACCCGGGACCCTTCAGTCCGCCGGCCGACGCTCTATCCACTGAGCCAAACCGGTTTAGGCATCATCTTTTTTATTTTTTTATTGAACTGTGCATTCTTGGTGCCTTTATCAAATATTAGTTTACCTTATATGTGTGTTTTGTTTTTTTCTGGACTTTTGATTCTGTTCTGTTGATCTATATGTCTATTGTTTATAAAATTTATTTGTATTGTTGACAGTATTAAGATGTCCCCCATTTTCCCCCCTTTGCCCTCCTTCACCTGGCCCCTGCCCCACCCCAGGCCTTCATCACACTATTGTCTGTGTCTAAGAGTTATTCATATATGCATATAAGTTATCTGGTTAATCTCTTCCCACAACCCTCCCCCTTTAATGCCACTATCACACTGTTTGATTACTATAGCTTTGTATCATAGTTTGAAATCAGTAAGTTGATGCCTTCAGCTTTGTTGTTCTTCCTCAAGACAGGTTTGGCTTTTCAGAAACTTCTGTGTTTCCATATGAATTTTGATATTGTTTTTCTATTTCTGTTAAAATGATATTAGAATTTTGATAGGGATGCAATTGAATCTGTATATCATTTGGGGTAATATGGACATTTTAACAATATCAATTCTTCCAGTCTGTGAACAAAGGGTATCTTTTCATTTACTTGTATCATTTCCGATTTCTTTCATCAATGTCTTATAGGTTTTAGAGTATAATCCTTTATCTATTTGGTTCCATTTACTCCTACATATAGAGGTGGGCAAAAGTAGGTTTACAGTTGAGAGTACATGAAACATAATTTATTCTTGTATTATTACTTATTAATTATTGTATTATTTACTTGTGTTACAACTGTAAATCTACTTTTGCCAACTCCTGTATTTTATTTTTTGATGCTATTGTAAATGAGATTCTTTTCTTAATTTGTTTTCTCAGATAGGTTGTTGTTGGGATATGGAAATTCACCTGAGTTTGGTATACTGGTTTTGTATCCTGTAACTTTATTGAATTGTTGACTAGTTTTACCAGTTTTTTTTGTGGAATGTTAAGGGTTTTTTATATAAGGCACTTTTGTCCATTGAGGGCTATCAAATTATTGTTGCTGAGGGGAGATGTGAATGAGCCACCTCTAACTGTGCTATTGTGTTCCATTATTGATATATTGAAGAGGATAATTCATTGTAGTGGGTGTGCAGTATGAGGCCTGAAATAAAGGCCAAATACTAGGAAATGTCTTGATATCTGGTAAGATCAGGAGGGCCTTGAATGACCTAAACACAAGTTCTCTTCCTTACTTTACTCTGCCAGATAAAGTCCACTAGCCAAACAACCTTCTTTCTCAAAAGAAACAACCACAATTCCTGCTTATTCCAGAGCACTAAGTTTCAGTTCCTTGCCTGACCACAGATTATTTAAACAAGCCAATCACATCGTTACACAGGAACTAGGGGACACCCCATCCTCTTTATACTGTAAACCCTGCCTCCCATAGCTCCTGGACTTTTACTCTGTTTCGGAACACAGTCTCCACATGTGGCCCTGCATGGCATGCAGTGATTTCTTCCCCTGGATTATGAGTGACTAATAAACAGCTTTGAAACATGGGGTTCGTAGTGCAGACTTTTCTTCCCAGGGGTTCTTGTCCTCATGAAGTTTGAAGAATACACTCACGGACAAAAAAGCTTCTTTAATAAAAAATGTAGAAGTTTATTGGAAGCAGATACAAACTCCAGCTGGGCATGGGTGTCCCCAAAGGGGACCCTATATAAAAAAGCCCCCCCAATTAGGAAAGCCTGCTCTCTCTCTCTCTCTCTAATGGGAAAATCAATCTAGAAAATGTGTCCTGTGTACCTTTGTCTCCCGTTTATATATGCTGCAGTTCTTTGTCTGAACCTGACCCTTTTTAATTGATCCTTTTCCTTAATTTGGGACCCCATCCCCCACCCCCGCTTTCCTCATTGGTCATTCTGCTACATAGAATTAGTTTCAAAGCTCAAAGCCCACGTGGTGCCCCCCCTCTCTTCCCTTATCTTGCAACATCCCTTTATCCTCTGTACAAGGAAGATAAGCTTTTGGGCGTCTCCAAGCCTCCATCTATGCATCCCTCTCCCTTGGACCCTCTTTATCTCTAAGACTCCCTAAACCTGCTTGTTTTGTCCCTAAAATTCCTTTCACTATCAATCTAATCTGTAATCCGTTTTTATAACATTAAGATGGGATTTCCTCCATCCTCAATGGGCAGATACACGGTGATTTGTATAGGCAGGCTATCCAGTTCATTGCAGGATTTTTATAATTACCCCTAATGTTTAATCACTTGATGCCAGTAGCCCCCTCCCAGTCATAACAATAAAAATGTCTATAGAAATTACTAAATGTTTCTATGATATGAAACAAAAAGCACAAATCATAAAACAATAAAAAAATTGACAAATTGTGACTCATGAAATAAAAAGATTTTTCAATTCTAAAAGAAGGAAGGCAGCCCAGCTGGCATAGCTCAGAGCAGTGGTCGGCAAACGGCGGCTCGCGAGACACATGTGGCTCTTTGGCCCCTTGAGTGTGGCTCTTCCACAAAATACCATGGCCTGGGCAGGTCTATTTTGAAGAAGTGGCGTTAGAAGAAGTTTCAGTTTAAAAAATTTGGCTCTCAAAAGAAATTTCTATCGTTGTACTGTTGATATTTGGCTCTGTTGACTAATGAGTTTGCCGACCACTGGCTTAGAGGTTGAGTATTGACCTATGAACCAGGAGGTCACGATTCAATTCCAGGTCAGGGTACATGCTTGGGTTGTGAGCTCGATTCCCCAGTGTAGGGCGTGCAGGAGGCAGCCAGTCAATGATTCTCTCATTGTTGATATTTCTCTCTCTTTCCCTCTCTGAAATCAATAAAAAATATATTACAAAAAAGAAATACAAAAAGGGAACAGTATGCAAAATAGAGAGTAAACATGGGGAAACAAAAATTACAAAACAAAAACTTCTGAAAGCATATGCTATAATTGAAATTGTGGATATCCCATACAACATATGTTGCAGAAGGGCTTCTATGGTTTCTACTGCTCACTAACTTATCCCACTGGGCTTCCTTCTGCAGTGACAACCAAGCACAGCACAGCAGGATATACACAATGGCTACACTATTCTTTTATCCTGACTTTGGGTTAAAAACAGGAACAAAAAGAATTTTGTATATCTAGATTTTTTAGATTACTATAAAGTTTGTCTACTAATAGTACTTATGTCTCTTCTTTGTTGAACCTTTTCCTGAACAGTTAAAAATTTTTGCACTTTCTGGCCGTGGGAAGCAGTGGCAATGTAAACAGTGTATCAAGGGTAAACACTTTTAAATATTAAAGATGTGTAATTTTCTTATTGGGTTCAATATGTTTAGGGAGACTATTATTTGTCTTGTAGAATCAGTTAGAAAAGTCAATATTTACATGTACACATCAAATAATATTTTAAAAGCACATGCAATGTATTGTGTTAATGCCATACACAGAGAGGAAACTAAGCAGAAATATTCAATATCTGAATAAATTTTTATAACGTCAGCATTGCTTTGCCATCATATTGTATTTATTGCTTATTACTCAGCTCAGAGCAAAGAGCACTTACTTACTTGCTAACAGTGTATAATTTAAATCAAATGGGACTTACATAGGAAGAAAACAGTAGTTGAATGGATGTGGGCAGATTAAATTTTCAACATATACCTCTCTGAAACTATTGAGAAAAAACTTTATTCTTTGGTAGGGTGATCACTTTTTCTTATTTCATCAAAGAGCTACAAAGTGGCCCGGCTGGTGTGGCTCAGTGGTTGAGCATCAACCTTTGAACCAGGAGGTCACGGTTCGATTTTCAGTCAGGGCAAATGCCCAGGTTGTGGGCTCGATCTCCAGTGAGGGGCATGCAGGAGGCTGCTGATCAATGATTCCCTCATCATTGATGTTTCTATCTTTCTCTCTCCCTCTCCCTTCATCTCTGAAATCAATAAAAATATATTTTAAAAAATAAAATAAAATAAGAAGTGTCATTGAGGAATCTGTAAATTTATGTAGACCTTATTCTCCTCTCTGCAATATCATTTCTAATGTTGGTTACAGCAATGATATAATTCAGAGCTATGGAAAATTTGAAAATCTTTACAAAAGTATAACAAATCCCTGTTCTTACCTTTTATGGTGTGCATGTTTGTGTTCCCCCCAAATTTATATATTTATTTCCTAATGCCCACCATAATGGTATTAAAAGGGGGGTATTTGGGATGTGATTAGATAATGAAATTAGAGCCTTCATAAATGGGATTAGTACTCTATTAAAAGAGACCCCACAGAGCTTTCTAGCCCCTTGACACCATGTGAGTACACAACCAGAGATTGGCAGTCTGCAGTCAAGGAGAGGGCACCCTGATCTTGGACTTGTATCTTCCAGAACTGTGAGTAATAAACTTGCTATTTATAAGTTACCCAGTGTATGATATTTTGTTTTAACAGCCTAAACAGACGAAGACACTATTATATAGAAAATTATCCCTATAGAGATGCATTTTAAATATGTCAAGATGATCATGATCCTCCAAAGTTCTTATTTCATTGACTTGCGAAATATAGGAAGTTTCTATTACAAGTAGTTCTACATAAATTCTGGCATATTTTTCTACAAATAATATACTAGTACATTCAACCACTGGTCTTTAACATTAAGACTGGTGGTTGAAATATTCATGTGTAAAACAATCATTATGCGATTGTATCTGATGAAAGTTTTATTGTGTAAGTCCAGACTCATGAAACTAGAACGTTTTCTTCCTCTAGGTTACAATTCTTAGGGAAAATCACCTGTTTCACAATGGAGTGTATTTTCAGCATCTATGTTCTGTTAATTAGCCAATCATGTTTTGAAGGGTGTTTAACCTTTCTTTCATATGGTAATGTTTTAAAAACTAGAAGAACAGCTGGTTTATAAAATAAATTTTCCAGTCCAATCAACTTCTGTGCTCCATTGGCTGGAATTCAATACTGTGGGACTTTAAAATATGCAACTATAGAATTAAGCATTCTCAATGTCATTTTCCCCCCAATAATATTCATTCACTCAAGCCCAGAAGACTTGAAGCAATAGTATTATAATACAGTAAAATGATATTTAAATTACCTACATGATGAATAGACTAGGATTATATATATGAATATATATATATAGTATATATATATATATATATATATATATATATACTAGTGGCCTGGTGCACGAAATTCATGCACATTAAAAGGGGCTGAATTAGAGGAAATTTTTTTAATATATTTTATTGATTTTTTAGAGAGGAAGAGAGAGGGATAGAAAGTTAGAAACCTTGATGAGAGAGAGAGACATCAATCAGCTGCCTCCTGCACGCCCCCTACTGGGGATGTGCCCGCAACCCAGGTACATGCCCTTGACCGGAATTGAACCTGGGATCCTTCAGTCCACAGGCTGACACTCTATCCACTGAGCCAAACCAGTTAGGGCAGAGGAAATATTTTAATATTGCTATTTGCCCTTTCTCTATAATAGAAGTGTCAGAGATGAAAGAAAATTAGTAAAATATATATAAAAATCTTCCTCCTGTTAGAGTCTGGGGTGCACCACAGGACTCAGAGTCAAGCTCCCCTGCCATTGGGCTAGATCCAGACCTGGCTGGTCCCACCCTTGTCAAGTCCTGCCTGGCAGGGGTCCCAGACTCAGGTCCCCCGTCAAGCCTCACCAGAAGGGGGGCACAGCCTCAGGTCCCCTGTCAAGCCCTTCTTGGTTTGGGACATGGCCTGAGGTCCCCCGGCCCAGGGCAAAGGAAGCAGCCTGAGGTCCCCCGGCCCAGCACTGGGGCAGGGGGCGCACCTTGAGGTCCCCTATCAAGCCCTGCTGAATGGGGGCATGGCCTGAGGTCCCCTGTCAAGCCCTGCCAGGTGGGGGGTGCAGCCTCAGGTCCCCTGGCTTGGTGCTGGGGTGGGGTAATGGCCTGAGGTCCTCCAGCCTGGCTCCAAGGCAGGGGGCACATCTTGAGGTCCCCCGGCCTGGTGACAAGGCGGGGGGTGCGGCCTGAGGTCCCCTGTCAAGCCCCACAGAGGTGGGGGGGTGCAGCCTCAGGTTCCTGCTGATTGCTTGTTAAGGGTCCTTATGGGAACTCGGCCTCCGCTGTGGGTGCAGCCATCTTGTGTTACAGAAACCCCTGCCTCTGCTGTGGGTGCAGCCATCTTTGTGGTGGCGTGACGGTCAATTTGCACATTCCCTCTTTATTACATAGGATATATAAATATAAATATGACTTTATATGACATACATATAATTAGATATAGGACAACTTTCTTAAGTTATGTAAGAAATTCAAGATATAGTAAATTGATCAAAGCAGCCTTGTCCTTACTTTCCCTTACTTGCTACAAATGCGAATGATAGATTTCTCTCCTCTATTGTTTCAATCATGTAGCACTAGAATCCCCTGAGTCAGAGAGGAGGGTTTGAGATAAGTACACTTCAGTGCTTTGCTGGAGTCAACACAAACTAACTGTGTGCTTCTATTCCCAACTCCACGGGTTTAGTGAGGTCACATTGGTAGCTTGAAATTGACATGGTAGGAATATATAGACCATAGAAAACAGCAAGCAGTATAAATCAAAACTTTTATGCCCAGGAGAGCCAGTTGTTAAACATTTAGCAGTACATCACTTCAATTCCTATGCATGGGGTGGTATGCTAGTGAGCCAGCTCTCTGAAATGTACACAATCAACTTTATTGATCCAGTGTGAGCCAGCTCCAGCACACCCATTTGATATAACTGCATGGACCCCATTTATACAAAACTTGTGAAAGTATCTGCCTGGCTTCTTTATTATGAACAAAGTTGGCATTATCAGCATGATGAAATTTTAAAAACACTAAAGAACAGCACTGCTTTTGTAGTAAGGATGCAGTGTATCAACCTCTTAGAATATGAATTCCCTTCCTGATTAAAAATTCAGGAAGTTATCAACAGTGTAGAATGGTTGCATAGTTATTTCATCTAGATTCATATTCTCTCTTACTTCTAGATAATTATTTTAGTAATTTGATATTCACTGTCTTCTATAATTTTCCTGGAGACATTTTTAAGCTAAAAAGTATTTAATTATGAAATATTTAAACAGAAAATACAGAGTATATAACAAAAAGTAGTTACCACAAGCTAAGTTTAACAAAGATTAACATTTTGCCCTATTTGCTGAGACTCCTTCCCTCTCTCTACTGTACTTTTAATTAAAGAAATGATGCCCTGGCTGATGTGGCTCAGTTGGTTGAGTATCGTCCCATGCACCCAAAGGTTGCAGGTTCAATTCCTGGTCAAGGCACATGCCCAGGTTGTGGGCTCGATCCCGAGTAGGGAGTGTGCAGGAAACAGCCAACTGATGATTTTCTCTCATCATTGATGTTTCTATCTCTCTCTCCCCCTCCCTTCCTTTCTTTCTAAAAGTTAATTTAAAAATTAAAAAAAGAAATAAATCCTATCTAATAAAGAAGGAATATGCTAATTGACTACCACTCCCTCAAAGATGGCGGTACCCACAGCCACAAGATGGTGGCGCCTAGTTCCCTTAACCCCGCCGGGGCGGCAGTCCTGCAGCATGCCAGGCCCGCCCCCAGGTGGGTCCTGCCACTCAGAGCACCTGCCTGCAGAGTTCCCCGGTCCCCTCAGCCTCCCAGCCGCCCAGGGCCTGCCTGAGGCACAGGCAATCCTCAGATGTTGGCTGCTCAGCCACCCAAGGCCGGCCTGAGGCACAGGCAAGCCTCAGATGGCAGTTGCCCAGCCGCCCAGGGCTGGCCTGAGTCACAGGCAAGCCGCCAATGGCGGCTGCCCAGCCGCCCAAGGCCACCTGAGGCTCAGGTAACCAGGGCCTTCCAAGGCTTCCACTGCCCACAGTGGCAGCAGCAGAGGTGTGATGGGGGCATCACCTTTTCCTGATCGCAGGTCACCTCCCACCCCTGAGGGCTCCCAGACTGTGAGAGGGGGCAGGCTGTGCTGAGGAACCCCCTTCCAGTGCATGAATTTTCATGTACCGGGCCTCTAGTTAATTATAAGCCTCACCACTACCCTGTCCATCACTGCCATACTCTTCTCCAGAGTTAATCACTGCTTGATATTGGCATGTGATATCATCAACCATAATCAATGTGTGAAATGATACATAGTATATTTTTATACTTAAAGTACTACATAAATGGTATTTCACTGTGCATATGTTTCTTTTCTTTCTATAATTTTTATTTTGTGATTTCTAAATTATTATATATCTATTATACTTAAAAATTGTAATTCAAACATAGACAAATGTTGAAAAAATCATCACCACATATCTTCTATTCATATCCAACAATAATCACCATTGATATATTTTATTGTGTACTTTTTCTCTCTACATAAACATTTCAGCTTGGATCTCCCAAGAATAGAACCATTCTTCAATATAAGCACAATATCATTATCACACCTAAAACAATAAACAATATTTCCATTATATTATCTAGTATCTGGTCTCTATTCATTTCCCCCAGTTATCACAAAATAGAACCTAACTTTGATTTGTTTAACCAGGTCCCAACCAGGATTCATGCATTGCATTGGGTTATTTATATGTTTCCTTTCATTTTTAAAATTCAATTCATTATTTTAAAACTAGAAGCCCAGTGCATGAAATTCATGCATGGGGGGGGGGCGGGTGTCCCTCAGCCCGGCTGCACCCTCTCCAATCTGGAATCCATCAGGGGATGTCCAACTACCAGTTTAGGCCTGATCCCACAGTTGTACATCCCTCTCACAATCTGGGACTGCTGGCTCCTAATCGCTCACCTTACTGCCTGCCTGATTGCCCCTAACCACTTCTGCCTGCCAGTCTGATCGCCCCCTAAATACTCCCCTGCAGGCCTGATTGAAGCCTAACTGCTCCCCTGCTGGCCTGATCACCCCCAGCTGCCCTCCCCTGCCAGCCTGATCGCCCACAACTTCCCTCCCCTGCCAGCCTAATGGCCCCCAACTGCCTTCCCCTGTGGCCTGATCACCCCCAACTGCCCTCCCCTGCCGTGACCCAACTCCTCCGCCAGGCCCTGCCTCCGCTGTGCATGCGGCCATCTTCTGATGGCCACCTTAGAACGGCCATCTTGTGACGATGTTAGGGCATGATGCGTGAGGGCAGGATGACCACGTAGGCTATTATTAGTATAGATTTCCCAGTTAAGTTGCTTTGTAGAATGCTACATCTTATTTGACTCTTCCCTTATAGCATTTATAAAAAAGTGTGCCTTGTATTTTTGTGAACTGAGAATTTCCTTCTGGTGACTGCTTCAAATATATCTCATATATTGTAATATGTAGTATTGTCATAATCATTGCTTCGAAGGATGCCTGCAATTTTCCTTAGTATCCTTTGCTCCAAAAATTGTGTAATATTTACAGACAAAAGTGATTTTCAAGTTATTGCATTGTATTTTTAATTCCCAGGTCTTATACATGAGGTTAAGAAAATACTTATACATTTTCTCTTTGGGACACTTCCTGATATTTTCCCAATATGGGTCTACATATATGATTAAATCTGAGAGCATTGTGGGAGAACATGCTCTGTCTACTCTTAGACTGTAGAATTTAATATGTATCTATAAAATATACTCTATTATGATTTGTTTTTATTTCCTACTAGAGGCCGGTTGCACGAAGATTCATCCAATAGGCCTTCTTTCCCTTGGCTGCCTGCACCGGTTTTCCTCCGGCACCCAGGACCCGGGCCACAGCAGAGCCAAGCCTTCAGCCTTCAGCGGAGCCAAGCCTGCAGCCTTCAGGCTTGGCTCCATCCACAGCAAAGCCTTCAGTCTTCAGTCTTCAGTCTTCAGTCTTCAGTCTTCACTCGGGCGGAGCCTTTAGTCTTCGCTTTGTACTGCATATGCAAATTAACCAGCCATTTTGTTGGGTTAATTTGCATACTCACTCCTGATTGGCTGGTGGGTGTCGCAGATGTATGGTCAATTTGCATCTTTCTCTTTTATTAGTGTAGATATTTTGACCTATTTATGCATATGCCTATTCATTCTTTTATATTGAGTGTAGTATATTGAAATTTCCCATTATTAATGTTTTCACATATTTCTCCATGTATTGCCTATACTTTCTCCTTTAAATAGGTAGTTACTGTGTAAGTTGGTATTATACAGAGATATTAATTTCTATTGTGTCTTCATTATGAAATGAGTTTTGCATTATAAAATATACTTCTTGCTCTAGTTCAATACTTTTTTCTGAATTCAACCTTCTTTGCATTTTTCCTTTTTATTTATTTAATTTATTATTTTTATTGTTGTTATTAAAATCACTCATCAAAAGTCCAGCTTTGCCAAAACCGGTTTGGCTCAGTGGATAGAGCGTCAGCCTGCGGACTGAAGGGTCCCGGGTTCGATTCCGGTCAAGGGCATGTAACTTGGTTGCGGGCACATCCCCAGTGGGAGGTGTGCAGGAGACAGCTGATCGATGTTTCTCTCTCATCGATGTTTCTGACTATCTATCCCTCTTCCTTCCTCTCTGTAAAAAACCAATAAAATATATTAAAAAAAAAAAAGTCCAGCTTTACTTACAAAATAATGTTGAATATAGAGGCAAGATTCTATTCTGTAAAATAAGAAATATGATTTTTAAAAATCTTTACTGTTGAGTGTATTAGAGATGTCCCCTATTTTTCCCCCATTGCTCCCCTCAACCTGGTTCCTGCCCCACCACAGGTCTTCACCACACTATTGTCTTTGTTCACGAGCTATTCATATTTACACCAATAAAAGAGAAAGATACAAATTGCCCATACCTTCACGACACCCACCAGCCAATCAGGAGTGAGTATGCAAATTAACCCAACAAATATGGTGGATTATTTTGCATACACAGGTGCCCAGCGGCCTGGGGCAGGATGCTTGCATCGTCACCATGGCGACAACACAGGCATTTTGCATTGCCCCAACCTCTCAGGGTGGAGTGAAGTCAGAAAGGCAGCTCCGGGCCGGAGCAAAGGCTGTGCTGGCAGCCAGGGTAAGGAAGGCCCATTCTGCACAAATCTTCATGCATGGGGCATCTAGTATGCATATAAATCCTTTGGTTAATCTCTTCCTGCCCCCCCCCCCCATACCCCTTCCCTTTGAGATCCTTCAGTCTGTTTCATGCTTCTATGCCTCTGGACCTATTTTTTTCCTCAGTTTATTTTGTTCAGTAGTTTCTACATATAAGTGAGATCATGTGGTACTTGTCTTTCTCTAACTGGCTTATTTGGCTTAGCATAATAACCTCCAGATCCATCCATGCTGTCTCAAAGAGTAAGAGATCCTTCTTTTAAACTGCTGCATAGTATTCCATTGTGTAAATGTACCACAGTTTTTTTTTATCCAATCATCTACTGATGGGCACTTGGGCTGTTTCCAGATCTTAGCTATTATAAATTGCACTGCTGTGAACACAGGGGTGCATATATTCTTTCTGATTGGTGTTTCAGGATTCTTAGGATATATTCCTAAAAGTGGGATAACTGGGTCAAATGACAGTTTCATTTTTAATTTTTTGAGGAAACTCCATACTGTTTTCCACAGTGGCTTCACCAGTCTGCATTCCCACCAGCAGTGTACCAGGGTTCCCTTTCTCCATATCATCAACAGCACTTTTGATTTGTTGATGGTAGCCATTTTGACAGGTGTGAGATTATACCTCATTGTCATTTTTATTTTCATCTTTCTGATTATCAGTGACTTTGAGCATTTTTTCATATGTCTCTTGGCCCTTTGTATGTCCTCTTTGGAGAAGTGTCTATTTAGGTCCTTTGCCCATTTTCAAAATTAGATTGTTTGTTTTCTGTTTGTTAAGATGTATGAGTTCTTTATATATTTTGGAAATTAATCCCTTATCAGATATATCATTGAAAAATATGTTCTCACATACAGTGGGATCTCTTTACATTTTTTTGATGGTTACTTTGGCTGTGCAGAAACTTTTTATTTTGATGTAGTCACATTTATTTATTTTCTCCTTTGTTTCCCTTGTGATGTATCAGCAAATTGCTATGAGAGAAGTCTGAGATTTTGCTGCCTATGGTTTATTCTAGGATTTTATGGTTTCACAACTTACTTTTAAGTCTTTTACCCATTTTGAATTTATTATTGTGTATGGTATATGTTGGTGCTCTAGTTTCATTGTTTTGCATGTATTTGTCCAGTTTTCCCTGCACCATTTATTGAAGACACTATCTTTACTCCATTGTATTCTCTTGCCTCCTCTGTCAAATATTTATCGAGCATAATGGCTTGGGTCAATTTCTGGGGTCTCTGTTCTATTTCATTGATGTATATGCCTGTTCTTGTGCCAGTATCAGGCTGTTTTGAGTACAATAGCTTTGGAGTATAACTTGATATCTAACTTGGTTCTTTCTTAAGATTGCTGCAACTATTTGGGGTCCTTTTTGGTTCCATATAAATTTTTGGAGTATTTGATCTAGATCTGTGAAATATGTCCTTAGTATTTTAATAAGTATTGCATTGAATTTATAGATTGCTGTGCGCAGTATGGACATTTTAATGATGTTAATTCTACCAGTCCATGGACTCAGTATATTCTTCTGTTTGTTTGTGTCTTTATTTCTCTTTTCAATGTCCTGTAGTTTTCTGAGTATAGGTCTTTTACCTCCTTGGTTGAGTTTATTCCAAGGTATCTTATTTTTTGTTGTTGTTGTTGCAATGGTAAGTGGAATTGTTTTTTAAGTTTTTCTTCCTGAGAATTCACTATTGCTGTATAAAAATGTCATTGATTTCTGGATTTTAATTTTGTATCCTGCTACTTGGCCGATTTTATTTAATAAATATAGTAAGTTTTTGGTGGAGTCTTTGGGATTTTCTATGCACAATATTATGTCATCTGTAAATAATGACAGTTATACTTCCTCCTTTCCAATTTGAATGCCTTTTATTTCTTCTTTTCTGATGACTGTGTCTAAGACTGCCAGTACTCTGTTGAATAAGAGTGGTGAAAGGGGGCATTCCTGTCTTGTCCCTGTTCTTAAGGGATTGAGCAAAGAAGAAAAAAAGAAAAAAACTCATGGACATAGGCAACAATATGGTGATTGCCAGGGAGAAATAGGAGGGGAAGGTGGAGGAGGGTATAGGTAGGACAAATGGTGATGGACAGAGACTTGACATGGGTTGGTAATCACATAATGCAGTGTACAGATGACGTGTTGTAGAATTGTGCACCTGAAACCTATAATATTTTTTAACCAGTGTCACCACAATAAATTCAATAAGAATTATTATTCCATTCTCTTCGGTATTTTTTTAAATATATTTTATTAATTTTTCACAGAGAGGAAGGGAGAGGGATAGAGAGTTAGAAACATAGATGAGAGAGAAACATTGATCAGCTGCCTCCTACACACCTCCTACTGGGGATGTGCTCGCAACCAAGGTACATGCCCTTGACCGGAATCGAACCTGGGACCCTTGAGTCCGCAGGCCGACGCTCTATCCACTGAGCCAAACCGGTCAGGGCCTCTTCGGTATTTTTGTTTGTTTGTTTCTAGAAGTCTCCAGAGGGTAAAATACCTGAACAATTTAAATTAATTTCCCTTTTTTATCTAGATGCATTTTATATTTTCATCTTGCCATTGAATTTCTGTATACTATGTCCATGTATAGATATATTTTTATTTATCCAATGTGAGTCATTTTCTTCTTCAATCTGAGGATTCCTATATTTTATTAGTTATTAAAAGTATCAACTATTTTCCATTTGAGTATTGCCTTCTTTTCCTTCTCTTTCACTTTATAAGCCTTCTCAATCCAGAGTCAAGGACTTTTTTTTTTTTTTTTACCACTTTTTCATATTTTCTATTACTTTATCTCTCTGTGTTTCCTTAGGAAAACTTGATCTATCATGCAATTCACTAATTCTCTTTGCAGCAGTGTTTAATCTTTTTTGTCCAATGATTGGGTTTTTAAATTCATTAATTCTATATTTTGAAACTCTAGAAGTCTATCTAGAACACAAAATCTTTTTTCTTGTATTGTGTAAACTTTTCTCCCATGACTTGATCATTTTAACATACATTAATTTTGTTTCAATAGTTTCAGTATCTCAAAAAGGTGGAGTGAGCTTCTTGTTGGTTTTATAAAGCAATTATCCCTCAAGATAGATATTGTCTTTGCTTGGCTTAAGAATTTTATTGTGTGTTTACCTTTTGCAGAGATTAAAAAAAAATCACTGCTTTCCTCAGCCAGTGAATAGAAGTTTGTTTGTTTGTTTTTTGTTTCTTTTCAAATCCATTATTCAGGGAGGAAATAGTTCTTTTGGGTCTCCATATTTATTCAGAGGTGCCAGTTCTCCTTTTCTGTGTTATCACTCATCACTCTGTTCACCCACCAAACACACACACACACTTTTTATCCTCACCAGCCAAATGAAACTTCTTAAATTTTCTGAAGCAAGCCTTGTTTTTTCTTGCCTCTGGGTTTTGCCTAGTGTTGTTTGTCGTAGTCAGCTCTGATTTGCTATAACATAGAACAAAAAACTATAAACTTGGTCGCTTAAATAACACACATTTATTTCTCACAGTTATGGAGGTAGGGAATCCAAAATCAAGGTGCTGGTAGATTCAGTTGTTGGTGAGGACCTCCTTCGTGGCTTATAGACAGCAGCCTTACTTCTGTGGGCTTGCATGGTCTTTCCTTTGTGTGTGTGCATGGTAAGAGAGATCTCTCTGTCTTTCTCTTCCTATAAGCGCACTAATACCATCATGGGAAATTTACAATTATAATATAATCTAAACCTAATTATCTCCCAAATGTTCCGAACCTAAATACATTACATTAAGAGTGAGAAAAAAGAGGATTTGTAAAAAGGGTTTTGGAATTGGTGTTTTGTTATGTGGGAGGTGTTTGAGCAGGAACATATAATAAAAGTTGGGACAAGAAGTCCTGGAGGCTCAAGTGAGGTTTTCCTTTGTCTTCACAGATGTGTTACATTTTATATCAGAATAGTTCAATAAAGTGTTGAATTGAGCCGGGTTTTTAACTCGGATGCAGAAGAATAATAAAAAAATAATAAGTTGAGTTGCAATTAAATATAAAAAATAAATATTTCTGGAAATGATGAAACTTTATCCAGAAAAGAAATAATTAATGAAAAAGGTACATCTTTTGTATTAAAACTTCATAATGGCCTTAGAAAAGGAAAACGGTTTTGTGGAGGATGTTATTATTTTTTAATGCTCACAAGAATCAGCAAAACATATCACACCAACTCAAAATTAAATGTGTATGTTTATTTGAGTACTTTAGTCTCTGTTCATCAATATTCCTCCAATATTTTTAAGGGTGCTAGTCTGTGAATTAATGACTAGAAGATAAAGTAGGGTCAATATGATATAAAAGAAGTCAATAGTAGGGTTTTTCATAAGATGTGAGAGTCTCTGAAGGGTCCCATTGTTCCAAATAATCTTCCTCACCATGTTGCTGGTGGCTAAAATTTCTGTTGTTTTAATTCAGTAATTTAAGATATTATTGTTATAAGACCTGAATATGAATAAGCAAAAGTTCTAAAAAAAAAAAAAGCTCATGAGTATATTAACTTAATTGATTATCAGTGCCTAACAACCACAGCCCATACTACTTTATCAGAAAACCTCCAACTGGGGTACAAAAAACTATAACTTTGTGAGGAATCAAAGTAAGAAAAGCTCAAAAATACAGATCATGGGTCAGTATAATTAGCTGAGCAAATAGGCTATGTTTTATTTTCTTTATCTTCCTATTTTTAGCTACATGGATTTTTCTATGTCTCAGTTTTATCACTGTAAATGAAGAAAATAATAATACCTACTTAATGGGATAGTATATTAGGGATTGTATGAGAAAGTACATTAAGGTACTTGTCACAATACCTGAGAAATGGTTAGCACTCAATAAGTATTAACAACTGTCATCATCATCATCATCATCATCATCATTGGCTGTTGTAAAGATAGGGGATCCCAGGAATCAATAAAGGCATACTTTGCAGATTACAAAGATTAATGATACAGTTACTTAAGAGAAACATCATATTGGTGCTAATTTTTTATAAAACAAAAATTAAGCAAATACCACTCATAAGGTGAAAAGATAACCTACAAAATGGGAGAAAATATTTGCAAACCATCTATATATATAAAAGCCCAGTGATCATTATGGCAGAACCATGGGAATGACCAGAATGACCGGTCACTATGACACACACTGACCACCAGGGGGTAGATGCTCAACCCAGGCGCTGCCCTCTGGTGGTCAATGCACTCCCACAGCAAGAGTGCCGCTCAGCCAGAAGCCAGGCTCATGGCTAGCAAGCACAGCGGTGGTGGCAGGAGCCTCTCCCGCCTCCGTGGCAGCAATAAGGAGCAGCGAGCCAAATGGTAAGGAGCGAGCAGGCGGGCAGTTATGAGCGAGCAGGCAGGTGATTAGGAGCGAGAGGCCCCAGATTATGAGAGGGATGTCAGGCCCAAACCAGCAGTCAGACATCCTCTGAGGGGTCTCGGATTGCGAGAGGGTGCAGGCCGGGCTGAGGTACCCCACTTGCACAAATTTCATGCGTCAGGCCTCTAGTATATTGATAAGTAGCTTCTAACCACAATACATGAAAAACTCTTACAACTCAACAACAAAAAAATGAATAACTCAATTTTAAGAAAGGGAAAATAACCTGAAGACAATTCTCCAAAAATTTACAAATAACCAATAGACACATTTGTTTGATACCAAGTTACTAAGGAAATGCAAATCAGAATCACCATGAGATATGAATTCACACCAAGTAGGATAGCTAGAATAAAAAAAAAAACGTCAATAATCAAATGTAGATATAAATTATACACCACAAATAAGTGGCATTTGCACCCCAGATATTCAAGCCTGGATCAATATTTTAAAATCACATGATCATATAAGCAGATACAGAAAAAAACATTTGAGAAAATCCAATACCCATTTGTAATAAAAATTCTCAGTAAACTGTGAATAGAGGGAACCTTCCTCAATTTGATAAAGAATATCTAGAAAAAAAAAAAAACCCTACAGCTAATATCATACTTAATGGTGAAAAACTTAAAGGTTTCCAACTAAAATCAATTACAAGATAAAATGTCCCCTCTCACCACTACTTTTGAACAGTGTACTAGAAGTTTGAGCTAAAGGGAACAAAACAAGAAAAGTACATTAAAGGTATAAAGGCTAGGAAGGAATAAATAAAACTGCCACTGTTTGTAAATGACTTGAACATCTATGTAGAAAATCTGAATCACAACAAACACTTGGAGCTAGTAAGAAATTATAGCAAGGTTTTAGGACACAAGGTTAATATACAAAGGCAAATCAGTTTTCTATAGACCTGCAAGGAACAAGTAGCCATTGGCATTAAAAATGCAAAACCATTTACATAAGCACACCCCAAAATGAAATAAATAGGTATAAATCTAAAAAGATATGTACACAATCTATATGAAGAAAGCTACAAACGTCTGATGAAAGAAATTAAAGAAGAATAAGATACATAGAGAGACAGTCCATGTTTAAGAATAAAAAAACACATATAAATTGACAGTTACAAAATAGTCACTGGGATGTAAATTATAACATAGAGAATATAGTGAATAATATTGTAATAACTATGTTTTATATTTGCTTTTTTATTAAAAATTATGAGCAAAACCTGACAAAAAATTGAATGTGGTATTTGAATAATAATATAAATTTAGACTTCTTCATTTGAAAAACATCCCTCAATGAATTAAATTGAATTTAGTTGAAAATTATATTTCAAGAGTTTCTTTTTTATTTTTTTAATTTCAGTTGATATACAGCATTGTATTAGTTTCAGGTGTGTACACCCCAGTGATTAGACATTATAAAACTTACCAACTGATCATCCCAAAAAATCTCATATCATTCTGACACCATATATAGCTTTTAGAATATTATTGACTATATTCCCTATGTTGTATTTTACACCCCCATGACTATTTTGTAGCTCTAAGTTGTACTTATAAATCCCTTCACTTTTTTCACCCATCCTCTCAACACCTCTTCCATCTGGCAAGCATCAAAATGTTCTCTGTATCAATGAGTCTGTTTCTGTTCCACTTGTTTATTTTTTTATTCCATGATTTATAGGTATGTATTTATTGCCACTTTATTGTTCATATTTTTTTAAATATGTTTTTATTGATTTTTAGAGAGAGAGGAAGGGAGAGAGATAGAAACATTAATGAGAGAGAAACATCATTGGTCTGCTAACCCTGCACACCCCCTACTGGGGATTGAACCTGCAGCTGCGGCATGTGCCCTGACCAGGAATGGAGCCAGTGACCTCTTGGTTCCTGGGTCGATGCTCAACCTCTGAGCCACACCAGCCAGGCTATTGTTCATATTTTTTATCCTTTTTTTCTTCTTCTTAAAGAAGACCCTTTAACATTTCATGTAAAACTAGTTTGGTGATGATGAACTCCTTTAGCTTTTTCTATGTCCCCTCCAAATCATAGATTGAAGTTCTAACCCCTAATTTATTTGGAGATTGGATCTTTGACAAGGTAATTAAGGGTAAATAAGTTAAGAAAAAAAGTGGGGCCTTAATTCAATAAGACTAGTATCCTTATAAGAAGAGGAAGAAACACGAGGAGTGCATGCACGTAGAGAAAAGGCCATACAGTGGACAAAGAGACTGAAGTCAAGGAAAGAGGCCTCTGGAAAAACAAAACCTGCTGACATATTGATCTGGGACTTGCAGCCTCCAGATATATTAAAAAATAAATTTCTGTTATTTAAGCCTCCCAATCTGGGGCATTTTGTTATGTAACTAGATGATTGATATACTATGCTAAAAATAAGTTATTTGAAAAAGCCAAATAGTTCTAGTATTTTTGATACGTGATTTCATATTTCTTGGGTGAAGTTAGTTTAAGTGTTATTTAAAATGATCATTCTTAATGTAATTTCAAGAAAGTTCATTTGGAACACCCGCCTATCACATAAACAGCTTATCGTTGTATACGTTAAAAAAGAAAAAAATCTTTTGATTTTTAGTAGAAAATAAATGAGCATAAGGGCTGAAGGCATAAGTCTTCCATATGCATTTATATTCAAGCTCAGGCAAAAATATGGTTTTCTGATAGATTTTTATATTCAGTCCTGAATATATGTTGAATAACAGGGCTGTGACAAAAGCAACAATTGCAGCCATTTCTGCACTGCCAGAAGGAATTTCTGTTTGTCACTCTTGAACAATAAGTTTTTGGACTATATTGTCAAACTTGTCCAACTCAGAGTCTCCTTCTCAGTTTGTTGAGTGTTTTTGTCAAGTCTCTACATTATTTAAATTTATTATATGTTGATCATACATCTCTTTAAAGAATCCCTCTCCATATTAAAAAGGGAAAAATCCTGCAAATAAAAAGATAAAGTAGGTGTCTCTTATAAAACTCTGGACATTTGAAATAAAAAAAGTTACATATGTGGCCCTAGCTGGTTTTTCTCAGTGGATAGAGCATAGGACTGGGGGCCAAAGTGTCCCAGGTTCGATTCCGGTCAAGGGCACATAGCTTGGTTGCAGGGCCTGGGCCCTGGGCGGGGTGAATGCAGGAGGCAACCAACCGATGTGTTTCTCTCACATGGATGTTTCTCTCTGTCTTTCCTTCTCTCTTCCACTCTCTTTAAAAATCAATGGAAAAATATCCTCGGGTGAGGATTAAAAAATTAAAATAAAAATTATATATGTGTATATTATATACATAAATACACACTTACACATAGTACATGTATAACATGATTGGATTTTTAACACAAGACCACATGACTTCCAACTAGATTGACTACTTTGACAGAATTGATCAAATAAACTAAAAAAAAAGTAGTTCAGTTAAATAACTATATAGACAGGGAGACAGAGAGAGAGATAGTGAGAGAGACAGAGAGAGACATTTTACTTTCATTCACTATTAAATTCAGTTGAATAACATGAACTGAGGTCATGTGTAAACAAGAATTCTATGTAACAAATTTAGAGCTATTGTTTTTGCCCTTTAGCATGGATATACAAAATATGTAGGTATCATTCACACCTCCACCAAGGAAGACATAACCTTGCCACTTTTCTGCTGACTTTCTAAGTTATAGAAGTTGTTTGGTGACAGTCACACCTCCTCTGTGAGGTGCTGCATTTGAAGATTGCATTGTCCTTCAATATGACTAAGAATATTGGACAGTGATTGAATGTTGTCTAGTACTTATTAATATGCAAGTTGTCATTTGTCATCTCAGTCATCACTGACACTTTGTCATTTATGTTACTGTAAGCATTATATCAACTCTGAGTTGCTAGATTTCAGCCCCTTCTTTTCCTTGCAAACTCATCAAAAATACAGGTTACCATCTTCAAGAAGCCATGCTAATAAAAACAGATAGGTTTAAGATTGTTTGAATCATTCAGTTCTTTAATACAATACAGAAGAGAACTACCAAAGTTATAAAAGGAAAACAGCCACAGATATTGAACTTTGCTTTTTAATATATTGTATCTAAGCGTACTGATTACCACATGAAAAAAATTGAATCTCCTTTATCAAAGGTAACTAAATATGTTTTTAAATAAGATAGTACTTCTAAGTCAAAGGGCTCTCATATATATTATTCCATTTTATTATCATTATATCTATTTAAATTATAATGTAGGTAAAGAAACTGAGGCTCAGATATTTTTAATGATTTGCCTAAGAACACAGTATTTTGTAATTTGAGAAATGACAGTAGATTTCAGACCCTCATATATTCCACCTGATGTTTCTCTGCAATGTGTTTTTCTATTTCAACAGTCTATTAGTTTAAAGCATTCTTCTTTGAGATTTTTTTTTAAGTATATTTTTTTTATTGATTTCAGAGAGGAAGGGAAAGGGAGAGAGAGAGAGAGAAACATCAATAATGAGAGAGAATCATTGATCAACTGCCTCCTGCATGCCCCACACTGGGGATCTAACCTGCAATCTGGGCATGTGCCCTGACCTGGAATTGAACCTTGACCTTCTGGTTCATAGGTCAATGCTCAACCACAAGCCACACTGGTCAGGCAAAAGGAATTATTTTTTTCATTTCTTTTTTTGAAATTTCATTGTTAGTATATAGTAAAGCAGTGGATTTGTGTATGTTAATTTTGTATCCTGCCAATTTACCGTACTTGTTTATTGTTTCTAATTGGTTTTGGTTGGAGACTTGAGGGTTTTCCATATACAGATACATTTCATCTGCAAACAGTGACATTTTTACATCTTCATTCCCAACTTGGATGCCTTTTATTTATTTCTCTTGCTTGTTTGTTCTGACTAGGACTTTCAGAACTCTGTTGAATAAGAGTGGTGAGAGTGGGCATCCTTGTCTTATTCCTGATTTTATAGGAAAGCTTTCAGTTTTTTACCATTGAGCATGATATTGGCTGAGGGTTTGTCATTTATGGTCTTTTTTAAAAATATATTTTTATTGATTTCAGAGAGGAAGGGAGAGGGATAGAAAGATAGAAACATCAATGATGAAAGAGAATCATTGATCGGCTGCCTCCTGCACACCCCCCACTGGAGATCAAGCCCACAACCCAGGCATGTGCCCTTGGCCAGAATTAAACCTGGGACCCTTCAGTCCACAGGCCGACACTCTATCCACTGAGCTAAACCGGCTAGGGCTCATTTATGGTCTTTATTATGTTGAGGTACTTTCCTTCTATACTAACTTTGTTGAATGTTTTAATCAGAAATGGATGTTGTTTCTTATCAAATGCTTTTTCTGTAGCTATTGATAAAACAATATGTCCATGCAAAGAATACATAAATACTCAATTGATAATGGGTAAATACAAAGTGGTATACCCATATAATAGAATATTATTCAGCAATAAAAAGAAATGAAATACAGATACATACTACAACACGATGAACCTTGAAAACTTAATGCTAAGTGAAAGAAGATAGGTACAAAAGATCACAGCCTATGTAATACCAATTTTATCAAATGTCAAGTTTCCTAGGGCTGAGGTTGGGAAGACTAGCAAGAAATAGGAGAGACTGCTAATGTGGAAGAGGTATTTCACTTAGGGATTATGGGAGTGTTCTAAATTTATTGTGGTGATGGTTGCTCAACTTTGTGAATGAATATACTACAATTCATTGAATTATAGATTTTTTAAAAATATTGTATGATATGTAAAATACATACAAATAAAGCTGTTTTAAACAGTTTAAAAATAATTTTAAGGGTAAAAAATGTCAACAAAACCTTAATGCTCAATTCAAGTATTAGCTTTTTTAAAAATCCCCTCTGCATTTGGTTTGCACTCCCAAGAATATCATTGTTCACAGAAACTTTAGTAATAACATACTCTAATGATTTATTTTATAGAAGAGGTCGTGAAGCCAAGAGTTGGAAAGCATCTTGTTTGAACCTCCAGAACTGGTAAGGGATTAAAAGGCATCATGTACAGAAAGGGTTTACATAAAAAAGATCAGATCAGTGCGAGAAGCTCAGTTGTGAACAATATATAGCACAATTTAAAAATATATATCAGAACATATAGGTGGTATTTTCTGGGGTACAGAATTGAATACCATATAGACTCTGTCCTCATGAAATGTAATATCAGCTTAGAAAGGTTAGGATGACTGGCACATTTTAAATTTAAGTGCCTACTTTAGCCAGTTTGAGCTGCTATAACAAATTTCGAGAGATGAGCGCATTTAACAACAAACATTTATTTCTCACAGTTCTGTAGGCTGGAAGTCCAAGATCAGGGTGCCCGCATGACCAGGCTCTTGTTGGGTGCCCTCTTCCTGGCTTATAGAGAGTAGTCTTGTTGTGTCCTCACGTGGTGGAAAGAGAGCCAGCAAGGTCTCTGGCCTCTCTTCTAAAAGCAGGAATCCCATTAATATGGGTTCCATCCTTTCAATCAAATTAAGCCCCAAGGTCCCACCTTGAAATACCATCACATGGCGACTAGAGATTCACTTATGAATTTTGGAAGAAACACATTCAGTCCATTGTAGTGCCTGTGAGACATTCAAAGGGAGATGCCAACTATATCTGAACCTTTAGGTAAATGTATCCCAGCAAATATATATTTGTCAGTGATTAGTATAAAACTAGTAAGTAAAACAGTAGAAAAGAGAGGGTGCATTGAAGAAGAGCCTATAGCCCTAGCTGGTTTGGCTCAGTGGATAGAGCGTCGGACTGCGGACTGAAGGGTCCCAGGTTCAATTCTGGTCAAGGGCACATGCCCAGGTTGCAGGCTCGATCCCCAGTAGGGGGTGCACAGGAGGCAGCCGATCAATGATTCTTTCTCATCATAGATGTTTCTGTCTCTGTCTCTCCCTTTTTCTCTGAAATCAATATATATATATATATATATATATATATATATATATATACACACATAAACATATATATTTTTTTCTTTTCTTTTTTTTAAAGAGCCTATAGAATAAGATGGCAAAGCATATGATGCTGGAGTATGTCAATATTTATGGATCAAGCAGGATATAGATGTACTACAATGGATTTTACATTGAAACACCATTAAAATACAAACAACAACAACAACACAAAACTATGCACAAACTGTTTAACCTGAAAAGAATAAGTGCATAAATACATGTAATGTAATACTTATACCATATGTGTTAAAAAGGGAAATCATGAAGTAAAATTATTTTTTAAAGGGACCAATTGATATTACCAGATACCCTATGAAGCAAACAGGTCTCTGCCTCCCAGCTGAATATGTTAACAATTTCTGGGTCTCCCTTTACTTCCTTTTAATAGGTAGCTAAAGACAATAACAACACAGCTGACTTCCTTCTCCCATTTTACCCATCCTCCAATGCCCTTCCCCTCTGGCAACCACTAATCTGTTCTCTCTACCTATGAGGTTATTTTTATTTTCTTTTGTGTGTTTTTTAATATATATATATATATATATATATATATATATATATATATATACATATATATAATTTAATTTATTTCAGAGGGGAAGGGAGAAGGAGAGAAAGATAGAAACATCAATGATGAGAGAGAATCACTGATCGGCTGCCTCCTGCACACCCCCTATTGGGGGATCAAGCCTGCAGCCTGGACATATACCCTGACCAGGATTAGAACTGTGACCTCCTGGTTCATGGATGGAAGCTCTACCACTGAGCAACACCAGTTGGGCTCTTTTCTTTTGTTTGTTTGTTGTTTTGCTTCTTTTAGGTTCCATACATGGGTCAAATCACATATATATATATATATATATATATATATACACACACACACACACACACACACACACACACACACACACATATATATATATATATATGTATATATATATATATAATACATAATATATATTATAGAAGTTTCAGGTATATAGCATTATAATTTGGCATCTGTATACCCTACAAAGTTATCACTACCACAAGTTAAGATGTCCATGATAATAGGCAGCTCCCAGATGAGTAGGATGTGCTTCATTTCCAGGTGAGCTCCCAGGTCCCACATGCAACTCCCAGTCAGGTTAGAATGTGCCTTCTTTCTTTATTTTTTTATTGTTTGAGGTATTGCAAATAGTAGTACATATGTCTCCTTTTATTTCCCCATTGACCTCCCCCCGGCCTCCCCTACCCCCCAGTACATGCCTTTACCTGCCCCTCGCCCCCAGTGTCTTGTATCCATTGGTTATGCTTATATGCATGCGTACAAGTCCTTCGGTTGATCTCTTACAGCACCCCTCCCCCAACCTCCCCTGTCTTCCCGCTGTAGTTTGACAGTCTGTTCAATGCTTCTTTGCCTCTGTATCTATTTTTCCCCATTTCTTTCCTTTAAAAAATCTTGACTCTGCAGACTAGAAATAAACATATAATAACAAAAAATGTTTGGGTCCCAATTTCAATGTCCAACAGTTCTGAGTCCCCGTTTCAGTGTCAAACAGTTCCTTATGTGTACATGTCAGCAATGATATCTGGATGGTGGGCACATGGCGGCAATGCAGGTCTGACCCTCTCTGGTTTGGTCCTAGGCAACCTGCTGCGTCGCACAGCTGCTGACTGCTAGCGTGGCAAGGCGTCGTCAGCGTCTTCCATCTCTGGACTGTTTCTCCTCTTGTCTTCCTGGTTGGAGCAGACCTGTCAATTCCTCTTTGTTGCAGGAATCCACATGGTCTTGGTCTGGTTTTCTGAAAATATACAAACATATTCTCAACCAAAAGTTAATAAAGGAATCTTTTCTATATAATTGATTTGGGATCCTTTTTATTTTTGCCCAAACGATTTTCCTTTGTCTTATTTAGACTCCATGTGTGTTTTTCATGGGTGTCTTGCCTGCCCCCATGGCTGCTTTGCTTCCCACGCCCAGCTCAGATCGGGACACAGGTGACAGACAGAGACTTGGCCCAGCTCAGATTGGGACCCAAGTAACAGACAGAGACTTGGCCAACAGCAGCTGCCCTATATTAAATCCAGCCTAGCACCAGGAATGCTCAGGGCCTACTCAAGAATGCAAATAATCCTTTCCACTAATATTTACAGGGTAAACTAAGATTGTTGGTAGAGTATTAAATTTGACAGTAAAATAATAATCAAGTTTTCAGATTAATTTAAATAGGCTAATTGAAATAAGCAAATATTCAAGAAAATTTAATTGTACTGGACAAAAAGCTATTCCTAAAGTAGTAACTAAAATTCCTATTGGTAGTTCATCTCATGGTAAAATTCCTGAACATGCAATGAACCTAAAGCAGTCATATTTTTGTGCAAAAATTAAAATTTAAAGTTATCAAGACTGCATTATAAAATTTACAAAAGCCTCCATTAATCAAAAAGGGGGATAGTAGGGTAATATCATGTAAGGAAAAACATCCTATAAGTAAATTACATCTATAAAATTTTTACTTTACAAAATTAATTTTCATTGGTAGAATGTGCCTTCTCTCATCGATCAGAACAAAACAATCACGGTTAATAGAGCATGATTAATATTTCTTACAATTATATCTGGTCCCCAATATTCTATTTCTACCCCTATCAATACTCTGGAGAAAAAAAGAAATAAGAGAAACCAAGATGGCGGCATAGGTAAACACCTAAACTGCTGCCTCGCACAACAATTTCAAAACTACAACTAAAAGACAGAACGGACACCATCCAGAACCACAGGAAAGCTGGCTGAGTGAAAATTCTACAACTAGAAGGAAAAATAAAAGCTCACAGAGAATTGGAGGTACAGCAAAGGGGCTTTGTGCGCGCAGAGAGGAAGGGCAGCTGAGAGCCTGGCTGACTTTCTCTGGCGGAAGGGGGAAGGAAGCCTCCGACCGCACTGAACCCCAGTTCTGACTGCACTGAACCCCAGTTCCGGGCGAACCCCTGGGGACCCACGCTCTTACGGGGGGAGTCTGGACTCTCGGGCAGAGACTCGAGCTGGGAAAGGCAGAAGTCTGAAGGCGCGCGCGGGCCAGTGCGCACAAAGGCTGCGGAGGTTGCCACAGGCTTTCCCTAGTGGAAGGGAGTCAGAGGATCCTGACTGCACTGAGCCCCAGTTCTGACTGCAGTGAACCCCAGTTCCAGGCGAGCCCCTGGGGACCCACGCTCTTGTGGGGGGAGTCTGGACTCTCAGGCGGAGACTCGGGCTGGGGAAGGCGGAGGACTGAAAGCGCACATGCGCGCAAGGGCAAGGTTGACAGGAAGCCAAGACTGAGACTCCACCCCATCCAAGCTGAGCACAGAGCCTATTGCAATTTGGCAAGTCTAATCCTATAAGGCTGTCTCCAGCACCGAACTTCTCCCAGCATAGACACAGCTGATCCTTACAGCCAACTGGCCCAGAGGTCAATTCTTCCCAGTGATACCAACAACAATAAAGACTTAATTACAACAAGGCTATACACACAGTCCACAAAGGGGTGCACCAAGAGTGTCCACCTCAGGTTAACTGGGGAAGCAGACCCACTGGGCCATATTGGAAACCTAGCACAAATATCTACCTTACCAACTCAGGGAATCAGTGAAAATGCGGGGTCAAAGAATCAGATCACAAACGAAAGAAATGGAGGAAAACAAACGACTGGATATAGAATTCAAAACCACAGTTATAAGACTTTTTAAGAATATCCTAGAAAAGGCCGATAAATATAACGAGACCCTCAAAGATATGAAAAAGGACCAACTAGAAATTAAACATACACTGACTGAAATAAAAAATATTATACAGAGACCCAGAAACAGAATAGAGGAACACAAGAATCAAGTCAAAGAATTGAAATACAAAGAAGCAAAAAACACTCAACCGAAAAAGCAAAAAGCAAAAAAAAAAAAAATCCAAAAAGTTGAAGATAATGTAAGAAGACTCTGGGACAACTTCAAGCGTACCAACATCAGAATTATGGGGTGCCAGAAGAAGAGAGAGAGCAAGATACTGAAAACCTATTTGAAGAAATAATCACTGAAAACTTCCCCCACCTGGTGAAAGAAATAGACTTACAAGTCCAGGAAGCCCACAGAACCCCAAACAAAAGGAATCCAAAGAGGACCACACCAAGACACATCATAATTAAAATGCCAAGAGCAAAAGACAAAGAGAGAATATTAAAAGCAGCAAGAGAAAAACAGTTAATTACCTACAAGGGAGCACCCATACGACTGTCAGCTGACTTCTCAACAGAAACTATGCAGGCCAGACGGGAGTGGCAAGAAATTTTCAATGTGATGAATAGCAAGAACCTACAACCAAGATTATTCTACCCAGCAAAGCTATCATTCAGAATTGAAGGGCAGATAAAGAGCTTCACAGATAAGAAAAAGCTGAAGGAGTTCATCACCACCAAACCAGTATTATATGAAATGCTGAAAGGTATTCTTAAAGAAGAGGAAGAAGAAAAAAGTAAAGAGAAAAATTATGAACAACAAATACATATCTATCAACAAGCGAACCTAAAAATCAAGTGAATTAAAAACCTGAGGAACAGAATAATCTGGTGAATATAATAGAATCAGGGGCATAGAAAGGGAGTGGACTGATAATTCTCAGGGGGAAAGGGGTATGGGGGGTTCATGAAGAAAATGGACAAAAATCATACACCTATGGATGAGGACAGTGGGGGTTAGGTAAGGGCAGAAGGTGGGGTGGGAAATGGGTGGAGGGGAGCTATGGGGGGAAAAAGGAGAAATAATTGTAATAATCTGAATAAAGATTTATTAAAAAAATAAATAAATAAAATAAAATACCTAAAATGGGAAAAAAAAGAAAAAAAGAAAAAAAAGAAATAATTTAATGTCTTAAAATAGTCTGAGAAATAACTAGTTCCTTTAAACATCTACTATTTATAAACCTTTCATCTTTCTTATTATCTATAACAATAATAAGAATGTAGATTCCACAATCGAGACTTTACCCAGTGCTGCTTGTAGCCAGTATTGAGTCTTAGACTTACCAGAAGGTCAAACAAAATAAACTAATTATTAAGTAATTATTTGTTAAATTCCTGAAAGACATTAAGCATACATCCAGCAAATAAACAAAAGGAACACAAGGGTTTCCTCTTGGATTTGCCTAGTCAAATATCTCTAAACAGTATGTCTCAAACCAAAGCACTAAAAAAAATCGTGCAATCTTTTTTTTTTAATTGCAATCTACTATTTTTAAGTAAATCTTTATTGTTCAGATTATTACAGTTGTTCCTCTTTTTTCCCCCCAATAGTTCCACCCCACCCTCTGCCCTTACCCCCTCCCCACAGTCCTCATCCATAGGTGTAAGATTTTTGTCCAGTCTCTTCCCACACCTCCCACACCCCTTTCCCCCTGAGAATTGTCAGTCCACTCCCTTTCTATGCCCCTGATTCTATTATATTCACCAGTTTATTCTGTTCATCAGATTTTTTATTCACTTGATTTTTAGATTCACTTGTTGATAGGTATGTATTTGTTGTTCATAATTTTTATATTTACCTTTTTCTTCTTCTTCCTCTTCTTAAAGAATACCTTTCAGCATTTCATATAATCCTGGTTTGGCAGTGATGAATTCCTTTAGCTTTTTCTTATCTGTGAAGCTCTTTATCTGACCTTCAATTCTGAATGATAGCTTTGCTGGGTAGAGTAATCTTGGTTGTAGGTTCAGGCTATTCATCACTTTGAATATTTCTTGCCACTCCCGTCTGGCCTGCATAGTTTCTGTTGAGAAATCAGCTGACAATCGTATGAGTACTCCCTTGTAGGTAACTGTTTTTCTCTTGCTGCTTTTAATATTCTATCTTTGTCTTTTGCTCTTGGCATTTTAATTTTGATGTGTCTTTGTGTGGTCCTCTTTGGATTCCTTTTGTTTGGGGTTCTGTGAGCTTCCTGGACTTGTAAGTCTATTTCTTTCACCAGGTGGGGGAAGTTTTCTGTCATTATTTCTTCATATAGGTTTTCAATATCTTCCTCTCTCTCTTCTTCTGGCACCCCCATAATTCAGATGTTGGTATGCTTGAAGTTGTCCCAGAGGCTCCTTACACTATTTTCATATTTTTGGATTCTTTTTTCTTTTTGCTTTTCTGGTAGGGTGTTTTTTGCTTCTTTGTATTTCAAATCTTTGACTTGATTCTAGTGATCCTCTAGTCTGCTGTTCGACCTCTGTATATTATTCTTTATTTCAGTCAGTGTATGCTTAATTTCTAGTTCATCCTTTTTCATATCCTCGAGGGTCTTACTAAATTTATTGGCGGTTTCTAGAAGACTCTTGAGTAACCTTATAACCGTGGTTTCGAACTCTATATCCAGTCGTTTGCTTTCCTCCATTTCTATCATTTGTGACCTGTTTCTTTGTCTCCGCATTTTGGCTGCTTCCTTGTGTTAATAGAGTGGCTTTGTGTGCTAGGTGTCCTATAGGGCCCAGTGGCTCAGCCTCCCCAATTACCTGAGGTAGACACTCTTGGTGTACCCCTTTGTGGGCTGTGTGCACAGTCTTGTTGTAGTTAAGCCTTGATTATTGTTGCTATCACTGGGAGGAATTGACCTCCAGGCCAATTGGCTGTGAGGATCAGCTGTGTCTACGATGGGAGAACTTCTGTGCTGGAGACACCCTTATGGGGCAAGACTTGCTTCAGTGGGGCTTTGGTGCTCACTGAGTCTGCCCCCTTAGTGTGCCCCTTATGGATCTGAGGAGTTGTAATCTGGATGGTCCCACTCTGACCCCTGGGTACACTGGCTCTTGGATCTCCAAGGAGGTGCAAATTTAGCCTCTGCCTGAGGCCACCCAGCAGGAGCTACAGAGATCTGCAGATTCCTCTTCTTTGTTTGGGGTTTGGAGGTTCCCAGATGAGGCCCAGCTATGAAACAATGCAAGCTGCTGTGGGGCCTTTGGTCTTCTTTTGGAAGTTCTGGGGCTCTCTGACCCAGCTGCAGTTTGTTAGGTAATTTTAGATTGCAAAGGCCAGGCCATTCATATGCAAAAGCCTCTGCCCACAGCTTGGGTGGGGCGGGGTCTCAGGGAATCAACAGGGCAGAGCAAAGTGCTATGGCTGATCCTAAGCCCTGCCCTAAGCGGCCCCTGGGACTCAGTGTCTATCAGTAATCGCTGCAAGCACCTCTGAGAGAAAGCCACCTTCGAGTTCTGCTGGAAGCCAGAAAGTCCAGTTTCTCCCCGTTGAGTCTGGGTCCCCAGAGTCTCGCCCTGAACTGGAGTTCAGAGCAGTTGGGAGCTTGTGTCTCCCTCCTGATTGCAAAAGACAACCCCGTACTTAGTTGCCAGCCCTTTCCGCACGTGCATGCACCTCGGTACCTCTACACTTTACTTCCGCACCTCCTCTGAGTCTCAGTGTGCTTTTCTCTTTCCTTCTAGTTGTAGAATTTCCACTAACCAGCCTTCCTGTGGTTCTGGATGATGTCCATTTTCTCTTTTAGTTGTAGTTTTGAAGTGGTTGTGCAAGGCAGCAATTTCAGGTGTTTACCTATGCCGCCATCTTGGTTTCTGTGCAATCTACTATTTAATACAAAACATCAAAAGGGAATTTTTAAATGCTTATACAGGGAAGTCTTCTGTGTGGTTTGATCATTTTTTAAAAATTTATTTAATGATTAAGGTATTACATATGTTTCCTCATCCTCCCATTACCCCCCAAACCCCCCTCACTCATGCCCTCACCCCCTTGTTGTCTGTGCCCATTGGTTAGGCTTATATGAATGCATAAAAGTCCTTTGGCTGATCTCTCCCCCTTACCCCCACTCTCCCCTACCTTCCCTCTGAGGCTTTACAGTCTGATCAATGCTTCTCTGTCTCTGGATCTGTTTTTGTTCATCAGTTTATGTTGCTCATTATATTCCATAAATGAGTGATATTTGATAGTTTTCATCCATGACATTAGAAGGAAGGCAGTGGGAATAACTCAGGTTAAGAAACAAGAATCAATGCCAAAGACAATGACAAAGAGAAAGAAAGTACAGCCCCACAAGAATAAAATCACAGCACTTCATGTGATAGAGTTTTAAGAGAGGATTGCTACTGCCTATTACTTATCTTTTCTTTCATCTAGAAAAGAAATGTTAACTACTAGAAAAATGCCAGGGGCAGTGATGACCTAAGAAGCCAACAGGCATTTTGCCTTCCTGAAGGATAACATCCTTCTTGGTACACATCGGTAAAGATAAATGACAATCCTCAAATGATTCAGTTTAAATAAAGATAATATGCATGGTGGATGAAAAATTAGCTTTGGAGTCAGTCTTGAGTTTAATCTCACATCCCCAGTTTACTAGTTTACTTGCTCCAGCTGTAAAATATGAATAATAAAGACACTTGCCTCTTAGGATAGTTGTGTAGAATAAATGAGATAATAAATGCAAGGTGCTTATCAGACTGTACAGTACACAAATACTTAATACATATTCTTTTTATTATTTTTAAAAAAGAATGACTTTGAACAAATAGCTAGACAGACTAATACTGTTATGTGTGTCAGCTCAAAGCTGCTCAATCAATGCTTATGGGCCAGCAAGTCAGCATCGGCAGCCCCAGTTTATAGAGAAAACATAATCTCCACCAATCAAACCTTTCCATGACAATAAATAGAGAGAACAATAGTTTCTGCTAGATCTAGGTACTTAGACTGCTTATGCTCTTACCATATGTGGACTTGGTAAGAACTCAGAATAGAACAAGAATGTGGGCTATTTATAAGTTGACAATAAATTAATAGGGATTAGAATTCTGATGTTCCAGAACACTTACCAATGATAAGAAAATGAGCTAATAGTGAGCCACAGGCCTGCTCTGTTCCACATTTTTATTAGCCACATGAATGAAAATCTAAAAGACATGCTTGTCAAATAATCAAATCATACAAAACATTATAGCACAGTGGTTATGTAGACCCTGAGAAAGAAGATACCACTAAGCAGGGCTCCTGGTGGCTAACTGGGCTCAAATTAAACAAACAACAAAAAAAACCCATAGCCTAGCAGCCATTTCTACAAAGGAATCTCTCATGCAAACTGCACTTAAAGAAGAAGCTTGTACTGAACTGCCAGGCTGGACTGTGTTCCATCTGAGCCAGCCCTTATAAAGGAGTGCCTAGAATCCTATTTCAACCAATAGGAAAGAGGCTTTCCCCATCCAATTGGAATTGCACAGCTATACCCCCCCCCCATCAGCATCTTCACCAACTAATCAAAGCAGTTCTATTCTGACCATTGAAGACAGTGCCTTTAGGACCAATCAATGTGTGAAGATTTTGAGTCCTCATTTGCATGAGGACAGACCAATCAGGGATCAGGGGAGGGGCTTCTGTCTATGTCAGTCATCTCCCCTCTGGCTTGGGAAGTGCACTTACCCTATCCACTGAAGACTGCATTACCTCAGCTGGAGCTGAAAACCAAAAAGTGACTCACTGGAGCACATCAAAGCATAGAACAGAGCTGAGCCCACAAGACCAGAACAGGTGTAGCAGACCAGAGTAGAGCAGAGCTGTCTAGCTGGAGAAGATCCTCACCGCAGAGCCATCTTGCCCCTGGGACTTCTCACAGCCTTGCTGTATCACAACTGAGCAGTTTGAACTGAATCAGGTTTCCTTCACTACACCCCACCTTCGGGATTCCTGTTGGTGTTGAATTGGCATCAGCCACATTAGGTTGACAGTTAAGAGCATGGGTTTAGAGTTACTCTGGTGTGGGTTTAGTCCTGTTTAATCCCCAAAACATCCCCTACTGGCTTAAAATTATGAGTCTGTCCATTATTAGCTATATAATTATAGGTAGGCCACTTAATACCTTTTGTAAAATGGAGATAATCATAAGAGCCACTACATAGTTTTGTTTTGGAAGGGAGTGGGTGGAAATTATATGAAACAATGTGAAAGCTTTTGTTCTTGTTCCTGGCACATATTAAGCACACAATAGACATTATTGTTATCACACATATACATACACATGCACACATGCATGTATATAGCTTCATGATTGGTATAGAAGAATAAATATAAATCGAGCTGTGCATGGCCCTTCCTATTTGTTACTTGGAGAGAGGAAAACAGAAATAGAATTGAAAAAGAGGGAAAGTCAGAGAAATAAAGGGTTAGAAAATTCAAAATGCTGGGAAGAAAAGGTGGTTGGCCCTCAGTAGTAGGGAGAGAGTATGAAACTAATAAAAGAACCCAAGTGTAAGATCCTGTTCTATTCAGAAACCATCCCTTTGTACCTGATTCATCTGCGTCCTTCTCATCTCAAGCATTAGTAAACTCATAGACAACAGCTAGCAGATGGTCCAGGTCGACCTCCAAAAGTCACAAAATCGTAAAGCTACATGAGGAAAATGAAATGCAACAAATCCATAAATAGGATTTTTTAAAAACTAATCATTAAAATGGTTTAATGTTCATGTCATTATCTCCTAAGACCTCTGTTGAACTCTGAATAATGAAAATTTAGAAACCCCAGATGTGTTTATTGATAATAATAAAAAAGACAATTTGTTAACTTTGTAAAGCAACAAAGAATACCAAGTAATGGTTATTTCCTATATCTATATAGCATTTTAAATTCTTACTTTATCTATGTTTGTATAACCACAACCACATGTCAATATAGGCAAGACATCCAAAAGATGTCAGCAATTAACACTACATTTAGTTTCCAGCAAAACACAAAGCTAACGTTTGCATAACTGACTAAATCAATTTCATTTGGCAACACAGCATGTTTATCAAGTGAGTCAATCAGTCACACTGTTTCAATTTCTTTTTTATTCTTTCACAAGGAAGTTCTTCTAGAATGTAAGAAAAAGCATTTATGTCAAAGTTAGGAAAGGGCAAAAATAAGGACAAAAATTAATGGTTCCAAATGATTTAGAGAGGGAATTTTGCTTTGCATCTGAAATTTATCTCAATGTTAAAATCAAATTCATTATAAATTTCCAAAGCAAATTGTATATATGTATTAAGCCCATAATCACCATGTACCATTGTGTCCAGTCCTCCAAAAGTTATCCATTTTTTTAGGGACAAAAAATATAGACAAGAACAGACACTTGATCAAGTATTAGAAAGTTTAGCATAGCCTTTAAGTGCTATATTGGACTAAGATAGGGGATAATTTTGAATTGTATAATTGAGAAAAAGTTTTAAAAACCAAAGTAAAGTTTTATCCTTCTTCTTGAGAAAATTATATTGCAGCCCAGCTAGCATGGTTCGGTGGTAGAGCATTGACTTATGAACCAGGAGGTCACGGTTCAATTCCCCATCAGGCACATGCCCAGGTTGCAGGCTCGATCCCCAGTGTGGGGAGTGCAAGAGGCAGCATAGCAATAATTCTCTCTCATCACTGATGTTTCTACCTCTCTCTCCCTCTCTGAAATAAATTAAAAATATATTTAAAAATTAGATTGCAGTAGAGGTCAGCGAAAGGCAAACTTTAGATGTATATTTTATTCAGATTTTCTCCTTAGGTGTATATAGAAACATTTCTTCAATTAGCCATTTGATATTGATTGACCATCTCAGTGTGCCCGGCATTGTTTTTGGTACTAGAGATAAGGAATTAGACAGAAATTGATCAACATCTACTCTTCTGCAGCTTATGTTATAATTAGAAACCTGTGAAAGTATGTTAATGATAAAGAAAAATAAATCTAGCCTGGCTAGCATGTCTCAGTGGTTTAGCATTGTCCTATTATGAACCAGGAGGTCATGGTTCAATTCCAGGTCAGGGCACATGTCTGGGTTGCGGGCTCCATCCCCAGTGTGGGATGTGCAGGAGACAGCCAATCAGTTATTCTCTCTCATCATTGATGTTTCTATCTCTCTCTCCCTCTCCCTTCATCTCTAAAATCAATAAAAATATATATTAAAAAAATAAATCCAGGTAAGAATTAGATTATTTTTCTCTAATCTGCCCTTGAACAGAAAACGACCTGAATGTCCCACACAGGTTTTTCCATTTCCACTTTACCTTTTGGGACATTTTTTACTTTACAGGACTATTGCTCTAAGACTATCACATACAGGGTGGGGCAAAAGTAGATTTACAGCTGTGAGTATACAAAACAGAGTTTATTCTTGTATTATTATTTATTGATTATTTCCATACAAACAACTGTAAACCTACTTTTGCCCATCCCTATATAATCTGTCGAAAGTTTTCTGGGGTTTAGAGTTTACCACACAGATGGATAGAAAGATAAATAGATAGATAGGTAGATAGATAGATGATAGATGAAAGAGAGAAAGAGAGAGAGAGAGAGTGAGAGAGAGAGACAGAGAGAGAGAGAGAATGAATATGCAGGCAATAATCACTATGACAAAAGAATGGCTATCCAATTATATGGTTGGTACCTATACTGGGTCTCTGATACAGGTGGCATTTGTAGAAAAAAACAAACACACAAAGTGAGTTTCTTATCTTTTTTAAGTTATGTAATATTTCATAGATGAGCCAATAATTATTTCTGTGAAATATGTTCCACTAGATCTATAAGTAGTGAGATTTCCTTATAAATCATGACAACAGGCTATCAACCATTTTTTTTTGTTATGGCTTCAGATCTTTTTATATATCTTCTTGAGCATTTCAGTGAAAAATCGGAAGTGGCTTTCTATTTTTGTAACACCCTCTGTCTCCTCACATCCCAGAGACTTCTCCATTGTTGTAATGTATCTCCTTGCACAAATGAAAAAAAAAATGCACCTGGCAAAATTAGAGTGTGTGATATCATTTCCTTTGGTAATCCTTTGAGAATTCCACTTAAGAAGGTCAAAGTGAATAAAGCCAGATATATATATATATATATATATATATATGAAAATTAGGTTTATATTTGTGAGTACATGAAACAGAATTTATTCTTGTATTACTATCTATTAATTATTGTATTGTTTTCGATTTGAATTTCAGTTTTGTAAGAACAAAATTTCCCCCAAACAGAATAAAAGTAAAAATAATTTCTTATTTGGATGCAGAAAAGCTTTTAAAGAAATAAAATAATCTTGAAATGAAGAGAGAAGAATAAAAACAATGAAGTTTTTATTAGGAGCAATACTTGTCTACTAATAATTACCTCAGGTAATGGATACTCTAATGTGTATTAGAAATAGCCTTGATTTTCACAGATTCATTGCAGCAGGTAAACACAAAGAGTGATCACATAAGTATGCACCATCTAAACTTTGTATGAGTTGATTTCTTTCACTTATCATAATGCATTTGAGATTCATCCATGTTTTTGTATTTCATCATTTTACATTGTTGCATAGTATTTCATTTTATGAACACACTACAATATGTTATTCTATGTACCAGTTAATGTATTTGGGGTTGTTTCAAGTTTTTTACTTATGAATAAATCTGCTGTAAATTTTTTCATACAACTTTTTGTATAGACATATATTTTTATTTTATTCAATATAACTCAGAGTCATATGGTATATGCATGTTTATATTATAAAAGACTGCCAAAATGTTTCTAAAATAGTTGTACACTTTTGCATTGCATTTTACAAGTAAAGAAATTACTTGTAAAATGTTTACAAAAATGGAAAAATTACATCTGTAAGATATGTATGTGTAAAGGAGGACAACAAAAGCAAAATAATATTATTTATAAAGTAGCTGATTTTTTCAAAAAAATATGTACCAGGAACTATGTGATAAATATTTTATTTTAACTTTTCCATGAAATCAGCGTTGTGAAAATAATGCACATGTAACAGTTAGAAGTTAATGAAAGATAATAACAAATGTTAGTCCATTTATATGCTAGAAGAAAACTATCAAAATATTACTTATTACATTAGGAAGCAAATATTCACCTGCAGCTTGAGGGGAACAAAATCAAATTAGAAAACCATTTCAGAGCAGATGTTTATTTTCTGATTATCTACATCTGTTAAAATGAGGTCATAGGCAAAATTTACATGGGTAAAAGTAGCCTGATACCAATTGACTAAAAAGGAACAAAAATCTAGAGAAAACACAAGCTATCCAGAAATGAAGCAAAGAGATGTGTATAAGGCATGGAATTGCCAGTTAAATCTATGCAAAGAAGTTTACGTGTGACTGACTTTATAAAATAAGTTATGTTGGACTGCTATTAGGTTTAATACTTCATGTTTCATATCCCTTGTTCAAAAATATAAGGAATGACAAAGGAGATTAAAGTGGCAAAAAATGGTTCATAAACCATTTCAGTTTCTTAATCTTTCCCTACTATTGCTTGACATTTATGTAATGCTACCAGCAAACAACAATTATATATTATTTTTATAATTTAAATATAGTATTCTAAACCACAGGACAAAAAAGCAATTGACATACATTTAAAGATTAAAGAAAAACATGAAAATGTTGTAATATAAAGTTAATAATGTATATAGGTATAAGGTAAAGAGCTTTAACAAATTAGTCCAGATGAAACTGCTTATTTTGCCTTCCACATCTCTGGTTTTCCCAAGCATTCCTTAGTTTTTCTTATGCCAATCAGACTATCAGCACTGAGAAATGAAGAACAGTTAGAGTCATTTTGAGAAGATAGTGGAGAGAAGAAACTAATGAATAAGACTTCCACACTTTGGTGTCTTTAACAAATCCAACAGCCCACAATTTATAGAAAATAAAAAGTAATTTGTCATGCCTGGCCATTGTTGCTCAGGGGTTGAGCATAAACCTATAAACCAGGAGGTCATGGTTTGATTCCTGGTCAGGGTGAGGGTACGTGCCTGGGTTGCAGGATGATCCCCAGTAGGGGAGATGCAAAAGGCAGCTGATCAATGATTCTCTCTCATTAATGTTTCTCTCTCTCTCTTCCTCTCCTTTCCTATCTGAAATAAATAAATATATATAAAAAGTAATTTGTCATAATGAGACATTATCTTCTTATGAGGGGATGTTTCTTGTTATTTAGTGCTTGGAAGCAATGCATAATGCTGTAATAAGTTTATTTATCTTTCATTTGTTAAGGTGATTTTTCTTGCTCTGGGTAACATGAGGTAATAGTTTGCTAAACACATGTCTCATTCTTTCAAATTTAATGTACAGATACTAGGGAATGGCAGAATTGAATGTGGGATAAGCCACTGCATGAGGAACTATAAGGAAAGAGAAGAAGGAGGAGAAGAAGAAGAAGAAGAAGAAGAAGAAGAAGAAGAAGAAGAAGAAGAAGAAGAAGAAGAAGAAGAAGAAGAAGAAGGAGGAGGAGGAGGAGGAGAAGAAAGAGAGAGAGAGAGAGAGAGAGAGTGAGAGAGAGAGAGAGAGAGAGAGAGAGAGAGAGATACATCAGTTGCCTACTGCAGACAATGGGATTGAACCCATTATCTAGGTATGTGATCTGACAGGGAATCAAACCCACAACCTTTTGGTGTATGGGATGATGCTCCAACCAACTGAGCCACCTGGACAGGGCAACCACTTCTCTTACTAATATTATTGCTGGTTTCAAAATTTTTGCATTAATTTGCAATCACTACAACATCTTTTCCAAATTTTCTTTGAAAATATATGAGATCAGGATGTATGAAAGATAATTTACTTACTGTGTGGAGAAAACATCCCATTGGACCTGCTGGCTAAGAATCCACATTTATATTTCCTATTTAATGATAAAATATTGAGAGATGGGTTCAATACCTAAGTTACAGAATACCTGTCAGAAAATAGCATTTACAACTTAAAGTTATGTTTTGACAAAATAAAATATCCTATTATGTATTAAACTAGTGGCCCAGTGCACAAAATTTGTGCACTTGGTCGGGGCGGGGGGGTCCCCCAGCCTGGCCTGTGCCCTGTCACAGTGCGGCAGCCCCATGATCCATCACCCCAAAGAGGTAAGCCCCGCCCACCCATCCGGGGCTCCTCGATGGATTGCCCCAAAGAGGTAGGCCGGAGCCGGGGGAGGCCTGCGGACCTCCGCATGCCTCAGGACTCCTGGTGCAGGCGAGCAGAGGCCTCTGTCTGCTGTGGCCCCACCCCTGTCTCTGAAGCTGAAAGTCCCCGCCCACCAGTGCCTGCTGCGCACACAGCCTGCTATGTCATTACATGACGGCGTACTGGCAAATTTGCATATTACCCTATTATTAGTATAGGTCAGTGGTCAGCAAACTCATTAGTCAACAGAGCCAAGTATCAAAATTTCTTTTGAGAGCCAAATTTTTTAAACTTAAACTTCTAACGCCACTTCTTCAAAATAGACTCGCCCAGGCCGTGGTATTTTGTGGAAGAGCCACACTCAAGGGGCCAAAGAGCCACATGTGGCTCATGAACCACAGTTTGCTGACCACTGGTATAGGTGATGTATAACAAAAGCCAAGTCATATTCATGTAAAAAAGGCAAGTTAAATTGAACTTTGATATAACAAATTTACAAAATTTTAGGATGTATTTTCAAAAGAAGATTGGGGAAATTTTATATAGCTAGGTTTTTCTGAAACAATAGGCAATTTTAGTAAATAAACCCAGAAAAATCTTTGTAGCTGAGTTGCTATGATTCCTGGTTAAGTCACAAACTCATTCAGTCTCAATTTTTTCAGTTGTATTATGGAGATAAATATAGCTGTCACATATAATATTTACCTTGAAATATTATTTTTAAGATTACTTGAATAATACAACTTTAAAACAGGAAAATAACATATTATCTCTCAATATATATTTCATTTTTCAAATATAGTTGACATATAATATTACATTAGTTTCAGGTACCACATATTGATTAGACATTTATATAACTTACTAAGTGATCACCCCAATAAATCTGACACCATACATAGTTATTACAATATTATTGACTATATTCCCAGTGCTGTACTTTACATTCCCATGACTATTCTGTAACTACCAAATTGTACTTATTAATCTCTTCCCCTTTTTCACCCAAACCCCAGCCCCCTCCAATTTGGCAACTATCAAAATGTTCTCTGTATCTATGAGTTTGTTTCTGTTTTGTTTATTATGTTTTTCAGATTCCACATATAAGTAAAATCTTATAGTATTTGTCTTTATCTGACTTATTTTACTTAGCATAATATCCCCTATGTCTATCCATGTTGTTGCAGATGGCAAGATTTACTAATAATCCTTCTTATGGCTGATTCATATTCCATTTTATATATGAGCCACTTCTTTTTATCCATAAATCTATTGATGGACACATAAGTTGCTTTCATATATTGGATATTGTAAATAATGTTGCGATGAATATATGGATGCATAAGTGTTTTCAAATTAGTATTTGGGTTTCTTAGTATGAATACCCAGAAGTGGAATTGCTGGGTCTGTCTTTGTCTCTTGTTATAGCCTTTGTTTTTAAGTCTATTTTGTCTTGATTTATTTCAAAACTATTGTCTCTAAGTCGCAAGGCCTGGGTTCTTTCTTTAGGCTACCATATTCAGCTATGTTTTACTGGACATATTGCAGCATGCTAAAGATCAAATAAAGTATAACCTCCTAAATCTAGATTTACATGAATTAGGTAAGTTTAGCTATATGGTAATCCAAGTAATAGAGAGAACTGTCTTTAGAACTTTCAATTGACTGGATGTGTGCTGTTTCTTTGCCCCATATATTGAGGAGATATGCTACATTGCATACTAATGTATTAGAACAATTTAAACAGTTTTAAATAAATATTGTCAGTACGCCTAAGATCTACAAACAGAATACTGCAATTATTGGAGCTACTCTGACAACTATCATGAGACATCATATTGCTGTAGTAGTGATCTATAATAATAAAAGGGTAACATGCTAATTAGACCGGACGACCATCTGGATGAAGCCGGGGCTGCTAGGGAAGCCCGGGTCCTGGGTGCCAGAGGGAAGCTGGTGCCAGCAGCTGGGGGAAGGAAGGCCTACTCTTGCATGAATTGCATGCATCGGGCCTCTAGTGTTATCATAATTATACATTGTATGATCAATATTGTTTTGGATATTTTTTTATTTATTTATTTTTATTAAGGTATTATATGTGTACATATCTTACCATTGCCCCCCCCACCCCACTCCCATACATGCCTCACCCCCCAATGTTTTGCATCCGTTGGTTACTCTTATATACATGCATATAAGTCCTTCAGTTGATCTCTTATTGCGCCCACCTCTCCCTAACCTTACTGCTGTAATTTGACAGTCTGTTTGATGCTTTACTGCCTCTGTATCTATCTTTTTGTTCATCAGTTTATAAATGTTTTTCATTATCCCCAAATGAGTGAGATCATGTGGTATTTTTCTTTCATTGACTGGCTTATTTCACTTAGCATAATGTTCTCTAATTCCATCCAGGTGCCTACAAATGGTAGTAATTCCTTCTTTTTTGTGGCAGCATAGTATTCCATTGTGTAGATGTACCATAGTTTTCTGATCCAGTCATCTGCTGACGGGCACTTAGGCTGTTTCCAAATCTTAGCTATGGTAAATTGTGCTGCTATGAACATAGGGGTGCATATATCCTTTCTGATTGGTGTTTCTAGTTTCTTAGGATATATTCCCAGGAGTGGGATTACTGGGTCAAATGGGAGTTCCATTTTCAGTTTTTTGAGGAAACTCCATACTATTCTCCACAGTGGTTGCACCATTCTGCATTCCCACCAGCAGTGCACGAGGGTTCCTTTTTCTCCGCATCCTCGCCAATACTTGTCGTTTGTTGATTTGTTGATAATAGCCATTCTGACAGGTGTGAGATGGTATCGCATTGTCGTTTTGATTTGCATCTCTCGGATAATTAGTGACTTTGAGCATGTTTTCATGTGTCTCTTGGCCTTCCTTCTGTCTTCTTTCGAAAAGATTCTATTTAGGTCTGTTGCCCATTTTTTTATTGGATCATTTATCTTCCTTTTATTAAGTTGTATAAGCTGCCTGTAGATGTTGGAAATTAAACCTTTATCAGTGATAACATTTGCAAATATGTTCTCCCATACAGTGGGGTTTCTTGTTGTTTTGTTGATGGTTTCTTTTGCTGTGAAAAAGCTTTTTATTTTGATGTAGTCCCATTTGTTTATTTTCTCTTTGGCTTCCATTGCCCTAGGGGCAGTATCACTGAAAAAGTTCTTTTGGCATATGTCTGAGATTTTGCTGCCTGTGGATTCCTCCAGTATTTTTATGGTTTCCCGTCTTATATTTAAGTTCTGTACCCATTTTGAGTTTATTTTTGTGTATGGTGTAAGTTGGTGATCTAGTTTCATTTTTTTGCATGTATCTGTCCAATTTTCCCAACACCATTTATTAAAGAGACTGTCTTGACTCCATTGTATGCTCATGCCTCCTTTGTCAAATATTAAATGCGCATATTGGTTTGGGTCAATATCTGGATTCTCTATTCTGTTCCATTGATCTATATGTCTGTTCTTGTGCCAGTACCAGGCTGTTTTGAGGACAGTGGCTTTGTAATACAGCTTGAAATCTGGTATTGAGATCCCTCCTACATTATTCTTCTTTCTCAGGATGGCTGTGGCTATTCGGGGTCTTTTTTCATTCCAGATGAATTTTTGGAGAGTTCTTTCTAGGTCTGTGAAATACGCTGTTGGTATTTTAATGGGGAGTGCATTGAATCTATAGATTGCTTTGGGTAGTATGGACATTTTAATGATGTTGATTCTACCAATCCATGAACATGGTATGTTCTTCCATCTGTTTACATCTTCCTCTATCTCTTTTTTCAGTGTCCTGTAGTTTTCCGCATACAGGTCTTTTACCTTCTTGGTTAGGTTTATTCCTAAGTATCTTAATTTTTTTGGTGCGATGGAAAATGGGATTGCTTTTTTAGTCTCTCTTTCTGTAAGTTCACTGTTGGTGTATAGAAATGCCATAGATTTCTTGGTGTTAATTTTGTATCCTGCTACATTGCCGAATTCATTTATTAAGTCTGTTAGTTTTTTGATGGAGTCTTTTGGGTTTTTTATGTACAATATCATGTCATCTGCAAATAAGGACAGCTTTACTTCTTCTTTTCCAATTTGGATGCCTTCTATTTCTTCTTCTTGTCTAATTGCAGTGGCTAATACTTCCAGTACTATGTCAAACAGGAGTGGTGAGAGTGGGCATCCCTGTCTTGTTCCTGTTCTTAGGGGAAATGGTTTTAGTTTTTGCCCATTGAGTATGATGTTAGCTGTGGGTTTATCATATATAGCTTTTATTATGTTGAGGTATGATCCTTCTATTCCCACCTTGTTGAGAGTTTTTATCAAGAAAGGGTGTTGGATTTTGTCAAATGCTTTTTCTGCATCAATTGATATGACTATGTGATTTTTATCTCTCAATTTGTTTATGTGATGTATCACATTTATTGATTTGTGGATATTGAACCATCCTTGCATTCCTGGGATAAACCCTACTTGGTCATGGTGTATGATCTTTATGATGTACTGCTGGATCCTATTTGCTAGAATTTTGTTGAGGATTTTGGCATCTACATTCCTGAGGGAAATTGGCCTGTAATTCTCCTTCATTGTGTTGTCTTTATCTGGTTTTGGTATTAGGGTGATGCTGGCTTCATAGAAGGAGCTTGGAAGTGTTCCTTCCTCTTGAATTTTTTGGAATAGTCTGAGGAGGATAGGTTTTAGTTCTTCCTTGAATGTTTGGGAAAACTCTCCTGTGAAGCCGTCTGGCCCCGGGCTTTTGTTTGCCGGAAGCTCTTTGATGACTGCTTCAATTTCTTCCATAGTTACTGGCATGTTGAGCTGTTTAGATTCTTCCTGATTGAGTTTTGGAAGGTTATATTTTTCTAGGAATATGTCCATTTCCTCCAGGTTGTCCAGTTTGTTGGAATAGAGTTGTTCGTAGTATTGTTTAACAATCCTTTGTAGTTCGGCGGGATCTGTTGTTATTTCACCTCTTTCATTTCTGATTTTGTTTATTTGGGTCCTCTCTCTTTGCTTCTTGGTGAGCCTGGCTAGAGGTTCATCAATCTTGTTTATCCTTTCAGAGAACCAGCTCTTGGTTTTGTTGATCTTTTGTATTGTTTCTTTGGTCTCTATGTCGTTTATCTGTGCTCTGATCTTTATTATTTCCTTCCTTCTGCTTACACTGGGCTTTTCTTGTTGCTCTTTTTCTAACTCTTTGAGTTGTTGGGTTAGGTAATTTATTACCCCTGTTTCTTGTTTTTTGCAGTAGGCTTGTAGAGCTATGAACTTCCCTCTCAAGACTGCTTTCGCTGTGTCCCATAGATTTAGGATTATTGTGTTTTCATTGTCATTTGTTGCCATGATGTTTTTTATTTCTTCTTTGATCTCTCTGGTAACCCAGTCATGGTTTAATAGCATGCTGTTTAGTCTCCATGTGTTTGATTTCTTTGGGTTGTTTTTATTGTAGTTGATTTCCAATTTTATGCCATTGTGGTCTGAGAAGATGCTTGATATGATTTCTATCTTCTTGAATTTGAAGAGACTTTGCCTATGTCCCAACATATGGTCTATCTTTGAAAATGACCCATGTGCACTTGAGAAGAATGTATATTCTGTGGCTTTGGGGTGAAATGTTCTGAAGATGTCAATTAATTCCATCTGGTCTAGTGAGTCATTTAGGATTGATATTTCTTTGCTGATGTTTTGTTTAGAGGATTTTCCAATGGTGATAGTGGGGTATTAAAGTCTCCTACTATGATTGTATTGCTGTCAATCTCTCCCTTGATATCCGCCAGGAGTTTTTTTATGTATTTGGGTGCTCCTGTATTGGGTGCATATATGTTTATCAGAGTTATTTCTTCTTGTTGGATTGCTCCCTTTAGTATTATGAAATGGCCTTCCTTATCTCTTGTTATGTCCTTCAGTTTGAGATCTAATTTGGCAGAAATAAGTATTGCTACCCCAGCTTTTTTTTCAGTTCCATTGCCTGAAAAACCGTTTTCCATCCCTTCACCCTCAGTCTGTGTGCATCTTTTTTTCTGAGGTGGGTTTCTTATAGACAGCAGATATATGGGTCGTGTTTTCTTATCCAATCTGTTACCCTATGTCTTTTGATTGGGGCATTTAATCCATTTACATTTAAAGTTATTATTGATAGGTACTTATTTGTCGCCATTCCTATTCTTTACCCCTGTGTTACTTCTTCGCTTCCTGTTTCTTTCTTTCTTTTCTTCATTTTTTTTTTTTTTTTTTTACAGCAGACCCTTTAGCATTTCTTGCATTGCTGGTTTGGTGGTAATAAATTCCCTTAGTCCTTTTTTGTCTGTGAAGCTCCTGATTTCACCTTCAATTTTGATTGACAGCCTTGCTGGGTACAGTATTCTTGGCTTTAGACCCTTTCTTTGCATGACTTTGTATATTTCATTCCATTCCCTTCTGGCCTGATGAGTTTCTGTTGAGAAATCAGCTGCTAGTCTGATGGGGGTTCCTTTGTATGTAACTTTCTGTCTCTCTCTTGCTGCTTTTAAGATTCTTACTTTGTCATTGGTGTTTGCCAATTTAATTATAATGTGCCTCGGCGTCGGTCTTTTGGGGTTCATTTTGCTTGGGACTCTGTGAGCTTCTTGGATTTGTGTGGGTTTTTTCTTCCCTATATCAGGGAAATTTTCTGTCATTATTTCTTCAAAGAAGTTTTCTATTCCTTGCTCAGCTTCCTTTCCTTCTGGAACCCCTATTATGCGGATGTTGTTTTGTTTCGTGTTGTCCCAAAGTTCCCTTAGACTCTCCTCCTGCCTTTTAATTTTTTTTTCTAGAAGTTGCTCTACTTGGGTATTTTTTTCCATCTTGTCTTCTAGCTCACTGATGCGGTCCTCTGCTTCTTCTAGTCTACTCTTGATGCTTTCTATTGAGTTCTTTACAGCAGCGATGTCATTTTTCATTTCTTCTTGGTTCTTCTTCATTTCCTCTTGGTTCTTGCTCATATTGTCGAATTTGTCTTCCATTCTTTTCAGCCACCTTATGACCATTTCTCTGAATTCTTTTTCTGGACGGTTGCTTGCCTCCATTTCGTTTACTTCCTTTTCTGGTGATGCCTGCTTTTCTTTCATATGCGGGCTGCTTCTTTGTCTCCCCATGGTCTCTCTTCTCTGGGTGTCTGGTTATGTAGTTCTCTCTCTCTCCTGGGTTGATTTAAAGGCACAAAATACAGCACTACCAGGTACAACTCACAAGGCACTGAACAGGAATGTATTCATGATATTAATAACCTCCAATAAAGGTGACCACCAGAGAAAGGCAAATTAGGTGATAGGAGAGAAAGAAGAAGAGAAAAAAAGAAAGAAAGAAAGAAAGAAAAAAAGAAAAAAGGAGTGTGAAAATGAAATTGTGAAAAGGGAAAGTTAAGAAAAAAAAAAGTAAGAGAGACAAGAAAGTGACTAAGAGAAAAAGGGGAACAGACTATATATATTGGGGATAAAACTCCAATAGAACAATCACTAATCCCAGCAAATGCCAGCAACAAGTGCCTGGGGGTTAGTACAAACTACAACACCAACTAATATGGAGTGAGGCAAGGGAAAGCTGAAGCACAAAACAAACAAAAAAATAAACAAAAGAAGAATAAGCAAAACAATCTCACAAAAAAGCATAAACATTCGATATAATCTACATTCAAGCAAACAACAACAAAAGGACAGAGAGAAGGACAAGTTTATGGATAGCTCAGACAGTGAAGGGAGAGGTGTATGTGGACTAGGAGCAGGGGATTGGAGATTAGATATGTAAGTAGGGTGAAATTTTAACAAAGGGTAAACAGAAAGAATAGGGAAAATCTAAAGCAGTAAAAGGGTAAGATAAACAGGACACTGAAAAGGGGGAGGTTAGGAAGAGAGTGATGGCCTAAAGGTAGAGTTGAGATAGAGTAAAACGATGCTAATGGGAAAATAAAAATAGAATGTAGAACCCTAATCCCAAAATAAAATGAAGAGAAAATAAAATGACACTTTAAAAAAAAAAAGATAAAATAGCAGTAGTAATAATACGGATTGAAAATAAAAATGTAATCATTAAAAAGGTAAAATCAAGTGATGAAAAAAGAAAAAAAGTTTCTTGATTAAAAGATGCAAAAAATGATAATAAAAAAATAAAAGGTAAAAATAAAATGTGAAGTAGTGAAGGTCATTCACTTCCTCTGTTTTTCTGTTTGGCACGCCTGTTTCTCAGTCCAGACAGTATTGCAGTTCCCTGCGATCCACTGCTCTTCAGTGCTGTAAGCCAGTCCTGATTTTAAGCAGGCGGTGTGTCTTAATTTCTCGTATTCCTTTATTTTTTATTACACAAGAGTCAATTTGTGATTCAGCCCCTGGGTGGCAGTGTTTCTGGATTGACTTCCGGGTCTATCTATGGCCTCTCTAGGCAGTGTTAGAGCCTTCTTTCCCTGTGGCACTCACTACAGGTTTGTGGGAGTGGGCTGCCTCAGAGCTGACTCTCCGATGGTCACTCCCTGCTCCGATCCCCCGGTTCCAGAAAAACAACTTTCCCCTGCAGTCTCCCAGGGTGTACCCAACTGGGTGATCCTATGTATTGGGCTTAGTAATCAGAAGCAAGAATTTCAAGAGGAAAAAGCCCAGTTGTGCGAACTCCGGGACTGCGCATAAGCCCAGGCACCCAGGGAGCGCAGGGGCTGCGTGTAAGTCTGGACTGCCTGAAATTCTTAGGGTGTCCCTGCACGTCAGATCAAAATGGGTTGCTTTTTAGAGAGCCCTTCTGTTAGCAGCTCTGAGGACCCCCTTCCACATTCACGGATCACGCCAGCCCCAACAGCCACCGATTTTTCTAGGCACAGACTTCCCTGGTCCTCCAGCTCCTGCAAAACGCGTGTTCCTCTCTCCCGCTGGGACCAGAGACCTCACCTTATCCTAGGCGAAATCTGACCTTTCCGTGGTGAAGTGTAGAGCTCCTCTGAACCCGTGTGTTTGCGCCAATTGGGGAGCGTTGTTCTGGGGCTCGCAGCTGTTCCGTGGGTTCCGCAGTTGTGGATTCTCAGGCTTCCGATAAGCTCCACTTTCTGGATCAAGATGGCGCAGACTGCCGCTGCCGCCGCCGCTGCTCCCGCTCGCGCCAGAGGAGTTCGCTGGGTCCCCGCCCTCAGAACCGGCCCTGTCTTCCCGATGGTACTCAGGGCATCAGCGCTGAAAGCTCTCGCTGCTCTGACCCGTGCAGAAGTGGGAGTCGCCTCTGCCTGTGGAACGGTGGGGCGGCCCCAGCCCCCATTCCCCTCCCTGACCCCTTCTTCCCCTCGGCCCAGGCATGGGGAACGCGGCGACCGCCAAGAAAGGCAGAGAGGTGGAGAGCGAACATTAAAGTTTCTTCTGGAAAAAAATGGCGGCGGAATAGACAGACGTGCTCCGAGCCTTGTCCCAGAGCAGAAAGAAAGAACAGCTGAGGGTCGCACTAGGAGTGTTTGTTGGCAAGTTGGGGGACAGCTGAACTCCAGAAGAAGGTGGGAGACTGCTAGACGGGGTTCCCCTGACCTGACAGCTCCCACTGCGGCTGGGTCCCCTCCTGGAGCTGCGGGCTTGGATGCGGAGTCGCTGCCATCTGGAACCAGAAAGTGGAGCTTATCGGAAGCCTGAGAATCCACAACTGCGGCACCCACGGAACAGCTGCGAGCCCCAGAACAACGCTCCCCAATTGGCGCAAACACACGGTTTCAGAGGAGCTCTACACTCCACCACGGAAAGGTCAGATTTCACCTAGGATAAGGTGAGGTCTCTGGTCCCAGCGCGAGAGAGGAACGCGCGTTTTGCGGGAGCTGGAGGACCAGGGAAGTCTGTGCCTAGAAAAATCGGTGGCTGCTGGGGCTGGCGTGATCCATGAATGTGGAAGGGGGTCCTCAGAGCTGATAACAGAAGGGATCTCTAAAAAGCAACCCATTTTGATCTGAAGTGCAGGGACACCCTAAGAATTTCAGGGGTGTGCTAGACTTACGCGCAGCCACGGAGTGCGCACACTTGGGCTTTTTCCTCTTGAAATTCTTGCTTCTGATTACTAAGCCCAATTCATAGGTTCACCCAGTTGGGGACACCCTGGGAGACTGCAGGGGAAAGTTGTTTTTCTGGAACCTGGGGATCTGAGCGGGGAGTGACCATCTGAGAGCCAGCTCTGAGGCAGCCCACTCCCACAAACTGGGGAAAGAAGGCTCTAACACTCCCTAGAGAGGCCATAGATAAACCCGGAAGTCAATCCAGAAACACTGCCACCCAGGGGCTGAATCACAAATTGACTCTTGTGTAATCAAAAATAAAGGAATACGAATTAAGACACACCACCTGCTTAAAATCAGGACTGGCTTACATCACTGAAGAGCAGTGGAACACAGGGAACTGCAATACTGTCCGGACTGAGAAACAGGCGTGCCAAACAGAACAACAGAGGAAGTGAATGACCTTCACTACTCCACATTTTATTTTTATTTTTTTATTTTCATTTTTTGCATCTTTTACTCAAGAAACTAATTTTTTTCCTCACTTGATTTTACCTTTTTAATTATTACATTTTTATTTTCAATCTGTATTATTACTACTGCTATTTTATCTTTTTTTTTTTTAAGTGTCATTTTATTTTCTCTTCATTTTGTTTTGGGATTAATGTTCTACATTCTATTTTTATCTTTCCTTTAGCATCATTTTACTCTATCTCAAATCTACCTTTATGCCATCACTCTCTTCCTCACTTTTCCCTTTTCAGTGTCCTGTTTATCTTACCCCTTTCCTGCTTTAGATTTTCCCTATACTTTCTGTTTACCCCCTTTTAAAATTTTACCCTACTTATATATCTAATCTCTAATCCCCTGCTCCAAGTCCATACACACCTCTCTCTTCGCTGTCTTAACTATCCAAAAAATTGTTTTTCTCTTTGTCCTTTTGTTGTTGTTCGTTTGAATGTAGATTATATCGAATTTTTATGCTTTTTTGTGAGATTGTTTTGCTTATTCTTCTTTTGTTTATTTTTGTGTTTGATTAGTGCTTCTGTTTTCCCTTGCCTCACTCAATATTAGTTGGTGTTGTAGTTTGTATTAATCCCCAGGTACTTGTTGCTGGCATTTGCTGGGATAAGTGATTGTTCTATTGGAGTTTTATCCCCAATATATATAGTCTGTTTCCCTTTCTCTCTTAGTCTCTTTCTTGTCTCTCTTACTTTTTTTTCTTCTTTTTTTCCCTTTTCCCAATTTCATATTGACACCCCTTTTTTTTTCTTCTTCTTTCTTTTTCCTCTTCTTCTTTCTCTCCTATCCCCTAATTTGCCTTTCTCTGGTGGTCACCTTTATTGGAGGTTATTAATATCGTGAATACATTTCTGTTCAGTGCCTTGTGTGTTGTACTTGGTAGTGCTGTATTTTGTGCCTTTAAATCAATGCAGGAGAGAGAGAACTACATAACCAGACATCCAGAGAAGAGAGACCATGGGGAGACAAAGAAGCAGCCCGCATATGAAAGAAAAGCAGGCATCACCAGAAAAGGAAGTAAACGAAATGGAGGCAAGCAACCTTCCAGAAAAAGAATTCAGAGAAATGGTCATAAGGTGGCTGAAAAGAATGGAAGACAAATTCGACAATATGAGCAAGAACCAAGAGGAAATGAAGAAGAACCAAGAAGAAATGAAAAATGACATCGCTGCTGTAAAGAACTCAATAGAAAGCATCAAGAGTAGACTAGAAGAAGCAGAGGACCGCATCAGTGAGCTAGAAGAGAAGATGGAAAAAAATACCCAAGTAGAGCAACTTCTAGAAAAAAAAATTAAAAGGCAGGAGGAGAGCCTAAGGGAACTTTGGGACAACACGAAACAAAACAACATCCGCATAATAGGGGTTCCAGAAGGAAAGGAAGCTGAGCAAGGAATAGAAAACCTATTTGAAGAAATAATGACAGAAAATTTCCCTGATATAGAGAAGAAAAAACCCATACAAATCCAAGAAGCTCACAGAGTCCCAAGCAAAATGAACCCCAAAAGACCGACGCCAAGGCACATTATAATTAAATTGGCAAACACCAACGACAAAGTAAGAATCTTAAAAGCGGCCAGAGAGAGTCAGAAAGTTACATACAAAGGAACCCCCATCAGACTAGCAACTGATTTCTCAACAGAAACTCATCAGGCCAGAAGGGAACGGAATGAAATATACAAAGTCATGCAAAGGAAGGGTCTGAATCCAAGAATACTGTACCCAGCAAGGCTGTCAATCAAAATTGAAGGTGAAATCAGGAGCTTCACAGACAAAAAAAAGACTAAGGGAATTTATTACCACCAAACCAGCAATGCAAGAAATGCTAAAGGGTCTGCTGTAAAAAAAAAAAGAAATAGGAAGCGAAGAAGGAACACAGGTATAAAGAATAGGAATGGCGACAAATAAGTACCTATCAATAATAACTTTAAATGTAAACGGATTAAATCCCCCAATCAAAAGACATAGGGTAATGGATTAGATAAGAAAACATGACCCATATATCTGCTGTCTACAAGAAACCCACCTCAGAAAAAAAGACGCACACAGACTGAGGGTGAAGGGATGGAAAAAGGTTTTCCAGGCAAATGGAACTGAAAAAAAAGCTGAGGTAGCAATACTTATATCTGACAAATTAGGTCTCAAACTGAAGGACATAACAAGAGATAAGGAAGGCCACTTCATAATACTAAAGGGAGCAATCCAACAAGAAGAAATAACTCTGGTAAACATATATGCACCCAATACAGGAGCACCCAAATACATAAAAAAACTCCTGGAGGATATCAAGGGAGAGATTGACAGCAATACAATCATAGTAGGAGACTTCAATACCCCACTATCACCATTGGACAAATCCTCTAACCAAAAAATCAGCAAAGAAACATCAATCCTAAATGACTCACTAGACCAGATGGAATTAATTGACATCTTCAGAACATTTCACCCCAAAGCCACAGAATATACATTCTTCTCAAGTGCACATGGGTCATTTTCAAAGATAGACCATATGTTGGGACATAGGAAAAGTCTCTTCAAATTCAAGAAGATAGAAATCATATCAAGCATCTTCTCAGACCACAGTGGCATAAAACTGGAATTCAACTACAATAAAAACAACCCAAAGAAATCAAACACATGGAGACTAAACAGCATGCTATTAAACCATGACTGGGTAACCAGAGAGATCAAAGAAGAAATAAAAAACATCATGGCAACAAATGACAATGAAAACACAATAATCCTAAATCTATGGGACACAGCGAAAGCAGTCTTGAGAGGGAAGTTCATAGCTCTACAAGCCTACTGCAAAAAACAAGAAACAGGGGTAATAAATTACCTAACCCAACAACTCAAAGAGTTAGAAAAAGAGCAACAAGAAAAGCCCAGTGTAAGCAGAAGGAAGGAAATAATAAAGATCAGAGCACAGATAAACGACATAGAGACCAAAGAAACAATACAAAAGATCAACAAAACCAAGAGCTGGTTCTCTGAAAGGATAAACAAGATTGATGAACCTCTAGCCAGGCTCACCAAGAAGCAAAGAGAGAGGACCCAAATAAACAAAATCAGAAATGAAAGAGGTGAAATAACAACAGATCCCGCCGAACTACAAAGGATTGTTAAACAATACTACGAACAACTCCATTCCAACAAACTGGACAACCTGGAGGAAATGGACATATTCCTAGAAAAATATAACCTTCCAAAACTCAACCAGGTAGAATCTAAACAGCTCAATATGCCAGTAACTATGGAAGAAATTGAAGCAGTCATCAAAGAGCTTCCGGCAAACAAAAGCCCGGGGTCAGACGGCTTCACAGGAGAGTTTTCCCAAACATTCAAGGAAGAACTAAAACCTATCCTCCTCAGACTATTCCAAAAAATTCAAGAGGAAGGAACACTTCCAAGCTCCTTCTATGAAGCCAGCATCACCCTAATCCCAAAACCAGATAAAGACAACACAATGAAAGAGAATTACAGGCCAATATCCCTCATGAATGTAGATGCCAAAATCCTCAACAAAATTCTAGCAAATCGGATCCAGCAGTACATCAGAAAGATCATACACCATGACCAAGTAGGGTTTATCCCAGGAATGCAAGGATGGTTCAATATCTGAAAATCAATAAATGTTATACATCACATAAACAAATTGAAAGATAAAAATCACATAGTCATATCAATTGATGCAGAAAAAGCATTTGACAAAATCCAACACCCTTTCTTGATAAAAACTCTCAACAAGGTGGGAATAGAAGGATCATACCTCAACATAATAAAAGCTATATATGATAAACCCACAGCTAACATCATACTCAATGGGCAAAAACTAAAACCATTTCCCCTAAGAACAGGAACAAGACAGGGATGCCCACTCTCACCACTCCTGTTTGACATAGTACTGGAAGTATTAGCCATTGCAATTAGACAAGAAGAAGAAATAAAAGGCATCCAAATTGGAAAAGAAGAAGTAAAGCTGTCCTTATTTGCAGATGACATGATATTGTACATAAAAAACCCGAAAGACTCTATCAAAAAACTAACAGACTTAATAAATGAATTCGGCAAGGTAGCAGGATACAAAATTAACGCCAAGAAATCTATGGCATTTCTATACACCAACAGTGAACTTACAGAAAGAGAGACTAAAAAAGCAATCCCATTTTCCATCGCACCAAAAAAATTAAGATACTTAGGAATAAACCTAACCAAGGAGGTAAAAGACCTATATGCGGAAAACTACAGGACACTGAAAAAAGAGATAGAGGAAGATGTAAACAGATGGAAGAACATACCATGTTCATGGATTGGTAGAATCAACATCATCAAAATGTCCATACTACCCAAAGCAATCTATAGATTCAATGCACTCCCCATTAAAATACCAACAGCATATTTCACAGACCTAGAAAGAACTCTCCAAAAATTCATCTGGAATAAAAAAAGACCCCGAATAGCCACAGCAATCCTGAGAAAGAAGAATAAAGTAGGAGGGATCTCAATACCAGATTTCAAGCTGTATTACAAAGCCACTGTCCTCAAAACAGCCTGGTACTGGCACAAGAACAGACATATAGATCAATGGAATAGAATAGAGAATCCAGATATCGACCCAAACCAATATGCGCAATTAATATTTGACAAAGGAGGCATGAGCATACAATGGAGTCAAGAAAATCTCTTCAATAAATGGTGTTGGGAAAATTGGACAGATACATGCAAAAAAATGAAACTAGATCACCAACTTACACCATACACAAAAATAAACTCAAAATGGATACAGGACTTAAATATAAGACGGGAAACCATAAAAATACTAGAGGAATCCACAGGCAGCAAAATCTCAGACATATGCCAAAAGAACTTTTTCAGTGATACTGCCCCTAGGGCAATGGAAGCCAAAGAGAAAATAAACAAATGGGACTACATCAAAATAAAAAGCTTTTGCACAGCAAAAGAAACCATCAACAAAACAACAAGAAACCCCACTGTATGGGAGAACATATTTGCAAATGGTATCACTGATAAAGGTTTAATTTCCAACATCTACAGGCAGCTTATACAACTTAATAAAAGGAAGATAAATGATCCAATAAAAAAATGGGCAACAGACCTAAATAGAATCTTTTCGAAAGAAGACAGAAGGAAGGCCAAGAGACACATGAAAACATGCTCAAAGTCACTAATTATCCGAGAGATGCAAATCAAAACGACAATGCGATACCATCTCACACCTGTCAGAATGGCTATCATCAACAAATCAACAAACGACAAGTGTTGGCGAGGATGCGGAGAAAAAGGAACCCTCGTGCACTGCTGGTGGGAATGCAGACTGGTGCAGCCACTGTGGAGAACAGTATGGAGTTTCCTCAAAAAACTGAAAATGGAACTCCCATTTGACCCAGTAATCCCACTCCTAGGAATATATCCTAAGAAACCAGAAACACCAATCAGAAAGGATATATGCACCCCTATGTTCATAGCAGCACAATTTACAATAGCTAAGATTTGGAAACAGCCTAGGTGCCCGTCAGCAGATGACTGAATCAGAAAACTATGGTACATCTACACAATGGAATACTATGCTGCCATAAAAAAGAAGGAATTACTACCATTTGTAGACACCAGGATGGAATTAGAGAACATTATGCTAAGTGAAATAAGCCAGTCAATCAAAGAAAAATACCACATGATCTCACTCATTTAGGCATAATGAAAAATATTATAAACTGATGAACCAAAAGATAGTTACAGAGGCAGTAAAGCCTCAAACAGAGTGTCTAATTACAGCGGTAAGGTTAGGGAGAGGTGGGGGAAATAAGAGATCAACTGAAGGACTTGTATGCATGCATATAAGAGTAACCAACGGATACAAAACATTGGGGGGTGAGGGCAGGTATGGGAGTGGGGTGGGGGGGGGCAATGGTAAGATATGTACACATATAATACCTTAATAAAAATTTGGAAAAAAAAAAAGATGGCGCAGACTCCGCGTCCAAGCCCGCAGCTCCGGGAGGGGACCCAGCCGCAGTTCTGTTTTGGATATTTTTAATCCCTTCATGGATGCTACAGATGTTTTCTAATATTACACTGTAAACACATTAAGTTGGAAATCACTGGCTTATAATACATCTTTGTAGAAGAATATTTCATCATTCATATTCATACAAAATTAGAATTATTTTCTTTTGTCATTTTACACTCCTTTGATTGACAGATCAGCCAGCTGGTTGGGTTTTCTTATGAATAATGTGACTGGTGCATTGAGGAAAGCATAGTAGATGGTAAGATATGATATTATGTTCTGTCTGTCTTTTACTCATTCTGCTTTATTGACTAATCTATGTTAAAAAATAGACCAGTCAGTAAAATGTCACTAAAACATTAAATTTTATTCTTTATCTTTGCATTATTTTTGGCTCAAGATGCAATGAAAAATTGCTTGGGGTTTTGTGTGAGTAGTCCTTTGATTCAGAAGAAATTATTCAACTTTCTTTTGTGTAGTGGGAGATAGATAAGTATTAAGAAGACTGAAAGACTCTATAAGGGAAAAAGCAAAATCACAAAGCACTGCTTTGTGGGATAAAAATAAGCTTTTATTACCTTCAGTTAGAAATAATGTGAATAAAGATGAAGTGTCTTATGGCTCAAAGGATGCTAATAAAACTAAGCTAGAGAAATAATAGGGATGAAACTTATGACTCGTATAAACATCGAATATAATAGTTATTAGTCTTTGTGTCATTTTCTTTTTAAATTAGCCTCATGATTTTCATTTTAGTTTATTGTCTTTCATGTTAGTTATTGTGGATAAAAGTATTAACTTAAATTGTCGTATTAAGGCTATAAAATAAGACTAGTTCCTAAAAGGTGAATAAAATTTACAACTTATAAAAAAGAGAAATGATTAAAAGTTGGGTAAATAAGTTAAAATTAGGTAATTTAAATAAAATACATATTGGTCAGAGTAACTAAAACAGTGTCTTCAAAGTAAATTTAACTAGAATTATTTCTTAAAGGAACTATAGAAAAGTGTCCATATACTGAATTAATTGCTTGAAAACTTATTTGTCTTGAGTTACCAAATTTCAATTATGGACAAGATATAATATTTTAAATAATGACTAAAATTTAGATCACTTTAACAGATGCCATGTGAAACTGTATGATAAGTTAGTTTGAAAATTGTCAAGGGAAATTAATACTATGTACAACAGATTTCTATCAAATCATCAGTTTTGACCAGAATGTATGCTCCTCCATAATAATAATTGCAAATGTGGCTACAGTGGACACAATGCTTGACCTAAAACATTATTTTGACTGGTTTTAAAGAAAAACTATTGCTAAAATTAAATTATGAGTTTTGAGCAAAAACAGTCCAGTTGCTGTGTTTCAAATTGAGTCTTTAGGCCACTGTCAAGAGTAAAAGAGTTGCAACAGAGTTAACTCATTCATCCGGCCTCACACAGTCAAAATCTGAGCTCCAATAGATATTGGTTAGTGTGAGGAAGAATCTCCAATTTTAACTTTTTTATATATAATTTACACTCTTTATTCAATGTGGACTAAAATCAAGTGGCCAATGTTGTCCTTTTAGGAAATACACTTTCAAAAGGTATTTTTTTTTTTAGTGTTTAAAGTATTACATATGACTCCTTTTTCACCTATTGACATCCCCAAACCACTCCCACCCCTGAGGGCAAGTCTCCACTGACCCAGGGCCTATGTCAATTGGTTATGCTAATATGCATGAATACAAGACCTTTGGTTGTTCTCTAACCCCCCAGCTTCCCTGCCTTCTCTCTGAGATTAGACGGTCTGTTCAGTGGTACCTTGTCTCTGGATCTATTTTTGTTCATCAATTTATGTTGACCATTATATCCCACATATGAGTGAGATCATGTGATATTTATCTTTCTCTGATTGGTTTATTTTGCTTAACATAATGCTTTCCAGTTCCATCCATGCTGTTGCAAATGGTAAAAGTTCTTTGTTTTTTATAGCAGTGTAGTATTCCATTGTGTAGATGTACCACAGTCTTTGTTTTTTAAATATATTTTTATTGATTTCAGAGAGGAAGAGAGAGATAGAAACACCAATGATTAGAAAGAATCATTGATTGGCTGCTTCCTGCACGCCCCACACTGGGGATTGAGCCTGCAACCCTGGCATGTGTGCTTCACCAGAATCGAATCCAGGACCCTTCAGTCCACAGGCCGAAGCTCTCTCCACTGAGCCAAACCAGCTAGGGCTGTACCACCATTTTCTAATCCACTCCTCTGTTGATATGCACTTAGGCTGTTTCCAAATCTTAGCTATGTTAAATTGTGCTGCTATGAACATAGGGGTGCATATATCCTTTGTGCTTGGTGTTTCTGATTTCTTGGGATATATTCCTAGAAGTGGGATTACTGGGCCAAATGGGAGTTCCATTTTTAACTTTTTGAGGAAACTCCATACTGTTATCCACAGTGGCTGTACCAGTCTGCATTACCACCATCAGTGTACAAGGGTTTCTTTTTCTCCATATACTCACCAGTACTTGTCATTTTTTGATTTGTTGATGATAGCCATTCTGACAGGTGTGAGATGGTACCTCATTGTTGTTTTGATTTGCATATCTCAGATGATTAATGACTTTGAGCATGTTTTCATATGTCTCTTGGCCTTCTGTATATCCTCTTTTAAAAAGTGTCTATTAAGGTAATTTGCCCACTTTTAGAATGGATTGTTTATCTTTTCTTAAGTTGTATGACTTCCCTGTAAATGTTGGAGACTAAACCCTTATCTGAAATAGCATTGGCAAATGTGTTCTCCCACGCAGTGGGCTTTCTTCTTGTTTTGTTGATGGATTCTTTTCCTGTACAGAAGCTTTTTATTTTGATGTAGTCCCATTTGTTTATTTTCTCCCTAGTTTCCATTGCCCTAGGAGCTGTATCAGTAAAGATATTGCTAAGACATATGTCTGCTATTTTGCTGCCCATGGCTAAGTCTTTTAACCATTTTGAGTTTGTTTTTGGGTATGGTGTAAGGTGGTGATCTAGTTTCATTTTTTTGCATGTATCTGACCAAATTTCCTAGCACCATTTCTTGAAGAGGCTGTTTTGACTCCATTGTATGCTCTTACCTCCTTTGTCAAATATTAATTGAGCATAATGGCTTGGGTCTATTTCGGGGTTCTCTGTTCTGTTCCATTGGCCTACTAGTATGTGTCTGTTCTTATGCCAGTACCAGGCAGTTTTGAGAACCATGGCTTGGTAATATAACTTGATATCTGATACTGTGTCCCTCCAACTTTGTTCTTCTTTCTCAGGATTGCTGTGGCTATTCAGGGTCTTTTTTTTAATTCCAGATGAATTTTTGGAGAATTTGTTCAAGATTTTTGAAGTATGCCATTGGTATTTTAATGGGGATTGCATTGAATTTATAGATTGCTTTGGGTAGTATGGACATATTAATGATGTTGATTCTACTGATCCATAAACATGGTATGTTCTTCCATTTGTTTATGTCTTCCTCTATCTCTTTTTCCAATGTCCTGTAGTTTTCTGAGTACAGGTCTTTTATGTCCTTAGTTATGTTTATTCCTAGGTATGTTAATTTTTTTGGTGCAATGGTAAATGGGATTTTTTTTTTTAGTTTCTCTATCTAGGAGTTCATTATTGGTGTATTAAAAGCCCATAGATTCATGAGTGTTAATGTTGTATCCTGCTAAATTGCTGAATTCATTTATTAGGTCTAGAAGTTTTTTGATGGAGGCTTTGGGGTTTTCTATGTATAATATCATATCATTTGTGAGTAAAGACAGTTTTACTTCTTCTTTTCCAATTTGGATGCCTTTTATTTCTTCTTCTTATCTGATCGCTATGGCTAGCACTTCCAGTACTATATCAAACAGGAGTGGTGAAAGTGGGCATCCCTGTCTTGTTCCCGTTCTCACGGGAAATGAGTTTAGTTTTTACCCATTGAGTATGATGTTGGCTGTAGGTTTGTCACAAAAGGCTTTCATTATGTTGAGGTATGATTCCTCTATTCCCACTTTGCTGAGAGTTTTTATCAAGAAAGGGTGTTGGATTTTGTCAATTGCTTTTTCTGCATTGATTGATAATATTATGTGTTTTTTGTCTCTCAGTTTGTTTATGTGATGTATCACATTTATTGATTTGCAGTTATTGTACCATCTTTGCATCCCTTGAATAAATTCCATTTGGTCCTGGTGTATGATTTTTCTAATGTAATGCTGGATCTGATTTGCTAGAATTTCGTTGAGGATTTTAGCATCTATGTTCATTAAGGATATTGGGCTGTAGTTCTCTTTCTTTTTGGTGTTCTTAATCTGGTTTTGGAAGTAGGGTAATGCTCGCTTCATAGAAACAGCTTGGAAGTGTGCCTTCCTCTTGAATTTTTCGAATACTCTGAGTTGGATAGGTTTTACTTCTTCTTTGAATGCTTGGTAGAACTCCCCTGTAAAGCCATCCAGACCAGGGCTTTTGTTTGCTGGAAGATTTTTGATTTCTCCTTCAATTTTTAGTGGTTATTGACCTATTCAGTTTTATATTTTTATTTTTCTTGATTGAGTTTTGGAAGTTTATATTTTTTCCAAGAATATGTCCATTTTCATCTAGGTTGTCCAGTTTGTTGGACTAGAGTTGTTATATAGTATTTTTTTTCAAGATCCTTCATATTTCTGTGGGGTTGTTTGTTACTTCACCTCTTTCATTACTGATTTTGTTTATTTGGGTCCTCTCTTTGCTTCTTGGTGAGCCTGGCTAGAGCTTCACCAATCTTATTTATCCTTTCAAATAACCAGCTCTTGGTTTTATTAATCTTTTGTATATTTTTTGGTCTTTATGTCATTTATTTCTGCTCCGATCTTTATTATTTCCTTCCTTCTGCTTACTTCTTGTTTCTTTCTAATTCCTTTAGTTGTAGAGTTAGAGAATTTATTACCATTTTTTCTTGTTTTTTGAGGTAGGCCTGTAGAACTATGAACTTCCCTCTCAAGATTGCTTTCACTGTGTTCCATAGATTATAGATTGTTGTGTTTCATTGTCATTTGTTACCAAGATGCTTTTTATTTCTTCTTTGATTTCTTTGGTAACCCAATCATTGTTTAATTGCATACTATTTAGCCCCCAAGTGTTTGATTTTTATTCATTGTTTTTATTGTAGTTGATTTCTAATTTTATGCCATTGTGGTCTGAGAAGATGTTTGATGTGATTTCTAACTTCTTGAATTTGAATAGACTTTGTCATTGTCCCAAGATGTGGTCTATCTTTGAAAATGTCCCATGTGCACTTGAGAAGATTATATATTCTGTAGCTTTGGGGTGAAATGTTCTGAAGATGTCAATTAAATCCATCTGATCATTTGAGATTGATGTTTCTTTCCTGATTTTTTGTTTAGAGGATTTATCCAGTAGATTCAATTGGGCTATTAAATTCCCCAAATATGACTGTGTTGCTGTTGATCTCTCACTTGATATCTTCCAGAAGTTTTTAAAATGTATTTGGGTGCTCCTCTATTGGGTGCATATATGTTTACCAGAGCTTTATCCACTCATTGAATTGCTCCCTTTAGTATTATGAAGTGGCCTTCCTTACCTCTTGTTATGGCCTTCACTTTGAGGTGTAATTTGGCAGATATAAGTATTGCTACTCCAGATTTTTTTTTACATTTCCATTTCAATGAAAATTTTTTTTTCCATCACTTCACTATCAGTCTGTGTGAGTCCTTTGTTCTGAGTGGGGTTTCTTGTAAACAGAAAATACATGGGTCATGTTTTCTTATCCATTCAGCTACCCTATGTCTTTTCATTGTAGCCTTTAATCCATTTACATTTAAGGTTATTATTGATAGGTACTTGTTTGTTGCCATTTTTATTGTTTATGTGCTGTGTTCTTTCTTCCCTTCCTATTTCTAATTTTTTATAGCAATGTCTTTAGCATTTATTGCATTGTGGCTTGGTGGTAATAAATTCCATTAGCCATTTTTTTTTTTGTCTGTGAAGCTCCTGATTTCACCTTCAATTTTGAATGATAGCCTTCCTGAGTATAGTATTCTTAGATTTAGTCCCTTGCTTTTCATAACTGTATATTTCATTCCATTCCCTTCTGGCCTGATGTGTTTCTGTTGAGAAATCAGTTGATAGTCTAATGGGAAATTCCTTATAGGTAACTTTCTGTCTCTCTCTGGCAGCCTTTAAGATTTTTACTTTGTCGTTGGTGTTTGCTAATTTAATTACTATGTGTCTGGGTGTTGGTCTTTTTGGTTCATTTTGTTTGGGACTCTGTGTGCTTCTTGGACTTGTGTGAGTTTTTTCTTGCCAATATCATGGAAGTTTTTTTTTTCATTATTTCTTCAAACAGGTTTTCTAATCCTTGCTAGGTTTCCTCTCCTTCTGGCTCCCCTATTATGCGGATGTTGTTTTGTTTTGTGTTGTCTCAAAACTCCCTTATGGTCTCCTCTTGTTTTGTTTTGTTTTTAAGGTGTGTTTTTTTCCAGTTGCTGCTCTGCTTGGGTGTTTTTCCTACCTTGTCTTCTAGCTCACTGATGTGGTCCTCAGCTTATTCTAGTCTTCTGTTGATGCTTTCTATTTTTTCCATCCTTTTCCAAGTCCTTATGACCATTGCTCTGCATTCTTTCTCTGACAAATTGCTTGTCTCCATTTTGTTTACTTCCTTTTCTGGTGATTCCTCCTTTTCTTTTCTATGGAGGCTGTTCTTTGTCTCCCCATTTTCACTCCTCTGAGAGGGTCTGGTTATGTGGCTCACTCTCTACCACGTTGACCAAATAGCACAAAATACAACTTGACAAGACATGGCACAGAGGGAACAACACACAAATGTATTCATGACATCGATAACCTCAAATAAAGGTGACCACCAGAAAAAAAAGAGTATTAGAGGAGAGAAAAGAATGCAAAAATGATATTGGGAAAAGTAAAAAGGTAAGAGGAAAAGAAAAAGAAGGAAAAAGAAGGCAAAAAATATACATATACGAAGAGACAACTCCAAAAAGCCAACAACTAAACCAAAAAATGCAAACAACAAACAACCAGAATAAAAAGGGGGAGCTGAATCTGAGGAGGTAGAGCTTATTTCCAGAAGGTAAGGTAAAGGAATTGAATGAATGGGGTACTGGCCATGATGCAGTATAGAGGAGGTAGAAAGAGAATAAGTGTATAAAAAGAAAAGTAAAAAACAAAATACTCAATAAAAATAATAATTAAAAAATAATAATAATTAAAATATATATTATATATCTCAAAAATTTTATATATATATATATATAAATATATATATTATATATATATATATATATATATATATATATATATATATATAATTTCCCCCTATCTTTAATCTATCTATCTATATATTCATCTATTTCTGGAAAAGGAGAATAGAGTAGATGGTATATAGGCCTGTGTTTGGTGAATGAAACTAATTAAGCTATTAGTAGAAGAGAGCAAGTGAGGAGAGGAAAAACAAAAGCATAAAATGAAAAACAAAAACAAACTAACAATCAAACAAACAACAAGAAATAAATTGGTGCCGAAACCGGTTTGGCTCAGTGGATAGAGCGTCGGCCTGCAGTCTGAAAGGTCCCAGGTTCGATTCCAGTCAAGGGCACGTACCTTGGTTGCGGGCACATCCCCAGTGGGAGGTGTGCAGGAGGCAGCTGATCGATGTTTCTCTCTCATTGATGTTTCTAACTCTCTATCCCTCTCCCTTCCTCTCTGTAAAATATCAATAAAAAATATTAAAAAAAAAAGAAATAAATTGGCTAGTGAAGATAGAGAAAAGAGCGGGGTGCATGGACTTGGAGCAGGGGAGAAGAACTTAGATATATGAGTAAGCCAACAGAGATTACTACAATAGTAATGGCTCAATAAAGCAGATAAAGAAAATCAATATTTAACACGGAGTAAAAAGAAAGGAGAGAGAAAAACTAATGCAGGAACAGGAGAAGAGAAACATAATAAAAAAGGGAGAAGTGAGGAAGCAAGTGTTGGAATAAAGGAAAAAATGAGATAGAATAAAATAATGATAAAAAATAGAAATAGAATGTAGAACACTAATCAAAAAAAATAAAAGTTTAAAAAAAATAATAATAAATAAAATAATAATAAAAATAAAGAAAAGAGAAAAAATTAGTTTCTTAAGTAAAATATCCTATGTAATAAAAGAGTAATATGCAAATTGACTGTCACTCCAACACACAAGATGGCTGCCCCCATGTGGTCAAAGATGGCTGCCCCCATGTGGACACAAGATGACTGCCACAAGATGGCCAGCAGGGGAGGGCAGTTGGGAGGGACCAGGTCTGCAAGGGAGGCCAGTTGTGGGTGATCAGGCCTGCAGGGAAGGGCAGTTGTGGGGGACCCAGGCCTGCAGGGGAGAGCAGTTTGGGGAGACCAGGCCTGCAGGGGAGGGCAGTTGGGGGGGGACCAGGCCTGCAGGGGAGGGCAGTTAGGGGTGACCAGGCCTTCAGGGGAGGGTAGTTAGGGCTGACCAGGCCTGCAAGGGAGGACAGTTAGGGGCAATCAGGCTGGCAAGGGAGCACTTAGGCATCAATCAGGCTGGCAGGGGAGTGGTTAAGGGGTGATCAGGTTGGCAGGCAGAAGCGGTTAGGGGCAATCAGGAAGGCAGGCAGGCGAGCAGTTGGGAGCCAGATGTCCTGGATTGTAAGAGGGATGTCCAACTGCCCATTTAGGCCCGATCCCGGTAGGATTGGGTCTAAACGGGCAGTCGGACATCCCTCGAGGGGTCCCAGATTGGAAATGGTGCAGGCTGGGCTGAGGGACACCCGCCCCCCGCCCATGCATGAATTTCGTGCACCGGGCGTCTACTAAAAAATAAAAATGTGAATTTTGTTTGCTTCAGCTAGTTTTAATGTCCCCTGGGAGCTGGTTTAAGACCCTTCTCTACTGTTCTGTCTGCCATGTCTCAGCTCCCTGATAGATATTCAGCACCATGTTGAAGCTCCCAGCGATCCACCTCTGCTCTGTGTCAGATGCCACAGCCTTGGTTTCAGCCAGGTGGGATTAATCTGCCTGCTTTTTTTTCTGCCTGTTTTTAGTCCTTTTTACACAAGCATCTATTTCTGACACGGCCTCTAGGTGGCAGTGTTTCTGCATTAGTTTCTGGCACCAAATGGCCCTTCAACCCAGTCACTGAGGGCTCTTTGGTGGTATTGGGAAATTTTTTCCCCTGCTGAGCTCAAGTCTTAATGCAGGGCGGGGGGGGGGGGGGGACTGGTCTTCAGGAGAAAAATGTCTGTTCAGGGTTGGAGGGATCGGACTGTCCCAGAGCTGGCTTCCTGATATTCTCTCCCTATGTTGCTCCCCATCTTCCACAAAACCACCTTCCCCTGCACTGCAGCCTTGGTGAGTATAATTGAAAGATCCTATGCACTAGGTTTAGTGAGTAAAAGCAAGGAAAATATAAAGACAGAGCAACCGTGCTGCTGCACGTCTCTCTTTCCCCAGCACTGCAGGTCAGTGCAGAACTTCAGGCTGCCTTTCTGCGCACAGCCTCCCATGGCCATGGGCTTAGATGTAGAGTCCCCTGCTGCCAGCAGCCCTGTGGACCTCCCTTCCACAGTGGAGCACTACACGTGTTCCCAAGGGACATGGACTTGGTGCAGCACAGTCTCCATCTGACACTCTAGTCTTGACTGCATGAGTCTCTCCCTCCAGTCCAGCTCCCCAATCCCACCACTCTCCTGACGACCTCTGACCTTTCCATCTATGAATTGTCTCAACAGCTGTGTTTAATTTGCCAATTCTGGGTGGATGTTATTCAATTCAGCTGTTTCTTCTATCTGCTCCTGAGAAGGCGCAGGACCAGTCTGCCTAGTTGGCTGCCATTTTGTCACCCCCTGGACAAACACTTTAGGAGCCTGCAAATGGGGAGTCTGGAGTCTTGGTGTTCGTGGGTTCCAGCCGAGGCAGCTGGTTCCTGGCCAGTGTGGCTGTAGGGTCCCAGTTGGTGTCTGAGGTCTCCCTGGGTGGAGGTGAGGCTGGGCTCCCAGTTACAGCCTCTCTCCCCTTCAAGATGGCATGGTCTCTGCAGCAGAGCCAGCCACCCCAGGAGAGATTTCAGTGGTAGTAGAGGCTGCCTGACTAGGGGATCCTGGTCCACCAGCCCCCAACAGTCCTGCGGAATATAACTGTCCCTCACTCACACATACACACGCGCTCCACAGGTTCATGCACTCCCCTTTTGCTTCCTCACTCACTCACAGTCTCCCTCACTGCTGTATTGTCGGCCACCATCTTGGATCTCTCCAATTTTAACTTTAATGTTTATCATCCAGTATAAAGTTTAAATTGTTCTAATGCATTAGTATGCAATATAGCATATCTCCTCAATATATGTGGTAAAGAAACAACTCACATCCAGGCAATTGAAAGGCCTAAAGACAGTTTTCTGTATTACTTGGATTACCATATAGCTGAACTTACCTAATTCATGTAAATCTAGGTTTAGGAGGTTATACTTTATTTGATCTTTAGCATGTTGCAATATGTCCAGTAAAAAATTCTTGAACATGGTATCCCAAGAAAAGAATCCTTGCCTTGGGATTTAGAGAAAATACTTTTGAAATAAATCAAGATAATGTCCTTATGATAATTAGCTTTGTGCATTGGCTACATTAAAATTGCACATCAAAGTACCATAAAAAATTGTACCCCCAAAGGCCATAATTTGAACATTTGATTTTTTATTTATAATTGTTATGCTTTCTAAATGTTCAAACTTTTCTTCTACCAAAATATAAAAAAATCTTTTTTAAAAATGTATAAAATTTTTTAATATACCAAGCTCTGCATTGTGTAGGTTTCTATATAGACTTTGAAGTCCTTACTACAGTCTAATGCATATTCAAAGTAGGCAAACAGACAAAGGTATAATTCCAAAAATAGTTTTTCTAAGCACATCTGATCAACTTTTCCTAAGCTTATGTGAAATATAATAATAAATCATGTTCACTTGCATTAGTCATGTTATATTGTTATTGTCTCATAACCCAATATAAATGTATGCAACAAGACTGATCATGACACAAGGAAAGAGAGCAGCCGGGAAATTTGAAAACATTGCAATGAAAAATAGAGAGGCAGTAGACTTGTAGCCCATTGGGGAAAGTGCTTATCTAGTTACTAGAGGCCCGGTGCATGAAATTCATACATGGGTAGGGTCCCTAGGCCTGGCCAGTGATCAGGGCTGATCTGTGGGTTGACTGGTGGAGTGATCGGGCCCCTGCTTGCACCCACCTTGGCCTGGCACCACTGCTTGCCAACCCCGCCCCCCACCGCTGCCACCAGTTGGGGCCTGCTGGCTGTAGGCAGCTCCTGCTTTGAGAGTCTGCTCCCTGGTGGTCAGTGTGCATCATAGCGACTGGTTGTTCTGCTGTTCAGTCAATTTGCATATTAGGGTTTTATATAGATAGATACTTAAGAAAGATTTACTTTTGGAGGACCAAGATGGTGGCATAGGTAAATGCCTATATTCACTGCCTCCCACACCACATCAAAATTACAACTAAAATTCAGAACAACCATCATTTAGAACCATCTGAAACCTGGCTAAATGGAAGTCCTACAACTAGAGAAATAAAGAAGAAAGTACATCGAGATTGGTAGAAGTGGTGGAGGTGTGAAATGGACTGGCCTGACACCAATGTTTGGCATTCTTTTTCAATCGGGAGGGATATCTCAGCTGAAGAGGCCTTCTGTGAGGAGCAAGGGATCCCAGCCCCACACCAGACTCCCAACCCAGGGTTCCAGAGCTAGGAAGAGAAGGCCCTGTAACATCAGGCTATAAAAAACAGTGGGGATTGTGGCTAAGTGACATGGAGGCTGCTGGAAACCCAGCAGTACCTTTTATTTTATTTTATTTTTCATTTTAATTTTTAAAATATATTTCTTTATTGATTTCAGAAAGGAAGGGAGAGGGAGAGAGAGACAGAAACATCCATTTTGAGAGATAATCATTGATTGGCTGCCTCCTGCACACTCCCTACTGGGGATCGAGCCCACAACCCAGGCATGTGCCCTTGGCCATAATCTAACTTGGGACCCTTCAGTCCGCAGGCCAACGCTCTATTTGCTGAGCAAACCGGCTAGGGCCCAGCAGTGCCTTTTAAAGGGCTGGTGCATGAACTTACACATTCCTGCTTCCTCTGAGTTCTTGCACCTGGTGGCTGCTCTAGAGGATCTGGACACATATGAGGAGGAAGTGGATTATTTGACATTTGGGCAGTCCTCTGGGGTGGCTTTCTGCATGGGTCATTGTTCTTATGCTGGGATAACACTCCCCTCCCCCCCCATCACAGAACAGACTGAGTTTCCATTAGCCTGGCTCACACTGTTTTCTCTGCCCTGGTGATTCCCTTAGACCCTGCCCCATCCAATTTGTAGCCTTACCCAAGCTGTTTGCAGTGGCTTTTCCATATGAATGGCATGGCCTGGCTCAGGTTTCAGACCTTCCTAAAAACTCTAAAAAAAAGTAGCAGTTGGAGTCATCATGCCCCAAACCAATTAAGAGGCGCAAGACCCAGCACTATCAAGAACCTGCCTTGCTTCACAGCAACGCCTTGCCTGGACACTTCCAAGCCCAATACAAATAGCAGCCATCTGCTTATCTCTCTGTAGCTCCTGCTGGGTGGTTCCCCAGAGGCCCCAGAGCCAGTACACCCAATAGATAGTTTCAGACCATACCAGATTACAACTCTACACATCCACAAGGGGAAGACTCAGTGAGCACCAAAGCCCCACTGAAGCAAGACCTGCTCCATAGGGGTATCTCTTGCACAGCAACTCTTCCACTGTAGTCACAGTTGGCCCTCACAGCCAATTGGCCTGGAGGTCAATTCCTTCCAGTGATGCCAACAGCAATCAAGGCTCATCTACAACAAGACTGTGTACCCAGCCCACAAAGGGGCGCACCTAGAGTACCCAGCTCAGGTGACTGAGGAGGCTGAGTCACTGGGCCCTACAGAACACCTAGCACACAAGGACACTCCAGGAGACATAGCAGCTCTACCTAATACACAGAAACAAACACTGGGAATCAGCCAATATGGGGAGACAAAGAAGCATGTCACAAATGAAAGAAACGGAAGCAAGCAAACTACTGGATACAGAGTTAAAAAAATGCTTATAAAGTTGCTCAAGGATCTTAATGAGATCATCAAGGTACTTAGGGAGACTTATAAGGACCTTAGTGAGAATTTCAAAAACATGAAAAAGGACCAGTCAGAAAGTAAGCATACACTAACTGAAATAAAGAATAATTTACAGGGATTCAATAGTAGAGTAGATGATTCTGAGAATCAAATCAGCGATTTGGAATATGAGGGAGCAAAAAACACCCAATCAGAAGAGCAAATAGTAAAAACAATAAAAAATAGAGTGTAAGGAGCCTCTGGGATACATTCAAGCATACCAACATTTGTATTATGGGGGTGCCAGAAGAAGAGTGAGAACAATGATACTGAAAATCTATTTGAAGAAATGATGACAGAAAACTTCCCTTACCTGGTAAAAGAAATAGAATTAGAAGTCCAGGAAGTGCAGAGAGTCCCAAACAAGAAGTACCCAAAAAAGCCCACACCAAGACACATCATAATACAAAAGAAAGGCCAAGAGTTAGAACTGTTTGCTTAGTTTATTCAGTCTAGATATGATTATCAAGTTACTAAACACTTAGTAATCTACTACTGTGTATCAGTTAACATGGTCTTTATTCTTTTAACATATAACTAGACTCTTTACCTCTTTATTCTACAGTATATTTTTCTAATAAAACAACAAGTAAACAACCAGGAAAAATCTCGTGGATATAAGGGAAAACAAATTAAAACTTAAAAAGATAAACCCCCATAGGTACCAAAAAATATAAGCAACAACATAGTTTAAAAATATATTATTTTCTTTTATTTTTCTCATGAGACTTCTATGGAAAGTTCTAATGACTATATAGTATACATCTATATGCTTTTAATGTAAAGATGATGAGTTATATACATGAAATAAATGTGTCATTGCTAGCTGAGGCAATAATACAGAATGCCATGGAAGATCATTGTTTGCATGTACTTCAAATAAGCTCCTCATTTCTATAATAGTCAATACCTTATTTTGTGGATTCTTATGGCCATTAATATATTTCAGTTAATTCAAATCTTCCAAATACCTTTGAATTGCATAATAGAGATCGAGTCTTTAAATGCATTTATATGGATCAACCTCTTTGAATGGCCAAACAACATATAAAATTTAAAACTAAAATATAAATGTGATATATATATATATATATATATATATATATATATATATATATAAAATCATCACTAATTGGAAGTCTAGGCCACATAATTTTTAGCAAAGGGAAAGACAAGTAACAAATACAGTATTTTAGAGTGTACAAAATGCACTTTAAGATTACATTATTATCTCAGGGTTCACACCATTCATTCCTAAGTGTTTCAAATTTTGTTTTCATTCCTAGTGAAGAAATAGGTTGGAAATAGTGGACCTGCCAGCACAAGAGCTCCCTAGACCAATGTTTTGCAAACTGCATATAGAAATACATTAGTGATTGTTGCAATAAATTAAATGGGCTCTTCAAAGAGTAATTTAAAAATACAAAATAGAATAACAAATGTCAGCATGCGCTGTACACAGTAAAAAGTAGTTTCATTAAAATATTTCTCAATGTGTGTGTGTGTTTACAGAGTCTTTATGTAAAATGTATTTCTTACTATTTTTTGCAAGAGGTCAAAATAAAAACAAGTTTGAAAGCCACTGGCCTACATATGTAAAGCAGGTTCCATCATCTATAGACCCATAGCTAGGAAAATGTGGCCTAGGCATGGGGGCAAGGTGGTTTTTATAGACAGAATCCAGGCTTGCTACTGTCCATTTTGAGAACAGTGACCAAACAAAAGTGAACCTGAGGGGAAGATGGTGGCAGGCAGGACGGAGGTGAGGGAGAGGGTGTGAGTGGATGAGGGGGTGAAAGGAGAGTGTGTGGATGTGTGTGGTGTGTGTGTGTGAGTGAGTGAGGGACAGTTAATTCCTGCAAGAGCAGCAGGGGCTGGCAGACCATGCTTTCCTGGATAGAGAGCAGCTACCACCACTGCGGGCACTCCCTGGGCTGTGGGACTCAGGCACAGAGCCCATGCCATCTTGAAGGGGAGAGCGGCCTCTTCTAGGAACTCATCAACACCACCACCCAGACAGACCTTGGACACTGCCTGTGACCCTGCAGCCACTCCAGCCAAAATTTTGCTTCCCACCCACAGACCTGCAGACCCTAGGACCTCCACCTCCAAAGGTGCATGCACCCACAGCAGTGAGACTTGACCCCTCCCCAGCAGCCGACCTCCGGATGCCATAGTCACACTATTCCAGTGCCACAGTCGCGCTTTTCAAGCATGCAGACCTCCTGAGCCCACCACCCTCAGACCGCTTTTGGGTGCTGCAACTGGGCACACTCCTATCCAAACAAGGGCTCACTGCCCCTGCAGTAGAAATTCTGAATTCCCCCTTCCTGGATACCTGCCCACAGACACCTGGGTCGTGCAGCTTCAGTGACAGGGCCTCTCTGAGTACTTGAGCTCACCACCACTGGGCACGCGTGAACCCAACCTAGGGCACAAGGCCCCCGGCAGTAGAAATTTGGACTTTGCCCATTCCCGGCTGCCTGCCCATAGACACCTCAGTCATGCGGCTTCAGAGCAAGGGCTTATCTGAGTGCACTGCCCTGGCAAATGGCCCTTGGGTACCTCTGTGAGTCACCACTGGGCACGCACAAATTCAACCAAAGACTCAGCAGCAAAAACTGAGTTTTCCCACTTCACAGTTGCCAACATATGGACACCACAGTCATGTTTTTCCAGCACACAGGCCTCCTGAGCCCAAGGCCACAAAGGCGGCTCTTCAGTTCCTCTGTGAACCCCCACTGGGCGTACTTGTATCCAAACAAGGGTGCACAGCTCTGACAATAGAAATTCGGACCTCCCCCCCTTCTGGCTGCCTGCCCACAGACACCTCGGTCATACAGCTTCAATGTGAGGGCCACGCTGAGTGCGCCACCCTGGCAAATGGCTCCTGGGTGCCTCTGTGAGCCACTGCTGGGTGCATGCGAATCCAACCAAGGGCGCAAGGCCCCATCAGCAAAAACTGAGTCTTCCCACTCCACAGCTGCTAACCTCCGGACACCATAGTCACACCTTTCCAGATCGCAGACCTCCTGAGCCCCACCACCCCAACAGACAGCTCATGGGTGCCTCTGTGAGCCCCAGCTGGGCATGTGCAATTTCAACCAAAGTCACAAGGCTGCAAAAATTAGGACATCCCCTTCCCCGGCTGCTGACTTCTGGACACCACAGTTGCGCCTTCCCAACACACGGCTCCTGGGTGCCTCTTTGAGCCCTGCTGGGTGTGCTCATATCCAAACAAGGGCGCATGACCCCGAAAGTAGAAATTTGGACTTCCCCCTTCCCGGCTGCCTACCCACAGATACCACAGTTGCGTGGTATCAGCACACAGGACCCCTGAGAACACAACCCCAGCAGGCGACTCCTGGGTGCCTCTGTGAGCTGACACTAGGCACACTAGTATCCAATCAATGGCTCAAGGCCCTTCAGCAGAAACTCAGACTTTCCCCTCCTCAGCTGCCAACCTCCAGTCACTGCAGTTGCACTGATCCAGTGCACAAGCCCCCTTAGCCTGCTGCCCTGGCAGGTGGCCCCTGGGTGAATCTCTGAACCAACCCCGGCCTCTGGCATCCCATCCCTGTGGTAGTGCCACCCTGGCAAAAGGGCCCCCTAAGCCCACTACCCCAGCAGACGGTTCAGGGCACCTCTGTAAGCAGCCATTGGGCATGCATATCCAACCAAGGGCACACATCACCTGAAGCAGAAACTGGGACTTCTCCCTCCATGGGGATGGTGGCACACCACAATCACTCTGATCCAGCGTGTGGGCCCCATGAGCACACACCCCTTGTAGACGGCTCCTGGGCCTCTCTGTGTGCTGCCACTGGGCATGTGCCTCTCCAACCAAGGATGCACGGCTCCCACAGCAGGATCCACAACATCCCCCTCCTGGCTAACTACCACTGGATAGCTTGGTGTGTTGCTGAGGACTTGAACCCTGGAAAAGGTCACATTGTTTCAGCCACAGACACCAAGATTCCCACCTCCCCAGCTGCTGGATCCTGAACCCCTCGTGATTCAGAAAGGGAAATCACTTTGGCCAGAGTCCCACTGCTTCAACCATAGAACACAAGACACCCGCACCCACTGTCATGGGCTATGGGCCCCTCATAGTGAGTTGCAGAGTGACGCTAATCCAGCAAGAGTCACAGCAAACTAGCCAAAGCTATAGTACCTGAGCTTAAGGACCCAAGACTCCTTCCTCCCAGGCTATGGACTCAGGTAACCCACAGTAAGCGCATACCAGTGAGACCTCAGTCATCCTTTTCCATAAGAGCCGAAACCACAGTCACATCAAAAACAGCATGCACAATGAAGCCGGCGGTGAGTCACAATGCAAACCGAAGATGAAAATTCATGCACAAATAAGAAACTAACATTCAAGATCCAACTACATCAAGATAACCCAAATAGCTCAAGTAGGGAGCTCCACTAGATCACTAAGCCCAGGAGATCTGAAAGACCACACCTCTAGTACCACCCCCAAAAGAATTGGATAGCAAAGCAGTTGGATCTAAGAAACAGAAACAAAATGATACAGCAAAAAATAAGGAGACAAAAAACAATCCCCAAAGGAAAGAAAAAGAGGAATCACAATAAAGGGAATTAAATGAAATGGAGGCAAGCAACATGCCAGAGAAAGAATAAAGGGTAATGGTTATAAGGATGCTCAAATGACTGGATGACAAATACATGCAACTCAGTTAGAATTATAAGTAGCTAAATCAGAATGTCACCAACATGAAAAGGAACCAAGAGGAAATGAAGAATGACATAGCTGCAATAAAGAACACAATGGAAGGCTTAAATAGTAGACTAGAAGAGGCTGAGGACGGCATCAGTGAATTAGAACACAAGGTAGGAAAAAACACACAAACACAGCAACAAGTGGAAAGAAAATTAAAAAGCAAGAGGATAGCCTAAGAGAGTTTGGGACAACACAAAACAAAACAACATCCACATAATAGGGGTACCAGAAGGAGAGGAAACTGAACAAGGAATAGAAAACCTGTTTGAAGAAGTAATGACAGAAAACTTCCCTGATATTGGCAAGAAAAAAACCACGCATGTCCAAGAAGCACATAGAGTCCCAAACAAGATGAACCCAAAAAGACCAACACCAAGACACATCATAATTAAGTTGGCAAACATCAAAGACAAAGTAAGAATCTTAAAGGCTGCCAAAGAGAGACAGAAAGTTACCTACAAGGGATTTCCAATTAGAATATCAACTGATTTCTCAAAAGAAACACACCAAGCCAGAAGGGAATGGAATAAAATATACAAAGTGATGCAAAGCAAGGGACTGAATCCAAGAATACTATACCCAGCAAGGCTATCATTCAAAATTGAAGGTGGGATCTGGAGCTTCACAGATAAAAAAGGGCTAAAAGAGTATATTACCACCAAACCATTAATGCAAGAAATGCGAAAAGGACTGCTGTACAAAGAAGAAACAGACAGACAAGAAGGAACACAAACATTAAGAATAAAAATAACTACAAACAAGTACTTATCAATAATAACATTAAACATAAATGTATTAAATGCACTACACAAAAGTCATAGTGTAGCTGAATGGATAAGAAAACATGACCCATATATTTGCTGTCTGCAAGAGTCCCACCTCAGAACAAAGGATTCACACAGACTGATAATAAAGGGAAGGAAAAAGTTTTTCTCAGGCAAATGGAAATGAGAAAAAAGCTGGGGTTGCAATACTTATATTTGACAAAATAGACCTCAAAGTAAAGGCCATAACAAGAGATAAGGAATACCACTTCATAATACTAAAGGGAGCAATTCAACAAGTGGATATAACTCTGGTAAACATATATGCACCCAGTACAGGAGCACCCAAATACATAAAATAACTTCTGGAAGATATCAAGGGAGAGATCAATAGCAATACAATCATAGTAGGGTTCTTAAATACCCCACTGACACCACTGGACAAATCCTCTAAACAAAAAATCACCAAAGAAACAGCAACCCTAAATGACTCACTAGATCAGATTGAGTTAATCGACATCTTCAGAATATTTCACCCCAAAGCTACAGAATATACATTCTTCTCAAGTGCACATGAGACAATTTCAAAGATAGACCGCATATTAAGACAGAGGCAAAGTCTCTTCAAATTCAAGAATAGAAATCATAACAAGCATCTCCTCAGATCATAATGGCATAAAACTAGAAATCAACTACAATAAAAACAATGAAAAAAATCAAATGATTGGAGGCTAAATAGCATGATATTAAACAATGATTGGGTTACAAAAGAGGCCAAAGAAGAAATAAAAAGCATCCTGGTAACAAATGACAATGAAAACGCAACAATCCATAATTTATGGGACACAATGAAAGCACTCCTGAGAGGAAAGTTCATAGCTCTACAGGCCTACCTCAAAAAAAAAACAAGAAAAAAAATGATAATAAATTATCTAAATTTGCAAATCAAAGAATTAGAAAGAGAGCAACAAGAAAAGCCCACAGTAACCAGAAGGAAGGAGATAATAAAGATCAGAGCAGAAATAAAAGACATAGAGAAAAAAACCCAAAAACATAACAACAACAATACAAAAGATGTATTAAATGCATAACCATGAGCTAGTTCTTTGAAAGGATAAAGAAGATTGATGAACCTCTAGCCAGGCTCACCAAGAAACAAAGAAAGAGGACCCAAATAAACAAAATCAGAAATGAAAGAGGTCAAGTAACAACTGACCTCCACTGATATACAAATGTTTGTAAAAAAAAATACTGTGAACAACTCTACTCCAACAAACTGGACATCCTCAATGAAATGGACACATTCCTAGAAAAATACAAGCTTCCAAAACTGAATCAGAAAAATTCAAAACACCTGAATAGGTCAAAAACTACTGATGAGATTGAAACAGTAATCGAAAAGCCCTGGAACAGATGGGTTCACAGGGGAGTTTTGCCAAAAAATTCAAGAGGAAGGCACACTTCCAAACTCTTCCTGTGAAGCCAGCATTATCCTAATCCCCAAACCAGATAAAGACACCAAAAAGAAAGAGAATTACAGGGCGATATCCCTGATGAACATAGATGCTAAAATCCTCAACAAAATTCTAGCAAACCAGATCCAGCATTACTTTAGAAAGATCATACACCATGACCAAGTGTGATTTATTCCAGGAATGCAAGGCTAGTACAATATCCACAAGTCAATAAATGTGATACATCACATAAAAAATTGAGAGAAAAAATCACATAATTATATCAATTGATCCAGAAAAGGCATTTGACAAAGTCTAACACCCTTTTCTGATAAAAAAAAAACGCTTAGCAGAGTGGGAATAGAGGGATCATACCTCAACATAATAAAAGCCTTATATGACAAACCTGCAGCCAACATCATACTCAATGGCCAAACACTAAAACCATTTCCCTTAAAAACAGGAACAAGACAGGGATGCCCACTTTCACAACTCCTGTTCAACATACTACTGGAAGTGCTAGCCAAAGCAATCAGACAACAAGAAGAAATGAGTGGCATCCAAATTGGAAAAGAAAAAAATAAAATTGTCATTATCCACAGATGACATGATATTGTACATAGAAAACCCTGAAGACTCCATCAAAAAATTATTAGACTTAATAAATGAATTTGTCAATGTAGCAGGATACATAATTAATGCCAAAACATCTATGGCATTTTTATACACCAATAATGAACTTACAGAAAGAGAGATTAAAGAAACAATCCCATTTACCATCGCACCAAAAAAAAATAAGATACCTAGGAATAAACTTAACTAAGGAGGTAAAAGACCTGTACTCAGAAAACTACAGAACATTGAAAAAAGAGATAGGGGAAAACATAAATAGATGGAAGAGCAGACCATGTTCATGGCTTGGTAGAATCAACATCATTATAATGTACATACTACCCAAATCAATCTATAGATTCAATGCACTCCCCATTAAAATACCAACGGCATATTTCACAGACCTAGAACTAACTCTCCAAAAATTCATATGGAATAAAAAAAAAGACTGAATAGCTGCAGCAATCCTAAGAAAGAAGAACAACGTAGGAGGGATCTCAATACTAGATATCAAGCTGTATTACAAAGCCACTGTTCTCAAAACTCCCTGGTACTAGCATAAGAACAGACATGTAGACCAATTGAATAGAATAGAGAACCCAGAAATCAACACAAACTGCTATGCTCCATTAATATTAGACAATGGAGTCAAGACAGTCTCTTCAATAATGGTGTTGGGAAAATTGGACAGATAAATGCATAAAAATGAAATTAGACCACCAACTTACACCATACACAAAAATAAAGTCAAAATGGCTAAGGACTTAAACGTAAGATGGGAAACCATAAAAATCTTAGAAGAAGCCACAGGCAACAAAATATCAGACATTTGTTGTAGCAATATATTTACTGATACAGCTCATAGGGCAATGGAAACAAAAGAGAAAATAAACAAATAGGACTACATCAAAATAAAAAGCTTCTGCACAGCAAAATAAACCATCAATAAAACAACAAGAAAGCCCACTGCATGGGAGAACATATTTGCAAATGTTATCACTGATAAAGGCTTAATCTCCAACATCTACAGGCAGCTTATACAACTTAATAAAAGGAAGATAAATGATCCAATAAAAAAATGGGCAGCAGACCTAAATAGAATCTTTTCGAAAGAAGACAGAAGGAAGGCCAAGAGACACATGAAAACATGCTCAAAGTCACTAATTATCCGAGAGATGCAAATCAAAACGACAATGCGATACCATCTCACACCTGTCAGAATGGCTATCATCAACAAATCAACAAACCACAAGTGTTGGCGAGGATGCGGAGAAAAAGGAACCCTCGTGCACTGCTGGTGGGAATGCAGACTGGTGCAGCCACTGTGGAGAACAGTATGGAGTTTCCTCAAAAAACTGAAAATGGAACTCCCATTTGACCCAGTAATCCCACTCCTGGGAATATATCCCAAGAAACTAGAAACACCAATCAGAAAGGATATATGCACCCCTATGTTCATAGCAGCACAATTTACCATAGCTAAGATTTGGAAACAGCCTAGGTGCCCATCAGCAGATGACTGGATCAGAAAACTATGGTACATCTACACAATGGAATACTATGCTGCCACAAAAAAGAAGGAATTACTACCATTTGTAGGCACCTGGATGGAATTAGAGAACATTATGCTAAGTGAAATAAGCCAGTCAATGAAAGAAAAATACATGATCTCACTCATTTGGGGATAATGAAAAACATTTATAAACTGATGAACAAAAAGATAGATACAGAAGCAGTAAAGCATCAAACAGACTGTCAAATTACAGCAGTAAGGTTAGGGAGAGGTGGGGGAAATAAGAGATCAACTGAAGGACTTATATGCATGTATATAAGAGTAACCAACGGATGCAAAACATTGGGGGGTGAGGCATGTATGGGAGTGGGGTGGGGGGGCGCAATGGTAAGATATGTACACATATAATACCTTAATAAAAAAAAACTTAATAAAAGGAAGATAAATGATCCAATAAAAAAATGGGCAACGGAACTAAATAGATAATTTTTGAAAGAGGACATAGGGAAGGCCAAGAGACATATGAAAACATGCTCAAAGTCACTAATCATCAGAGAGATGCAAATTAAAAGGACAATGAGGTACCACCTCATACCTGACATAATGGTTATCATCAACAAATCAACAAACGACAAGTGTTGGCAAGGATGCGGAGAAAAAGGAACCCTCCTTCACTGCTGGTTTGAATGCAGACTGGTGCAGCCACTGTGGAAAACAGTATGGCATTTCCTCAAAAAACTTAAAATGGAACTCCCATTTGACCCAGTGATCCCACTTCTAGCAATATATCCCAAGAAATCAAAAACACCAATCAGAAAGGATATAAGCACCCCTATTTTCATAGCAGCACAATTTATAATAGTGAAGATTTAAAAACAGCCTAAGTGCCCATCAGCAGATGAGTGAATTAGAAAACTGTGGTACATCTACACAATGGAATACTACACTGCATTAAAAAGAAAGGTACTCCTACCATTTGCAACAGCATGCATGGAGCTGGAGAGCATTATGCTAAGTGAAATAAGTCAGTCAGAGAATGATAAATATCACATGATATAACTCATTTTCAGATTATAATGAACAACATAAACTGATGAACAAAAACAGATCCAGAGACAGAGAAGCATAGATCAGATACTCAAACCTCAGAGGGAAGGTAGGGGAGGGTGGGGGTAATGGGTAGAGGTCAACGAAAGGACGTGTATGCATGCATATAAGCATAACCAATGGACATAGACACCGGGGGTGTGAGGGCATGAACGAGAGTGAGGTGGGGGGCAATGGGGGGAATAAGGACACATATGTAATACCTTAACAATAAAATAAAAGTGAACCTGATGTAGATTTGCTTCAGGAATATCAAGTTATGTCCAAATAGTCAACAAATAAATGTCACTTTTTTCAAAAATTAAAATTATTGGATTGACATTGGTTAACAAGATTATATAGGTTTCAAGTATAAATTTCTTTGCTACATGATTGCTATATTGGATAGTGTGACGACCATCCATACTCAGATAACCTTCTGTCACCATATATTTGGCCCCCTTTAATATTTATTATCCCCCAAACCCCTTCCCTCTGGTAACCACCATACTGTTGTCTCCATCATTTCTCATGTGTACATATCATAACCTTAGGGTATTTTATTTTATTTTATTGATAAATCAAAATAAGTCCTGACTGTTATCCATTTTTTAAATGAAATGTAAAATCCCCCCATACATTGGTGAGCCATTTTCTGTTTTCGTCACTAGCTCTATTTCTTTTGAAATTAGAAGTTCCCATATATTTTTTATTTAATAACTAGAGGCCTGGTGCACAAAATGTGTGCACTCAGAGCGGGAAGTGTCCCTCAGCCTGGACTGCACCCTCTCGCAGTCCAGGAGCCATCAGTAGGACATCCTTATCACTGCCGTGGAGGTGGGAGAGGCTCCCACCTCTGCTGCTGTGCTAGCCAGCCATGAGCCCAGCTTTTGGCTGAGCGGCGCTCTCCCTGTGGGAGCACACTGACCACCAGAACACAGCTCCTGTATTGAGCATCTTCCCCCTGGTGGTAAGTGCATGTCATAGTGACCGGTCATTCTGCTGTTTGGTTTATTTGCATATTAGCCTTTTATTATATAGGATAATGTCCTATTATGAGCAAGGCCTCTAATTCAATTTTTTTTAGATAGTTAAAGGGAGGGGCAGAATCTTCACTTGAGCCTTAAGCTAAAATTGCCCTTAGCTCAAAAATATGCATACCACTGAGACACATCTTGGTGAGGCTCATTCTGAACCCTTATTATGTGTATAAGTATTGGGAACCATCTTATCTCTTTAGTGAAAGGAACCTTTTGTAATGTTACAATGACTAACTTTATCTCATGGGTTGTGTTTTGGCTTCAAGCCTGTATCCAGTATTCATGCAGCAACTTCAGCTCTTCTGTTCAATATTTACCTGGCGTATCTTTCATTTTCTTTTCTCTAAATCTTTCTAGATTTTTATATATTAGATAGGAATAGCCCATGGATACAAACAATAGTTTGGCGAAGGCCTGGAAGGGGCAGGTGCAGGGTGGAGGAGATCAATAGGAGAAAAAAAAAAAAACTAAAACAAAGGGACATCTGTAATACTTTCAACAATAAAGATACATTTTAAATAGAGGAAAAAAGTTAAAAAGAGTTTTATGTGAAATAATATAAGTAATTGCTCTACACTGTACTTTATATTCTCAACTCCTCGCAAAGAGACATTAATTGACCCTATGTTCACTTAATATTAATTGACCCTATGTTCACTGACTGCAGGACTGACTTCCACCAAGCCGACCCATCACTGACTGCCACGGAGGCTGTGATCAGACCCTGCTTTTTTCTCCTGGCTTCTGTCCAGGCCTGATTGCAACTCCCTCGGCTGTCATTGCTGGGTCTACTGACTGCAGACTGACTTTTGGTGTTCAGTTGAGCCTTCCATCATTTTGGGCATTATGGACCCTGGCTCTTTATATATATAGATATGAGTGGAAACAATGATACCTTCTTCTGGTAGGCTAGAAGAGCCTTGAGACAGTGCCATGTGTTGCTTGGGAGAGATTAAATAATCCAAACTTTATAAATAAACTAGATGAACTGATTTTCTTTAAGCATAATTATTTTCTAATTGTGTTTTGCTGTCATTAAAATTCAATGTTTTCTTGTTGCTTTACCAGGAAACATGACAATTTTTAGTTCCTATGGACAACAGATCAGTTGTCTTGCTTCAAAACTGTTTATGTGGATCTAAACCATATGTGAATTAACTCACTGCCTTCTCACAGCCTAATATTTTTAATATGGGATTTGATTCTTATTGCAATTTCATGTATCACATGATTGATTATTCTCATATATTGATTATTCTATATACGTTTCTCTTATAACTCCATTATGTTTTTTCCCCACACAAACTTTTCAGAACCTAACACAATTCTTGGGCTACAATATTATATTTTTTATGCTTGTAATAGTCTGTTTCCAATTCACACATTCTTGGGTAGTCATAGGTTATATGGCAGATTATACATATAGGAAAGATATCGCAGAAAGGACCAATAACCAAACATTATGATGATTCATTTATCTGCTTCAGGGAGACTTGGATAGATAATGCTTTGTGATGAAAAGGAGTCATCAGAAGACCTAGTTTGAGTCCTCAGAAGTACTGTTGAGAAAGCACCCTAGACTCAGTCAGGGTTGCATACCTATTCTCTCCTGTATTTCATAGTTACTGTGAAGCCAAAATGAAATAAAATAGGTGAAGGTACTCAAATGACTGTAATATTCTATAAACGTCACTGGTTATCAAAGCCTTACTTTTTGTATGTAAATCTGTGTGTATTTATTATCCTTACTTCCTTTACTATTATTTTTTTCCTCCTCTATACCAACGAAGATGACAAGGTCATCCTAAGACATAGCTAACTCATTACTGTGCATGAAGAACTTAGCCAAAGTATATTCTCTCTTAACTAGATTTTTTAGGTGTTTGTGAGGCTTACAAGTGGAAGTCAGTTTCAACCAGAAATAGGATAGGAATGAAGAACAAATGAGTCTGAATATGTTTGCATGCATTATACATTATTGATAATCAAGTTGATCATATTTAGTTTAGGAGAGAAGTTTTCAAATGCACCATGAGCTCACTAAATTCTAGAAATGCAAGCTGTTCTTTTTGACTGGACTTCTTCATCTTTCCCCTATGTCATTCCACTGCCATCAGCCAGCACATCTCTATTCATTCTTCCGTTATTCACTTAAAAACACTTCATACATACAACTTTTAATGACAACTTAAGTCTGCATCGGGTGCCTTTTTAATGTATTTTCATATTACCCTGTATTATAAGTGCCTGTGTACCTATTTCAATCACTCTTGATATTCTAAGCTCCTTAAGGGCAGACACTTTATCTTTGATATATTTATGCAAAAAATATGTATCAAGTGCCTCATTCATGTACTTTAACTCTTAGCACGTTGCCTCATGATATTACATATACAGTAAATAGATAAAAAACAAACTAATACTTTTGTTTCATGAAAATAAATACAATTTAAAAGCTCCTTCAAGATAAAAAAGTTAATGTTATGAATTTAAGATATGTTATATGCTCTAAAATCCTTCTCATAATCATATAATTTAGTTTTCCATCCTTTCCACACTAATGATAATTTAATGTGTCCTTCACTTCACCATAAAACTTATATAAATATATGCATATTTGTAGAAACAGATGAAGTTTCAGGATTGCTATTCTTGTGAACAATGTGGTTGGATAAATATTTTTTGTTCATTGCATAAGGTAGTTGACAATGAAATAGAAGCCATCCTATTATATATATCAAACCAATGGGTCATATAAAGTTTACAAAACTGAAGTTTTTCAGCATTTGATCCACAAGCTCAATAGGTAAGATAAGCCATTAATGTAATGATAATTAAAGACATTTTAAGAGGTCCTTGAAATAACTTAAATTGGAAATATTAATATGTATAAACTATGTTAGAACACATTGTTTCTTTTGTTTCTCATAATCCATGTCTGGGAAATACACGGATTTATAGTGTAGACACTATTGACTTTGAAAAATCATTTCTTAACAATGAAACTGAAATAAGTCTCAGCCTTCATAACACCATTTGATTCTTTTAATTCCTCATAATTTTTAGAAATCAAAAGTCAAGAAATACATTTTAACAGAAATATATGTTTCAAAATACAATTCAAGTGCTGGCTTTTAAAAGAGTCTAAAACTTACCAGAAGATAGATAATTATGGGGTGTCTGTACTCTTCACAAAGAAGGGAAAAAAATGATTTAGTGGAAGCCCAGAAGTGTTCAGGCATATGAATTTTTTTGTTATTTCCTTGTCATACTGAGTCAAGAAATTGCAAGGCTTACCAAGGAGACATTACTGCATAATCAATATGATGCAATAAATTGTAAAGCACTGTCAAATAAGGCATGGATAGTATTATCCAACAGATGCAATTTTGCCAAAGAAGAAGAGCATTTTTGGCCAGCAAATCTTCCCAAGCTAACTAACATATAACATAAAAGGAAACAAACAAACAAAATAAGAATAGATCCATTACCTTTCTTTTCTGCACCTGGAAGATGAAAATAGTGGACATATTTCATCATCTAAGTACTTATAAATCAAGTCTGAAAACCTAAAACGAGATAAATCATAGTAGTTTGGATAAAATTCAGAGGGAAAATAAAGTATTCACTAGTTAGAAAAGCATACCAAAAAACATGGTTTAACAATTACCCACTAATAATGGAAATGCAGATGTTCTATGCTAAGTATTATCACTATTTCCAAGAAATATGAAATGTTGATTTCAGTTGCAAAATAAACAAACAAACAAAAAGAACAAAAACCCATTCTATGTTGCACTGTGTTTATTTAGTGACATGATTTTAATCTTGGCATAAAGGAGGAGCGGGAAAAAGAAGTAACAATTAGAACGCTAATTTTAATGGTATGTGCAATTTGTATTCAACTGAATAAAAACACAGTTCAGTTATGGGCTTAGTTATAAAAGCATGGTCTGGTCTCAGGTAGAGTCCGGCATGTAGCTCAGAATATCTGTCTTCATAGAAAAACATGAAGTAGATACAAGTCATTGCCTTAGTATCATAGAATATTAAAATTGTAAAAATGGAGATCAATCTTTATAGTTCAAATCTTTTACTGTACATATGAGAAAAATAAATCCCAAGGAGCTAAAGTGACTTGTCCAAGATTAGTCAGCTAGTTATTAGCAGAGTCGGATTTAGAATCTAGGTTTCCTGTCTGCTAATCCAGACTTTTTTCCCCTCCAGACCATGACACTATCTCTCTACCTGTGTTCACCAATTGCCCTAGACATTGTGGTAATTATTTTCCCGGCTCCATGCCCTTGTCCTTAAAGCTAGGACAATATAACTGATTTCCAGGCTCCACCCTGAATTAGATTATATTAGCAAGTATAGTCAGAATCATTTAACACATAACTTGGTCACCAAATAACCAGTCTGACTTGCCACTGCAAACTTATATCCTAGTGCTAATATTGATCTTTTTCTCTTTCCCTTTCAACCAACACTGCCATTTAGGAATGGAATCGTTATCTTGTTTCCATGTTTGTGTCACTAACTTGGAGTCTAAGCAAGGGTGTGCTTTCCTCTAGTGCCAGTGGTTCTCAACCTTTCTAATGCCACAACCCTTTAATACAGTTTCTCATGTTGTGGTGACCCCCAACCATAAAATTATTTTCGTTGCTACTTCATAACTGTAATTTTGCTACTGTTAATGAATCATAATGTAAATATCTGTGTTTTCCGATGGTCTTAGGTTCTAAAGCAGCGGTTCTCAACCTATCGGTCGCAACCCACAGGTTGAGAACCGCTAGCAGGGTTGCCTAAGACCATCGGAAAACACAGATATTTACATTACGATTCATTAACAGTAGCAAAATTACAGTTATGAAGTAGCAACGAAAATAATTTTATGGTTGGGGCTCTCTCCTCTTAAAGACTGAAGTCTACTTCAGTCTCCATGCTGGATTTCAACTAACCCAAACCTACTGCTTATTTATTAAATTATCCTTACATAATGTTCTTATATCAAGTATTACCCACATTTCTTTGATGTCTCCTGCCAGTTCTCCTTAATGGCAGTGGCCCATTATTCTTGGATACCTCGCATTTTCTGTTGCTAGATCTGCCTTGACCTGTTGTTCAAATTCCAGTTAATCTGTCAAATATTTAGTTCTTAGTCAAGTCCTGCCACTATCTATATATATAAAAGGCTAAGTGACCAATCGTCCATCTGTCTGACTATCTGACCAACCAACTGACCAGTACATATGACACACACTGGCAATTTAAAAATAAACATTGACTCGCGCATGCACCATACATATAAAGCTCTCGCTGGTGACAATCGGACGAGTATTTTAATTTTATAATACTATATTATATATACTATTTTGACATGTATTTTTTTGCAGTAACGTAATTACCACATGGATCTTTCTTGTAATTAATTTCCTTTCAATGTGCACGGATCTGTGCACCGGGCCACTAGTCCATTGATAAGACCTATAGTTGAAGGAAAATTTCTTTGGAGCTATGGAACACTTTCTGTGGGGTTGCAAGAAATAATAAACAGGGAGAGGAATAATGTTATTTGGATCAGAGATACTTGATATTGAATTGTATTTATTTCTTACTATATAGATAAGAACGTGTCTTATTTATCTCTGTTTCTTAAGTACCCAGTGTTATCTTCACAACAGAAATACTCACGAAAATTAATCATTAAATTATGGCCAGCATTAGTGCTTCAGTGGGCCCCCAAAATGCACCACATTGTTCTTCTGCACTTGGAATCAATTGAGAGATAATATTCTGGAGTGAAAAAAATAAAGATCAACATGTCAGTATTTTTCCAATTAAAAGCTAAATTGAAGAATATGATTTAGGGTTATACCTGCTTGCTAGCACTCCACAAAATCATTTAGATTTGTTCACCCAGTCACAGACAGCTCTGAATAATTCATCCATCCACTTCAGAGATAGCCATTCTCTCTGCATTTATCATATGGCTTAGAGAGGATAACAGAATGCACTTTTTCTGAAGGCAGGCTGAGCCAAAGAAAAGACAGAGAAAAGAACTGAGTAAAATACCCACTTCTCTACCAAAAGGAGTGGGGAATTAGTGTCACCTGATAAAAAATAGATTTTGCCATTGCTCTTAAAGGTAAAGTTCGTTGATGTGAGTATAGTAAAATACTTTCATTATGAGGTGTTTATTCATGATGGCTCTATAGAAAGCAATTTAATGCATGAATTGTGGAGGCTGGCTGACCTCTTTCTTATCCTGGTTCTGCCACTTACCACAACACTTAATGTCTATAAGCTTTTATTTCTACATCTGTGAAATGAGGAAATGTGTGCCTACTTTATCTAGTGGTTGAGTAAATAAAGTTAATTTTTGATTTGTTATTTATAAAGTACCCATACATGAATGGGGATTATTACTTCTACAGAAAGCACAGATAAATAACTCCATGGAAGAATAAATATCTAAGCAAGAAAGAGAGATATGCTAATATTTTCTAAATAACTGTCAATATATTTGGATAACTAGATAATGTAGCCATGCCTTACTTGTATTAGGGCAAAAACATAGATTCTTGATTGCAATTGTTATGCCACCTCCAGGTGTTTTTCTTAAAATTCTTTTTTATAAACTTGGCTTCCTATTTCGCCTAAAGTCATTAATCAAACCATTGATTGATGTTTGCAATAGTGCAGGTGCTGCTATTGCATATTCATTATTAATCAAATTATTTATTCAGTCCAGTAGATTCTACATACACAACACTAATCTCCAGCAAAAGTCCTCTCATATTATTCAAAACATAAGAGTTATTATAGGAGTATTCAGAAACACTTTATTAGTGTTATATAAAATGCATTTTTTTCAATTAAAAGTCCCAGGACTCTAGCTTCTCTATTTCTGCTTCTTAAAGGACATTGGTTCTGCTGTCTTTCATTTAACCTTCAACACTTTAAAAAATAAAAATTTGTAAATGTACCACAGCATTTTTATCCACTCATCTACTGATGGGCACTTGGGCCGCTTCCAAATCTCGGCTATTGTAAATAACACTGCAATGAACAAGGATATGTTAGCTTTTGGAACAGCATGTATGGACCTGGAGGGTACTATGCTAAGTGAAATAAGCTAGTCAAAGAAAGACAAATGCCATATAATTTCAATTGTATATAAAATCTAATGAATGAAATAAACTAACAAGCAAAACAGAATCAGACTCATGGATATTGTGAACAGACTGACGACTGTCAGAGAGGAGGTAAGTTGGGGGCTAGGTGAAAAATGTGAAGGGATTAAAGCAAAGAAAAAAAAATACTTCATAGACCCAAACAACAATGTGGTGATAACTAGATGGAAAATGGGTGGAGGGAGGTAAAAGAAGGTAAAGGGGGGCTAGATGGTGATGGAAGGAGACTGGACTTGGGGTGGTATAGACACAATACACTATATAGATGATGTATTATAGAAATGTACACCTGAAACTTATTTTATTAACCTATATCACCCAACTAAATTCAAAGAACATAAACTATAGTTTAGCTTTCAAAAATAAAACTAGATTTTAATATGCAGATTCATACCTTAAAAAAAATATCCTCTTGGATTGATTCAGGGACAAAATCTTCAGGATGATCTTAATGCCCTCAGTTTCCAGACAAGAAAAGCAGATCCTTAGAAAGGAAAAATAACTTGTTCAAGATTACAGTATGCAAACAAATGTGGTCTGCTGATGTCTGTGTTCCTTCCATTGTTTCCCAAATTGGCAAGAGTTATTGATTGAAACTTTTAAAAATAGTATTTGTGATGCAGAATTAGCAGGAATGCCAATATGCTGATCTTGCTAAGACAAAGTATTTCAAGTTCTAGCAAGTGAAATTCTCACTGATGAGCTCAGTTTGGTAAAGTGCATATTAATAAGCACATGGTAAGGTGCCTTGTTTAAAGTAAGTGTTTAATAAAGTTTTTAGGACAATTTTTATCGCCTTTTACAAATATTTGTATTGATTTCAGAGAGGAAGGGAAAGGGGGAAAGAGGTAGAAACACCAATGATGAGAGAGAATCATTGAGCCTGCAACCCTGTCATGACCAGTAAACCACTGGGCAACACTGGCTGGGCACAAGTTTTATTCTCTTAAGCTGTAGTTATATCTCTAGCACATGAAACCACAAACCGTCTAAGCATATTATAGATGCAAATGCATGATCACCATGTTTTTTATCAGGCATAAATATAAGTAATATACTGCTTCTTGAAAAATATCTTAAAGTTAATATTTTAGTGCAAGTAGGTCTGTAGCATTATCTTTAGCCATGAAAATAGCATGCACCAAATTATTACATCATATATAAAAATGAGAGAAAAATTAAATGAACTGACTTTTCAAATAGCAAATTTATAATAATAACTGCTACTTAGTTTGCACAGAGCTTAAAATATATCATCTGTCACTCCTTTGTATTTAATCAACATCTATTGAAACTAGTTTGATTTATAGCCCATCACTGAGTGTCATGTGGAAATAAAAATAAAATATGCTTAGAAAGTGTGATCTTTACTTGTGTCTATATTGCATGTATGTGGGTTGGCAGTGGCAGGAGATGCACTGCAGAACTTTTAAAGTGAGTTAAACATATTATATTTTATCATCTTTATCTAAGTCTTGCATGTATTAAAATTATAGTCTTAAACATGACTGGTAACCTAACCAACTAGAACATTTTATTTTGCTTTATTATCATTATTAAACATTTGAAACATAAAATTCTATAGTATAATATAATGAACACCTACTAGTAAGTATCCAATACATAGTTAAAATATCAACCTCAGAGGGTAAGATTAAATAACTTAATACATATAAAGTGTTTATAACACTGCCTGAGTACTACTAAATACTGAATAAATACTAATTAATATGATATCTTCTTCATTTGCTGTCTTTTCTTTTGATTTCTGAGAAGAAATAGGACCTTACTATTACAATTAACATTCCTACCATAAGCTTCCAAAATCTATGTTTTTATAAATTACCACATAAGTCTATGTATTTTTTTAATTCTTTATTGTTTAAAGTATTATATGTGAATGCTTTTTCCCTCATTGACCTCTCCCCACTAGTTCTCACCCACCCAAAACATGCCCTCCTCCCCCCCACTGACTGTGTCCATGGGTTATGCTTATATGCATGCATAGAAGTCCTTTGGTTGATCTCTCCCCCGCACCCCCCCTCCACCCACCTTCCCCCTGAGGTTGGATGGTCTCTTCAATGCTTCTATGTCTCTGGTTCTATATCAGTTCATCAGTTTATGTTGTTCATCATATTCCACATATGAGTGAGATCATGTGATATCTATCTTTCTCCGACTGGCTTATTTTGCTTAGCATAATGCTCTCCAGTTCCATCCATGCTGCTGCAAATGGTGAGTTCCTTCCTTACCACCATTTTTTAACCCACTCATCTGCTGATGGGCATTTAGGCTGTTTCCAAATCTTAGCTACGGTAAATTGTCCTGCTATGAACATAGGGGTGCATATATCCTTTCTGATTGGTGTTTCTAGTTTCTTAGGATATATTCCTAGGAGTGGGATTACTGGATCAAATGGGAGATCCATTTTTAGTTTTTTGAGGAAACTCCATATTGTTTTGCACAATGGCTGCACCAGTTAGCATTCCCACCAGCAATGCACGAGGGTTCCTATTTCTCCACATCCTCGCCAGCACTTGTCGTTTGTTGATTTGTTGATGATAGCCATTCTGACAGGTGTGAGATGGTACCTCATTGTTGTTTTGATTTGCATCTCTTGGATGATTAGTGACTTTGAGCATGTTTTCATATGTCTCTTGGCTTTCTGAATGTCCTCTTTCAAAAAGTGTCTATTTAGGTCATTTGCCCATTTTTGATTGGATTGTTTAACTCCCTTTTGTTAAGTTGTATGAGTTCCCTGTAAATGTTGGACATTAAACTCTTATCGGAGATAACATTGGCAAACGTGTTCTCCCATGCAGTGGGCTTTCTTGTTGTTTTGTTGATGGTTTCCTTTGCTGTGCAGAAGCTTTTTATTTTGATGTAGTCCCATTTGTTTCTTTTCTCCTTATTTTCCATTGTCCTAGGAGCTGTATCAGTAAAAATATTGTTATGACATATGCCTTCTATTTTTCTGCCTATGGATTCTTATGGTTTCCCATCTTAAATTTAAGTCCTTTATCCAT